>NC_135353.1:165908535-168308535 GCF_023851605.1 Tamandua tetradactyla | reverse complement strand
ATAGACCTTGACATTTTTTATTCCTTGTTCTACTGAAAGGTGAGAGGAAACACTGCACAGATTTTGACATAAACAAGATTGTTTTAAACACCCTGTATTAGTAAGTTGAAAATATGTTGATAAATAAAACTGCTGCAGTATCTTAAATTAAAAAGAATAGTGTATTTTCTAGTTGATCTCTCTCAAAAAAAAAATTTGAAATTTTCTTTGGTATTTGAGCATATGGCACTCTGAGCTCTCTATGCTGTTCCTTGGATGTTAGAAAATGGCCATAGAATGCTATGTCAGAATAATCCTTGAATCTTTGTGGTAGGATTTACTGCACTTCTTGATGCCTATTCTAATTAGGCACATGAAAGTGCATTAGATGACTCAAAGTTCTGTCCAGAGTTCTTACTGGTTTTGGATCCAATGGGAAGTTGGATGTAATCCAGGTTGACCCTGCCACTGAACTGCTAAAGGGGCAATTGCCCTTTTAGGGTTTCACATTTACTCAGTGGAATTAATCTATGCACATGAACCCAAGTAGGTGCCGTGCCCTGATGCAAGTCTCTGGGGACCCATAAAACTTAGCCAGGGATCATTGTGATCTGGGTCATGCCAAACACTATGGACCTCTAGATTGGTTGCTGACCAGTCATCTTCTCAACTACTGGCTTATGGTATATGTGTGTGCTTAGTGGTTCTTATGCTGGCACTACACAGCCCAGCAACTGAGGGCCAAGCACACGTTCAAGTAAATAAGGGAAATTGCTAATGAACCCCTTCAGTGACCCAGGATATAAGCCACGTTGAGAAAAGGGATGCCTATTCATCACCTCCATAACTGTGCCTTGTGGAGCAGGAATATAGAAACGACTGAAGAGAATCTTGCAATGAATGTGCCAAAGGCATGAGTTTCCCTTAGGATACTCTGTGCAGTTAATTTCCAAAGCTTTGACAGAATAAAATAGAGTGATGAATCAGTGCCTGGTCGTTTCATAACTCTTATGAGAGCTGCATGACTGGTAGCTTGCCAGATGAAAGAGGAATTCCTATTAGAATTCTCACCTTAACTCAGATTTACAGACAGTAACATAGAGAGGAGATCCCAAATCACCAGCTTTCAAAGTTTACGTTAAATTAGTTCATCATCATCATGTTTTATCCTAGCCAATAATCATTTTTTTCATCATGCATTAATTAGGCCCACACTTGAGTCTTTCTATGCCTTTGCTAGCAACATGTCATGATTTTGGCAATTCCTATTCAGAGTCTACTCAATAAATGTAAATTTCACTTTTCCTGACTTCGCTTATCTGAATGGTTGATTTCCTATACAAATATATTAAAATTATGGGTGGCTAATGATGGTTTAATGGAGTTCTCTCACCATGTTTAGTTTTTCAATAAGGATCTTGATGCTTTATTTCCACAAGGGACAAAGAAATTTGGCTGCTTCACTTTCCCACAAATTTTACATCATCTCAACTATTGGCCTCCAATGAGTGTTGGATGGCTTCCCCTAAAAGATTGCATTCAACGTCAAGGGGAATGTTAACCTGTGCTCTGAGCAAGAGCGTAGAAGCTGGTGGCGGATGTGTTCATGAATGTAAGTAGGGTGAATGTCAAGGGTCATCACAGATTAAGCATCCGACCTTCTAAAATATGAACTGCAAAGTGAATCCTGTAGATGAGACCCTTTGTGGAGCTCCTTTCTTTGTCCCCCAGTCTAAAGGAACGGTGATTAAATAGGAAATAGGTGGGAACCTGTCATCCTTCAGGTAAGATGATAAGAAACGGCTGTATGGGAAGCACTGGAACAAGTGGAGGTGATTAGCCTAGAAAAGGAATGACATGATCCCACTGTCAAAATATTTGAGAATCACAAGGTAAAGGAAACAGACTTATCCTGTTGAATCTGGAGGACAGAGTAGAACTCAGGGGCAAATATCGCAAGGAGGCTAATATAAGAAAAGCGATGAAAAATAGTCTCAATACCAGAATTCCAAATATTAAGCTATTCTAAGAAATAACATTAATTAATATAATCACAATTTGTATTCAGATTATTTCTAAAAATATCAGTTTTATTCATCATTGTATTTCTGTTACCTTCTACAGTGTCTACAGCGCAGGAAATAGTCAATAAATATTCTTGACATTATTGCTGTTGCTTTAATGATTAATTCAGGACTTCCCAGGACATTAATAAACTCTTGTAGGACACAGATCATACATCACTTGCTCACGTAATTATTTCCCATATTACACATATTCTTGACATAATTGGAACTCAGTATTTGTTAAGTGAATAAATAAAAAGAAACAATGAAAGTAATTTACTCATTATTACCTGATGGTTAAATGAAGATAAAAAGACATCAAAATTATGTAGGAAAAACAGGTATAATTATATTAGGAACCACTATGAAACAATCAGTAATATTGAACAATTCCTTTAGTGTTGACAGAGCTTTCCAGAAACCAAAGGAGGCATGTTGCCAATTTGTGCTATCTGCCAGAGCATGGAGACATTGGCAGAGATGTGAACTATATCCCCCAAGAGACTCCTAGGTGCTTCTACTTAAATGGATTCTGGAAACCAAGAAACACCCAAATGACTTAGGTCTACATCTCAATCTAACAGTTTATGGACAACCTTTCTTTTAACACAATGATTTGTATCCCCTATTTGGGGATGGGTAAGCCGTTTTATAGACTCCAATGGGAATGCATAAGTGAATCTAGAAACTCCACCGAGTATAAGGAGGCTACTTAATAGACTCCATTGGATATGGATGGGCTCATCTATAGACTACATTTGGTATCATAAGTTAGACTATAGACTCCATTTGGTTTGGATAAATTAGGCTATAGACCTCATCGTATAGCCTATAGGTTAGCTATCTTATAGTCTCCTCCAGGTGGGGGTAGAGTTAATCCATACACTCAATTGGGTCTGGGTAAGCTAATCTATAGACTCCTGTCATGTATATGTTTGTGTCTAGATGTGGAAGAAATGAACAAATGAATGTGAGAAATTGTTAGGGCGACTCAACATTGTTGTCGGACAGGCACCCAGAGAAGAAAGCCAGAATGCCTCATCTGTTGTCCACTGAGCTCACTGAGACTGCACTTGCAGTGCATTCTCATACTAGCTTAAAATGCAAAACAAGGCAAAACAGAACAACCTTCAAACTGGCGCTTCCTCACTGGTAAATAGAAACACAATCACATCCTAATTTTTCTTCCAGCTGCAAATAATAATAACAAGTAATTATAAGAAGTCCTCTGTCAGTTGGAATCTCAGAGCAATGTTTCAATGAATGGTTTATTGGATGGAGAGTAACTCTTAGACCTTGGAATGGTTCATGGTATTGGGAGTTTGGGTAAAGATAGTTGCCTGATTGATGTAAAGAATTTGGGAAGATAAATGAGATGGATCTAAAAAAGCATGCTGTTAATTATGTGGCAGTCAAAATCATTATTTGAGTGTAAATTCAAAGGTTCTAGTGTAGGTAATCTATCAATGTATTTTTAACAATATATAAAATGTTTTGACAGATATGTTAATAATATTGATAATTCTAACTAAACAAGTAATGTATTGGCATATTTAAAAATCTTCTTATATGGATCAATAATGAAGAAATGCAATTGTTGGGAAATTGCCTTTCATGATAGCTTGGTAGTGTTGCTTCTTTACTTCCTGAATATTATTATCATTATTATTTGTTATTATGCTCCTTTGTGATTATTTTTCCCTGAAAGCCAACTAAAATCAAGACTATTGGATGTAGTTTATTTGAAAAAACTACATTAGGTACTTGTCAGGGTCTCAAAAAAAGTCAGAAAAGTCAGACCATTTATCTTCTAGCTTCATAAATCCTTCTCAGTAATTTAGATTCTGTTCCCTCCCATAGGCTGGTTGACATGACAAGCTATCCATGCCACTTTCTAGAAGGATGTCATCGATGATATTTTAGACTCTCTAGTTTGTGTATTTTAAGAAGCTCTGATCATATACGAAGTCAGGACCATCTAGTCAGTAGTAATTGTCAGGGATAATTGAGATGGCAAAGCATCATAAGGGAATTAGATGAGGGCTCTGCTCTAAGCCAATACCCAATGTTTAAATTTTTAGTTGAAGATCTATTACCTTCACATTTAGTGGACATTCAAAAGTCTATGCAGCCTACCTTTTAAAATAATTTTAGAAGGAATAAATAAATTTCTAAGGCCAGTAAAAACTTTGGCAAGGACCAAAATGATGCTAACCAATGTCTAAGGTCTTGGTAGAAATTTAAGTGACTCAGTGTTTCTCATATATTTAGCAAAACATATTTTCTCCACTTTAAAGAGAAAAATGAAGAATCCAAGGACATGATCCAGGAAAAGCAATATATTCTCAATTCCAATACAGCAAAATCTTATTCTTGACTTTATAAAAGTTTTTTCTCTACATGCTGGACTCTTTATAGGACAAAATTATTGCTCCATTTACCTATTACAAAAAGAGGGGGGTTGGTTAAAAATATGCTATACCTTTTATGCATTGGAATTAGGTGTCTTTTAGGGAATTCAAGTACTCCAGGGAAGGAGAGAGTCCAAATCACTAGACTCATTTCACAGCATTGGTGAACCCGGACAGATCCATTTAATATTTGAACATCATTAAATTGACCATTTCTCATGAAATTTAGGGTTCTCATGGTGAAATACAGTGATGTACTGAGGGTTTGGACTTGGAGAGATTGTTAGGAGAAACCACAAGGTTTAGGAATAGAAGGAATTATAGTGTCTAGTAAAGTTGGATGGAATATTCCAGAACATTCCACCATTTTTAAAGCTATCAAGATCGCAAAGATGGAGTACAAACTTAGCTACAAACTTAGTGGGCATGTTTGGATAATTGTTTCAGAGCTCACATTTGTATATTTTATCCAGTATGTGCATGGAAGCTACAGACAAGCTCATTTCTTTTCCCAAGCACCTCCCCCCACCCCTCACCCACTTGTTCCCTGGGAACAATAGAGATTATTAAACAATATGGAAATCCATTGGAGGAACTCAGAACTGACCCTACCTATTAGACACTTAGAAAAACATCTCCTCAATAAATGATGTGCCTTTTCATCTGAACAAGAATAAAATTGAGAGATACTTACAACAATTTATGCTTCCTCAAACACAAGACACAAAAGGTATCTATTTTATGCAAAATGATCATCATCATAAATATAAACCAGTACCACTCAAGATCATTTTGATCTCCACTTTTTTGACTTTAGGCTCTCAATTATTTTCTTGTATTTAAGAAAATAACACATTAGAAATTTTAAATATATTCTACTTCATCTTATTGGTTCCGTTTACAGATTTAGGGTTGTGTTTAGAAGTGTGAAAAACATAAAATTGGCCTCCCCAAAAATGAAATGAAGGATCAGATATGGATGGGTTAAAATAGATAAGAAATATTTCTGCAGGGCTTCATTTTATCTGGACTTTCTCATTCACAGCCACATAATTTGTGACATGACATTTTTATTCTCCCACATATAAGAATTGAAGCACTCTATTACAGAGTAATTCAGCCAAGTCACTTTCATTTGGGGACAGTTTTTAGTAGATTATCTACATATAATAGTGTACGTAGGTAATGAGAACTTTTTTATTGGATGATATGAATTATGAGATTTCTCCTTCATATATGCATTTGCCCATCTCAATAAATGGGATTAGGTATTGAATTTTGTAATTATCATGGATGCATAGGAGAGAAACCTTGCTTTCAACCAGAATTAGATAATTGTTTCAATCCAAGGACTTCTCCTTGAATAACCAAATGTCCCTTTATCATTTATCATCCCGCACCTCAGTTTCTTCTGTCCAATAGTCAGTATCATGACAGTTTGCCTCTGAACTTCCTTTTTTCAGATACCGCAGGTCAATGGTGTTCTAGTTTGCTAGCTGCCGGAACGCAATATACCAGGAACAGAATGGCTTTTGAAAGGGGAATTTAATATATTGCTAGTTTACAGTTCTAAGGCTGAGAAAATGTCCAATTAAAACAAGGCTATAGAAATGTCCAATCAAAGGCATCCAGAGAAAGATACCTTGGTTCAAGAAGGCCGATGAAGTTCAGGGTTTCTCTCAAGAGAGAAGGCGCATGGCAAACACAGTCAGAGTTCCTCTCTCATCTGGAAGGGCAATGGTGAACACAGTGTCATCTGCTTGCTTCTTCTCCTGGCTTCCTGTTTCATGAAGCTCCCTGGGAGGGATGTTCCTTCTTCATCATCTCCAAAGGATGCTGGCTCATGAACTCTCTGCTTTGTGGTGCTGCAGCATTCTCTGCTCTCTCCGAGTTTCCCATTCAGAAAGATGTTTTCTCTTTTATAGGACTCCAATAAACCAATCAAGACCCACCCAAATAGGGGGAGACATGTCGTCACCTAATCCAGCTTAACAACCACTCTTGACTAAATCACATCATCCAGGGAGATGATCTGATTACCGTTTCAAACATACAGTATTGAATAGGGATTATTCTACCTTTATGAAATGGGATTTTGATTAAAACATGGCTTTTCTAGGTGGCATACTTCCTTTCAAACCAGCAGAAATGGGATTTGTAGAAAACCAAGGGAATTGTTAAGTGGGATTCAACTTCAAGGATAAGCATCAAGAGGTACTTTTTTGTTTGTTTATCTTTATACCATCCCACTTTTCCAGGTGACGTCAAAACTGTTTCCAGTGATAAATTCTAATTATTCATTCTATTTTTCTCACAGTTTATGTATGTTTGAAAGTGCTCAGTTATGATGCAACCCCTAAACACAATGGAAATCACTGATTTAAAAATCAACTTATCCTACTAATTTATAGTTCTTAAATATTTGTCATACACATTTAAGTTTTAGTGGCCTTTTGTTTCTTTTCTTTTCCTGCTTTTCTTGTTCTTTTTCTTTCTCTCTTTGTCTCTTTGATTCTGGATATTAAAGTTAAGATTTGCAAAGCTCAAATTCCTAAAACAACATGGCATTTAAATCTAGTTATTTTAGGAGTTTCTGTGATTGCTGTAGAATTTAATTTTTAATGTAATCTTGAAAAATTGGTATACATTTAATTTCTTAGATAACAAAAGTGTTCTAGTTTACTAGCTGCTGGAAGGCAATATGCCAGAAATGGAATGGCTTTTAAATAAGGGAATTTAATAAATTGCAAGTTTGCAGTTCTAAGGCCAATTGAAGAAAATCTATAGAAATGTCTAATCTAGGGCATCCAGGGAACAACACCTTGGTTCAAAAAGGTCAATGATGTCTAGCATTTCTCTCTCATCTGGAAGGATACATGGTGACTTCTGCTAGCTTCCTCTCCAGGCTCTTGCTTCATGAAGCTCCCCGGGAGGTGTTTTCCTTCTTCATCTCTAAAGATCGCTGGCTTGTGGACTCTGTGGTTCCTCCTCATTCTGTTGTGGTTCTGCGGGTCTCTCCTTGTTCTCAAAAGGGAGCTCTCCTTGAAATGTCTCCTCTTTTATAAGATTCCAGTAAATTAATCAAGACCTACGTAGAATTGGTAGAGACGTGTCTCCATCTAATCAAGTTTAATATCCACAATTGATTGAGTCACATCTCCATGGAAATAACCTAATCAAGTTTCCAACCTATAGTACCGAATAAGGATTAGAAGAAACTGTTGCTCTTACAAGGTTGATTAGGATTAAAATATGACTTTTCTAGGGTACATAAATTCTTTCAAACTGGCACAAGTAGTTAAATTAAAACAGATCCTTGGAGTATAAGGGTAGTTCAGTGGTAGAATTCTCGTCTGCCATGTGGGAGACCCGGGTTCAATTCCAGGCCTGTGCACGCCTCCCCATCAAAAAAAAGTCAACAAATTGTGCTGCAATAATGGGACAGTCATGTGGAAAAAGAATGAAATATGCTCCCCACCATACAGCATACAAAAAAAAAAAGGGTCTTTGATTCAACAGAAATGGAAATATATTTACCAATTTATTTCACTCTGTGGCTTGTGGACAAGAACCTGAATCTCCAACAGCATTTCCTATCTGGTTTTGTAGAAGATGTAAAACAAAATTGATTTGCTTTACCTCTGTTCTTCTTTAATAATTTAGGATATGAAATGTTCACAGGACATTTTTCTTAAATTGCCAGCCATATGTTTTCATTGAAGCCCACATTAGAATTGAGAAAGAGAGTGTTAAGATTTAAGATTTCTACATACATAGCTTATCTTCAGTTATGGGTAAAAAATTTTTATTCCACATTAGCTTTCCATTTGACAGAGCTTAAAGTAACTATTATCTTAGTAAAGTACGCCCTACTAAATTCACATTTTTATGTTGACTAGATCACCTGTGGTTTCCCTTTAATTTCTGCAGCTTATCTAAGAGTCGGGTGGTAGTTTAATAAAGCTTCTGAAATCCTGTTTAAAATTGAAGGACTAAAGATAAGCTTAGTGTGTCCATTTGTAAGCTGACTGAATGCAATACACCAGAAGTGGACCAGCTTTTATAAAGGGAACTTAATAAATGACAAGTTTACAGTTCTAAGGAAGTAAAAGTGTCCAAATAAAGGCACCTACAAGAGGTTACCTTTACTCAAAAAAGGCTGATGGGTCAGGAACACCTCTGTCAGCTGGGAAGTCACATGGCCAGCATCTGCTGGTCCCTTGACCCTGGGCTTCATTGCCTTCAGCCTCTGTTTCTGTGGGGGTTCCTTCATTTGCTTCACCCAGGCTGGCTTTTGTCTCTTGGCTTCCTTTGGCTGTCTCCAGCCTGTGGCTTGCTTCACAACTCATGGTGACATTGACTGGGCTTCAAGCATCTTCACACATCTGTGTCTCTGTTCTCTAAGTGTGAGCCTCTGTCAGCTCTGCTCTGAAGCTTCTATTAGTTCTCTAGGCTCTGAGGATTCTGTTGTTATGACTTTCTCCAGAGTCTTTCCCCTTTTAAAGGATTCTGGTAAACTAATCAAGATGGGTGGAGTCAGGAATGGGTGGAGTCACATCTCCACCTAATCAAAAGGTCACACCCACAATTGGGCATGCCACGTCTTTGTGGAGATAATCTAATCAAAAGTCTCACACTACAGTATTGAATCAGGATTAAAAGAAATGACCGCACCCACAAGATTAGATCAGGATTAAAATATGGTTTATCTGGTGTACATAATACTTTCAAATACACACACTTACAGTTTGTGTTGCTTTGTTTTGCTTCTTTGAAACTCACATAACAACTTGGACCATGTGTTTATCTAGAAACCACAAAGTAAAGCATTCTGGGACCTGAGGATGGTAAATGATCTTAAACCACCTCCTTTTGTGAGAAGCCAAGATGTCGGATGTTTCAGAGAAGCACCTTCTCCTTTAAGTATAAAAAAATGTCAGATCACACAGACATTATTCAACAATAACTGTCTGCTAAACAATCCGTTTAATTGCTAAAGCAAGGCAGCAAGTCTTAGAAGACAATTTACTGTTCAAGAGGGCTGAAAATGCTCAGAGTCTGTTTTACTTTCCTAATTGCCCAAATACCATGAAATGGGTTGGCTTAAACAATGGGAGTTTATTGGCTCATGGTTTTGAGGCTAGAAGAAATCCAAAATCAAGGTGTCATCAAGGTGATGCTTTTTTCCAGAAGACTGTGGCACTCTGGGGCTGGCTATTGGTGATCCTTGGTCCTTGGCTTTTCTATCACATGGCAGTGCACATGGCAGCCTCTCCTAGCTTCTCCATTTTCTTGCAGGTTCTGTTGACTTTCCCCTTCTGGTTGCTCCCTCTGGTTACACTCTCTACATAGACTTTCCTTATAAAGCCTTCAGTAATAGGATCAGGACCCATCCTGTTTGAGGTGGGACTCATCTTAATTGAAGTAATCTCATCAGAAGGTCCTATTTACAAGGGTTCACACCTACAGGAATGTATGAAGCTTAAGAACATATTTTTTTTCCTGGGGTATATAGTTCTGAGCTACCATAGAGCATAGTTATGAAATTGTGATGGTCAGATCCATGTGTCAGCTTGGCCAGGTGATAGTGCCCAGTTGTCTGGTCAAGCAAGCACTGGCCTGTCTGTTGCTATGAGGGCATTTCATGGACTTAAATCATGAGAACGTTGGCTGGATCTATTGGCAAGCTAAGGGGAGTGTCTTCTACAATGAGTGACACTTAATCTAATCCCTTGAACACTTTTAAGGAGGATTCAGAAAAGATAAGCCCTCTTTCTGCTTCAGCCAGCCTCTCCTGATAGTTTGTTGAGGACCTTCATTGGAGCTGCCAGCTCATGGCCTGCCCTACAGGTTTTGGACTCATACATCCCCACAGTTGCATGAGACACTTTTATGAATCTCATATTTACAACTATGTCCTGTTGGTTAGAACCCCAACCAATAGAGAAATTTTCCTTTCATTTTCTTATATGTGATTATACATTCTAGACTCCGCGTTTGAGGAAAAAAAAAGAATTCTTATAATGTTGGATTATTTACTATTATTTACTGAAAGTTTATTAAAAGACAAGAAAAATATGGAAAAACAATCTCAAATATTTATTCTATATTTAGTTAATTTCTGTTGTGATACAGGGAGTATAAGTTCTGTTTAAACTTTATGCTATTTATGCCCAATTTGAGAAAAGGGTAAGTGTGTTCAGATGATGAAGATAATTGTGCAATCAAGAACTTTTCATTATCCTCCTTTCTATTTTTTCTTTCTTGAGTGTTAATAAAAGTTTAGGTGAATTTTTAGACTATAGATTTTTCCCATTCTTGCCGCTATCATCATTTAAAGCTATTTTGAGATCTTTATTATACAAAATGGGGGATCTGAAATAAAAGAATAACTTTACTTAAGATTATTTTTTCTATTTGTGAAATACAACAGGTTACTCATGAACACTAAGTGGTAATAACATCTTACTATGAAGCATTATTAGTTCTTTATTGCATGAAGTGTTCATTTCTGACACAGTAAGGAAACCGTATCCTCACTGTGCTCCCAATTTAACTGAAATCTCATGATTTCATGATTTGAGCAAACTCCTACTTAATTTCTGCCACTTCTTTTCCCCAACTGGCAGCCACTGTCTGGCTGCTATAACTATTAGTGCATCCAGTGATGGTAAACGATTCGGGGAAATCTTATCTTAAGCATGGCTAAAATACCTTTAGTAAAGCAACTTCTCCCTGTAACTCTTAAAACATTTATGCAAAATAAATGTTGCTTTAATTGTATATATAAAAAAATGGTCCTTTGTGAAAGGTGTGAATTTTACCTCGTTATCAAACTCATTTAAGGTTGCTGCCGCCTGAAATATGTACCTGAAAAGCATGTGATTCCTGAGAGCTGTTGAAGTGTTTTCCTTTGATGATAGAGAGCATTGGGAGAAAGGGATCACAAATCCATGTGTCATTTCCTGTTCTTTTCCTTGTGCATGTAATGCTTTTGTTTGAGATGTTCCAGGAAGGCTAGTTCAGAAGCAACTACCTTAAAGCAAGCAGCTGTCTACTGATAACAAAAGCAGCAGCATCTTTGTACAGCACAGCATGCAGCATCCAAAGTAAACTGTCTCAAAGTTGACTTGAGACATGAGACAGTGCATATATATTTGGGCAGCATTAAAACCATATGAATAATATACTGCGGGTGGCGGGGGGAGGGATAAGGGGAAAATGGAAATGAAAGGCCAAGGCTTCCAAATGTTATCAAATTTCTCATTTGATAGCCCCGAACCAGTGCTTTGAATACAGTGCGTTATGACAAGAACGGCGAGGAAGGAAATAACCCATCTGTACCCTTGCTCAGAGATACCAAGGCAGTGCTTTTGACATTTTAGACCTTACAAGACAGAGTCTGCCATTCAGCTTCTTTTGAAATAATATTTAAGAACAAAATTTTGCCATGCAGCGTTTGTGTCAAAACTTGGGGTATGGATTGTGGTACCTGAGGTGGGATTGTCTGCATTTGCTTCTCTGCCTGAGCCTGTGTTCTGGCTCCAGGGGCTTCCACCTAGCTGGCTGAGGCTAACACCAGCCGTCACTTAGACATAAGAGTGAGCAGCCTTTGGGCTCTTGGGTCTTTACCGTTTGATCTCACTTATTCCCTTTTCACCTCAGTGCATGTAATTTCCCACCTCTATCAGCCAGATGAGCAAGCTCCAAACCATTCTTGGGCTCTCTGAGATCTTCCTGGACTCAGCCCTCCAGCCTGCCATCTCACGATTGCCACTCCCAGCTCTCTTCCCCTCCAAGTGCTGCTCCTCTAGAAAACCAGTAGTTGGCGCTTTGTGTTTGTCTGTGAGGGTTCATCTCACGGTCTGCCAGGACCTGAGCCCAATTGTTGAAGTCTCCTCATGTGCCTAGATTGTGCAAATGGCCTCTGCTCATCCTTAAGCCCATGATCCTAAAGAGATAGCACTACCTCAGAGGAAGGCTTCAGAGGAAAGCCAAGCCCATGGCTTGAGAATTCAAAGACTGCAAGGTTTTATTAGGGTACCTTTATGAGGTTATAATTGCCCATAAAGAAAGGGCTTCATAGACCTTTGAAATGCATATGGGAAGCAAACAATTTTATTTACCAGGCTCCATCATTGCTAAAAGTGACCCAAATACACACTGCCCCCCCCAAACACACACTCACAATTTCTTAGTGTCATATAAACTCATACTATTAAATTAAACAATAATAAAATATAATAATTATTTGATACTACAAAAAGATGCCCTATGAAACTGTGGAAATCACAGACACTCAAAAGGTGTAGAAATGGCATGATTGAGTAACTTTTGCATTATTAACATCAGAAAAGCAGGTATTGAACTATTTTGATTATTAAAGATTTCCAGAGGTCAGACCATTTTCAGATGCCTTTTCCCACAGGAGGCCCCCAAGAAGTCTCAGAACCACAAGGCAGGCCTGGCAGGGGAGGCCCCCAGCCACACTTGGAGCTTGGCCAAATCCCAAAGCCAGTGAAAATCAGTGTTGGGACTACAGGGGAGCTCCCATCCCTTGGTGCTGGAACTCTTTCCCCTGCATCACGTAGCTTCTCGAGGCCTATATTCTTTATCTGGTCCTGGGTGTGAATCCCTCATGCTTTCAACACACATTTCCAATTCTTGTTCAATGCTGGGGATGCATCTCAGCAGGGAAACAGGGGAGGGAGAATCATGGCGAAGCCCTGACTCGTTCCCAAACCTGGCAGGACAGTACAGTGAGCTCAGCATCTTTAGAAACACTCCAATTCTGAAGCTTGAGGCCAGGCAGAATGAAGTCTCTTGCTGAGCAGAATTGCAAATCCAGAGGTGGAACTTGGGACGTGGGTCAGGAGTTGGGAACCATGCCGACCTCTCCCTTCACTAACCACACATCCCTGTGGCTTAACTAATCCCATTCTCTCAGCTACCTCTTTCGTCCCTACCTGTTGCCTCCTTATCAAATCAGTCTTAATAATCATAAATTTTGGCTGAAATGCTCAAAATTTCCAGTCATTTTGCTTATGAAAGCATGGTTGGCCAGCCATCCCTGGAAGAGATCAAGGCATAGCCCTAGTTCTAGAAGGCAGCATGGTACCTCATGAGACCCTGGACTTTGGGTTCAAATCCTACTGTGCGTCTTGGGTAGATCAGTTAACTTCAAACTTTTTCATATATGAACTAATTCAAATACACATGCTGTAAAGATTAAATGTGTACTAAATTTAAAATATTTTTCATAGTACCTACCCAATAAGTATTAGTGTTCTGCAAATCTCTGTCACAGAGGGGCAAAAGTCAGCTGTTTCCCTCTGCTCTTGAACTACTTGGGAGACATATTTGTGCAATGAAAGTTAGTTCTGAGCACAATATATTCAAGAGTGTTTTGCAACGTATGTGTGTATTTAGATTGATAAATTAGATAAGTCGGTAGGTTGACAGACAGATAGATATAGATAGATGATGTAGATAGGTAATAGTAGAGATAGATGATTATATAGAGAAATAAATAGATAGACACAGGTAGATAAAGATAAATGATAGAAAAATAGATACATAGATGATGAGATAGAAAGATGATTGTATAGATAGATAATAGATGGTAGATGGACAATAAAAATATAAAGTACTAGAAATAGAGATAAACTCATAGGCAGGGTTCTCTAGAGACACAGAACCAACAGGAGAGGTCTGTAAATAGGAGATGTATGAAGGTGTCTCACACAGCCCTGGGAATGGCAGAGTCAGAGATCCTCAGGGCAGGCTGTGAAACTGGCGGCTCCGATGAGGGTCCGGAAGAACTCCACTGCAGAAGCTTACTGGCCGGAGAAGTGGTGAAAGAAACAGTCTCTCTTCTTTCTTAAAAGCTCTCAACTGTTTGGATTATCTCATTGCGGGAGACACGTCTTAGTTGATCGCAGAGGTAATCAACCATAGATGCAGTCAACTGACTGATGATATAATACTTACCAGCTTTCCGCTTTATCAACCAGCCAGGAAATATCCTTGCAGTAAGAGTTAGGCCAGGGCTTGCCTGACCAGACAACTGGACATCATCACTGGGCCAAGTTGACACCAGAACCCAACCATCACACACATGTACACACACATCTTTCAAAACTTGGTGATTACTTGTATATCCACGTTGTTTTTACTCAAATATAGAGATAAGTAAACAATTTGAACCAACACTGAAGGCTCTTTTATAAAAACTTTTTAAATGACAAAAATGACAGTTCCTGATGATTACTATTTTCCAGTCTTTTGGTAAGAACTTATATTGTTCTATAGCTCTGGGTGGTTTCCTTTCCTTTGCTTTATATATATACATGGTTTCTGTGCCTCAGTAAAAATGCCAGCCACATGGTTTCTTTTTCTTCGTCTGTGAAGAATTTTTGCAGAGCTGTGAAAGAAATATAGAAAATAAAAGATAAGCTACTGCAAGGAATAAAATCCATGAAAAGTCCTTCCAAGTAGCATCAACTGCATCTTTCTGTGGAGTGCTAAGTTTATCACTTTGATGAATCAATGGTATGAGCCACCCTCCAGTTCCACCCTGACAATGTAGGAGATTTTACTTTTCAAGTAGGTCATAAAATGCACCGTTTATAAAACACTTAGCTACACTGTACAAAGAAAAGACTTTCTTAGGGAACTTTATGTATAAAGCAGCACAATGCAATTGTCTGCTCTCAAAAATTTGCCTTGCAGAATTCACAGTTTAGATAAAAAAACAATATCAAGGAGCAGCACCTCCAGATTTCCTAAATTTGAGGAGACTTCTGCTGACATATTGTCCCTGAAAATGGAACTAAATCCAGATCTGGTTACTGCTCTAATAGCACCTAAACCAAGCTATGATCAGCACTCAATACTTATTGTCACATACATTAACCAATCAGCCATCAGTGAAACATTACAAAGTTAATTTTATAATGTAACGGTAAAGATCAGATATAGGAGAAATTATCTGGGGCAATAGTCTACTCGAGGGTTTTCACAATTATTGGCATGAATGACAGGTGGGGCCGGATCATTGTCTGCTCTGGGGACCGTTCAGTGCATTGTGAGACATGGAGCAGCATCCCTGGCCTCTACCCAGTAGATGCCCAAGCACCCCTCCCTCTGGTTGTGGCAACCAAAACTGTCTCCAGACATTGCCAAACAGCCCCCGGAGGAGGAGAAGCAAAATTGCCCTCCTTGAGAACCACTGCAGTTCTCAACTTGCTGATTTTTCAGTCCTTATTTTTAAGGTGCCCCAGGTGATTCCAATTGACAGCCCAGTTTCTAGAACCAGCAGCTACAGGAAGCTGCTCCAAGTGTGGTCCCGGCAGCACAGGCATGCCTGGAAGCTTGTAAGAAGGGCACATCTCGGACCTCTGGAATCAGAATCTGTGCTGTACTAAACCACCTGGGAATTCCTGCGTCACTAGGTTTCAGTGCACCCCTCTGGCTCACGTTGCCTTCCCTTCTCTGAGAAGATACTACAACTACCAAGGACTGTTGACCAGAAGGCCAGGAGAGGAGGTGCAAGGCAGTCATCCCACTGCCTTCGCAACAGATGGGGCCAGGGAGGAGGTCAGACTGGGGAAGTAAGAAGCAAAGGTTTGTTGTATGTTTTAGTTTGTAAGCTGCGGGAAAGCGATATACAGGAAATGGAATGGCTTTTTAAAAGGGAATTTGATGAGTTGCAAGTTTATAGTTCTAAGGAAGTGAAAGTATCCAAATTAAGGCACCAAAAAGAGGTTACTTTCACTCAAGAAAGGCCAATGGGTATGGAACTCCTCAGCTGGGAAGTCACGTGGCTGCCATCTGCTGGTCCCTTGCTCCTGGGCTCTCTTGCTTTCAGCCTCTGTTCCTGTGGGGGTACTTCACTTTGCTTCTCCGGGGACTGGCTTTCATCTCTTGGCTTCCCTTGGCTCTCTCCAGGTTCTGGCTTGCTTCATGTCTCATGGTGACGTGTGCTGGGCTCCAAGCATCTCTGAATATCCGTGGTTTTTATCCTCCAAGTGTAAGCATCTATGTCAGCTCTCTTCTGAAGTTTCTGTTGGCTCTCTTTCTGTCAGCTCTGAGGCTCTGTCATTTCTGTTGCTTGTCATTTCTGACTCTCTCCAAAATGTGTCCTTTGTTAAAGGATTCCAGTAAACTAATCAAGGCCACCTGGAATGGGTGGAGTCACATCTCCATCTAATCAAAGGTCACACCCACGATTGGACATGCCTCATCTCCAAGGAGATAATTTAATCAAACTTCTCTGCCCTACAATGTTGAATTACAATTAAAAGAAATGGCTGCCTTCACAAGACTGAGTCAGGATTAAAACATGACTTTCTGGGGGTATAATATTTTCAAACTGGTGTAATGGGTCAGCCACAAGTCAGATTCTCTGTAGAGTTTATGCTACTGAAAGATGTTCAAAGAGCTGGTTCCTGTTGGATGCAAGAAGTGCACTCATGCGGCAAAGTTGAGTGGTGGTGGAGGCACCCCTCATACTTGAGTTCTGGAGCTCTCTGTCCTCCTCTTCTGAGACCTGGTTTACAGATTTCCTTTTGTCTCCAGGAGAGCTGTGGTCCTACATGAAGCTGCTATTTTTTAGTTAGCTTGAGACAGTTTCTCCCCCAGCAGCTAATTATGCCCAGCAACAAATATTAAAATCTATTTTACTCTAACGAAGTTAAGGAAGAAATGTAAAGTAATGGTAGTAAACTCTAACATTAAGTTTGTAATGAAAATTCTATGATAGCACGCTGTCGGTGGGTCAGACTCTTATGAAGGGCCATTGGATAAGATGTTTGAAGAGCCATAAAATGTAATATCTGTTTTAATTTCTAATATCATTTTTAAGGACATATATTAGGAAATAACCCAAAAGAGGAAAAGAAGAACTAACAACTCAAGTGTTGGTAGGTGAATGAGTAAGAAATTATGTTTCATAAACTGGGAGGGAAATTACACTGCCATTGAAATGACAACCCCTAAGTTTTTATCACATTGAAAAAAAAATTTATCAGCAAATGCTAAACTGAAAGAGCCTGGCTTCTGGCTGTATTCAGAGCCTTACCGCAGTTAATACGACCTCATGCCAACTACATCAACACTCCATCCCTTTGCTTCTTTATCCATAAAATGGAGATGTCTGTAAGAGTACTGACACAGAGCTGTTAGAATAAATAAGCCCTTGACATAGAGAGTTTGATATGGTCTCTGGCAAACTATTAGCATTGGATGGAGGTGAATTGCAATTGTTATGATTGTTTTCATTTTTATGTCCACAGTAGGTCCTTGTGTAAGGCAATTTTACCATCGATGCCTTATATTTTACTTTATTTTCAATGTCAGCATTGTATGATGTTATAACATGTTCATTAACTGCCTATTATTTATTAATACGTTAAGTGTCAATGCATGCTTAATGTATTTCCATATTATAGAGAAGATTTAATGGAAGAATATCTGTTGCATGTTAGTATATAACTTGAATTAAGTTTCTAAGATTTTGGCTTCATTGGGACACAGGCAAACAAATCCATTTGTTAAGAATGCCTAATTGAAAAGTATATCATTTTCCATTATTTTGGACTATGAATATGTTTTAAGATTTTCTGTTATAACATTTAGATGACCTAACCCATTTAAACTACTTATGAACTCCAGCAGCCCAAATCCTTCATAATTCTTTATGTTATTTTTTCCCCTATAAGTAATTTCTGGAAAGTTAAAGCCAGCACACCAGTGCTCAAAAGCAGGGCACACTTTGTCCTTCACAGGCAGAATTTTTTTTAACTCTTTTATTGTATAGTATAACATATATAAAAAGCAAAGAAATAAAAAAGCAATAGTTTTCAAAGCACTCTTCAAAAAGTTATTACAGGACAGATCCCGGAGTTTGTCATGGACTACCATATGATCCTCTCATATTTTTCCTTCTAGCTGCTCCAGAATATAGGAGGCTAGAGGGCTTAAATATTTTTTATCATCACAATCAACTTTCTTCCTTTTTTGTGAGCAATAACATATATACAAAAAAAAGCTATAAATTTCAAAGCACAACACCACAAATAGTTGTAGAACATATTTCAGACTTTGACTTGGGTTACAATTTCAGAATTTTAGGTTTTTACTTCTAGCTGCTCTAAAATACTGGAGACTAAAAGAAATATCAATTTAGTGATTCAGCATTCATATTCATTGGTTAAGCCTATCTTCTATGTATAATTCCACCATCACCTTTGATCTTTGCATACCTCTCTTTGGGGTTGTTTGGATTATGGCATTTCTAAATTTTTGATATTGGAAGGGTTGTCACTAACATGGGGTAGGAAGATGGAACTATCTGATGTTCTGGAGAGGTTGGGCCCTCTAGGTGTCAGGACTTATCTGGAGCAGGGACCTATCTGGAGGTTATAGGTTTTTGGAAAGTTATTCTAGTGCCTGAAACCCTTGTGGAATCTTAAATATTGCCCTAGGTGTTCTTCAGGATTGGCTGGAATGGTCCTGGTCAGGGGTTGGCAGGTTATGATAGGTAGCAAGGTCTACCTGAAGCTTGCATAATTGCAAATTCCAGAGCAGCCTCTCGACTCTATTTGGACTCTCTCTGCCACTGATACTTTATTAATTATACTTCTTTTCCCCCTTTTGGTCGGAATGGAATTGTTGATCCCACAGTGCCAGGTCCGGATTCATCCCTGGGAGTCATCTCCCATGTCTCCAGGGAGGCTTTCACCCCTGGATGTCATGTCCCGCATAATGGGGAGGGCAATGATTTCACTTGCGGGGTTGGGCTTAGAGAGACTGAGGCCACATCTGAGCCACAACAGAGGTCCTCCAGAAGTAACTCTTAGGCATGCCTCTAGGTAGTCTAAGCTTCTATAGGTAGTCTAAACTTCTCTGCCACCTACATAAGCTTCACAAGAGTAAGCCTCATGATTGATGGCACAGCCTATTGATTTGGGTGTCCCTAAAGTTTGGCACAGTATCGGGGGTTCCTGATGGTAAGGTTTAATAGTTTCATAGTCTTTCTCCCCTCCCTCAGGGGACTTTGCCGATACTTTTTGAATATCTGCTTAATATACTCTAGTATGTATCCAGGTATTACAATAATCTATACAGGACTAAAGAACATCTTATTCTGTGCTTCCTGGGTTTCAGCTGTTCGAGTGAGCTATAGAAATAGGTTGAATTAGATTATGTACTAGAGAAAATTTCAGTTCCAGATCAAATAAACCTTTCTTCTATTGTTCTCAAAGAGTATGTGTGGTTCTAAAATATAGACAATGTCTTCCTTACCCCTGTGTTCTAAATTAGTTTAACCCCAACCTGTTCAGCTTTGTGCTTATCTCTAAATATCAGGTTATATATATAAAACCACCTGTCAGAATCCAGAAATAATCACCACTCCAGACTTAATGTGTCTGCTCTAAAAGCTTTCAATCTAGGCCTCTGTTTTCTTATACACATTTTCTAAAGGTGACCATACCTTTGTTGTTCTTTTGTTTCTGGCTTATTTTGTCTCACCAAATGTCCCATGTGTTCATATCGTTGCATGCATCACAACTTTGTTCCTTTTTGTAGCAACACAACCTTCATTCATAAGTATATACCATCATTTGCCAGTCTGCTCCATCACTGCATCCTTCAGCCACCTGCAATATTCAGGCATCATGTAGAAAGCCCAAAGTCCACAGTCCACGAACATTCTCAATTTTAGATAACTTCATTGTTCCCAAGAGGCAGAAAACCAATAAACACACCCTCACCAAATAGGAAATTTAAACCTCCTCTTTACTCTTGTCCCTTCCCCCATTAGTTACCTCTGCTGTTGCTGTGGTAGTGCTGATGGTTTCCTACTGAACACACTCGTAGCCTGCAATTGCACTTTCCCTCCTGTACCCTAGACTTAAACACTCTTTATACAAGAATCATATCTTTGAAGTAATTCTTAGAAGAACTCATTCATATTTCTAGTGTGAGTCAGTGGGACGCATAGGTCTATACAACCCCTTTCAATCTTGTTCATCTTCGATATGGTGATATTACTTCTAAACCCACTAGAGAATCACCTTTGCTCTGATCTATTCCCTTAGGTTGGAGTTCAGCCTCGTTAGGTAATGGTCCACCCATCTCTAGCTTCTATGTATCTGAAAGTCCCCTATATTCTGTACTATAAGCCTCTGATTATACCTTTATGCTAGTCATAAAAGTGGAATCATGCAGTATCTATCCTTTTGTGTCTGGCTAATTTTGCTCAGCATCATGCCCTCAAAGCTCATCCATCTTGTCATGTGCTTCAGGATGTCATTTTGACTTACTGCTGCATAATATTCCATCATATGTATATACCACATTTTGCTGAGCCACTCCTCTATTGATGGACATTTGGTTTGTTTCCATCTTTTGGCAATTGTGAATAACGCTGCTATGAACATCAGTGTGCAAATGTCTGTTTGTGTCATTGCTTTCATCTCTTGTGGGCATATACCAAGTAGCTTTTGCTGGGTCATAGGGGTTGGTGAATTGACCCTTTAATTAGTATATAGTGTCCTTCTTTGTCTCTTATGATGTCTTTACATTAAAAGTCTATTTTGTCCAATACTAGTATAGCTACTCCTGCTTTCTTTGGGTTACAACTTCTTTGGAAAATCTTTTTCCATCCTTTCACTTTCAATCTATTTGTATCCTTGTGTCTAAAATGAGTCTCTTGTAAGCAGCATATAACTGGATTATATTTCTTAATGCATTCTGCCAATCTGTATCTTTTAATTGATAAATTTAGTCTGTTAACATTCAAAGTTATTACTGAAAAGGTGTTTCTTGATTCCATCATCTTATCTTTTTTATTTTGTCAGCTCTATATATTCCTTTCCCTCTTTCTCTTTGTATTCTTTAAATTACCGTTAGTGGCACTATTCAATTCTGTGCCCTCCTCCAGACCTGCTCCCGTTTTTTTGTTTGTTTGTTTGTTTTTTCAGCTGGCAGGACTCCTTTTAGTATTTCTTGTAGGGCTGGTCTCTTGTTTACAAATTCTTTCAGGACTTCTTTGTCTGTGAAAACTTTAATCTCTCCGTCAATTTTGAAGGACAATTTGGCTGAGTACAGAATTCTTGCTGGACGTCTTTCTCTGTCAGGATCTTGAATACATCATACCACTGCCTTCTCATCTCCAACGTGCTAGTTGAGTAGTCTAAGCTCAGCCTTCTTTGGTTTCCCTTGTATATGGTAGATTGTTTTTCTCTGGTAGCTTTCAGGATTTTCTGCTTCTCTTCAACATTTGACAGACTGAGTAGAATGTGACTTGGAGAAGGCCTATTTGGATGTTTTCTGCTTGGAGAACATTTCGGCTTATTTGACTTGTATGTTTATGTCTTTTATGAGGGTTGGGAAGTTTTCCCCCATTATATCCTCAACTGCTCTTCCTAGCCCTTTACTCCTCTCTTCTCCTTCTGGGACACCAAAGATTCTTGTATCTGTGTGCTTTTTTTTTTTTGTCTATTGTTTCCCTGAGTTCCCACTCAATTTTTTCCATCATTTTTGCCATTTGCTGTTTTGAGTCTTCGAAGTCAATTATCCTGCCCTCTACATATATCACTTGTTCTTTCTTCTGTCTCTTCAAATCTGGTGTTGTGTGCCTCTAGTGTGTTTTTTATTTGGTCAACAGAGTCTTTAATCTCTGTGATTTCTGCTATTTTTCTATTTGTTCTTTCAAATTCCTCTTTGTGCTTTTCTACTATCTTCTTGATCTCCTTTATTTCATTTGCTATCCCACTTATTTTATTTAGTAGAGTTGTATGAACATCTTTGATTAGTTCCAATGTCTGTGTCCTCTCTGGTGTTTTAATTTGATCATTAGGCAGGGCTCTATCTCTCTGCCTTGTGATATGCTTAGTGATCTTCTGCTGTCTTTGTTGCATGTAAATATCTTAACTGATTTACTTTGGGAGTTGATTTCTTTCAGTAGTCTAAGGCCTTGTGTTTGTGGGATGGTTGTACAGCAGGAAGCAGGGCACAGGGTGGAGCACTCAGTATGGTGATTAGTTTCAGGGCAGGTATGGGTTCAGGTTGGGGATGTTATGCTGATGCTTGTGAATGTGGGTACCCAGCGGCCAGGGAGGATGTAGCTATGTGGGTGCACTGGTCTGGTGGGCATAACCCTGGTGTGCGCTGGTCTAAGGCACGGGGCCCTTTGTGCACATGTATAGAGCTGTGGCAGCAGATCAGCATTATGCCTTCGTGGATTGGGGGCAGATGTGACCCGGCCTTGCAGGTTGGCACTTTCTCAGAGCTGGAAAGTGAGGCTGAGGGCTGTAAGCATACTCAATTCTAGGACTACTATAAAGTGCAGTTCCCAGAGCTGAATGACGTGATTGGGGGCCTGTGCATGTGTGGGCCTGGGAGTGCCATAAATAGATGCTATGAGCTCAGAGAGGGTGGGGTGAGGCTGTGCAATGCTATGTGGGGGTGGGGGTGGGTGTTGCCTAGGTCTGGAGGTTAGTAACCCACAGTCTTTATGCACTGGTAACAGCCTACTGGGACCAGGGAGGTGGAGGTAGAGCTTGGGAGGGGTATAGGAGAGGTGCATCGGGCTGCAGTTGGGATGAGGGTGTGGGGCAGGTACGTGGGGTGCCTGGAGCATGGGGGATGGGAGTGGATGATGGGATTCAGGTGTGAGGTGAGTTGCTGGTCACAGGGCTGTGCGCCACTGAGGGTAGCATGCCCAAGGAATGCAGCGTAGCTTACTTCCTAGTCCCATGTTCCCTTCTGTGCACTCCAGTGGGCTCCACAGCTCCATGCCTCCAGGCCAGTCTCCAGTTTTCTGCCTCTCAGTTCCTCAGCCTCTGCAGCCAGGGCTACCACGTGTGGTGCAGAAGGCTCTCCCAGGTCGACTACACTCCTGAAATGCCTCCTCAGTTGCCCTCCTGTCCCTTCTCTAACTTTTCCATGGAGCAGGGCTGATCTCAAGCTACTCTAGTCAGCCATCTTCACAGAAGCCCTCAGTCAAGTAGAATTTTATCATCAGCATTTTACCACCATCTCAGTCTAAATATATTTTGAATATTCTTACTATATTCTTGATTAAGTTAGTGAGGAAGTTATATCGCTTTCTTTGAATGTTTGATTTTAAAGAACAGCTTCCAGGGCGGGCCACGGTGACTCAGCAGGCAAGAATGCTTGCCTGCCATGCCAGAGGACCCAGGTTCGATTCCCGGTGCCTGCCCATGTAAAAAAAAACATATAAATAAAGAACAGCTTCCATACAAAATGATTTAATTAAATAAAAAAGTGTTAACTCTCCTTGCTATTTAAGTTAATGTCTGAGTTTATAATTGAAGTCAGCAGGGAAACAATGCTCAACTAACTGAAATTTTATTTAGCAACACCAGTGGAAATGCCATCATTCTGTTAAGTCATTAATGAAAATGTTTTGTGCGACCTGTTGAGCACAAGTTCTCCATGGGTCGTTCATATTTCTATGTAACTTGTGAGTGAGTTACTATCTGCTCTTTGCTCAAGGCCATCTTTTCCAGGCCATCTGTATAAGGAAGAGCTTTGGGAAAAGAGTTTTCCTCCAGAGCAGAGGATTAAGAATGTCTACTGCCCATTATGAAAGATTCAGGTTTCTTAAACTAAGGATTTCTCTTCTATAATACAACCTGCTATATGTGTAGGCATCTATTTCAGCCAATCTGCTTCACGTTTGTGAGAGTTTAGGTCAAACAGAATTGAGCCATATATGTCCATGCTGCTTGTGGTGCCACGGGTGATAAACTTTCCTTTGTCTCTGACCCAGGAGTTTCATGTCTTCTGCCTGCATCCATGAACTTGTGGCAGGCTAACTTATTAATTTGCAAGTGAGGTAAACTCTCAGGTCCATCAGTCTTTGATACTGTTTTAGTTTGCTGATGCTGCCAGAAATGCAATATACCAGAAATGGAATGACTTTTTAAAAGGGATTTTATTAAATTACAAGGTTACAGTTCTAAGGCTATACAGATGTCCAAACTTAGTCATCCAGGAAAAGATACCTTAACTCTGAAGAAAATCCAATTTCTGTCACATGGGGAGCCACACTGCTGGCACCTGCTGGTCCTTATTCCCAGTCCTGTTGCTTCCAGCTTCTGATGCCAGCGGTTTCCTCTCTAAGTCTCTGTGGGCCTTCACTTAGTTTCTCTGGGGCACAACACTGGGATCTTGCTTGCTTAACATCTCATGGGAAGGCACATGGTGACATCTGCTGGACTCTGCATCTCCTCACATACATGTCTATTATCATCTGTATCTGTTGGCACTCTAAAAGCATCTCTAAACATCTGCATCTCTGTTAGCTCTGAAGCAACTGTGTTTTCTCCAAAATCTTTCCTCTTTTAAAGGCTTCCAGTAAACTAATCAAGATATACCTTGAATGGGTGCAGTCCCATCTCTATCTAATCAAAAGGCCACACCCACAGTTGGGTGTGCCACATCTCCATGGAAAAAATCCAAAATTTCCACCCTAAACAATAGGTCTGCCCCCGACAAGATTAGATTAGAAAAAGAAATATGGTCTTTCTAGGGTACACAACAATTTCAAACCTCACAGATACTAAGATGTAAAATTTTCATATGGCATTTGTGAATGCAATTTCTTAGAATTTGAAAGGGCCACCTTGTCAGCATACAGTTTCACACTAGCTTCATTTTTAGTTCCTACCATCTTTGGAGTCATTTTTGAGGGTTCCCTTACAAAATTATATATAATTACTTTATTTGTATATTATAAAGACTAAGAATTTCCTTTGTTTGCTTCTGAGTACTAATTAAAAGAATGGTTCTCAATCTTGGCTGCACATCAATCTGGAGGAGGGGAGTTTTAAAGTACCCCAATACTAATGGGTTGCAACTACATCAGAATTTGTTTTTAAACCCCTAAGGTGATATTTAATGTGGAACCAAAATTGGCCTAAACTTGCAAAATGTGGTGTCCCCTTCTTGTGTTGCTTCAGGTCAGTGCTTCTCAAACTTTAAGATGCATACAAATCACCAAGAGATCTTAAAATCCAAGTTCTGAGTTGGTAGGTCTTGAGTGGGGCCTGATATTCTGCATTTATAACAAGTTCCCAGGTGATTTCATTGCTCCTGCTTCAATGACTAAACTTCAAGTAGTGAGGTCATGGTTATTATTCCCTCCAAGGAAAGCAAATCAAAACTTATATATTTCAGCAATTGATAAGGGCATGCTCTGAGAACAACCTTTTCTAAAAAAAAAAAAAAAAAAAATGAGCTAAAGGATGAGGCCATGCTAAGGAATCTGCCAACTTCTGTCCCTCTCTTGGATGCCCAGATTGTGCCACACAAATCAGTGTCTGCTACAGAATAAAGTCCTTTCAATTAAAAGGTTTTAACCAGCTGAAGCTACCTGCCTCACCTGGGCATTTACGTAGCTAAGGGGGACCATTACTCTAGGAAGATGCTCCCTTTCTGGAGAATTTTCTTTGTTAGGATCTCACTGTCATTTGGCTCATTTTCTTTAGAACATCATCCTGGAGATACAAACATCTCCAATGACTTGTACCATGGCTCTCTTCCCATTTGGGTCGTCACAAGTGGTCCTGCCGTGGTTTAAAACAGAGGAGAATGTGCAGGCTCTAGCCGTAACTTCCAGTGGGTATTGACCCTAAAGGGTGATGCATAGGCAATAAAAGCATTCAACCCAGCCATGGGGATGTGCCGGGGTTCAAACACTACACCTGCCCTCATGTTCATGCCTCCTTCCCTTTCTGGCTGGAGGTGAAAATTGGGAAGCTATTGTTAGCTGTGCAGATGAATGTGACTGAGAAAGCAGATGCATCACCAGGGGCTCATTGCACATGCAGCCTTGTTCATTTATCACGAGGTGGTAGGCTGCGTGCAGTAGAAAAGGAAGGATGAGCTAATATCTCTTCAACAGGTGAGAAGATGATGGGTACTGAGGACAGTGGAGGGACTCCTCAATAGTTCTCAGGAACAAAAAGATGAAAGCATTGGAAATACAGATGGAAGCATAGCCTGTGGCCCTAGATACACGTCTGCCAAATCAGAGGGAATAAGTAATAAAATAAGCATAATTACAAAGAGACATCCATGCATCTGTCCCTGCACACATGCGGTGTGTGACTCAAGCTTGGAACTTGGCATTGGCAGAGTAGGCGAAGTTCTAACAGGATGCATAGCCTGCAAGATGGTAGTGTCATCTGGAAGGGCTGAAAGTGATATGAACCTGTGAACCCGACATGGGAAGCACAAAGCCAGCAAATGGGATGGGATAAGTGGACAACTCAAGAGTGTAACAGGAGCATTGCTCACAGAAGTAAAACAGAAAACGTGTCTCCCACAGAAAGTCACCAGAGATCTTACGCACAGTGATAAAAAAGAGAAGGTTCCTTCTCAGGACTAATAAAGATAAATTCCTGCTTGCTGGAAAGTTTATAGCAGGAAATGAAATGAACTAATATTAACTGAGTATTTTTATGTGCCAGGTATTTTTACATGCACCATCTCTTAATTTTCACAAAGCCCTGTGAATCACCCCTTTCCGGAGTTGAGGCAGCTGAGACATTATGAGTTTAATTATTGATAAACTGTCTCTCAGGTAGAAAGTGGCAGAGCTGAAAATTAAAGTTTCCAGGTTGTTAAAAAAAAACAGTATGGAGTCATTTGTCCCATTCACACCAGCCACCTGATTAGACCACAAAACGGCTTCTACCCCATGGGCAGCTCTGTGTTATTAACTTATGGGCAAAATGGCGCTGTAGTTCATTTTTTTTATTATTAAACTAACAGTCTGCTATAATTAAACCAAATGAAAACAGCTGCCCTTGGTGAGAATTTTCCTCTTTTGCCTGAAATTGTGTTTTGTAACAGGAATCTGTCTCTGCTCCTACAGACAATGCTGAAGGTGAGGTATGAATCTCCCCGGTTTGTGTGTGAGCAAACTGAGGCTGGGACGAGGAAGTAGTCTGTTGTCACATGTCAAGATAGAGGCAGAGCTGCCCTGTTCCCTGCTCAGCCTGGAGGGCCCGTGTTCTGTCCTGTAAAACCACCCTCTTTCCTCTCCACCTGCACAGTTTTCCCCGAGAGGACACGTCATATTTCCAGTAGTCACCCATCACTTGGCCTTGGCCTTGCTTTAGTTCACTACCCAACTCCAGCCCTGCAGACTGATTCGGGAGTCTTTCTCTGCAGGTGTCTACATGTCTCCTTTCCTCTTTCTTTGCCCTATCTAATTTTGCCAGCTTGCAACGGCTTCAGGACCCTGCCCTCATCCATCATCTCCAGAGGCCTAGGAGGTCCAGAGTCATAACGGGAGTGAGATGGGCTCAGCATCGTTGTTTTGTCCAGTAGCATGGCACAACCCAGAGGAGTTATCAATAAGAAAGATGGGGTGTCTGTGGCAGATGAGAGCCTTTCAAGCCATTTAGATATTATCAAGTAGACAATTTGTCTGGACAGGAGCCTCAGACCTCACCATGGCACTCTCTGCCTGATGGATCCATAAAGGATCCTTCCCCTTGGGGACAACTTTCTGCCTCACTTCTGTTTTCATCAGACTGTAATATTGCACTGACTCAGAAAGTGGTCTGCAATTCTACTGGCAATCCCTCATTGCCCAGGAGTTCCTGAATGGAAATATTGCAGCGAATCAGAACAGAAGGATCCCCAGGGCCTTGAAAACAGCAAACAACCAGCTCCTGGACTCAGTCCTGCGACAAGTCCTTTGACTTGAGCTTACCCATGGTGACAGCCAAATCGGCCGTCATCAGGAGGGGTAGGACTTGTGTAGGGGTGCGCGAATGGCATGGAATATCATTTTAATGCACCCATTTGAGAGCTATTTCAATGGCGTTGGCTCAGCTACTAGATACAGAAGAGTTGGGAAAGATCGAGGATAAAATTGGTGAGAAGTCTAGGGAAGCTCTCACACAATGATTCTGCATTTTGCTAAATGAAATATGAGTAACAAGGGTAATATTTTTGCTTTTGAAAATCCCCACTTCCCAATGAGCTTGCATAATTTCTGACAATAGCAATGCTTGGCCAACTGATGTCCCTTCCAAGACATGGTGAGGATAGCATATCTGCCCTTTGGGCTGAGTGAGGGGTTTGGCATCGTCTTGAAGAATGATGGGATAGAGCAGAATTCTATTCTAGGAAAGAAATGATGCTGTGGGAAGTCAGCACCTTGTGTCCTGCTGGTCTGGATGTGAGGGTGCGCAGGACCAGAGGCCAGGGTCCTCATAACCCCCAGCTGCTTTGGGACAGGGCTACATAAATGATGATGGAGAAAACTGGTGTCTCTCTCCATTGTCTCTACTTGGGGAGCTAATGGGGTCTCAGAGAATTCCAGCCATTGGAATGCTGGGAGTATCACCTAGTTTGGGAGGAGTAGGGGAGGAGGCATGTTGTCTGAGGGATGCGTCTTGGTAGGTGGGAGGCAGGGATTGTAGTCCCCTGAGCCTGTGTGGGATGCACCAGAGGGTTATGGAGATATGGAAGTGATAAGATAGTCTGGGGGTCGGTCAGCAGAGGAAGGAAAGGTCACCATGCACCTACTCAGAAACCAGGAACTCGTGGCTGCAGGGCATGCTTCCAGCCCATCTGCCCAGCTGGGTCAATTGAACAAGTGGCAGCTCAGTCCAGAAATCCCTCCATAACAGAAAAGTGGGAACCTTCAGGGCATCTAGGCCGATCAAGACTCCCTTTCTCCCAGTACTTTGAGGTCATGTTCATTTCCCTAAACACAAGGATGTCATCTTGGGGAGAAGAATGAGTGCTTTTACCCCAATAGTTACCAAAGAAACTATTTAAACAAAAGAAACTGTCATCATCTAAATCGATGATTATCCCCCACTCTTCATGAGATGAGAAAGATTAGGTTTGCTTTAACAAAATAGAGGACACACTTGCTTGCCACACAATAAGAATGTTTTCAACTGGAGAACAGCAAAGTGGGGTGCATATTCCTATTCTTGATCGCTGACACCTGGAGCAAAAACTGAATCAGCAAATGGCTTTTTGGGGTGATATGCAGAGGTCCTTTTCAGTGAGCAGATGAAGAGAATTCAAGGTTTAGTAATATACTGTGGATCCAGTGGAGAAGGGTGGCCTTCATGTTTCCTGCAGGAATATTTCTTAGTAGGCCAATAAATGAGTTGAGAGGCTTCCTCTAGCTATATTTATCCATGTGCTTCTGTCTTCCAGGCACTCTGAGCAATAAGGCTGCCATGCAGTCTTTACGGTAGAAGCACCACAGTGCTAGCTATCAGAGTGTGCACTTAGAGTTGCATTATTAAAAACATATTTTTGCAGCAGAGTTTTACCAAAATAAATGTCGTGCTCCTATTGGTCTTAGGAGAGAACTAGCTGGTTTAAAACACTAAGATTTCAGAACTCTGAAAATACATGGATGTATCCATGCATGCCAATGGAGTTTGCACACAGATTTCTTGCATGGAGCGTCTTATAAGAAAGTACCCATAGGATACAGGCGCAATCTTTTGCAAGTGTTGACTTCTCCAAGTATTTAGCTTGAGCATATGATGGTTCGGGAGTTTTGTTTTGTTTTTTAAATCTGCCTCCTGGCTTAATTGCTAAAGGAATCTGGGCCATCCTCCACATCATATTACAAATGAAAGTTCTTTGTTTTTCTAGATCCAGGCTTGGGAAATACTCCATTTTAACCACAGAACATCTAGAGCCGTAGTTGTAAAGGCCCATGTAATAATTTTAGATGAACACAGGACCAATGCAAATACCTTAACATCGTTGTTCTTTTATCAAAACCTGGCTCTCTGGAGGAACTCAGGGTCAAGTTTACCAACCTATTTTACAAAATTGTTCAACACCACCAACTAAGTTGGAAACCTATAAATCTGAAACTTAGAAATTCTTGAAGAATGAGTAAGGCATCCCCTCTAAATAAAACATGCTTTCAGGTGTGGAGTGAGATTGTTTCAACCCTGTACACTTCCACAATTATGAAAACTGTAGGTAACCCAACAATCGAATAAATTCTATGGAAAGGAACAAACTATCTCTAAAATATTTGGAGACCTTTTGAAGGATTGGGTACAAAAAAACATGTGACAAGTATTTTGGGTGATACAGGTATAAAGAAGGAGTAGCAATAAAGTTTTGAGTATGAAAAGTTATATGTTATTGATCCATACTGATATAAAGAAATGATTGAATAATAAATAAAGTGGGGAGGAAGAGAAAAAGTCCCCTCACAGAATTCCAGATAATTTATGGTGATATTCTATCTTCAAAAATAGGAGCATAACTCCCCACTCTTAAGAGTAGACTAGGTGTAGTGACTTCCTTCCAAAGAGTAGAGGATAAAAAGGGCTAAAAGAAGAGAGAGTAACTCTTCAGTGGAGAGTCTAGACAAACACTGGTTCAGCCAGGTGGTCAAGGTCAATCTCAACAATGATAAATCATGTTGCTAGCATACACTCGTGATTGATTTGATGAAAATGGCCTTTTACCTCTGTGGTCTTCCTCTCCCAAACCTATAACCTCTGTTCAATCATGAAAAAACATCAGACAAATCCCAATTGACAGAAATTCTAAAAAAATGCCTGACACGTCCTCCTTAAAACTTTCAAGGTCATCAAAATCAAGGAAAGTCCGAGAAACCATCACAGTCAAGGAGACATGAAAACAGAATGCAGTAACTTGCATGGGAAATTTTGTAAAACTAAGGAAATATAAATAAAGCATGGATCTTAGTTCATAAAAATATGTCTCTATTGGTTGATTATTTGTGACAAATGTACCATACCAATATTCAATGTTAATAATAGGGTAAACTAAGGGTGGGGTATAATGAAATGCTGTATACTATCGTCACAATATTTCTGTGGATCTAAAACTGCTCTAAAATGAAAACTTATTTAAAAAAATAAAACCATATGTCCCCTCACTTTTGCTTTTTATTTAGTTTCTTTTTGTGCTGTCATAAATCTTTTTAAATTCCTAGAATTCTCAATATCTCTATTGTCTTTAGTGCCTGAGGTACAAATCTGAAAATGCTACCTATGCTTTTTAAGTTTAAAAAAATAAAGAAAAACACTAAAGCTATATGACTTTAAAAAAAAAAAGCCTTAGTTACATTACGTCTATATTGCTTTTCAACTCAGAATTTGCTAAATTACAATTTAAAAAATTTTTCTCTGTGACCTAAAATGAGTTCCTTGACCTCAGCCCCTCCACCTCCTCTCTGAAGGCCTTGTTCCACACAGCACTCAAGGGATTTGGCCCCAATATTTGCTAAATCTAGGTTGTGCCCCGTAAGTGGCTGCCCCCAGTAGGAAAGTATAATTAGTGGTCACAGATGGAAGCACTCACATATCTGACTCTGTATTTGGAACTCTATGACGTTTCCAATTTTTCTGTAAATCAAAAATTGTTCTAAAATGTAAAATCCGGGTGGACCATGGTGGCTCAGTAGGCAGCATTCTCATCTGCCATGCTGGAGACCCGGGTTCAACTCCCAGTGCCTGCCCATGTCAAAAATAAATGAATAAACAGAAAGTAAAGTTGGTTAAAAATATAGGCCTGAGTTCAAGGTTAGGCAACCAGAGGTATCCTCTGTTTAAGTCTTCCAGATGCTTCTGGTTTACCTTGGGGCAACTAGTTTGTATTTATTCTCTAGCATTTCAGTCCTGCTGCCACACGCCCTGGTGGTTACTGAGACACTAGTAAAATAATTTCTTAACGAGGAGTCCCTGAGATGACTTTCTTTCAGAAGGGCACACACCCTTATTCAGATCAGATGAATAAGCATTGGTTCCCAGAATGCCGTCTGTCCCACAGTGATGTCCTGAAATTTAAGATGAATGGTTTGTATAGCTTTTATTCTTTAGGATGAGAATACAATCTCCAAGCAGGTCATCATGAATCACATGCTGCAATGACCGTAACTGATTGGTTAGTATTTCTGTCATCAATGTGTCCATTCAAGTAACATATTTCCTAGGCATTCTATAATGACAGTGTCTTGTTCAACCCCAAAATGGCTGAAACTGATTCCAGAATACCACGAAAACTTTGAGTGATATCCTACTCAGGGAATGTATCTCTATACTAATTAGCAACAGGAAACTCTGTTTCTTTATAACAGTCAATTGTGTATTTCCAAGAATTGAGTACACGGCCTTTCTCATGCCTTTTGGCATCCCAAATGATGCCACTACCTTGTACACTTTACAGTCAAGGTGCGGTGCTCATTTCCTTGAGAGAGAGACACACATCTATTTCTTCTGTGCAAAAGCAGCCTGCAATGTAGACTGCATTAGTTCGCTTCCCTTTGAAAATGTGAGGCCCTTTTGCAAATTATCGATCCATTCAAGAAAGGAAGAATTGGTTCAAAAAAGTGGTTGTCCTACAGATTGCAGGAGGTTCTGATTTTAAAATCTTCAAAAGAACAGTGGTGGTGGAAGGTCCTCAGCCTTTTGCTTTAAATTGCCCTGCTTCCAAGGAAAATCTCAGCTATGGGAAGAATGGACACTTAAATCTCCACACACCTCGTTTTCAAGGCTCTTCTTTTTTTAAGCAGTTTTATTGAGATACGCTCGCAGATAAGGAAATCCATCCAGAGTATACAATCAATGGATTTTAGTATAATCACAGAATTGTGAATTCATCACCAAAATCAATTGATCAATTTTAGAACATTTTTAAGTTCAAGGCCTTTCTTTAAAAAATATATTTGTTTAACAATTTCTTTTTCCTGAAAATCCTGCCCTGGAAATTACAGAAGTCATCAATTGAAAAATTTATTCCTAAGATGATCTATTGATCATGGTGAAAAATTTTCTAGAGTAAATAAGACGAAACCTTTTTTGGAGATCAGAGCAGAAATTTGGGGTTAAGACAACACAGGTCGACAATTTCTCTTAAGTAGTGTCAAAAGCAAGCAAGCAAGAAAGACATTGTCTTCTTCATGCCCTAAGAACTTTAAACCAGAGAAAGTTAGCCTATCTTTAAGTAGCAACCACCACCACCACCCCCAACCTCTTTCTTTGACCCTTATCCTAAGTTTGGGACTATTTGTATGTGTTCAGTTTCCCATTAAACAAAGGACGAATTTTTCAGTCTGGCCCCCAGGCACAGCTATTTCTAAGTCTATAGAGCAATAAGAAGTGTTGATAGAAATCAACATGAAGCATTAGCCTCAGAGAAAGAGAGCAAAGTAGAAAAATAGAGAGATGAGAGGTTTCCTCTTTTTTGCCTTGGGGACCAAGAGCTCAGAGTCAAATTTTGCATACAATTGTGGTAAATACCTTAGCTTAACATTGTAAATGTAAGTATCCTCTAATCATATTTCTTGCCTTTTGTCTTTATCAATTCTTAGTGGTTTGGGATTTCCTTTATCTGAATCACTTACTACCGAGCATCTTCAAATATTTGTATTATGAAATATTAGGGCAAAATGATATTACTTTGCCTGATACATCTTACTTCATTTTTTAACTCAATCTACCCTTCAAACATTCAAGTGCTCTTTTGACCAAATATCAGCAAATCATTTCTGTCCAGGGCCAGCTAATGGGTATTTTAGGCGGCGTGGGTTGTGTCTCTATTGCAACCACGTAACCCTGCCATTGTAGCAGGAAAGCCATCATAGACACTGTGTAAATGAATGGGCTTGCTGGGTTCCAATAAAGCTTCACAGACAGTGGAATTTGAATTCCATATAATTTTTTCCCAACCATTCAAAACTGTAAAAGCCACTCTTAGCTTACTGGCTGTACATAATTCAGCCGTGGTAAGTGGGCCACAATAGCTGACCACTGTTCTCCATCATACTTGGGACCAAACTTAAAGAGATGCCCTCAAAATCCTGCAATTCTATTGTTGCAAGGCTCTGAGCTAACCAGAAGGACATTTTCCATGTTTTCCTGTTTATTTAGTTTGGTAGGATATGTTTTTTTAATTGTGGGCACAAGGGGATTATTTACACTTGAATTCAAGAACAGGTGTGGGAAATATAAATCCCATATGGAATAACAGTGGCAGGCCCATGATATTGAGTCTGAATCTCTACAGTGGTATTCAAAAGCACCAAAAGAATATCTTGGTGACTTATTAGGGCAGTGATTTTTCTCATAAAAATAACTAGGGAATATTTTCATTCTACATAATTAGATGCCTGTCTGCTTTTTCCCCTTTTTTAATGGGCAAGCTCTATCAAGAATACTTTTCTCTTGCATATTTCTTTCAAAATTTTCAATGGTCTGGCTAAAACTTGCAGAATTCCACCAAATCCTAAATTCCCTCCACTTTAACCTTTACTCCTATGAAATCTCCAGAAATCTTCCTTCTCCTAGGACTCCCATGTAACTCTTTTGAAATATAACCAGTAAGCTCTTAATGAATAAATTCAATAATCTCTTCTGAAATCTCATCAAAATGTTGGAGTAGCACACGTAAAGCCACCTTGGGAATAAAGAGATGAGATGGATATTGTCACTCCAAGTCCAAACTGGAAGGGCTGGCATAACTTTTCCAAATATTGCCGAGGATCCTCAAATTCTTTGTTTAAAGGTTACATATAAGCCTCATTTATCTACGTAACGAACATGTATTGATTACTGATTATATTCTAGACATTGTGCCTCTTCCCAAAGAGACAAACATTTCGCCTCTTCTCTCATCCATACATAATTAGTATTGAGGACATCTTTTTCATTTACTTAGTTTTAACTTTAAAAAGTATTTGGGACTTCCGGAGAAGATGGCGGCTTAGTAAGACGCGCGGATCTTAGTTCCTCCTCCAGAAAAACTACTAGGGGAGTATAAACGATACAGAACAGCTCCCGGAGCCACGACAGAGATCAAAAAGACAACGTACCCCATCCTGGAACGGCTGACTGGCTGAGAGAACCCGCTCCGTTGAGATCGCTGAGGGGCGCGGGCTTCCCCGGGTGGGGCGGCAAGTGGCCGGAGTCCCTCCCTTTCTCCTTCCTGGGCCAGCTGGCAGAATTGGGCAGGCGGTCCCCTCAAGCCGCGGCGGCTGGCGCCCACACCACATGGCCCCCCGGACCAACTGAGAGAATTGGATCGGAAATCCCAAGGCCGCGGAGAACGGTGACCAGGGGGTCCCTTCCAAACCCGTGACTCCCCGGTCCGACTGGGAATGGTCCACTCTCCCGGGCCGCGGCGGCTGGTGCCCTCCCGCCACGCTTGGTGCCCTGGGCCGACTAGGAAATTTGGACGGGCGCTTTCCCGGGCTGCAGCGGCCAGCGACCCTCCCCGCGTTCAGACCCCCGGGCGGCTGACACTCTTCCAAGTCGCTTCGGCTGGCGAACCTCCCTCATGGCGAGAGTTTTCCAAAGTTAAAGGACCCACAGCACCTTTTACTGGTGGGACCCGCAGACAAACGTGTGCCACGAGCGCCACCTACTGGGCAAGATAAGAAAAACAGAACCCAGAGATTTCACAGAAAAATCTTTCAACCTGTTGGGTCCAACACCCAGGGAAATCTGACTAAATGCCCAGACGCCAGCAGAAGATAATGGATCATGCTCAGAAAATTGAAAATATGGCCCAGTCAAAGGAACAAACCAATAGTTCAAATGAGATACAGGAGCTGAGACAACTAATGCTGAATATACGAACAGAAATGGAAAACCTCTTCAAAAATGAAATTGATAAATTGAGGGAGGACATGAAGAAGACATGGGCTGAACAAAAAGAAGAAATAGAAAAACTGAAAAAACAAATCACAGAACTTATGGGAGTGAAGGACGAAGTAGAAAAGCTGGAAAAAACAATGGATACCTACAGTGGTAGATTTAAAGAGACAGAAGCTAGAATTAGTGATTTTGAGGATGGAACATCTGAATTCCAAAAAGAAACAGAAACTATCAGGAAAAGAATGGAAAAATTTGAACAGGGTATCAGGGAACTCAAGGACAATATGAACCGCACAAATATACGTGTTGTGGGTGTCCCAGAAGGAGAAGAGAAGGGAAAAGGAGGAGAAAAACTAATGGAAGAAATTATCACTGAAAATTTCCCAACTCTTATGAAAGACCTAAAATGACAGATCCAAGAAGTGCAGCGCACCCCAAAGAGATTAGACCCAAATAGGCGTTCTCCAAGACACTTACTAGTTAGAATGTCAGAGGTCAAAGAGAAAGAGAGGATCTTGAAAGCAGCAAGAGAAAAACAATCCATTACATACAAGGGAAACCCAATAAGATTTTGTGTAGATTTCTCAGCAGAAACCATGGAAGCTAGAAGACAGTGGGATGATATATTTAAATTACTAAAAGAGAAAAACTGCCAACCAAGACTCCTATATCCAGCAAAATTGTCCTTCAAAAATGAGGGAGAAATTAAAACATTCTCAGACAAAGCCTCACTGAGAGAATTTGTGACCAAGAGACCAGCTGTGCAAGAAATACTAAAGGGAGCACTAGAGTCAGATACAAAAAGACAGAAGAGAGAGGTATGGAGAAGAGTGTAGAAAGAAGGAAAGTCAGATATGATATATATAATACAAAAGGCAAAATGGTAGAGTAAATTTTATCCAAACAATAATAACACTAAATGGTATTGGCATAAAGATAGATATATTGACCAATGGAATCGAATAGAGTGCTCAGATATAGACCCTCTCCTCTATGAACATTTGATCTTTGATAAGGCAGTCAAGCCAACTCACCTGGCACAGAACAGTCTCTTCAATAAATGGTGCCTAGAGAACTGGATATCCATATGCAAAAGAATGAAAGAAGACCCATATCTCACACCCTATACAAAAGTTAACTCAAAATGGATCAAAGATCTAAACATTAGGTCTAAGACCATAAAACAGTTAGAGGAAAATGTAGGGAGATATCTTATGAAACTTACAGTTGGAGGCGGTTTTATGGACCTTAAACCTAAAGCAAGAGCACTGAAGAAGGAAATAAATAAATGGGAGCTCCTCAAAATTAAACACTTTTGTGCATCAAAGAACTTCATCAAGAAAGTAGAAAGACAGCCTACACAATGGGAGACAATATTTGGAAATGACATATCAGATAAAGGTCTAGTATCCAGAATCTATAAAGAGATTGTTCACCTCAACAACAAAAAGACAGCCAACCCAATTACAAAATGGGAAAAAGACTTGAACAGACACCTCTCAGAAGAGGAAATACAAATGGCCAAAAGGCACATGAAGAGATGCTCAATATCCCTGGCCATTAGAGAAATGCAAATCAAAACCACAATGAGATATCATCTCACACCCACCAGAATGGCCATTATCAACAAAACAGAAAATGACAAGTGCTGGAGAGGATGCGGAGAAAGAGGCACACTTATCCACTGTTGGTGGGAATGTCAAATGGTGCAACCACTGTGGAAGGCAGTTTGACGGTTCCTCAAAAAGCTGAATATAGAATTGCCATACGACCCAGCAATACCATTGCTGGGTATCTACTCAAAGGACTTAAGGGCAAAGACACAAACGGACATTTGCACACCAATGTTTATAGCAGCGTTATTTATAATTGCAAAGAGATGGAAACAGCCAAAATGTCCATCAACAGAAGAGTGGCTAAACAAACTGTGGTATATACATACGATGGAATATTATGCAGCTTTAAGACAGGATAAACTTATGAAGCATGTAATAACATGGATGGACCTAGAGAACATTATGCTGAGTGAGTCTAGCCAAAAACTAAAGGACAAATACTGTATGGTCCCACTGATGTGAACGGACATTCGAGAATAAACTTGGAATATGTCATTGGTAACAGAGTCCAGCAGGAGTTAGAAACAGGGTAAGATAATGGGTAATTGGAGCTGAAGGGATACAGACTGTGCAACAGGACTAGATACAAAAACTCAAAAATGGACAGCACAATAATGCCTAATTGTAAAGTAATCATGTTAAAACACTGAATGAAGCTGCATCTGAGGTATAGGTTTTTTTTTACTATTATTATTACTTTTATTTTTTTCTCTATATTAACATTCTATATCTTTTTTTGTTGTGTTGCTAGTTCTTCTAAACCGATGCAAATGTACTAAGAAACAATGATCATGCATCTATGTGATGATATTAAGAATTACTGATTGCATATGTAGAATGGTATGATTTCTAAATGTTGGGTTAATTTCTTATTTTTCCATTAATTAATAATAAAAAAAAATATTTGGTGAGATAATAAGCCCAGCTTTACCATTATTCTAAGACTTTTTCAAATCATTAAATATCCAGTCTGCCATGCTCAGAAGCCATGGTGACCACTGTCATGAAAATGTGAAGGTTTTAAAAAATTTTCAAATTATATGTTCAGTCTTGCTTTAGCAAAATGCATTTCAAAGGTATATTTTAAATACATTTCCAAATTGTGAAATACGTTAACTGCACACACTTTCAATTAACTTGCCATTTAAATTGTGAGTATAATATGAAATAAATGAAAGCTGATTATTTTAGGGTTCATTTTTCAGTGTGACTATAACTCTAGCATTTAGACCCAGGTAACAGGCAATTAAATTCTAAAACATCATGACTACCACATATATTTAAACTTTAAAATTAACTCACAGAAGATAGCTTTAAATATGATGGCATCAACTGTAATTGACTGTAATCCAACTTCATAAATATTGATGAACTTGCCAATTTTGAAGTCGCTGCTGTTGAATTTTACTACTTTCTATTTGCGTTTCTAAAATTGAAATTCTTCCCTGGAACTTTGTAATGTTCCATTATGAAGTGCCTGAAACCAGGTCACATGTGATAACCCAAGTAACAGCAAAGAATGAATTTGTGAATAGAATTCTCTTGTATGCATTTAGCTTGGCATGTCTGAAAATCTGTCTTTTGACAGCACCTTCAGACAGACCCCGAGATAATTAGTTTTGTGAGCACACCCTTGGCAATCCAAATAAACTTTTGGTTATATTAAAATAGAATTCTACTAATAACATATATTAGAATTGTTCCTAGGAAAGGTTATGCTGAGGGATGATTTAGTCACACATTCTAACATAGATCATAACATAGTCAACAAAATGATGAGAAGAACGAAACTTTTCTCACATGGCTTCAAAAGTGCATTTTGGGGTTGTAGAAGGTTTAGTTTGCTTGCTTTATTTTTGTTGTACATGTGAGGGAATATTTGATGGAGGCCGCACTCCATTTATGGATTTATTCTGAACGTGGATTGCTATTATTTAAGCATTGCTTGAATTGTTTCGACGCAGGAAGCAGGAAAGTGACACTTGAGTAGCAACTTAATTCTGTGGGCATTAGACAATCATGTATTTTTGTTATTCTAGAGGGAGTTACTCCAAGAAGAATGCAAACTTTTTTTTTCTATTTATTGAGAAGGCATGGTGGTCTTTAATGCTGTTCTTAGAAATCCCTCCATATGTATCCATTTACATCCATAGGTAGATCATGAATTTACATAGCACCAAAAGAAATGGGCTCACTCCCTTTGAGCATTATAATTAATAACAACTTTGGATGGACTTGGGAAGGAACTAAATGTGATCATCAAGGCTGGAATAATCCAGACCAGTGGACATACACCTCCACATAGGAAATTTGGGGACTTGCCTCTGACCCAACATCTGATACAGACTTACCCTTGAAGGAGGCAGCACTTTGAGTAATTGGAAAACATTTTAACCATAAAAAAGGTATGACTGTGGAGGCAAAAGCCAGTTTGAGCCAAATCCTTAACACTGGAAGAAGGAACGTCCTTCCTGTACCCATAGCAAGAAGCAGGGGCCCTGGGTCCAAAGTGTCCAGGATGAGAAGGATATCACTTGATTAAGGCTCCCTGATATCTTTTTACATAACCTTGGATGGACTCCTGGGACAGGAGATTGGAGGGACTGGATATCCTGCTAACCTGCATGTGGAGCTCCAATTGCATTTGGGGACTATATTAGCTAGGGTTCCCTAGAGAAACAGAATCAGCAGGAGATATCCATAGATATGAAATTTATAAAGGTGTCTCACATAACTGTGGGAACGTAGAACCCAAGGTCTGTAGGGCAGGCCGCAAGCTGGTAACTCCAATGAAGGTGTGCAATGAATTCTCAGGAGAGGCTGGCTGAACACCCATGGGAATGGAAGAGTCCAAAATCCACAGGGCAGGCCATGAAGCTGACAACTCTGATGAAGGGTCTGGCAAACTCCACAAGAGAGGCTCACCAGCTGAAGCAGGAAGAGAGACTGTCTCTTCTGAATCCTCCTTAAAAGCCTTCCAGTGATTAGATTAAGTGTCACTCATTGCAGGAGACACTCCCCTTAGCTGATTACAAATGCAACCTGCTGTGGATGTAGTCAATGTGATCATGATTTAAGTCCATGAAATGTCCTCACAGCAAGAGACAGGCCAGTGCTTGCCCAGGCAGACGACCAGGCACCACTACCTGTCCAAGTTGACACATGAACCTGGCCATGACAGGTACCTCAATGAGAAGTGTAGCAGATTCTGTCATTGCCCAATACATATTCATACTGTCTCCAAATGGCACTCTAATGGTCATTCTCTGACCCCAGAAAAGAGCAGATTGTAAGCTCTTTGGGTAGTTACTTTGCCAGTGACCCTCAACCAGTGAGGGTTGGCAGTTGGCATAAAATACCTGTTTCCTGACCCCTCAACTGGAAAATTTTGAGGCATGTTCTACAAGTCTTTCAGGGTGCTGAGCCTCTGTTTTCTACAGGGGCACCACATGTGCACATGCTCATTCTTTGTTTCTCCCTTCCCTGTCTTACTTCTATGAGTCCCTTTTTGTTCTTTCTAGAGCCAACTCCCAACCACACTATATACATCCTAAGTCTTGCCTCAAGGGGGTCTAATTTGGGGGGAATAAAAACTAAGACAGCGAGTGCCTGAAATTGTGCCTGTGATGGTGAGGATGGGGCATCTGGAGGTGTTCTCTGGATCCATTGAACCAGATAAACACGTCTACCCAGTATTGACTCTACCATCATCCAGGAACTTTCAAACCAATGCCCACCTAACAAATGCATTTGATTAATTCAGTCCCAGATTCTTGTCAATGGAAGTGGTAATTTTACACATTTAAGCAGAATTATTTCTCTTTAGTCCTGAATTTCATGAGTATGTTAACCTGTGTTGATTGAATCCTCTGCATTGTTGTTCTACTTTGCTCCATTGAGCAGCAGATGAATTACATTGCTTCAGTTTCCAGGCATCTGTTGGCCAAACAATGGGCTGCAAACTTCTGAAATAAACATTAATTGTTTTGTGCTCTGGCTCTGTGGGTCCAACAAGGAAGATCAATCTTCTATCTGGTTTCAAAGATATTATCTCAGACTACAGTGCCTACAATTTGACTGCTCTTATTTATCTCACCAAGTAACCCCTGAAAATCCTCTGAGATTCTGCTTTCCTGGGTGCATTAGCCCTTGCAGACTTGGGGAACCGGGGGTTCCCATTATTTCTTAGGCTCTGTGAGGCAGCTAGCTGGACTGAAGAAAGGTTGACAGTCATTATTCTAAACTGCCAAAGTTTAAAACTTTCATAATCATAAGGTGAAAAAATGGATGCTTAAAACTCAAGCATTTATGTATCCTCTAATGACTAACACATGGCTGATACATGACATTATTTCATTCATTTGCCCTCTTCCTTCAGTTGTTCAAGAAATTCCCATATCTCAATTAGCTCAAACTTTCTAAATCTTATAGGGATGCTTTAATTTTCATAGCTTGTTACAAGAAACTAATACCTTTCCGGTAAATTTTACTGGTAACTCTGAGGAAAACAAATGTTATGTGTGGTACGAAATTGATTAAAACAAAATTCATATTCTTTTGATAAATAAGAAATTATTTGAACATGGCGTTTCTGATTTGAAGTTCATCCAAGTGATCTTAGCTACCCAAGTACTTCACACACAAAAAAGACATTCATCTTTAGGGGCAATCCCTTGGCACAGATGCCAAGATATAAAGTGATAAACTTCATGGAAGTTCATTATCTTTAAAGTCTATCTACTGAAAAAAAAAAAAGCTCAATAAAAGCTGATCTTATCAAGTATTTATAGTCCTTTGTCACTGTGAGATTACCTAATTCCCAAACCCTCAGAAATGATTGTAAAAATTGTTTGTTTCATCTTATAATTCTTTTTCCATCCAACAATTTTACAAATGCCTTCTTAATCAATTTTATATAAGAGAAATGGTGACTTAAGTGATTTTTAAAATGAAGTATTGGGTCTCCTTTACCGCCTTTTATGACCAAGAATCCTTGGTTAATGCTTAATAACTTTGGCTGTCAAGTCATAATTTTAAATCTCTAACCTAACCTTCCCTTGTTGGTGTTTAAATCCATGTATTCTTACTCTGAAGATTAAGATGAGCTGGCTAGGATTCTCTTCATAATAACCCTTCACCCATTTGGTAACAATTACAGAATCACCCTTCGGAATAAATGTCTCCAACCCTCTTTGCCTTGCTTTAGCCTCACAATTACTATATCCTTATATATGCATTATTCTAGTTGAGCAGTAATATCAGAAAAGCCATGGGTGAATTAGGTGTCAATAAGTCTTGATGTGGCCTAGACTGCGAGGTTGAGCCTCAGTTGCATTGTCTGAATTACATGAGCAACTTTTGGTGGATGATACAGTGCTTCACTTAGGGATCTGTATACCCCCTTGGATTCAAATGTGACTGTCCCCTCAGTTTAAATTATAAAACATCAGAGGTGGTGTGTATCACAATTTATTACAATTCCTTGTTTGCACAGTTCTCTCTCATTTCCTAAGAGTACTCTGAAGGGCAGGCCAGTGTTTTATCCTCCTGTGTTGTGCGGTGCCTTCTACTGGACAGGGACTACAGTAGGTTTCCACCACATGTTAATTTAATGAAACCTTAATAACTACAATTAAATGGACACTTTCCTAGAGACATCAGGGAATTCTAATCTTGACAAAGAAATGAGAAATTCAGCATATAGTTAGCATGAAAAATATTTAGTATTGGAGGTACAACAGGTATTAAGAGTCTGCCAGGAGAGATGATATTAGGTACATTGCATGCATTATCTTTTATAGTAGCAAGGAGAAAAACATAATCTTGACCCAAACCAGGTAATCTGTATCTGGCTGCAGTTGCATGGATCCAGGAGAGGAAAAGGCTGGGATAAGAAGAATCAAAAGAGAGAGGAGCCAGCATGATGGCTTAAGACTCGATTTTCACAGTTCCTGTCCTTCATCTCGTTTTGCTTTTTGTTTAGTGCTTAATCACAATCTAACATGCTCTGATGGTTACTTTTCTCTGGCTTATTGTTTGCTTCCTCTCATCTTGCACATACACTCAGGAAGGCAGGGATCTTGTCTTTTTTGTTCACTCCTGTATCCAAAGAACTGTACAGTGCCTGACATAAAGTAAGACCCTATGGTATTTATTCGATGTTTAATGCTAAGTAAAAGACATGTACAGAAGGAGTAGAGTCCCTGTCATGCAAGCTTTGGCTGCTCATAAACTTTTACAAAGAAAGTGAGAGAATCATGTCCTGGAAGAAGTCACTGTAGTGGAGGAACAAGTTTCTCAGTATCTATAGTTTCTCACAAACCTCCAGCCAGCAGCTTCAGCAAAACAGCTCTCCTCCCTAAAGAGTAAATGGTGTGGTTATTCAGGGAGAAGTAAGAGAACAGGTCTTCTGAGCACCACAGGTCCCGCTTCCAAGCCATCACAAAAGCTTAGATGGCCTTGGTTGGTCCACCCTCCCTGCCACATTACCCCCCAATTGCATTGGGATACTGATCTGCCTTTAACAAGAAAGTTAGTTTGGGAGGTCTAAGTAGAACTCTTCTTTTACCATAGGACATAATAACCTTAAAATTAAAATATCAGATGTATGGGTGGGTCAGTGGTAGAATGCTTGCCTTTCATGCAGGAGACCCGGGTTCGATTCCCAGACCATGCAACCCACACCCCGCCCCCCTGACACCCCTGCAAAAAAAATTAAAATATCCTCGTGAGATAAAGTGTGTTGTAATTAAAAGTTGTAATCAGTCACCAAGAATAAAAAGACATCTGAACATTCAGTGCTCTGAAAACAAGTGAGAAGTAAAGATAGAAAGAAGGCATTTGGCTTCTGGAGCTCAGGAGAAGAGGCCACTTCCAAGGTGGAGGATGTGGCAGAAGCTTCAGCCTGGGAGTGAATCTCACATGTGGCAACTCCACAATAGGCCTGTGCAGTGAATGGATGTATGTAATGCACTGTTGTTCAAGCTTAAGGCACAGACAGGTAATTCTGTCTCAAAAAATTGGTGACAATAACTTTTTCAAACCAGTGATTCCTATTGGGGCCCTTTCCCCAAATGAAAAGAAATCCCTTTCTTCTCAAAGGGATTAAGGCATAGGGCTTGACTTCATCATACAAGGGTCCCAATTTGTAAGAATTTGCTGCTAAAGATAAAACTTTAGCTTTAAATATAAAACTGCTAAAGAGACAGAGTGGAGGATATCTTATCAAGGACTGCAGATAATTAAAAATAAAATTATTCAACTTAGTCATTTTATGAGGGCTAAACATATTTACTTCAAGAAAATAGAATGACCCTTTTGAATAGCTAAGGGCAGAATAGAAGATGAAAGAGTGAAAGGTAGGGAAATCGAATGGGGAAGACGATAGTTATGGGGCGGCTCAATGGATAAAGGTGGGGAGGCCCAAACCGAAAGGCAGGTGCAGAGTGCAGGCCCAGCTGTAACGGTGACAGACAGGCAGATACACCTGTACACACTCAGCTCTACTGAGGGAAAGATTTCCAACATAGAGAAAACAGCCATGGGCTGTACCTTCTGGGGAGGAAACTTTAGAGATTCAGGGCACACACTCAGATAAGTGTATTGGAGGAGGGCACCGCAGACTAGAGGCTGATACTGAAGGCCTTTCTGACGTCCAATAGACCTCGTTTCAGTCCTGACTGGGACACTTTGGAGCACTTTGAGCAAGTTCCATAGGCGCCCCTAAAACTTCCGTCTTCTCATTTATAAAATGCCAATAATAATAGCATCTGTTTATGGGTTGCTGTGGATTAATGGAATAATGAATGAGAAGCCCTTCACCTGGAAGGGCTGACCTGGAAAACAGAATTTCAAATGCCTACAGGTGCCACTCAAGACAGGTGATGGAACAGAAGGAAGCTTTGGTGAACCCAGACTGTCCCTTAAAAGGAGGGCTTCTCTCAGCTCCCACCACTGACTCCCATGCAGGAGAACACCCAGGTCTTGCCCAATCTTCAAATGTTTTTCAAGAGAAGCCAATGCGCATTCTGACTATCTTGATTTTTAAACGACTGCAATAGATTCCATTTTTTCCAACCCTGCGCAGGGCAAATGAGCACATCAGGGGTCTGGAAACATCTAGCTGACCACCAGTTGATGACCCCTGTATTAAAACCATAGTATTTGCTCTCACAAGATCATTGCTATCATATCAGATCACTATGATTACAAACGTAATTATGATTATTTTGCTTGCCTTTTGAGTGCAAGTCACTGTCTTTGGTGCAACAGAAACCATAAAGAGGAAATATACACCATCATGAAATTTTTCATCTAAAAAATAAGCTAAAATGTGTAAATATGTACAATAAAGCACAACAACAATAAAAGGTGAAAAATCTTTAACGATTACTATGACAGATGGGGATTTCTTTTTCTTTTTAATCACAACTACAGTGTGGGTTTTCTAAAGAGTGCCTCTTTCTTATGTTCCTAATTGAAATGGATTTCGGATTAAATTAGCTAATACCTGTAGAAGCTTGGTAGGTCTTTGTTATAATCAATGTCATTATTGTTATTGTTATTTTACATTTAATCAGACAGCTAGCAGAGTTGTGTACTTCAAGTTTCAACACCTGTTTTAAATATTCTGCAGTTCCCCAAGGTTAATGACTTGACATCATTATGTAAGTTAGAAATGGGCACTCGAACAAGTCAACAAAGATACTATGTCTGAGAAGATGTGTTGCAGTGAAGGAGTAAAGGAAAGATCTTAAATGTTTATCAATAAAGCTCAATGACCTCTGTAAAATATGGTGCTATTGCTAAAAAAAAAAAAAAAAGTAAGTTCATAATAGTTAACAATTATACAGTACTTGTTCACTGGTGACTCATTTGCTCTCACAGTTTAACTCACGTAAGGTCAGTGGTATTTTGTGCCGATTTTATAAAAGGGGAAACTGAAGCATAGAAAAGCTAATTACATAAAGTCTCACAGGTAAGAAAAAGGGAGTCAGAATTTGAACCCAATTACTCAAGATTCATGGTTCAGACTTTTTTTTTTTTTTTTCGCATGGGCAGGCACCGGGAATCGAACCCAGGTCCCCGTCATGGCAGGCGAGAACTCTGCCACTGAGCCACTGTCACACCGCCCCATGGTTCAGACTCTTAACCACTAAAATCAACTGGTCTTCCAGAGCTTTTCATACTGCTAGGGCACTGACTTCTCAAGCATGGTGTTACAGTTGCAAGGAGATGAATATGCATAGTGTAATTCAACCCATCTAAATAACTCAGTAACACATCATATATATGTTGGGTAAATGTTGTATATCTAAAAGAATACCCAGTAAACTTTTAGCTGCCAACACTGTCTTCCAAATTCCTTAGTTTTCCCTATTTGATTTTTTGCATAGGCAGGCACCGAGAATCCCGGGTCTCAGGCCCGGCAGGCAAGAACTCTGCCTGCTGAGCCACCGTGGCCTGCCCTCAATTTGATTTTCATCTCTCTTTTCCCTGTTATGAGAATTTTATACCATGATCACTTAGTTCTCACCAGTTATGCTTCTCTTTTTGAGTCTACTTATTTGTTCATTCATTCATTCACAAATTGTTCACTTGGGAAATTGTTCATTGCGACTCAAGAAACCTACTATGTTTTCTAATTACATCTTCTTTGAAATGCTTACAATCCTGTCTTGTGAAATTTTTCTTCCAACTCTCCCTTTTTGGGGGTGGGGAGGCTTGAATAGGAACCGCTGGCTCTGCATGTGGGCTCAGCCTTACACTTATGGGTTACACAGTCCCCTTCAGTGAAGTATAGTTTCTTCAGGCCTGCTTCCTTGAGGTGTTATCTCTGTCCTTACAGTGACCTGTTGACCACCTGGCTGGCAGTGAGTGGCCAGGCCACCTCCTCTGTCCCTTATGGTATGTGTCTGAGTGAACCTTCTCCGCTGCGATCCTGAGAGGTACCATCTGTGCTTCTTTGGAGACAAGTATGTTCAGGAACTATCCAGACTCACGCCCACCAGGAAAACTGCCTTGAGTGGCTCTCTAGGACTCCTGGGCAGAATGGAGACAGAGTAGGGGAATTCTATTGAAAGCCCAATCTGATGCTGTTGCCCCAAATTCAAGGACATATCTTCTTCCTTCTGAATCACTGGTTACTGGCTTTTGCCTGGAAGCATAGGTAATAAACCCCAGTCCCCTCTTGGGACCTCAGATAATTCAAGATCTACGGCATACATACTCTCCAGACAATGCCAATCTATGGACATAAGATTACCACAGAGGGAAAGGTGGAAAAAATTGTGTTCAAGCTTCCCTCTTTGCAAAGTCTTAGACAAAACATTTCCAATATCTTAATGGTAATGCATCAAATGAAGGTGCCATAATTTGCTTAATATTTCCACCATTGGTAGCTATGCTGTATGCTGCTATTTACCATATGAACATCCTTCCCCAGCCGGTCTTCTTATGTTTTGAATTTGCTTAGGATGGGTTCATCTAAATGTGATCACTGAGTGTATGGGGAGTTGGTACATTTGGATACACATTTCCAAGTCGGTTTCCCAAGGGTTGTGCTGATTTCTAATATCTCAGCAACATTCAATTTCAGTACCTGTTAATCTCATCCATCATAGCTTGTGAATCCTATATAAGCCTCAATAAAAAAGGAATTACAGCTAGTTCTTTTTTTTGTTTTACTTAGTAAAAATTCCCACTGTTCATCTTAAAGTTTGAAGGATCCTTCTAATAAAAAAGTTTAAAATGGAGAAAATGCATGAAGAGTTCTCTTGAACCAAAGCTTCTTTTTTGATCTCTTTCATTTGTCTCAAGATCTTTAAAGATGATAACCCTCACAGTCTCCTCCAGGTTTTGCTTTTCCCTAGAGATTTCTGAATTCCTTAGAGTATAGTTACTTCTCCAACTGCAGAGTCAAAAGGCAGCTGCTTTCTCCAAGGAGTTCAAGTGGCTGATTCTCCAGCACATTTCACAACTGTAGAATTGCTTCAGGTCTTGAGGTCTGGTTTTGCAAAGGTGGCCCCATTTTAATTTTTACCATCATTTCATAATAAATTAGAAGAGTAATGTTTTTTGCTTTTGCTTTTTGCTTCAGAAGTTTTACATCAGCAGCTCAGTTTACAGTTAAAAGAAATAAGTACCATTTGAAGAAAATGAATGAATTTCAGACACTGTACTTGAGTGTTCTGATCATATTTATGATTGTCATGACTTGAAAAGGAAAACCTAATCAACTGACCCAGGCTAATCAGAAAAAAATATGTTCCCTTTGGAAACATGTAACCGTTTTATGTTTCTGATCATATGCATGTTGTTTTAGTTTCCAGGCAATGAAATTTCAATAATGAGAAAGAATTTGAAGTGAATTTGGGTCCCTTGTAAAACAGTTTTCCCAAATGCAAAAATAAGTCCCCTCTGCCCATATGAAACGATGCAGTTATATATACTCACATAAAATCAGACTTCTCCATCAGAGATTCAGCCTTCTATATGATCATTTACTTTTGTCAGTTGTATTTCTGTTATCATTTGCTTTTCCTGAAATTTTTTATGCCAGACATTTTCCCATGACAAAACTTATCCAAACTGGTAATGCAAAAAGAAGATAGAGATGCAGAAACAAACAAAATTATTGTAACTGGTCATTTATAATTTGGGCAGCAAAATGAATACCCTTCTTACCATAACTTCAGTTTTTGCTTTGCTCCGTCAACAAAACCTAGCCCTCTCTGCCCTCTCTACTCCTATAAGACCGTTTCAGCCTAAAGTGAACTTGATCTGTCATATTCCCCTACATAATTGGCCTAACCTAAGGCATAAAGTAGATTATACCTGCTTAACCTCAGAAGGTTTCCTACTAATAATTCTCACCTTCTGAGGAGATTCTTCAATTTTGCATTAAAAATAAGCCTTATAATATCCTTAATCTTAAACCAAGCTGAATAGGCTACAAGGGGTGCTACTTTCCCATGTTTACAGAACCCCTACTCCTGAGTGATTAGTACATCTTAACTTGACAGGCAGGCATCAGTTGATTTTCAGAAAATGCAGTCATTTTATTATCAGTTTCTCATACACTAAGGGAAAGGGCAAAGGCTCCATCCGAGGTGTAACTTGTATTCTCGCTTGTCAGAAAGCCCAAAACCCCAAGAGCCACATCGAATGTATTCCTTGATTAGGCACGGCATCTATTTTTCCTTCCTCAAAAATTCTGACAGGAAGTGAGCCTCCCAGCCCAGCTGCTGTCCCAAACTGAAGGGAAGGTTTGGAGAGGCTTAAATTCCCTGCTTTGTTTCATGAGCAACTCTACCTTAGAGCAGGGGTGTACCACGTCGGCACTCCTGACATTTGGTGGTGGTGGGGGGGCTAAATCTTTGCAGTGGGAGCTGGCCTGTGCATCCCTGGCCTCCCCCCACATGAAGCTATTATGCTCCCCCAGGTGGGGTGGGGAGGCAGAGCAAAATCTCCCTGGTTGACAAACGAGATTTAAGTCTTCTTCAGGAACCTTAGAAGTTAGTTAGCTATTGGGGCTTTACAGCGCCCCCTTCTTCATAGTTTCAATTATTAGGCCTTCAAGTTCATATATCTTTTTCTTCCACATCTTCTGCTAATACTGGGCAGTGAATTTTTATTTCAGATCTATTTTTCACCTCTTTTTCAATCTTCCAGTTCTCTCCTGACTATGTTCACATTTTCCTTTAAATTCTTGACCATGTTGAGCCTATTTATAAAACTTGTTTTAAAATCCTTTTCTGATCATTCCATCGCTGTTATAATTTCTGAATCTAATTCTGTTGGCTGGGAAATGTCACATTTTTCCGCTCCTTGGCACGGCTACAAATTTTAAATTGTGCTGAACAATTCATGCCTATTACTTATTTGGGTGTCTGGATTTTGTTTTCTTCTTTTAAGAAGTTTTGGGATTTGACCTGTGGGTGGAGTTAAGTTACTCGCAGGTAAAGCAGAGAGGCTTTCAAGTTTTGTTTTTTAAGCTTCCTTAGACCACGGCTAGAGGAGCCTTTACTCTAGGGACATCTTAGCCTTATGAAGACCTGGCCCTACTGCACTTCTGTACTGAGTGTCCTGGTTTCTCACTCTGCCCTTTGGAGGGTTGGAACCCTCCCATCTTCCCAACTCATGCGAACTCTGGAAATTATTTGCATTCATATTCCCAGGGATGCTTTGACCAAACACATGGAATTTTTCCACGTGTTAACATGGCTTAGTTTTCAGCATTCACTTAGGAGAATCCTGTGTAAATTTCTAGAGACCTTTTCTGTGGTGCTCCAAGCTTTCTGGTACTCAGCCCTGTAACCTCTTGTACCTGAGCCTCCCCAAACTTTGCTCTCTGTCTTCCCAAGTCAGCAAGATTTCCTTTGTCTGCTTTGGATTCCCTCTGTGTATCACAGTCTGAGGTGCTTCTCCAGGCCCAAAACTAGGGCATTTTCTCCATCTCTCAGAGATCACATTTCTGTGCTTACCGTTGTCCAATATCTGATATAAAGATGTACTCAACTTTGGGCTCACCGGGTCTGAGGGACATGTTGCTTGTTTTTACTGTCTTATCTAAAGTAAGCACCTGAGTTACCCTCCAGCTTTTCATCCTGCCCATTTTCTTCTTATAAATTTTTACAGTGTATAATCATGTCTTCTTTACTTATTGCTTTCTATGATGTCTTTCCTTCCTTAGGGCACTGCACCTTCCACATGGTGAATAATTAGAGGTGGTAATCTACTTGAAGCAACTTAGTCTTCCTAATTTAAACAGTGATTTTTCAACCAATTAAGCTTCCTAATTAATTGATTAATTTTTTATTTTTCCTTTAAAGTTTCTACATTTAACCATGTATTTTCTTGTAAAAGATCAGCTCTTTAAAGATTTTTCTTAGCTGGGATTTGACAAGATAATTCCTTATTATTTAGCCAAAAATAACGAAAGGAAAAAATAAAGCTCATTTGATGACATTTTTGTCTCAGAAAATATTTATCAGATTATAGGATAGTCATTGTAGTCACAGGAATTCTAGGCCCCAGAGATTGTCAATTGCCTTTATTCACCAAATACTCTATATGTTTATTTCATGAGTGCACAGTCCTAAAATAGATATTCAGAAGTGAATACAAATGTTAGACTCTTTGCCTGTAATGAGGGGCCAGTCCAGAGGCATGAGATATTATCAACAGAGAAGCCATGAATTCTGAGCTTTTCTGATGAAAATGGGAATAGAGGTTGAGCAACTGCAAAGAGAAGCTGAATCCAGATCATCAAAGTCTTATTGTCTTGCTAAGAAATATTATAATTATTTTAAATGCAGAGAAGCTGTTAAAATTAAATAGGAAAATAGAAGGTGAGAAGAATTTCTTTTGGAACTAAGTCAGAGAAGAGAGTGGTAAGAGCAAAATAAAGTAGGAGGTTATAAAGATTGCATGATTGGAAGATGACAGTGGCTGGCTTTAGGATGGTGTTGGTTGGATGATGGTTAATGGAGGGAAGGCTGAAAAAATGTGCCCTCACTTGGTTGCATATCAGATACAGGGGACTAGAGGAAGGAAATTGAAACTCCCTAGATGAAGACTTAGGCAGTCAATGATGTCATTAAAAGATGGAGAAGTCAGACACAGAGGAGTCGGGGGGTGGGAAAAGAGAAGCTCAGGACTCATCGCACTAAGATTTCAATAATAACAAGAATTCAAGTACGAAATCCAGAAAAGAGGTAGAGACATTTCTGGATTACAAGGGAGTGCGGTTAAGCCTGAAATCATAGATTTGAGAGTGATCTTACAGAGGGTACGTTTGTAATTTCTTCCTCTTCCGTTAGAGTATTCCAGTCCTTGCTGGCATAGAAATGACAAGTGAAAGTTCTGTGCTGTAAGGCCTATAAAAGTGAATTAAAATTTTTATACCTGAAATTTTAGGCTTGCTGAACTCTACAGAACCTTTTCAAGATTTATGATCAGGATGTTATCATTAATTTACATCTACTCTTCTAGCTTATTCATTGGGATATGACATTGACCTTATCTCAAGATATCAACATGCTACCTTGCCCAAAATGACAGAGCAATGATTAGAGCCATAATTCCAATCACCGTTCTTGGTGTGTGTTGTTACTGTTAGTTACTAGTCACAGTCCACCATCAAGAGCTATTCATCAAGAGCTCATCCCAAACCTGATGAAAGTATATCTTTAAATGACTTTTAAAACCTACTTGAAGTTCAAGGCCATCATATATATATATACATACATACATAGAGAGAAGCAGTTCAAAATAAGAAAACCTACAGAAAATGAAAAGATTGCTGCAGTTATTTTTCAAATCCTAAAACTTCAGCTTATCCTAATAAATTCCAGATTCAAGAAAAAGCTGGGAAATGTGCTACAAAAATAAATCTCATGCCCAGAATTGTTTTTTGAAATACCATGCTAAGAAAATACTATGAATGTAATTGTTCTCTCTTTTGCGTGGGCATGCTGCTGTTTTAGATATATTTCTATTTTAAAATGCATGGAAGCCCTATGGAAATTGGCAGGGCATATCAGAAGGAGAGATGCACCTAAGACTCGTGGATTTATGATTTGGGCACTGGATGGTGCCAGCTAAATTTCATTTTGGCAAATTAGCAAAGGGTAAGGGCTCTCCACCTGCTTCTCGTCTGTGTCATGCTAAGCTTTGGCACAGAGGAAGGGACAAGGGCTTACATACCCGTGTGCACCAGTGGGGACTTGTGGCTGCCCCATCAGGGCATTCCCCTGAGTATTAAGAGACCCAGTTTTGGATCGCCCCATTTGGTGACACTGAGACTCAACAGCTTCCTGCATTGCTTACTCTGGGTCTTCAGCAACGTCCCCACCAGTAATCCATACCCCTGCCATGTCTTTATATCTGAGCTGGTACAGAACAATAAGTTTCCATACCTGGTGTGTCCTGTCAGTTGTTCTCTAGCAACATGGAAAATTAAGAAAATCACTGAATGAAATATTTCCATTCTCCCTAGCTGTGACTAATTGGAATCATAAACTGAGGGTCCAGACAGCAGAATTGACTGTGTTTTAACAGAATTAATTTAGTCGTTCAAGCGAACTGTCAGTTGTTTGCAATTAACGAAATTCATGGTTAGACACTGAAACCAGAAATAAAGAGCTAAAAAGGTGCAGTCTCTGCTTATCATTTTTTAAGAGTTGGCAAGCATTTGTCTTTAACTACATAGATAGACGTTAGAGCAGTGCTTCCCACCTGGGGAGATTTCCACCTGGGGAGATTTCCCCCATCAGAGGATATTTGGCAATGTCTAGAAATAGTAGTGGTTATTGCAGTTGGTGTCGGGAGGCGCTACTGGCATCTAGTGGGTAGAGACCAGCGGTGCTGCTCCACAACCTGCAATGCACAGGGCAGTCCCTGCCACAACGAATTAGCTCAATAAAGCTAAGGCTGAAAAAAACCTGCATTGGCCCACCCAGTGACAGGAAAACCAAACCAGAAATTATCTTCACTTCCTTCCTGGATCAGTGTTCCTTACTTCATACATTGGTAGAACTGTAGTACTCACCAACATTCCCTTCTATAACATCATTGTTTCTAACTATAATTGACCACTGTGCTCGTTTGAAAAGATTTATGTACCCTCGAAAAGCCATGCTCTCTCTAATCTTAATTCAATCTTGCATAAGCAACCATTTCTTCTAATCCCTATTCAGCCCTATAGGTTGGAGACTAGATTTGACTATCTCCACAGAGATGCAACTCACCCAAATGTGGGCATTAATCTTTGATTAGAGGGAAATATGACTCCACCCATCCCAGGTAGGTCTTCATTACTTTACTGGAAACCTTTAAAAGAGGAAACATTTTGGAAAAGGCTGGAGATTCTGAGAAAGCAGAGAATGATGACAGAATGATGAGAGCCATGAAGCAGAGAGCCCAAGCTGCCAGAGACCTTTGGAGATGAAGAAGGAATACAACCCCAGGGGGAGCTTCATGAAACAAGAAGCCTGGAGAGAAAGCTTGCAGACACCGCCATGTTTGCCATTTGCCTTTCTAGTTGAGAGAGAAACTCCAAATGCCATCATCCTTTCTTGAGTGAAGGTAACCTCTTCTTGGTGCCTTAAATTGGACATTTTTATAAACCTGCTTTAATTGGGACAATTTTATGGCCTTAGGACTGTAAACTTGCAACTTAATAAATCCTCCCTTTTTAATGAGCCATTCAGTTTCTGGTGTATTGCATTCCAGCCGCTAGCAAACTAGAACACCCACAAAAGCATACCTGGGACAGCAAGTAAATATTCCTAATATTTAATCCGGGTTCTCTTAGACTTATCCACTTCTCTCTTCTTGGGATTTATTGATTTGTCACTTTTGTAATCTGTGTGTTCTCTAGACAAAGCTTTCTCGAAAGATCTTCTCTCCTAAGGAAATCGTATTACCTATTTTTATTTCTTGCTTCCCTGAGTAAAGAAATGGCCCATTGATTTCCAGTAGCAAGGTAAATATTTCTGGTTTCTATTTCTTGTCATCTGAACACGCCATAACTTATACCATCTGTTTCTCAGGGATATCTTGGTTTCTTCTCCATCTGTCCAAACAGCAGCCAAGTCCATCCCTCCTTGAGAAATCCATGAAAATTCAAACCTTTTTCTTCCCGAGCACTCCCAAAAGTCATTTTCCATTCTACTTAATTGGCATGTCTTGCTTTGCATCTTGGACTGAGCTTCACCTTGTTTATCCATTATACACATCCTTAATTAGATTTTATGTTCATCCACAGCCTTGCATTCTGTGGCTGAGTTTCTGCCTTGTGTGATACATGGTGGTTGGAGAAAAGAGATCTCAGAGGGTCATCATTTGCATGTCTCATAGGAACCAGCACAAACATAGGCAAAAACCAGGAGTCTTTTCCTGGCATGCTTCAGGGAAAATAAGAGAAATCCCTCCAAGCTTCCTTTGACCAAATTCTCCTGGATGATATGTAGAGATGGGAAGGCAGGAAGCAGAAAACTCAAACCGGAAAACTCTCAGGAATAGCAAGGCCTGTAGTTATATTCCATGACCCTGATTCACTCTCAGGGACCATGGAGTTTCACCTCTGCCTCCCTCTTTGCCTCTGCCTCACTTTTCTGTCTTCTGTGAAAGTTTTATGCTTCCTCTTTCTCACAATCCATGCATGGCCGCCTGGATTCTCCCTACCTGGTTCTGTGCCTCTGATGACTGACTGGTGAGTGTCCCAGGTGAGGCAACGTACCTGGCGCTGCCCATTTCTATTACTAGGACTCCCTGACGGTCAGCAGCTGGCTGAGGAAGTGAAAAGGAGTGTATGCAAATGATACTAAACCTGTCTGGGAGAAGCACACTCAAAATGTGGGTGGAAATAATGGAAATATTTGGGAAATAGGTTAGCATGTGAGGCCACTGCCATAATCACACCCCAATTTGGTGAAGAGAGTTTTGTCATCAGTTTGGGGGGCTAGGGGCCTGGGTGCTGCAGCCTCTACTGCACTCAAGGAGTATGAACCACAGTCAGCTGGCCCCAGCATGCTGGCTGCCTCCTCCATGGTTTGCAGAAACTCACTGAGATTCCTGTTTCTTTGTATCACTGTTGACACACTCAGTGTCTACAGGCAAGGGGTCTCATCACAGACACATTCCCTAACTGCGTGAGTGACTGAGAAAACGAAGATACATTATTTGTTTTTTGTAGTGAGAGGTGGACTCTTAAAGGGTTGCCATAAAGACATGCATGATGGGATGTGGCCCTGACATAGGAAAGGTTTCCAGGGCTGGATTGCTAAAAACAAGGCCAAATCCCCCTATAACATCTGTTCTAGGGGTCACTAAGACCACCCCATGTTCAGTGGATAGCTGACACCCAGGATTCAGCATTTAAATGTCCTCATGGCTCTGATTTATTACAGCCAAAGGATACAATGCAAAATCAGCACAGGGGTAAAGCACATAGGGTGAAATCCAGAGGAAACCAGGCACAAGCTTCCAAGGGTCCCCTCCCAGTGGAATTGCACAGGACACACTTAATTCCTCCAGCAATGAGTTGAGCAGTGCATGAAGTGTTGTCCACCAAAGAAGCTCATTAGAGACTCAGTGCCTGGTATGTTCTTTGGAAATTGTTCGTAGGCACTCTCTGCCTAGGACATACCAAAATTTCAGCCTCCCAGAAGGAAAGCAAGTGTTCAGAATGAACCGTGCTGTTTGTCAAAACAGTTCAGGTACCCTAAGCCCCTCTTGTTCAAAATCTCACGAAATACAAGCTCCCAGTTGCCAACCGAGGTCAGCCTTGCAAACGTGCCTACCAAGGATCATAGTCTCTGGCCAGGGAAGTTAATTCTTTTTCTGCACAACATTCAATATGACAAGGGCACAAAGGACTAGCCCAACTTCCAAAGCCCAAGACTGAGAATAGAATAAACAGTTTGGAGAGAAAAGGGTATTCACCTGGACAGGCCACTCCATACCTACTAGCGATACGAGATTTGGCATGTTACTAACACTTTTTGTGCCTCTAATTTCCTCAGCTATAAAACTGAGATAACAATAGTACATACCTTATGGTGTTGGAAGGATAAAGTGAGCAAATCTATATAAAGTCCCTGGAAGACCACTTAGGAAGTGGCCAGCTCTATTCATATAGTGTTCATTATTCATTTCATTATAGTTATGAGGTAGACTTCAAAACTACTTTGAGTTATGTAAGATCATAGTCAATAATTTTACCTTTCTCTTGGTTTACTGAGCTACTAACTTGCTAATGTTGATATTTAAAAAACTGGATTTAGTCTTCTATTGCTATTATAATAATGTAGGGCAAGCAATCGCTTAAAACAAAACAAAATTATCTCACAATTCTGGATGTCAGAAGTCTAAATGGGTCTCACTGTCCTAAAATCAAGGTGTTGACAAGGCTGTGCTCCTTCTTGAGGCTCTAGAGGAGAATAATTTCTTCACTCTTTCCAGCCTCCAGGAGTTCTCCATGTTTCTTAACTTATGGCCCCTACTTCCGTCTTCAAACCAGCAGTGTTGTATCTCCCTGACCATTCACTCATAGTCATATCTCCCTCTGACTCTACTCTTCTCCCTTGCTCATCCACTTTTAAGGACACTCGTGATTCCACAGAGCCCACCTGGATAATGGTTATCTCCCTGTTTTAAAGTCATTGGATTAACAACCGTAATTCCCCTTTGCCAGATAACCTAAGATATTCACAGGTACTGGGGATTTATATGTAGACAACTTGGGGCACCATTATTCTACCTACAAGAGTGACTTACCTAACCAATTTGATCGTGCAATACTATTTTTTTAAGACTTGGAGTAAAAAGGATAGCTTTGTCTACTGACTCAAATTTTTGCTAGCCAGGATCCTGGGCAATGCTTTAATGTCTCAATTTCTCCAATTGCAAAGATAAGAATAGTAGCATCTAATGCAAGGCTTTTTCTTCATCTTAAATCAGGTAGTTTATGTAAAACAGAGGCTAAGCTCCCGGTGAAGGTTGTAATTGATCCTCTTGGAACCAGGTAGAACTTGCTTTGAATGGTGACTGTCCTATTGTCTCATTGACATGAACAAGTTACCCCCATTCTCCATTTACTCATTGATAAAATGGGCAAAATAATAAAATTGCCTCATAGAAGAGTTGTGAGGATTAAAAGAGACAACTTAAATATTCTAAGTGTCATGTTACTTCCCAGTGAATACCGAACCTCAGAACCCAAAATACTTCAGTTTATTCAGACCTGAGCTTCTCCCCCCTGCACTATTGACATTTGAGGCTGGATAATTCTTCATTGTGGGGGAGTGTCCCATGTCTTGCAGGATGTTTAGAAGCATCCTTGATCTCTTTCCACTAAATACCAGTAGCATCTCCCCAGTTGTGACAACAAAAAATATGTACAGACATTGCCAAATTTCCACTGCCAAACTGTCCCCTATTGAGAACCACTGACAAATACTTGTTGACTATATGTTCTTTATATTTAATTGTAAACTATGCATATAACTCTTATATAAAATATAAACACATATGTATTTACTTGTTGGGTGTCACCTTCTTCTCTGCTCGGTAATAGAGAGAGTTAAATGTGATTTTTTTTTTTTTTTGGCTTTGATTTTGGTTGGCAGCAGATAAATATCTTATTTGTTCAAGGCCAAAGAACCCATGTTTAACATTCCATTTAGTTCTGGGTATTCTTTTTTTAAACTTATCTACATTCATTCTGAGACAATTACCACAACACACTTATCAGTTCAACTTAATCAAATGTGTACATTCCTGTTTCGTTACAACACAAATCCAAAATAACAAGTGAATGGAGAAAGTTTATCTTTTTCACTTAAACCTATTACTTCTGCTATTATGAAGATGCCTCAAGTTGTGCCTATCTAAATGCAAAATGCAAAGAGAAGCTTAAGCAGACTCAATATTGTAATTAGAGTTATGCTGGGATAAGGGATAATGACCCCAGCTTTCCCTTTGACCTCAAGGAAGATGCAAGTTATATACTCAGGTAGGAGAGAAAAGGTCAGCCTAGGGAGCTCCTCAATTAAATTCTACAAAGTTCTATGGATTATTGATTTGGTTCCCAGCATGAAACACCAGGAAATTTACCTTCCAATAGACTTAGCTAATGGGCAAGTTTAGCAGCAGGAAGGCAGCCTTTGAAACCACCTCTTTGCTGATTGCCCATTTCTACTGATCAAGAAAGGCTTCCCCCCTAAACCAGAGTCCAGTGAATTAAGTGCAGAGATGAGAATGTTGGCTCAACTGAACCTTGAAGCACAATCATCAGAATTAGGGAATTGGTCACTGCTCACATAGTTTCCAAGTATTGGCTGGGAGGCTAAGACTTGCCCGTGTCAAAGTTGGGTATACCAATTAACTACAGAAGGAAGAGAAAACTGGCAGCTGGAATCACCTTTCATAATTACGCCTAAGAGTCAGCCCCAGAGAACCCCTTTCTTGCTAGATGTGGTCACTCTCTTTAAGCCAACTTGGCAGGTGAATTCACTGCCCCCTCTCTACGTGGGACATGACTCCTAGGGATGTAAATCTCCCTGGCAACATGGGACAGAACTTCCAGGATGCGCTGGAACCTGGAATCATGGTATTGAAAAAGCCTTATTGACCAAAATGGGGAAGAGAAAAATGAGACAAAATAAAATTTCAGTGGCTGAGAGATTTCAAACAGAGTCAAGAGGTTATCCTGGAAGTTATTCTTATTTATTATATATATATATATCCCTTTTTAGTTTATGGTATATTGGAGCGGCTAGGGGGAAGTACCTAAAACTGTTGAGCTGTGTTCCAGTAGCCTTGTTTCTTGAAGACAACTGTATATCGATATAGCTTGTACATGTGACTGTGTGATTCTAAAAACCTTTTGTCTGATGCTCCTTTTATCTAGGGTATGGATAGATGAGTGAAAATATATGGAAATAGGGTGTCACGACTGTGGCTCAGTGGCAGAATTCTTGCCTGCCATGCCGGAGACCTGGGTTCGATTCTATATATGGATATAAAATAAATTAAAAATGGGGGATAAGGAATAATATAAGAGTAGATTGAAATACTAGCGGTCAATGAGAAGAAGGGGTAAGGGATATGGGATGCATGTGTTTTTTCTTTTTTCTTTTTATTTCTTTTCCTGGAGTGATGCAAATATTCTAAAAATGATTATGGTGATGGGGCAACAGTGACTCAGTGGCAGAGCTCTTGCCTGCCATGCCATAGACCAGGGTTTGCTTCCCGGTGCCTGCCCATGTTAAGAAAAAAAAAAAGATTATGGTGATGAATACATAATTATGTGATGATATTGTGAGCCATTAACTGTACACCATGTATGGACCGTGTATGTTTGAAGATTTGTCAATACAAATATTTTTAAAATAAACAAAAAAAACTCTTTTAATGCTCTCATATTTAAGGATGGGTCTGCTATTACCTACTGAAGAAGAAATCTTTTCTGCTTAATTCTATGTCCTTTTTCCAAAACATGCATAGCCTCTGTGAAGGTTCTATTTTTAGTACTATCTACAATTCAGATGAAACTTCCCTCCCTGTATGAATATAAAAATAGAGAAATTCATATCAGTGTGGGCTGTTTTTTTGTGTGTCAGTTAAATTATTAGTATTATTCTCGCCTTTCAAATCAGGAGCATAGGGACTGTAAATAGGCCAGAGCACTGAACCACACAATGCATTCTGAGTGAAAATAACCTTTATTATCTTGGCAAAGGAAAGTAACAATAATTAGTACATGGGTATTTGTCAGGTATCCTCTAAAAAGGGTCTCTAGACCAGCTTCATGATAATAATGTAGAAAATTAGAAATGAGGAGGTTAAAATTATAATCAACAGAGGAGGAGAATAGTGAAAAGCCCATTAGCTTTGAACAAAGGAAGATAACTATATGTTGTCCCAAATACATTTACTTGGTGGATGAACCCTGCATTTTACCCTCTGAAGATTATTTTGTGGCACAACAGCTCCAAGCATCAGCCTAGCAGCTGTGACCTTTAAACAGGAAAGAACAAATGCGCCAAATCACCAGTTTTTCTAGTGGCTAAATAAAAAGTGAGAGCTGCTGGCAGTCAGTGGGAAGAGTTGAAGGGAAATGTAGAGAGAGAACATTTGCAGGAGAAATAAAATTTAAGACAGATGCAATAACTAGCTGGCTGACCCTTGGCAGCGTCTTGTCTGGGTGAGTGATTTGCTGGATGAAATTAGAGACCTCTGAAATACTTAAGCCCTCCAAAGTCATCCTCACTCACCTTTCAGGGTGAAACTGCAGGAGTTTCTTAAGGTTTAGGTAGCATTTCCAAATAGGCAATTAAAAAAAAACAACAACAACGTACATGAGCTCCTCAGGCAACAGTCATTTTGGACAATTGAAAACCAAGCAAGCTTTATGTTGATGCTCAGAAAAGCGTGCTGAAAGCAAAGGGCTCAGCAGGAGAGGGTAGCTGAGGTTACCTTGCCTACCTCATAGTTGTTCACAAGCTTGATTAGATGTTCCCAAACTTTCTCAGATCATGGGGTCCTTAGTGTCTTAGTAACTTTTTCATGGTGCCTTCAGGACAAAAGAAAGACCTAACAGTTCCATTTAGAAGTATTTGGTCTGAACAACTTAATGGGAATTTATGCTCTCTAGCAATTTAGTAACCATCTGAAAAAAATAGCATGCTTTAAATTGAATGAAAAATGTATATTTTTATTTCATTTTTAAATGAATACTAGTGATAGGATATGTGTGCTTGTTAGGCATTGAACAACTTCATAAACTTCAGAATCGCATTGGACACATCCACCCTAATTTTCTGTTCTATAGTGATTTTTCACACAGCATTTCCTTTTTAAAAAAAACGCAGCTAGAGCCAAAAGCACAGCTTTGTAAAAATATGACACCATTGAAAGAAATGTAGTGTCATTTAATGTTGAAATTCTGAACTACCTCCAAATAGATATTTGTTGCTGTCTAACAGAAGTCAACTATTTCTGTTTTGGCAAAAATTTAAAATATTTGCAGCATCCCTACTTCTTCTGAACCCCTTTGAATTTACTGTGGTACCCCAAGATGCCTTGGAACACAGTTTGGGAACCACAGGGCAGGTCCTTACTTGAAATGAATTGTGCTTAGCCTCTGAGTTCTTGAGTAGTGATTACCAATTCCCACCACATGGGAAAATGTTTCTCATATGTCAAGGGCAGAAAGCATGTTAAGAACCACAAATGCATCACTGTCAGTGCAACATGACAGGGTTGTTGTAAAGGTGCATTTCTATTTGTATTATGTAATAAGGCAGCAAAACCATGTTGTATGCATGCTGGAGGTTCACTGCAAGCATGTTTCAGATCAATTTACACCCATGGAGAAGTAAAAGGAGGAGGATTGAGCAGAAGGAGAACTGGTCTACCCGGTAGCACCAGCAATCCCAGACAACTGATCTGCCACAGGAGCCCAGTGCTGAGTAGCCCTGCGGCTTCATCAGAAATTGGGGGAAGAGAGCCAGGCCTCTATACTTCCAATTTGTCCAGTCATTGGGTGTAGGCTGCACTTGGGGAGGCTGTTACCCTTAAATAAATTGCCTCTCTTCAGCCAACTATTCTTACTCGGAGAGGAGTGATCAACATGCCCAACAGCTGGGTAGATACATACCTCCGTTCTGAAGGTGGTGGGCAGGGGTCTGGGCAGCCCATCCCAGAGCACTCTACAAAGATACATACTCTACAAATATTGCCAATTTACACACTCTAAGAGTAGGATCCTCAAAGTTAGAAATGAATGCTCAACTCTTCATCCTTCACCAAAAAGTCATGGACAAATTAAAAATGTGTGAACCAGTAACTGCCACTGAATTACAGAACCACATCATTATTGAGAACTGAGGTATTAGAGTCAGATGTACATTCCTAATTTGGCTCCATAACTTATTATCTGTGTTGCTTTGAGTCAATGATTTAACCTTTTTTAGCTTCTTATCCCTGATCTGCAAAATGAGTGAATAAATAGCACATATGTCCATTGTATGAGCTTCAGATGAGAATATGACTGTGCAAAACTGGAAAAGAGCACTCATCTGGTCACTTCTTTTATTGTTATTTAGGAAAGAAGAGTCCCTCTATTTTTTTTTCATTTAACTAGTATTATTTTAATTTGTGAACATTTTGCAAAGTTGTCAAGTACTCAGAACTTTATAAAGTGCAATGTTGACAGTCTATATGTAGTTTGAGGTTTGTCACATTTCTTTCTTTATGCTGTGAATATACACTAGCCATATTAGGATTAGATTTAAATCAAATGTTTGCATGAGAAATACAATTTTCCTCTCCCCATTTCCCAATTCACCCCCTATTTGGGGCTCAGGGCTCAAAGCTCAGAGCTCAATTTCCAGTTCTCATTAACTTGTTCTTAACTAATTGATTTCATGAAATATTTGTTTACATATACTTCCAGGTCATGAAAGGCATTGCGACTCAAAATAAATTACTCTGTGCAATCAGTTTTAATTTGGGCAATACACGAGCACTTCCATATTGGTAGAACTTACACAATCACAGTTTACCTATTTTCCAAGTTAGATAAATTGTGACACATACCTCTCTTTCTAAATTTTTGTTTATCTCTTAACAACAGTAGCTTTTGGCATTTATGTTTTACTACCTGTGCTCAATACAAAACCAACTGTCTCTTGTCCATCTGCATCATACAGGATAATTTTATGGTCTCAAATTACATTAGGAATGTCCTTAGGATACTGAGATTTCTTGGAAAGATATTTGTGAGCTACATTGAAAATTGAATCAAAAATTAATTTTTGGCTTGTCAGAGGAAGAGGTACTGTCAGTGGAATCCAGGCCAAGTTGAAGAATTAAGAGAATCTCTCAGCACGGGGAAGAAAACAAATCAAACCTCCCCTAGCCACATAGTGGAAGCAAGTCAATCCTGTGGGGGCAAAGTAAATACTGGGTGTGGTATTAATTTGTGTTTTCCTATGCATCATACAAAAAACTTATGTTCAACTGTTTTAAAGACTGAATTTATAGGGCTGTAAGTTGCTATTTTAATTTTTGAGTAAAAGTAATTGGAGGCGGGCCACGTTGGCTCAGCAGGCAGAGTTCTCGCCTACATGCCAGAGACTCAGGTTCAAGTCCCGGTGTCTTCCCCCCCAAAAAAAGTAACTGGAGACAAGGAAGGAGTCGCATCATCATATAATCATCAAACTTGTAAACGGGTATTAGGAACTATGGGGAAATGATTTCATTCCTTGACCTCTCTTGTCATTTATGAAATAATTAAGCATAAAATATTTAAATAATTTTTATCTATCTATTCATCTATATATCTATCCATCCCTCTATTATTTGTCTATCTCTATCTATCCATCCATCTCTCATGAATCAGCTCTGTATGCCTTTTTGTTAGTTGGATATCTTTTTATATTCTCTGCTTTTATATTTCTCCAGAAAGTTTGAAGATAGCTGCTATTAAGGTCAAGAAACTTTTTCTACAAAGGAACACATACAATTTTTGTAAGCTCTGTGGACCATATAGTCTCTGCTAACACAGTTACTCAAATCTGCTGTTGTAACCCAACCATAAATCAATGGGCGTGGCTGAGTCCCAATAAATTGCTATTTGCAAATATGCCGTCTGTGGTGGCTTCGAATTATAGACCCCAGAAAAACATGTTCTCAATCTTAACCCACTCCTGTGGGTGGGAAGCCATTGTTAATAGGAATTTTGGAGGAGGTTACTTCAGTTAAGTTTTCACCTAAATGAATCAGGATGGGTCATAATCCTATTACGGGAAGATTTATGGAGAAGGCCACAGAGGTAGAAGCTACAGGAGCAGCCAGAAACTGGAAGTCAAGGGAACTCAGGAGAGAAAGAAGAAGATGCCACCATATGCATGTATTAAAATATGACATAAAAGCCAAGAAACCCTAAAGATTGCTAGCCAGCCAGAAGATACCGATCCCAAGAGAAAACAGGCCCTCTAGTCTCTGAATTCCGGTTGTTATGCCAATCTATTCTGTGGTATTTGTTTTAGAAGCCAGGAAAGTAAAACACTCCCATTTTGTAAAAACAGGTAGTAAGATGGATTTGGCTCACAGACAAACCCCTGTGCAAACCCTTTTCATGCTGTACTGTGTATGAATATCTCAAAGATAGACATAGCAATAAATTTTCCTCACTTCATTTAGTTCCCACAAAAATCCATGTGCTACATTATAGATGAATATGGAATATGTGTCTAGATGACTCCAGTTCAGAGATATAACTCACTGAAGACCAAATGGCTAGCTGTGCAGTTGGGCTGATACTTATATTCAACAAGGTCTTTGGATCTATAAAACCCCAGGGATTTCCACTCCATCATATTGAAATGCAATCTGGATGCAGTTGCCCAATAAATTGCTCTTAATTTTTGTCAAAAGCATTAGTTTCAATTGGCATAAATTGGTGAATTAATAAACTAAGAGGAACTAACTGTTTCACTATATACCTTTCATGCACGGTAGAGCTAAACTTAATCAATCAATCAATCAAACGGTCAAAGATGTGAAAGACTCTGGAAAACTTAAATTTTAGGTTTATTCTTTTCACAAATGGTATTTTCATTCACCTTTGCTTTCCCATACAGGTCTTCATGCAACACTGCCCAGACCCAACCAGCAACTATTTTGTCCGCTGTTGCTATTATTCTGATTTGATATCTCTTCTCCACATTCCCTGTCATTTCTAAATTCTTCATGTTTTGAGTACTGCAAATGTTTCTCTTGTGCCATTTTACCTCTGTGGTCATAGCTTGGCATACAAGGACTATATAAACAAAACAATCATTCTGTTTTAGAAATATTCAGTTTCTTTCTATTCTCAGAGTCTTTCTCTTTCAATTGCTAAAACTCCTAGATGCGTAAGGAAATACCAGAAATTTCCATTTCATAATAAGAAAGCCAACAAGCACACCTATAAATCCTATTAAAATTTTGCTATTATGACATAATAAACTAATTGAGCAGATTAATATTCTTTTCAGCTTGAAATATATGTATGTGAATGTATATGTATATATGTATATGAACACAGTAATAAGCATATGCCAGAAATAGAGAAGTTTTAAAGTTTTGCTTTTAAATGATCACATTACTGTCTCACATTTATTATTAAACAACTGTTGCATTCATATCATTTTAGAGTTCTATTTACAGTTGTATCTAAGTATATTTAAAAAAGAATACCAGTGAGAATATAGCAGCAGTGAGACAAGCACTCAGAGTTCTCAGAATAGGAAAAACAAGGGGAGGAGAGGAGAAGGAGAGGGAGAAGGAAGAGGGGAGAAGAAGAAGAAGAAGGAAGAGGGGAGAAAAGGAAGGATGAAGAAGAAGGAGGAGGAGGAGAATTATTTTTACAAAGAAGGAAGAAGAGAACAAGAATTAGAAGAAAAAGGAGGGGGATGGGAAAAGATGAGGAGAGAAAAAGTCTATTGAAAATCAAAGAAAACTAGGAATAAAGGAAATGTAATGGCATATTGACATTCCCTTTGATTCCAGTCTGATTCCCATTAGATTTGCTGTCTTCAACTTATTTCCAGCAAAGCTACAATGCTGTTTTCATATCCAACACAATTAAGAATTAATGAAATAGTCTTGTTAATATCATCTAGTCCACAGGCCATATTTAAATTTTTCCAGTTGTCCACAGAATAGATGATTTAGAGATGGTTTGTGTGCTGGTTTGAAAAGATGTATGCACCCTAGGAAAGCCATGTTTTAATCAAAATCCCATTTCATAATGGCAGAAGAATCCCTATTCAATGCTGTATGTTTGAAACTGTTATCAGATCATCTTCCTGGAGATGTGATTTAAGCAAGAGTGGTTGTTAAGCTGGATTAGGTGATGACATGTCTCCACCCATTTGGGTGGGTCTTGATAAGTTTCTGGAGTCGTATAAAAGAGGAAACATTTTGGAGAATGAAAACAATTCAGAGAGAGCTGAGCAGAATGACATAGCCACAAGAAGCAGAGTCCACCAGCCAAGACCTTTGGAGATGAAGAAGGAAAATGTCTCCTGGGAAGCTTCATGAAACAGGAAGTCACCGGAAGAAGCTAACAGATGATGCCATGTTCGCCATGTGCCCTTCCAGATGAGAGAGGAATCCTGACCATGTTCACCATGTGCCTTTCCAGATGAGAGAGAAACTTTGACTGCGTTCGCCATGTGCCTTCTCACTTGAGAGAGAAACCCGGAACGTCATCGGCCTTCTTGAACCAAGGTGTCTTTCTCTGGATGCCTTAGATTGGACATTTCTATAGACTTGTTTTAATTGGGACATTTTCTCAGCCTTAGAACTGTAAACTAGCAACTTATTAAATTCCCCCCTTTAAAAGCCATTCTGTTTCTGGTATATTGGATTCCGGCAGCTAGCAAACTAGAACAGCCTGTTCAAATCAAAATCAAGAATCAAGGTAGTAATGATCTTATGTCTCTTTCAATCTACATTAGCCCCGTGTCAATTTTTTGTTAATGACAGGGACTCCTTGGGGGGGAAATAGTCCAGTCATCCTCTAGAATATGTTATGTTTTATAGTCATCTGACTGGGTTTCTTAACTTGCCCTCTTTCTCCTATATTTCTTTCTTTCTTTTGCTTTCCTTTCTTTCTTTCTTTCTTTCTTTTTTTTTTTTTTAACATGTACAGGCACTGGGAATCCAACCCAGGTCTCCAGTATGGCAGGCGAGAACTCTGCCACTGAGCCACCATCACACCACCCTCTCCTGTATTTCTTGACACGTAAAAGTTAGTTGTAAAGCCTGTATGGATTTAGGGTAAGCCATTTTTTCATGAAGCTTTCCTAAGTATTAGGTATTGATTATATCAGGTGGCCCATGTTATCTGTTTGCCCACCATAATGATCAACCACTTGGTTAATATGTTTGCCATCTGATCTCTCCAGTGGAATGCTACATTTCCCCCCTTGTAACCAGTAAGTAATGTTGTGGGATGACACTTTAGAACCATATGAATATCTAGTTCCCCATAAAATTTTTTAAAGTATACTTTTAAAATTTTAGAATAGTTTTAAATTTATAGAAAAATTGCAAAAATAGTAGAGAGAATTCCCAAATACCCCCCGCCCCATTTCCCATAGCTTATATCTTACATTAGTATAGTACATTTGTCATAATTAATGAACTAATATTGGTGCATTATTATAACTAAAGCCCATACTTTATTCAGCTCCCCTTAAGTTTTACCTAACACCCTTTATCTGTTCCAAGATCCCACTCAGATACTACATTACATTTAGTTGTCATGTCTCCTAAGACTCCTCTTGGCTGTGACAGTTTTTCAAATTTTCCTTGTTTTCAATGACTGTGGTGCTTTGAAGCTGTATGCTCCCCAGAAAAATATGGTCTTAAGTCTAATCCATCCCTGTGGGTGTGAACCTTTTGTAAGCAGGATCTTTTGGTTAAGGTGTGACCCACTTCATTCATGATGGGACTTAATCCTATTTCTGGAGTCCTTTATAAATGAAGTGGATATAGACAGAAAGCGAGAAAGTCAAGGAAGCAAGAAGGTAAAATCAGTGCAACCTGGAGGAGAAGGAAAACACCAGCAGACTCAGCCATGTGCCTTGCCATATAACAGAGGTGCCAAGGATTGCCAGGAGCTGGTCTTTGGGAAGAAAGCATCGCCTTGATTTGGACATTTTTACAGCCTTAAGACTGTAAGTTAGGTAACTTTCCAGAAACCTACAACCTCCAGATGGATCCCTGGACCAGATAAGTCCTGAAACCTAGAGGTCCCAACCTCTCCAGAACATCAACAGTTCCATCCCCCTACCCCATATTATCAACAGCCCCTTCCAACACGAAAAAACTAGAATGGGCATAGTCCAAATAACCCTAACGAGCGGGAGAAAGATCAAAAGTGATGGGTGGAATCTTGAATAGGGTGTGAGATTTTGTTAGTTTGTCCAAGTTAGTGTGATGCCCCAGTAAATCCCAGAGAGTTTTGGACAGTGAATAAAGAAGTATTTGCAAAGTCCCATCAGGGAAATGGGAAGAAAGGGGGAAATATTCAACTTCCCCATTTGGAGGATATCTGATGTTCTCAGTGTGGGGCCTGGGGTATTTGAAGATGTAAACAGTCTGCTAAAATGACTGTCTAAAGTGCTTTTGGGTCTGAACTTGTGGAAAGAATGATTCAGCACTTGTTATATAACCATGATTTAGCAGACATTATGTAATCTTTTGGCATGTTGTCACCTTTTTGCAACAATGATATAAAAGCCCATTTTGCTGCATAGCTTGCAGTGCAGAGGGAAATGAAATAAAGCCTGACCACTCTACCAAAGGCTCCTCATGCGTACTTCCAATTTGCTACTGGGCCGGAAAGACCAAACCTTGAGCTGGGACCTGACACTCACAAGCAGTAGGGACAACCAAATCAATAGGCCAAGCCCTTGATCTTGGGGTTCACCCCTATGAAACTTATTCCTGCAAAGGTTGGGCTAAGCCTACTTAAAATTAAGCCCTGAAAGTCACCCCCAGAGAACCTATTTTGTTGCTCAGATGTGGCCTCTATCTCTAAGCTGAAATGGCAAGTGAACTCACTGCCCTCCCCGCCTATGTGGGACATGACTCTCAGGGATATAAATCTCCCTGGCAACGTGGGACAGAAATCCTGGGATGAGCTGTGCCCAGGCATCAAGGGGTTGAGAAAACCTTCTTGACCAAAAGGGGGAAGAGAGAAATGAGACAAAATAAAGTTTCAGTGGCTGAGAGATTTCAAACAGAGTTGAGAGGTTGTCCTGGAGGTTATTCTTATGCATTATATAGATATCCCTTTTCAGTTGGTGTACTGGAGTGGTTAGAGGGAGGTATCTAAACTGTAGAGCTGTGTTCCAATAGCCTTGTTTCTTGAAGAAGATTGTATAATGATAAAGCTTTTATAATGTGACTGTGTAATTGTGAAAACCTTGTGTCTGGTGCTCCTTTTATCTAGGGTATGGACAGATGAGTAAAAAATATGGATAAAAAACGAAACAAACAGGGGGGGACAAAGGTTAAAATAAATTAGGTAGATGGAAATACTAGTGGTTAATGAGACGGAGGGGTAAGGGGTATGGTATGTATGAGATTTTTCTTTTTTCTTTTTTATTTCTTTTTCTGGAGGGATGCAAATGTTCCAAAAATGATCATGGTGATGGATACACAACTATATGATGATATTGGGAGCCATTAATTATACATCATGTATGGAATGTTTGTATGTTAAGTTTATCAATAAAAATATATATTTTTAAAGTGATGGGTGGAGGGAGTGCAAGGGTCGTTCAATGGTAGAATTCTCACCAGCCATGTGGGACACCCAAGTTTGATTCCTGGTCCTTGCATTTCCCAAAAAACAAACAAACAAGCAAAATGGACAAACAAAAATTCAACAAATGGTGCTGCAATAACGGGCTACTCACATGGAAAAATAATGAAATGTGATCTTGCCATAAAACATACCAAAAAAAGTGATGGGAGGAGTTATACAAGAAGGTCGGGTTTCACAACTGAGTATGAGTGCTGAATCATTATATTGGTATTCCTTTTAATCTCCAGTATCTTAGAGCAGCTAGAAGTACAAACTTAAAATTGTGGAATTGTAACCCATATCAAAACTCTGAAATCTACAACTAACTGTTGTGATGTGCTTTGAAATTTATTGCTTTTTTCTATATATGTTATTTTCCACAAAAAGTAAACAAAGTTGATTGTGATGTAACTGCTCAGCTATAGGATGGTATTGTGAACCACTGATTATACTCTTTGGATGGTTGCATGGTATGTGAATATATAATATATATATCAATAAAAAATAATTTTAAAAGTAAGCTAATAATTCTCATTGTTTAAAGTCAACACATTTCATAGTATCTTGCTTTAAGCAGCTTAAGAAACTAAAACAATGACCTTGACAGTTTTGAATAATACTAGAGCAGGAGTTTTGAAGAACATCTGCAAATCCTTATTCATCTGCTATTTTTTCATGATGACACTGTGTTTTGGGAAGGCAGACTACCAGGCCAAGTGCCATTCCATCCCATCATGTCAACCCTTGTTGTATCGAGGTAGTAGTTGTCAGCATACTGCCCTTTGAAGGACTTCTTTCCCCTCCTTTCCATGCTGACACCATGCACAGCCTATGCTTAAGGAGTAGGGAGTTATGTTTCACCTCACTGAGGGCAGGGTATGTTCATAAATTATTTGGAATATTTCTGCATGGAAGATTGTTCTATTCTCACTGTTTATGTATTTATTTCGTCTTTTATTTGTATCGGTATGGACACCTGCATATTTATTTAATAATGTGGGTTTTCATCCAATACTACTTTACTTATTTTGCTTATTACATTTTTTCATAATGGTTTTACCAGCCATTGATCCTTGCTTGATTGGACTTTTTTCACTAGGAATTTATAGGTAACTCTATCACTCCTTCCCCATTTATTAGTTTGCATTCTCTGGCAAAGAGCTTTTCTTCATTTTCTAGGATGAGCCAGTACGCTGAAATACAAGTCCTCTTGCCAAGGCAGGATAAAGTGAATCATTAATTTTCAGAGGAAGGAGTGGCATAGTGGCCCACAGATATCTCAATTATAAATGCATTTTTCAAAGTTTGATTCATTGAACAATTATAACATGGAAGGCAATGTACATTATTTCAAATGCCTCTCATGGGAGCCCTATGAAGAAACCGGGTCCTTGGGAGAGCAAAGCAAATACCGAGTGCCATGATGGAAGGGTAAATTGTCTGATTCCAGAGCCCAGGAGCCTAACAGCCACACTGGAACGTACATGACACACCATCCTTTCCACATCCCCCCTTTGTCTTTTGCCCTCTTTTCTCCTGAAGCTAATGAGGTACAAGTGTCAGTGTTCCTACATAAGTACCTTCAAAGTTCTGTAACATTTTTCCTTATAAGGACTATTTTTCCTTATAAGGACCCCCATCCCAAATTTTCTAAGCTTTAGACTCCATCTACATTGCCTATTCTCACATCTTACAATATCTGCAGCATGTTGAGTGTTTTGCTCAAGAAAATCAATATCTTCTCTTGCCTCCTCTCCCAGGTTCTTCCATTTTTAAGGGAAGGAATATCAAGCACCTATCTAGCTTTCCCACATACCACCATCATTTCTAGCTCCAATACATACAAAAACAATGTCCCATGCAGAAAGGTTTGTGTATCCTTTTGTCTTACACACACACTAATTTTGAGTGCTTAGCGGAGCTGGTGAAGGGACCTTCACACAGGGTGGCTATCATGGAGAACACGGGAGCTGTGCATGTTATCAAATGGCAAAGCAGAGCAGACTCTAGGCCAACTTTCATCATAAAATGAGAAGACAACATAATATTGGCTTGAAATAGACAGCACCGGCACTATCCAGTAAGTAGCTCTTTATGGTGAATTTAAGGATGAGATAATAACGCCTTTGAGAAGTTCAAGATGGGAAACATGCTAACACAGTTTCTTTACATGAGAGAAAAAAGAATAGTGGGGAGAAAAAGAAAATGGCTATTCTGCTTATTTACAAGCTTGTGCACATCCTGCAGCATCTAGAGATTGGAAAGCCAAAGCAGCCACACATGCATTGACCAGATGATCAGTTTCAGCTGCTATTTCCAACTGCAATGTTTAGGGGCTTGTGTCCCTGAAATTATGGACAATGTTTAGGGACTTGTGTCCCTGAAATTAGATTTTCCTGGGGTTTTACCCATTGTGGTATGTTTGGGGGCCCTTTGATAATATACAAATTCATTAAGGTCTGATCAAGAAATGATTCTTTTACACTGCTAGAAAAAAATGAAATTTTTAAAATTTTCCCTTAAAAAAAAATATCCCCAAGGAGCAAAATGTTAATATTTGTGTTTGGGCCCTTCTAGAAGTCAGGGGGAGATATTTAGTAGAAGTGATTAGCACTTAGGAAAAAGGCCAAAGATACCTGAAATAAAGCTTTTTAAATCTGATCACTTATAAAGGGCTACTTTATTTACTCACACTTTTTCTTCTTCTGTTTTTTTTAAATAGGTTAATTCCTCTTTCTTCATCTTTGAAATGATATAAAAATTTGTTTTCTGTGCATAAAAGTTAGTAGCATGGTGTGCTACAGGGAGCCTTTACTGCCAGGAGCAAATAGAGCTTAAAGTTTCCTCCCGCGTCCGTGCTCCAGGTGCTGGTAGCATCAGCACCACCTGGGAGCCTGCTGGAAAGGTGCAACCTCTGGCCCCAACCCGACAGATTCAATCACAGTCTGCATTTTAATGAATCCTGGGAGATATGCATGCACACTCAAGATTGAGAAGTACTGAGCCCAGTGTTGCTGGTCCTCGGCTATTACAATCACCTGGTAAGTTTGTAAAATGCAGATACCTGCATGGGAGATATTCTTACTCTTATTGAAACGTCAAAGGCAGGTCATGGGTATCAGTTTTGATGAAAGCTCCCTGGTGAATACCCTAATAGGAAGTCAAATCTGAAGACCACTGAGCTAGAGCTTTCTGTGTGTGCCATAACCCATAAACAGGCTGCATCAGAATCACCCAGGAGCTTGTTTGGGTCCCCACCCCAGACCTGCTGAATCAGTGTCTGCGTTTTAACAAGATCCCAAGTGACTCCTGCCAACATTAAATTTCAGAAGCATGGCCCCAGGACTCATTTCCGTTGTGAGGATCTTCTCGTGAGTCTTTGTCACTCCCACATGGGCATTTGTCTGGGAAATGATTCCACCTCTCCAAGCTACTACCCTGGATCCTGAATTCAGACTTGATAATCTTAACTCAAACTCACAGTGTTCCCGACCTCAGTGCTTGCTTCTTGTGTCAGACTTCAACATCCAAAGCTATGTATTTCTCAACTCATCTGGAAAAGTGAATTCATATTTCCTTAGTGGGTGGCATGATTTGGAGGTTTTTAACCAAAAAATGAACTCCAAAGATGGTGACCTACTTCAGTAGCATAGCCAGAGAGGTATGCATCCCAGACAAAATGATATTCCAGGCAAAATTTGGAATTTTTTAGGCTCTAAGAATATGAATCAGTAAAATATATTTCAACTGTGATGTCAAGAAAACGGATTAAAATTGCACCTGGCTCATGGAGGAGAAAGCAAATGAGAAAGAGCTGCTTCAACTAGTCCTTCCTTTGCTAATGCCATTTTAAGGTTCTTTCCTTGGAGTTCTTTCACACAGTTTCAGCAGACTAATGTCACTGGGTTCTTTGCATCAGGTTTAATTGCCATCTCATAAAATAATCTACCACTGATATTTTGAGGTACAGCGCATGTGCCATCCGAAAGAACGCTCTGCAGAATTGCGTGAATGGATTGTCAGGACATAATAAGAAAGGGGGTAGGGGAGAGAGATAAAGTCAGATATGTTTAAGAACCCCACAATTTCACAGAATTTAAGTTATGCTTATATGGTTTCTCACAGTTGTTAATGTGTCAACACAGTGGAAGTTCCAATATACAGCATTTCCTTAACTTAAACTACAAGAATTTTTACTTTTCATTCCCCAGAACATTTCAGAGGATGTGCTAAGAAGCACCCTTTGGCCACTCAAGACAGTGACTTCCTATGTTAAGTCATAGGTACATTATGCTAATTAATGACTCCAACACTTAGTAGCCTAAAGCAACATTATCTCACATTTTTGTGGGTCAGAAATAGTCACATATGAGTGGGGTCTCTGCCTCAAACACATCTCATGAAACTTCAAATGAGACACACCACGGCTGAGAGCTCTTCCAAAGGCTCGAGTGGGGACGGCTCTGCTCTCATGCTCATAGGGCTTGTTGCCGAATTCAGCTCCCTGAGGGATGTTGGACTGCATCTCTCAGCAACTCCTGGGCTGCTGGGGAGGGGCCACCCTCAGTTTTTTTCCACATTGGCTTCTCTCCAGGGCAGACAATCAGGCACTACCACCTGTCTGCTGCTGTGAGGACTTTTCATGGACTTAAATCATGACCACGTTGGTGGCATCCACTGCATTTGCAATCAGCTAAAGGGAATGTCTTCTGCAATGAGTGCCACTTAATCTAATCACTAGAAGGCTTTTAAGAGGACCCAGAAGAGACAGTCACTTTCCCTGTTTCAGCCAGCCAGCCTCTCCTAAGAGTTCATGGAGGAACTTCATTGGAGCTGCCAGCTTGTGGCCTGCCCTGCAGACCTTGGACTCTACATCCCCACGGTTACAAGAGACACTTTCATATATTTTATATTTACAGATCTCTCCTGCTGATTCTGTTTCTCCAGAAAACCCTAGCTAATACATATACAGATATAATCAAATATGAAATCGGTTAGAATGCATTCTTTAAAAACTGTTTCTATTTTAAACAGGATTTCCAGCAGTCATTTAAACCATCCAATAATAGAAGGGATTTAATCATGTAAATAAATGTGACTCTTTGACAATTGAAATTTTGCCAGATAAGATATGAGGATTTGTAACATTAAGTCTGTTTCCTTTATGTGTTTGATATCGGGTTTAGCCAGCCCCCTTAACCTAAAGGTTGTACCATCTCTTGTTATTAACTGGTCCCTCTGAGCAGCGAGAAATGCTGTGGGTTAGGAAAGGAAGAAGGCATCCTTTTATGCTTCATGTTCTCAATATAAACCTGCCAGAACAAAGAGAAAATTCATGTCCTTAAATACTGCAGTTCTTTGTGTGAAAAAAGGCAGTCACAAGCATTTTCCCCCAGGCATCCTGAACTAGGGGAAGCAAGTGTAAAAAACATTACATTTCAAGCCAGCGATAGCTACTTTACAATATTTAAAAAGTGATGTACCCTACATCACAGAAAACGTATTGAACATTTGCCCACATTGATCCCAGTGCCCCAGCCCTGTTCCCTGGCTAATTTAAGAAGGAGATCCTCAAAAATGTTATAGCGTCCAAATATGGTTTGCTTTGAAGGCTGATACTTTCTAGAACTTTCTAGAATATATATTACACTATTTCTATTTTTTTCCTTTCACCTTTCAATTTTGAGATGACCTTGATCTTGCTGAAAAAAATAGCTGTCAATTGTGAAGCTATTCAAAAATAGTTCTCCTACAGAGTTTAGTTTTATCCTTGTGTATTTTCACATACATCTATTTTGTCTGTAAGTGTATTAGACAAACATCTTGAGGAAAATAGTGCAGAATGGCCTTGGAGTCTCCATAGCATGGATTTTATTTCTCCCTCCCCCACTGCCTAATCTTAGGAAAAATACTTAACCTGTCAGAGCCTCTCTCTTTATCTTAAATTACTGAAAATCAAATCTTCCTGTGGAGTTTAAGTGAAATAAGAAAAATAAGATTTTTAACATGGTATCAATCCTTAAAAAGTATACATTTCTTTCCTTCTTAATTCTCCACAATGTTCACTTGCTGCCAAATTCAGCGACTAGAGACTATTTAAGAAATATATTCTCCATAATCGCCAGCTACTGCTGAAGGATGCACTTCTGGGCACTCGGAAATAAATTATCAGCACTTTGGTTGTCAGGGTCCCTAGCCCAGGTTTCCAACCCCACATGCACACTAGGGCTCCCTGGGGACCTGGACGCATCCTGAGCGCAGGCCACGTCCTCTGTCATTGGGTCTGTGCCTCAGGGAGTAGGGCCAAGACATTAGTAATTCCCAGGGCTCCCCGAGGGGTCCGGTGGGGGGACTACTGGGAGATTTCTTCTGTGCTAGATCTTGCCTGTACTTAAAAATTCTATTTCAAAGAGCAGATGGCACTCTTATACACTGCTGGTGGCAGCGAAGGATGGCACCACCACTCTGAAATACAGTTCGGCAGGTTTTAAAAATTCAGTACATGTCTACCCCATGACCCAGCCATTCCATTCCCAGGCATGTGCCCAAGAAGGAAGACACAACATATGGCCACACAAGGATTCGTGCGCAAGTGTCCCCATATCTTTATTTGTAATAACCCCAAACCGGAACCCACCCAGGTGTGCAGCAGGTGAATGTAAAAACGAATGTCGGTGCGCCTCTACAATGGAATACCACTCAGCAATAAAGACAAGTTCATGGCTGATGCATAATAACCTGGATAACTGTCAAATAAGTACACTGGGTGAAAAACGCCAGAATGAAAAAGAGTACATGCTGTGTAATTCCGCTTGTTTAAAACTCTAGAAAATACAAACTAATCTACTGTGATAGAAGGTGGATTAGTGGTTGACTGGGGGTGGGGGGGTAGGAGGGGGAGGGGAGGGAGGAATTACAAAGGGGTCCAAGGAAACCCATGGGAAAGGTTAATATGCTCACTGTCCTGATTGCAGTAACAGTTTTCATCATATTACACTTTAAGTAAGTATAGTTTATCTCTGTTATGCCTTCAGTAAAGCTATGTGCAAAAACACCATTGTACAAACATAATTTCAAATAGACTCCCTACAAGCAAAGAATCGTGATAGTTTCTAGTAAAGAAGATATTTATCAGCAAAACCAGAAACTTTAATCCCCAGAGAAGAAAAGACCCTTGGCTCTTAAATCAACAATGAAAACCTAGGATTAACACAAGCTACTGCTTTGCAATTTTACATTGATTTTAATTCCATTAAATAAAACAAGAACTTAATTATCAATAAGCCCATTTTTATGAGATTTAAGAGATGGCCTGAAAATGTTAAATAAATCTTTTAAACTTGGGATTGTCAAATATTAAATAAGTTAATATAAAATTAAAATGAAATATTTCACAGAAAAAACCTCACTGACCACAATAGGAAACTGAGCTTGTTATACTTGGAACTTTGTAATATGTTAATCCAGTGGTCAATAATCATAATAATTAAATATTCCTGTACATTTGGGGAGAAAATTACACTGCCAAGAAAAAAAAACTGAAGTATAACTATATACATATTAATTTTGAATGAACCTTTTGATAAAATGAAAACCACGTATACTTCATTACAGTGTGCTGTTTCAAAGAATATAAAATACCTAAACAAAATTTCCACAAAGTGTAGCTTAAGAATGAGGTTTAGTTCTGTTTTGAGGAGGCAAAATGTTAGCATGGATCTCCATGCTATTTTATTTGAATGTTTCTAGTTCTGAATTCTAACATAAGGCACAGAATCCTGAAAATACTCAGAAGGAGGTCAACTAAAAATGAAGACACAGCACCTTCATAACTGAAGCTTGCCCTAAAATCTGTCAATACCATAAAATTTCTATTGCCTATGAGCCCCAGCATTTCCCTCGGGGTCCTGCAGGAAATCACTCTCCCATTTCCTTTCCTCTTCCTCACAGAGGGCTCTCAAGTACTCAGGTGAGAACACAGGTATTCAGTTAGCGTCCGTCCAAAGTGAAACCATTATCGAACCCATATGTGTTAGTTAGATTCAGTTGTCAACTTGGCCAGGTGAGCATATCTAGTCTTGTTGCGGCGGACATAAGCCAATGGTACGTGAACCTCATCTGTTGCCAATTACATCTGCAGTCGGCTAGGAGGCGTGTCTGCTGCAATGAGTGATGTTTGACTTAATTGGCTGGTGCTTAAATGAGAGATTGCAACGTAGCACTGCTAAGCAGCTCGGCATTCCTCATCTCAGCACTAGCAGCTCAGCCCAGGCCTTGGGAGATGCAGAAAGAAGTCACCCCGGGGAAAGTTGTTGGAACCCAGGGGCCTGGAGAGAAGACCAGCAGAGACCATCATGTGCCTTCCACGTAAGAAAGAACCTCAATGGAAAGTTAGCTGCCTTTCCTCTGAAGAACCAACAAAATAAATCCCCTTTTATTAAAAGCCAGTCTGTCTTTGGTGTGTTGCATTCCGGCAGCTAGCAAACCAGAACACCGTATTTTACAGTTTCCTAGTGGAGAACGTCTGACCTGCTGCCCTTGTCTGCACCCACATCTCATGCTGACAAGTTGGAACTAAGGTGGGGAAGAAAGAAGCCACTTCCCAGGTGACCCTGGAAATATCCTATGAAGCAGGAAGCCAAAAATGCGGTTCGGTGGCAGGTGTTCAAACACAAACCCCCTCGAAGTTTAACCAACACATGGCCTCCTTGGGATTCTTGACCCATGTCCTGCCACTTCATCCCGATTCTGAGTGGAAGAGCCTTCAGCAGGAGAGAATGCATGTGTGCACTCTGCATCCTGCATTTTTGAGGACAGACCTTCTCCTTGAACATGCTGCCCGGGCTCAGGCCAGGTGAGGAATTAGCCAGGGTCAGATACTGGTTTAATAAAAAGCTGCACCTGGGCAGTGTGATGATGGCTCAGTGGCAGAATTCTCGCCTGCCATGCCGGAGACCTGGTTTTGATTCCCGGTGCCTGTCCATGCAAAAACAAACAAACAAACAAACAAAAAAACAAAGCAAAGCAAAAAACTGCTGCACCCCCCATCAGCAAGGGCAGTTCTGTCTTCTGTTTAGGCTTCAAGGGGCACTTGGTGTGTCTCCTATTTCATGGCCGCCCTCTGTTCATAATCACAAAGAATTATAAATGGTTCCTGCTCTATTTCTCTACTTTGAAATCAGAGAAAAAAGAGATGATTTGTAATATCATAAGATGGTCATGTCATCCCCTTTTAAAAAATGCATTACTAGAGAAGCACTGATTTTTTTTTTTTGGATTTGCTTATTGATATTCTGAGAGAATTCATGAGAATCTCATAAATTTTGAGGCTTGCCCTTACGAAACTTATTTCTATAGGGGGAGAAGCTAAAACTATGTACAACAAGGCCTAAGAGTTGCTCCCAGGAAGCCTCTTTTGTTGCTCAGCTGTGGCCTCTCTCTTTCTAAGCCCAACTCTGCAAGAAAGATCACTGCCCTCCCCCCTTCATGGTACAAGCCATCCAGGGGTGAAAATCTCCCTGACAACGTGGGGCATGACTTCCAGTGATGAGTCTGGCCCTGCCATCATAGGATTGATGATGCCTTCCTGACCAAAAGGGGGGAAAGAAGTGTAATCAAATAAGGCATCAGTGGCCAAGAGTGATCAGATCGAGTCAAGAGGCTATTCTGGAGGCTACCTCATGCAAGCTTCAGTTAGATAGCGCTCATTGCCATGTTTTGCTAAACCTCAATCAACATCACTTCTGTTGACTTTTAAGAACACCTGGGGCTTGAAATGAAACCATATATAAAGGTTTCATGCACTAGGTTTGCCTTCTTGGAACATATAATCCCCAGAGGGTTCCTAGGTCACATCAGTCCTGTAACTCAGAGGCACCAGCTGCTCCAAGATAATCAATTAATGCCATCCCCCATCCTTTAGAGTCTATATCCCTTCTCAACAAGAAAAACTCAGACGAGGCATTGCCCAAAGATCCCAATAAATTGAGAGAAGGATTAAAGGAGAAGGAGGAGGTATTAACAGAGAAAATGGGATTTAACAAGCAAGCATGGCTGCTAAGTTACTGTATTAATATATCTTTTAGTCTCTAGTGTTTTGGAATAGTAAGAAGGAAAACTCTGAGATGGTGGAATGGTAACCCGTGACAAATTCTTGGAATTGTTCTGTGACTACTTGTTGAAGTGTGCTTTGAAAATTATTGCTTTTTGCCTTCTTTGCTTTGTGTATGTTATATTTCACAATAAAAATTTTTTTTGAGATAATGAGGTGGAGGAAGGAGATGGCAGCTGGGGGGGGGGGGCAATGGTAGAAGCCAAATTCCATTGCCTACCTCAGTGCCCATTTTATTTTTCGTCTCTTTGAACATGTGACCCACTTCAAAATTAGAGAAAATGAAATGTATTGTCTTGTGTTTTATCTTCTACAAATACTTTCTTCTCTTCCTTAGATATTTACTTGTTCCCTTTGAGTTTGCAGTGATGCTATTTCTCAAAGACATCACGATAGTCAAAATCAGCTAAGTCCTCAGACTGTACCTTGGACAATCTTGGTGGAAATGGGAGGGACAGGTCAGTAACTATCCTTCCATCCTCTTTAGCACCTGTAACAACTGATGTGTTTTACTAAATAATCAGCTCATTAGTGGTGATTTCTGCCAATCTCTAGATGAGCCAAAATAAAGCATTAGTTCATACTTTCATATCTACACACATTATTGTACCACTAAGCAATTTGCTAGAACACGGTACCCCAGTGAGCCCTCTGGTCATATGCTATTGTGTAAATAAATCTATAGTAAAAATGTGCATTTCCAATAAAAAGAAAACAAATTTAGACTCAAAAAAATTTGACTTGTTTCTCAATTTCTGATGGATTAGACAGAGAACAGAATGTGTTAAATTTACAAATGAATTGATATGTCCTTTTAATTTCTTGGTGATCGGTTTCATCTTAAGAGTGGAATGCCTTGGGTTAGGAAGCTAACAGATCATTTCTGTTTAGCAGAAATAGGCAGGCTCAGGCAAGCAAAACCACTTTGTTCTGTGTTTTCACTGCCGTTGCCTTTCGCCAGTGGTCGACCATCACCCACCCCCATAGACCACTTAGCTGACAAATATATTTGGACACAAAGGCATATGTGCCTTTGGTTCTTGTGAACTTTCTTCTTGCTCAGGATTTCATAGAACGGTAAAGTCCACCCACATCACCTGGGAAGGCCCAGTTTAGGCTGAGATGAAGATTAAATTAAGTCCACTGAATTCCTCCCATATCCATTTAGAAATACTTCATGAGGTTGGGGACAGGCTTAGAGGTCAAGAAACCTAGCTTCTTTGGGAACTCTGCATGGATCATTCAAAGAAGTCATTTAACCTTTCTACCTGAGTTGTCCACCCTTCCTTTACCAGGACCTGGAATGGGATGTGAGAAGCCTCTTTATACCAGGTTCATCTGTAGAGCTTCTCAGAGAGTCACGTTCTCTACGTCTCCCAATATTAGAGTGACACAGAAAATGACTCACATGTTAAATGTTTACTTGGAAATATGAGTCAGCATTTGCTGCCTGCTAAACTAATACAACTGTTGTTCCTTTAATTTCATATCAATAAACTTATTGCTCCCCTCTCCGGGAACGCTAAGAGAAAATGCAGTTGCCACCTTAAATTTTCACTAACTGGATGATTTAATGCTGAAAACAAGTTTTTTGTATAGTGTATTTGCATATCATGGGGATGGAGATGCAAGATGTTAAAATCAATTTCCAGTATTGTTTTACATCCCATCTTCATTAAATTTTTAAAATGTAAAATTCATAGTAACTCTCACTGGACGTTGTATAATACTTCTCACCATGTATAATGCAAGTGTGGGAGGTTGAAGATGGATCAGAAGTAAGAACAAAAATGGTAGGAAGTAATTTTCTTAGTAATTGTCTTCAAAGAATTCCCTGATGTTTGAGCAGGGATAATGGAATATTTCCCATTAGACAAATTAGTGCTTTTCCAGTTAGATGCAAAATACCCTTTCATAGCTCATTTTTGGCAAAAACTTGTTCATTACAATTTGCTAACGCAGACACTTGAGAGTGTTCATTGAAAACCTAGTGATCTTACCAGGTTTTCAACAGAGCTTCAGTGAAACTTGAGTTTGAATTCACATTTAATTAATCATCAATTTTTCAGTGTATCCCACAGCTACTTTTTAGAATAGTATGAAATTCAGTTTGAATGATTTAATGAATGACCATAAAAATAGATGAACCAAGAACAATATTGTTAAACAAAAGTAGTTCATGTTTGTTTGTTATTTTTGGAAATTCTCGATGCTTTTGATAGGCAGAGCTCTCTTATTTAGAAAATATATGCAGGGAATTTTTTAAAATTGTGGTTCAATTGATTCCCTAAATCCATCTTGATTTTACATAATACATAGCTACTTATGAATGGCATGATATGGATGGAGTATTTGAACAGCAAGAGGGGAAGGTTTTATTAATTTTGAACAAATATTTCAGGCTCCAAATAATTTTTCTTTCAACCCGAATTATTTTGGTTTAATCATATGCATGTCATTAACATCAACTTATTTTGTGTGCTGCCTCAACTTCCATCTCACTCTGGCTAAGCCACTTGCCTCAATATCTCACTTTGGTTAAGCCACTTGCTGACCTTTGGCCTCATTAATAAGCAGCTCCCAGCCCTGGGGTGTAAACTCCCCCATAGCCCAAACCTGCATCTGCACCAACCCACCCATCCACACACCTCACCCCAAACCCACAGCTGGCCCCAAACGATAAGCTCGCAGCCCCCTCAGCCCAAGAACCCCCGATCCCTTTCCCTTATCGCATGCGTTTGCTTGATGCTAGCCAATCCTTGGCACCCAGGGGAAATCAGCTGACCTCCACCCTGTACCCCAGTAAAGGCACCAGTCCACAGGTCCCCCTTGTTCGGCTGTGTGCTCCCCGCATGCTGGCTGAGCCCCCCAGCCTGGGGCCCTTCGGCACTGCCTCTCCCTCTGTGAGAAATATCTTTTCTCTTACCTTCGGGCCTCAGTTTCCCATGGGGTCGCTCCTGCCGTCCACTCAGACGCAAATTTAAAATCCAGCTTAAACAGCTTGAAATAATGTCTCACAGAATTGACCATATTGACACAACCACCTTTGTTTTCACCTCCTACCGGTTTGCTGAATGGATCAATTACTAATGTGAGCAAGCTAAATTCATGCAGGGAAAGAAGATTCGTGCAAACTGCCCACAGAAAATGACATGCAATGTGGGAAATCGTGAGAGAGAAGATGATGTACTTCACTTTTTTAATGATAGACAACAATTAAAAAATCTGAATGTTTAGCATGGAACTTTTCTCAATTAAATATGTATTTTATATTCTCTAAGGAAAAAAGAATCACAAATTGATGTGTTTTTAAATAATCATTAAAGTGACTGAAAAGAGAATTATGTGGCCATATTTAACACATTTGTAAGATATCAAATGGAAAAGAACACAGAATGTTGTATCCTATGATTAAAGCTCTAAACCAAACTCCCATAAGTGGATATATATCAAAATAATATATATTTTATATATATATAATATGTCATATATATATGATCATGAATCTTCCTTTATAATGTCCAAATTAGTCACACATGCTTTTCATATTTTAATATTATTATGGTATACATAAAAACTGCATTGGAGTAACGCCCACCACACCTGATCAATTTGTTTAATAAATTATTTCCTTGCTTTCTCTGCCTCTCACTGACGTGGATATACAAGGCCAGTCTAGCTCTGTGCTTGTCAAACTCTTTTTGGTGCAGCGCGTGTTATTTTTATAACTTCCAATTTGTCAAGATACAGTCTTCCGTTTTATACATTGTATTGTAGTAATAATTCCATCTAAAATATTGTCAAGATACAGTCTTCCATTTAATACATTAAAATGGAATTAATAGAAAACAGGCCAAAAAAAGACCTTCAAGATACAAGCCCCAGTTTTTAATATTAGATTCAATAGACAGAAAATTATATTTCAATCATTGAATTAAGATAACTATAATGTAGGAAAAAGGATCAAAACCATTTACAGTGTTCATTCAAAGTGTGCATAGATGGTTGATAGCACATTGCCTGGTCTTTGCATTTGGTAATCACTTTTAAAGTCAAAGTTATGAAGGAAAAGGTGTTTATCCATGGAAAATGTTGATATGTACCCTGTGAATGTAAATCACCCCAAGTAAATATGTAAAGTTCTGATGTTCCAAATTATGCCTGCTTCTTGCTGTTCAAAACTCTAATCCAGGGCGAATGGAGGGCAGTGCTACTCCAAGGAGAGAAGATTTATCTCTACTATTCTATTTTATTCATAATAATTCTAGCCTTGTGGAAATATATTAATAGGAATAGAACAAGGCATGTCAAAGCAATCTCAGCTACCTTAACATATTTATTTTTTAATTTCATCAAAAATGAGGAAAGAGATGCTCTCTTTTCAATATTCATCTTCAATCTTTCACCAATAGCCAGCTGCAATGATTTTCCTGTAAAGTTTTGTTTAATTTCATTATCTTTCCATGAAGAGGTTGATTCTGAATCCATTGATTTCCCATGCTATGCTTTCCTTTTCAGGTCTAACAAAATGGGAAACACTGTACGAAATTTGTAAGGTTCTTGGTGATCCCTTTTATCAGATGTCGAATATTAAGAGCTAACCTACTTCTTTGATAATTATCAAAATTATTACAGAACACATCTTAACACTCTGTGAAAAGTCTGTACTTCCAGGGTTCTAATTTCATTTTTATACATCAATCCTATCTAATACAGAGAAACATGTTGAATTCTTTCATACATGAAAGATTTAAGATCATTAAAAATATCAAAGATATATGCATAATTAATTCTCATTGCCCATTTCAAGATAGAAAACCTAGCAGGTCGTCTCAGCCTATCAAGTTGCTATAAAATTTTCTAATGCTTAATCTCAATACCTGTGACAAACAGTTCAATACCTGACACTAATGAGTCAACGACCTTCTGGAAACTTAGAGGTCTCCTATCTTGCAGAAACACTAAGAGTTTACCCCATAATTCAAACATTCTCAACAAAAATTTCCCCTTAAATTACCATCCTGTTTCAGCAGTCAGTAATTGTTGTTGATGATCATCTTCTCTCCTATCACAAGATAAGGAGAATGACCTCAAATGTACAGAGTAGCTTTTTTGTATTCACAGTTTTTAATGTGCTGCCAAGCACACTGTTAAGTATAACTGATGTTTTTTTGGTTGGCTTCTTTCCACATCAAGTCTCTCTGGATAAAGGAAGTGGAGATTTTATTTATACTCTGCATACTTCTTAATCAGATCAACGAGTCCCGAAAGTTATCCTGGCTTTGGAACTGCACCATCAGACCCTTTGCTAGACAAAGTGCCCACGCTGCATCCCATTGGCAGACACTGACAGCACCTGCACGGACCTGCAAGGAATGACAGATTGCAGTACAGCTCTCCAATGCTTAATCCCAGTATCCTAACAAGCACTTTGAGAACTGGCACCAACAGTTTGAAAAGCACTGGTCTCAAAGTATCTAGGTTTACTGATATCGCCTTCTGGTTCCATTTTCCTAGAGAACCCTGACTAATACACCAATATTCCTCAACCGAGCCCATCTTTCTGTCCTTCAACCCACTTGAATGCTAGTCTCCTTCTCCCAGCTCACACATCTACTGAGGCAGAAGAGGTAGACACATTTTGGTTGAACTCATTCTTGAGCATTTTTGGCTTAGCTTTACTCTTTGCAGGTCTCTGTTCTTTGGGGCAAGGCTTCAGATCTGCTTCAGTGTTTACTAATCTGCCACTTTACTTCGAATGCAAATTTTCAGAGGCAAGATAGGAAACATGGGCTAAACTAGGCAAACAAATAGCTCTCTAAACTGTCATCCGAAAGGGTGTCCACTCATAGACCAACAGCAGTATAGGGACATCTTGGATCACAGGGTCTGCAGCCCTGCCATTATTAGCACTGAGTTAAAGGAAGACTCAAGGCAGCTTCACAGAGCTTTCACGTGATATGAGACTTTGAGAATTTACAGATATCTCGGCAGATTGAACCAGGATTTAAATAGTTTCCTACCAACTGGAATAAAGAGAGATGGGGTTGTATGTTCCTCTAAGAAAGGGTCAAGGACATATTCAAAGCCAGTACAAGGTGGCCTGAAACCCAGGGAGGAAACTTTCTATCTCAGGGACCTCAGGGCTAGAACACAGTGACAGAGTGGAGATGCGATGCGATGCAGAGATCATCCTGGAGCTACAGATTGCAGAGGAAGCAACTCCAGAAGTAATAAAGCTTGAACGTCATAGGAGCAGTGCCAAGACAAGTACACCTCAGAAAAGAAGGGTTGTGACTTTGTCTCGAGGCAAAGGCACTTGGGGGCTAGAAGCTTGGAACAGTGCCAGCCATTTTAGCCCAGTGTCATTAGGATCAGAAAACAGCACTTTGCTATTTTGCAAACATTTTTATTTCTAGCTATTTGTAGGAAATTCCATGATTCCCCTTAGTCTTCTGACCAAAAGCCTTCTTGAACATTTCCCATCTTGTCTTGCATCAACTTGTTGGAATCCAAGAGATACCAACAACAGGACATAAGATTCACTCTCACAAGATTAAATAGAGGGTGTAAATGTCCCACCCTGTACTCAGGTGACCCAAAAAGAACTTTAGAAAAAAATGGACTATACGTGAAGGACAAATACCACCCCAAATATTTTAGGTAACAAGTAGATAATATGATGTGATGAAAGAAAAAAATAGATGATGGGATCTCAGGCTTCATTCTTAGAGGATAGTGTCTAGGAGGAAAGAGACATGACCTGGTTGCAGGCTGTGCAGGTTTGAATACATCTGCAGCCTTACATTAGTCACCACATATAGAGAGGAACTTGGACACACTTGAGTACATTCATAAGACAATGGCCCTAATATATTAGAATGGCTAACTAGTAATATTGAAGGTCCAAGACCCTTGGGCTTGGAAAAGAAATATCCTGCAGAGAGATGTGAGTCCCCATCAGAGGGGAGAGAATTGGGCAGCCTGGTGAGGTGGGAAAGAAATGCCCTGTAGGCTTTGTAGTTACAGAGGATTGGGTTTCCTTACTATTCTGCTCTTTAGGTGCTCTTTGAACCTTTTTCTCATCTGTAGAACTAGGAATGATAATAATGCTCAGTTCAGAGCAGTTTTTATGAGCACCTATTTAAAATATATGGCACAATGGCAGATACACTCAAAAACTGTGGAACAACTCTCCATGGTGGCCCATGGAGAAAAACTAAAACTTGTTGAGGGAGTCACAGGAAGCAGGATTTCACACCAATGTAAGTGAGCTTTGGCTAAATGATGTCTGCAGGGAGCTCACTGCCATGAGTGGTAGTGAGTTCTCCTTCCCACGAAGCAGCCAAGCAAGGTAGAAGAAAATATGTTTGGAATAAGGTCAAAGGCAAGATCATTAGCAGAGAAGTTGGACTGGACAATCCTTGAAAGTAGTTGCAATTATGAGATTTTAGGACTTTTGGGTTCAAGCTCCGAGCCCACTGACTGCGGGATAGATAAATGTGTTTAAAGGTAGAAGACAGAAAATTTACAGAGAGTTGAGGGGGATTGCAAAACTAGAGGGTCTTTCAGATATGAATTAGCATGGAGTCATATGAGGCTGAGTGTTCAAGCCTGGCTGAACACTCACTTTGCTCACAGTGAAGTTACTCAGCCCTCCCAGAAGCAGATAAAGGAAGTACGATAAGGCTTGGAAGTAGGGTAGGTCCAAGGAAGATTCCTAGGACAATGCTCTCCTCATTTTATACCTGAAGGCTCTGAGGGGCTCCAGTGAATGAGTTTCAACTGGTAGCAGAGTTAAGAAATGAGCTCAGATCTTCATGACTGCAAATCATCTTGCAAATCAGACACAAACTCTGAGAAGTCTGACTAGCTCAGGAGCCCAGAGCTGATTTGTGCAAGAAAAGAAAATTAAACAGAGGTCTCTTGCCTTCTGGAAAGGTATAACTTCTGCCCCATCACCATAGCAGGAGGCCTATAAAAGACCCAGACAAAGAAACAGCAGTCTCTTAAGGGAAAGGTAGTGGGGTCAGGGCCCGAAGACACCCCTGGGTCCAGGGACTCACTAGAAGGACTCACAGGACTCAGAGGTTGTTACACTCACACTTAAGGTTTATTATGGTGAAAGGACACAAAATAAAAGGAAAAGGCACATGGGGCAAAGTTTGGAGGAAATGAGGAGCAAGCTTCCAGGAGTCCTCTCCAGGTAGAGACACACAGAGCACAATTAAGTCCTCCAGCAGTGAATTGTAACAATGTGCACAAAGTGCTATCTACCAGGGAGGTTTAATTGAGCCTTGGAGTGGATGGTTTTATCTGGAATCCGTCACATAGGTACATGGCGCACTTACAACTCTAAATCTCCAGACCCCTAGAAGGAAAGCAGAAGTCATCACATTGCTTACACATGCTGTCAAAATGAGCTGGTACAGCTGGTTCAAGCCCTCCAGCATGCAAAACACTAGCTCTATTGGAACCTTCCAGGAACTCAACTCCTAGGAACTGGCCAAGGGTTAGTCAAGGAAACTGGGAGTGTGCAAGATTTGAGCAAACCAGGCCTGCTGAGTTGCAGCCAGGCTGCTGAGTCTAGTGTGGGGTTGTTGTAGGAAAATTGGATCCTTGCCTGTCGACCTTCTTTTGTCTGGCTCAGTGTGGGAAAAACAAGAGTATTAGACTGAGGTTAATTTGAACTTAAAAACCTTTCTCTGTCCCTTATAAGCCATATCAAGTCAAGCAAATGACTCAAACATTTGGGAAAATTGTTCAACCCAGGATACTTCGGTGAATTTAGAAAGAAATAACTACCAAGTTTTATAAAGAGGGCCTGGTAACCATGTGGCATGGAATAGATGCTGTGTAAATATTTGTTTCCTTCCCCATTGGGTGGAATTTTTGGCAAATAATTATATTTATGCCCCATTCCTCCACTCTCCAGTACTTTTCAAACTTTCACGTGCACACAGATCGGCCTGGGAGCTCATTAAGATATTGGGCCGTGTGACGGTGGCTCAGTGGCAGAGTTCTCACCTGCATTCCGGAGACCCGAGTTCCATTTGTGGTACCTACCCATGCAAAAAAAAGAAAGAAAAATACAGATATTATTCAGTAGGTGTGAGGATGGGCTCAATAGTCTGTAGTTTTAACAAACTCCTGGGTGATGTTAAGGCTACTGGTCACAGATCCCGTGTTGACTCATGAGCTCCTGCACCATGCTCATCTGTCAGATGGGGGTAGTACCTTGTCCTAGAGAAAAACAGGTAATTTTTACACACTCTTTCTATTTCCACACCCAAACCTCCCTCTTCCCTTCTACACACCTCATCCCAATCTGTTGACCCTAGAATGATATGGATCAATAGTGTTCAGACATTATTGTTCAAAGCATCATCTGGCTTTCCGGTTAAAAATGCAGATTCTGGGGATGGTGCGACGGTGGCTCAGTGGCAGAGTTTTTGCCTGCCATGCCAGTTCCCGGTGCCTGCCCATGCAAAAGAAAAAAAAATGCAGATTCTGGGGTTCTATCCCACTTGGGTCCTTTTTTTTTAGCTATTTCTTTTTTATTGATGTAGATTACATAGTCACATACCATGTAATGATCTAAAGCACATGGAACCTTTATAGAATCTTATGTAACAACCTAGGTGTTCTTTAGGATTGGCAGGAATGGTTTTGGTTGGGGGCTGGCAAGCTATGATAGTTGGCGATGTCTAACTTATGCAGCTTGCATAAGAGTGACTCCAGAGTAGCCTCTCGACTCTATTTGAACTCTCTCAGCCACCAATACCTTATTCATTATACTTTTTTTGCCCATTTGGTCAGGATGGTATTGTTGATCCCACAGTGCCAGGGCTGGGCTCATCACTGGGAGTCATGTCCCATGCTGCTAGGGAGACTTTCACCTCTAGATGTCATTTCCCATGTAGGGGAGAGAGCAATGATTTCACTTGCAAAGTTGGGCTTAGAGAGAGAGAGGCCACATATGAGGAACAAAAGAGATCCTCCATAAGCAGCTCTTATGCATACCTATAGGTAGGCTAAGCTTCTCCACTACATACATAAGCTTCACAAGAGCAAGCCTCAAGAACTAGGGCTTGGCCTAGAGATTTGGGTGTCCCTAATATTTGACACAGTATCAGGGATTTCCCCAGTGGTAAAGTTTAATAGCTCCATATTTTTTCTTCCATCCCTCAAAGGACTTTGCCAATACTTTTTGATTATCTGGTTAATATGCTCTGGGATTTATCCAGGCATTACATTAAGCCAAGCAGGATTAAAGGCCCTCATTCTTATTCTGGGCTCCCTGTGTTTAGATTGTTTAAATGATCTATCTAGACAGGTTGAGTTAGATTATGTGCTACACGAAATTTAGTTTCTGGACAAAATAAGCCTTTCTTCCTTTGTCTCAAAGAGTAGATGAAGTTCTAAAATATAGACAATGTCTTCTTTACTCCTGTATTCTGAATTATCTTAAACCCGACCTGACTGGTTTCATTCTTATCTCTAAATACCAGGATTCACTTTTGAAATGGAGGCTCAGAAATGTGTGTGTGTGTGTTTTTTTTTTGGAAGGGAGAACTAAAATGATCTGATTGAAGTTGTAGAGACTCCAGGATTTCTACATGAAGAAGTTTTGGAGTGTCAATCTGATGGAAGTTAAGATAGGGGGACTGTTTAGGAGCTGTTTGCGGAGCACACACCTAGTTTGGGGTGGCTAATAATTGTGTTCTTCGTGGGTGACTTTGAGGGAGTTGGAGATTTGGGGGGTGGCATTTGTTCTAAAACCCTTCTAAGCTGCTTCTTAGTGTAGCTACTGGAGGCAAGTGGTCCATGAATCACAGCTGAGGAAGGAGCAAGTGCTTTTTTGTTTTGTTTTGTTTTGTTTTTTTAGGAGCAAGTGCTTTTATGCAAGTCACTCACCTTGTTAAGCCTGGTTTGTCTCATCAGCTACAAGGGGAATAATAACTCTCATCATAAATGGGATTTATAATCAAAGAGCTCAGTGGAGACACCAGGAAATTCTATTTGTCCTGTTTATTGGTTCTCATACCTGAATCAAAAAGGAACTTTTCAATACTCAGTCTCTTCTCTTTACCTCCTTTAAAAATAACCCAGAGAAGGTTTAATGGTGAAACTGAGGAGAGAATCAAAGCTCTGAGACCTTGAAAATAACAATCCCAGCCCTTCCTTGCCTTGTATAGATGAGAAGAGCAAAAGTAGGAGAGGTACAATGGGCCTCAGTGGCATTGTTAGGACCAGAAATCCTGCTCCTAACCTCCCCCTCACTTGTGCTGGCCACTGCACCATCCATTCTGCTTCCCTGCAGAAAGGAGCAAATTAGCTTCTTCCAAATTGGTGCACCCTGCTGGAAATCAACTTGAAGGTCAATAATATGCGTTTGTATTGAATTAAGCAACAGTCAAGCTGCTAAAAGGGTCGATGCTAGTTTTCTTCCCTTGACATATTTATTAATAATTTAGGATGTGGGGAAAATAGGATGTCTTCTGGAGTTGATATTAGTTACAAAGTGTCATAGATCAGGAAGAAAAGAGAAATAAAACCAGGAGACCAAAATATTAGGCTTTGAGACTAAAATTATATTAGATACATCTTAGAAAGGGCAAATAATGCAAAGTGTGAGTATAAAGAAATATCCTGTTTTTGTATGTGATGTATGTTTATTTTTTTTGGTCTAAAAACCAAAAATCTTACCAGATCCCTTTGTCCAAATGAAAATTACCTTCCCAAGTAGTCGACTGTGGATCCCACACTTACTCCAATGATGTCGCTAATACTTGATCCATTTTTAAAATGCCTTCTTCAGGGCCTGAGGCGTTTTCTTTAAATATAGGTTTAATGTTTGGAATGATGGAAAAAAAGTCTTTGTTTACAAAAAAGTATGCTTATTTAAGGGAGGTGGAAGGTTGAGAAAATAATTTGTTGTAAAAAGGGAAATGGTGTACAGAAGCCAAACTATGACTAATGTCTTCTAAATATGTAAATGTGATCTGACGGTTCGGTGGGATAATCTGATGTGAGGACGTTCTCTTCCAAATGGGCCATTATTGGTGCTTTGTCGTGACCAGGTGACTTCCCTTAAATGCGAAGCAGTTCTAAAGGTGAGCATGCTCTGGGCTGAACTAGTCAAACATTTATCTAGCCCTGGCTAGAGGTCTCAGATTTTTCTCTCTTTGTCAAAGGTGCACAGGCAGGAGCGGAGTCTTTCCCGTGTCCACGTGCTGGTCAAACATGGAAAGAATGGAAGAATGTGGGACCAATAAAAAGATGGACAGGGATGGCCATTAACCCATTTCACCTGGTGCTTCCCTCTTCCTCTGATGCAAAGAAGAGGAAAGGGGGAGAGGAAAGTCAAGTCAGAGGGGTAGATAGAGTCTTGGTGTCTTTTCTTTGACTTACTGCTGCCTGAATGCCAATCTTGGTTTTCTATGCTCCCCCCAAATCAAGAGGCTATGGGGTTGGGGGAGCAAGACATAGCAGCAGCTGTACTTTGAGTGTTAGCCCATAGGAGAGCATTTTTGAAGCATCTGATTGGAGAATTTTAACTCTTTGCAGTCCATGCTGTAAAGCAAGAACACACACAAACACACACACCACCCTGGACCAAGGGCTGCATCATTTGTATCTTTTGCATCACTTGGCATGGAGCCAGGGACATCCAGCCATCAAGAGCCTTTGGATCAGAGCCAGGTTTAAACAGGACCTTTTGGTTTAAAGAGGACATGCAAAGTAAGGAAGAAAGGAGAAACCTGCACAAGTGCTGAGCGTGCTAAGTATTTTGTTGTCCTCAGATGTCTACCTAAGGGGGCCAGTCGTGAAGAAAGGCAATCGACAAAAAGGTCTAAAAAAAAATCTTGAATCACTGGAATGAAGTCTAGACTACTAAAGTAGAAAGAAATTTAAAAGGCAGTACTAATATTTAATATACCATTCTTATTAATTTGTTAAGTGTATTTAAGTACTTTAAAAATACAAATACAGGGGCAAAATGCCAAAAAGAAAAACCCCATTCCACACTAAGAGAAAGCCAAGGGGTATGAAATGGAGGAGCTGTAAAGCAGGAAGGCCCAGCCTCACCCATTTACCTGGAGTTGGTGGTGGCTCTTGGTCTGGGCGCCTCCATTTTTCGTCTCTCTGGTCTCATTCTCCAGGAAGCTAGGCTTGGCTTCTTCCCTGCCTGGTGGTCTCAGAGTTTTTCTCCCAGGGTGATGAGAACAGAATCTGCAAGAAGGTCTCTTGAAGCCTTCTCTCTGGCCCCTTCATTCCCATGACCCCACATTCTACACGTTAAAGCAAGACACAAGATTTTCTGATTCAAGGATGTGGAATCAGACCCCATGTCTTTACAGGAGGATTGGCAAAGGGGTTGGAAACGTGATTCGGGGAGGTCATTGCAAAAACAATCTGGAACATTTTTTCTGACATGACATTGGAGGAGAACATGAATGGCCATCTTTATTTCTGAAATCCATGTCTTAAATCCCCCGAGTGACTCCATTTATTGCACAGTATATATCTACTGGAAAAATATATTTGTAATAAAAGAAAACGTAAAGGAAATCCCTCGGTCTTGATCATACTTAGTTTGTTTTTAAAAAACTTACAGGTTTCAGAATCCTGTGGTTAAATTTATGTAATAAATAAATAATGTCTGTTCATTAAAAAAAGATCACTTAGTTCAATAAGCTCTACATACAGTTGGCAGAGAGCCAAAGGTAAAAGGGCCTGCAGCTCTGCACTGTTTCCTGCCATCCAGTGCCATTCCCCAGAAACAACAGTTTTGTTGTATTGATGAAATGTCTGCATTTACGTAATGTTATTCTACTACAACCAGCTACTCAAAGGAGAAGGAAACACAGTTCTGAGAAGGGTGTGGTATTTATTTGGTGATTGCACCCTTTGAAATCCAGCAACTGACTGTGCCATTCCCTGGAGATGCAAAATGTAAATGAAAGGGTGGACTGTCATGATCAGGTTCATGTGTCAACTTGGCCAGGTGGTGGTGCCCATTTGTCTGGTTGGGTAAGTGCTGGTCTGCTACTATGAGGACATTTCATAGAATTAAATCATGATCACATTGGCTGCATCCACAACTGATTGCATTTGTAATCAGCCAAGGGTAGTATCTTCTGCAATGAGTGATGCTTAATCTAATCACTGGAAGGCTTTTAAGTAGGATTCAGAAGAGACCGTCTCTCTTCCTGCTTTGGCCGGCGAGCCTCTCCTGTGGAGTTCACCCAGACCCTCCATCAGAGTTGTCAGCTTCACAGCCTGCCCTATGGATTTTGGACTCTATGGTCCCTGTGTTCTCTATGTTCCACGGTTATGTGAGACACTTTTATAAATTTTATATCTATGGATATTTCCTGCTGATTCTGTTTCTCTAGAGAACCCTAGCTAATAGAGGGAGAAGGAAAAAGCTTGGAAATTATGCATTCAGAGGAGAGTCCAGGAGGCATCACATCACCACCATGCATTGTCCTGAGCTGCAAAGGGCCCCAGGGGTGACAGCTTAGGGGGTGATAATTGATCGGTCTGGCCTCCTAAGTATTTGAAAGGGTGGTTTTTAGAGAACATATGAAATATTACTAATGTCTGTAGATTATTTAGCTAAAGCACAATGCTGATGTATTGTGTTATTAATGGTACTACATAGACACTTATCCGTCTACGTAGCGAAGTAACTGCTGTGGCAATAAAAGGTCAGGATAATGGACGTGAGCTCGTTGGGAGCAGGAAATGTTGCTGAGACACGTATGGCACCAGTGGTTGGTTTTAGTAGCTTACTTGTGGCAAAAGTCAGATGGCAGTGGATTGAGGTGTATTAGGCAAGAGGGAGCAAGTAATAGAAAACTTGGTTAGTTATTAGTAGCTGCAGAGGTGAAAGACGGAGCTAGAGGACATCATATGATCAAAGGAAATGAACTTTTTTCCTCATAGGAAAGCCTTCAGCTTCAGCCTTACCCAGCCCTACAAGCCAACTTACCGTTAGAATACAGCATGTGTTCTGGGGAATTACACATGCTCCATTTCACCCTCCTGAGACCCTCAATGCCTGATATTCTAGGGAGATCTCAGCCCTCCAAGATCTGGGTCAGGCATGACTGAGCAGGAACTTATAATAATAGCTAACATTGAAACAACCCTTATTCCTGTTTTGTCTGCTTTACAGCTATTAAACCATTTCATCATCACACCAAGCCAGCTGGGTACCATTATACAGATGAAGAAACTGAGGGTCCAGAGAGGTCAGCTAATTTTCTGCAGGTCACACAGCTACTAAGTGACAAAGGTGATTGATATTAGACTCTGAACAGCCTGATGCCAGAAGCTGCCTTGCTGGAATACCAGCCCTGCCAGATCCTCCTCTACAAGAGCTGGAAGAACTAAGTAAAAGGGTACAGGGGTCTTTGATCACATAAACTGATGTGCTGCAAGCTGTCAAGTCCCTGGAGGCAGGGCTGGATGGAAGTGTTGGCCAACATCTCTCCTTTTCCCTTGCAGTAACATATTTCATTGTCAGCACAACTTTCTTATCTTCAGATAAAGCCCTTAAAGAGTCAAGCAGTCAGCTGGAGATGGAGCCTGGACATCCCAAGTAGTAAACCAGGTTGTGTCCTTTGTCCACATATGACTTGTTATTGGCAATTGAAAAGGCTGAACACAGAGAAATCTGTCCTTTTCAGTGCAAGAGGCATGTCGGTAGCTGCTGGAGGTAGGGGCTGACCAGGTCAGTGTGAAGAGATGGGTCAAACACATCAAGAGCTCACAGGTAAGACTCACATTCCCAACACCAGCTTCTTTCCCTTTGACCATCATTTGATTCCCTCTGTCTGGTCAAGCTCAAAGTGCTTCGCCTTGTATTTCCAATCATTCTCTTTGTTCACTGTTCTCCCCCTTCACCATCACCTAGTTCTTTATGTCCTCTGGTCTGCTTGTTCTCTTCTTTAATATCTCCTTGGCACTTGTGTGTTCTCTTCATTATTTCGACAGCCTTGACCATATCTCTACTTCCTGAAATTTTGACTTTTGATTAAAGCAAGAAATGAGAAGAAATACAATATTCCTACAAAGAGTCACTATTTACTTCAACAGATTCCTATGATCCAGGAGGTAGACACATGCTTTGGCTACAACATTTCAAGTGAAGACCACACCCAGTGCAATTAATTAATTATGCAATTAATAGCTGAATGTTATGCATATATCGATCTATATACCACCTACATCTCAACCATCTAGCCACAAATGCATCCTAACTGGCCCTGTTTGCACTGTAATACCTGCTCATTGGCCTATATTCAATTTTCATTTGCACATTCAGATTCAGAGAGTTCATGCTTACAAATCCCAATATAGCTCTATTATCCCATTGAAGGTCATTCATTCAATCACCACACAGAATTTTTACCTTTGCAAACAAAGCTCTTCTTCATATATTGTGCAACTTTGTAAAGAAACAAATAAAGGTTTGGTGCCAGAAAGATGTCTTTAAACAAACACAGTTCCTACAATCAATTTACAGTTTGAAGGCAATGTTTATTTATAATAGCAAAATGATGAACTGTTTTTATCACTGCAAACATCTTACATTATTTTTCCACATTATTCCAAAGCTCAGAAAATCTCATTTGCCTTTTTTCTGTCCAGTTAGTCAGTGCATTTTAAGTAACAGATAGAAAATTTAGGTGCCCAAGAGAATAAGAAGACATGTAGAAAGATAATTTTTAAAAAGTAATAAATTAGAAAACATAGGATAAAAAAAAATCAGAAATCTGTTTCCTAGTGTTTCCCTTTTCTTTTAACACCTTTCTTTATAAATTATCCTTTCTTGGTAACCTGTGCTGCTTAAATTTTCTCTGATGTCTTTGCAATGGTATTGCTCTGCAGATAACTGAATTATGTCATATCCACGGATCAGATGCGTATGTATCCATAGCAACAGACAGCACCAGTAATGGTTCTGATTTGTATAGATTCATGAGCCTTTAAAATTATAGCTATTCCATTTTAAGGGAAAAGAGAGAAACAGCTCTAACCTTAAAAGTTAAGAATATTTTTTCATGGAACAATTATATGCACGCAATGATAGGTTTGAAATAAATAAAAGAAAAAATACAATTCAATGAATACAGGGCAGTTTGTATTTTGAAATTTCAGAAGTGAAGTTTGTTTATTGAAAGAGAAACTCTATATATCTTACTACTTCAGATGAGTGGAAAGAATGGTCTGAATTTTATTACATTTTGAAGGTAAATAATAATTTGTTTCTTTACAAAGTTGTACAATACATGAAGAACAGCTTTGTTTGCAAAGGTAAAAATTCTGTGTGGTGATGTCTAAATCATTACAAACTCTCAATTAGTCATATCAGCATTATGGAGAATGTTTTGGAGAGAAATATCTTCACCTAGATCAAAAGCAGACTTCCCTCTGCCCACATAACACTTCCTGCTGCTCAGGAAAATTTCTAGTACAAGAGATGAAAATTAGGAGGCTTTGATGTCAACTCTTGGGGACATACATTAGCTTGCACAATTTCCAAGGTAAGAGAAAACAAAGACTTTTAGCAGCAGTACATTCCATTCTTGCTGCAACCATTTCATTTTCCTCCTTAGAAATTGTCAGCTAATGTCCATACTAAATGGCATTCCATTTTGAAATCCTGCACCAGACTGAATCTTAAATGATTTTCACCATCACCCTCTTCTTTCCCTCATCCATTACTCTTAAGAGTTAATGGTCCACGCTTGCTGCTTTATCATTTTTCTCTATATTCGGCAGATGTGCCCCAGAGCCTGTACCCTCCAAGTCTGCTCATAAGAATCTTCACAGGGGCAACTCCATCAAACCTCTTTGCAGAGAGTTCATCTGACTTCTTTTCCTTTCCACGCCTATGTTTGTCATTTATGGCTTGAGACCTGCTGAAGATGAAACTACGCAGTCACTGCAGCTCCCGTGGGGGGGGGGGGCGGTTTAAGTTTGGCGCGTGTTTGTCCTCTCTGAGCCACTGTCTGTGAATTCTGTGCATTTGGACCACCAAGTCTGGCCTCTTGGAGACGGCAATATGTATTGCAGTCCCATGTCGAGTTTTTTTTGTGGACCAGCCATTTCACTGTTTTAATAGATGAAGATTATGGGGTTCTTTGAAAATGTGTTTTACATAATTGTCACAAACTCACTTCAAGAGCAGTATTACTCCCAATCTCCATCTCATGTAATGGAGCTAAGGCTCCTTGATATTAGGGAACTGCCCAAGACCCCACCGTGGGGAAGTGAGAACTCTATTCTTGGTGATGTCTAAGGGTCCTTCCAGCCATGCACTTCACTATTTAAATTTTGCCATGAAAATAAAATGAAACAAATCTCAGTTCAAGAATCAGCTAACAGCTTTTCCTGGGCAAAGAAAAGTCTGTTGTGTTCTTAGCTGCCCTTACAGATTGGGGGATCCAGTGATTTTCCACGAACAATGGAAGGAATGTCTGAAAAATGGAGTCGGATTCTTTCCCTGATTTCCTACCCACGAATTTCCATGGGGATCCAAGCTCTGCCATTACAGAGATATCCCATGGGATTAAAACAGACTTTTTTCAAAATGGATGAATCCCAGAGTCATATTTTCACAGGACACTAATTCTGAAGCTTTGCAAATAAATTGCTAATGTTCATACACATTTAAAAGATCTGAATTAAATAACTCGACAAGGGTTTTATTTTTCTGTATTTGTTTTGCTTGCTTGTTTTAATCATGACTTCTCCCAGATTTTGGCAAACTCACTCTCATCTCTGAGCATGTAACATAGCATGCATCATTTCACAAATTCACTGGACTCCAGGATCCTGTTTTTCTTGGCCGCCCCAATGCCTATTAATAAATCTCAGAAGAGTGTTTCTCTGGGAATTACTGGATTAAGGTCTGTTGTTTCCAGAATATCCTGATTAAAATGCAAATCCCCCTAAATGGATAATAGAATAAGCCAATGGCCACCTCCTAGCCCAGGCTTCTTAACTTTGGCAGCATATGGGAATCCCCAGGGAATCGGCACAAAATATCATTGCTCAATTCTGATTTAATTGGTCTGAGGAGACAGTGGAGTGCCTTAAAAGCTGTCCAGATTATTCTAATGTGCAGCAAACACTGAGAAGGACTGGTCTAGGCCTTAGCACAAAATGAGATTTTTGCATGGCCTTCCGACAGCGTGCAGCAGTTGTGGACAGATTGTGGAAAGTGAGACTTGGTGAAAATACGTAGTGTTAATGAAACCGGGGAAAGATTTGCCCAGAGACTGGGGACGTAGACAGGAAGGAAAATTTGAGATGCCAAGTGGACTTTGGGGAGTACCTGAGGCTTTTAAGATTAGAGTGAGAAGGGTTGTACAAGAAACTTGAAAAAATATAAAGGTATCAACTTTCTTTCCCCATTTATACTTTTCCTTTCTTCTGGGCCTGGCTACTTGGGGACATGCAGTGAGATGGGTTGTTAACCTTCATTTGTAAGCACATAATGGACAGAACAATGGATTCTGGTTTTGTATGATTTATATTGTGCCTGTTGCATGTCAGTATCAATAAACATTCATCAAAATGAACATGGACTCCTGATTTTTAAATTCCCTATTCACACTTGACATAAAGCACATTCATCAAGAATCAGCCGTGTGCTACTCATGGTATTGCTAAACCAATTCCAAATTATAGATTTTACTCCTAGGAAATTGCATATTTCTAGAATTGTGTGCAAGCTACAATAATATGTTTTCTCTCTGTGTGTGCACCGTTACACTCATTAAAATGCTTTCAATTTCTTCTTTAACTTGTAAACTGAAGCCAGCAGTCAATACATCTCCCTCCAACCTGTTTACTCGCTTGCCTTTTTAGCTAGTATGCAATGCCACCTTGCTACAGGAAATAGATATCTCGTTTCTGATCCTCAATAATTAACCTGTTGTGATTTTCCACCCTCTTCTAGTTATCAGGACACTTGCTGATGACAAGCATCCTTTTTGTTTTCTGTTATTTCATCTCCATCCCTGGTTTCCCCATAAAGGAAAATCACAGATTCAGGTACATTTCAAAAAGGTTAAAGTGAGGTTTATTTTAATACCAATGTATTGGTTTTAAACACCAGTACATTGGTACATATCAATGTACAATGTTTGCATACCAATGTTTCTTTTGGCTTTATGCTTCAAATCTAAAAGCCATTCATTTTTCTTTAAATTTTCATCCTGAAAGCATTTGCTTTTACATCCATACGATACCCAAGAATATTTGGGAACTCTAAGCCAGCCAGATATGGCTCTCTGTAACTCCTTAGCAGAGAAGGGCCAGAGATGGTAAAGGAGAGCAGTGATTGAACTTGGGACCAGACAAGCTTACAAGAAAGGACATGGCCAGACCCCAAGCAAAATCTTAAATAAGCTGTCTTGCCTCTGATATTTACTGTGTTTCCATTCATCTGCTTTCTTGAACCTATTCCTGGCTAGCTCCTCAGGGCCTGGGATAATGGTGCCCAAAGGTTGAGCTCCAGCTGGGCCATGCCTGAGTTGTGTACCTCTGGTGTACCTCTTCTCTCTGAGCCGCTTCTCCCTCATTTTCCTTCCTTCCCCATCATAATGTCATTCCATCAAGGCTAAACTCTAACAGACTAAGGTGACTGAACTAATTGTGTAAAAAAGACCAGCTCATTTCCAAAATTAGAATGAAAGCATATGCCATAAAAATGTATTTAATATTTATTGTTATTTCAGATTTTTTTCTCATCCACCTTTTTCTCATCTCTTGGACCTTCAAGGCTTGGTTCCAACACCTGTGACACCCACTGCCATGCTTCCCCATCCCCAGTCTCCAGATGAATGCCTTCTCATTTAGTACTGCCTCAATCCATTCTTTTTCTTTCAACTGTACATGGTATTCTGCCTAATGCCACAGTAAGCTGTTCAAATGCCCTTCTTTATATAATCTGTTTGAAGGCAAAAATAAAGTTACTTATTCCTTTTCTTAGTTTTCCAGAGCTGCTCTCACAAAAACCACACACTGGGTGGGCTTAGACAAGCTTAAACATTGGCTCATGGTTCTGAGACTAGAAGTCTAAAATCTAGATATTGGAAAGGCTTGGTTTCTCCCTGAAAACTGTAGCATTCTGGTGCTGGCTGCCAGCAATTCTTGGAGTTTCTTGGCTTTCCTGTGACAAGGTGATGTTCATTCTTTTCTGGCTTCAGTGACATCTAGATCCTCTTTATAAAGCCTCCAGTAATTGAACTAGGTCTAGCTTCTTTCAATTGGGCCACACACTTCAACTAAAAACAACTTATTCAAAAGGTTCTATTCACAATGGGGTTGCTCCTTCAGGAATACAGGTTAAGATCAAGGACATGTTTTTTTCTGGGGTCTGTTACTCAACCGACCACATGACTTACTCAGTTTTTGGCAATTCTGGTAGAAACAATGACTCCCTTCTTTGGGTAGGGATTTCTATTTTAAAATCCCTAATGGTCACCATGGGCTGCTGCTACCCTTTGCTTTCCCTAAAGTAAAAGCCCAGATTTCATTAATCTTTGCATCCCCAGATGCATAGTTCAGAATAGAAAGTATGTTGATGCTGTACATTTGGGTATGCATTGATGTTGTTTGTTAAATGTACAGTTCTCTACTTAAATATTTGCAGTTTAATGAAACTGGTAAGTTCATGAAATCAGTTTCATCCATCTGTTGAAGCTTAATACTCAAAACTTATGGTTATCTAAAAAATTATATTTGGGACCACAATGAAATATAAGTAGACTGAAAAAAGAAAGCAACCTGCAAAAATAAGGTTTGGCATTCTTTCCAGCAACTTTAATAGTTACATTTTTCTTAATCAGTTGAATGATTAACTGTTTTCTATTTTTTTGTTTACTGAGTCATACTTGGCTATTACTAACTTCTTTTATGTTTACATAGAAAACCTAAAATTGGGAAAGAAAAGCAATATGCTAGTAATGTCTATTTCTACAGAATAAAGGGAAACTTTTTCTTCTAGAAATTTAATTTGCAGAACACAAATTATACCACTGCAAAGAGACATTTCTCCTAAAACCAAGAGCCCTATCATTTCTTTTCTCATTTGACATCTGCAGAGTAAGAGTAAATATGTCTTAATTTAGATGAAGGCACAGCTATTTTTCAATTGAATCCACTAAAGTAATCCCCTGGATTAGGCATTGTTTCCTCCATCACATGTCTGCCTTAAATATAGTACCTGCACAGATGAAGCAAAGGCAAAAATAGCATAAGATTTAAATAGGTGATATTGTCTCACATACAAAAGATGAGTCTCATTTGTGATATAAAAGTAGCTGTTTTTATCCTACCAAATTTTCAGTGGCTTTTTCATACAGTTCCTATTTTGGGAGTGGAATTAATGGAAAGGTTTAGCTCAAAAGGTTTTCATTTTCCTACCAGGCTTGAATCCCTTGCTAATAATGAATTAAATCTATAATTTTAGTTATCTAGCCATCTATTTTCTACTTAATTCATTTATTTATTATTCATTTATTTATCTACAGTCTGTCTTGTTCCAGAAGCTTCAAAGTTGATAACACGTATTTGGAAATTTTATCCTTATCATGTTATTTTGCATACAAACATGCACATACTTACATTATTACCAGGCTCTCAGCTTGAGCCTAAACTGGTTTAATTAGAGAGACATATCTGGCCTGTTTAGTAACGAGATCATAACATCCATGGTCAACATCCATTTTCAGTGAAATCTTCAGATCACACTTAGAAGTATCTTCTTTGTCCCTAAAACATAGGGCAATGAACTTAATGATCAAACCTAAAATATAGAAATGTGATAGCCAAAATCCCAAACAAGAAAACCATTCTCCTTGGAAAAGAACAGGAACTTGAAGCAGTGAGTGGGTAGGGGCCACTGGGATCTAGTGGGTGATCTTGTCCCACTTGCAAAAGGAAGAGCTCTTCTAACCACCACTCAGAGAGAAAGTTTATAGGAAGTTGGGATCCTAGGGGGAAGGAAGGGGGAGATACAACTTTGCACCAAGAACAGAACAAAGCTGTCTACAGACTCAGCAAGGGCACTGGTGAGGTCTCCTCCCACAGTTATTAGACAGGAGCTCTAAGTTGTGAGTACAAGATCTTAGAGGGGCCACTTCAAAACCTCAGTTTTGAAAAGGGTAAGAGGACACACAAACAGAAACATGGGGATGTGTGAGCATATGTGTGTATGTGCAAGTGAGACAGACAGATGGAGAGACATTTCATCACCTGCAAATCTAAATTTAAGACCTATGAAAAAAACTAAAGCTAAAAAGACAGTTTCCAAATTGACCACTGGAATATAAAAAAATTACATTAATTAAGATCATTTAGAATGGAGAAGGCATCCTTGATAGCAGCTGTCACCTTCTAACCCTAATCCTAATTCTAACCCCTAATCTTACAGAGACTCTAAAGTTCATAAAAGTGCAAGGGAGAGCCAAAGGGATATATAAGTGAAGAAGAAACAACAACCATGTAAGCGAAAAAAATTATGAACTGAAAACAGGCAGAAACCAAATAAGAACCAGTGGGTAAGAAAATTGAAAGTTTAGAACTCTAGGGAATAAAAGACACAGAGTCATGGAAATAAGTCCAGACTCTACAATATCAATAAGAAAACTAGAATATAGTACTGAGGAAACACCGAGATACAAAGAAATAAAGCATCAAGAGCAGTTAAGTGATGTGGGTATAGCCATGGGTTATGAAAAAGGAGATGAGAGAGAAGAGAATGGCAATGATATTTAGAGAGATGATGGTGAAGACTCCTCCTAAATTAAAGAAAGATGTAAACCCTCTGAAAGAATACTCCAAATACCAAGCAAGATTTCAGTAAACCCACACATTGAAGAAAACTACAGAATATTAAGAATGAAGAGAAAGTTAAGTACTTCCCTGAGTGAAAAGACAGATTGCAAAAGAAAGACAATTAGTCTGGCAGTAGATTTCACATTGACATCAAAAGAGGCAAGAGATCCTAGGAATGGGCTTAAAATGCTGAGGAAAACAAATGTTGATCTAAAATTCAGTACCCAGATAAACTATCGTTCAATTAAATAAACTCATTTTCAGACCTAGGAAGACTAGGAGAGTCTCATCTGTACATCCACAATGAATAAATTAACAAGGGAAATACTTCAACAAGGAAAAAGAAATAAATAAGAAACAATTGGGGGGAGAAATGGGGATCTTGGATACTGTTAAATATTGGTAAACTTAATTATTGCCTAAAAGCAAATAATAACTCCATGTATTTTCTGTATTGTTCTTTATTAAAGTTGTAGGTTAACAGAAAAATCATGCAGAAAACACTGAGTTCACATACACCCCCCCATACAGAGTTTTCCCAATTATTAACATGGAAGTTTTGTTTTAATTGATGAAATGATACTATTATAATTGCACAAGTAACTATAGGTCCAGGTTTATATTTGGATGCCTGGTTGTGTTGTAGAGTCCTATGGCTTTTCTATAATTTTTATTCTAGTAACATGTGTACTACTAAAATTCCCCCATTTATTAATTAGAGAACCTGTAGGCCTACAGAACAACCATGCATGAAATACAGTTCCCATATACCACCCTATTATTAACACCTTCCATTAGTGTGGTACATTTGCTACCATTCATGAAAGAACATTTTTGTAATTGTACCATTAACCATCCATCATTTACAATAGGGTTCACTGTGTGTGTGTTCCAGAGTCCTTTTTTTTTAATTCGTTTGTTAATTTTTATTATAGTACCATACATATAACCTAAAATTTCTCCTTTAGCCGCGCTCAAATGTATAATTCAGTGGAGCTCATTACATTCATCACATTGTGCTACCATCATCACCGTCCCTTACTAAAGCTTTTTTCTAAGGTAAAACCAACTCTACACAAGAGGGAGAATGGGCCGAGGGGTGGTTTTCAAAGACTAGTAAAAACATGCTGAGCTTTGAACCATGAAGCCTTGGTTGTTCCAGGGTTGTCCCTGGCCGGTATCCAGCTCAAGATAGCATGCCATTGGATCTTTTTTCAGGAAGGGATCTGCAAAGAGCATCAAATTCAAACCTTTCCTTTCAAAACACAGGAAAACCCAAGCCCAGAATATATACATCATCTGCCCAAGTCACACACCAGACTGCAGCCCAGTTTTTGATCCCTTGTCCAATCATCTTCCAACAAGACAAATAATATTCCCCTCTTGTCAAATATTTCTACCTTCTGCCCCCTGTTAGAATGTCATCGTCTCCTTTATTGTTTTATAATATTCTCTCTATACCAATTTACTTTGCTTCATCCATGACTGCTTTAGATAATCAGACACAATTGTAGAAAACATCTGTACCAGTTTGAATCCATCATGGACCCCAGAAAAGTCATGTCCTTTAATCCTCATTCAATATTGCTGGGTGGAGTCTTTTTTATTGTTCCCATGGAGATGTGATCCACCCAATTGTGGGTGTTAATTTTGGATTAGATGGTTTCCATGGAGATGTGTCTCCACCCATTCAAGGTGGGGTTGCTTACTGGAGCCCTATAAGAGGGAACCATTTTGGAAAAAGCTTTAAAGCCCATGCAGCCAGAGAACTTTGGAGATGAAAAAGAAAAACACCCCCAGGGGAGCTTCATGAAAAAAGAAGTCTGGAAAGAAGGCTAGCAGATGTTGCCATGTTCGCCATGTGACTTTCCAGCTGAGAGAGAAACCCTGAATTTCATCGGCCTTTCTTGAGTGAGGATAACCTCTTGTTGGTGCCTTAATTTGGACATTTTCATAGTCTTGCCTTAATTTGGACATTTTCATGGCCTTAGGACTGTAAACTTGCAAGTTCATAAATTCCCCTTTTTAAAAGCCGTTCTGTTTCTGGTATAATGCATTCCAGCAGCTTGCAAGCTAGAACAACATCTAAATGACGTCAAATACTCAGAAGTAGTTTCCTCTTCAGAAGTTGTTGGATACACAATGAGAAATAAAGCATGCCGTCTGACAGTAATAAAATCCTCTTTTACAGGGAAGAAAAGTCAACCGAGTCTTTTTCCAGCTCATATTGCTGTTTTCAGACAAGCACTCTCTAGCTTGCAGCTATGCTTGCTAATGTAGACAGGCTAGACAGGGAAGGACATAGGAAAGCCCTCATTTTTATACAGGATTTAAAAGGCCTTCACTGATAGAGACATTTGGTTTTATAATCCATTCTACTATGTCTGGGAGCAATTTCTTTCTTTGACCTCTCTTTTCAGGGACAAGTGCCGTTATCTGTGACCCAGCTGCCTGCAGAGCATCTGTTTATGAAGGGGCCACAGTCCAAGAGGGGCAGAAAGACAGGTCATTTCATACTTGGTGCAGTGCCTTTTACCCATATGTATCTTATTTTTGTGTGTTTTCTTGTAGAGTTGTTCTTGGATTAGGATAGCCTTATGTTAAAAATATAATGGGGGACTTCAGGGAAGACGGCCAAATGGAGTAGCTCGAGATCAGACCTGGTCCACAGAAAAGTTAAAGAAGGGACAGGAGGGCAACTGAGGCAGCGATTTGGGAGTGCGGCAGACCTGAGAGTGACTTCTGCATCCTACGGGGCAGCCCTGGTTGCAGAAGCCAAGGAACTGAGAGGCAGAAAGCTGGAGCCCGGTGCAGAGGTGTGGAGCCAGAAAGAGTGCATGGACAGGAGCCAGGGACTGGGAAGGAAGTCAGGCCGTGTTTGTTGGGCACGCAGCCCTCACCGGTGAAGCCCCATGACCAATGACTCACCCCCACACCCGACGCACCTAAACCCTTTCACCCACTCCCATTCCCTGCACTCCAGGCACCCCCACCCCACCAGCCCCCAGGGCAAGTACCTGACCCCCACCCCTACCCCAAGTGCAGCCCAATCCACCTCTCCTGCACCCCTCTCGAGCACTACCTCCCCCTCCCTGTTTCCTATAGGCTGTTGCCAGTGCATAAAGGCTGCGGGCACTAACCTCCATACCTAGGCTACCCCTGCGCCCCCCATAGTGTCACACAGTCTCACCCCGCCCCACCTGAGCACTCCCAGACCCAAGCATGCACACGGGCCCCCAATCATGTCATTCAGCTCTGGGAACTGCACATTACAGCAGTCCTAGAGCTACGCATGCACACAGCCCTCAGCCACACTTCCCAGCTCTGAGAAAGTGCCGATCTGCACAGCTGGGTCACATCTACTCCCAATCCACAAAGGCATAATGCCAACCTGCTGCCATAGCTCTATACATGCACACAAAGGGCCCCATGCCTTAGACCAGCACACACCAGGGCTATGCCCCCCAGACCGGTGCACCCATACAGCTACATCTTCCCTGGCTGCTGGGTGCCCACGTTCACAAGCACCAGTGTAACATCCCCAATCTGTACCCATACCTGCCCTGAAACACATCACTGCACTGAGTACCCCACCTCGTACCCTGCTCCCTGCTGTACAACCATCTCACAGACACAAGGCCTTAGACTACTGAAAGAAATCAACTCCCAAAGTAAATCAATCAAGATATTTACATGCAACAAAGACAGCAGAAGATCACTAAGCATCTCACAAGGCAGGCAGATATAGCCCTGCCTAATGATCAAATTAAAACACCAGAGAGGACACAGACATTGGAACTAATCAAAGATGTTCATACAACTCTACTAAATAAAATAAGTGGGATAGCAAATGAAATAAAGGAGATCAAGAAGATAGTAGAAAAGCACAAAGAGGAATTTGAAAGAATAAATAGAAAAGTAGCAGAAATCACAGAAATTAAAGACTCTGTTGACCAACTAAAAAACATACTAGAGGCAGAAAACACCAGATCTGAAGAAACATAAGAAAGAATAACGGATATAGAGGACAGGATAATTGACTTTGAAGACCTAAAACAGCAAATGGCAAAAAGGATGGAAAACATTGAATGGGAATTCAGGGAAATGATAGACAAAACAAAGTGGACAAATGTAAGGATCATTGGTGTCCCAGAAAGAGATGAGAGGAGAAAAGGGTTAAGCATAAAGACAGGAGAGTAGGGCAGGCCACGGTGGCTCAGCAGGTAAGAATGCTTACCTGCCATGCCCAAGGACCCGGGTTCGATTCCTGGTGCCTGCCCATGCAAAAAAAAAAAAAAAAAAAAAAAGACAAGAGAGTAGTTGAGGATATAATGTGGGAAACTTCACAATCCTCATAAAGGATATAAATATACAAGACAAAGAATCCCAAAGAACTCCAAACAAAATAAATCCAAATAGGCCTTCCCCAAGGCATATACTAATCAGTCTGTCAAATGTTGACGAGAAGCAGAAAATTCTGAAAGCAAAAGAAAAACAGTCCACCACATACAAGAGAAATCAAATAAGGCTGAATTCAAACTACTCAACAAGCACCCTGGAGGCGAGAAGGCAGTGGTATGATGTATTCAATATCCTGAAAGAGAAAGGCTTCCAGCCAAGAATTCTATACCCAGTCAAACTGTCCTTCAAAATTGCAGGAGAGGGTGGATCATGGTGGCTCAGCAGGCAGAGTTCTCACATGCCATGCCAGAGACCTAGGTTCAATTCCCGGTGCCTGCCCATGAAAAAAAATTGGGAGAGATTAAAGTTTTCACAGACAAAGAAGTCCTGAAAGAATTTGTCAACAAGACACCAGCCCTACAAGAAATGCAAAAAAAAGGAGTTCTGCCGGCTGAAAAAAAAGACAGGAGAAGGAGATCTGGAGGAGAGCACAGAATTGAAGAGTACCATTAAGGGTAATTTAAAGAGTACAAAGAGGAAGAGGGATAAGAATATATAGATCTGACAAATAAAATTTAAAAGATAAGATAGTGGAATCAAGAAATGCCTTTTCAGTAATAACTTTGAATGTTAATGTACTAAACCTACCAATTACAAGATACAGATTGGCAGGATGGATTAAGAAACATAATCCAGGTGTATGCTGCTTACAAGAGACACATTTTAGACACAAGAATACAAATAGATTGAAAGTGAAATAATGGAAAAAGATTTTCCATGCAAGTTGTAACCAAAAGAAAGCAGGAGTAGCTATACTAATATCGGACAAAAATAGACTTTAGATGTAAAGACATCATAAGAGACAAAGGACACAATATACTAATTAAAGGGCCAATTCACCAAGAAGATATAACAATCATAAATGTTTATATTGCCAATCAAGGAGCTCCAAAGTACATGAAACAGACATTGGGGAAACTGAAGAGAGTGATAGATGATTCAACAATAGTAGGAGACTTCAATATACCACTCTCCTCTATAGATAGAACAACCAGACAGGAGATCAGCAAGGAAATAGAGAAGTTAAATAACTTGATAAATGAATTAGACCTAACAGACACATATAGGTCATTGCACTCCAAAGCACAAGGATATACATTCTTCTCTATTGCTCATGGAACGTTCTCCAGGCTATATCATATTCTGGGGCACAAAACAGGCCTTTATACATTTAAAACATTGAAATTAATCCAAGCACTTTCTCTGATCACAATGGGATGAAGCTGGATCTCAATAACCACCAAAGAATGAGAACATTCACAAATATATGGCGATTAAATAACACACCCTTAAACAACTTGGTGGGTTAAAGAAGAAATTGCTAGAGAAATCAGTAGCTATCTGGAGATTAATGAAGATGACAATACAACTTATCAGAACTTATCAGACGTGTAAAGTTAAGGCTGTGCTTAGAGGGAAATTTATTGCCCTAAATGCCTATATTAAAAAATAAGAAAGAGCAAAAATCGAGGACTTAACAGCACACCTGGAGGAACTTGAGAAAGAGCAGCAAACTAACTCCAAAGCAAATAGGAGAAAAGAAATAACAAAGACTAAAGCAAAAATAAATGAATGTGAGAACAAAAGAACAATAGAAAGAATGAATAAAACAAAAGCTGGTTCTTTGAGAAAACGAATAAAATTGATGGGCCACCAGCAAACCTGACAAAGAAAAAAAGAGAGAGGATGCAAATAAACAAAATCAGAAATGGGACAGTGTGTGTTACCACAGACCCTGAAGAAATAAAAGAAATCATAAGAGGATACTAGGAACAGCTACACACCAACAAACCAGACAACTTAGATGAAATGGACAAATTCCTGGAAACACACAAACAAGCTACACTGACCCAGGAAGAAATAGAAAACCTCAACAAACCAATCACAAGTAAAGAGATTCAATCAGTCATCAAAAATCTCCCTATAAAGAGAAGCCCAGGGCCAGATGGTTTCACAGGGGAATTTCATCAAATATTCCATAAAGAACTAACACCAATCCTGCTCAAACATTTCCAAAAAATTGGGGAAAAAGGAACTCTACCTAACTCATTTTATGGAGCTAATATCATTTTAATACCAAAACCAGGTAAAGATGCCATAGGAAAGGAAAATTACAGGCAAATCTCCCTAAAGAACATAGATGCAAAAATTCTCAATACAATATTAGCAAATTGAATCCAGCAGCATATGAAAAGAATTATACACCATGACCAAGTGGGGTTTATACCAGGAATGCAAAGATGGTCCAACACAAGAAAATCAATTAATGTAATATGGCACATTAACAAATAGAAAGGGAAAAAATCACATGATCATATCAATTGATGCTGAAAAAGCATTTAACAAAATTCAGCATCCTTTTCTGATGAAAACACTCCAAAAGATAGCAATCAAAGGTAACCACCTCAATATGATAAAGGGAATATATGAAAAACTGATAGCCAGCATCGTACTCAATGGAGAGAGACTGAAAACTTTCCCCCTAAGATCAGGAACAAGATAAGGATGCCCACTGTCACCTCTATTATTTAACATTATGCTAGTTGTTCTAGCTAGAGCAATCAGGCAGGACAAAGAAATAAAAGGCATCTAAATTGGAAAGGAAGAAATAAAACTGTCACTATTTGCAGACGATACGATGCTATACTTGGAAGATCCTGAGAAATATACACCAAAGTTACTTGAGCTAATAAACAAATTCAGCAAGGTGGCGGGTTATAAAATTAATGTGCAAAAAATCAGTAGCATTTCTATACACAAGCAATAACCTAGCTGAGGAATCAGTTAAAGAAAAAATTCCATTCAAAATAGCAACTAGAAGAATCAAATACTTAGAAATGAACTTAACTAGGGATGTAAAGGGCTTGTACACAGAAAACTGCATAGCGTTGCTAAAAGAAATCAAAGGAGATCTAAATAGGTGGAAAGACATTCCCTGCTTATGGATAGGAAGGCTAAATATAGTTAAGATGTAATTTCTCCCCAAATTGATCTACAGATTCAACACAGTACCAATTAAAATTCCAACAATCTACTTTGAAGGTTTGGAAAAGCTAAGTACCAAATCCTACTAATAGGAGCTAGCTTCTTAAACTTTACACCCAAAGCACAAGCAGCAAAAGAAAAAAAATAGATAAATAGGAACTCCTCAAAATCAAATGCTTCTGCACCTCAAAAGACTTTGTCAAAAAGGTGAAGAGGCAGCCAAACCAATGGGGGAAAATATTTGGAAATCACATATCAGACAAAGGTTTGATTTCCTGTATATACAAAGAAATCATACAATTCAACAACAAAAGAATGAACAACGCAATTATAAAATGGGCTAAAGATATGAATAAACATTTCTCTGAAGAGAAAATACAGATGGCTGAAATGTACATGAAGAGGGCAGACCGCAATGGCTTAGCAGGTAGAGTTCTCGCCTGCCATGCTGGAGACCCAGGTTCATTTCTTGGTGCCTGCCCACGAAAAAAACAAAGCACATGAAGAGATGCTCGTTTTCATTGGCTATAAGGGAAATGCAGATCCAGACTACAATGAAATACCACCTCACACTTATAAGAATGGCTGCTGTTAAACAGGAAAATATATATGTTGGAGAGGATGTGGAAAAACCGGGACACTTATGCACTGCTGGTGGGAAAGTATAATGGTGCAGCCACTACGAAAGACTGTTTGGCAGTTTCTTAGGAAACTGAATACCGAGTTGCCCTATGACCCAGCAATAGCACTAGTTGGTATATACCCAGAAGAGCTGAAAGCAATGACTCAAACAGACATTTGCACTCCGATGTTCATAGCAGCATTATTCACAATCACCAAAAGATGGAAATGAACCAAATGCCCATCAACAGACAAGTGAATCAACAAAATGTGATAAATACATACGATGGAATATTATGCAGCAGTAAGACAAAATGGCATCCTGAAGCACATGACAAGATGGATAGGCCTTGAGGACATAATGCTGAGTGAAATTAGCCTGATACAAAAGGATAGATACTCATTCCACTCTTATGACCATCACAGAGGTGTAATCAGAGGCTTGCGATACAGTATATAGGGGACTTAGGGATACATAGAAGCTAGAGATGGATGAACCGTTAGCTAATGAGGTTGAACTCCAATGTAAGGGAATAGCTAGGAGCGAAGGTGATTCTTTAGTGGGTCTATGAGTAATATTACCATATTGAAGATGAACAAGATTGAAAGGGGAAGTATAGACCTACATGTCCCACTTATTCACACAAGAAATATGAGTTAGTTCTTGCAAAAATTACTTCAAAGATATGACTCTTTAATAGAGTGTTTAACTGCAAGCTACAGGGGGGAAACTGCTATTGCATGCTGTATTAGTTAGGGTTCTCTAGAGAAACAGAATCAACAGGGAACACTTGCAAATATAAAATTTATAAAAGTGTCTCACATGACCGCAGGAATGCAGAGTCCAAAATCCACAGGGCAGGCTGTGAAGCCGACGACTCCGATGGATGGTCTGGATGAACTCCACAGGAGAGGCTCACCAGCTAAAGCAGGAATGGAACCTGTCTCCTCTGAGTCCTCCTTAAAAGGCTTCCCATGATTAGATTAAGCATCACTCATTGTAGAAGACACTCCCCTTTGGCTGATTACAAATGGAATCAGCTGTGGATGCAGCTGACATGGTCATGATCTAATTCTATGAAATGTCCTCATTGCAACAGACAGGCCAGCACTTGCCCAACCAGATAAACAGGTACCACAACTTGGCCAAGTTGACACATGTCCCTGACCATGACACATGCTATGAGCCATGTTCAAAAGAAACCATCCGCCCTACCAGAGAAACAGCACAGGGAAATAATGGTGGGAGGGACAAGAGTTAAGAGGAGGTTTAGATTTCATATTTGGGGAGGATGTGTTTATTGGTTTTCTTTCTCTTGGGAACAATGAAATTATCTAAAATTGAGAATGTTGATAGACTGTGGACTTTGGGCCAGTGACATGATGCCTGATGAATGCGGGTGGCTGAAGGATGCACTGACGGAGAAATAAACTGTGGAACGATGGTGTATGCTTATGAACGAAGGCTGTGCTGCTATAAAAATGAATAAAGTCGTGATGCATGCAATGATGTGAATGAACATGTCGGACATTTGGTGAGACAAAATAAACCAGATTAAAAGAGATGTTTCACTTTCTCAATCTTCTGTAGTTCTATTTTTTTCTATTTCATTACATTTTGCTTTTGTCTTTATAATTTATTTTATTTTTTGTTCCTAATGATTCTTTTAAGCATTTTTAAAGAAACGGCTTAGCTCAGTAATTTTCACCTTTCAACCTCTAAGATACTGTATCTGCATTTGCTATTTGCTATCTATTTCACTCTGAATTCAAGTTTAGCTGCATCCCATAGCTTTTTTTTTTTCTTTTGTGTGGGCAGGCACCAGGAATCGAAGTGGGGGCTCTGGCGTGGCAGGCAAGTATTCTGCCACTGAGCCACCATCGCACCACCCTCGTTAAGTTTTGATATGTAATATTTTAATTACAGATATGTTAAATAGTTTCTAAGTTTTATTATGATTTCTTTGCCTTATTGCTTATTTAGTAGTGGAGTTTTATATTTGCAAATATATGGGTGTTTTAATTTTTTATTTTTGGATTAACTGCCTTGTGGTTGGAGAACATACTCTGTATTATTTCAACATTTTGAAATGTTTTGTTACTTGCTAAATTACAAGCATATGACCAATTTTTGTATATTCTTCATTATCTATATTAAAAATGAGATGTATTCTATAATTGCTAGATCCAATTTCTATGTATATTCTTTAGCCTATTTTGTGAATTGTAGCTTTCAAATCATTTATATCCTTACTTATACTTTGTCTGCTTGTTTATTATTTTGAAGAGGAATTTAGTAAAATTTCCAATATTTGAGAATATGTCTATTTTACATTTTAGTTCTTTTGCTCACTCTGTTTTTAAGGCTATGTTTTTAAATACATACAATTTAAAAGTTAAAAAAAATAAAATAAAATAAATAAACCAGAAGGAAAAAACCAACAATGGCATGGTCACCTTTAGAAAATGCTTATAAGAAAACAGGGGCCTAGACAGTAAGCTTTTAGAGCAGATACATTAAGACTGGAGTGATGATTATTATTAATGTGGATTTAGAGAGGCTGTTTTATATATATAACCTGATATTTAGAGATAAGAATGAACCCGAACAGGCTGGGGTTAAAATAATACAGAACATAGGGGTAAGGAAGTGACATGGTCAGGTTCATGTGTCAACTTGGCCAAGTGGTGGTACCTGTTTGTCTGGTTGGGCAAGTGCTGGCCTGTCTGTTGCAATGAGGACATTTCATAGAATTAGATCATGATCACATCAGCTGCATCCACTGCTGATTCCATTTGTAATCAGCCAAGGGGAGTGTCTTCTGCAATGAGTGATGCTCAATCTAATCACGGGAAGCCTTTTAAGGAGGATTCAGAAGAAACAGGACTTCTACCTGCTTCAGCCGGCAAGTCTCTTCTTTGGAGCTCATCCAGACCCTCCATTGAAATTGTCAGCTTCACAGCCTGCCCTACAGATTTTGGACTCTACATTCCCATGGTTACATGAGACACTTTTATAAATTTTATATTTACAAATATTTCCTGCTGATTGTGTTTCTCTAGAGAACCCTAACTAATACAAGGAAGACAGTGTCTATATTTTAGAACGACACATGCTCTTTGAGACCAAGGTAAGAAAGGTTTATTTGATCTGGAACTGAAATTTTCTGTAGTGCATAATCTAATTCAACCTATCTGTATAGCTCATTTGAACAACTGAAACAGGGAGCACAGAATAAGAAAGAGGTCCTTTAATCCAGGATAGATTATTGTAATGCTTGGATACATCCTAGAGTATAATTAAGCAGATAATGAAAAAGTATTGACAAAGTCCCCAGAGGGAAGGAAGAAAGACAATGGAACTATTAAACCTTACCATCAGGGAATCCCCTGATACTGTGTCAAACTTTAAGGACACCTACCTATAGGAATGCCTAAGAGTTACTTCTGGAGAACCTCTGTTGTTGCTCAGATGTGGCCTCACTCTCTCTAAGCCCAACTCTGCAACTGAAATCATTGCGCTCCCCCCAATGTGGAGCATGACATCCAGGGGTGAAAGTCTCCCTGGTGACATGGGAGATGACTGCCAGGGATGAATCCTGACGTGGCACTGTGGGATCAACAGTTCCATCCTGATCAAAAAGGGGAAAAGAAGTGTAATTAATAAAGTATCAGTGGCAGAGAGAGATCAAATAGAGTCAAGAGGCTACTCTGGGGGTTACTTTTATGCAAGCTTTAGTTAGACCTTGCTACCTATCATAACCTGCCAACCCCCAACCAGGACCATTCCAGCCAATCCTAAAGAACACCTAGGGCAATATATAAGATTCCACAAGGGTTCCAGGCACTAGAGTAACTTTCCAGAAATCTACAACCTCCAGACGAGTCCCTGGTCCAGATACGTCCTGAAACCTAGTCCAGCCTCTCCAGAACATCAGATAGTTCCATCTCCCTACTTCATATTGGGGACAGAACCTTCCAATATCAAAAAATTAGAATTTCCATAGCTCAAACACCCATAAAGAGAGGTATGGAAAGTTGAAAGGCAATGGTGGAATTATACATAGAAGATGGGATTTAACAAATGAGTATGAATGCTGAATCAATAAATTGACATCTCTTTTTAGTCTTCAATATTTTAGAGCAGCTAGAAGTAAAAACTTAAAATTCTGAAATTTTAATCCATGTCAAAGTCTGAAATATGTTCTACAACTAATTGTGGTGCTGTGCTTTGAAATTCATAGCTTTTTTGCATATATGTTATTTTTCACACACAAAAAAAAAGGATGGAAAAAAGTCGATTGTGATGATAAACAAATATTTAAGCCCTCTAGCCTCCTATATTCTGAGGCAGCTAGAAGGAAAAATGTGAGAGGATCATAGCCCATGACAAACTCTGGGATCTGTCTTATATCCACTTGTTGAGGAGTGCTTTGAAAACTACTGCTTTTTCATTTCTTTGCTTTGTATATATGTTATTCTATACCATAAAAAAAAAAGTTAAAATTCTAAAAAAAAAAAAAAGGGTTAGAAGGGACATAGCCCAAATACTCCTAAAGAGTGGGATAGAAATATCAAAGGTGATGGTGGAGTTAGACAGAGACGGTAGGTTTTAACAAATAAGCATGATTGCTGAATCATTATAGTGATATTTCTTTTAGTCTCCAGTATCTTAAAGCAGCAAGAAGTAAAAACCGAAAATTGTGGAATTGTAACCCACACCAAACTCTGAAATCTGATCTACAAATAATTGTTGTGCTGTGCTTTGAAACTTATTGCTTTTTTTGTATATATGTTATTTTTCACGAAAAAGAAAAAATGTCAATTGTGATGATGAAAAAATGTTTATTCTGGCCTACAATGTTCTGGAACAGTTAGAAGGAAAAATCTGAGATGAGGGTATGGTAGCCCATGACAAACTGTGGGATATGTCCTGCTTTGTGCTTTTTTGTTTCTTTGCTTTGTATATATGTTATATTATACAATAAAAGCACTAATACATATATATATATCTAATATTATATATATTAGATATATATAGTATGAAGGTCCTACTATTGAAGCAAAATATTTACAAATAAACTATTTTAACTCTTAGTAGTATATGTCATATCACACATTCAGTTAATAAATAAAACACTGGGAATGTAGAAAGGCTGGAGAGGAAGACTGGGAAAGGATTAGTCCCAGTGAGTTCTCACTGGGACTCAAGACCAGTGGTCATCCTCTCATTGTTTTCTTGCCACATCCTCTTACAACCCTACAGACATATGTATTGGATGTGTGTGGTCACCAGAAGATGTAAAAAATGAAATAATTTGTGAAAACCACAAGGTGTTTCTCAGGGAATTCTATGCCTATCTGCCATCTGAGAGCTTCTTCTGTTAGCCTGGCAGAATACCATATGGTGTTGTAATTCACGACACTCAAGAGGGAAAATGAGCAAAATAATAATATTTCACCTGTATCTTGTCTTTCAGAGATGCAAATCCATCTATGCGCCTTTTGTCACTTGGATCACGTGAAAAAGGCTTAGAAGGGAGAACATGTGAATGGTTTGATGCCAGTGAAGTTGTGAGATGCTGTACATGAGAAAGAGTTCTATGTACCAAAGGCAAAGTCTTGGGGATGGGGTTTAAAAGCCACCAGCTCTCTGCCCAACAGGTAGAGTCCTACATTGATAATCCCTGATGGTGACTTTCACTGCAGAATTAAAACCACAGAAAGTCACTTGTTCCCAGTTCTGGAGGTTGGAAGTCTAAAATCGAGGTGCTGGGAGGGCCAGGCTCCCTCTGAACCCTGCTGCTGAGGGTCCGTTTTTGCCTCTTCCTAGCTTCCATTGTTTTTGTTGGTCGTCCTCAGTTGACTTTGTCTTGCAGCTGTATCCGTCCACTCTGCCTCTGTCTTCATCTGGCTGGCTTTCTGTCCGGCTTTCCCTATGTCCAAATCCCCTCTTCTTATCAGAACACCTGCCATATTGGACCAGGACCTCCCCTGATTCAGTTTGGCCTCATCGCATCTTCAAAGACCTCCTTTTCCAAATATCATTACATCCTTGGGACCGGGAGTTAGGGCTTGACCATATCTTTGGGTTCAAGTGGCAGTAGGTTTCCAAATCAGACAGGCCATAATTTATTCTTGGCCCCATCTCTTGGCATGGCTCAGTTTTCTCCATTTGTAAAATGGATGTGTTGATGCCTACATCATGGGATAACTCTGAAGACTCACCAAAAGGACATACATAAAGCAGCCAGGCAGAGTGACTGGCGTTGAAAGAGTCCTTAAAAATTAGAAGTGCCCTTCCTTTTTGTATCTCCATTGCCAACACCCATCACTCCCCAATGCTGGTAATGTAGACAATTCCAGACTCGAGATCTGCAGAGTACATCCATAGATGAGAATTCATAATTGTATCTGCAGATATATGACAGTGGCATTTGGCTCAGTGTTTGGTGGTACAGAGGAACCTGGAACAAAACTTTTTTTAACCCAGGGGAGATTTTTTTTCTTTTGACAGTACTCCTAAGCCTCTCACCACCACCAGCACCAAATCCTCAGATTCTTGAATTGTCCACATACATACGCAATTACGGGTCTCTCTCCCAGTTCACCGTAAAAGGAAAATCCCCCAGCAAGTGAACTGTACCTCTAGAGAGGTTAGGGAGCAGGGCCATGTTCAAAATCTTATTAAAACTGCAAGCAGAATGGAATATGGGTTTGAGCATTTCAGCCACCCCACCTGGGGGAGCTTGGAAAGAAAGTGCCAATTTTCACTGTCTAGTTTTCTAGCCCTTGGGCAGGAGGTGAGTTTATTCTCACTCATCTGGTGACCAGGTAAAGTCATGATGGCTTCATTAGCATCTAGTGTCCCCCAGGTCACTATAAGTGTGACAATTATAAGCATGCTAATTTTCTCAAAAAAAGCAAGATGAAAGTGTGTTTTCTGTTAGAGGTGGGAAATAAGATGGTCTGGCTTCTTCTCACTAAACCTTGTGGTTTCTAAGTTTAAACCACCTCCTGACGTCATCAAAGTCTATTGAAGGCCACGGGCTATGGACTCTGTTTAGTCGACAAATAATTTATTATCCTTTCTGCTCTTCAGTGACTAATACAAAGCAAACGTCAAGCTCTTCTGGGATTTTTTGAGCCAAGCATGAAAGAAAGGGACAGTGGAGGAAAAATTATACTTTTGGAAGGAATACTAGTCAGGCTACTGAAAGTGCTTCTTTGAATCCAGCTATTTCTTTTCCCTACAAACTTGTTTTTTCTGTATTCCCAATTCCTAGCTCAAAATCTGGAAAACTTTGATATTCTTCCACTTACATGATTTGCAAACTGGTACGTGTGTCTCCACTCCCCTAAACCGATTTTCCTAATCTATTCATTAGGAATGATTTTACTTACCATTTAAAGTCCTTTCTGATGCTGGGCATTATTATAAGCGCTTTACCTGCCTTAAGCGTTTCCAGTTTTTGTGACAACTCTATAGATATTCATATTATCCACCCTCAACAGTGAGGCAACCGTGGCACAATAGATGAAGGAGCTCATCGAGTATACAGCTGGGATGGGCAGAGGCAAACCTGGCTTCCCAAGCCTGTTCTCTAGACCAGTACATCTTGCTCCTTCCTGATACCTGCATAAAAGTGTTGAACACACTAAGCAAAATCATGAATATTCAGCACAGAGGCGGGTGAACAAAAGGCGATCACAAAATGGAAGTTCTTGCCTTTTTTCTCGGAATGGCATCGTTCCTCAGACCATCAGTCTTGCCTCTAATCTGAGTTCCAAGTGATGCATTCCTTTCGCTCCTTGGATTTTGTGTTCTTTAAACACCATCTAGATGACCCCATTACCATTTCCTGGAGTGACATGCAAAATCATATTCTTTCCTAGGCACCTGCAACACCGCCATCATTCCTCAGGCCAGCTTCCCTCCATATCAGACCCTATTGTCAACCTCATAAGCTCCTTGGAAAGGGAAGCTCAGCTCCTCTCCATACCTGGTACGTTCCCAACATTTGTGTTCAATCACGTGCAATTGCAGTCTAAACAGTAGCTCTTCATGGGAATGACTTTATAGGGCCTTTACCATTTGGTACACTAGTCAATTTTCTAATAGGAGGAGATAGTGTAGATTTAGATCATGGGTGTGAAATGAAATAAATGGCCCAGAGTGGGGTGACGCTTCCACTTAAAGGAAAATATTGCTTTCCTTCTGCTTTGTTTAGGATAGTCCTGCCTCTAATCCAGCTCTTTGGCCTTCTCTTTTCCTCACAGCATGCTTAATCCAGCATGGGATACAAAACTATCTCCAGGCAGGGATGCATATAGTCCCTCAAAATTTTCTTTACTTTTGTAAGTGTGATCTATAGAGGAGAAGATGGGTCACAGCAAGGAACTGCTTTTCAGAAAAGTGCATGTAACAGAGAAATCTCTTGATTTCTTGGAAAAATCAACTTTGAAAAAGGGAAACATTTAAATGGTTAAAAAAAAAATCATTGTACAAAATGCTCTAGATCTTTCTGGAACAGGCAGCCTTCTAAGGATTGGGGGATATTTTGAGAAATAGAATATATGAATTTATTTTTATTCTTCTCATGTTGCAAATACAAAGGCATCCATGGAGATGAGAACAGGACATAGTGAGAGGAGCATTAGTATGTCTTAACAAAAAAACTAAACTAAAAAGAAACCCAACATTCAATCACGCAATTTAAATTTGCTTTGGAAGTACTAAAGAATGGAACTGACACTAAGAAATAATCAATTTTCTGGCACAGAATAAACATGGGACACTTTCCCAGAATACAGACAACTAGGACAAATAGATTCAACAGAAAAAGGAGATTAAAATTATAAATCACAAAGAAAAAATTCAACTTACAATTAGTGTTCTTGAAATGATTTGAAAGCAAATGGAGCAGAAATAATAGTCTAGGTTGTAACAAAAGAAAAGTTTCCTAAAGTGAGAAAACAAACATTGCAGCTTGAATGGCTTCACACTTGGGTTTTAGGTACAGTAAATAAAAAACAGAACTAAACCGAGATGTGCTGTATATCATATATAATATAAATAAAGATGAAATAACATCCGGTGCTCCCCTGTCAGACAAAATGGGAAACACTGTTGAGGTGGTTTCAAACTTTTCTGTCTACTGAAGGATAAACATCATTGCGTAACATCAACAGACTGTTACGGGAATAGAATCTGAAACCTGGGAATTCAACCCAAACAAGACATTGCCGAACTGTGAAGGCAACTGAAAGATATTCTCAGTGTGCTGTGATTCACAATATACATAACACATCAGTCATTCTGAAAAAAAATTACTTAAATACATATTCCAGTTTACAAGGTATGAATTAAATAATGAATAGAAAATTCATCTGAATTATTTGTTCAGCTTCTTAGTCTACTGTTGAAAATGTGGATGTAATTGAAAGAATGAATTCAACATAATTTTTGAAAAGGATTAAGTGGTAAAAGCAATAATTTTAATAGTAACCCATTTTTTTATGCACCTTCTATATGTCACTCAATACTTTGGAATTCAAATCAGTCATTTCTTTGAAGTCATTTCTTTGAAGCTCTGTGATGATCACATGAGTTCTGTACTATAGCCCCATTACATAGAGAAAAATGAGAGTCAGCACAGAACATATACCCAAGGTTATATGAGAATTTTATAAAAGGCAGATTTAGGATTATAACTGAGATGCCCCATTTCAAGTACTATGGCTATTTAATTATAATACATCCATCCTCTAATTTACCGGTAATCTAGACTGGTGGTTTCTAAATGTGTTTGCAAAAAATACTGATGCCTGTTTCCCATCTCCAGAGATTCTGATTTAATTTTTGCAGTATTATCAGGTCTTTGGACTTTTAAAGATTCTCACTTCATTCTAATGTGCATACAAATTTCAAAACTACTAATCTAGACAGTAATACCTGTTTTATTAAAAAACTATGTGGACTGTATTTTAGAACTTCATCTACTTTATGAGACCAAAGGAAGAAAGCTTTAGTTTGTCCAAAACCTAAATTTTCTGTGGCACACAATCTAATGCAACTTGTCTGGATAGTTCAGTTAAACAGCCCAAACACATGGAACCCAGAATTGGAATGAGGGCTTGTAATTCCATATCGCTTAATGTAATACCTGGATACATCCCAGAGTTTTTTGGACAGATAACTTAGAAGTATTGACAAAATCCTTCTCAAACACTAGGGACTCCCTAGTTAATACGCCAAATTCTTGATCTTGAGGCTTGCGCTTATGAAATGTATTGCTGTAGAGGAGAAGCTGCACCTACCTATAATTATGCTTAAGAGTTACTTCCAGAGAACCTCTTTTGTTGCTCAGATATGGCCTTTCTCCCTGTAAGCCCAACTCTGCAAGTAAAATCATTACCCTACACCCTCATGGGACATGGCATCCAGGGGTGTGAGTCTCCCTGGCAATGTGGGACATGACTCCCAGCATGAGACTGGCCCTGGAACCAAGGGATTGGCAATGCCTTCCTGACCAAAATGCGGGGGAAATGTAACAAAATAAGGTATCAGTGGCTAAGAGAGTTCAAATAAAGTCAAAAACCTATTCTGGAAGCAACTCTTACGCAAGCCTCAGCTAGATATTGCTAATTGCTATGGTTTGCAAAACTCCAACCAACATCATTCTTTTTAACCTTGAAGAATACCCAGAGCTCTCTCTGAGAGCCTACAAAAGTTGCACGCACTAAGTTTACTATTCAGAAACCTAATACTTTCAAATGGTGCCCAGGGCAGATAAGTCTTGAAACCCAGAGGGACCAGCCTCTCCAAGAACATCAACTAGTTCCATCTCCCCTCCCATATTGTCAACATCCCATTCCAACATGAAAAAGTTAGAATGGGCATAGCCTAAATATCCCTAAAGTTTGGGAAAAGGATCAAAGGAGAAAGAGGAGTTACAACAGAGGAGGAAGTTAGGATTTAACAAATGAGTATGACTACTAAATCTTTATATTGATATTTCCTTTTAGCCTTCAGTATCTCTGGGCAATTAGAAGAAAAACCTGAAACTACAGAACTGTAACCCAAACCAAACCTTGAAATCTATTCTATAGCTACTTGTTAAAATGTACTTTGAAATGTATTGCTTTTTGTATATATGTTATATTTCACAATAAAAGAATGTCTAAAAAAAAATCTCAAAACTGGGTGAGAGGGATGAAAAGAAGTTTAAATCTGTTCTTGTTCATAGGGAACAATCAGTTACTGGTTATTGGCATGTTTATTATTTTGATAATTAGATAAAGGTTAATTGAAGAGCACAATGCAGTTCAATGGACTCACCAGTAGTAAATATTGGAGGACCATAAAGGAAGCCATTGGCATGGAATGGACTTGAGTTGGGCCCGTGACACTCAGCTGGGGGTGATGGTGCCCCCCAGAGTGTACCTGACAGGGCTGGAGACAGTTTTGCTGTCACAACTGAAAGAGGGTGCTACTGGAAGCTAGTAGGTAGAGGCCAAGGATGTTAAAAAAAATTGGGGGAAAGTCATGGACTCCTTCCTGTTAGGGTGGGTGTGATAAGATTAATGGTGTAAGCCCCAAATATCGATTATTTTCTTTGATATAAATTGATCACCTGTGTGTGTGGATATGTGTGGATACATACATACATATGTACATGTGTGCACAAATTTATTGCTTACCTATGTTTCTATTCTTTATCTAATTTTATTTCTTCCAAGCCCAGCTGGAAAACCCTATATCCAGTATGGTTGGTACTTTGAAAGAGAATTCATATTTGTATTCATTTTCCTAATGACCTTTCAACTTTGATCACATATTCAAGCTGATTTTTCACCTCATAAAGTTTGCCTGATGTCTGAATTATATTCAAGAATGTGCCTTAGAAAGGGAAATCATGCACTGTCCCCATGTTCAAACACTTTACCAGGGTACTATGATACTTTCAGTAGATGCATGTTGTACTCAGAGTAAGAGCTCATTTGTGCTCCTTAAGTTAGGGAGAAGGTATGTTAAACCCATCACCAGAAATGAATTCTTAGAATTAAGTTATCACATGCTCAAGGAGTCCAGTAACTGGGGGAATTCTTTATTTTCCCCATCACTCCAAACAGATCCCTCCCATCAACAGCAGAAGGGATCCAGGAGTCCCTCTCTTCCTGGTCTCCCTTTCTCTTCTCAGCTCCCAATATTATCTCTGCCTTCTCCTCCACCATCTTGGAAGAACAGTGTAAGAGCCTTTAAGACAGAGATGGCAAATCCAAATGTCTGCAAGGGAGAGATAGCTCCTGCATCTGCGTGAATCAGACTGGGCCTGAATAGCAGAGAACCAGGATGTCTACAACTAGAGAGTGCTTGCCCACTTCAAGAAGAAGGAGAAGGAAGAAAAGGAGGAGAAAGCAGCAGGAGGAGGAGGAAAAAGGGAAAAGGAAGAAGAAGGAGGAAGAGGGAGGAAGTGGTGGGTGGTGGATGGAGGAAGAGAAGCAGAGAAAAGCTAGCCGAACAAAAAACTTCTGCAGGCTAAAATAGCCCTTTGGATTGCCATTTGTCACCCTTCACCTTCAGTCCATTAAGGAGAAAGGGGTGGACTTAAGACGTGTGTGCCTCTGGGATCTCACTGGCATTGGTAATATTGGGGATCTTCTTTGAATCCGGAGGAAATATTAGGCATATCAGATTCTCCAAAGTAAAGTGTCTAGAGAACAACTATTGGTCTGTCAATAGCTTATCTGAGCATATATATAAAGGGTGATGGGTGGAAGTGGGGCTGAGCGGATGACGAGAATCCCATCCTGCCCTGTGTGGAGTAAAAGTCCCTGGTATGGACTACTTGCTGATGTGAGGAAGCACTGTGGCGAGACCTTCACAAAGCCTGGTTTAAAATGCAAGCCATGTCTCAGTCACAAATAACCGAAGCCAAAAACCCTACTCAAAAGAGTTATGCCAAGTGGGTGCAAGGGTAGTTCAGTAGTAGAATTCTCGCCTGCCATGCCGGACCTGGGTTCAATTCCTGGTCCACGCATTTCCCAAAAAGCAAGCAAACAAACAAAAATTCAACTAATGGTATTGCAATAATGGGATACTCACATGAAAAAATAATGAAATGTTACCCTGCCATACAGCATCCAAAAAAAAAAAAGAAGAAAGAATTAGAGTTATGCCAAAAGGCACAACTCAATTGGCTCATGCAATTTAGTAGTCAGCCAGTAACCGGATATAGCAATGTCTTATTGGGAACACTTGGTACTGGAACTGCATTCTCTTCCAAGCATTATAAATGCTCAATAATGTCTGGCAGCAACTTTGCATGTTTACCTATTGTAAAATGATAAGATACTCAGCCTGATGAAAGAAATCTGTAGTCGTTATTCTTGGTTATGACAGGCCATCTTGCTCAGAGAAATTCTTTCCCCAAACTCCCACTATTACACTACAACCAGGAGTGGGCCTAAAAGAAAATAGTATCAGAGCACTTTCAGAGAATGTCCATAAAGGAAAAAGAAGATGTAAGTTGTAGTACAAGTTGACTTTCAAAAAAAATTATCAGCCAAATGCTACTTTTAGTTAGCAAGGTCTTAAAAGACCATCCATTGAAAACATGTACAGTATCAAAAGTAGAATTAGGAAAAAACATAATACTGAATTCAAGGTAAAGACAACAACAAATAACTTATAGGAAAGTCAATTGCATTGCTTATTTTTATTTCTATAAGCTTAATTTAGTACATCAATGGCAAATTGAGAAAAGTACTTTAGAAATGAAACATTTTTTAAAAAATCACAACTAGATAATGGAAAATTTTTCCATTTAAAAATTGTTAATCTGCATTAAAGGAGTCCTGCCAAAAAAGAACAAGAATTTTTCATGAATTTATAGGTACTGTTTGCCAACCTGAGCCAATTTTTCTCTTTGAAACTGTTTCATTAATTTAGTGTGCAAGAAATAAATATTTGATGTGCAATTAGTTGGAGATTATTATGACCATAATGGAACCTTTCCATATAAACAGCTGCTCCAGACTTTAAATGCATGAAAAGCAAGGCACAAAATGGGAAATATTATGAAGCATCAATACTACAGAGAACAAAAACTTAAAAATATTCAATAAGTGAGTGAAATGACAACTCATTTAATAGCTTAGTGATGGTTTTCTGAAACCTAGGAGCAAAAAATTTGCCGTACATTTAGCCAAATATCCATCTACCTAAAATATAGAGATTTTTTTAGATTCTTGCCTAGGAAATAAATAAATAGACACTGACAAATTCTTCCAAATGTTCCCTTTATATATGTATGCATGTCATTGTATATTTGTTGAATTTTGGTTACTCCATATTAACATATATACACCTGCTCTAAATGTTTATTTATCTGCATATGAATTGTGATAATTCCACATCTAGAGGAAATGGTGCATATCTTGAAAATTCCATGTTGACTGGGCTACTTTAATTTCGAATAAGCCTGTGAGTTCCATAGCACATGGTCAGACCCTGACAAGGGACTCACAGCACCGTAATACTTAACACTCACTGTAAATTTTATAAGATTTTCCCTTCATTCAATACAGGTGGGAGTCTCCCTCAAGTGGACTTGAACTGCCAGAGGGGAGAGGTTATGACAAGCATTCCAATATTTCCAAAGCCTACTGAGGTCCTAAAGCAGAGGAGCTCAGTAAGTCTTTATTGAAAGGATGTGTGAAGCTATTTGCAATACAGACAAGGAAAGATGAACATCAAAATTTGAGCATTATGAGCTTCCCAGAAAATTGTTCGTGAAAAATAAATAGATGGTGCCTTCTGTTGAGATGATTGAGCAAGAAGCATTCTCTTCTTCTCAAAGGGAGTCCCTAGAGCTGATAAAATCTGGCTTGTAGTTACAGATTTCAATGTCAAAATTATCACTGACAATTGCTTCCAAAAACCAACATTCTGGCATATTCTTCTAGACAACTCCTTTGGAGCAAATATGAGGCAAGAACCACACTGGTCCGTGGTGGAGCTAATTCTGTTCTTTACTTCTGCTCACTGCCGCCTTGATGAAATACACACAGCACACACCCCACAACTGCTACGGAAAAATTACTTAAGGAGGAAAAGCATTAATTGAATACCATTTTATCTTAGCTCAGAATACAGAAGAATGTAATTGTTTGAAGTGAACTGTCTTGGGCATTGAGGCAGACAGTACGTGGCAATAGCCCGTTAATGGGTAGGGTGTACACTTCTCCCCATGCCCCACGCCCTTGAATCTGGAAGGGCCTATGATGAGACATTAGAGGAAGTGTGCCTCCCAAGATCAGCACCTAATAGGTAATACAGCTTCTTCCTAGACCTCATGGCCCTCTCACTTTGAATCCGAGCTCCCATGCCTGGAGGAAGCCAAGCAGCCCTGTGCAGAGGTTATGCTTCCATGCCCCACCTGAGATGCCCCACATATGTGAGTGAGCCAGACCTTAGATGAGTCCAGCTCCCAGCTCTCCTGCCACTGTGGAGAAGAGAGGCAAGATGTCTCCACCAAGACCTACCCAAATTGCAGATTTATGAAAAAATAAATGATTGGTGCCGATTTCAGCCACTAAATATGGGGGTGATTTGTTATAAGGCAAAATGTAGTGGAAACACTCATGTGGTACAGACTGGAGTCACTTATTCAATAAATGTACTTTTAGCTAATAATGTGCAAAAGCTATTCAAATGTGTAGCATTAACACTACTCATATGCCGCTAGATCCTCATTACCCAGCAGGGAAAGGAGATTTAGTAAAAACATCGTCATGTGAAAACCAGAATCTAAACTATTGCTGCTAACCAGGAGGTTACAGGAAAAAAGGGACAAATACATAAATTATACCATAAAGTCATGTACAGGACTACTTTGTAAGTTATTCTTTCAACACACGTCTACTGTGAATTACCCTGGGCCAAGATATTGCCTCCCTCACTGGAAATGCAACAGGGATGAAAACAGACAGGGGCCTGCCCCACTCTCAGGGATTTTATATCTCAACAGGTGTAGATAACCAATGGATTATGGGTATATACAACCAATAGATAAGCAAACAGAGAAAAACATTTCAGATAAAGGAAAGTACAGAACACAGCAAAGCAGTGGGACTGAGAGAAACCCTGGAATAGTTAAGGACCTCTTTTTTGATGAAATGACACTCAAGCTGTGACCTGAAGATGCTGACATATGAGGGCAGAATGAGAGAACGGTGAGTACAAAGACCTTCAAGAGGTGCTTCTAAAACAGCAAGTCTGAACATGAAGAGCAAGACAGAAGTCATGAAAGGGAAGTCTTTGGGATTTTACTATTCTGATTGCAGTGGAAAGCTACTGGATAGTGTAGACAGACCAGGCTAACCGTTCATAAATGTATGTCATTGGCAAATCACTCTGACTGCAGCCTGGCCCATAAGCCAGAATGGAAGCTGGAAGACCATAGGAGGCCATTTCAGTAGTCCAGGTGGGAGAGCTGGTGGTTTGCACCCGAGTGTGTGGAGGTGTTGAGAAGTAGTGGAGGGTGGCCAAGCCCCAGGATTTGAGGGTGACCTGGAGGTAAAGAAAGAAAATCAAGAAATTCTGCCATGTCTCCATCTTGAGTCTAGAGGTAGGAAAAATTCTTCTAATGGAGAATAAGGAAATCAGATGAGGGTTTATGAAGAAGGCAGCATCTGAACTGTATCTTGAAAGAATGGGCTAATGCATTTGAAATGTATTTATCACATGCACTCATGGGTTTATGTGGAATTATCTGCTCACATGATTCAGGGTCGTGCTGCTCAGAGAATGTATGAGCAATTTAAGAATGGGACTTATTTCTTACAGAATTTTTTGAAAGATACATGTGTGGGTTTTTTTCTGGCCACATGAGGGATCTCGATTTTTATGTCATAGCATACAAATAAATTAACTATAACAAAGACTTTTAAGCAAAAGCTAAAGAACAGTACTTCTAGAAGAAACATAGAAAATCTTTGCAACAGTGCAGATAGAACATAAGACTATAAAATATGAGAGGAAAAAATGATAAACAGGACTTGATCAATATTTTTTTAAAAGCCAGGTTCTTTGAAATATTAGGAAAATAAAAAGGCAGATACACACTGGGAGAAAATATAAGCAATGCAGATATGCCATAAGGAACTGGAATCATACCTACAACTCAATATCAAGAGAACAGAAACTCCAAATAAAACCAAGCAAAAGATTTGAACAGACTCTTCACATAAGCTGTACAAATCAACAATAATGACATGAAATGATGTGCAACATCATTAGTTATCAGAAACATATCAACACCACAAAGCAGTACTTCTCTACATCCACTAGACTGGCTTAAATTAAAATATCTGACAATCCAAAGTGTTGACAAGATTGTGGAGAAACTGGAACTCTTGCTACCACATTGCTTTGGGAATGCAATTTTGGGAAAATTTCTGACATTTTCTTATAAAATTAAACACGCCTTTATAATATAACAGTCATTCCACTTATGTTTACCCAAAAGTAATGAAAACATATGTCCATGAAAGATATATAACCATAACCGTTTCACTCATGAGCAAAATATAAAACAACCCAAACGGTTATCAACAGATGTTCAGATATTTGCTAAAGGATGAGCAAATTATAGTATATTCACACAGTAGACTATTATTCAGTAATAAAAATGAAGAAACATCTGATCTGAACAAATTGGCTGAATTCAAAATTCATACTAAGCAAAAACATGCCAGAACAAAACGGTGCATTCTATCTATCTATCCATCCATCCATCCATCTGTATCATTTATCATCTGTCTCTAGCTATCTATCTCTATTAATTATCTTTCTATCTGTATGTCTTTTTCATCTGTCTATCTATCTATGTGTCATCTATCTCTACTAGCTTCCTATTGCTGCTTTAAGATATTACAACAATTGGGGTGACTTAAAATAACATTAATTTATTATCTTACAGTTCTGGGGATCAGAAGTCTGAAATCTCAGTTTCACCAGGCTAACATCAATGTGCCAGGAGGGTGGCAAGCTTCTGGAAGCTCTAGAAGGGAATCACTTTTCCAGCCTCTGGGAGTCTCCCAAATTCCTCAACTCAGGATCCCTCATCCTTCTGGCCTCTGCTTCCTTCCCCACGTCTCCTTGTCTGGCTCTGACTCTCCTCCCTCCCTTTTAATAAGGACCGTTGTGATGACATCAGGCACACCCAGATCATCCAAGAGAATCCCCCATCTCACAATACTTCACTTCCCCATATCTGTAAAGCTCCTTTTGCCCTGTAAAGCAACATTTACATAATCTAGGGATCAGGGCGTGGACCTCCTTGATACGAAATTGTAGAAAGAAAAAAGCTAATCTATGGCCATTCCGTGGTTGCCTAGAGCCATGGTTTGGGGGCCAAGGGTAGGTCAACTGACATCTAAGGGGCAACAAGGAATTGTCTGGAAAGTGTGGGAAACATCCTATTTTTTCATTGTGGTGGTGATTACATGGGTCAAGTAATTGGTCCACATGAATGGAACTGCACACCTAAAATGGGTGTAAATTGTTGCAAACATATTCTATCTCAACAACATTGATTTTAAAACACAAGTAAGGTGGGGAAAAATTACAGCAAAGGAAATAGATATGTTACTTTGTGAAACTAAAACTATGCAGACTAATGTCGGGAAAGAGTAGCAAAATCAGACTTCTAAATGAAAGTCATTATACTGACCTGAAGTTGACATGCTGTTCAATTGTCATGTTCATCCACAAACTCCTATCAGTCAATTGCAGTGACATATTGTATGATCTCACTGATAGTAAATAATTAAAAGACACCAACTCACAGAGTTAGAATTTAGAATATAGGTTACCAGGAACTGGGGTGTGGATAGGGAATAGGGAATTAAGGCTTAAAAAGGACAGATTTTCTATTTGGGAATATGGAAAATGTTGGTAATAGATGGTGGTGATAGTAGTACATTGTGAATGCAATTAACAATATGGAATTATGTACATTGAATGTGGTTAAAAAGGGAAATTTAAAATTGTATATATATTACTAGAATAAAATTTTTTTTTAAGTAAAGGAACTGCACAATGCACTGAACCCTAAGTTAAACCATGGACTATAGTTAATAGTAGAATTTAAAAAACATTTGGGTTTCATCAATTGTAACAAATGTTCTGAACCAATGAAAGATGTTTATAATAGGGCGGTACATGGGGACCCAGTATTTTATGCATGATTTTCTGCAAACCTACAACTTCTCTAATAGGAAATTTTTGAAATAAAAGTATCTCATATTACTTCAGGGCTTAAAGTTTAAAATGTCCTTTCACAACCTTTTAAGTCCCACAATATTCTGTGAGGCAGGCACTCATCTCATTTTACAATCAGAAACTTGAGAGACCAAGAGACATAGCCTAAAAAGGGACATAAATAGGTCTTCTGTTATGTCTTTTAATTCCCTCTTGGGTGCCCCTTCTCCTTTTTTATAAGTGCAGAATAGAGAAGGTTTATCTCAAAACACTGGCTGTAAAAATCAGTCCTGCAAGGAACACTTACATACATGTCTGAGAAGTTAATGTGCAACATTCAAAAATTCACTTTCTCATTCTTCAGTTGCCCCATTTACAAAACAGTAATATAGGGAAAATACCTAAACCAGGGGATGCGGTGAGAATTCAATAAATTCACACTTCTAATGTTGGCAAAAGCAAGCACATAATAGATGTTCACTGTTATTGTTGCTGATATTGTCTTGTTACAATTGAAATGAAAAAGAAGCACAAAAGTGAAGTCCACATCTGCCATGGGGGACCCAGTGGTGCACCTGTGAGGCATATCTGATCATAACAAGACATTTAGTCAATGTCAAGATCTGCAGTAAACATTTGAGTGGTGAGCTGGGACGAAAGTCGAGTCAACTAGTACGACTTTGTCCGGGCTTTCTCAGGCTCTTTGCCATTGGTAGATCAACTTTGTACAGACACATAATCACACTTACAGACACTGACACACAAGTACATGCAAACACAGTCATACACACTCATACAAACACACACACTCAGACCCACACACACAGTACTACACACACCCACAAACTCACAGTCACACACACACTCATATACACACTGACACACAAACACCCCAACACACAATCATACACTCACACAAACACACTCCTCCCCCACTCAGCACTGTGTCCCCACAGCAATATTCCCAACCCTGGGCACAAACTAGTGGCCACATTGCAAAGGAAGGAACGCAAAGTGATGGGAGGACAACTCCTTATGCAGCACATGGTGCAGCCAGGCTGTGTAAGAAGCATGCATTCAGAGGGCATTGTTCCCTGAGACTCACATTGGCTGCTGGTTTTCCTCAGGGTGGTAGAAGCAAGCCCTCAAGTGGCAATGGGGTGAAAAACATTCAAGCAAATGACCACTCCCATGTTCTGAAATGTTGGCACCAGCTGTGCACGGGCAGTAGGAACCACTAGCAAACTAGCAGGGCATCAGTACAAGCATCTGAGGTGGGGACTGCTGACCACAGAGGCCACTTCACCCTCACAGAGAGGGCAGGGTCAGAATGAGGCAGGCGACACTGCAGCACCTTCAGGTCCCTGGCTGGCTGGCACGTGTCACCACCTTGCTACCTTGCTGCTCCTTGACAGTACCAGGGAAATGGATTGAGGCATTGACTCTCCAATACCTGCAGAATGCCTACTGGCTGCTCAGCAGTTTAGGTGGCAGGACAAGAGTAGTGAAAAAGACACCTCAAGGGTCTCTTACTCCTGGAGCTCACATTTGAATGAGGGCAGGCCAGAAAATAAGCAAACACCAAAACTAACAAATAAAATTATATTGGTTAAAATTGACAATTAGGCAGAAAAGGAAGAAAGGAGATAGAGTGGAGGGAGACTTCAGAGAAGCTGCTATGATGAAAATCAAAGAGAGTTAATGACCAAGGGAGAGTTGGGGGCCAGTGTCACCATGTCAGTGGTGGGTGTGACATTTGAACTGAGGATTCAATGGTTAGAAGGGACCAACCATGATAAAAAATGAGGCACTCACATTTTTGGCAGAAGAACCAGGAGCTGCCAAGGTGCTAAGATGAAGAGTTTGTGCAGGTCCAGGGAGTTTCTTTGTGTTGGGAGCCCAGTGCACAAGAAGAGAGAGAGTAGCAGGACATCAGCTCTGAGAGCTGGACAGCACCAGCTCACACAGGGAAGTTCAATGGAAGATGCTGCAGTGTATTCATCTTAGGATGGAGAGCCATTGCAAGGTCAGGAGCAGTCTAGTAAAATGGTGTTGTTTACGGTTTTATAGGCTCATTCAGGCTGCTGTGGGGAGAACAGATGGGAGTAGGTGTGGAGGGAGCATTGTGAGCGAAGCAGGAGAAAGAGTTTAAGGGGCCAAGCACAGTCAACCAGACAAGTGTCCTATAAGTGAACATGGCAAGAAGCCATCAGATCCATAATATGCTTATGAGATATCAACAACAACTTGCTGTTGGATGGGAGGCAGCATGTGAGTAAATTGTTTAAGGAAGTCTTCTTCCAAAACAGTATAAGCTGAAATGAAAATGATCACTTTGTAAAACCCAATCCTCACTGAGTGCAGATCTCAGAACTAACCATTCCAACCTGAATGCTAACCTTTCTCAACCAGTAGTCATTTATGAATGTTCATTAAGTCTAAACCATCACTAATGATTAGCACAAAGCATGGGATCTTGCTTAAAGGGGAAACTTATCCCGGGAATGATTCATATCTTGTTTTGTCAAAATTGCCTCATTATTTTAAAAATCATACCACATTATCAAAAGGAGACGAAATTGAGAAATCACATCCAACAATCTTATTGACCTTGCAAAATAAGATTTTTTTTTTGTCTTTGGGCACAATCAGTTGATTCTGACTTGTGACATATGATCAGACCATTTTGTAACATTTGCTTGCCTCTGGTCATTCTTTACAGATTGCAAACATTATCTTTCCATCTTTCCTACTCTATGTTAGAAGAGGGGCTTACTATTATTATAAAGTGTAAATTGTAGCTTTTTCCTAGTCATTATATAGCAGTTTTTATTGTTGGGTTCCCTGGAGGAGCTCAAGTCCCAATTTTTATTTCCAATTTCTGATTCTCAGTTCCACATTTTATCGTATGATATTTTGTGCATTCAACTCCTGCAAAATGTTTTCCTTTTGCCTCATTTAGGGGCATAGATTTGTAGCAATTTAGTGCTTTTTTTTTATCGGTTCTTCCCAGAAGGCAGTTTGCTGACGTTTATAGCGTCTGCTCTGTTACCATGAGCAGGATGTGCTTTGCATATGGATATTTCTATCATTGTTCTTGAAGTGAATACAATGTGGAGCATGAGGTTGGAACCATTTCCATTATGATTGTCTCAGGGTGTAGAAAAAGAGCAAGGACATCTTGTTGTGCTGCCAATGGTACCGGAAGCTACTCTTGCAGATGATGGTGATGAGAAAGTCCCAATTATGCTGTGTCTATTCAGAGGCAGGGAAAGTTTGGGGTGAATAACATTAATCCCCAGCACAGACAGAAAATATCAAATTGAATGAGGAAATAGCACCTCAGAGGGAGGAAAGAAAACTCTTCTCCAGTCAAATGCAGTGGTCAAGAATGAGTCACCCGTCTGACTTCACATGGAGTCTGTGGAGGGGGACAGGAAAACAGAAGCAGTGAGGCTGAGTCTGCTTTGACATTCTGCCTTCTCCTGGAGGACTGCTTCCCAACTATCAGACAGAGAGCTCAGAAAACAGTGGCAGGATCAAACTCTCTTGTTGCAAAGGAAACTTGTTCTTAGTTGCAGAGAAATATCTGGAGACTCAGTCTGAAAAAAAAAAGTGAGGGAGAGATCTGAATCCAGTTCTCTGGAGGCAACAAAGTTTATCAGTGGATTACAGATACCTGCTCCCTGAACTTTCAGGAAATGTGCAAATTGAGTGACAACTTGATGTTTCATCCCTTTCTTCTCTAGGGAATACATTACGGAGATGCCTACTTGGATAGTGTTTTTGCAATTTTTCAAATGCATTATTGCACGTATCATCTACTTCACTCTCACGATAAAAGATTCTTTGAATTTTAATTTGGGGAATGCTGGGGGTACAGGGCAAGAAGATATTTGTTTCCACAATAAGTGTACATGCTTTCTCTTATTAGCAAAAGAAAACCCAAAAATCAATGAAGCTCTCTTTGGCTTAGCTATCAACAAGTGTTGACCTACATTCTCAGCCCAAATTCTCAGACCTCCATTAGAGCTTTCCAGTGGACTATCTCCTGAGTTATCCTTTGTGTTTTCTTTCTTTTTTTTTTGCTTTGTCTTCATCGGTGAATTGCCTCATAACCTTTGGTTGTCAGAAGACACAAATTCAAGCGAATCAGTAGAACTGTCCTTTTTTGTTGTTGTTGAGGCTGCTTAGGCCTCTTCTCCCTGAGAGCCTCGAGTCTGCAGGCTCCAGAAGTCATTCTCAGTTTTCATAACGACCTAAATCCAAGATATAAAGCCTCCTAACTGCCAAGAAAATTGTTCGGCATTTGCAATGGACCCCATTTCTTTTCCAGATGATACAGCAAAAGGGAGCATCTAAATAATACATAGCTGTATGGAACGATGACACGCTATATCTAGGAAGAAAAATGACAAGAAAGTGAAAACATAAATAAGTGAAAAACCCACATGCTGAACCATTTGGGAGGGAGGGTAACGACAGGGAAAAGACAAGCTTACTAATCAACTGGAAGGAACAGAGTTCTGTGGCCATCCAGTTCATGGTGCCTCAGAAATAAATTCCAAACAACAGATTTGACAAGTTGCAGAATCTGAACTTCTCACCTCCCCAACGTCTAAACAGGCCTTATGGTCTTCTCACCCACCAAAACTTTCTGTTGACCATTGACATCACTGCTGGGTTGAGATGATGAGAACTCTTTGATTTTTTTATTTTCAGAGTAAAGAGTGCTTTAAAAATAGTCACTCAGACCTGTTGAAAATGCACACTTGGACTGAAGTTAAGACAACACAGCCTTTCTCACTGGACACAATCAATTTTGTCCATTCACTCTTGACCAGGCTCACATGGAAAATATTCATATTTTACGGGTCCTGGATACATTCTTCCCCATAGACAGCTAGAGGTTATTACTTTAATTTTTTTCTTAGCCTTAGGTATTAGGTCAACTATTGTTCTTGTTATATAGAACTAAGCACTATTCTTTCACAGTATCTCTTGGCAGAATCTCCAGCTAACCAAGGAGTTTGTCCCCACCCTATATAGGAATCTTCACCACAGCATTGCTATAATTTGGATAATGAGAAGGATCAAAGTACTCCAGGTAGCAGAATAGGTAAGAAAAGTATGGTGTCTGCAAAAAATGCAGTATCAGGTACTTGGGAAGAAATATGGTTTCATGGGAAAATGCTCAAAACTTTAATAGTAATTGATAAATGCAGATTATAAAACCATTTAGTGTCATTTAACTTTTAAAATATATATCCATTCACATTTCAATAGACCTATGTGTACCCTCTTGTACAGGCCCTTATACCCAAACCCTACTACACATGAGAGAGAGAGAGCGAGAAAGTAGAAAGAGGAGGGAAGGAGGAGAAGGAAAATGAAGGGCAAAAATGGAAGGAGGAGGAGGAAAAGAAAAAGTACTAAAAATATTAAGAGATGTTAACAAATGATTTCTGGTGGAAGCATTATCGGTTATATTTACTTTATTCTTTGACTTTCACGGTTTCTAAAATTTTATTAAATACTATCCCAACTTGTTATTTTATACAATTAAAACTATATGACAAAGCTGAAACTCCAGGAATTGTGAAAAGCATCATGCATAGGAGTCAAAACCTGCTGAGGGATAATAAGTGCCCTTCTGAGTATTACACAACAAGAGTGTGGGTTGTTTTCTGATTGATGCAACATTTGGAGAGTTTAGGGGTCAGAGCTGGGATTCTGCACTTGCAGTCAGCAAGAGAGGAAAGGATAACGTGTGTATCTAAGAATTAAGATGAGAAACGAAGAGGCGTCTTCTCAAGCAAGACCATGGCTCAGTGAGGCCATGGCTCTCCAGCAAATTCCCTTTATTTTGTTCTGAAGCACAGAAGTGTCCACACAGCATAATTTTGAGCATAACACCTCCCTGGCTAAATTTAGATCATGAAATATCATGTATTGAGAAGCAAGTGTGTGTTATTCTAAAGGTGATTATCTGCAGACAATAATATGGTATTTTCCTAATATCTCCCCTAGAAATTACTCTTGTCCTATCACTCAGAGTAAAAAGCAATATTCACTTTGGACATGTGTGATGGTCTGAAGCTGTCTGGACCCCTGAAAAGTATGTTCTTAAAGTTCATCTATTCCTGGGGCGGGGGTGGGGGGTGGACACCCAATATAAGTAGGATCTTTTGGTGAGTGGGATCTTAAGATGTGACCCACCTCATTTACGGTGGGTCTTAATCCTCTTACCAGAGTCCTTTATAAGAGAATGAAATTCAGACAAAGAGAGAAAGCCACAGAAGCAAGAAGCTGAAAGCAACGGAACCTGGAAGAGAAGGGAGAGACCAGCAGATGCCGCCATGTGCCTTGTCCTGTGACGGAGGAGCCCAGAATTGCCAGCAGCCGGTCTGCAGGGAGAAAGCATCGCCTGATGATGCCTTGATTTGGACATTTTTCTCAGCCTATGTATTATCTTACATGCATACATATCTTACATGTATGCATGTAAGATAATAAATCCCCATTGTAAAAGCCAACCCATTTCTGGTATATCGCGTTTCAGCAGCCTAGCAAACTAAAACAACATGTATGAAGAAAACACAATTTTTTAAATCTGTAACTTATATACCCACCCAAAGAACTCTACTTCATACAAATAAACTAAGAATAGTACTTACAACTTTGGGAAGTAAAGAGTGCTCCTATTCCAAGGTGATGTTTCAGTAGGAAAGTTTGATGATCTTGCTTATACTTCTGCAAATGAATAATAGCCAGGAAAACTCTGTTGTGTTCACTCTGTGCTGTCTGACAGCTGGTTTAGCTGCCATCTGGCATTCATTTGAGACAGTCACCTGGGAAACCTAAATTAACAAAACATCACTGAATCAGGTACTCAGATACTACCATTTATCAGGTGGTCGCTTTGGGGTTTAGACCAAGGAAAGGTGAACTTGAAATGGGGTAACCCTGACACGTGAAAGAGACTTTGCCCTTGACCTATTTTTGTTGGCTCAAGAAAATAAAGATAACTTATTCCTTAGCTTAAAGCTCTCTTTGGACCAAAAACCAGGAGGAAAATTAAATTCCAAATGCAGCATGAGAAAGATTATTCTAGAGGAAGTCTTTCCAGAGAGCTGGGATTCCTTTCTTTGGCATACACTCCTACACACACACTCAGAAAGAATGCAAAATTTATACTTGCATATATTTTAATTTTAGGATTTGTGTTGCTGTTTGATGAGATTTTTTTTTCCTAAAATCATTTAAAATCCTGTAACTGTTATTCTGAAATGTTAATACATTTACATTAAACAATTCCTGATATAAACACATTTCTTATCTCCAACATACTAGCACTTTTGTCTTCTTTGCTGACTCCTCCTCCTCTGCTCACCTTCTAAACACTGGACCCTTCCAGCTGCCAGTCACTGGCCCTCCTTTTCCTCTGGCTGTTTCCTCCCCACAGGATGGAATGTCAATTCCCATGGTCTCCTATAGCTTTTATTTCATGGTGACACCCACAGTTCTTATCTCTAGCTCCAAGTTCTCACCTACAATCCAAAATCCTAACCCAATGGCTTCATTGAGACCTGTACTTGTATGCTCTCAAAGAAACTCAAATTTAACACATACAAAACAGAGCTATTGATTCTGCAGCCTACATAAACTCGAATCTGTCCTTCTCGGGGTTTCTAACTTAGCAGTAAGCAGTACCATGAATCCAGGAATCCACATTTTATTCTTCTCTTTCCCTCATCTCACCACTAGTCTATTAATAGGTCTCATCAGCTTGACTTCTAAATTGTTTCAGATCTGCCTAGTTCTCTCCATTTCCACAGCTGGCATTACTCCAAGCCTCCATGAGTTTTCATCTTTGCTGCTGCTGCGGTTTCCTAAGAAGCCTTTCGGCCACCACCATTAACCAAAAGCACCCACAATTTGGTGTATAAAATACCACATTCTTTCTCTGAACCCCCAAAGCTTCCCATCACCCTTTAAATGAAAGCAAAACTCCTACCCCAGACTTCAAGATTGTATACTTTCCTCTCTACGCTCCTCATCTTCCTCTCTCACCTCAATCCTGATGGTTCAGCTGCGCGGACTCATCTCCACATGCTTAAACACTCTAAGCTGATTCCTGTCTACAACCCTCACCAAATGCTCCTCTGTCTGGAACAATCTCCCCCAGTATCTTCATATCTCTGAGTCTGTCTTGTCTTTTCAATTTCAGTTTATGTGTCACCATTCCAGAAAATCCAACCCTGTGCCGCCAAAATGAAGTAATCTTCTAGACACTCTCCATAACCTTTGCCTGATTTATCTTCACAGCACTACCGCTATCTGGTGGACTATGAGCAAGTTACCTTTTTGACACCTCATTTTCTCAGTCTTTAAAAACGGAATAACGTTTGGTTAAGTTGTTTTCAGGATTAAAGGAGACATACATCTCAAGGACTTTGGGCAATATTCACGCAAGCAAGTGATGAATTCAATTCTGTGCAAAGCAATAAATAAATGTTTGGTAGGTAATGTTAACTAGTAAATTCTTTTGCAAATGGCCTGACTTATTTCCAGGAATAATTGGGGAATCATTTTCCTGGGTAGTGATCATATTCCTTTTTCAAATCAGACTGGGATCTTTGCCACCTTCAAACTCAAGCAGGTCAAATATTCGAGCACTTAATTCCATTCTCAAAAGCCTGTAGCCTGGAAACACCACATAGTGGCACTATAACCATTTTAACACCCGGTTTTGCTGAACACGTGTACACTATTTATGTTGGATACTCGCCCAGAGGGAAAATGCTGGGTCACACAGCGTGCGTGTGTTCAGCTTTGTAGATACTGCCAAACAGTTTCCAAAGTTCTTTTCCCAGCTTTCAGGTTTATCCATTTTTAATGATCCTGTCCAAGGGATTTCAAATTATTTCTCTAGAAAAATAATTTCCCCACAATATAATCTGTGTGACAAAAAGTATTGCTATTAGCTCAAAAGATTATTATAATTAGGAAGAAATGTATCAACATAAAAATGATATAGGAATTACAAATGATGTATCACTCTGCATTTGTATTGCATGTGCCATTATTTGGAAAATCTCATTATTTTAATTATAACTAATTGCTCCAGTTGGAAGAGTCAGAAAAAAGAGCAAGCAGTATTATACATTTTTGGAATAAATTAAGCCCATCATCCAATAGCTCATCCTAACTTCCTGTTTTTGCATTCATTAGAGGATTGAAAATTCCATGAATGCTCACAGGGATTTTGAATCCACATAAATATATCATTAGGCAGAAGGTGAACATCTCTCAGGTAGATTTACAAGCAGGTCAGAGTGTGAAAATGATTGCTAATGTACATTACTGCTTCTAGTTTATCACATGCTGTTAAGATACCACTACAAGTCTCTTTATTGAGTGTACCATCTGTGAAGTTTAAAGATAACTGAACATGAAGATCATGTTCTAGAAATGTCCTATTGGATCTCACTGTATATGAATCCAAAAGTAGCTTCTTTCTGCCTCAGTATTGATTCCATAGATAGACTAATTATTTTCAAAAGTCTTAAATTGACAAAAAAAAATGTTTATTCATGAAGAGAAATGACAACTTTGAAAGCAATTTGGAATAACGATATCCTATATGTTTTAAGACACATTTTCACAGATTAGGGCATAAAATGTTGACTCGAATAACTTTGCCTTTCTACTGGACATTTCTCTAGCTACCAAAATTAAAATCTGATAGGTGACTGTTCTAGTTTGCAAGCTGCCAGAATGTGATATACCAGAAATGGAATGACTTTTAAAAGGGGGAATTTAATAAGTTGCAAGTTTACAGTTCTAAGGCCGTGAAAATGTCCCAATTAAAGCAAGTGTATAAAAAATATCCAAATTAAGGCACCAACAAGAAGTTACCTTCACTGAAGAAAGGATGATGACGTTTAGGATTTCTTGCTCAACTGGAAAGGCACATGGCGAACATGGCAACATCTGCTAGCTTTCTCTCCAAGCTTCTTGTTTCATGAGGCTTCCCCAGGGGCGTTTTCCTTTATGGTTCTTGTGTCTCTCTCATAAATGTTCCCTCTTTTCAAAAATTCCAGTAAACTAATCAAGCCCCCACCTGGAATGGGTGGAGTCACATCTCTATCTAATCAAAAAGTTAATAATGGGTGGGCCATGGAGGATCAGTAGGCAGAGTGCTTGCCTGCCATGCCAGAAGACCCGGGTTCGATTCCCGGTGCCTGCCCATGTAAAAAAATTAAATAAATAAATAAATAAATAAATAAATGTTAATACTCACAATTGGGTGTGTCACATCTCCATGGAGATAATTTAATCAAAAGATTCTAAACTGCATTATTGAATAAGGATTAAAAGAAAGGATTGCTCCCACAAGACTGGATCAGGATTAAAACATGGCTTTTCTAGGGTACATTATCTTTTCAAACCAGCACAGTGATGCTCTATGGTTTAGAATTAGGTTTATTATAAATTGTGTTGTCTGTTGCATTTTGAGGCCCCTTCCCATTCCACCCCACAGCACATTTTCTCTGACATGTATCCAGTGTGTTATGTGGATAACTCATTGCTTGCGCTAATGTGAAGATCTGCTAATTATTTTAAATGGTATTTCACTTTCACTGCCTAACCAGATTCTAACTACCTTAACTGCCAACTTTTAATTTAATTGTGCTTTCCCTGTGTTTTCCAACTGTTTTCCATCTGTCTCCTCCTTCCTTGTGTCATTTTTTTGTGTATCTTTCAATTAGTTTTCTTATTAATTTGAGTAGACTAAGAAAGAAATCCTGAAAAAGATTAAAGTACATTTTATACAGAGGGAATATTGAGGAAAAGAACCAATTTTGATTCATTTCCTAGAACATGTGTTTTTCTTACACAGGATGGATTTGGAAGTGGACAGAAAATAAACCCATTTGCAGCCTTACTAAACCCAGTCTTGGCTGAAAGCTCCTTACAGTTTGCTTGCATCCTAATCCATCAAAAGACAACCACATGAAGGAATCAAAATCCCAAGGCTGAATTCATTTCTCCAAGGCATTACTATTTCTTAAATGAATGCAAACAATGATATTTTATAAAATTTAGGCAAAAAACAGCCATTTCTACCGCAAGTGTGAGTTCTGTGGTCTAGACCCTACAAAAAGGTTCCATTTATACGTGAGCGAAACTCGAGCAGTGTAACATTGCATAAATTATACTTATATTTTGGCTTTGGTGGCAGCAGGGTACAGTGGAAAGAACAAGTACTTTGGAGACTGACAAACATTAAGCCCAAAACCAAGCTCTGATCTGTGACATTAAGTTGGTCGCTTCACCTCTACGAGTTGCCATTCCATCATCTGCAGGATGGAGATAACAATACCTTCAAAATAAATTCCTTCAATACAATGCTGTTAAAGCCCTTAGCAGAGTGTAGGGGAGATTGCTCTTCAAAGTGGTCATAGCAGTTCACAGACCTTCCAGAGCCACTGAGTTCCCTTCCTCACAGTCCACGTGCAACCAGCTGCTCAGCTCTTTCTATGGGATCTGGAAAGGGAGTCGAGTGTGGTGTGCAGCTGACGTTTAGAGTCCATGTGGGAAGGAGGGAGAAAAGAGATGCTGAGAGTCTGGCAAGCTCTCCATCACAGAGAACCAGGCGTCTTAATCAGTTAAAGCCAGACTCCACCCTAAAAGGCAAGGGCCTTGAGTATGTTGCTCCCTTTGTTTGGATGTGCCCTTTCCTGTCTTAATCCTCTCTGTCCTCTTCTCCTCCCTGCATGTCTCATGTCTAACACCAATTTCTATTTCAGATCTCAATTGAATGTCATCTTCACCAAGATGCAAGCTCTCTTTGTTTTTTTCCTTCTGCCACCCTTCATCTGTCTCTTTTCAAATTTCTGGCTTAGCAGTTGTAGGTGTCCCTTCCTCCAGGAAGCCTAAGATGAACCTGTAGCTGACTTAGGTCCCTTCCCAGGTCAACATTTGTCACCCTAGGCTGTAATCACTAGTGAAAAATGGGTCTGTTTCTCCCATACATCAGGCACCCAAGAAGACAGGATTATTTTCATTTTCTTGAGCGAAATCTTCTCCCTCCTCCCACTTCCAAGACTCCTATCCCACCTGTCTTGGACCTTCCCTTGGCTGTCTACTGAGTCGTATTTCAGAATTCAAGTAGTATTTCTTACCGGGACAATCCTCAACAGATAACTGGCTGACTGACACAAGAAAGGAGAAATTTGAGCGATGAAGGGCTCTTCTGCCTGGCCTTGAACCAGCCATGCTTAAAATTTAGTCTATTGTTGTTTCTGTCACCATGGCAGACAATATTTCCTCTTTCTTCCATTTCTTTTCTAGTGAGTTTCCTAGTTTCCCCCAAAGACTTGTTTAATCATAGAAATTGTAGCACTTAATTAATTTCTATTGAGTAGGGTCTCAAAATACCTAAGACTTAAATGCAGGACCCACTGTTTTCCATCAGTGATTCCCTGGCAAATATTGAGCTCTCAGCCCTTGGAGCAGAAAAGATACTGAGTCCCATTAATCTCCACCCCTCCTAACTCAAAGTTTGTGCATGTTTTCCCTCAGACCTCAATGAGAAACAGATTGAGTATCCAGTCTCATGTATTATTTAGAATGTACCATTGATTTATATGACTTTTCTTGGGTCAGAAGTCGGGTGATTCATTGGCCCCATACTCAGGAAGAGTTACTGCTTTTGAGAAAAGTATTTCCCAATGCCTGCAATTGTTATGGTGGGTTTCATTTGATTTAGTCAAACAAGGACTCTGTGTGTGTATAACAACCTGAAAAATACACTGACTGATTTGGGGAATAAATTTTCTGTTTATAAGGTGATTGTCTAAAAGAAATTTTAACAACTGATATGAAAAAGCCCAACCAGTCAGAAATTGTCTCATTGCCTATGAGTAGCTGGAGAAATTTGAATGCAATATGGGTGATATTTCCAGACTTTTAGATAACAGTGAAGAAAAAAAACATAGGCTGTGCACCAGAACTACCTCCCATTTTTTATCATTTCTGTATTAGACCAGTATCTATCTTTGCTAAGAAATCTATAGTACACTTCTATAATCCTTTATCGTGCATGTCTTAGCATACCGATGCCAGGCCATCTAATGTCCTAAAATTATCTGAACACTTAAATCTCTGTTCTTTCCATATGATTTATGATATTTCAAAATTTTGAAAAAAAATTTTGAAAAAAATGCTTAATGTCAAAATCCTAACATTCTTGTTAAAAAAAAATAAAAAACAGAGTTAAATTAGTCCAGGAATTCATTTTCACCTTTTTTTCTGGGTATACAAAGGAATCTTCTTATAATTATGCCAATGATGGACCTTCTGGCAAACACTCTGTTTTGGTTTGCTAATGCTGCCAGGATGCAATATTCTAGAAATGGATTGACTTTTACAAAGGGGACTTAATAGGTTACAAATTCATAGTTCTAAAGCCATGAAAATGTCCAAGTTAAAGCAATAACAAAAGGATACCTTCACTCAAGGAAGACCGATGGTGTCAGGGGTTCCTCTGTCACACAGAAAGGCACATGGTGAAGTCTGCTGGCCCTTCTCATCTAGGTTGGTTTCAAAAATGGCTCTCTCAGCTCCTGTGGCTCCTTCTGGCTTCCCCTGGGTGTTTTCTTTCTGTGTTTCTCTAAAGTCTCTCAGCTCTCTTAAAGGACTCCAGTGAGCTGATTAAGACGCATCCTGAATGGGTGGGGTCACATCTTCATGGAAACAACGTAATCAAAGGGTCCCACCCGACAATGGGACTGCCTCCACAATACTGGATTAAAAGAACATAGTTTTTCCTGTTCTTTGGAACAATTTGAAAGTAGCACACACTCTAATGGAATTTACTAGTGGGAGAACACTTATCTATAAGATACTTTGAACAGATGATAACTGGGGTCTGGCTAGAACTGGTTGTGGATTTTTAGGACATAGTTCCCCGAAAAAGCTATGTAAATGTCTGAGTATGAAAACTGATGTTTCATGATAATGCAGTCTCATTGACATAAAGGATGTCTCCACAAGTGTTACTTAGATTTCTAGCATGCCAAATCTGGGCCAGAGTGTCCTAAAGCAATAAGAAAGGATTTGAGGAGCAACATTGATGTCCCCAGACCTCACTTCTTCTGTGCCTCATGATTACTTGTGTATCCTTGGACTTATTCTTACAGCTCAACACCAGGTAAGAGTTCAGACCCAGTCTCTTTTGATAATATGATTTCTGTTATCTCTTTACTAATTTTATTTTAGTAGGTATCTTTCGCCTTTGTCCTTAAACATAAATATTTTCTATCTCTGTGCCATAATGTTCAACTAGTTCTGCGATGTTTGTTTGGAAGGAAGAAAGGTTTTAAATTAATGAACAAAGCATTTAACTTTAGGAGACCAAAAGTAAGTGGCTGAGATATATTTCTTTAAGTACATTTTTCTCTTTCCTCTGAATACCATTTTTTTCTCCTCTTAGTTTGGCTTGGTCTGCATGTTATGTTAAACCTTATCCCAAATCTCTGGTCACCCTTGGCTGTCCATTCCACTTTGAGAGCAGATTGCTAATACATCAACTGGAAGCTTGCGTAGATGAACCAAGTTTGCTAACAATGAACTTCCGAGTCAGATAACTCAGTAGAAATATGGATCGCTCACTGGGCTGGGAGGCCCTATTCATGGCATCTGAAGTTCTTTTCCCCTGGGTTGGTCAATTTCCTGAGAAAGGAATTCTGATTGACAGCAGTTGGAGGACAAGTGAGGAAAGGACTAAGTAATTCACAACTTTGAATGAAGAATTTAACTTAAATTGAAATTTTTCAACATGGCATTCTACCTTCACATTAAAAATATCTTGTAATCATGTTGGCATGGAATTTTGCAACAGAAATTCAAGAAGCTAAAAAAACAGTGGAACAATGCCTTCAAACTCAGTGGGAAATTATTCCATACCTAGAACCTAATACCAAACAAAATTTTCAATCAAGTATGAGCATAAAATACATATATCTTCAGATATTCAAAGTCTCAAAAAATTACCTTCTATGCACCATTCCTCGGGAAACTATCAGACCGTGTGCTCTACCAAGAGAGGAAAAACATGAGCTCAGTCACAAGATACAAATATAAGAGAGAAGCCAAAGAAATTCCCAGAGTGGTAATGAAGGAAAATCCTAGCATGAAATTATGTAGCAGGTCTGGTAATGGTTCAAGTTGACACAGATAAGAGTTAGTATTTTTGAGAGCAGATTTATCTTTTTGTAGTAAAATTTAATCTCTCAATAGTTAAATAAAAATAGGCAAGTAAGCAAAAAGCAAGTACTAATTCTAGAGACAAATAAAGACCCATAGCTAAAGAGAATATAATCCCTGTGCATTACATAGTTCAGCTAGGGATAATAGGCTTACAGCTTTAATAATATAAACAAAGTATATTGATTTGGGCACAACCGGTGATCATAATATGGAAGAGGATGGAGGAAAAGTACATGTGCTTAAATACTAAGAAAGACAAATTAATAAACAATAGGTGAATAATCTCTAAAAAACAAAAAATTCAAAGATGGTATAATCTTGATATTTTTAAGAAACAGAGAGTAAATATCCAAAGAAATAGTTAAAAATGAATACTTATGGATTACTGAGTAGTGCAAAGGACTACTGCTCTTCATTACAGTCCAAGCTGGAAATACACACACTCACATGTATACATGTAACTTTAATATGTAAGTACATTAAACTTTTTCCAAAAGATAAAGACTGATACATTCCTGCATTCCAGAAACACCCTCAATTCCTGGCTCTGCGGCTTTGGCCACAAGTTCCCAAACCATCCACAATGGATGAAATGGCACATAATGGATATGATGAAGTGGGTATCATCTAGGTGTTTTTTTCTCCAGTTGCTTCTTTCTTCATAGTTAGCACTAAACTCATACATTTTTTTCTATACTGCTAATGCTGCATGCTTATTGTCCAATATAAATATCATAGTTTAATTTACATAATTTTCTAAAGCCATCCTTTTGAATTTTGCACTCTTAGTTTTTCGGGGCTGCTGTAACAAAATATTACTCATGGTCATGCTTTAGTTTGTTAAAGATGGCAGAATGCAATATACCAGAGATGAAGTGTCTTTTAAAAAGGGAATTTATTAAGTTGCAAGTTTACTGTTCTAAGGCCGTGAAAATTTCAAATGAAGGCACCAACAAGAGATTACGATCACTCAAGAAAAGCTGATGCCGTCTGGATCAACTCTGTTAGCTGGGAAGGTAAGTGGCTGGCATCTGCTGAGGTCTTTGGCTTCTGGACACCTCTCTCAGCTGGGAAGGCACATAGCAATGTCTGCTAGCTTTCTCTCCTCATTTCATAAGGCTTCCCAGGAGCGTTAGCTTCTGCATCTCCAAAGACCTCTTGCTGCGTGGCTCTGTCAGCACTGAAGCTTTTTCCGAAATGGTTCCCTCCTAATGGGCTCCAAGAAGCAGCCCCACCTTGAATGGGTGGAGACATATGGCCATGGAAAACAAGTAATCAAAAGTTACCACCTACAGGGCAGGCCACGGTGGCTCAGCAGGCAGGAATGCTTGCCTGCGATGCCAGAGGACCCGGGTTCGATTCCCTGTGCCTGCCCATGTAAAAGAAAAAAAAAAAAGAGTTACCACCTACAATTGGGTGGGTCACATCTTCATGGAAACAATCAAAAAGCTCCCACCCAGCAATTGTGGATGAGGATTAAAGGGCATAACTTTTCTGGGGTCCACGACAATTTCAAACTGACACAAGTTGGTTCACACAACAGCAGTTTACTGGCTCACAGTTTGGAAGCTAGAAGTCTAAAACCAAAGTGTCAGCAGGCTGTGCTTCTTCCCAAGTCTGCTGGGAAGTCCCGTTCTGGTGGTGGCTTCCTGGCAGTCAGGCTCCCTCTCTGTCACATGGCCCCTTTGGCTTCCTGGCAGTCAGGCTCCCTCTCTGTCACATGGCCCCTTGTCTCTTTGTGTTGCCTCCTCTGTTTTGTGTTCCCATGTCCGGATTTCCTCTAAGGACTCCAGTCATTTTGGAGTAAAGCCCCTCCCCACCCCTTCTTCAGTTTGGCCCATCTTAATAGGAGCTCCAATGATCCCATTAACAAATGAGTTCTAGAAAACTTGAATGTGTCCTTGTGGAGGACGTGATTCAGTCCACCACACATCCTCTAAATTTCAGACCATCCAGCAAAGTTTTGTCCCTGCATTCTGTAAAGGTTCTCTTTTGGGGAGCAAAACCTGCCAAAACTGTCCTTACTCTTTCTGAAGTTTCATTGGTTCCATCTTCTCCTATTATCTCCACCTTTAAAATAAGGAAACTTTCCCCAAGCTTTGTCGACTCTATACCTCCTAACATTAAATGCCTCTATCCACTCCAATTGAATGAAAAACTCGTGCTGATTCAAGACCCATTGAAACCCAATGACTCCCATCAGATGGGGCTCTCAGTCCCCTTGTGCCCTCCTCTGTGCCCCTCCCTTCCCCTGGGTAATTAATACTCACCCATTTACAGGTTTCCTCTCCTGCACTGACAGCCTCCAAGGCTTAGGGCAGGGGCAGGTATGCAGGAGTGGGGGGGGGGGCACTCAAAGAATGGGGAATAAGTTAGTGAGAGAAACAACTGCACGAATGTGGTGTCATGAGGGGAGTCCTCTTTCTTTCTCTACATCTGAGGCCCACCCAGGCACCACAGTCTGCAGTGTCCAGAAATACACCCAGAGTGAGCCCTGGCAGTTCCAGTGGTATGAGGAGTGGTACCTGAGTCCTCTCTGCCACCAAGATGCCCAAAGGGGAAGGGGGAGGAGGAGCCCAAGAGGAGGTGGGCAAGTGGCCAGCTAAATCTGCTCCTGCCAAAGTGGAAAGGGTGCCGACAAAGACAGCAGGAAAGGATACATCTTCAGGCAAAAAGGGCCATCAAAAGGGCAAAGGAAAGAAAAGAGAAAACAGGGCAACAGGGCGAACCAAGAAACTAAACACTTACCTGCAGAAAATGGAGAAACTAAAAATGAGGAGAGTCCAGCCTCAGATGGAGCAGGAGCGAAGGAAGCCAAGTCTGATTAATATCATGTGCCAGGTCTCATCAGGGGTCCCTGGATCACCCTTCTTGCAAAACCCAAAGGATTATTTTTATCAACTTTTTGTAAATGCAAGCTTTTTAGTTGCTCTAGAACCATCTCTAAGGAAGAGATTGGAATCCCCCCTCGTCCCATTTTATAAGCGTAAATGTTTTTTTTTTTTATTATTAAAGAGGTGAAATCATTTTCTGGTTGTTAATTTTTTGGCACAACCAGAAAATGGTTGGATATTAAATTATGGGAAGCTCTGACTGTCGTAGATGTCAACATACTATAGAGTGGAGGGGAGTGGATTTTATATCCTATAACACAACGCATGCTAAATGGTGATTGGGTTACACAGGCATGCATTTAATGTCTTCAACATTTTAAATTACTTTAGTCTCATGTTTTTTTAGTAGAATCATTTTTTCAAGAAAACTGCCCCCACATCTTGGCTCTATCAGAACTGTGTGCACTCTGTAGTGTTTGCGACTGGGTACCCAGTTTTCCTAATAACTCTAAAGTGCCATGAAAGATTGGAAATGTGAGTATGTGGTGTGTATAACATTAAATCATGAACTAGTGGGACTTACGATGTAACAGTTTATCGACATTTTGAAGTTATCGGTGCTTGACATCTTCTGAAGGAAAATTCACTGGACTGGAAAGTCACTGGACTAACTTGAGAAAAGAGGTACAACTACATGGCTTTTAACATTTTTGTGCACTTGTTAAGAAACAAATTGTTGTTACAGCCTGTGTGCTGATCTTCAGCACAACCAGTAAAATCTCAATTGTGGAAAAGAAATCCAAAATACAAACCATTATTCACAGAATGTAAACATAGAAATGAATTAGCTCCCTTACCAATTTTCAAAACATCCAATTTTGTGATGCAAAAACATAATGGCCTTTTAATGAGATGGTTGTCAGAGTCAAAGGAATTGTGTCTATCAGCAGAATAAAAGTGTTTCTATAATAGACACCAAACAAAATACCGCAAGATGTGTGTTTGCTCCCTCAGGCTGAGCTAACTGAAACAGTTCACTTGAAATATTTATCTATGGTTTATACTTTATATGTCCTCACCATAAAATTGCATATTGTGCAGATGATAATCAACGATAGAAATAGTTTCTGAATGTTATGGAGAAATTATATTCGAGAATCTTTGATTCGAACATGCACTATTGTTAAACTGCTCCTGTTTGTCTTTCTTTTCCTTTTTTCTTCCTCTATTAGAGAAGTTAGAAGATGTGTAGAACAGTTATGCATAAAACGCAGGATTCCCATATACCAACCCATTATTAACACCTTGCATTGGTTTAGAACATTTGTTACAGTTGATTAAAGCCCATTTTTATGTTGTACTGCTAACGGTAGTCCATTGTTTAACTTAGGGTATACTCTTGTCGTAATGTGATTTCATTTTAATGTATTCTGTGACTGTATATATACATATATGTATAACCTAATATTTCCTCTTTTAATCTCATTCAGATACCTATTCCAGTGCTGTTCATTATATTCCCAGGGCAGTGCTAACATCTCCACCGTCCCTTACCAAAACGTTCCCATCATCCCAAATAGGAACGCTGTGCATTTGAAGCCTTCATCTCCCATTCGCGCTGCACACCCCATCCCCTAGGGGCCTATATTCTAGGTTCGGATTCTAGGAGTTTGCGTGTCCTGATTAGCAGGGCACGCTCCGAGAGCACGGGAAGCAGACAGCCGCGTGCGGGCATTTTCCACCCGCGACGGCGGGCTCCCGCGGAGCGGTGCGCTTGGCCCCGGCCTGGCCGGCCACTCGGAGCCCTTCCTTCTGCGCATCGTCCTTCCTCAGCTCTGCCTCGCCCGTGAGCTCTGCGGCCACAGCGGCCCAGTCGCTCGTGGTCCAAGGCGTTGCCTGCGTGGTGCGCAGCACATGGGCAGGGCGTGCATTTGTTTAACTGAACCCACCTAGCAAAGAGAAATGCGGTACACAGGGGGCAAGCACCGCCGTGCCGACGCTGTGCCCCGGATTGATGGTGAGAGCGAGAACGTTGGTGATTTCTTTTTCTTTTGCTTCTCAGAATTTCTTTAAAGCACTGAAGGTTAAAAAAAAAAAGTCCTAATTGGTTATGGTGATGAACGTACAATTATGGGAAGATCCTGTGAGCCGCTGATTGCAGACTTGGGATTGATTGGGGTGGAAGAGAGCTCAGCACAGCTGCATGAAGAAAACGTCCTCTAAGACCTTTTACTCCAACTGTGGTTTGCAGACCTGGTTTGGCAGCTCCGGGAGCCTCTTGGAAAGACCCATTCTCTGCCCACCCCTCTCCAGACCTGTGGCATCTGAAGTTCAGCAAGATCTTCTGGTGTCTCCTCTGGGTACTTAAGTTTGTGAAGTCCCACTCCAAGTGTTTCTCTCTCACTGTCTAGCAACTTGTATGTATCCCCACTTATTTAAATTTGCTTTGATACGTTTTTTTAATATAAATTCAAATTATAACACTTTCCATTGTCTTAATATAAATTCAAACTATTCATTTTAATGATTATTCTTAAGTGAATACAGGATTTGAATGATAATTGTGAGTGAAATTATTTTTGCCCACATTTTCTAATGATGTGTTCACACTGATGTCAAGTGTTCAGGGGCCTGCATTTTATAAGCAGGCTTTTGACTTAAATTTCTCATAATTTGTAATAGTCTTAAACTTGACCTTCTTGGATATGCTAGGTTTATCATCATGTTCACCTGACAATGAGGATTACTTTCTCTTCTCTTTCCAAGCTTCATGGCTCTAATTTATGAATCATTCCTAATTGTACTGGCTACCACCTTCAGAAAGGTGTTAAGTAATAACGACAATAGTAGACTTTTGTCTCTTGTTCTTAATTTTAAAGGAAGGGCCTTGGTTACTAGGATTTGACTGCCAAGAATGCTGTTGGCTGAAGCTTAAAGTACTAATATGTGTCACATTAGTTGAGAATCTTCAATTGCAGAAATCATCCTTTCCAAATAAGAATGAGGTTTTAAAAGGAATTTAGCAACAGTTACATTTTCTTCAGCTATACAGATGGCATTTTTTCTTATTGTAACAATGCTTATTATACAGGAAGCAATGTAGAGAGGAAGAAAGGGGGGTTCAGGAGGTAGGAAGGCTGGGAGACAGGGGTGCCATGTGAAATAGGAGAGTCATGAAGGGGCAGAGGTCAGGGTAAGCTAGAGAAGTTCTGCTGAGGCAACCAACCATCTCACAATTCCAGAAGCTCAAAACAGGAACAGCTCAGAGCTGGGTGGAATGAGGAAGGGAGGAGGCATAACGGGACTCATGGAAAAGGGCCTGTGGATGTTGTTTCAGATCCTGGGAGGTCATTGGGTTTTCTTTGCAAGGAAATGGGCTTCTACTGGGAGGCTTGAGAAGAAGCTGGCCTGAGCATCCTTATGATTTAACACTGCCCCTCTGACTACAGCGTTCAGAGGAGACTCTAGAGAGGGAAAGTCTGGAATCAGAGATCCACTTGGGTCGTGGCTGCTTTCCCCTGTGAGATCAACGGTGCCGGCTTAGAGGGGCTCATGGAGGACATTATAAGAAGCGATCAGGTTCTGCTGGTGCTTGGAAGATTGACTCTAGAGGGTTTCCTTGGATGCAGTTGGCACAGGTGGAGAAAGAGTGAATTAGACCCTGGCACTATGGAATGTAAATTCCGAAGACGAGCCTGGCTCTGGCATCGTGGATTAGTTGACCAAAAGGGGAAAAAAGAAATAGAGTTTCAGTGGCTAAGAGATTTAAAATTGAGTTGAGAGGCCATTCTGGAGGTTACTCTTATGTAAGTTTCAGCCAGATACTGCAAACTGCCAGAGGATGGCAAACCCCAACCAACAGTGTTCCTGGAAACCCTGAAAGATATCCCAGGCTCTATAAAATTTTACTTATTAAGTTTGCTTTTCAGAGGCTTAAAATCTCCAGATTGTTCCAATGCCAGAGGCGCTCCGAAACCCAGAGATACTGGACTCTCCAAGAATAACAACTGGTTTCTTCCTGTCATTCCTCTATCCCTTAATGACAACGCCCCTTTCAGCCTTGAAGCAGTTAGATATCCCTCAAGACCGCGAGGTAATTATCAGATGAGAGGGAGGAATTGTAACCAAGAAATTAGGATGGAAGGAATAATTTTGATTACTGAATCATATTCCTTTTTGCTTTCTAGGATATTGGGGTAGACAGAGGGGAATACCTGAAGTCCCTAAACTATAACTAAGCTGCTCTGATATCTGAAATGATTGTAAAAGCCCTGAGCTGGTGCCTTTGGGACTGTGAGAGCTGTCCCTCCCTCCATCTGGTCATTTTCTCATAGGGTAAAGGCCTTAAGGCTAGTGAAGAATTTGTAATCAGCCATTAACTAGCTTCAGCCCCAGACATTCGTAAATCATATCCAATGGAAGCTAACTTGTCTCCCTTCCTTTGGGCTCACACCTTCAGTACTGAAGTGATAGCTCTGCCTCCCCTCCTTTCAGCTTATGTTCTACTGAAATGATAACAATAACACTGTCTCATTTTCTGCTTTGAACTTGCTATCTGAAATGACCTCTTCTTCCCTTGCTAAAATCCTTAAAAACCTTGGGGAGACAGATTTTGGACAGCTAGGCCATCTGCTTTCCCACTACGCACCTAGTAATAAAAATCTTTCTTTCTCTGAGAAGAAAAAAAAGAATGAATTAGAAGGAAATTAGAGATCCTCAGTCTGAGTCACTTGAGCAGAAGTTGGTATGTGCTAAGGTAGAGACAGATGAAGAATACTGCAGAGGAAGCAGATATCTTTTCCATTTTCCCTTCTCCACTTTTCACTTATTATTTACTTATATCTGTCTAGGGGGAGGAAGTACTGGAGGAGGAGTGCTGATGAGTTCCGCTTGTGAATTGTGAGATGAACTATTTAATGTAGGCTGGAGGCATGTTTGCATGAACCTAGAGTTCAGGGGAAGAGAGACACGCTGGAGGTACAGATGTTGTCAGCAAGGAGATGGTAAGTCCGGCCACCTGGCTCCACCAGGGCATGGTGGGACACATAGTCAAGAGAATAGAAACATCCAGTGACTAAGATCAGACACTTGGTCACTCCAGGGCTGCGTGACAGAGGATAAGCTGGCAAAGGATGCATGAAGAAACAGCCAGTGGGCTGGGGTTCAGGAGCAGAAAACAAGGGCATGAGGTGCCCAAATGAGGCCAGTGTTCCAGGAAGGAAGGATGCTGAGGCTGCTGAAGACCACCTGGCAGGCTGAGGGCTGAGCCAGACGCTGCCGAGGCAGGGTGGGGTCCATGGGTGACCTGAAAAGCGGTGGGAAGCAAGGCTGGCTTCAAAGGGAAATGAAGGAGAGGAATTAGAAGACATGAAGAGTCCATATCCACGCCTCCCACCCCCCGCCCCCAGGGATGTTTTGCTGTCAGCTGTGAGGAGTTATGGAAAGAGGAAATGGGGATAAGAAGTGTTTGTTCTTTCTAATAAGAGGGAGCATCACAGCCTGCTTGTCTGCTGAATGGAGTGTCCTAGTCCACACTGGAGAGCTGATCATGAGAGAGAGCGAGAACTTAGGAGGTGACACCCACTGTGGGGTGTGAGTGGAGGCGCTGTCATAGTGGGAGCGGGATGGTTTGGGGTGACAGAGGGAGGTGGGACTCAAGGGCATCCTGCTGGTGGTGGGGAGGTTGCAAGGCAGAGCTCATGAAATCCCTCCACTGACATCAGGGACTTTCCCAGTGAAATGGGGAGTGAGGCCGTGAACTGAGAGTGGGATGGGGGGAAGGTATTGAGGTCTGAGGAGAGGAGAAGGCACACAAGAGTCTTGGAGGTTTCTGCCATTCAGAATATGATCTGAACCCTAAGCCCCCTCTGCACAGTCTTGGAACTTGTTAGGAATAGAGGACAACCCTGAACCCATAGGACCCAAGTCTTCAAAGGTGATTTCTAGGCCAGGTGTGCTCAGATTTGCCCATTGGTCTCCATCAGGAAAGTTTATGACACCTCAATGGCCAGGCCCCCACCCCCACCCCAAAACAACTGCAACAGAATTTGGGGGCATGAGCCTGGAGCATCTGCATTTTTTTTAACTAACCAGGTATGCCAGTTTGGAAGGCTTTATGTACCCTAGAAAAGCCATGTTTTAATCCTAATCAATCGTGTGGGAGCAATGGTTTCTTCTAATTCCTATTCAGTACTATAGGTTGGAAACTTGATTAGGTTATCTCCACAGAGCTGTGGCTCAAGCAATTGTGGGTATTAAACTTGATTAGATGCAGACGTGTCTCCCCATCCTATGTGGGCCTTGATTAGTTTACTGGAGTCCTATAAAAGAGGAAGTATTTTGGAGAACACTGCAGAATCAAAAAAGCAGAAAGTCCACCAGCCTTTGGAGATGAGGAAGGAAAATGCCTCCCGGGGACCTTCATGAACCAAGAGGCCTGGAAAGAAAGCTAGCAGACGTTATATTTGCCATTTGCCCTTCCAGCTGAGAGAGAAACCCTGAACACCATCAGCCTTCTTGAACCAAAGTATCTTCCCTGGATGCCTTAGATTGGACATTTCCATAGACTTGTTTTACTTGGGACATTTTCTCGGCCTCAGAACTTAAACTAGCAACTTATTAAATTTCCCCTTTTAAAAGCCGTTCCGTTTCTGGTATATTGCACCCTGGCAGCTAGCAAACTGTGACACCAGGTTTTGATGAACTTGTATAAACAAGTGACTGAGCTAGGGAAACCCCATTGGGGTTAACGGCCCTGGACTGAGGAGCCCCATCCACCTACCTGTGAGTTTTTCCCCAATCACAGTGGCAAGTGGGCAGGTGCAGACTAGGCAATGTGGTGGTTCAACGAGGCTGGGGTGGCCCACACAGTAGAGCAGGAGGGCGTGAGGGCTGCTCCCCTTCCCTCCCTCTCCCCACCCTCAGCTCCATCTTGTAATGGCAGAAAAGAGGTTACATTAGGTGCCTGCTCATCCCACCCGGTCGGGCTCACGTTTCCCTTCTAAGGAAACGTGGTGGGCCGGGCTCACGTTTCCCTTCTAAGCCACCAGCCCAGGTGGCCCTGCCCTGGGGGGCACTGAGCAAGCCTGCACCCCTAAATGACCTGGGCTAAGGAACACCCCGCAGCTTGCTTCTTTTCCAAACAGGCCACTGCTGCCTCTGTCCTTTCAGGCCGCATGACGCACTGGCAGGGATGGGGTCCCTGAGTGGTGTGGGTGAGAAGTAGCTGCCCTTGCCGTGCCTGCTTTTTGCACCAAATAGTTTGAACCTCAGAAGCCAGGGTCTGGGGGAAAGCCCCACCCTCCCCTCTGCTCACCACAGAGGCAGGAGCCTGGGGCCCGCAGGAGTGCTTCTTTCTGCTGGTCCATGGCCCAGGAGACTGGGTCAGCAGAGCCCGCACGCCCCTCGGCTGCCCTGTCCCCTGCTCTCCCCTCCAGGGCCCGCCTGCTCAGCAAGCGCCCTTTCCTGCACTCCGGCCGCCTGGCTCGCTGTGTCTCCACTTCACCACCCCAAGAACGTCCCCCGGATAGCACCAACGCTCCTTTTCAACCAGGTACCACCAATTTGGATCTGGTCTACATTTAGGTTTCTGTAAACGATTTCAAATGAAGGTTTTTAGAGGGAAATGCACTGACACGTGCTATGCTTTTTTCCCTGTATTCATCAGGTTCTCCCAGCAGAGTTAAACAAGATGCTGATAATACAATTGGTTCCCAGGTTGGCTGCATGTGCCCTCAGATTCCACGCAGCGTGGCTTTGATTTCATTTTGTTGTTTGCAGTAGAATAAAATCATCGGCAAATCTCTGTGTCCCTGGTTTTGAAATATGACTTCTTTTTCTTTGCTCTCCTACCTTTTAGAAAATTTATCTATATAGATGTTTGACTTCCTCTTGAATCCCTGACTTAAGTCATTGTAATTTATATTTTTCAAGGACTGGTCTCCAAAATTTTCCACTTTAATCTGCAGAGATGTACATAGTATTGCCTTATAATTCTTTCTTCTCTTCTCTGCAGCTGTCATATTCAATTTCTCATGCCAGCTTTTCTGCCTTTTCATATATTTTGTAGAGTTTTGTTTATTTTACTGATTGATTTGTCTTATTTAAAATTGTTCCATTTTCCATTTCTTTTTCATGAATTTCAAAATATATATGAAAAACAAATGTGTATTACAGGCAATATAGACTGAACATGTAGGAAGAGAAACAGTCATAAGAAATAATGTGTGATGATATATATCTTTAGGCATTTCCTATTCATTTATTTGCCACCTCTAGCTGCCTACCTGTACTTACAACACAGCATTATAATATAGGTTTCATCATCTTTTGTGTTTGTGTATTCTTAGTTTGGTAGTACAAGAAAGTCATGAGGTTGGACATGGAGTTATGGAGACTTGGATTCAAATTCTGACTTTGCCACTTTACTTTATGACTTAAAGCACATAACTTCTGAGCGAGCTTTTTCCTCAGTGATTTTCCTCTGGAAAGCAGAGCTAGTCACCCCTACTGCACAAGGCTGCTGGAAGAGCTGTGTGTCTGCCTGTCTCAATAAATGTACATGACTTATGCATTTCAATGGCCGGGACACACAGACTTTCCATAAACTGCTCTTGTTCTGTATGTGTTGTTTCAATCTTTGTTATTACATACAAATTATTTTTTAATCCCTCAGCAGGCATCTTTGTGTATTCATCTGACAATCTTTTCAATCTCTGGAAGTTTAATTGTTGGATAAAAGGATCTAAAAGACTTTAAATTATATACCTTCCAAAAAGTTTAATAGCTGATTCATTCATTCCATGTGAGCAATAGCATTTCATCAAAAACTAGACAGTACTTGACATTATATCACAGTTTAATAGTTGGAAAAATATTGTTTTTATTTGAATTTATAAGAATCCTGTGGGGGTTAAACATTTTTTCCTCAATTATTTTGAAGAATATACCCATGAATGTAAGTCCATGCCACTCTGTTCAAATGGGTTCTATGAGAGAGTTAGGCTCTAAGGCAAAAATTTTTCCCTGTACATCTAAATGAGTACTATTTCTAAGAAAATGGTCATGGCAATTCAGTTTTTATAATCTATAGTTCAGATAAGGAGCCCTGGTTTCTTGATTACTTAAGACTCTGTTAATGAGAAAAAGTAATTCAAAATCATGAAGTGTATTTAAGGTGAATTTCCTTCAAATAAATGTTTTTGGTAAATTTGGCCAATTGATCATATTCAGAAGCAATAAATTGCCTTAGGAGAATTGGCTTTCAATAATTTTGCATTAAATGATTTAAATTTTGGAAAATTGGTTATTTAGACATAGGCCTGGAGCCACACCATTTAATATATAGTGATTATATCAATCTTATCATTATATTATTCATAATTTACATATTTATTTTTGCCTGACCCATCTGTCAAGAGTGGTAAAATACATTAAATCTTTCGCTACCATGTTTCAGTTAATGTGTCCTTTTTTGTGGTTGTTTATAGATTCACATTTTTCCTAATTCATTAGTTCCCACCTTTATCCGTATTTAGTTCATTGTGCTTTTCAAAGTTCCATTCAGTATTGTCTCTCTTTCAACTTATTGAGTTGAAAAAAAAAAAGCTAACATATTTTCATTTTGTTTGTGCTTTGAATGCATGAAACATTTAAGAATATGAATGTGCCTCTAAATACACCTTTGGCCATATCTCATATGCTTCAATACTTAGTGCATCCGACCATTAATCCCTAGTGTGAATACATACACATACATGCATATAATTAAAATGTATGATTTTATTTACGTTGACACAAAAAGAATGGGAGACAGATTTACAGTGGGAGAAATTTGCTCTTTAAAGTCAGATTAATGGCATTTAATTAGAGTTCTATAACAAACTCCATTCTCCTGCTTGTCCAACATGCTCAGGGAACCAGGCTGCTCAGTGACATGGATGAATGATGGCACTGCTGTTTTGCTGTCTTCTTTAATCCAATTTATCTAAGTCATTTATTTAAAACTATTATCAATGCATGGTGAGCAAGACAGATAAGGTCCCACTAATAATTCTGGTAAGGAAGTAACCAATAGGTAAGTAAACATGAATAAAACAACCAACATAAGCACTTTGAAGAAAATACTTGAGGATGATGTGATCAGTGGCTAATTTTGATCAGCTATGGGTGTCCCCTCTGAGGATATCTTGTTTGGATGGGAGGCCAACCCAATTTCTCAATGGTCAAGGTTTGTTCCTGTTGTCATGAGTGAGGATAGGATTGTCATCATATTATTATCAAATTGTGTGTGCGGGTGTGTCTGAGAGAGAGAAAATATATTCAGAATTGTTTCTTCTTTTAAAAATTTAGGATAATATGCTGTATGGCCTAGTCCTTTTGGTGACAGTCATAAATACAGAAAGAACATTCTCTGCTTCAAGAACTCACAGCTCAATTATTATCTTTAATCAGCATTATTGATCATGTGGTGCATATCTGTAACATTTTCACTTATTTATTACTGTCAGCTTTTTCTGTCAAAGACTGGGAAAGCTTATCAAACTTTTCCCAAACAATATAATATCATAGCATCTTAAAGTTAAATTTGGTGAGTGCATTTCAAGCGTCTTTTGATGCTTCATCATTCGCCCCATAAATATTCATAACTATAATACCTCCATTGACATTTCATTTTAATTGATGAGTGCTTTCAAATTCTATCCTTGACTTATTTGAGGATCAAGTGTTTGAAACAAATCAAACTTTCTTTTATTTTCAAGTGTCTTTTTTTTTAACTCCTCGTACAAATTAATTGGATAAAGACTTGGAATGTTCACTCTTTATGTGGTGCCTTTGTTGTATTTATGTACATAATTCATTTGGCAAATTGGTTGTGTTAATATTTATTTTCTCAGAGGTTTTGAAATATATGTGTCAGAGTTTAATGTTTTAAAGTTTAGAATGAAAATGTAAAAGGCACACAGAAGATTTCATCTAACCATTATTTTCTTTTGAAAACAAATTATTATGACATTGGAAATACATACCAAAAATTATATATACAGATGCAGAAGACAGAAGCATAGTTATAAACAATGTTTCATATTCTTTTAGGTAGGAGCAAATTCTAAATCTGATCGATGCTTATTATTTTCATTTCTTGATGAACTGTGTTTTGTCTTTCCTTTATATATATGATGAACTTCAAAACAATGACTACACACATCTACATGTATATAATTAAAATGTATGATTTTATTTACGATGACACAAAAAGAATGGGAGACAGATTTACAGTGGGAGAAATTTGCTCTTTAAAGTCAGATTAATAACATTTAATTAGAGTTCTATAATTAACCATAAAATTGCATATGTTAATGAAAAGCTAAAAAAGCATCAGGTAAAATCTATGGAGCATTGTACTAAATAATTTTGATGAACATTTAAGTTCTAATTATTTCAGTGTTGACTTTTACCATATTGTGCTATGAGTGTGATTAATATAAGTTTAGGACCAAAGTCAATATTAAGTATCTAAATTAACAATAGATACAAAAATGAATTTAATGAAATTCTAATGAAAGATTAGTTAAAATGAAATTATTTACATTTTTTGTGGATTACTGTAACCCACTTAAAAAAAAAAAAAGAAACTTTCTTCTTTCCTGTGCTAAATGCCCAGGTGTTTCTAACTTTAGGGGGAAAACAATACTGGAATCTTTCAAAATTGTTTTTTTCTTTAACTTTCAAAATTACAGACCCCATAGTAAGCATCATGGGCCTCGACTCTACGCATCATTTTACCGATAAGTAAGGGGAGAAAGTACCACTGGACTTGAACTCTATGTTAGCCAGGTCATGCCTTTTTATTCCAAGCACAGAGATGAGTTCAACCCCAGTCTCCCAGGAGATTCCTTTCCTTTGCTTAAGAATGAGTTTTCAACATTCTTTTGGAAAGAATATTGTTTTGGTTGCTGAAATTGACAAAATGCAATATACCAGAAATAGGTTAGCTTTTACAAAGCGGATTTATTAACTTACAAGTTTACAGTTCTAAGGCCATGAAAATGTCCAAATGAAGGCGTCAACAGGAGGATACCTTCTCTCTAAAGAAAGGCTGCTGGCATCTGGACTCCTCTGCTCCGTGGCAGGCACATGGCAACGTCTGCTGGTCCTTCTCTCCCAGGTTTCAAGTTTTGGGTATCGTTGCTTTCAGTGGCTTCCTCTTCATCTCCTCTGTTTTTTTCTTTTTTTTCTGTCTTTTATCCTCTTAAAAAGGACCCCAGAAAGAAGATAAGACCCTTGGTGAATGAGGTGGGTCATATCTCATTTGAAATAACTAATCCAAAGGTCCCACCTATGATAGGCCACAGAATGGATTCAAAGAACACGATATTTTCTGGGGCACATTACAGCTTCAAACCATCACAAGTATTTGACAAATAACCGAAGATCACTTTAGCATCAATCACATAAACTCTAGGTTCTTCAGCTTCTAAGTGTGTGAAATAAAGGAATGAGATGGATGCTGTTGGAAGCAGAATGAAGACACCCACGTTGTAATCCCAGAACCTGTCAGTATATAACCTGACATGCAAAGGGGGTGAACATGGCAGGTGGAATTTAGTTGTTGATCTGCTGAGTGATGCCTGCAGATCTGTTTTGGTTCAGAGACATCCTAGAAAATCTGTGCGTGTTGTTGCTGGACAGAGTTCCCTGAACTCCAAGTGTCTGTAGCACAGCTGGGGGACAAGTTTGTTTTCGCCCAAATACTAAACCCTGCTCCGGGATGCTTCTGGAGCAAACTGCACTTACTAAGTTCACTCGCCTCAATTCTAGTATTTACCTGGAAGCCAAAAGACTGCCTGGTTCTGAAGAGAAGAGCAACTTCTGTCCACGTATCAACTTAGGGATGGGTGGTCATGCCAAAAAATGATTCATTCAAGGGAGTCCCATGTTGTACAATGCACCTTTATTGGAACTTCTTTCAAGTTCGCCATGCTAAGCTCAGATGACCCATTAAAAAAAAAGAAGTTATTATGTCACTTTTGCAAGCTTGAGGTTGCTGACCTTAACTAGAAACAGTGTGAGTTCTACCCATCATGTATCATCATTGCGGGCTCAAATTCATGTCATAGCCAGAGTGGAACAAAATAAGAGCTTAATCATTTTGCTTGGTTTTATTTTTTTCTTTAGCACACAGTAGTAATGAAATGAAGCACATGTTTGAATTTAGCAGAAATATTCTTTGATAATGACTTCCTTTAGGCATCATTGAATTTTCTCATTTAATCAATAATTTCATTATTTTTGTAAAACTTTGTTCAGCCCTCCCCACCCCGGGTATATATATATGAGTACATCGCCAGTATTGGTTTTTTAAAACACTAGTTCCTGTCAGATGTGTTTGTCATTTTTAAGTATTAGAAAATTCCATGTTGACTCCCTATCAGCATGCTGTCTTTATTTTATTGATATATCCTCACTTAGGTCTGAAATGTTTATAAATGATTACAATCAATCTATCGATTCAATCCATTACATTCTAGGAAAATTCTTTGCCACTAACAGTGTTGCTGAACTTCATAAAACAGTCCTTTTTTGTATATACATGTCCTGACCTTTTCCCTGCCTCTTTATTTGAGCACATATCTATACAACTATACAAGGCTACAGAATTAAACCAGAAATCAAGGAAATTATATGGGACATTTTCCCCATACTTCTTGCTAGTACCCACTGTATACAGAATATCCAAAACCTCTACAACTTCCAGTGGCTTCTGAAACCAACTGCAAAGACTGGAGTAATTCTATCATCAATTCAACGCTGACTCTACCCAGAGTTGGGCCAGACCCTGCAGATTCAAGACCATCTTCTACGAGATTTCCCTCTGGGCACCAGTCACAAGTTCCAGGCCCAGGCCACCTGCACTTCTGAACAACTGGCTACCCATTCGGGGGTTCCCACCAGCCCTCGGACTCTACAGTTTGCTAGAACAGCTCGCAGAGCTCAGTGAAAATGTTATGTTGACAGCGATGGCTTTTATTACAGTAAAAGGATTGGAATTGGATGAAGCCAGCAGAGGAGATGCATAGGGTGGGGTCTGGGAGGGTCCTGGATGCAAGCTTCCTTGTGCTCCCCACATGCAGTCAGAGCCGGCCACTGTCCCTGCACAGCAGCCATGTGTCACCTGAACCATCGAAGTTCACTGGGACTTCAGTGTCTGAGTTCATAGGGGCCTCTTTCCTAGGCCTGGTGGGTGGGGTCAGCACCCATGTGGTGGGGCTCTAGCTGCAGCCCCCTCCCCTCCAGAACTCTGGGAGGTGGGCTGAGGACCGTGATAGCACAAGACTCAGAGCTCCAAGCCCCCCTCACCTGGCCGGTCTCTGCCCCCCCCCCCATACCTATAACTATCAGGTGTGCTCCAGGCACAGGGATGTTCCAAAGATTCAAAGGCCCCTCCCCGGGAACTAGGGACAAAGACCAGCCAAGTGTTTCATGATACCACAAGCCCCCTAAAAGTAATCAAAGGGAATTAGCAGATAATGTGGGATCTCCACTTGTGAGATTTAAGAATTTTGGGGGGATCGGGGGGTGGCAGTTGGGGTGGGGAATGTGCCTTTGGTTTCTCTGGCTTTTGTAAGAATGTCTTTCACCCACGGAAAAACGAGCCTCACTTTACTTCCTGAAACATCCCTTACATTTACACCAAGCACATCTGACTAACTTACTAGCCGGTGCATTTACATCTCTCTCCCGAAATAACATTTGAAGATGCTTTCTTTTTTTCTATATAAGAATATAGCTATTCTTTCTCTCAGTGCCCCTTTGCACTCTTTTAAATTTCTATTTTTAAAATAAACAAAAGCTTTAGAGTTTTGCAAGCCCCCCCCACACACAAAATGTACTCGTATCATCAATCACCTTATTCTTAAAGGAATTTAAACATATATTCAGTTCAATTCTTCTTCTGTACTTCTTATGATGAGGCAACTTCAAGAATGGGATGTCTACAACTGAACAAATTCTGCAAGAGGGGAAAAGGTGATTGAGAGTTTGGTCCCCAAATCCAAATGGTACTTTCCACTGAGAAGTCTACAATGCTTCTTGTATATATTTTAGGAGTTGAAGGAAAGTAATCCAGATCTCCTCCTGTTGTTGTATCTACTTTGAAGAAGAGACTGCATAAATCATTTTTACAGGAAAGGAGACAAACACTGGGTGGGTGTCATGGTCAGGCTCATGTGTCAACTTGGCCAGGTGGTGGTTGGGCAAGTGCTGGCTTGTCTGTTGTGATGAGGACATTTCATAGAATTAAATCATGATCACGTCAGCTGCATCCACAGCTGATTCCATTTGTAATCAGCCAAAGGGGCGTGTCTTCTGTAATGAGTGATGCTTCATCTAATCACTGAAAGCCTTATAAGGAGGATTCAGAAGAGACAGGCTCTTCCTGTTTCAGTTGGTGAGCCTCTCCTGTGGAGTTCGTCCAGACCCTCCATCGGAATCGTCGGCTTCACATCCTGCTCTGTGGATTTTGGACTTTGCGCTCCCGTGGTCACGTGAGACACTTTTATAAATTTTATATTTGCGAGTGTTCCCTGTTGATTCTGTTTCTCTAGAGAACCCTAACTAATACAGTGGGCTCCCATCATTTCCCACATATTTAATTCTCGCAAGAATTTTAAAATAGATCTTGGAGTCACTGGATACCAAACTTAGAGCCCAAATGAAGCTATTTTGGCTTAGGAAGTTAAATGGCTTAAGCGGCTAAGAGAAGATGAGAATTTGATTTTGTCTTTTTGTAAAGTCTCAGCTGTTGTGACTGGACTGTCACTTACTTTCTGCAGGAGAACAATTATGGTTAACCAGGGATCAGTAAAATGGCCTGTTTGCAGAATTCACAGGCAAACCATTCAAACCTCTCTCTTGGTTCAGGAAAACTAGAGAAGGTGGAATTAAAAAGATTAAAATAGCACAATCATTTTAGAAATACAATTTTAAAAGAGAAATAAATGCTGAACGCAAGATGACATTTGATTAGGGTATATCACGTGTTCCTGAAATGCTTAAATGTAATTACAGATATAAAAAGGATAGATCAAAAAGAAAATAATGTTATAACTATCCAGCACTAGAATTACTTCCTTTTTTTGAGACACAGCACTGCTTGCAGAATTTTGCCCATAAAAAAAGCCAAGGACGGCAGGCAGTTTAGGAAGACTAATGGGATGTAAATGCAGTGATGGGCAGGTGGAGACTCCTGACGGGGAAAGCAGAAAGGCAAGGAGAACAGAGAGCTAAATGTAGCTACAACAGCCTCGAAGAAGATTCTCAAACTCCTGCCTAAGAACAATGTCTAGAGCATCACGTACATTTCACAAACGTAGAGGCAGTTTTATACAATTCAATCACAGTCTATGCCCTCCAGACGTAGTATATTTAATTATATTTTACAGAGAGTAACGAATCCAAAATTTATGTTTGGCAGTACCCTCAAGAAATCAACATTTCTCTTATTACATCTCCTCTTGATAATTTGCTCATTTGACTGTGCAAATGAGACCGTATCTGACATGGAAATTCTAGCTACATTGGATTAAAGATTCCAACTCAGCAGACAGCCTGGAACATTCAGACTTTCTGCCAGTTCCAAAAGTGACAGATTCACAAGAGCCTTTCTGTCTCCTCTCGCAGCACGGGGGCCTCACCCAAACCCAAACCCAAAGCCAAAGTCTGTGGTACGAAGCCAGTTCCTTCTGAGCCGAAGCAGTCGGAAAGCTCCGATATTCGCCTGCTTCTCTGGGTTTAGGCTTTCCCCCCAAATACCAGTCTGACAACCGCCCCCCTCCCCGCCCCCCAGAGGCCTTGCAGCTCTTCCATCCTTTTAAGAAATCTTTCAAACATATTTTACCCAGAGTTTTGCATTCTTTCCCATCGAGAGGATTGACTTGAATGACCCATTCCTGTGAAAGGAATTTGATGATTTCTCTTTTCATCCCCATTACGTTCATTCAGACCCCTCTAATCTCTTAACAGAATTACACTAATCTCTAAAGCCCGTTACTCAAGAAGCCGTTTTTCCAACACTTGCATTCAGAATTATTTTCCCGTAATACAACCATGACACCTTCGTCCTTCCCCACCCAGAAATCATCAATGTCTTTCTGTGCCAAAGGAGCAATTGCAAATTTCTTAGGTGGGACAGTGAAAGTTTGTTTCCAAGATTTGCCCCAGCCTTATCTCCCACTATATTTAATCATGTATTTAGCTGATGCTTCAGATAAATGAACTACACATTAGCAAGCCCCATGCCTCCAGATACCTTTGTACAGACTCTTCTGTCCAGAATAACTTGCCCTCCTCCTTCCTGCGCTATGCTCTTTAATGGAGGATACTTGGTCTCCCATGCGAGAACGCTGTTCCTGTTCTCCTCTGCCAAGCCTTGAAGATCTTCTGTGGTATGTCTGCATGCCCCCTTGTTGGCACAAGAGCCATTATCCCCATCTGTGGGTCCCCCTTCTCACCCCACCCCCCTGAGACAGTACAGCCTAGACACTTAAGGAATCCACCTTCAACCTTAAGATTTCCGTTTTTAACATTCTAGTACCTGTGCATTAACATACGCCTTTGTAGCCAAGAGGAGAATTTCAGCACAGTTGGGTGACCCTCTTACTGCAGTTCATTAAAGAAAAAAGTCAACCAAATCAGGGGCTTAAGAATCATGAGGAAGGGGAGCAAGGATAAAAGAGAAAGCCTGAACAGAGGTAGTTTTAGAATAAACCTTGGGAGAGACGTCAGATGCTGAAGGAAAGGAAATTCCGGTCTCAGAACTGTCTTCCTGTGTCTATTAGGACGGAGAGAGCTCAAGCCCCAGTGAGGACTGAGACTGTGTGTGTTCAGGGTAAAGTGAGGGTGGCCGAGCTGCGGCGGTGACAGTGCCTGTTGGGACTTGGGGCAGAATAGGTTAAATAAAGGTTACGTGGGGTTGTGTGTTCATTCTAAGCATCCACAACAGAAGCAGGAGCCCGCAGACAATGTTTAGCAACTGCACACCATAAACTACAAAGACAGGGATCATCTGGCTTGAGGAAAAGCCAGGAAAAATATGTCTCTCAGAACGACCATCATTTGCCACAAAGAAAGCTAACTTTTGAGAACCCCCTTGAAGCTATAGGGATGGAAATCTGAAACAGGTTTAGGGAGCAAGAGCTGGAAAATGGTCATTCATTGTGGAATTTCCCTTATTCCCAACTTAATATCATTTACACGTTCTGAAGTCAATATGCTGCTCTGTTTACTTTAAAGAATATCTGTAATTATCTGAGATCTCATGGATTAACTTGTGACCTTGGTCTCTCAGTTTTCCCAAAAGATCTTAAACTTTACATCCAAAAAGTAATACACTGGTTATATTTTGCAGGTTATATTATGCCACTAATACATTGGCATTTAATCAACATCTGGTGAATGTAAGATTGAACAAATGGCTAATGGAATGTTATACGAAAATTTTTCATTTACACATCTCTCTTGTCAACTTCTTCCTGTCCTTAGAATAAGACTTTAAATCAATAAGGAAACTGGATTTATTTTCTTTTTGGATATAGCATTATTTTCTCAAGTCTGTTCATAAATTTTTCTGTGAGTAGTTAATTTTGGAGGAAGCCTAAACAAATATCGAATTGTTAGGCTGATTATTAATCATATTGATTAACATTTAAACATTTACTGGTAGAGTTTGCATTCACATATGTGTATCAATTTGACATATGGCTGTTGTCTTCATTCTGAATTATGTTTAACTCTTACGTGATGTGCATGCAGACTTATTTCGAGATTTGTCAATTCCAAGACAAGCATCTGTTTACATAGAAATTAAACATTCTTATCAAATGTCTGTATTTAGCCTTTAAAAAAATTTGGAAAACGATAAAATTCCCTCTTCTTTGACCTGTCAAAATTATTCTTCATTATGATCTCTGTCCTAGGACTGCATCTCAAAAAAGGGAATGTTAATTCAAATATTATTACTAAACTGATAACTTTAAATTATGTGCATGAGCTGTGAAACAATACTAGACACATCCCTCCAGTTTGATCCCCTTTGAAAATGAGTGGAGCAATTCAATAAACTGGACTTTCACAAATCAGATTAATGATACACAAATAGAGCAACTAATTTGCTTCAGTGCAAAGAGTTTGAAGGTGTGAGGCGACATGTCAGCATATATCTGCTTCCATGTTAATTCCTAAAGCTCAGACAGAAGAACTGATGAGAAGTTCAGTATGAACTCTCCATCTCACCCCAGCTGCAGAACATATTTGAGAATGAATTAGGCTTGAATTATCATCTCCCCTTCAAACTTCCCCTCTCCTCTGCCACCATTTAAACATTAGAGTCCATCACTGGAAAACCTGGGCAGCAGAGCAAGTTCCAGGCACACTGCCCCAGCTGGTGGCCTTACAGTGAGGCCCTTCTTCACACCTTTCAAAGAAAGAAAAAGGAAAATCAGAGGGAGGTGGCCTCCTGTGCCTGAATTTGGTAGTAGGATCTGAGAGAAAGATAGTGTGAAAGCAGAATGAGCTTCCAAGAAGGAGAAAGAGCAGGAGTCCAGACCAGGGCCATAGCAAAGCACTGTCATCCACCCCAAGGCATTCAAGAAGAAATCTGCCTTTTCTTTGGGAAAGATGACACCGAAGGGAGCTCAAAGGGGGATCGGGAGCCTCTTTCCAATATTCATGTCCTCTTGCCTATGGAGCGGGGATTTTCTTCTCTTGACGGAAAAATGAGGAGTAATAGTAAGATACAATCATGCTAATCCCACTAATATCAGCACCTCTATCATGAAGTGAAGAAACCTATTGTTCTAGTTTGATAGCTGCCGGAATGCAATATACCAGAAACGGAATGGTTTTTTAAAAGGGGAATTTAATAAGTTGCTCGTTTACAGTTCTAAGGCCAAGAAATGTCCCAATTACAACAAGTCTATAGAAATGTCCAATCCAAGGCATCCAGGGAAAGATACCTTGGTTCAAGAAGGCCGATGAAGTTCAGGGTTTCTCTCTCAAGTGAGAAGGCACATGGAGAACACAGTCAGGGCTTCTCTCTCAGCTGGAAGGGCACATGGCGAATACGGCATCATATGCTAGCTTTCTCTACTGGCTTCTGGTTTCATGGAGCTCCCCGGGAGGCGTTTTCCTTCTTCATCTCCAAAGGTCACTGGCTCGAGGACTCTCTGCTTCATAGTGCTGCAGCATTCTCTGCTCTCTCCGAATCTCTTTCTCCAAAATGTTTCCTCTTTTATAGGACTCCAGTAAACCAATCAAGACCGACTCAAATGGGTGGAGACATGTCATCCCCTAATCCAGTTTAACAACCATTCTTGACCAAATCACATCATCCAGGGTGATGATCTCATTACAGTTTCAAACATACAGTATTGAATAGGGATTATTCTACCTTTACAAAATGATACTTTGATTAAAACATGACTTTTCTAGGGGGTATATGTCCTTTCAAACCAGCACACCTATTAATCAGGAATTCAATGAGTAAATATAGCTTAAGGAGTGAGTTTCTGAATATGGGCAAAACTGATCCTTAATATGATAAAAAAAAAAAAAAACCCTGAATTTAAGATTAATATGCTCTCTAAATTAAAACAAGTTACTTTTCTGTTTATTTTTGCCTATGCAATCACAAAATAGGAGAAGATGGATAACATCCATTGTCAGTGATGGTATTGAGGACCAGGTCTCAGAGAGTGCTGGGAGGGTGTGTTTAGTCAGGGTTCTCTACAGAAACAGAACCAACAGGAGAGATCTGTAAATACGAGATTTATAAAGGTGTCTGTGCTGGTTTGAAAGGATATATGTACCCTAGAAAAGCCATGTTTTAATCCTAATCCCATTTTACAAATCCAGTCATTTCTTCTAATCTCTATTCAGTACTGTATGTTTGAATCTGAAATGAGATCATCTCCCTGGAGAGGTGACTCAATCAAGAGTGGTTGTTCAGCTGGATTAGGTGGAGATGTGTCCCCACCCACTCAGGTGGGTCTTGATTAGTTTAATGGAATCCTATAAAAGGGGAAACATTTTGGAGAAAGCTGGAGATTCTGAGAGAGCAGAATGATGTAGCCGTGAGAGGCAAAGAGTCCAACAGCCAGCGACCTTTGGAGATGAAGAAGGAAAATACCTCCTGGAAACAGGAAGCCAGGAGAGAAAGCTAGCAGATGATGCTGTGTTCACCACGTGCCCTTCCAGATGAGAGAGAAACCCTGACATGTTCACCATCTGTCCTTCCAGATGAGAGAGACCCCTGATGTATTCACCATGTGCCTTCTCACTTGAAAGAGAAACCCTGAACTTCATCGGCCTTCTTGAACCAAGGTATCTTTCCCTGGATGCCTTAGATTGGACATTTCTATAGACTTGTTTTAATTGGAATGTTTTCTCAGCCTTAGAACTGTAAAGTAGCAATTTATTAAATTCCCCTTTTTAAAAGCGATTCCATTTCTGGTATATTGCATTCTGGCAGCTAGCAGACTAGAACAGTGTCTCACGCAGCCCTGGGAATGGAAGAATCCAAAATCCTCCGGGCAGGCTGTGAAGCTGGAGGCTCCGATGAAGGGTCTGGATGAACTCCACAGGAGAGGCTCGCTGGCTGAAGAAGCAGTGAAAGAGTCTTTCTTCTTCCTTAAAGACCTTCAAATTGATTGTATCATCTAATTGGTGGGAGACGCACCTTAGCTGGTTGCAGATATAATCAGCCACAGATGTCATCAACTGACTGATGAGTTAATACACAAGCCTTCCATTTGATCAACCAGCCAGGAAATATCTTTGCAGCCTGACCAGACAACCGGGCGTCATCACTGGGCCAAGTTGACACCAGAACCCAACTATCACAGAGGGTGTATCTTGGTACAACATTTTGAGAGGGCAAACTTGCTAGAACCTGTTGGAATTTTAATTGTGCATTCCTGCTGAGCCAGCCTGGTGGGGGTATAGCCTGTGGAAATACTGGCAATGTACAAAGACAGATGCACAGAGGATCAAAGACAATCTGTATGACCACGAGCATGGAATGCTCATGTGAATTTTAGTGTGCCAAGACAATCTGTATGACCACGAGCATGGAATGCTCATGTGAATTTTAGTGTGCCCAGACAAGGACAACTGCTAAAAATAATGAGGTAGTTCTGAGGAATGATTTCTATGAGTTGCTACTGAATGGGGAATAAAAAGAAAAGAAATTTGCAGAAGCATATATACAGTATAGAAAGCGGGAACTGAGTTTTTTTTTAATTAAAAAGGATTTACTTTTGAGCCTGTATATCTACCCACAAAGAAACAAATACATATCAGAGAGCTGGCATCTAATGCTTCTAATACACGGATCAAGAGGACAGACTTGAGGGAGCTTTTACTTAGCTTTTAGCATATATGCATACTTTGAAAGTGCATGTACCATTTTGCATTAAAAACATGCAGAATTTTAAAAATAAGGTTCACTGCCATGTGAGAAGGTTCTAGAACTACTCGGAATCCACGTGGCAGAAGGTAGCTGGGCATTTAACTGCTACCATTGGCAATCTCAATTTCTGGCCAAACTGCCTCAGAGTTTTTTTCCATGTGTTCAGTTTTTTACATCTTTGGAAACTATCATGTCACATGTTGTTGGGCTTAGAAGCTTCTTCATCCTCAAAATAAGCCTTCAGCCCAAATAATAATGCTTCAGCCCAAATAATAAGAACAGTTTTGTAATGTTTCTGTCTAAAGGAGGAGATTATAAAAATAAGTGTCTTCTTTCTCTATGAAATTTCAGGAAAATAATAGTCCTGAGAATGTTGTTGCTGATTATCTGATGTCTTACTTGATGCAAGAATAATGCTCCTATTCAGAAAAACCTGGAGAACACAGAGAACTTTTAAGGTGAAAGTATCCATCAAGAGTTTGCAGAGCTATCATTTATAAAAACGCCACCATAACTAAAAGAACATTAGCAAGGACGAAAGCCAGGCAAAACAGAAATATTAATGTCTACCTATAAACCAGTACTTTGCATTCTATCACATATACTTAATCGATTTGCAACACTTTGTTATACACCGTAAATAAGAGTTTGCTTCTTTCACTTTTCCGTGCCCGTTCTCCCATAAATAACCTTCGATGGATAGTCCTAGATTATTCAGGAAGAAGATAAGGGGAACTTATTTTTGGGTGTTTTTCTTTATACTAAACATTCCATCTGCTTAACTGTATTTATGGTATGTCAAATACCCGTTTTCAGTTCCAAGGGACCAATCCGGTTCTAAAGTCACAGCTGCTGATCGTCTGCAAGTGTTTTCAGACACTATTTCTCTAGCAAGGCAGATGGCTATCAAAAGGAACTTCATAAGTGTATTTTTTATCAACCATCAGAAACTCTAGACAAACTCACAGGGACAGCAGTGACAGTGCTTCCACTCAACTATCGGGGGCTGTGTTAGGAGTGTGTGCATGGCGTGGACCACAAATGTGATAGTGAAAGGACCAAACACTGAGAATGGTGCGATCATCATAACAGCAGCAGAAGCCAAGGCTGAGGACTCAACGGTGGAGGGGAAAATCACAGATGCTCTAAATCACTCTGTGATTTTCAGCAGCCATATTGACCTAAAACTTTAGGTTTCGGAACTGAACTGATCAGCCGCCCTTTGAACTGGCACAGAAGGGCAGATTCCGTCTACAAGAGGAAGGTCAAGCTGACTCAAAGGAAGATAACGATGAACCGTACTGAGCAGATGAGGTGTCGGGGCTGAGCGACATTTTGGAATAAAAACTTGCGTTACCAATACAATAGTCACAAACTCTCAGGACGGGTGGTATGGACAATTCCTCATTTAAAGGACAAAAATCAGCGATGAAAAAATGGGCCTGGGGAAAGGGCAGGCTGCATTGTCCCTGGACTGGGGGGGGGGGGGGGCGGGGAGGGGCCCGGTCAATGCTGGGTCGGCTCCGCTGAGGACAGCAGTGTCCACAGCACAGCATGGCTCTTCTGCGGCTCTGTTCTGTTGGGATCCGGAATGCTAGAATGATGGGCAGACATTCTTTCCAAAGTAGCTCAACAGAAGAACCCTGAAAGCTCTATGGGATTTGCAGATCTCCCAAATCAAATATACAGAAGACCCGGGAAAAGAGGGTTTGAAGTCACACTTACGGAAGTAGGTGAATCTGGACTGGGAAAGTCAACATGAATCAACTCGCTCTTCCTCACAGACTGGTATTCTCCAGAGTATCGGGGTCCTCCCCATAGAATAAAAAATTCTGTGCAGGTGGAACAATCCAAACTTCTGAACAAAGAAGGTGGTGTGCAGTTGCTGTTAACAATGGTTGACACCCCAGGCTTTGGAGATTGGTGAGGAATAGTCATTGCTGGCAGCCTGTCAGTGGTTGCTTTGGTAGTAACTGTGAAGACTACCTAACTGCAGAATCTGGAGGGAACAGATGACAGAGGCCTGACAACAGGGGACAGTGCTGTTCATATCTCATTGCTCCTTCAAGACACAGACTTAAACCACTGGATGTTGAGTGTATGAAGCGCCTATATGAAAAAGTGAATATCATCCCAATTATTACCAAAGCAGACACTCTCACACCAGAGGAGCGCCAACAGGTTAAAAAACAGATAATGAAAGAAATCCAAGAACATAAAATTAAAATATATGAATTTTCAGAAACAGATGATGAGTAAGAGAATAAGCTTGTTAAGAAGAAGAAGTACTGCTTACCTCTGGCAATGCTGGGCAGGAGTACTATCATTGAAGTTAATGACAAAAGGGCCAGTGGAAGGCAGTGTCCTTGGGGTGTTGCTGAAGTTGAAAATGGTGAACATCATGATTTTACAATTCTAAGAATGCTTTGATACAAACACACATGCAGGACTTGCAAGATGTCAGTAACGATGTGCACTATGAGAACCGCAGAAGCAGAAAACTGGCAGCTGTGACTTACAATGGAGTTGCTAACAACAAGAATGCAGGGCTGGGCGGGCCGCGGTGGCTCAGCGGGCAAAGTGCTTGCCTGCTATGCCGGAGGACCTCGGTTCGATTCCCGGCCCCAGCCCATGTAACAAATACGGAGAAACAGAATACAATAAAACAAGAAAATGTTTAAAGATGTTTCCCTTTCTTCCTTCCTTCCTTCTCTCTGTCTTTCCTTTAAAAAAAAAAAAAAAAAAAAAAAAAGAATGCAGGGCAGCTTACAAAGCGCCCTCGGGTACAGATGGAGGAAGAAAGCAGGGAGCACGCTGCCAACACGAAGAAGATGGAGATGCAGGGGGAGCAGGTCTTTCAGAGGAAGGTCAGAGAAAAAGTTCAGAAACTGAAGGACTCTGAAGCTGAGCTTCAACGGCACGGTGAGCAAATGAAAAAGAATTTGGAAGCACAGCACAAAGAATGAAAAATGTCGTCAGTTTGAGGATGAGAAAGCAAACTGGGAAGCTCAACAACATATATTAGAACAAGAACTTTTCAAGAACCTTGGAAAAGAAGAAAGGGCAGATCTTTTAAACCCTCCACTGACCACCAGTTACATATTAGTTGCCAAGATGCTAGCTTGGACATCAGTGATCTAAGGATCTGTCTGACCAATTAGCACCAATTTTATCCATAATTATGGATTTAACAGCATGACAAAACATTATTTTGTTGCTGTTGTTCTTGATGGAGATTAAGATGTCCTGAGTTTTCTAGGGTTGCTGTGTACTTAGAAAATAACAACTGTAAGTGCCTTTCCTGCTTTTTTCTTCTTTTCTTTAAAAGCAGATGTCTTCAACTTAATGCAAGAGAACATTTTACTGTTGTGCACTCATGTTCTGGGGGTTTAATTGTTTACAGGATATTCCAAAACAATAGGACTCCAGAAGGTTTTCATTGAAGATAAATTGCCATATGATGCAAACTATGCTTCTCTGTAATAATTATAATGCAAAAGCTCCATTCAATGCAGCATATACAACAATGTAATTTACTCTAACACAACTGACCTTATTTTTTGACACTTCCATTGTCTAAAAATACACATGGAAAAAAAACTTATATGCGTACACTGCATCTAGAGCTTTTTTATAACAACCTGTTTATTTTGTTTTTTAAAAATATGTACTATTCTCATTAGTGCCATCTTTAGCCAGAATCTCGTTATTGCTTCATTTTTTGTAATAACATTCAATTTGGATATTTTCCATGTGTCGGCCCTGCTGAAATAGAGTATAGCATCTTTCTTTTGGTAAAAGCCAACAAGGAAACTTTCCCCTAACTCACTTTTTATATTTGATGGTAAGTAGCAGGAGGGAAATGCATTTATAGATCATTTCTAGGCAAAACTGTGAAGCTAATGACCAACCTGTTTCTACCTATTCAGTCTCTTTATTTTACTAGAAATGGGAATCATAGCCTCTTGAAAAGAAAAAAAAAATCACCATCTGCATTTAGCGCATTCATATATTGCATTTCTGTATTTTTTAAATTTTTACTGTAAAAATTCACAAAATAAACAAAAGTTGTGATATTAAAAAAAAAAAAAAAAGAGCCTGTTCTGTTGAGTTTCCAACTCAGGCAAAAATCACCAAGACCAGAAACAAACTGATCAATTCTGCCTCGGGCAGTTGGAGGTGTCTTTTTTGGTATTTAGGGTCTGTGAGATTAGCGAAGCCTGGGCATGGGTACAATTGGTAAAACTGATGAAACATGAGAAACACAACCCAATAAAAAGAATCAGAAGAGGGAACAAGAACATAGATAATGAAAAATCACTTTTAAATTCCTGGTGTTAGCACCTTTGCCCTAATTAACCTAAGTAAACCAATCTATCTTTCAACAATTGCAATAATCATGTGTGTTTGTTTCGTCTGTCTTCCATGGTGCTGAAAGCTTGAAGAAAATCAGGTATATCAGGCTGTGGTTTAAATTAACATATTAGAACAATCTGATTAGGTGTGTGATCAATGTGTAAATGTTGATGGAAATATAATTTGTTAAAATGATAGGTTTTGGTTTTACTAGTTGTATGAATACAATGTGGATATTCAGAAGAGTACTAGATAAATATAAGCCATTGGATTTCACTGTAAAAAGTATGGTACTCTCCAAGCCCATAAGCCCTTCTGATATTGGGGAATCCGTCAACACTTAAAGGGCAAATTTGTCAGTATTTCACGTTATATGTAGTGTGTACTAGTGTACGGTGTACATAGTATTTAGTGTATGGTGACAGCGCACATCACTCCTGGAAACTGATAAGGTAAAAAAGAGCTAAAACTAAGAATTCAATAACCTGTGGATATGGTGAACGAGATTCTGTATACATGGAGTAAATAATCTAGTACAGATTATGTAATTAAAAATTTTTTTAATTAAGTAATAGGAAGCAAAAGACATTACTGCTTGGAAATCATTATTAGCTTTTAATAGAATAAAATACCCAATAGAGATGTTGACCATTAAAAGGAAAGTAATACAATGTAATCCAGCAGTTGGAAGCATAAAATGGACCGATTGAAAAATCAAAGGGGAAAACAGAAGTAAAACTGAAAATTATACATACTCAGTCTTAAATCAGAGATGGGAGATGGGAACCACCTGGGAAGGAAGAACCTATCTGAGTGTCTGGGTGTGAGGGTGGGGAAAAGACCCAGAATTTGGTTAAGGAGATGTCCAGTTTAAAGGTGGCTCTGAGACCAGGTCAAGGCATTCGGGAGGCAGGTGGATCATACACACTAGATTTTAGACCTCCTCGCTGATGGGTTGCACCTGATGCCTCATTAATCTACAGAGAAGAGTGAGCAGACAGGAGCGAGCCATACAGATGCTCTAAGGACCCCAACATTGAGCAGTTGTGTTGAAGCTGATCAATCCATCTGAACTAAGGACGGCGTGGGGAGTAAGAGGAAAATGAGGAGAATGTACATACTCCGAGACAGCATGTTGAATGCTGCCAAGACATCAAGCAACACAAGGGGAGAAGAATGCCCACTGCATGTGACTGCAGTGTAGGTCTCCGAGGGGTCCTTAGCCCAAGCACTCTTGACGGTGTCGTGGAGGCAGAGGCCAGACCAGAATGGCTGAGGGGCTCATGGGAAGCAGCACGTAGCGGAACTCTAGAGAAGTCTGGCTCTGCAGGTGAGTAGAGAGGTATGGTAGTACCTCAAGGGGGAACTGGGGCCAGGAAGGGACTTTCTAACTTGGGAAATGTTGAAGCCTGCTGGTGATGGAAAGGATGAAAGAGCCAAGGAGCAGTTGATGATGCGCAAGGGAGTGGCTAGAAGATGAAGGAGCTACCTGCAAAGAGAAGCAGTGATGGGCTATAGAGTAAATGCAGGAATTCCGGGCAATGAGAGCAGGACAGGCATTCTCTCCGTTCCAATGAAATGGAAGGAGGTGATGATGGGAGTGGGGGCTGGGGATTCTCATTATCGGATGCATTTTGTTTTCCCCAAGGTATCAAAAGTGAGGTTATACACTGGTTCTGAAAAGAGTTGTGGAAGCCTGAGCTTTAAATCAAAGGGAGGCTACAAAACTGTAACCACAGTGGGGAAGTGGGAGAGAATATACTAGCAAACATTTTGCTACTGGCCCTTTTAAATAGTAAAATTAATTAATAGATCTTGAAAACTAAGATTTTTGCTAAATTGGAGCATAATAAAATATAACATATAAAATAATTTATAAAGTCTTAAACTTTAAATTAATTCCTAGGACAGGCCATGGTGGCTCAGTGGCAGAGTTCTTGCCTGCCATGGCGGAGACCTGGGTTTGATTCCCGGTGCCTGCCCATGTAAGAAAAAAACAAAACAAAACTAACTCCTAAAGAGATTCTATCATTTGAGGTAGAAAGACAAGTATTATCATTAAGATCATTAGATACCGTCTGTCCACACTCTTAGCTTTCAAATATATTGCCTTTTCTTTATCACTTCAATGATGAGCATCTTGGAAAATTTTGTCTTCAAAACAGGGCAATGTTTTCCATATAACCTATCATTTATTACCCTCCTAAAAGCAATTTTTCAATCCTATCACTATAGAAACCATCATGTAAGCAGAGTTCCTCAAAGCTTAATGTGTCACCTGGGAATTTAGTCAAAATGCAGATTTTATTTCTGCTTTTCTAACAAGCTCCTAGGTCCGCCACTTAGAGCCCCGGCTTTTGTAGCTCAGTAAGCTCCCCCTCTTCTCTTCATCTGTCTTTGGCTTAAGGTCATTTAAGTTGGGTTTCCTTCATGTGCAGTAAAAACATTTGACAATTAACTCTTCTAAAAGTGATGTCTTTACTGTGCTTACCTTAAATAAGAAAAAGCTTTCTAAAGCTGCCTTAGGAAAATAGATGATGAACTTTAAGAGAAAATTCACAGAAGAAATTCAGGTTAAGTTAAAGAGACAAATATTTAACATTACTTGGCTATTTGGAGAATTCATTCTGCTAGATGAACTTTAACATCCATTTGTCATGCTTTGAAAGCAAAAACACTGAGCATGTGATTGAAATGTAATATTCCTGGTTAATTAAACAAGGCTAGACACCATGTAGAATTTACTCTTCCCATTTAGGAACAGTACATATCTGATGTCATATATGTACATAAATGTGTAGTGTTTTTGTCTCTTGCACATTTTGTAGATTTATAAAGCCATGCATTTTCCCATCTTTTAAATTTCTGCTGATGGAAAAATATTAATTTTCATATTTCTAGAAACATTCTTATCAATTCTTAAACTCTTCATAATTTTTTTCAGTTGACTACACTGGAATTTAAATATTCAGTCATTCATATATCCTTCAAATACTGAGGCCCTGAGATGTCTTCAGTCACGTGCTTGGTGCTAGAGATAATTTGCAAATGATGTTCATTTTGCTTTGCTTTTCCATTTTTCATCCTTTTATTTCTTTTTCTTTGTGGCTGCATTTCCTAGTTTCCAGAACAACCGGCATAATAGCAGGTAGGTCAGGTATACTTGTTTTGTTCCCATCTTTAATGGAAATGCCTTTCACCCTTGATTACAGGCATCAGGCTTGGCATTTTACTGTGAGTGATTGTGTTGGATGATTTTTTTTTTTTTTTACTGAAACTTTTTATGCTTAATTGTGAGGAGTTTTTTTTATTAATCAGGCATGCATACTGAAAGTTATCAAATTACTTTAATGCATCTGACAAGATTATTTTCTTCCTTTAAGTAATTTAACACTTAGTGACTTAAACTTAGAATCTTACTGTTGAACTATTAGTAAGATGGACACACAGACAGACATCACAAGCAAGAAGACTGGGAAGAACAGCTGAATAGTTAGAACACCTGCCACTAGGATCTGTTGCATTAACACAATAGGGAGAAAACCATCACAATGGATAGAAAACACCAAGTATATCATTCATTCATGATGAATAAGACAAACATGATCCTCTCAGTAAATTCTGAAAATGGTAATTTCACTAACTTGACAAAGGATATTTCAGTTAAAGTCAACATTAGATTTACTTCTTTAAAAAGAGGAACAGGACAATAACGAGGTCACTGCTGCTTCTATACAATGCTGAAATGGGGGATACAGGAAAGGGAAGAGCTGAGCAGTACAGTTTCTGAAAAGGAATAAACAAAATCCTTACAACTAACCATCAATTTGATTATCTACATGGACCACCGAAGAGGATCTATTAATTGCAATTAAAGAGGAAATTCAACAAGGTTGATCATTATACAACAATTAGAAAGATTTCTATGAGCCAGAGAAACTACATAATATACTAAAAATGAATTTAATCTAAAACGAGCATGAGACTAACATGCTTAAGTATAAATCCAATAAAAGTAGAAGCAGGATGGGGAAAATGAATACATAAAGAATTCCAACAAGTTAAGTACAAGACAACTCAATAGAAAAATCAGCAAGATAAGTAAAAGGTAAATTGTGTCAGAGAAAACATAAATGGACAATAACTTCATTTAAAATGCTTTCAAATAAATGAATGAATGAATGAATGGATTTTAAAAAGAATGCTTATCAAGGATGGAAGCCTGGACTGGGGAGTCAGAGCCAGAGCTGAGGGAGGAGGGGCGCAGGCAGGCAGGGTTGGAAGTAGGGTAGAGGAGGAAGATTGGCTATGCCATGGACGGACTTAAAAAACATAGGTAAAGCCTAAGGGACTCCAGGTTTCTCGCTGTCAAAGATGGGAGTTAGGAAAACAGAAAGGGGGAAAACTAGAATGAAATCTGGAATCGGCTGTGTCTGTGTAAACTCACTGATAGATATGATGATGATGATGATGGATAAATAGATACATGACGGATACACAGATAAAAGATAGATGCCAAAATAATTACAGATTTAAATATTTGAACACACTCATGCACACACACACAAACATACGTGTCCCCTGGCTCCAGCCACTGGGAAGGTTTGGGAACAGCACAATACCAGTAACAATATTATTTGGCCAATAGATTTGGTTTATATTGATCATAACCGTCCAACCAATTGCTGTTCTTAGGAACCAGAGCCCTTGGAGAAATGGCTGCATCCAGGCAGGGGGCAGAAAGAGAACGCACTGAACCTGGAACTTCTTTAGCCAGAAAGTGGGCAAGTGGCTCTAAGAACTAGGGAGATGCGTTCAAAGGGCACAGATGCCAGCCACAATGGGCACCCATGGACCAAACTGAGGATAACTTGAGCATCAAAATAAAAGGATGAGAGTAAACTGAGGATAACTTGAGCAACAAAATAAAAGGATGAGAGTTACAGATAATAACCCATTAAGTAAGAGAGAAAAACACGAGTCTGTACAGATTTAAATAAACAAATTGGAAGCTTGATGAGGAACAAGAACTTTTATATAGCTTCAAATACTTTTTCCCAACAAGATCTTTTCTAATTCCAAAGGGGGAAAAAGCCATTCAACCGTCCAGAGGCCTGGCGGACGGCACCTGAACAAGGTGACATGGGGCGCCACCTGGCCCGGTGCGCCCTGCAGCTGCGGCACACACTTGTGATTGCCCCACCAGAGTGGCGTGACCTGAACCTGCTCACGAGGAGACACCAGGGACACACACACGGAGGAGATCCTACAAAATGACTGCCCCCATGGTCCAAATTTCCGGGGCCACGAAGGCCAGAAAAGACTGAGAAAATGATCCCGATGAAGATGACTAAAGAAATGTGGCAAGTGATTGGCATGTGGGAGTCTGAGATGCAGTTGTGGGTCATAAGAGACATTCCTGGGACACTGATGAAAGCGGAGTGGCATCTGAGGGCTTGGTCCCCATATTGCTGTTAATTCCTGATTTTGATTATTATGGTATGGTTATATAGAAGACTGGCCCTGTTAATCGAAATTAAAAATATATATATCTAGAGTGATGGGGGAATCAAAGTGAGGAAGAGACTCTCAAATGATTCGAACAACTCCCCTTACCAAACATGCACTTTTTATGATTGTGAAAAAAAGAGTTATTTGTTTAAAAGATGCCCACCTATCTACCAACCAGCGAAATATGAATTACAACAAACATAAGATTAGCAAACATTCTGAAAGGCGAGCATCCGGGAAGCCATAGGAATCTCACCCGATAGCCTGGGTGTGAAACAGGTGCCTCTGCTTGTAACAGGTATATTAGGTATAAAATGTAAGAATATATCTCTTGTTGTTTCTATATTTTTCTTTTTTCAGTATTTAATGCGGTCAGGTGGAAGATGTGTGTTACCTGGGGCTACCCAATTCCACCCGCACATGCCCCCGAGTTTTGCACACACCTTGCACAGGGAAACGCGTTCGATGGGCACAGCAGTATGTTGGCAATAGGGGAAAACCTGAGAAGATTTAAATGTCTGCTGACAGAAACATGGCTCTGTTGAAATCACTGAATCTGACCTCCACCCAGCCATAAAGATCAGGGTGAGAAAAATGAGTTGGAAAAGGATACCCAGTAAATGATGCTATTATGCAGATTTTAAAAAGCACACCAACACTCTATTATCTGTGTGTGTTTGAGTGTGGGTGGTATGGATCTATGTCTAAGTAGATACACTCACACAGAGGTTCAAAATCATCCAGGAATACAGGTCCATCTCAGAAGAGTGGTTATGTCTGGGAGAAGAAGGAGGAAGGAGTTAAGAGGAGAGGAGGTTTAGCTTTAAAATGTAATGTTTTATGTATTTTTTAAATATCTGAACCAAATATGGTCATTGCCAACAGGCAAATTAGGTATAGAATATAAGAATATATCTTTTGCTATTTCTGTATTTTTCTTTTTCCAGTATTTAAAGGTATTTATGCTGAGAGGAGAAATAAAAATGAAAATATTTTGAAAACAGGACTAATTATTCTACTAAGCCATATTTCAAGGGTATTTTTATTTTTAAAAAAGGGTCTTTTAAACACAAATTGATAAGCTCAGGGTCTGTGATAGTCTAAGCTTGGGTTAGAACACTGCTTTTGAAACTGCAGGTTGTGACCCAGTAGTGCTTGTGAAATCATTTAAGTGTGCATGACATTTTAAAAATAAAATGGAAGAAAAATATCAAAAAGCATTCCATCTACTGAAAATGAGTATTGTTCATGAACATACATGTAGACATGTATTGGATCGTCATGTCCCTACATCATATCTGAGGACATCTGAAAGACATTGAAGAAACAATGCACCAAAAATACAATACACTGCTGGTTATAGCATGCAGGCGTGTTTAAAGTTTGTTTAAAAAAACAAACTTTTTGGATTAAAAAAACAAACTGTTCAAACACATTTGCGCATTCAGTATGCTGGAAGGGGAGTTGCAAAGATATGGGCTGACAACTTTATTGTAGGATATTGAGTAATTACATGGCAGGTCACAGAATCTTCCCCATCTCCTTCCTTCAGTTTCTGAGTGTTCAAGAAACCACATTCAAATGATAACTCTCCTGCCCTTTATACGGCATATTCATTCCAGGAAAGCACAGAACTCCGCGTTTAGAGACAAATGATGATTCTCTCTCCTTGTTTAGAGACAAACGACAAATCCATGTAGCAGAAAATGTTTTCTTAATTGAAGCCCCTTTCTACTTACCAGCCTTTTGATGTTCATTTTAGGAAGGCAGATATAAGCACTAGAAGACAAACACGAGCGTGCTTCCATTCACAGGGATTTTTAAATATAAGAAATTAACAGAGAAATTCTTTTTCAGGCTGTTTTGGTTTTCTAAAGTTGATGATATGTAATATACCAGAAATGGACTGACTTCTTCTTTTTCGGGGGTGGGGGATGGGGGGAGGTGGGGCACAGGTCAGTAACTGAACTTTGGGGTCCCGTGGCGGGCATACATTCTATGGACTAGCCTTTAACCCTGGGGATTTATTAGCTTAGAAATTTATAGTTCCAAGACCAGGAAAATGTCCCAATTAAGGCATCAACAGGAGGATACCTTCTCTAAAGACCAGTTACAGGAGAGTTTGGGCTCCTCTGTCAGAGAGCAAGGCCCATGATGACTGTAAGTCCCTCTCTCCTGGGTTTCATTGCTTTCGCTTCTGGCTTCACCATCTATGGCTCCTTCTCTCAACTTCTCTTCATTTCACCTCTTAGCTTCTGCATGTGTTTTATCCTCTCATAAAGGACTCCAGTAAGAGGATTAAGACGCACCTGGAATGGGGTGGGTCACATCTCAATTGAAATAACCTGATTTAAAAGTCCCACCCACAACAGGTCTGCACCCACAGGAGTGGACTAAAAGAACATGGCCTTTTCTGGGGTGCACATCAACCTCCAAAGGACCGTGAGGGCCTGGTCTACTTTCTTACTAGCTGACGGGCAGGTGTTAATGTATTTTCATTGCGACCATGAGGGCTGTTTCAGCAGCGAATAGCAGACACTAGCTCAGTGGTCTGAAGCCACAATGCGAATGTGCAGGGAGCTGTGAGCTGTGGGCCTGGAGGCCCAGTCTCCTGCATCTGCTGCTGTGCAGGCCGCTCTACAGAAACAGGAAGCTCACATCCTCCTGCCCCGAGCTGGTCAGCCCAGGCTCCTGCCCTGGGAGCCGAAATCAACTCGTTCACTCTCCTTTCCACATTCTGCTGGCTTCAGGGCACGCCCTAGGCAATCAGAGTCCATTCCGCCTTCAAGGACCTACACCCTGGCATCTGCCCACATAAGCCTGCAGTCATCTCCCATTAACCACTGCGCTCGTAGATAAATGAAGGTATTTCCTCTCCTCATGTCCCCAGGGTGTGGCAGCCAAACTTTCTTCCACCATGTCACCGTCCAGCACCACCATGTCACCGTCCAGCACCACCATGTCACCGCCCAGCACCCCCATGTCACCGCCCAGTACCACCACGTCACCGCCCAGCACCACCACGTCACTGCCCAGCACCCCCATGTCACCGCCCAGCACCCCCACGTCACCGCCCAGCACCACCACGTCACCGTCCAGCACCACCACGTCACCGCCCAGTACCACCACGTCACCGTCCAGCACCACCACGTCACCGTCCAGCACCCCCATGTCACCGCCCAGCACCCCCACGTCACCGCCCAGCACCACCACGTCACCGCCCAGCACCACCACGTCACCGTCCAGCACCACCACGTCACCGCCCAGCACCACCATGTCACCGTCCAGCACCACCATGTCACCATCCAGCACCCCGTGCTCACGGGCGAGTGGGAAGGGCAACGGGAAATGGCCCAGCGGAATGGATCCTGTCCCACCTTGGATTAGGAATTGCCACTTCTGCTTTAGGACCCAGGCTTTCAGGGGCACTGCAAAATATTCCCATGGCCCAAGTGTCTTCCATGTCAGTGAGCCCAGCGCTCGCCCCTGGGATGCATATCCCCCCTCCCTGAAGCAACCCTGGAGTGGAACAGGTGTGGGCACCCAGGGGAGTGGGAGGAGCTCAGCTGGCGAGAGCCTCCTCTGGTTTTATGATACAAGGACAGGCAGCCCCAGCGACATCCCACAAGCTCCCGCCTTTCTCCGTGACCCTCAGCCCTCAGTTGGCACAGGCACCCCTGCAGGCTCTGTATGGCTCAAACCCAAGCCTGCCAGGGCCACATCACCTTGCCCCAAGCCGTGTGCCACCACGCTGGGCACAGGTCCCAAGCCACGAACCCCCAGCCTGCAGATGGCAGCTGGAGCCGGAGAGATAAGACGGGGCCACTGAAGGGACGTATGCTCTCGGAGCGGCAAGAACTGTGGGGCTCCCCAGAAAGGGGTGCGATGCTACAGTGCACTTTACTTGGTCTGTCCACAAAAGTGCATATGACTATAGAAGGCTTACGCTTACAGAATAGCTGAGAGCATGATGGAACTGAGCACAAAGCAAATCCTCTCGACACAGTTAAGAGGCACATACCACGAAGCGCTGCACTTTAGGTATATATGTCCACACACTTTCCACAAACTCTCTTATTTCAGGAATAAAATCAGCTAGGCGATTATAGCAGTTGTGAATGATGCACATTCAGAAATGCTTTCTAAAGTATGGAAAAAACTGGAAGCGATCATTTTGAACCATGCTTTCTGTTTTTCTCTCTAAATTGGTCAAGAGCAGGGCAAGTGATGCGGAGCGAGGGGAGAGGTGCATGGAATGGAGAAGCAGATATGCTATGTCACCCCTGAGTAAGGGAAGCTTTGGGCTGTATCGCCCGAGGCAAAATTCCACGCAGAACTCAACATTTACAGGTGAATTTGGCCTGAGTAAGCTGTTCATCTGCAAAGATAATTTTCATTATAATTTTTTTAAAATCCACCCACTTTTCCTGAATTGCAATAACTGTTTTTGTTTTTTCTGCTTTGAGCTATACGGTTAATTATATCAGGTTTCAATTTTATTTGGTTATATAGTATACATAGTTTAGGCAAAAAAAAAACAAACCTAGGCAAATCATTGGTTCTTCAAAGTAAGGGGATGGATCTAAAATGTTTTTATGGTTATTATTTATAAACATAAAAAGAAGGTGATTGTATTTATGACAATTTATGAGAAAGAAATTTAAAGCAGACAAAACTAAAATCCGTGCATCTTAGCATCAAGTTTGGTTCGAATCCCAATACACAGAGGACTCAGACCATTTCTTTGCAAGCCTCTGGCATGCAGGCACCAACTCCTGATACTGAGAAGCAGAAACACAGAGTATTTGAGTACATGCTTCCTCCTTTTGAGTATTACTTAACTTTGAAATCAAATCTATTTTCTCTAATTGTCAACGGAACCAGTGGGTTGCCATAGCTACAAAGTAAAGAGCATTATTGCAGAGAAGAAAAGAAAGACTAACGAAATTTTAAATGACAGATTCAAAGATATTAGGAAGTTGCCCCAACAGGGAACTGGGGACTTATCAAGCTGCCAATCAGAGCAATTACCCTGCAAACATGTCAGTATCTGGCCCAGGAAATTTCTTGAGATTCGCTATATACAATCTGTGATGCTTCAGAACGCTTATCTTGAGCATCAGGTGGACCCTATTTTTTGCTCCTGTTTTCTGTTGGTGCCCACGGAACCACCCAGGCAGCGGTAAGCAGAGCTTGTCCTACGCCATGCCTGGCAGGGGTGCTGGGGAGGTGCCTCTGAAGAAGGTGGGCACAGATGACTGTCCCTTGTCCCCTTGCCCCGTCCCCTCCTGGGAGAGCTGTTGGAGGTTGCTGGGGTGCCAGACCGTGAGGAGATTTTTAAGGCAAGCCCGATCTAGTCACACAGGTAACGCCACCCGACTTGCCCTTGTGAAGACATAGAGTGGGTCCAAAATATTTTTAAAAAATCTAATATTCGGATTTGAGTTTGTTGGGAGGGAATCAATAGAGAATCTCTTGAAATGTCATACCAATAGGATATTTGCATAAAATGATTAAAGATGGGGGAAGAGGAAAAAAGTATTAGATAAAGCAGAAAATTTATCTAGTAAATTAACGGAATTCACAATAAATTAATAATCCACCCATCCATGTCACTTACTAAGACAACATACTAATTTTAACAAAAGCTTTGCCAAGGAGGGAAAGTATCCACTCCAAGAAACATCTTTTATCTACTATGGTTCTGTGCAGCACACATAAGAAAAGGCACATAAGTGGGTTGTTTATGTGCTGAAAACCGCATATTTGGGGCTTTTAAGAACCGTAAAAGTGTTTGAAGAATGGTTTCAAAGGGTAAAAAGAGAAAATGCATAACAATGAAAGACATGCAGTTAAATAGGTTTGTTTCTAACTACCTCTTCCTAATTGAGAGCTCATGCTTGGCAAAACCCCATAAAAACAGATTGAAGACTTCAGAGGTATAAGTAATTAATGTAAACCCCTACACAAGTCCTTAAAGGGAGAGGACAACTACTCAAACAACAGAGAACTGGGATCAGTGTAATGTGATTAAAAAAACAGTCCAAAAAAGACTAATTCTTCTAATGTCATTTTTATTTCCAAGACTACTTGGTTCTCTTTTTTCAGTAGGGTTTTGTCTGTTTAAGGGTATATATATCCAGTATACAGATAGATGGCTAAGCGTTCAGTGAGGTGTGGCTTGTTTAGGAAACCCTGAAAGAGGGGGCAGTCGGGTGGGCAGAGGGAGAGAACCAAAGAATAGGCAGGCGAGGCCTGGCTTTATACAACAGGAAGCATCACAGCTGGGTGGGGTCTGGGGGAGGAGGGTGTGGGGAACCTCTCCTGCCCTTTACATACCTAGCTCATGGTCTCCTGGGCTCCGGACCCCCTTCTCCTCCCACAATCACCAGCACCTGCCTGGAAAGCCGACCTCTGCTCGGCTAACACTCGTCATAGCGTCCCAAGAGGTGTCGTCATCGCCCTCACCCCTCTGTCTCCCACCGCCAGTGCCCTGCACGGCGCCCTCTCCCAGGTGGCCTGGCTGGGGCTGAGAGGAGGGTCCCTTCCGGTCCTGGTGGAAGGATGTAGGGACGCCGCGCCCGTGTTCTCTGCCCACAGCAGGTGTCCACATCCTCGACCCCCACCTGCGCGCCAGTGCCAGACCTCCTGGGCGTCATCCAGCCGCCCTCGTCCCTTCCCTAACGAGGCTGTCAAAATCTAACCACATGCCTCTTATCGCCTCACTTACGACAAGGTCCTGATCGATTTTAAAAACCATATTTAAAGAGAAACCTCCATCCCACTCTGCGTTAAGTCTGTGTGGCATTATGAACTCCTAAGTCTTCTACTCAAACCAGTCTTCTCTTTGTAAGAACCTGACAGCGTCCTCAAAGCCACCTTGATGCAGGGACTCCAGGGTCCTCCGGCCAGGGGGGAAGAGAGCATGACTGAGCCTCACGACGTTGGCCACCGACAGCTGGGATGGAAAGACAGAAAGCTGTGATAGTTTATAATATATGCATTCTCATTGAGAAAATCAGCACCTAAAAGTAAACTTAAAAAGGTGGCTGCACCTGTCGACTAAGCCAGGCTTTCCAGGCCTCAGTGCGAGTGGAATCTGGGGAGGGCCGTTACCGGCCTGCCTCCCCTAGCGTGTCTGCCAGCTCCCCTGGCCTCCCCACCTGGCCCCCCATCACCCCGACACATTTTCTTCTCCCACCACCACCCCCAGTTCCCACAGCTTGTCTGCAGATGCTGCCTGATGTCCCCTCCAGGGATGCAAAATCACCCGTTGGAGAACCACTGAGCCAGAGAAAGACAATCCATATTCTTAGATAAATACTGTAGGCACACTTGGGACCCCACATTTTCCTCAATGTTTATACAGTCAATTATTGCCATCTTTTTAAAGAAATGATCTAACTTCAAATTGACTCTGAGATTCTGCCAGATTTATTAACCTGAAACAATAAAGAAAAATCAAACTAAGAGATAGGTGATAATCCATAAGAGGACGGCACACTCACAGCTTTTAGGAACCCCGATCATGCATTCGTGTTACAGTACAGAAAATACTGAAAACACGCCACTGTGGAGATATGGCTTGTGTATAAATTCATCACTGCGCTGTCTCCAACTTGAACATTTTGGGAGACACGCCAACTTCTTGTGGGAAGTTTACTTTAGGATGTTGGGACACCATGTAATACCATTTATTACTCACCATTACGCTCTGCCCGGAGACGCTGATGTGCAGCTGCGGCGGTCCTAGGTCCCGCGGGGAGATGTCCGACCGGCCGGCGAAGGGCGAGATGGTGACCGTGTGCCCAGCGGGCAGGACCGGGAGGCTGCGGGTGAGGCCGCCATCCGCCCACGTCTGCGGGAGGGAGCGCCGGCCTCAGCCACGGCCACGCCCACGGCCACGCCCACCACCACAGCCACGCCCACGCCGCCCCCCTCAGTGGGCAGCTTTCCTTCCCTCCGGGAAGATCCCTGTCTTGAACTGAACAGGCTGTGAAGTTGCTATTTGGGTGGACTGATATGATTGGGGATTTATTTCGGAAGAAAAAAAAAAATCTCTGTACACATGGTCTTTAGCCAATACAATAAAAACTCTGGACAGAACCAGGAGCTCTTTGCAACTGTCAAGAGACAAGTTAAATTAGCTTGTCACTGATTAGAATGCCCGTGTGAGAAGCCACGTGGAGCTATTTTGGGAGTCATTATTTTAGCAGAGTGGAAAGTCAAGTTCGTTACTGGCAGCGAACAAACCCCCCACCCCCACGGGAGGTTGTTACTATTTTGAGAATTGGAAATCTGTATTTTCTAGCGGCAAACGTAAAATAGAGGACCTCCGAACCCTTCTATTACTAAAGGGGCTGCTGAGGACACAAAGCAGGAGGTGTGGCCTTGAAGAAAGGGAGAAACAAGCGTTGCGAAGGAGTGCTTATGATTTCCACCCCACCCCAAAGGAGAGCAAGGGCGAGAGCAGGTAAGAGGCACTTCCTTACTCTGGAGGGAAATGAAAGCATGTGCAGGGTAAGGTGGGGGTGAAGCTGCGACGTTCAGGTGGGTGCCACAGCCAGCCGGCCCTTGGTCACCCTTCCTTAAAACGGTCTGTCGGGGCGTGACCACCAGAGAAACTCAAAGATCCATGCCTGTGTGATCAATTCTGAGGCTGAAACGTCTCCATGCATCCACAATCCCACATATTTACACACTGAGCTCCAGCAACAGACAGAACAAAATCAAGTTTACATTATAGTTGTCACTAGAAACACCCTTCAATGATATAACAGTGGAGGATCCCTCACACAGGAATATTTAGCTGAGAAATTCACAAATTAAGTTGCACTTGAATAGTTAAATTGCAAAAGTGAGAAAAGTTGATAGAAAATGTCCTTAGCCACCTACTTAGTGTCACTTCATTCATTTCTTCCAAGAATCCATTCACTTCCTCTATGGCATCTCTTTCTTGGGTTTTCTCATTTGCCTTTCCAGAGCTGGTGACTAAATGACACACATTGCGCTATTTACTATGGCCTCGGCCAGCCACCCAAAGGGAACAAAGGAAGAGATAAATACAAAATATAACTGGATTAAAACTTTCTTTTGAGCACTGCATTTTGGTAGGGGTATAATGAAACCGAACTGGATAATCTGCATATTGTCATTTTTTTGAAAAGAATATAACACACATACACACACATATATTATACAGGTACGCACATACTTATACATGTATGTGCATATGTGTGTATGAGATTACACAGTGTACAAAAGTGGAAGTTTACAATAAGAAACCTCCCCAAAATACTTGGTTCTGTGTCTATTGCGTGAGAGCTTGATTTCGTTTTTGTTTTCTCTGATTGCAATTTCTGGAATAGAATGATACCAAGAGGAAAAAAAGAAAGACACATTCTATAATTTCCCAATTTGAAATTCTCAGCAGAAGCTGTCACCAGTGATGTAAAAATCTGTATAGGTTTCATCAAGGAAAATTAAAAATTTGTACCATGTGTCATATAACTTTAAGTAACAGCTCAATTGAATTATTCAACTTAATGAAAAAAAGTGCAGTCTGGCTTATTAAATTGACAAGTGATCTAATTTACTATGGGGTTAATGACTGCAGTTTCAGGCAATGGGAAATCCTTTTTCCAAATATTATTTGCTCTTGTTAGCTCTTATTCTGATTGGATAGATGATTAAGGAAAGCTTAAAGCTTTTCACATGCCTTCAGTAAATTTGCAGTGATGCTAGCTCCTCCTTAGCCCTCAGTGCCATAACCCCTGAGAGCTGGGATATCCTCTGGGCAGCAGTACACTTGCTCTTGACCTGTGCTCCCCCTTCCGGATGGGTGGCACCCCAGACAACCCCGCGTTCATCCCTGTGCAGTGGAAAAGAAAAAACCATGCCCAATAGTGGGGCAGGGATCTATCAGGGTTGTTCTCTAAAGGTTATACAGCATTGAAAGCCAGAGTTCACTGAATTGGCTCAAAAGGGAGAAATGGGGCCTCACATTCAACCAAGCCAGACTGTCTGTCAGGACTTGTTCAACTTTGTTTTATACACTGATAAATTAAGGATACATAATTTTTAAAGTGCATCACAGTTTATGAATTTAAGCAACTAATATTATATGATTTAAGTTATAAACAAAAATATTTTTTAAAGGGCCTATTTATTTGGAAGTAAATATGAAACATTTGTTGTGTGCTTGCATATCCCTGGGGTATCAGTGATAGAACTTTGAGGTGATGCTCAATTTTCTTAATGTATATTTTGCTAAAAAACAAAAAAACAAAAAAAACAAAAAAACCAAGCAGATAAAACATAGGTAGTTGGAAGAACGCATGAGATGTTAATATCTATAATAATCAATACACATTATTACATATGGCTTAAAAAGCAGTTTGCCGTATATCATTTCACTTTATCTTTACAAAGGACCCTAAAAAAGTAGGTAGGTCATGCTAGGATTTTCAATTTCTTCATTTTACAAAAGAGGAAACTGAGGATCGGAGGATTACTTGCCCTCTATCAGGAGTTGGCAACCTATGGCCCCCCATCCGTTTATGTAAATAAAATTTTATTGGCACATAGGCACGCCCATTCTTTTACACATTGCTACAGCTGCTTTCACACCACAAGGGCACAGATGAGTGGCTGTCTGGGCAGAGATTGTACGCCCTACAACACAAGTATTGCCTATCTGACACTTGGCAGAAAACATGTGCCAACCCCTGCTGTAGAGTACAGAGGCAAAAAAGCATATAGAGCTGGCATTTTCAACACTGTAAAATTCAACGATGGTGGATGAGGGCAGGACAGACCAGATTCCTTTTCATGGGGATGGGGCTGAAAGAGTGCATCAGGGGAAGTCAATGTGGTTTGAAGGTAATTTTATATTTGCAAATATGCCTTCTTTGCTTCCATGATGACGACCATGGACAGCCATACTCCACACAACGCTCTCGGGGGGTGATGCTCAACATAGGGGGAGAGAGGCTAGGCGAGGCCACATGGCAGGGCTCAGGACCTCCCAGCTGGGGTGAGGAAAGACAGGAGGGAGAAAAGATAATGTGAGTTGCTTTAATCAAAGAGGGGCAAGTTAAAAAAAAAAAATTGAGAAGCCCTGCTATACTGACTGCTGCTAAATAATGATGCTTGATACACTACTCTCTTTCTTACTTTGGGGACTTCTGAAGTTAATCAAAAATGGTTCCAAAGGGCAATGGTGGTGGCTCAGTGGCAGAGTTCTTGCCTGCCATGCCAGAGACCCGGGTTCAGTTCCCGGTGCCTGCCTATGTAAAATAATAAAAATAAAAAAATTAAAAAAAAAAATGGTTCCAAAAAGCCAAATTTGAGAGAACTCTAAGAGTTTAGACATACTTCCTATGTAAACACTACACAGAAAGTATTCCCTGAAAGACCCATACATTTTTCAAAAATCAAACAATGCTAAAACATTTCATAAGTCGCTGAAAAAATAAGAGCTTCTATTTTAACATAATTATTCACTGACAAGCAGATTTCCATCAAACTCGATCTAGCCAGTAGCCAAACCAGCCATCATGGACTGCTAGGATGGGGACTGACCTACATATCGAGCGAAATGTCTGAATCATAAAGACATAGCGTCAAGGGCTGTGGTAACAGTTTTACAAAAATACATAATCACACAGAAATTCCACACAGTGCTTTCCCCATGGACATGATACTGGATCAATAATGACAGGATCAATAATTTGAAAGCCCAATGGATGATCAATGGGCTGGGATAATACCGGTCCTATATATGTTCTTATAATATAGATTTTAAAATATTATTTGAATATAACTCAGACCAAAAAGAAAAAGTAAAAAGAAACACAAGCACAGAAAAACAAAAATCAAACTGTAGTTTTCTCTTGTGATGTGCATATATTATTCTAGAGATAATCCTATCCTGATATCTTCATCACTTGCCAATGGCAATGCCATCTCTTTTTATAAACTTCTTAATTAAGAACTCCTTTTGAAAATTCTCATTCTTGTTTCCTAACTGATGACAAGAACCTATGAAAATAGGACCTAAGAGTGTGAATGTTCCTGTAGCTTATTTTATCACCTGAAAGAGGCCATCTATTCTGAAATGAAATTCATCAGCTAAAAATAAAAGATTTAAGCTCAGTTTATTTCTATCTATTCATTTATTCAACTATTAATGTGAATCGACTATACACAGGGTGTTAATGGTCTTAGAAGATGAAGCAGGAGAAAACCATAAAAAAATGCACTAAAATCATAAATAGGAAAATGAAGTTGTCAAACACATAACGCCGCTTCAAACACCTGGGAGCCATTTTAGGAAGGAATCTTACTATTTTTGTTGTGGTTTAAGTTAATCCTAAATCTTATTGGAGCACCATGCTTCTAAATGATTAAATGAAAGATTTTAGAAAAAATAGTAAGATTGGGTCCACAAATAAATGGTGGTAAAACCCAATCACTTCAAAACTGATGCGATACTGGCCGTGGAAAAGGGGCAAAGGGGCAAAGTGAAGAGTGGAGGTGGGCCTGGGCCACCTCCTGGCTGCGACCACAGCGGCCCAGCCACTTTCTGTGCCCTGGTGACTTTACAGCACAGGGGCCAGTAATGCCAAGTCCAGTTTGTGCCCCACTGCTGCCGCAACCTCAGTAACTTCAGGGGAAAAAAAAAAAAAAGCAGAACAAGATTTGAGTCCCATGAACATATTAAAATCCAAAACATGAGTGGTACTTTCAGCATGCCTAAATTTTCTATGTAATTTAAGTCCTAGTAAAAGCTCATACGCACAATAACACACTGCACTGAAAGCAAAGTTAATTTCTCTCTCGAGAAAATCATTTGGCATAAAAATCCTACTAGGCTGCGGGAGGAAACCGGGCTCCTTGGGGACAGGTCCTAAGCACAGAACAAAGACACCGGCCAATTGTGGCTTTTTGGCATTTTCAGTGACTGGTGCTGGGCCCATCGGGAGCAGGCCCGGGGGTCCTGGTGCAGACCTCTGTACACAGCGAGGGGAGGGTGCTCGGGGAGCATGAGGACAGGCTGACCAGTTGTGACCAGGGGTTCCCAGCACGGGCATGGAGCGGGGTGCTGGCCCCCACCGCCCCATCTTCTCGCGGCCCTTGGCCTCCGCAGTCCCTGCTGTTCAGGTTCTCTGTTCATGTCTGTGGATGCGAGCCCATAATGGAAAAGTTAACTGGGAAAATCCAGTTCCCAAACCCTGTGTTCCAGGCACACACCCAAGAAATGAGGATGGGGATGGATGGAAATAAACTGAGGCAAGTATTTCTAAAAAGGAACTAAAAAAGCACAGCAAGATAGAAACGTGAGTGTGCTTATTCAGGGAAAGCTCCCTACTTTCAAGCCAAGTGGCCTCAAGGAAGCAGATTCACGTCTCTACATTTCCATTTCCTCATCTGTAAATTGGATGTAATAACCCCTATAGCACATAGAATTAAATTCTGGTTTAAATATCCATTATATTGATACTTCTTTTAGTCTCCTGTATCTTATAGCAGCTAGAAGTAAAAACCTAAAATTGTGGAATTGTAACCCATACCAGACTCTGAAAATCTGTTCTACAACTAATTGTTGTGCTGTGCATTGAAATTTATTGCTTTTTTTTTGTATATATGTTATTTGCACAAAAAAGAAAAAAGTGATGATTAAATATATATATATATATTCCTTCTAGCCTCCATTGTTCTGGAGCAGCTAGAAGGAAAATTCTGAGATGATGGTGTGGCAGCCCATGACAAACTCTGGGATCTGTCCTGTAACTACTTGTTGAAGAGTGCTTTGAAAACTACTGCGTTTTTCTTTCTTTGCTTTGTATATATGTTATCTTATACAATAAAAAAAAAGTTCAAAAAAATTCTGGTACATCTAGCAGTCAGTAACACCACCAACAAAAGCTCTACTTGTTTTTCTTGCACAAGAATAGTGAAGGGAAGAATGGCAAGGCAGGTCCATTCAGCTGCCAGACTCTTTCCAGCTCCACTATTCTGCATCTCTAGGGAGTGTGCTTTGACCTCATGGTCCATAGTAATTGCATGAGATCCAGTCATCACATCTGAATTCCAGGAATCAAGGAAAGAAAGGTACATGGCCTGCCTTCCTAGAAATCCAATTGTAATTCAGCTTACCACTCACTGGCCATTACTTAAACAGATGGCCATACCTATTTGCAGTGGGGGGGAGAGGAGGGGGCAACTGAAGTCTTTTTAGCTACACAGCAATATCCAGCTAAAACTTGGGTTTCTGCTACTAAGGAAAAGAGGAAAATGTATATTGAAAGACAACTAGGAGACTACCACCCAACCCATCTTCATAATTATTCATAATATGTTGTCATACACATTAACTTTATAATTCTGTTGTTGGTATTTTAAAAATGCTTAGCACAGTCCTGGAACTTTTTTGTGCTTCTGGGAAGAGGTTCTGTTTCATGCTCTTTCCCAAGCCCCATCTCCTTCTATCACTTAAATAATATATCCATATCTGACCTTGGTCACTGCCTCAGAACTTATCACACATATCAGCAATTCTGATGACTTTTGTCCTCTGAACACTCCTTTTATGATAATGTATAATCTCTGGAACCATTTTAGGACTTTTTTTTCCCATTATACCATTTGTGTCATGATTATAGTAGATGATAAAGCAATAATTTGAATTAAAATCATTCTATTTCCGATCATCATAAAATTAAACTTCTAAGTTGACTGCATCCTTAATGGCATTCAAGATGTATATGCAAAAATAAATGCTTATGTTTATTTGTGGGGGGGGCATGCAATTAACTTACTTTAAAATAATTATGATGTCAAAATTGTGGTATCACAAAAAAAATGTTTAAATGACAAAACAGATCACGCTTTCTTTGGGAACTGAGTATTTGTTTGCTCAGGAGTACAGTATCAAAACTAGGATAGAAAACTTTTTTCCAGGGCTGATGTTTAAAGGATTTCATGCTGCCTTTAAAAAAAAGAGAGAGAGAGAGAGAGAAGATATTTTGTTTTTAACTGGCCACAGAGAGGGTTTTACACTGCTATTTGTAAGTATGAATCTGCTAAGAGAGGCATTCTCTCTTAGCATCGACACACCCTCCATTACATAACCTCTGTATACCATGTCCCTCCCTTGTCCCTTTTCAAAACCACACCAGAGCAGAGGAGCCAAGCACAGTGTGGGAAACAGGAAAGAGAGTTCTTCGGAAGACTAGGGACACTCAAGGAAAGAAAATCCTTAGGTCCAAGGAGATCCAAACATAAATACCTAATCAATAAGTTAAGCCAATTCAAAATTAATTGGCTATAAGCCATCAAATCCTTGAGTAGAGATCCTGGGCTGGGCCCCCTGAGTGAATGCATGAATGAATGGGCTTCCTATGTAGAACAATTTGCATTTATTCACTTATGGTAAATACATATTATGGCACGTGAAACAAATGGCAGCCATGGCCTTCACTCACACGCGCCTGCTCAGCTGGTTCATGACACCTAGAATCTGCGCGTGCAGATCAAATGTACGTACTGGAAATGCGGGCAGTGGAGGTGCGTGCTAGAGTTCAGGGTGAACAGAACAAACGCGGGATACAGTGTGCAGGGAAGTGGGCTACAAATCATCGGGCAGCACTGACGGCAGATCTGGGATTGCTTGTTCATCTCTCCTTCTCCCCAAAAGAAGCCACACCCTGCAGCCAGGGCCAGTGTAACAGAAGGCGGGTCTCCTCCCACAAATGTGTGTGAGCCTCGCAGGAGGAACCATATCCAGGGCACTGAAATCACCAGAGAGTGAGGGAGAAGAGGTATTCTTACCCCCAGAGCGGACCCTATGGGTGGAGGAGAAGGACCGATGGCGCACTCTCTGGGGGGTCCTGGAGGTGGGGCGGGGTGGCGCCAGGATGTCTCTCTCACCCTGACAATGTAGTTCTGCTTCCAGCTATTTCTAGGACAGTCTGTTAATAAGACTCTGGGGGGTGGGGTGGGTTTTGCTGCTTTAAGCAATATATGCAATGACTTCACAAAGTCCCAACAGTTTTTAAAAAGATAAAAAAAAAAAAAGGGCATCCCCAAGGCAATCATTTTATATATATATAAAGATTTCTAAAAGATTAAGACTTTTTAAAATGATGACAATCAGAGTGTAACAGTCAATCTGTCCTATTCGCTAGCCCTTGACAAATAAGGCAGCACAGTCCCTGGACTTGGATTTTTTCCCTATTAAATAAATACAAACACAACTATTTATGGAAAATACAGGTAAATGATTTGGAGTCAAGAATAAGTATAAAATTGGATCTGTCCAAGGAAATGCATTAACTCTGGGGATTCCTGGTAATTGTACAATTCTGAGAGCATTACCTGCCCATCGTATTCCACTGCTTTCAGGCCTGCGTAAATGGGCACGAAACTGCTTGCTAAGAGAACCTAGAGAGAGGAAATGAACAGTTTATGAATGGCGGCATTAACATTTATATCCTATACTTGATTCATTCTTTGCCATAAAAGTCATTGAATTAATAAGTTCTATATATCTCAAACGTGCACCTGTACATACTTTAAATCTTTTTGTTTTTTACATGGGCAGGCACTGGGAAGCAAACCCAGGTCTCTAACATGGTAGGCGAGAACTCTACCTGCTGAGCCACCGTGGCCTGCCCTGCACATACCTTAATAAAAGGTAGCATTTTCAATATCTGAAGAGACCCTCATGTGCTAGTATAAGGCAGTGGTCTCTAAACCACTCAATGTCACCTGAGTCAACTCAGCATTTTACTTTTAGGCAACCAAGTCATTATAGAACCACATTTAAGGCACGTCAAAAGTCCTGAGTAAGTACAGATTGCAAATAAATTATTTAGAATGTTTTATCATATACTGTGAAATCATTTCTAAATTGTACTCTTATTTTCAGGGGCACCAGATTGCTTTGATTATTATGGTGGAAGCTAATCTGCAGCTCAGGGAGGTTCGAACCTATTTCTAACCAGGATGGTGCTGAGGAATAGCACATTTGATGACCTAGGCAGGTGGTCAGGGTATAGACAGAGACTACGGCAGGTGAGGATGCAAATTATTCTTTATCGTGCATTTAAAAAGTAAAACAAAATTACCATTTGTTTCCAACAAAAGAAGCTGGGCTCTGTTAGCTTTTCTGAAATGTTCATGTTTTATTTTGCAGTATAGTTGCCAAATCTCTAGTGTTCTATTTGAAAAGACACAGCATTAGATACCGAATATTTAAGCTATAATCTTGCAGCTGATAAGGAGAGACTTATGGCTGCTTGTTGTCAATGATTTCATGAACTTCTTTCAACATACATATTTCAGAAATGGGCTCCCAAACTGATAAGTAAATCATCTGTTTAGAATTATTTAGAACTCGGAAAGCATTTTACCCCAAAAAATAGTATTATAGCTATGAATTTTTGAGGTCAGCTCTCAAATGCCTTCTAATTCTAAACTGTAACTAAATCAACTAAATTACAGATGGAGTATAACAGAATTTCTACAGGAAAATCCTGAGTCACCACAGATCCCAGCTGGGACCCATTTCTTTTTTTTTTTTTTTTTTGCACAGGTAGGCACCGAGAATTGAACCTGGATCTCCCGCATGGCAGGCGAGAACTCTGCCACCGAGCCACCGTTGCAGCGCCCTGGGACCCATTTCTTGCCATGGCTACTTCTGCACCAGTTCAGGGAGCCCTTCAGCCTTTCATGCCTGTCTCCAGGCTCCTCACTACAAACCCCTGCTGGGGGGAAGAGCAGAGGGAGAGGCACTGTCCTCTGGCGCCCTGGGCACTGAGCCCTTGGCTGGGTGGGTGCTCCTCAATGCCACCTGCTCCCGCTCCCGTGTACACTAGGACAGGAGATGCCCACCGGCTGCTCCCAGTGTCGCCCGCGGCCCGGGCAGCATCCTGGGGGCCAGGAGACAGGTGCTGGTGGGAAAAGCATCCACACGAGTGGCCCCTGATGGGCCAAGGTCCACCGGAGCTTCTGGCCAGATTGCTGGGGACAGCCAAGCATCAGGACTCAGCAGGAAAGGAAGGCAGAAGCCACTTGTCTATCGTCTTGGTGGTTCCTGGCAGGGTCCCCTGCTCAAAAACTATGAAGAATTTCCAGATAGTGACGGCAGAGCTTTAAAGCAAGCCCAGGGTGGGTGAGAGAGAGGGGAGGGCACGGTGGGCACAGCCAGAAAGCGGGCCCCACAGTACACCCCAGAGACCCTGCGGCCCAGAGCCCACTCACATCCGCTACAGCAACAGCCGCAGGCAGCGCACACAGCCTCGGGGTGCACAGGACCAGGTGTCCTCTCCCCTACAACATGCATTCACACCCAGCATCACTGAGGCTAGTGTCACAAGTCACAATCCCTCCTTTATTGTTTTTGGTCATTTTTCTTCTTTGGGTTAATCATATGCATCTCTCTCTGTCACTTGTTTATTGAAATACCGAAAGGATACTTTACTCATGTATGTATATATTATTTCCTTCTTATATTTTAATTTTCGCTTATGTAATTTTATTAGTTTCATTTTTTCACAGGGGACGGGGGCAACCTTGCCTGAGGTGTGTCTACCCTCCACTGAGAGATCACACAGACATGCATGCGCCAGGCACTTCTCTCAAAATCTCAGTGCCCGAGAAGGCTGGGCCAGGGCAAAGCAGAGCTGGTGCTGCCTCAGGTGATTCCCTGAAGATCCCTTGGTGTGCTGGTTTGAAAGGAAGTATGCCCCCTAGAAAAGCCATGTTTTAATCAAAATATCATTTCATAAAGGTAGAATAATCTCTGTTCAATACTGTATGTTTGAAACTGTAATCAGATCATCTCTCTGGATGATGTGATTTAGTCAAGAGTGTTTGTTAAACTGGATTAAGGGACAACATGTCTCCACCCATTTGGGTGGGTGTTGATTGGTTTATTGGAGTCCTATAAAAGAGGAAACATTTTGGAGAATAGGAGATTCAGAGAGAGCAGCACCATGAAGCAGAGTCCACCAGCCAGCGACCTTTGGAGATGAAGAAGGAAAACGCTTCTTGGGGAGCTTCATGAAACAGGAAGCCAGGAGACAAAGCTAGCAGATGACACCGTGTTTGCCATGTGCCCTTCCAGCCAAGACAAAAGCCCTGACTGTGTTCACCATGTGCCTTCTCACTTGAGAGAGAAACTCTGAACTTCATCGGCCTTCTTGAACCAAGGTATCTTTCCCTGGATGGATGTCTTAGATTGGACATTTCTATAGACTTGTTTTAATTGGGACATTTTCTCAGCCTTAGAACTATAAACTAGCAACTCATTAAATTCCCCCTTTTAAAGACCATTCCGTTTCTGGTATATTGCATTCTCGCAGCTAGCAAACTAGAATACTTGGCAAAGCCACGGAGCAGCCAGGAGAGACACCACATCCCCAGTTCCCACCGCCTCAGCCCACCTGTACCCACCAGGTCACCTCTGCCCTTGGGTACTGTTTTAGAGAAAGGCTGTTGGCTCTTACAGTAAGTGCATTCACCCTACCTAAATCTGGCCCTATCATCAATTGGGTACTCCTTTAAAAAACATAATTACAGACTCTAGGTATATTTTGTAGGCACAATGTCACTACTTAATGAAGTAATTCAGCACAGGTGACATTCCGCCATACCAATAACTGGAACAATTTGCAGACAGCACACATATCGTTAAATTGCAGTACTGAGAGTTATTTAAAGGGCCCAAACCACTATAAATATAACAACTTATTTCATTATGCTGCAAAGACATATGTGCCCTTCAAAAAAAAAAAATCACTACCCTTAGAACCAGAATTATTCTTTACCCTGTGTCAAAGCATAATGTGAGGTTCACGAGTTAATGCCTGGAACTGTTTTGAGGTGTTCAGATGAAAAATGTTATCCAATTACTTTTCTACAGATAAGAACAGTGAGAATCCTCCAAAATGATACGAAAAGAGCAGCAAACTGGAAAATATCTGTCACTCCTCCAAGATGAGGTATTTTTCCTTCAGAGCTTGCCATCCAGTATGGGCTGAAGATTTGTATATCAACCGAAGCTTAGTGGGGAAATTAGCTTTAGATAGTTAAGGACTAAGCGGCTTTTTTTATTCCTTGTCAGCTTACTCCCATTTTATTGCAAGCAAATAGGATTTTCTGAGCAAGGAGATCAAGACTGACATTCTAAGGCCACTTTATAAAATATTCTGCCTAAGTGTGTGCATTTAGTGGGTCTGGTCTCAGTGTCCTCCTGGTGAGAAGAGCCTAGACCTCAATCCACCTTGGGAGGATGTGCTACTGGCACCTGCTGAGTAGAGGCCATGGATGCTGCTAAATGCCTTGCAGTAAACAAGACAGCCCCCACCCCCATCCCACCCCTGCCCAGCAAAGAAGTATCCAGTCCCAAATGTCCATGGGGCCACGGTGGAAAATTCTGAAATAGGATGGAGGCTGCCATTCATTCGCCACCACCTGGTAAAGCACCTGAAACATTATATGCACGCAAAGCCACTGATTTGATTTTTGTTCATTCTCACTAAATATGCAGTGATAAAAATAAAAGCTAATTCTTTCCTGTAGCAACCGTATAAAGCATTGTCAAGTGCATATCAGTACCTGCTCTGACTAGTGCTTTTCATTTCACATTTTCTCTAAAAAGTGTGTTTTAGAAGATTATGTGGCCTAGCTTCCCTAGAGAATCAATCCTTGACAATTTCACTTATGCCTAAAGTTTGCTACAGAGTTTAAGGAGAAGCTGGCTGCTTATATGGAACCTGCTAGTGTCCCTGAAATTCAAAGACAGATTGAAATTGATCTCCCCCAGTCCTTCCAAGATAACAACCAACCTTCACTTCAGTGCTTATTTCACCTTCACAAGGATAAACATAGAGAAGATTTTGCTTCAAGAGCATTCTCCGCATGTGCAAGGAAACTTAGAACACAGCACTAGAACGAACATAGGTCTTCCCAATAGAGCCAGTGACACCATTCCACCCTAAAGCTTTCTGGGTATGTTAAAGAGCATGTACATTTGTCAAAAGACTATTTGGCATCATTTCTGTGCCTTGGTCTTGAGTGTGAAAAATTAAATGATGTTGACCAATTCAAAGAATCAGTGGTATATGCCACCGTGACATGACACAGGGTTGGTTAATTGGATTTAAAACTTTTCATTTGGATGAGGAGGTGGAGGTGGCATATGACTTTCTTTAAACAAAGGTTTACCTCCCTAATTATGCCTTGCTGTAGGTTATTATTAAAATTTGCTTGCATTTTTTTCCTTTTGAAGAAGAGTAGCCCAAGAATAAAATCTGGACGTTAAAGTGAACGAGTTGTTCTATGAAATGTACATGCTTGGACATTCGGGGGTTAATATGTAGAAAGCCTCACAAGTACAGGAACTGCTAGGTACTCAGGAGGAAAATGACAGAGGTGCTGAGATGGGGGTAGGAGAGCAAGGAGCCCGGAAGCAAGCAAGCACACACGATTAGTATTTTAGAGTTGACAAAGCAGTTTCACACGTATTATCCCATTCCGTCTTCATCACAATGCATGGCGTAGCTTGGACAGTATGAATTCCACTTTACAGATGAGGAAACCAAGGTTGGGACTCACCAAGGATCCCAAGGGCTAGGCTGGGTGCACTGCATTTTCCATTATCCTTTTTCTTTGGGAGAAATGGAACTCAGCTTGGTGCTGATCTCTTTAAAAACAACTGACCCACAGAGACCACCAGTCAGTGGATCTGATCTTCCCGGGGAATGTTTCTGTCTCCACCTCTCTCCCTCCCAAAATGAGTGTGGCATCCGAAGTGTACCTCTCTGATTGCTGGGAAATAAAGGTGAGGTATTTTGAGGAGGGGGCCTCCTGGGGCTCGGGCTTAACCACACGACAGTAGGAAGCTGTTTGGCAGCAGACACAGTCCGTGCTTTTCTCTGCCCAGCACAGTCTCTTCTGGGAGGAGGGTGGTGAAGGGCACAATCATTCTGGATGAAAGGCCTGAAGGCCAAGTGTCTTCCTTACAACAGTGACCAAAGGATAGAAATAAATAAATTAAATCACCATGGACACAGCATTCAGAATTCTATGGATCAGAAAGCAACTGGTCAGCACGGGTTCTCAGGAAATATTCAACTGAGCCTTGCAGCTATCAAATGAGAGAATCATTTTTCACGTCCCTGAAAATAAGGCCAATTAATACAATTTAAGTACGAACCATCACACAAAACAGAAGCAAAGGAAGAAAGTCGAGAGTAAAGAAGTGTACAATCAAATGTTTAATGCTTGTAAAGCTGGGTAGCCCTCTATTCTGGGAAATTGTATATATACATGTGAGTGCATTTTCATGAAGACCTAAGATGATAGTATAGGGTTAAAGAATGAAATCTGTAAGAAAGGGTGAGTCCCACTCCGCCTACAAAGAGGGAGCTGAGATTTAACACTGTTTTAAAATATTCTGAAGGATGCATATGGGGAGCCTGACCAGCCCCTGCAGTGTATAAGGATTCTTATCTTATTCATCATCATCAAATTATCCATCATTCAGTGCGAGCTGTAATTAACATGTATATATGACTTCACCATTTAAAACACATTTTTACATGCTTTACTCTAATCTCCACAGTAACATTAATGAGCTTATTTCCATTTCACAGATGAGAAAGCTGAGCTTCAAAAACCTTTAGTCCAAGAGGATGGCATCAGGAGATGACAGACCTAGATGTGAATCCAGGGCAACTCCTACAAAGCAAGATGTGCTCTCAGAGAACAGGAAAAAAGGACCTAAAGTACAAACACACGCACACACACAAAAATACACAATTCAAGCTTCAAGCTTCTCACTGGATATTCAGGTACCTAGTCAGCCTGTCTGCAATGAAGGGTAGCAGTCAATGGATAGATAATGAACAGCTAAACATTTTTAAAAATCTGACTGGTAAATGCTAAGATAAATGAATTAATGACTATAAAAAAATGGATATATAATGCAATATGGAGCAAGGCTTTTAAAAAGGCTAAAATTACCAAAACTTGGGACTCTCCCGCATCGCTTTACTGGTCTCTCTCATCTACAGAATTCCCAGATACTGGAAAGCTGATTCAAGTGGGTGAGTTGAGGACCCCAGGTGTTCAAAGCTGCTGGGAGCCTGGAAGTGACCTATTGCCAGGCAGTTCCTTCCCGTGCTCCGGAAACCCAGTCTACCCAAGGGAAGCAGGACACCCTGCAGGTAACCACCTCCTCCATCTCCCCTCCTCCATCTCCCCTCCTCCATCTCCCCTCCTCCATCTCCCCTCCTCCTCCTCCCCTCCTCCATCTCCCCTCCTCCATCTCCCCTCCTCCTCCTCCCCCTCCTCCATCTCCCCTCCTCCATCTCCCCTCCTCCTCCTCCCCTCCTCCATCTCCCCTCCTCCTCCTCCATCTCCCCTCCTCCATCTCCCCTCCTCCATCTCTCCTCCTCCTCCTCCCCTCCTCCTCCTCCTCCCCTCCTCCATCTCCCCTCCTCCTCCTCCCCCTCCTCCTCCCCCTTCCTCTTCCTTCCCCCCTGCCTCGTCCCCTTCCCCTCCTCCTAACCAGCCAGAACAACCACACTACACAGCACCATCCCAGACAATTTCCTCCCTGCAGCCTCTGCTTTAATCAAAACAAAGGACACTGAAAATATCACTCCCAGAGGGGGGATGTATTTTCTTTCCCATTCATGCTTTTTCTTTTTCTCTCTCATTTGTAGCTTCCACCCATTCTTTTTCTTTCTGGCTAAATACATCACAAGTATTTCATTCATTTGTACAGACCTAATCTGCTGTCAAGGAGCTAGCCATCCTACCTTTTTTTTTTTCCAGTTCTGAAAAAGGCTAAAGCTTTCTTCTACTAAACATTTAAAATATTCCTTGTATAACCTAGGATAAATGTTAATTATTCAATATTCTTCTCACAAGGCATTATATATTTTTCTTACCTATTTCTCTTCTGTTCAGTGAACTCAAATAATTACACCAATTCTCCCAACAGTTATCATTCAAAACAAAGGAAATAGGAAGAAAATCATGTTTACTCACTACAATAATTTTCTACAGCTGCTGTAAAAAATGATCACAAACTAAGTGGCTTCAAACAATGCAAGGTTATCATCTTATAATGAGGACAACCATAGGTCTTGGTGGTCTAAAATCAAGTGTTGACAGGGCCGTACTCCTTTCTGGAGGCTCTAGGGAGGAATCTAATCCCTTGCTCGTCGGGTGTGGGCAGAATTTGGGTCCATGCAGCTGTACGACTGAGGGCTGGGGGTGAGCTTACATCCCATCCCTCACATGGCCCCCACATCTCAGAAGCAGCGAAGGCACCTTGAATCGTCATCAAGCTGCCACATCTCTGACCACAACAGGGAATGTTTCTCTGCTTCTAAGGACTCATATGACTCCACCAAGTCCAGCTAGGATCCTCGCTCCATTTGAACATCCTTAACGTACCAAAAGGGTCCTTAGAGGGCCCTCTTGCCATGTCGGGTCACATACTCACAGGTTCCAGGGATCAGGATGGGGATTAGGTAGGGGACATCTTTGGGGGCTGGGGGCATTTTTCCACTGACCACATTCCCTCCCTCCCTCCTTTCCTTCCTTCCTTCATCCCTTCCCTCCTTTCTAATTAGGACTTTGTAATATATGCCACCTTAGTTCATTTATTTATTCATTCCTTCATATTCCCTCACTTAACACATATTGATTAGACATCTACTTTGTGGCTATGACAATAACGGATAAAACAGAAAGAAATCCCTGCCTTGTTGGCACTTAAATTCCAGTGAGGGAAGAATTTCATTGTTCCCATGAAAACCAGAAGAGGTATTTCAACTTAGTTTGAGGTTTATGGATCTGTACTAAGCATTGCCAATATGTGGCCATTCAAGGCTGGCTGGACTGGCTTTTGCCTTCATATTGTCTAGCTCTGCATAAGAATACCATGAGACCAAAGAAAATGATCTTTTTCTATGATGTAAGGACTTCGGATAAATGAGAGCCTAGCATAATTGGTACAGGGTGTACAAAAGTTCTAATCTATGAAGGTGCAAAGTAAATTTACTTGTAGTTGAATGTTTCCTTAGGTATTTCAAAGTATGAGCATTTGCATGATAGCAGAAATCGATGTATTTATAATCTATAAAGAATTCTTATCTCATGTTCAATCCATTACCTTCTGCTGTATCAAAACATGCATTCTTCATATTACCTGAAGCTTGCCATGATTCACACAAAAGGAAAAAGAGAAATCTACACAGCTCTTCTAAGGAAAAAAAATCTCCCATTCAACATACATTGAATGTATGACCTTAGTCAGCACACTGCTCGCTGCTGATTTCCCAGAGATAATGGGCTTTCCACCAACTAACTTTCAAATGTGTTTAGACAGAAAGGCATCAAAACATAACAGATTCACCGCCATTATCAATTTTAGAGCATTTTCAGTACTTCAAAAAAAACCACAATGGAAGGAACAAACAAGACATTAGGCTGAAAAGTTAAAGCCACGTGGGTTCCAAGATTGGTTCCTACTTGTAATTCATATAACTGTGGACATGGCATCTAACATCTTTCTGCCCATTTCTTCTTCTGTTAGAAGAAATAAATGAATGGCAGTCATAAAGCCTGTTCAACCTGACTTACAGAGTTGTCGAAGGATCAAAGAAGGTAATATCTGTAAAAAAAAGTCTTACATGAGCTGCGAAGTAGCAGCTGCACAAATGTAAGTTATTATTATCTCTCCTGAGCTGCTTAACAAACCTGTGGTCAAACGTCACAGGTAAAGGTGATCCACACGTCTTGAGGAGCCAACTTTGAGGGGCCCTGGCTGATCTTTTCACCCAACACATAATTTAGTGAGCACAGATTACCCATCAGGCATGAGATAAGCCACCAGGTCTAAGGGATGTGATAATGCTCATTATCTGCATGAAGCATTTAAATGGCAGCTCTCTCACAGGACTGCTAAGTTCCTCAAATCTGTACTGGACCTTTCTTACCTTGATGAGGTCTTCCCTGGAGGAAAAATGGGAGACCAGGAGGTTTTCCCTGGTCTTGGTGTTGGTGATGGATACATGCAGTTGATTCTGGGCTAGCTCGTGAGCATTGGTGGGGAGAACTAACTCCATTCCGCCTCTGAAGAAGACAAAGTGCTTGGCATTATTCACCTTTAATTATTGAACACACTGTAAATATTTTAGGAGAGAGAATGCTGAGCTTGCCACAGTTTATACAAGATGTTATCAACACTCTGTCTTCATGCACTTTCAGGAGGAAATGGACTAGATGTACCTCAGCCGTGCCATAAAGTCATAACCGGGTGTGACTGCACCAAAAGACAGCCCTCTAGTTTCTTCAGCCAACTTGTAGGTAAACTCAGTACATTCCTGAAAAAAGAAATGAAAAAGGAGGCTGTGTTTTCTCAAAAATTTATTCCAGTTCCAAAACTCTGTGCTGACTACCTAACTCACTAGGACCCTACAAATCTAAAGCCACACCTGAGAGTCTCCACACCTCCTTCACTTGACCTGCTCCTCACCCACCATTCTTGCTTTAGAGACTGCTACTCTGTCACAGAAATCCTATTCTGGACCACACTGGTATTTTCTCCAAGCTCTGCGTTCTTTGAATTCAGGTTCTTTTTTAAAAATAATTTTGATCACACCTCTAAATGGCCTTCACCCACATCTGGAAAATCCTTCACAGCCCAATTCTAATTCACAGAGCCCAGAACACAATCATCCTCCTCTCCAACCCCAACTGGGTGACCTCAGAAACATTTCATTTATAGTTCTGTAATGGCACTGATTATTATTTACAATACTAAGAGCAGAAATAATAGAAATGACTGATGACAACAGTCTGCACGTGCTAAGTCTTTAGAGGTTAATGACTTGATAAAAGTCTCCAGGGGACTCTGGGTTGGGAACCATTAATGCTGACTCTGTCAGTTCATCTTTACAGGTAAAGGTAAGGAGGGTATAACTGCCCCCATTTTACAGATAAGAATACTGAGGCTTGAAGATAAAGATTAAGCATCTTTTCCAAGATTTCAATGAAAATGAGGGTCAGAGTCAGAATTTGAACCCAGGTCTGTCTTTCATGTATTGATTCCTTCAATTTGTAACCAACCAGGCGCAGGCACAGGGGTAGGTCCTGGGATTCAGAAGCTCAAATGAGATGCAATGAGAGCCTGCCCTCACGAGACCTGCACTGCTCTCCTGGGAGGGATGCAGAAGGTAAGTAGTAGGTGGTAAGACTCCTGCTCCATGGGACAGTGAGAGCCTCGGTGTGTAAGGCATGACAGCATAAGAGCACCGAGGAGGGGGGTTGTCAGCAGAATAATGCCCTCCCAGCACGCCTATGTCCTAGTCTCTGAACTTGTGGATATGATGCCTTACATGGCAAAAGGAACTCTGTAGATGGGAGGGTATCCTGGAGTCGCTGGTGGGCCCAATGTCATCACAAGGGTCCTTATGAGTGGAAGAGGGAGGCAGAAGGTCCACAGTCAGAGAGAGGGCTGAAGAAGCTACACAGCTGGATTTAAAGAAGGAGGAAAGGGCCACATAGCAAGGAATGTGGGAGGCCTCCAGACTCTGGAAAAGGGAAGGGAACAGATTTTCTCCTAGAGCCTCTGGAGGGAGTGTGATCCTGCCAAAAGCCTGATGTTAGCACAGCAAAACCCCTATATCCATATCAGAAGTCTGACCCCCAGAATAAATGGCAGTTGTTTTAAGCCACAGAATTTATGGTAATTTGCTACAGTGGCCACCGGAATCTCATACAGTGGACGTTGAACTCCAACTTCAGGGGGTCCACAAGAGATTCCCTCCAACAAGACAGCTAAGCTGGGAACTGAAATATGAATAGGAATTGGACGGGAGATGGGGGGGTAAGAGCACAATAGTCAAAGAAAAGAGCAAGGACAGTTGGAGAGGGCACAGATGTGCAAGGTGGCCTCCATCTGGCTGCATTGCAGGAAGCCCAAGGAGGGCTGAGTCACACAGAGACATGGGAGTCATGACCTGAAACCTGGACTCGAGCCTAAGGCAACAGGGAGCCCCTGGAAGAGTGGGGTCTTCATGTAGGGGAAGGAGGTCATCACTCCGCTGCAGGGGGATGGACTGGAAAGTGCAGGAGGGGGTGAAGACCTGAAGGTCAGGAAGCGACTGTAGGCTTCTAGGTAAGAACCAATTGCCCAAATTGGTTCTGCTAAGCTGGACTGCCCACTTAGCTAATCTTCTTATATTAATTTTAATTACACACACATACACACACATACTCTCTCTTCTATGAGATGGTAGGCTTATCAACGATGAGGAATGGACTTACATTTTTGTGTGTTCTCTGCTGTTTCTAACACCATGCCTTGCAAATTGACAGGAACTCTTACATCCCAATGTCTAAATTTGTATTCCACCTAAAATACACCCTGCATCAGGTGCTTCTCATAACTGTGCAAGCAGAAATTCAGAGCTGTGTTAATTACTCACACATTCATCACAATAGTGCAAAACTGGAGGAACTCAGCCTATTAGCAAGAAATGAACTAAGACTAATTTGAGAAAGTAGAAAATAGTTTGCCAAAAAAAACTAAAAGTGAACCTACAAGTGGTATATTTCATACACCAAAAAAGAACAAGAACAAAAAGACGCCTTCAGTCAAATGGCCAAAGACTTGTTTTTAGAAAGGAGAAATGAAGATGCTCTAGGAAAATAAGGGGAGTGTTTTCCACCTTCTCACACAAGTTACCCATAAAGACTTACCCTAACTTAACCTAACACAATAGGAATCAGCGGAATTACCAATTTAATGAAAAAATAAGTAAAATTCAGGCACTCTGATTTGAAAATATGAAGATACCAGTTTCAAATTTAGGTAACACTCATTCAATGTCACAGAATTTCAGTGAAGTCAATTATTACAGTACTTACAAATCATGTTAATTCTAAATCACCCTTAACTCATTTCTAAATTTACAGAGGATTTGAAACCAAGTCTACCCAACTGCTAAGCCCGGGATTTGTCCCACCTGAAGGGAGGACTTCACAAAAGAGCAGGAGACAATGCTAGAAGCTCAAGCGGCCAACAGGCTGGTGCAGAAAGGAAAGCAAGTTCTGGGAAGGAGCTAGCCTGCAATTCAAAGCCTAAGATTCTGCTAGTTTGGGGGAATTGCTGCCCTTTACTTATACTTTCCTTGGATTCAAGTTCTCATCCTGTGTAATTTCTACTGTTTTAATCACTTCCCTAGTTTCCTGTAAATCAGCAATCTAAAGACTGGAGAAGAAAAGATAGCAGACTTATTTACTTAGTCTGTCATCTAAATAGTTATTATCCAGTGGCCTGAAATACAGTTCCCCTTCCATAAACAGGTGACAACAGATTTGAGAATGAGATTATGATACTTAAAACTTTGAAAATTTAAAATGTTAAGTACGACAAATTTATTCTTGAGCATGAATGTGTTAAACCTCGGTTATTCTACGATCACTTAAAACCACTAGAGTGTGTTAAGTAACTAATAAATATATTCTCTACCCACATAGACAAGCTCTCACAGCCAGAAAACGCATGACCACCGTCTAGAGAGCAGAAGAGAGATTTTTTAAAACACTGATAAGCTTATTTGTATTACTTCTGAGTAAACTGCTTGGAATTCAGAGCTTTCTTCTTATTGTGAGAATTTAAAACAAATCAAATGTCCACATTATCCTTCTTAAAGGGAACAGTATGCCACATTTGTATGTATATCCCCGTTTGTAAAGAGGATTGAGCCCAGTTAGCCATCACATGTTGAAGGCCTTGAAAACATCCCTGTACTCTTTTGCCCATCACAATGAAGAAATATCCTTTCCTTGCCAGAAGCAGGGTTGGAAACTCAAGACTAAATAAAACCCCAACTGTAAAGCAAGGCATTTCATTTCCTCCTCTCATTGTCACTCAAAATAATGTTCTGTTGTAAAACCAGAGCACAGATCCCTAATGATGAAATTTTAAAAGAAAAGTCTCAACTTTTTCTGTTTTACAGACAAAGGATCATTCCTGAGCTACTAAAATGCAGCAGAGTGAACCCTCGTCTTTGCTGTTTTGTCTTCATTTCTTGAGGAGGAACACAGCCTAGTTACTATGGAGTTACCTCTATCTTCTCTGGTGCGGTCAGCAGGACAGAAGCCACCAAGGCTCCCGCAGAGGCCCCAGCGAAGGCCCTGACAGCTTTCAGGAGCTTTCTGCCGTGGGTGCGGAGTGCAGATGCTGCCCCCAGGTGGTAGATGCCCAGAAACCCACACGCCGAGAAGGACAAGTTGATGTGCTTCATTCTAGCTGCGACACTGCCAACACAAAAATGGAAAATGCTGTAAATGGCTTAATTTATCCCACGTGCCCTGTAGTTCTGGGCTGACCCTAGTGGCAAGGGTTTAACATATAATCCTGTTTTAACTATTTTAAGTATAACTGTTTCAATTAATTCTAATTAAACACCCGTAACTTTCGTGAAACGTTTCTTTCCCCTCTCATATTGACCCAAAATAATCCTCTTTCAAAAAAAAGAAAAAGGATTTACAACATTCCGTATTTGTTCAGTACATACATTATGCCATGTATTATTCAAGTACTTGGCATGAAAACGATATATACATCCCAGTTGGCAAGGCATTCGTTTTTTTGTTATTGATCTTTTGAAACAATTTTTTTTTGCTATGACGTGAGAAGGTAAAATTACTAAACAGTGTAGCAAATTTCAGACGACACATTTGCTCTTTGCAAGTGCAATAATGAATTTCAAACGTAGGTTTCTGCTACCCTTCCCCATATTCACTGTAAGCATATTTTTAAAAATCGATACTCACAGTTATTCAATAATGCAAAAAGCAATTATTTATTAACGCAAGAAGCAATTACCCAATAGCGCAATCTATATTTGCATGTTTTCATTGCCCTCCAGATAAACTGACGTCACGATTTGCAAAGGCAAGTGAAGGCTCAAAGAAATGGACACATTTCTTTTTATCTGCGACAAATCTAAACATAAAACTGTTTTCTGAAGCCTCGGTGGACACCAGCATTTGAATTAAATCTTGCCGCGCGCTGCCCACTCTGTTGCGACCCTCAGGACCTCCTGCGGGTGCGGTGGTGGTAGTGGGGGGGCGATTCAAGGACTTTCAGATCAGGCGCATCCCTCGGGCCTGGACGAGCGACCTAAGGACACTCATTCCTGCTGTCCCGGGAGAGCCTGTGAGGGAAGGAGGCCCGGGCACTGCTGGCGACGTTGGCGTTTGCTGAGAATCGGGGTCACTGTTCCGCAAATGCCCTCCCGGCGGAGCCCCGGATTTTACTTAATTTCTGCAGATCGGGGAGGCGGCGGGGGAGGGTAGTCAGTTTCCAGATAGTCCGGGGTCGCCGGAGTCCTGAGGGTGCCCCGGCGGGGGTCACCGCCCCTCGCCCCCCGCCCCCTCCCCACACACCCGCAACCCACCCTGACCCGCCTTCCCACATCAGCCTCGCGGGACCAGGGTCTGCCCCAGGGACCGGCCTCGCATTCCGTCCTATCTAGGCGGGAGGAAGCACTTCCGCGTTGAACGCCCCGCCCTTCATTCAGGAGACGTGCTGGGACGTCACTCAATAAGTTCCCACCAATCACGGCTCGGCGCTGACACTTCCTACAAAAGCTTCAGACGTAGCTCTCCCCGCGCGTCTGTGATGTCATCACGCCGATCAGGGCCTCCGGCTGACCCGCCTTCTCCATTTAAATTGCTAAACCCAACATGGCGGCGCCCATTCAGCTGCCGCATGCGGGTAGTTCAGAGCGCGGACAAGGGATAAAGCATTCTTGCGTAGAGTCCAGCTAACTGGCGATGCCTAGGGACGCCTTTTTGTCCTTGGGAACCAATAAACTCCACCCGGGGGCCGGCACTAAGCGGTGAACCAGCTGACTCTGAATGACCCGCATTTGCTCGTACCGGAAGTGTTTGTCCTTCTTGAGTTCAGCCTCCCGGAAGTGGTTCCTCTCTCTCACGCCCGCGCGCTTTTTGGGCCATTCGGCTGTTCCACTGGGCGCCTTTCAGGGTATAGGTCGGCACTCGACGCCTCACAGATTTCTGAAGCTTGCCTTTGTGTTTTCTTTAAGAAGTTACTGGAAAACCCAGACTGTCGTTGAGCGTTCACAACCTCAATCTGTGCTAGGCTGTTTGACGTCTGGCATGTTGTATAACTTCTCTCAGTTTTCTGGGTAGCTTGTCTGCAAAATGGGATGAAGTTCGCGTTGGCGATAAACTGTAAAACTCGTGCCGTTCAACAAACCTTTAACAGTTGCCGTTCCGTCCTGTGGCACCACTGGTCAGACTTAAGAAGCAACCTAAAATGGTGGCCAAGCTGGCTGACATTCACCACCCAGATTTAAAGAACTCTGACACCTTTTCTCCTAAAGGAAAACTTCCATGTCTAATCCTAATGACAGCGTAAAGGAATCCCCAGACATCCCAGCTGGAGGATCTCCAGGTTCTCAAAGATTTACACGCACTGCAGTTAGGAAAAGGAACATGGGAAATGCGGTTGACTGTCTTTGCCTTAAGCAAAACAGGAAGGAGGGGCACGCCCTAGATCGCCACTTTGCGCTTTTTCCCCCGCTGGCCCAGGACACCTTCTGTATGGAGAGCTCCGGATGTGATGATCAACGAAGAGATTATCTTCTTAATTCTTGTAAGTAGTCTTACACAGCTGATCCTGAAAAAGAGCCTAATGCCTAAGCATAGCATAACTACATCATTTTATGGAATCTTTACCATCGTCAGAATTTAGTGATGGGAGGGTGAAGGGACATCAGAAAATTTAGGACATCCTTCTTCAGTCCTTCGTTCTTGCCCTCTAACTCCTTGTGGTTGACTGGGTCCTTCTATCGGCAGCATCCTTTGGGAAGCTTATTAAAAGGGAAGAATTCTAGGCCCCAGCCGAGGTCTCCTGAATTAGATTCTGCACTTGAACAAAAATAAAGGTGGCATAGTAGGAATCAGAATTAGGAATCTCCTAATGAGAGAGGGAGCCAGAGAGAGCAAGCCAGATGTGATGTATTCTGTTGGGCCTATGGTTGCAGTTGTGATCACCCAACTCCCTCCCACCCGACTCCCCTCCCATTCTTGTCTTGTTTTGTTTAGGCTAATTGGGAATGAGTTTCTAAATCTTGCGATCAAATTTCATGCCCGCTAATAATATAAATGCTTTTCCATTACAGTCGACTGCTGTCATACTATTAGAGATATATAAAAGAGAAAAATACTTAAGACTGGGTGAATCCTTTCAACACAAAGTAACTTTTTTAAAAATGTAAATTTGATGTGTGTACATATATGCATACATATACACACATGCATATATGTGTAATCACACATGTTATTTCCTTAGAAATGAGGCTATTCAGTTGAGCGTTGGAGCCACATCCATATTGGGATAAAATTGATCTATTTTAATCATTTCATCTTAAATTCAATTGATCTTTTTGATCAAAGAGAACATGCCTCCTGTTTGGAAAACCAGGAGAATAAATCATGGCATTTCAAGAAAAAGGTCTTTGGTTTGATAATATCTGAAAACAAATTCAAAATGAACATTCTTAATAAATATAGTTTATTTATGATTCAGGACTTCTGCAAGTATATGATAACCTACAGATGTTTTTAATATGGCCTTGAAACTATATATTAAACTACTTTTATTAAAGTGGAACATGTAAGAAATGTAACATTAACTTATAAGCTTCATTTTTACATTTATTTTTATTTAACTAAATGCAAAGGGTCCCAAATAAAATATTATACATTAGGCTGATCAAAAACAGATTGCACATATTTTGTTTCTGTTGTATTAGAATTACTTAATTGGAGTGCTTGCAATTAATGTTTAAGGTAAGTCTAAGAGCAAATAAGCTTTCAAAGTTTTTATGCTTAGAATACATATTTTTAGGAAAGGGTTCACATCCTTGGTAGCTGGGGGTAGGGATGAGAGGACCAGTGAATCAGAGGCCCAAATGTTACCAGATACCATTCAAAGAAAACTTTTGTTGCTACCCTAAACACCAGCCACGTATACTTTTGCGAGACAGTTATACCCTTGATGTGACAGTTCATGGTCCACAGTTTATACAGAAGAATTGATACAGTCCTTCTTGTTATCTTCAAGTAACTTGCAGTGTATTTGATTGTTGGGGAAATGATAGTTTACCAGAGCTGCTGTGACAAATACCACACAGTAGTTTGGCTTCAACAAAGGCAATTGATGTTTCACCATTTTGGAGGCCAGAAGTCCACAATCAAGTTCTCAGTAGACCATGCTTTCCCTCAGAATCTGTCTTGTTCTTGTGCTGACTTGCCACAATCCTTGGAGTTCCTTAGCTTGTATCTCTGCCTCCCTCACTTGGTGATCTGTCTCCTTGGTCTCTTCCCGTAACTTTCTCTGCCTGACTTCATCCAAATTTCCTCTGCCTTACAAGGACTCCAGTCATATGGATTAAGGCCCACTTTGAATCAATTTGGCTTTATCTAAATAAGATATTCAGAGTTCCTGTACACAAATGAGTCCATACGTTAACTAATAACATCTTCAAAGGTCCTGTTTACAAATGGGTTCTCACCCACAGAAATGCAGATTAAAACTTGAACATGTCTTTTGTAGGGGACATGCTTCAACCCCCAACAAATATCAATGTCAAATAAGTGATGAACATATTAACAGTTTCAGTACATTATCCGTCATCAAATTCACCAAAATACTGAACTCTAATGTACAGTACAGGGTCTAATCATTTCGAGGGTATTAGGGAAAGAAATATCCTGATTACCTAATCACCTTAATTCAGAGACAAAATAAGCATTTCAGTCTGTCTAGTTTTTGGCAAAATGCCTTGCTTTTCTATTTAGTAGAATCTTATTAATAATTGTCAGTAATTACCACACTGAGTATTTATTACATGTCAGTAATTCATACCCATAGTCTCATATACCTTTCACAACAAGGATGAATTTTGTAATAGATGGATTTTATAAGACTATCCTGTATTTATCCTAGATGGGAATTAAGAGCTAAAACAGTTTCCATTGACCATGCACAGAGAGAGATTCTCAGCCCAGGTCTTTCTGATTCCAAAGCCTGAACATGGCCCTTCCTTCCCTCGACTTATTCACATATGAATCGATGGGATCCTAGGCTCTTAGGAGGTGCCAATATTGTGCTAATCTGGGGCCATGAACCTCAGATATTGTTACTTCTTTTGATTAACTCTTTCTCTGGTCAGAATTTCTAAATGTATTCATAGTTGGATATGTATAATTTTACCCCAAAGTGGAAAAATTCTTTAACAAATTTGATGTATGAATTTGTTTAGTTATAGCATTTAGGGGGCTTGTTCTTGTATTGAAAAGAAAAAGAACAGTAAGCCAGCATTGCAATTAATTAAAACCACCCTTTCCCCATTTATCAAATACAACACTAACTCTTTTTGATTGCCTGTTTTCCTGGAAGTGCTATCATAAAGTAGGTTATTGTAAAAAAGAACATAATTTCCATTAGAAGTAGCATTATAAATGGGGATCAAGCTATTGACCAAGGTCTTTAATCCAAATAAATCACATTTATCATCATTTATCTCCATGTCTTTGCTCATTCATTAATACAGTTTGTTTAATTTCTAATATATGGCACAGACCAGGCTAGGCACTAAAAAAAACAGAAGAAAAATTCTGACATAAGCTCTCTACTTTTAGTGGCCTTTTTTTTCTTGCTGGAATGTACTTTCTCCTTCCCCTGTTCCATGAAATCCTGCTTATCCTTCAAACTTAAATCAAACTCTACTCCTTTGTTAAATTATTTCTGCATATATTTAACCACTTTCTGACAATATTATTCATATCTGCTTTTGGTTGCTAAGAGAAAAAGAAATAGAAAAAGGAAATGGAAAAAGAAATGGAAAGGGTTCCTGATGGTTCTGTTTTCTTCACATTCCATATCCCTGGGCAGATCACTGTGATGAACTAATTGTAATGCAATTGTGAGCTGAGCCCGTGAGTGGGCTTAGAGGTAGCCTGCAGCAGTGGACAAATATGAATGGAGGTGTGGAAGTCTCCCGAGGAAGAGGTTTGGCGGTCTAAGTGATCACGTCCACTACTGTATTCAGTAAATATTTGTTGAATTAAACAAAAGCAAAAATGCAGTGATAATCTCTATTTAAAACAGGAAAATTGGGAATTCTTCCTCTAGATATATTAAACTGTGTGATATATATTCATTAAACCAGTCTTTTCCCCCAAGCAAATAAGAATTCAATAGTAATGTTTGTTGCATTGGAAAGTTTAGTTTTAATATTAGATATGTTTAAATGAACAGTAAATATTATTTGGCATAAGTTATTCAGCATTGGCTTGACAGTGATTTTGTTTGTCTTCTTTGAACTTTAAGGGTTATTCTGGTTGTTTTACAGTTCAAGGCTCTTGCTTGCCAAGTCATTGTAAAAGGCACAAATGTTCTCTCTGATAAATTTCCCTGTATGAAGCTGTGACTCTTAGAGTTGTAGCAAGTATCTTATTTTATATGCAAGGTCAGAGAAGTAGATGCTAAATAAATGTTTGTTTTTGACAGCAGTGACAATAATGGTGATCTTTCTTCTGTACCAAAAGCATTTGGTAGAGTAAGAAGTAATCCCAAATGTCTCTTTTGTAATCTCTTACTTCAAAGCATACCATCAGAAGGCATTTTGGAAAAGATATATAGTCACCATTTAGTCAATGTTCACGTCAAGATCTGCTATTTAGGGTGGGCCGTGGTGGCTCAGTGGCAGAGTTCTTGCCTGCCATGCCAGAGACCTAGGTTCGATTCCTTGTGCCTGCCCGTGCCAAAAAAAAAAAAAAATGCACAAAGATCTCATATTTAAATAAATAAATAAGGCTTTAACACACAATTTCAAAACATTATACCTTCTTCACTGAATTTCTAAGACAAGCATAATGTAATATTCTAAATTATACAGATGCTTTCTCTATTTGGAAAACTACCAAAAATGGGTAAACTTGTAAGAAATCTGAAATATAAGTCCTAGTGAAATTTTGAAAGGATAGAGGCTGACATGGCAAAAGATTGGTGTCTGAAGATCTTTTATGACTAGGAAATAAGCTGCACAGTAGGGGACCACTAGAATGTGATAGAAACCACAGGATGCGGTTCTGCAGTTGTATGGACTGGTGGAATTTTTCCTGAGAGAAAAAATAGGCAAGTTCTGATGAACTGGTGTAAGTCCTTATAGGCGGATACATTTAAAATAATGAAAATGTAGAATTGTTATCTCTGAACGGCTTAAAGTCGTGCCAGCAGCATCCGTTGCTTGGGGAAGGCCATCTCCAGGTGTCCCTGGAGTTATGCGTGTCTGAATCCCCAGATGGAAGCCGGACAGCCCTAGTTATATTGTCATTTTAAGCATCAGCCTTTCTTTCCAATACTTTATTCTGTCCTTCTTCACCTTGGCAGAGTATGATCCCATTTTTAGCCTGCTTCAGAGGAGCCATATTAAGAAACTAAGTTTTTCATCATACAGCCCTTTAAATAGTCTCATATTTATGTTCTGCTTAAAAGCAACTATGAAAACAGAACACATTCTAAAATGTACCATAAATTTAAGGTTCTTCAAAAGGCTCTTTATAAATCTAAAATGTAGATTTTCTTATCCTCATGTACACATACTCCAAATTTTAGAAAACTACCTTAACACCAAAATTGACCACATTTTTCTATTTTATCATAGAAAAATTAAGATTCTGAAGGGTATAGTAGTATTTATAACATAACATTTAAACACAACTGAGCTAATTTTACTTTCTGTGAACATGTACAAAAGTTAAAGTTCATTTTCCTTTTGTTTCAACAACAATTCCAAAATAGCGTTGATTTATTGTTAAAAGAGAAGTACCTTCATACAACATAGTAGAGCACAGTGGTCCAATGCTATTTCGCTTATGTCAGTAGCCATCCACCAGGGTACACTTTCATTAGATGTTGGTGTGTAACTGTTGAAATCATGATGGTTTCCATCATTTACACATTTTTTCTGATATTGACTCATGCCTCAATATTTTACTTTCTGTACTACACACATCATTGCACTATCATCTGTAACACAGAAACTCTATGTACTTTACATGTTATTTGCTTTCTGTTTTAAGATGTTAAAGAAAGGAAATAATGCATAATTTGTATTTATTTATTTTACATACATGGTGCTTAATGTTGGCCTCTTCTATCCATCTTGCAAGTGTCAATGCATCTGATCTTCACAGGAACCTTGTGAGTTAACTAGAAATGCTGACATTTGAAAGCTAAGAATGGATACAGAAGGAACAAAGAGACTAAGTCACTCTATCAAGAGATGCAGTTGATAATTAGTAGAGCCAGGATCCACTTTGTAACCACTTCTCTTTGCCGCCTCCTCAGTGCCAAAGTCAGAAGTAGATGAACACTTGTAGGTTTTTCATAGTGGCCTTTTTCATAAAGACTCTGATGTATGAAGGGATAAATAGTGCTGTCTAGCTGCACCTTCTCAGAAAGAATCAGGGCCAGGCTGGGTTGGGATGCAGAACCTGCAGGGTTGGAGAGATTTGAGACCAGAAGCAAAGGGCCAGAACCATGGACTTCAGCATCAGGTACACACCTGGCACCCCAAAAAGCCAGATGACACTTTAGGGACACCTTTTCAGGAATCAAAGCAGGGCAGCATAGAACCAGCAGTCTGATGGTTAACCCCAAGTCCCATAGCCCCCTGGACCACAACATCCCAGGAGCAGGGCTGGCTACAAAATTTGTAGGACTCAGTGCAAAACAAAAATATAGAGTTCTTTGTTAAAAAATCAGGGGAAAAATGCCATTACAAGTTTTACCTTTCTTCTTGTTTTCTTTCTTTCTCAACTTGTAGTATTTTTTACTTATTTAATATTCTCAGTAAAGAAAATTAAAACTTTAAATTATTAACATGCATTTTACCATTATGTTTACATTGTGCAAAATATAACAGTTTCAAAAACAAATATTAGCACATTGAACTAGTATGTAGAATCCCTACAATTACATAATTAGCTCTTTGTAGCTCATCCATGCATATGTATTTCATTCTTATTAGAAGAGTGGAAACACTGCACAAAAGTAACTCAGCTTTTTTTTTATTTCACTTTTGGCTACATGCACAGTCTACCAATATTTACAAACTTTGGCTTCCTCCTGAGTGAGGATTGACTGAAAGGAAAAGAAACTGTGGGTTCTTCTATCTTTCCCTTTCCTTTTGTGTCATTATTTTCAGCTTAAGTGGTTGTCCAGTAAAAGGAAGATCACAGGTAAGAAAGGATGTGACAGGGCTCCTTGGTTATCTGTGTGACTTAGTACAATTTTGCCTCCTTTGGGCTTTCAAAGAAAGATCTGGTTTGAACGAGAAGGCTTGGACTTGAGGCCAGCAGCACCCCTGCTGCTTCAGTTATGGCTGAAACCTGATTACCCTAGACTTGCTTTGGGACTTAGGCATGCATTGTGGGTGGACAGAAGTCAGTGCCTCTGGGGCCTCACGGATGCTCTATATGGAAGTGGTGGCATGGAACGGGAGACACACGTATTGTGTACATCCCTGCTGCCCATGTGCATGCTTCCTTGACCCCCTGGACTTCACCTATAAAACACAAGTTTTATAAAACTTTGAACACAGGTTCAAAGATAAAATTATTGAGAATATCAGGACATTGAAATCAGAGCATTAAACCAAGCTCTTGGTCCTTCTGAACAACTTTCATGCCTCTGCAGCTGGTCCTGCTCTGGAATCCTCTCCCAGATATGATGTTGGACAGAATGGGAAAAGAAAATACCTTCTTGGATGTCTGAAAAGAGGCTGTCTTAATTATGGGTACTATTTGTAAAATGAAAAAATAACTGTTTTTTTTTTAAATCTCTATTCTTGATAGTCTTTGCCTTAAGATTCCTTTGATTGCTGAGAGAAAAAGCAAAAATCATTTTAAGAGAATCAAGAAAACTATATAATAATATAGAATCCAGGGAAGAAGAAAAATCCTTTCCCTCTTGGGGACTGGTACCGAAAAGTGGAGAGCCTTCAGAAACCATGCTTCCTCTGTGGATTTCCAGGGTTATATGGATTCTCGTTTAGGTTCTGATTTCCCTTCCTCTCGGGACACCTACTTTTTCTGCTGCTCAGCTCAAGTTTACAGGCATCCTGTACAGATGAGCTAACATCTCCCATTCCCTAGTCCAAGTTTTAGAAGAGAGCATCTGATTGGCCACGTATGTATCAGGATTCATCCCTGTTACAACCAGCTATGAATGGGTTTGGTAGGCTCCATGGAAGGTCTGAAACTGGACCAACATTCCTAAAGGTTTCTGCAACCCCTTTTGTACTTGATTAAATGTCCTAGGCAAAGTAAACTAATTAGTTCTAAGGGATAAATCATATAAACCATATCTATCCCTCCTCTAGCTATTCTCTATGATTTTTACTTTGAAACTGGCTCAACACAAGATGTCCACTGTATTTTGCAATAAACGTAATAATAATCAGGTAACTGTTACTTAACCCACAGGATGTTCCTAAATCTTTACTAATTAGGTTACATTCATCACCTCAGTCTTCACAGTAAATATTTCAAGGTATGCAAGAAAACTGTCTGTTCCAGTTTGCTAGCTGCCAGAATGCAATATACCAGAAATGGAATGACTTTTAAAAAGGGGAATTCAATAAGTTGCTAGTTTACAGTTCTAAGGCCAAGAAAATGTCCCAATTAAAACAAGTCTATAGAAATGTCCAATCTAAGGGATCCATCCAGGGAAAGGTACCTTGGTTCAAGAAGGTCAGTGAAGTTCAGGGTTTCTCTCTCAAGTGAGAAGGCACATGGTGAACACAGTCGGGGCTTCTCTCTCGTCTGGAAGGGCACATGGCGAACATGGAGTCATCTGCTAGCTTTGTCTCCTGGCTTCCGGTTTCATGAATCTCCCTGGGAGGCATTTTCTTTCTTCATCTCCAAAGGTCACTGGCTCGTGGACTCTCTGCTTCGCAGTGCTGCAACATTCTCTGAATCTCTCACTTTCTCCAAAATGTTCCCTCTTTTATAGACTTCAGAAACTTATCAAGACCCACCTATAGGGGTGGAGACATGTCGTCACCTAATCCAGTTTAACAACCACTCTTGACTAAATCACATCATCCAGGGAGATGATCTGATTACAGTTTCAAACATACAATATTGAATAGGGATTATTCTACCTTTATGAAATGGGATTTTGATTAAAACATGGCTTTTCTAGGGGACATACATCCTTTCAAACCAGCACACTGTCCTCAAAAACTTTACTGGATAACCTGGGAAAGACGTCCGCATTCATTAGAGCTCAATGCCTGGCTTCTTTACTGCTTCACTAGAAAATAATAAACAAAAGCTGGCTTTATTACATACCCTGCTGAGAAACTATTATCAGTACCCTCTCTTATAGCCTCCCTTCTCTCATGTTATTCATTAACCTTAAAAGAGTTGAGAAAACTTCTGATCCTTGATTTTTCGGAAGGAACTCAATTAAAATGATAGTAACAGTTAACCACAGCAGATTCTCAGAAATGTTTGCCTTTAGCTCATGAGTGACTTTTAGAATAGTGGCAGGGTGCCCTCCAAGATTACATGCATAATCCCACAAAAATTAATGCCAGATGGATCTGACTTGAGTGCAAAATTAGATTTTCCCCGTTCTTCAAGGTGCAATTGTTTTCTATAACTGTTTCCAGTCTGCCCCCTACTGGCTGATAGGGATTGGACATTGCAAATCACAGAGGAGGTAAATGCCAGAAAGAAGTCAACAAGTTCCCTGTTTTGTGAGAACAAAGAGCTTTCAGTTTAATGTAGTTTTAGGCAAATTAGAAACTAGCTAATGCTACTACTGCCTGTATTTTGCCATTCCCCAAATTATTTCCAGAGAGAAGTCAGGGAGCTTAAAGATAAATTTTTAAACATATACTCATATCCACACATGCTACATAGAAAGAGCTGTTTTGTGTTACTTGTCTCAATACAAAATTGAATATGTAAATATCTATAAAAGAAGACTCTTGACTAACATTAGTCATTTTTGTTTCCTAGTCTCTTGCAACCTTCACTGTTTTCTCTGTGTTGTACTTAATGACTCCACAAAGAGAGACATTAGATTGTGTCCTAAATAAAAACCCAGCCATGATAGAGTATAGCTGCTTGTTTAGACTGTTTTTAATTTTTATTTAAAATGTCTATTGAATTACCAAATATCTATTCTTTATCAACTCCATTTATGGACTGTTTTTTTTTCTTTTAGTGAATGCTACTAAAATTTAAAAGTAAACATAAGGTAATGCCCAAATTCCCCAGTATAGTTATCTATTCATTAGTTCACAAAAGTAGAACTACTCCTATTGTAACCTCTAGGATATGAAAATAGTCTTTAAAACTATATGTCTATGTGTAGCTACAAATAAAAGTGGGGGATAATTCTTTCACAAAAGAACTTTAAATTCTTTCTATTCCTGTTAGAATTTAATTTTGAAAAAATATAATATTTTCTTATTTCTATTGCAATATTTATTTGCCGTAGAAAATTTAGAAAAGACATAGTTTTAAAACATCGCAGCCCTTGTAAAACCAATGTACAAAATATTCACTCAGATATAGGTATACAGTTTACTCTGTAGAGATTTCTATTTCAAATAATAATGTACAGCATTATATAATTGATATAAGAACCACCAATATAGATATAAGCTAACTAAAATAACTGCAAATAACTGAATAGTATTATATAATTGGTCAATGATCTAATATTATTAAATTCATGGGCTCCTTTTTTGCAAATTTTGCTTCCAGGCATATAATCAACTCCCCAGATTCATGCATACCTTATCACTGCTTACTACAGTCCACTGACAAGAGACCAAACCCATATTGGATACTGAGGTTTGATTATTGATGAGGCTTTTTTTTTTTTAACCACCTGTAGGACTTCCTCCATATACTATCTGCCACCACCAAGCTATCAAATTTGTGTCCTTATAAACTATGGCATGTTGTGGGCCTCTATCCTAGAAATATATGAAGTATGAATGTCAAGGATGCATTAAAAATAACATGACAGCCGACCACAACCGGTCATGGCAGTTTGGGGCCTGGGTCTTGAAGAGAAGGTAGCACACGTGCTAGGAGATCCTTCTGACCCAGCCCCAGGAGTCAGTTCTATGTCTTAACAGCATGACTTCTAATCTGAATGCTGGCCAAGGGAATTCCAGGGCCTGGATGAAGATTGGGACAGCACGTTACTCAGGGCAAGTTATATCATCACAGAAAAAGATGGAATTGCCTCCAAAGATTAGGATGCTTTGTGGAATATCCTACAGAGAGGAAAATGGTGAATATTTGATGTAAATCAGATAGGTTTTCTTCTGTACATGAGGGTCAAGAGTGTAAATACCTGCCAGGTTGGGATGAAATCAGAGTCATACTTTTCTTTTTTAATAGCTCCAGGGATTATGCAGTAGGTGCTCAGTGGATGCATATTGATAACTGAGACTCCGTGAAGTCTGACAAAATGATTTATGTACTACTGTAAAATCCTAGTCTTGACATGAAACCAGGTAGGTCTGAGTGCTGAGACTGATTTTCTTTTGGAGCTTGCTAATTGATTTTGTTGCTTCCAGGAAATTACCTCATGTGAAGCAGAGAGGGAGGCTGCCAAGGAGGATGGACATCTACAGTGAGTACTTTGACAAGAACAATAAATACTTGAAGTTCAGATACACTTGCTTAAATGAAAGTTTCCACTTTAAAATTCCTCACATTGTATGTATATTGACACATTTATGGTTACATTTGCACACACAGATTGGACGCTTAATTCATGGGGCTTTAGATAAGCCATCATTTGTTTTTCCAGGTTCTTGCAGACCGCCTGGCCTTACATCCAGGCTCTACCATTTACTAGCTGTGTGACCTTGGGCGAGTTACTTAACCTCTCTGTGCCTCCATTTCTTAATCTATAGATTTGGGATAATGATTACACCTAAATTATAGATAAATGTTTATAAAGCTAATGGAGTTATTGTATCTACATACAGGGTAGAATACTGTTTCATCCCAACCTGTCAGGTATTTACACTCTTGACCCTCATGTACAGAAAAAAAACCCATCTGATTTACATCAAATATTCACCATTTTCTTCTCTGTAGGACATTCCACAAAGCATCCTAATCTTTGGAGGCAATTCCATCTTTTTCTGTGATGATGTACTTTGTCACAAAGTAGAAACTATTTAACTTTTTAAAAACCTAAACCTTCATAATATCAACATTAAAAACATTTAGATTACCAGATGATGTATGTCATATACCAGATAATGTAGAATGTAGAATGTATGTTAATCTATACAATGAAATCATGATTAAAGTTAAAAATGTTTATATAAAGAGCTTAGAAGAATGTTTAATAACTATTTTGTTATTATTTTCCTTGGTCATAATAACATTAAAAACATTTAGATTGCTAGATCAAACTTATGATTTTAAATAGTTCACTTATTAAACAAAAAGCATGCAGTTTTTTATTATTTTTAAAGTTTGAAATATGTTGAAAACTATGAATTACTAAATTGAGAGCAAAATCAAATGGTTAAAATGGAGAATCAATAAGCTAGAACACCTTTTCTCTCTTTAGATGAAAAAACATATACACAAGGTCAATTTATTGGAACTGATTATATTTTAAAATTCTAATTCATTTTTCTTGCAATTTATAGATCTGGTACTATTAAAATATTCATTATCTTTGCACTAATGTGGCATAACCAATTTAATTTGCAAAACAAAGATTACATGAATAGAACATGATCAATAATAAATTTTTTTCCATAAGCCTCATGTTGGAGGCATTCCATTAAATAGAGACAAGTCAGTTTTTTTTTTTTTTTTCCATGGGCAGGCACCAGGAATGGAACCCAGGTCTCTGGCATGACAGGCAAGAACTCTGCCTGCTGAGCCACCATGGCCTGCCCAAGTCAGTCATTTTTTATAACTCCATAGAGCTTATAATAAAAGAATTTCAGAATCACAAGTTTCCTCCAAGTTCATATGTTTGTTTTCCAAGTGAGCAGGGTGCAGCCCCACCCTCCTTCCCCCACCCCAAACAGGTTGGTTTGATTAGTACGAGGTGATTTGGACTGTTACATTGACCAGGTAGCACCACTTCAATTGAGTTGTAAAGCACATATCCCACAGTGCGTGAGATGGTCTTCCTCAGTGAAATACCCTCCAGCTTCACGCAGCAGCAGTCCCAGTACAGGGACCCACCGATCTAATTTCTCATCTTAGTTCTACAAGTATGAGAACAAATCAGAAAGTGTGGATGACACGCCCAGAGACACTGCACCTATGACTGTGCAAGGTGCAGTTAAGAATCCTAGGACTCTTATATCGTGTTAGTAAACGTACCACTTAAATTCGAGGGGTAGAGATGAATCATTCTTAAGTAGCTAAAGAGAGCCAAATTCCAGGCAAAGTGATAGCCCTGAGAAAATTATCAGGTACACATTTCATTCTAAAAGGTGTCTTTTCCTTCAGTTTTTTCCTTTCTAATGTGAGTTTGTTTCTGGGGTTCCCTCTCTAATATGGCCTGTCAACCTTGATCTTGGACCTGTGTCTGGGAATCCGAGGTCCTTCCTGCAGTATTGCCCTAATACACAAGGGAGAGGAGCCAGGTGTCCACAGGTGACACACCAGTTACAATAGGCATAATGACAACTAGATTCCTTGAAGAATAGCCCCTGTATTTGTCACCTTTAAATGCAGGATACAATATTAAAGTCATCTCCTTAAATTTATAGCTAATATGACAAGACAGTGATTAAGATAGTCAGAGGCCCAAAGTGCCGAGAAAGCTTGGATTCAAAGAAGAAACTGAGCACTGAAGGCTCAGTTGCACTGGGGGCATCCGAAATCTCAGAGTCTAGGCTTTTTCATTTTCACAGGTTGTATACCCAGGGAAGGAGAACAAGGTCAAGGGAAACTCAAATCAGGGAAACTGGTCAGAGATATCCATTCATATCCAGGACTCTGACGGTTTCAACTTTCATGTGAAGGGTATAGTAGGGGTTTAGATCTCCGACTCCACAGGAAGAAAAAAGAATTAAATATGTATGTTTCAACCTTGGCACTCAGCTTGAGAAGAAATAAATCTTTGAGAATTCCTAGTTGTAAGATAGGCCTCATTCAAAATTAGATTGAAATTCACATGACGTATGTGCCCAGCAAAATCCACAGCTGCGAAATAATTGTAAAGTAATCCCAGATTTATAGCATCCCCAGGCACATGGCAAAATGAAATACAAATTCTCTATGGAGAAAGTCACTTCCAGTGGATGCTCAAAAGTTTCCCTAGGGTAAGGTCTAGTCATTATAAGTTCACAACCACCAACACACACAAACAAGCTACAAAATGCACAAGAGAGCCAGCTACTATAGGAAAAAATTTTGTATATATATGCGTGTGTGTGTGTGTGTGTATGTATACATACAAGTGTATGTGTGTGTGTAAATGTGTGTATCTTCCAGAAACAGAATCAGAAAGAAAACACATTGCGAATATTAGAATTATCAGATACGGGAAAAGTTTATAGTTAAAGAGAGCTAACAAAAGAAATTAAAGAACTTATAAATTGTAGTTCAAAATATTGTCAAGGAGTAAGGGATTTTCAAAGTAGAGAAGAGCCAAAGATATTTATAGGAGTAAAATACAATAATTCACATTTAAATCTCAAACGACAGGTGAAACAGTGGCTTAGACATGAATGACCAGAGAAATAGGAAACGGAAAGATAAAATGAATAAAAAACCCAGAATGCAACAGTGTGAGAAAAATATTTAAAAGTCTGAAAGAGAGATTAAGAGATACAGTGGATAGAATAGCAGAGTTAAAATAATAGAAGTAATGAGTTCTAGACCTAAATAATGAAAAGAGATACCATATTCCTAGAAGGAAATATTTAGTATATTAAAGATATTATTTTCACTCAACTTGATACATAAAGTCAATACAATTAGACTCAGTATCATGAGGATATTAATGGATGCTGATGAGTTTATTCTAAAATTTTATGAAAGAGCAAAGAGCCAAGAATGGCCATGAAACTTCTGAAAAAGAAGGATCAGCCAAGGGTATATCATAGCTAAATTAATGAGGAGCATCATGCCAGAAAAGAAAACAGAATGGGGAAGAGAAAAATCTCATCCCTACTTGTGAGGTGTGTGTAATGGAGGGGAGATGGGCTATTTGCTGCTTTGTTCTGGGAGACTCGGGCTTCCATGTGGAAAAATAAATTGGATGTCTGCTTCATAAGAGGCACGAGGAAATCATCCCTAATTTATTAAAGGTTTAAATGGGAAAGGGGCAACTTTCAACTTTTAGAAGAATATGTAGGAAGGTGTATTTATAAACCAGGCATAATATTTGTAAAAGAAGATATTAAATGTACCTAATGAAGGAAGGTCTTAATAGATTTGCCAACATTAAAACCAGAGACTTCTATTCATTAAAAAAAAAAAAAGCCACCAAGAAAGCAGAAAGATAAGCTCAAAACCTGGGGAAGTTATTTGACAGAGAAATAGCTGACAGTAGAGAAAAGTGAAGCAACCAAGTAAAGTCACTAATTGTGTAAAAAGATCTGATCTGGAATTTTCAGAAAAGGAACCAGTAATGGCTAATAATCATATGAATATATATGCAATGCCATTAGTAATAAGGAATGTTAAAACCAGGATAAGATATATTTTATACATGATAGATTTACCAAAACATCAGAGAATTTAACGGCAATAAATTTCTTTAGTATGTGTAGATGGGGAACTTAAACAACAATGCTGAGCATTTAAACTAGTTAAACCATTTCAGAGAATAGTTGGCATTACTTGTAAAGTTGAAAAGTAGTAAACCCTAAGGCCCAGCAATTTATTGTGATGTGTATATCAAAAAGAAACTCTTGCTTATTTGTCTCCAGAAATATGTATAAGAATGTTAACAGAATTAGTTTATTTAACAGGAAAAAAACTCCAGACTATCCAACTGTTCATTGGCAGGACACTAGATAAATACATGGCCGACCTAATAACATAATCAAATGAGTAAAAATGAGCAAATACTTACTTTCACCACAGTAAACAATTTTCAAAACAATATTAAATGAAAAAAATCAAGTCACAGAAGCTTACATACACTAGTTTTCCATTTATATAAAATATAAAGCAACATTAACCAACATATTACATGAGGATACATATCTGTCTGTTCAACCTACAAAAAAATGAAAGGAGACTCACCATTCAGGGGGTGTCTGTCTCTGCTAGAGATAGGAAAATGTGATCAACAAGGCATGTTAGTAGCTAAGAAGGTTTTGTTAACATTCTATTTCCTACCTTCTTATGTGGGGCGGTAGGTAGAGTAATGTTTCTGTCACTCTTTTTGCAAATTGTGCTTATTATGGATGGTTGTTCTCATGTATGGCAGGTTCATTAAGCAGTTCATAAATATATATTTATAAGTAGGATAAGCCATTAATATGTTTCTTTATGAGGTACTATAGCCAAGGTTTCACTTATATGGAGGAAATATGCAAACTGAGTATGATTAGGTCCTTGGGCAAGCAAATGTGCAGACGAGAAGATGTGCAGGGGATTTATTCCATGTGAACAACAGAGGGGAGATGGGGCAGGAATGGTCCAGGGAATCCTTCAGACCACTTTGTAGACTGACATCTATGAAAAGACAGGGCAAACGGAAGAGGTTTGGGTAGGGAGGACCTCAAATTATATCGCAGCTCTGAGAAAGGCTCCACCAGCCCATAGGGACCTCTGATACAAAGTTTGCCCAAGAGTAGTTCCTCAGTAGGTGGAAATGGCCAGACCCTAAAACTGATCACCATTCTCTGCCATTGGTTGGAAAGTTACCCAAGAAGACCAAGGCCTCAGTCTCAACACTGCAGTGTTTCTGGAGGCTCTGGGGTTGAAAGCTACAAAAGAATTGCACTGCTCACTTCTTTTCTCAAAGAGGTCCAAGCAGTGCATCTCCAAGGCTGCTAGTCACCTAGGTTCCTAAGTGCACTTTAAGACCCACCTAGATCCTGAGTTCTGTATTGGAAAGTTTCTGGAGTGTCTTATTTCAAAGAGTACCTTATTTGAGGATTTGTTCGTGTTGGTTTGGTTTGGTCTGGAAATGTGGGTGAGGAGGGAAAAGATTAGCTCAGAGGGTTTCGTTGCAATTAGACTTGGTTATTGGAAGGGCCATTTATTCCCTGCCTGTGGCAGGATAGATTATCATTAGTTCTGGTGGTAGTAGTAAGAGGAGCTGTTTTTGTTGATGTTGTAATGTTTATCTCTAAGCATTTAATCTAGTTCAGGCATTTCAGAAAACAATTTGTCATTCCTTGTAAATGTGAAAATGAGCAAATCACGGCAAATGGACACGGCAATTTATTGCTATTCATACTCATACATCCAAAGGGAGAAGTAGTGGTAGTAGTAAGAGGTAGGGGAAAGGATAATAGTAGCTGTAACATTGATATTAGAAATTGTTAATGTTTATTGAGCATAATGTAATAGCTCATACAATACTTAGAACGACACCATGAAGCAAATAGTCATATTATTCTAATTTTAGAGTTAACGTTTAGAGAAGTTAAGGAACTCGTCCCAAGCTAATACATGATACAGAGCCAATAAGGAATAGAGAGCTAGTAAGTGATAGATACAGCACTCAAATTCACGTGGTAGGAAGCTTGTGCCTCAGCGTATATATTACCGTTTAGAATCAAGACATGGCCTTGAGTCTCCCATATGCTAGCCAAGTATTAAAACTTGAAGTGATCTGTTCAAGTGTTCTAAGCCTGGATTTCCTCACCTGTAAAGTTGTTAATAATAATATCCAACATGGTTTTCTCACAGGGTGAATGTGAGAACAAAACAAGAGGATACTGAGAAAATATTTTGTAAACTGTACATAAATAAATGTAGGTTATTACCTTACTGCTCTTAAATATTTTGTGTTCTAGAAATATGGGTAGCATACAGTCATAAAGCATTGACAATTGCAAGTGCCATAAATTCATACTTAATTATTATAATCCCTGGATTTGCCAGCTAGAAAAGGTTTTGAGGATCATCTGGCCCAGTGACTCTCAATCTGGTTGCATATTTAAATCACTTGGTGAGTGTTTTTTAAAAATGTTGGTGCTTGCAGAAATCTTACTTAGTCTAGAGTTGGGCCTCAGAATCTATGTCTATGTGTATGCTATGTTTATATGTGTATGTATTCTCCTGAAATGATTCTGATGTACAGCCAGGGGGCGAAAACAACTGAATTGGTCCAGCAAGATTTTTTCTCACAATTGAGGTAACTATATGTCCATCTAGGAACAGTCCAGCTACCCAGAATCCCATTTGATTATGGCCCCCTTTCACTGTCAAGTGCCCTAGTTTAGATGGTACCTTATATGGTCCCCTGCTGATAAGGAGCTGAGGCTTAGGGAGACCACGTTTTCTAAAAAGGAATTGAACATGACCTCCAGGGGTGGAAAGTCTCTCTGGCAACGTCGGACATGACTACCAAGGATAAGCCTGCCCCTGGTACTGTGGGATCACCAATGCCTTCCTGACCAAACGGAGGAAAAGAAATGTAACAAAATAAGGTATCAGTGGCTAAGAAAGTTCAGATAGAGTCAGGAAGCTATTCTGGAGGCTACTCTTATGCAAGCTTCAGCTAGATAGTGCTATTTACCATGATTTGCCAAACCCCAACCAATACCATTCCTGTTAACCCTAAAGAACACCTAGGGCTCTATCTAAGATTATACAAAAGTTTCACACACTAAGTTTACTTTCCAAAAACCTACGACCTCCAGATGGTTCCTAGGCCAAATGGGTCCTGAAACCCAGAGGAGCCAGCCTCTCCAAGAACATCGACTATTTCCATCTCCCTATCCCACATTGTTGATATTCCTTTCTAACATGAGAAAGTTAGAATGGGCATAACCCAAATACCGCTAAAGAATGGGAGAAGTATCAAAGGAGAAGGAGGAGTTATAACAGAGAAGATAGTCTTTAACAAAGGAGTATGACTACTGAATCATTATACTGATATTTCTTTTAGTCTCCAGTGTCTTGGAGCAGCTAGAAGAAAAACCTGAAATTGTGGAATGCTAAACCATATCAAATTTTGAAATGTGTTCTGTAACTACTTGTTACAGTGTACTTTGAATTTATTGCTCTTTTATATATATATATATATATATATTATATTTCACAATAAAAAATGTTTAAAAAGAAAGGAATTGAACATAGTTCTCAGCACTTTCAGGTACTGCCTTAGGTTCATGTGGAATGCCAGTAGATTAAGCAGGCTTCATGAGATTCTTAAGCTGAAAGAATTTCTGAATTCTCCTATAATATTAAGCATTCTTTAATATAGCAGAATGCTATTTTTCCATGTAACCCAACTAAATATTGCAATCCTGAGTCTTATCCCTCTTGATTCATTTATGAAGAGAACATTTTACAGTGGTTGAAATCACCTTCTCATGAGTGCTATCCATGGTTAATTAGGAAGTTCAATTTAGGAAACAAATTGACAACTTCATCAACTGTCTCAATACTAGTTTCCTGCATGTGATGGATGACATTGTATAAATAAAGTCTTTTTATGAAACTTCTGACCAAAATAACATTTGTCATTGACTAAGAGATTCAGCCTGTTTTTCTCTGACATACAGTGATGTAATTTTCTTGGTCGAGCCTTTCTTACCCAGTATAAAAACTTGATTTTGGAATTGAGGTCTACATAACCCAGAATATGCACACACCAGAATAAGTAGGTAATAATTACTTTTCAGCCAGTAGTCTGGATTTTAAAATCTACACATGAAGACTGTATTCAGTACAGGAATCTATGGATGTGAACATCCTGCTATGAAAATAGTAAAGATTAATTTTCATTGGGTATATTTTTCCCTGATTATACAATCAGAAGTGCAGATCTAGGTAGGGACAGCTTGCTTTTGGAGATGTTGCTGTTAGAATCCATCAGAATGAAACCAGGGACAGTAGGTGTGCATGTCACCCAGCATTAATGATTTCATCAGCTTCTGGAATCCAGGATTGTATAACATTCCGAAGGTCCAGGGCAATACCCTACAGAGATTGGAGTAAGTCAGAGGTCGATTTTGAAGTATCAAAAGAGTTCTTCTGTTGCATAGTCTCACAAAACCCTCTACTTAATTTCAAAGTCACACGATTGATATTGATGGGAGCTGTGTTGTGGCTGCACAAAGCAGCACCTCAACAGGTAGTTACTCTGGCAATATACCAAGGATAGGAATAATTCATATTATTAGGAATTATAGTCCAGGAAATTTATACTATCATAATTACTTATTTTAAAACAAAATTATGCCGGCCAATTTCCTTGTTTGTGAAAATGAACAATGAAAAGAGACATTCATTGCCATTCCAAGCCAGGTTTGCTGCCCCTGCTTTGATTCTTTTTTTTTTTTTATTATTAATTAAAGATTCTTTGTGTGTTCCTTGCACATTGCTGTATCAGAATTCTTAGCACATTGTATCATAGCTATTTATTTGCAAGACTTTCTCCATTAACATCCTGGAGAGTAGAAACCATGTCATACTATATTTGTAGTCCCAACACTTAGAAAAGAATTTAACACATTCTGGGGTATAAAAACCCTAAGAGAATCAATAACCGACTGCAAAAGTAAGAGGAGCTTGAGTATGCAATCAAGCAGTGTGTCCTCGGGGTGCTCACACATGCTCAGTGAGCTGTAATATTTAGGCTGAAACCAGTAGGGAGACATGAAACAACATGCAAACCATAAGTTTGCTGTAAATAAGACACTTTAAACTCATTCAATATCTGGAGAGAATCAACTCCTTACTGTATCTGCTTGGAAAGGTAAGGGAGATAGGGTGGGCATATTAAAATCTGGGTTTGCTCAAATGTTGCAGTGATTGTATTATAGGTGCTGAAACAGTTGTGCTCATCAAAGGCCATTTTGAGTTAATTCAGTCAGCGTGGAATGTCTTTAGACATGGAAATGACGAAAGCTTTGTGGATACACTTTCTAGAATAGCAGATCTGGAAGTTTAATAATGCGATTATGAGATCAACCAAGGATGACTTAATGATTTTAAGAAATCTTAGGCATTTCTGGCACTTTTTTTAGATGAAAATTACAGCACACAAATAAAAATGAAAGCAAACAGCCAATTCCAGTGTCACCTGCTTAGACTGCTTCAACACGACATCCCTTTCCAAAAGGGCTGCTCAGTTGTCAACTCCCAAAACCTAAGAACTCTGAACCTTCCTGAGTCCTTTAGAATTTTAACAGGTTTTTGTTTTTACACAAAGGTAAACATTTTCAAGCCATTGCATTGCCTACATGGAAAAGAACAAAAGCACTCCATAGAGTTGGACTCCTGGGCAGAAAGTTACTTTCATTAAGCAGTTACTCATTTCCAAGTGTGTGATCAAAACAGTATAAACCACCTGGCTAAGTTCAGTTATGATTATTTATAAAATGCTTGACAGCCCCGAGACAGTAGCTTTGCTTCCTCGTCGAGACCAATGCCTTCTCTATACCAGCGTAATGCACTAATTGATCAAGTCATGCCCTTATCATGGCCCTAGGGAACTTTCATAACCACACCAACATCTACGTCTTTACTATTTATAATGTTTACAGGATGCTTTGGGGATTTTTCTCCAAGGATAAACCAATCCCTTTAATCTCGTTGCCATCTTTCGTACATTGTGGAGGTATTTTGCTCTTAGCTTTTGCCTATTTACAAGATGAATGGAACTCTTTCTTTTGAATCCCAAACCAGAACATGATGCACAGAACTGCTCGTTAACCTCAAACTCCTGTAATCCCCAGCCCACGGATGTGTGTGTCTATGTGTGTGTGAGTGTATGTATATATATATATATATATACGTATATATATATATATTTTTTTTTAGCCAATAGGAATTCCCAAATATGCTGTTGTCAGAAAACCTGATATTAGAGAATAATTTCCTTAGAATCAGTCTTTGGAGAGATAGCAGCAAAAACAGAGAGTTGACAAATCCGCGTCTCTGTTCTTTGAAGGGCTTTTCTTTTCCTTTTTGCCTCAGGAAGGGAAGTTGTTATCTACTGCTATCTGCCATCCTCCTTAAAAACAATTGCAAATAATCCATCTCACAGTTTACTGATAATAGCGATTTTATTTCATATGACTTGAATAAATGTGATTATGTTTCTGTTTAAAAGTGGAGAGCAGTTAAATGTAATAACCTTGGACAGCAATATTATTTTTAACAAGCATGGTTTCTATACAAGTCATAGTGAAAGAAGAGCTGCTTATCTAATACAGTCATCTGAATATTATTCATTCCATTATTGCTATATTTCAATTCTTCCTCATATTTTTAAATCTCTAAAAAGATGTATTTTAGAAGTAGGTGCCTCTGTTACTGTGTAGATCTAATTTTCAGGACTGAAATTTCTGAGATTATTAAAAATGCTTCTTTGTAAGCAATTGAACCACACTTTCCAGGAATAAAACTGTTTCTCAATAAACTCTCCACTCTAATAGCCATGATAGTATCAATTCCAGATTTCAAAATGATAAGTTAATTTCTGCATCTGAGCAGAGTATTTCTTTTAGAGCATCTGCTGCTCTCGTGATGTTGTGTCTACCTTTTCTGCAGTGGAGACATTAGAATCAGTTTTGAAAATGGCTTGATAGGAAGTCTAGGATGCGTCTGAACCTGGGAATCCATTTCTTTCTTGAGAATTCTAATAAGATTCTAATAGAGATGTGGCTTCCTATTTCTAAAAAAACAGCTATACGTGGGCCAGTATGCTTGTCTGCTTTGCTGTTTCTCTCAGTGATCACAAATATTCTCTCTCTCAATGATCGTGTATTTCAGAAATAAGTTTCTCTCAATGGTTGTGTATTTCATAGACCTATTTGTCTACCTAGTTAAATATTTCAGTTGGAGCTTAATAAAACTGTATTTGGTGACTGTTACAGTTTGTTCCTTAAAAAAGGCATGTTCAAAAAAAAGGCATGTTCAAGTATAACCCCTGTTCCCATGAATGTACCCTGTTTGAAAATAGGATCTATGATGATGTGATCCGTTAAGATGAGGCCAAACTGGCTTTGGGTGGGCCCTGACTGAATATGACCAGTGTCTTTATAAGAAGTGGAGAATTGAGGATAGAGTGAGACACAAGAGAAAAGTCCATATAAAGTTGGAGGGGGCAGAGAGTAGAGTGATGCATCTATAAGCCAAGGCTTGTCAGGAAACGCCAGAAGCCAGAAGAGGCAAGGACAGATCCTTCCTTACAGATTTTAGATGCAGTATGATCCTGTTCACACCTCGATTTCAACTTGCCAGTCACCTCAAGCACATGGGCCAGTTCCTTAAATCTGTCTCCCTCTACCTCTCTCAAAATAGATGGACATCCATATCTTGTTGACCTCTTTGTCTGAACTGTCAGGACATCATGGCACCACAGCCTCCTCAAGTTCTGCCCATACTTTTTGTAAATGTTGCCATCTCCTTTCTGAAGTAGCATCTGATCTGATTGCTGCCTTTACCGGGGCAGAGGGGCCTCTTGCTCTCAAGTGTTATTCCACTGAAAGATATAATCAGATCCTAAATGCAGTTTCTTCTCTCTCCTCTCTTCTGGATATTTGTGTTAAACCGCAAGCAATCTCAGTTAAAACTCATAGAGGAATCATATTTTGATGTAACGTGACTTATGATTTTAAGAGCTTGGGGACTTAGTTTATTAAGTATTAATTTATTATTTATCACTAAGTTATAAGTTTATTATTTATAGTAAAGTATAATTTAATCCTCAGGTTCTTTTAAAATTAAGAATACCCCATGTCCTTTATCTTGGTTTTTTGCATTGCTCCTTTGAAGACAATCTGGTTTGAAGCCCTTATGTGATGGGTTACCTTATGAATCCTCCTATGTCTCCTAGAGCCAGAAATGTGCTTCTAGCCTATGCTTTCTAGGAGGGTAACCTTGTTTTGACCTGGTGTTGGTTTTGAATGGAAAGGGCCAATCCCATTCTATATACTGAAACCGCTCACATACTGGGTGCCCTACTTTGCTAATGCTTCCAACCTCCGTTGATCCTCCAGCATCCACTGAAATCCATGTTTCCTTCTTTTGGTCCAGATATATGCAGTTTCGATAACATTAGGAACAATTTGCTAATTGTTCACTATGAGCTAGAGAATACACTAAGACATGTACATCTCTACATTAATTAACCTGCCCAACAACAAGGTGAGAGCACAGCTGGCATTTTATCCCTTTTTAGAGATCAGAATCCTGAAGTTCACTGAGGTTAAGTAGCTTTCCCAAGGTCACACGGCTAGTTATTGGTTGAGTGTATGACAGGTATAGCATCTCCTACTAGACCAAGGACTGACTCGCCCTGCCCCTCTACTCTGGCATGCTTCCCCCTAACTCCCTGAAAGCCAGTGTGGCTTTGGCTGCTATAACTTGGAATGGTGCCTGCCCAGAGTACATCTTGCTTTGAGGATACAGCATACACCAAAATGTTTTCCCAACACTTGCGCACCAGTCCCTGGCGCTTAGCCACCTTTATTCCTCACCCTGTATAACCTATATGGTGGTTGCCCTAGGTACAGACATACTCGAGTGAACTTCTTGCCAGTCTCACTGTCTGTCCTGACGTAGCTGCAGCTCTGTACTTGAGTCTTCCTAATAAATGCTTAAGGACTGGTTATTCTCACATCAGTGTCTCTTTCTTGGGAATCTCAACAGGCCCTGTTGTGGGGGTGTTTGGGGATAGTCCCAGCTAGGTATTCCGCTCTTTTTTTCTTTTGGGCCAAGTCTTTTCATCGGGATGTAACAGACAAGTCAGGATCAAAGAGCTGTATGATTTTGAATCCCATATTCTTAAATGTAATGATGCGTCCTGGTTTCATCAGGTACTCTCTACCTGGTCTAATAAGTTTAATCTGTCTTGGCTTCAGCTACATTTTCAGCACAGCATCCAGTGCTTCTCCATCTATCTGTCCAAGCGAGAAATTTCAGTCACACTAAGTTGGATACTCCTCTTCTGTAATGCTGCATTCTTTCTCACCTTCTTTGCAACTTCCTTTGTCTTATTTATTATTTATCACTGTTATACATTTAGTATTTATAGTAAAGTATAAGTTAATCCTCAAGCTCTTTTAAAATCAAGAATATCCTATATCCCTTATCTTGGTTTATTACATTGCTGGTGTCCCAGTCCTGTTCCCATTTTCCTGCTCACCCTTGGGCACCCGCTTTCAACATAACCTTCTGTTCTGCACCTTCTCTCCCCTCCCCTGCCAAGCTCGGTCATTCCATGCTCTGTTATGACATCAGTGCACTGAACTGGAGTTGCTTTCTGGGCTGAAGCTCTCTGTTATACTATGAGCTGTTTAAAAATGAGACCAGGTTTGAGTCATCGTTGCATCTCCCGAGTCCTGTGCAGCATTAAGACCTTGTTAATGACGAAGTGTTTGCTCACGTTCTTTGAATTCACCTTTTCTGCCACTTTACCCCCAGGGCCTCGCTTTGACTTTGGTCTTGACTTTCATGCCACCACAAAGTCAGGCATCTCCCAGCATTCTCTTACTTCCTCTTCTCCATCCTAAAATTGCTCTGCTTGTCTTCTCATCATTTCTGGTGCACGTGATGGCCATTTTATGAACCTGTGTCCTCAAACACAGGTTCGCTCACCTGATTTTCCTTTTTTAAAATCCTTGCCCTCCCATGTTACCCTCCATCCAAGTCCATGTGTCCTGTTACTGGACTAAGGCTGTGGATTCTTCTGCCTAATGTGCTCAATAACCAATTCCTGAGACACTGGGGTTTCAAAGGGAGAAAGAGTTTATTACTCTGTGCATAGTAGGAAAGCAGATGGCCTAATGGCCCAAAATCTGTCTCTGCGAACTGTAGTAATTCGGGTAGTTTTATTAGAGAAAAGGTGGGCAGGGTTTAGGATAACGAGCACAGTGACCCCAGATGATGTAATTAGAGGTGTTCTGATTATTGAACATGTGCAGATTGATTACACGCTTAGTCACAGGACATCTGAAAGAAAATGGTGGAATGGGGTCTAGGTGACTTGTAGGTTAAAGTCTAAGCTACTGCAACATCAGGTGGGCCCACTTAGGTTAGATCCAGTCTCAGTCATCAAAATAATTTGGACTTCGGGTGGGTTAGTTCTGGGGAGACCCAAGACCCTTCATTATTAACCATTAGGGGCTGTCTTTAGTGATTACAAGACTCTAAAGTGAAAAACTGGATAATTAGTACAGATCTGGTTAGTGACAAGATCACAATCACAGGGGCAGAAGATAAGGGCTGTACAATCATTATCAGAAATCAAGGCAGCTGGATTACAATTCAGAGATTTCAGGTATTTCCCTCTGTGTACTCCAATATGCCAGAAAGCAAAGAGGAATATTTATATAATGATTCAGTAATTAGAATCATCCCTTCAATCCTGATTTCTCAGTTACAGTCCTGTTTCTCTGTCGGTGCCTATATTGATGCCCTTCTTTGCCCCTGCTTTCCTAATGACCCCTAAAGTTCTCAGTGGTGCTGGTCCACTGGAAAATAATTTCACTGGCAGGCCATAGGCCTTATTAAGTGTGACCTCCTGAATTCCCAGCAAGATCAAAGAGTGTTGAGATCAGAAACACCTGTCTCTCACCTGGCGCTGCATCAATAACCTGCAGGCACCAGGGATTCAGCTCCTGCTTTTATTGGCACTGCCCCCCCCCATCTCTCTCTTTTTCTCCTTATTTCTCTCTCTTTGTAAACTTTGATATTTGATTGTCAGCTTAATAGAGAAAAGATGATATTAGTCATGAGAGTATGGCCACTTTGGGGCACTTATAAGAACTAGAACTCCTTTATTTTTAGGTCCCTCCCTGACTCTCCATCACCATCTATATTTACCTGACACTCTCCCATGAATAAAGGACTAATCACCCTCTATTCTCACTGTCTCAAGAGTCATGATTTTTCTCCTCCCTCTCTGCCTTCACACAAACTGATGGCTTCACTAACCATGCCTTTTTCTCTCTGCGGGACTTGCTTGTTTGCCTGACAGCTCCTGCTGGTCCTTCAGACCAGCCAAAGTCTCACTTCCCCTGGGTTGGAAGCTCAAACTACACCCTTCCTAATGGGGGCAGAAAAAGACCTCCCTCCTGCCTGTCTTCCTGCTCCTGTATTAAAATACTAGTTGGTATTTCATCTTTTATTTGCATGTGTGAACCCCTCCAAGATTTTGGTGTTTATCTTGCTTTTCTTTCTATTCTTAGCATCATACACAGTGCTTCCCTAGTACATCCCAGCTGTGGATAGTAGAAGTACTGTGGAAGTATTTTTCAGTAGAAAAATACTTTTAAGTGCAAACACACTTCAAGAATTTGACTACTTATTCAAATTTGAACTTGTTGAAATTCAAAGGTAACCTTGAGCTACCTTTTGATTGAAAGAACATTTTTTGATGAACAATAAGTACAAACATCAGCATCAACAAATGTTTTTCAACAACTGAATTACTTATGAGAAATAAATCTTCCCATTTTTTTGAGCTTGCAGTATCTTGTAAATGAGTTAGTGGCTTTCACTCACATTTAATTGGAGTACTGGTAATTTTCTTTAGGTGTGGTTTGGTAAAGTGTCATTAGGATATGGTTATGTGGTTCTTTTAAGAAGCCAGCATTTTAAAGTGCTGTGGAAGGTTTTTGTTTAAGTAATTCCAGAGTGCCACGGTTTAGTGGAAACATGTGGGCTTGCAATCAGGAGATCTAAATCATATTCCAGGTCTGCCTTTAATTAGATGTGTGACCTGGGTATGTGTCTTAAATATAAAGTTCTCTCATCTGTGAAATATGGTTTCCCATGTATTAATTTTACAGTTGTTTTATGTACATAGAGCACCATAAAAAACAAGAGTTTAGTAATACTAGTCCTTAAATTCATGTCACTGCATTTTCAGTTGTATATACTTCTGCTGCTGCTGCTGCTTATGATTATCATTGTCATCTTAGCTTTTTATTTTCCTCTTCTCCTCTTCTTCCTTCTCTTTCCGAGCCTCCTTCTTGTTTGTTTTAAGCGTGTGGTCTTGTGATGGATATCAGGTTTGATTCTACATTTCATTGAAGTGCCCCCTACTATAGAGAACTTTGGGAATTTTTGCTTGAATATCATTATTTTTCTAGAAAGGAAAAATAATAGAGAAGAGAAAAGGTGAAGGTGAAGCAAAATGTATGGGGCACCTCCCTGTCTCAGAGTCTCTGCTCCTACTGCTTTCTATCCTCCCAGCAGCCCATGGGGTAGGCACGACCAGCCACATTTTACGTGGAGTTCCATAACCAGTGTGCCACATGCTTTGTTTTCCTAGCAGCTAAAACATATCCCGAACAAGATGTTGGCTTAACAAAAGGAATTTACTGGCTCATGGTGTCCAAGGTTGGAAGGCTTCCTTGCTCCCAGGGTCAGTAAGTTCTGGCTCCTGACGGTCTTTGGGGTTAGCTTTTCTGTCACATGGCAATACACATATCGGTGTTATAAGGGAGAAATTAGGATTTAAGGGATGATTCTCGTTGCTGAATCATTATATAGATATCCCTTTTCGCTTTCTGCTATATTAGACAGAGGGAAACACCTGAAACTCTGAACTGTAATCCAGCTCTTTGATCTCTGATAATGATTGTATAGCCTTTGTCTTGGGCCCTTGTGATCATAAAAACCTTGTGACTGACCCTTGTTGTACCCATTTTGTCCATTTTTTTTGACTTTGGAGTCTTGTGATCACTTAAGACAGCCCCTATTGTTTATTAATGAAGGGCCTTGGGTCAGCCCAGAACTAACCCACCCCAAGTCCAAGTTATTTTAGTAACCAAAGCTGGATCTAACCAACATGGGCCTACCTGACATGCACAGTAGCTTAGACTTTAACCTGTAAGTCACCTATACCTCATTATAACACTAAAAATCATGCCCATCACCATATTAAATCTGTCTTTTTTTTCCGTATGTTCTGTGACTAAGTATGCAATCAGTCTGCACATGCTCAATAATTATATCACCTCTAATTATATCATCTAGAGCCACTGTGCTCATTATCCTAAAACCTGCCCCTCTTTTGATACTATAAAACTATTAGAATTACTGCAGTTCTGGGAGACAGATTTTGGGGCTAATAGGCCAACTAATCTCCTATTTCCTACCTCGTAGTAAACTCTTTCTCTCTGTGAAACCCTGGTGTCTCAGGAATTGGTAACTGAGTGCATTGAGCAAAGAATCCACCGCTTTTGTCTGGAATCAGTGTCATCTCCTTTCTCTTGCAAAGTCTTTTGATTTCCAGCTTCTTACTCTTCTCAGACTCTCCATTTCTGTCTGAATTTCATTCCTGTTTATATAGGACTTCAGTAATCCAGATTAAAGCTCAAACTGATTCTGTTGGCCATACCTTAACTAAAAATAACATCTTCAAAAGGTGCTATTTGCAATGGGTTCACCCCCCCTAGAATGCAGACCAAGGCCAACAACATGTCCAAACTGGGGTTCAGAGCTCAATCCACTGCACTACAGAACAGGATTTTTACCCTGTGGCTGTTGAACCCACCAGCCCATGCAAAGGACTTTGCTGTGTGTCTCTCATACATTCAGCCCTATGGAGGAAGTTGGAGAGTGGTTTGGGGGCCACTTTATTTTTTTTTAAAACAGAAACAAAAAACCTCAGTCTATCTGGGTGCACGCCTGTCCTCCACCCACCCTCTCCAATTTTTACACAGCATTTGTACCAACATGTGACATAGCCATGCCCCATGTTCTATTTTGGCTGCCCATCTTGCCAGCTTTGAGAAGCTTAGTTCTTAACAATGAAAAACCAACCAAAAAATGAACTCTTCATAGAGAAAAATATTGCTGTCATTGGACCCACTAATCCATGTTCTCCTTCTTAATTTCTCTGTTTATTTAGTTTAGGCACTGACATTTTTGTTCCTATAAAAGATTCTTTTTTCTAAAGTCAAGTGCCCCTATTTAATTCCCTTCAAAATAATGAATTCTTTTCAAGGAAATGTTATTTTCATTGAGACCTTATTCCTGTTCTTTCACTATTTGTAATTTATTAACAGATCTGTTCTTTTCTTGAGAACAGTGCTTTGCCATATGTGTCTAATTTTGTTTTTCCTGCAGGTGGCTTTCTTTTTCTTTGTTTAATTTCTTTGAGACTTGTGTGCACAATGTACTGTTGTGTGCACCTTATTGTTTTTGAGGACATTTCATAAACTGCCATTCCTGTCAAACTCACAGCAAAAGCAGCAGATGAACTTCCTGAGTTGCCTCTTGCATTACACCATGTGTGCATGTGTGGGGATTCTGTGGAATATCTGACACTAATCATGCTGGTTGACACCTCAACACTGGTTTCTGACTTTCCCCTTAGTGTTTCAAAAACTCATAAAAAATAAACATGCATAGCATAATTTGTTTTGATTTTTCTCCTTAGAAAGATTTTCTTGTCTATTTGACATATGTCTTCATAAGTATAGTTTCCCGTGTTTAGGTGTTTTTAAACATTTGTTTGGAAAATAAAATATGTATCTATAAACTTTTATATATGTCCAGTTCATTAAAATAAAGCCTTTTATTTAACAGAGATAGGATGGGCAATGAGCACTTGGAATATTGGGGTTTTGATGTTATAGATACTTGATTACAAAAAGCAGTGGTTCTAAACTTTGCCAATTGGTCGATGGCATCATTTTCTTCGATTTCAAATGTCTGCTCACCAAATCCAATAAGGGAAGGCAATAAAATCAGTCACTTTGAAAAGTATTTGTTCTCTGGTAAGAAGATAGGAAAAAAGTATTATCTCTTTATATACACATACATACATACATATGATGATAATACATCTTTAGGCAATTACTTAACTAATCTAGTTAAATGTGGTAAGATTTCTATAGAGATGAGGAGAAACCAAAGGGCAGAGGGGAAGGCCCCTCTCCCTGAGAAGAAGCTCCTGTGATCCCACCCAAGTTTTTAGCTAACTCTAGGGCAAGGCAAAGTGTAAAGCTAGAATGTGGGTAGCAGGTAGCAGCAAGGGCTTTTTGTATATGGTAGCTTCAGTCCTCACTGTACAGAGGTTAGCACTGACGATTTGGGAGCCTACAATGGTTTATGCAAGAGAAAGTAGACATTGAGTGCAATCTGGGAGATGGGGAGAAATGCTAGCAGAAGGGGTTCCCATGGGTCATTGCCTAAGCCCTTCATCCTGGGATTCAAGTTCACCCCCTAATCCCAGCAAGGAACAGAATTGGGAAGCCAAAATTAAGGTAGAAGTCAACAAAATGTGTTAATGGTAAACAGAGCTATATTCAGCAGTTCCTAAACTTTCTTATTATCAAGGCAGTGCGTATTCACTGAGAAGCATGCACACTTCAAAATACAGATGAGAAAAACAAAAATAACACCCACAAATCCACAATCCAGTGGTAACCAAGATTCACCTTTAAGTTGTTGTTGTTGTTGTTTTATATTCATTGGGGAGGTTTATTGCATTTCTGTTTGATTTGGTTGTAGATGTGCTATATCACACAATCAGGGCTGTGTAGCATTGACCTTTACTGGTCTACAAAGTGCAGGGTGGAATGAGACCCATGGTACAAACAGAATGCCCAGGTTACAGCTTTTGGACTCTGCTTGTGGCTAAGGGGAAAGCATGTAACATGGGAAAGATAGAAATGGACTTATAGGTAATGGATAAATTAGTGGGTAGTTCTGGGCTGGATAGAGTTATTGAAGGCCTGAGGGATGATGGAAATGGAAATGAAGAGAAAAGAAAGATTTAAGAGCTCTGAAGAGGTAGAATGGACATAACATGGCATCTGGTGGGAGCTAATGGGTGAAGGACAGATATTAAGAGAATTTAAGTTCTGTGTCCCAGTAATCAGAATCAGTGGAAGCTGACACATTCATAAGGCTTTGTCTGTGAAGCGAGCCAGAACTTCAGTATGTGGCATTCAGGGGAAAGGGCAAGAAATGGGGATAATCTGAAGCAGGGCCACAGACTTAACTTCATTTTGGCAATGGCTCCCAGGAGGATGGCCACTAACCTAAATTCCTATTGCTCATAAAATGATCTTTGCGTCATTTTTACAGATTCTTTATGATTAAAGAAGGTCCAGGCACAATGTCAAAATAATGACCTGATTAATAAAATTTCTTTTTCTGTGGCTTCTCACAGATTCCTTTGCTATCTTTCTTTACCTCAAGATTCTTAGTGCAGTGTCCAGAAGTCTAATACAGATATTCTACTTCCCCAATGAAAACTGTCATTACAACTGCACTTCAGTCCAAGAAAGATGTGTTAGCTGAAAGCTATTACAAGGGAGTGCCGGAAAATGTCAAGATGAGCAGAGAACTGTGCTTAAGTATAACATGAAGATATATTCTAGATATTTCCGAAGTAGCCCTCAGAAGTAACAGATGGTTTGTGTAAGGAAATAATATAAGCAAAGTACCTAAGTCATTTTCAGCATTGGTGTACAGGGATTTTTGCCTCACTGACTATAAGTTCTATTACATTATAACAGATGATGAACTCTCACATCAAGCATGATGTTAGAATGAAATTTAAAATAAGTTCCTCCATTTTAATCCTCTGCCTTTACACTCTGGCCATAACCTTGAGACAGGAGCTAAAAGTAACTCACTAATCCAACCTATCCAAGACGAAGTGGGAAAGTTGACATCCACCACCCTTACTGGGGCAATGTAGGTAAATGCAGTAGATCCGGAGACAGCAGTATTCCATCGGTTGGATGTCTTATACTCAGGTCAAATGCAACACAATCCTGACCACCCTTTATCCCCTTTATTCTTCTTTCTCGTGCATTCTCTCTCTAACTTTAGTTCAGCAGGAATCATAGTGTAAGCTTGGATTTCAAACTCTATCCGTTTTCAACCCAGTGCTGTTTATATGTAGTACAGGAGAAGAGTTTGCATTACTCTCCCATCTCCTCTGTCTACTCCAACCCAACATGTGTATTCTAGTTTGCTAGCTGCCAGAATGCAACACACCAGAGACAGATCAGCTTTTAATAAGAGGGGATTTATTTTGTTAGTTCTTCAGAGGAAAGGCAGCTAACTCTCAACTGAGGTTCTTTCTGATGCAGGAAGGCACAAGATGATCTCTTCTGGCCTTCTCTCCAGGCATCTGGGTTCCAACAATTTTCCCTGGGGTGATTTCTTTCTGTATCTCCAAAGGCCTGGGCTGAGCTGCGAGTGCTGAGATGAGGTATGCTGAGCTGCTTGGGCTTTGCTATGTTGAGCTCTTTCATTTAAGCACTAGCCAATTAAATCAAACATCATTCATTGCAGCAGGCATGCCTCTTAGCCGACTGCAGATGTAATGAGCAACAGATTAGGTTCACGTACCATTGGCTCATGTCCACAGCAACAGAACTAGGCACGTTCACCTGGCCAAGTTGCTGCCTGAACCTAACTACCACAATGTGTTTCACTGCATTGTGTTTGATGCATTTTACTACCCACTGTGCATGAAGAAAGAGCTTTCACAGTCCAGGATTTGAGGAAACTTGCCAATGGATGTTTTGTTTCTCCCTATTTCTTTTAGCAGTGAGAGGACAGAGACATGCTTCCTCCTGGGAGATGTCCAGCCATTTCTCCTCTCTTTGGGTTCCTCTTTCTAGAGGGACAGCCAGATTACCCTGAGCAGGTCTGGGTCAGGTAGCTTTAGGCAAAGAGACAAATGGTCATTTATTCTCACACTTCTCTTCTGCTTCTCACTGGTGGTTGTGCTTTAGGTTGACTTTACTGTGAGAAGATTTTTGTTTTGAAATTTGGAATAGTTGTTGGACAAAGAATGACTTTGGTTCCTGATTCCTTTGATCTTACCTAGGCAAAGAGAGGCTCACAGATTGTTAGCCAAGCTTTTTGGTTTCCACATGGTAGTTTGGAAACAAATCTTTAATACAAGCTTCTTTTGACTTGTTGGGCCTTCTATGCATATGTTTTCCTTTATCCACAGGGAGAAAAATAGCTGACTGAGGGCAGGTCTGGGTATTCATGATCCTATGATTAATTATTAATATGTAACTACTCTTCCTACTTACATACCATGCACTGGATGAGGTAGGTAACTACCCATAAGTATTCTCTTATGAGTTCACATACAAAAGCACAAAATATCCCTTTAGAGAAGGTATCACCAAGCATTCCAAAAAAGGACTTGACCCAATGCTGAAAATGCTAACTACTACCAGGGGCTGGCTTGCTTGCTAGATGATAGGAGCAACTGTAGGCTTCCCACGCCTGAGGTCACTGCTTCCATTGACAGGCTGCTGCAGCAACTATATTTAAGATATTTTTCTGGACTGCCCTGCTTTTTTGCTTCCTGACTCTGTCCTATCAAAAATTCCCGTTAGGCTGGAGATGAAGGAAAGGGTGTTCTAATGATTCCCCTTCTTTCGAAAGGAGGGCAGTATAGACCTTGAGCTATTATTTAGTCTGATTTTTATCCCTGCCTTCTGTCAGGGAGCCTTAGCATTTCCCAGTCCTGGAGACTGGGAGAAGTGTGTGGAGGTATGTCTCTCATCTTTCTGTTCTCGTCTTTCTCCCCTGCACTGACCCTCACATTATGCTGATGAGATTAAGTCAGGAGTCTCTTTTACCCTTGTTACGTTCCTCTGTCCCATAATCCACCCCAAAGATGCTATGGTCTACCCACTAAGCCAGGTCTCTGCGTAAGACATCTATAAGACATCGCTCACAAATAAGCAACTATTCCTGGCCCTGTAAATGTCTCTAAAACCTATCTGATCATCAGAATACACCAGGGAGCTTTGTAAACATATATATTCCTAATATCCACCCAAGACCTCCCCTGATGGACCGCTGGCTGACTAGAAGCATACTAATATGAGAAGCTAAATTGTATTCCTCAGCTTAATGGAAATTGTGGAATCAAAGTAAAGGATACTAATAGTATGATTAAACTTCTGAGTGGCAGGTGGGGGTTAGTTGAGACATTGTCTACATGGCCCAAAGACAAGAAGCTTTGAAATCTGTGCCATAAGACTCTCCTGGACTTGCTGCAGATGGCAAGAGTGACCTTTAAGTTATGCCTCAATTCAGTAGATGAACACATTCATTTTACCCTTATATACTAGAATGATGTCTCTCTTTGGAATGGGAGACACTGTTGTGTTGGGCATTATCTATTTTGTCTTAATTTTACAGATGAACTCTGAGAAGACAAGTTTCCTTCTCTTATTCTCAAGTCCTTGGTGATCTAACCCATTGTCAATATTGTAAGTAGCCCTAGCCTGTTCTTAATAAATATTTGGTACAGAAGATAAATCAGTAAATAAACTTAATGCATACATACTAGAAAATTTCCATCTTTTTTTAAAATGGGAAGGGAATTGCTTCTGGTGCAGGGTTTATTTTTTTAAGTCTCAATCAAAGTTTCTGAATTGGAGTGCATTATCTGATGAATTAACTTCCGATTCTATCCAATATACTTAAGGAAAATTGAGAAAGTCTTCTTGACCGAAAGGGGGAAGCAAGAAGTGAGACAAAATAAAGTTTCAGTGGCTGAGCAATTTCAAACAGAGTTGAGAGGTTATCCTGGAGGTTATTCTTATGCATTATATAGATATCCTTTTTTAGTTTTTGGTACATTGGAGTGGCTGGAGGGAAGTACCTGAAACTGCTGAGCTGTGTTCCAGTAACCCGGATTGTTTAAAACAGTTGTATAAAGATATAACTTTTACAATGTGACTGTGATTGTGAAAACCATATCTGATGCTCCTTTTATCCAGGGTATAGACAGATGAGTAAAGAAAAAAAATGGGTAAAAAATAAATAATGGGGGGGTAAGGGGTTAAAATAAATTGGGTAGATGGAAATACTGGTGGTTAAGAGAGGGAGGGATAGGGGATGGGATGTTTGAGGTTTTTCTTTTTTCTTTTTATTTCTTTTTCTGGAGTGATGGAAATGTTCTACAAAGTGATCATGGTGATGAATACACAGCTATATGATGATGTTGTGAGCCATTGATTGTACACCTGGTATGGACTGTATGTGTGCAAAGATATGTCAATAAAAATATTTTAAAAGTACTTTTTTTTTCTTACAAATAACTTTATTGTCCACCTGATATCTCAAAACTACACATTGTAATTCATTTTACTGTTTGCCTTTTTGTGGACATTATGGTTTGCTTTACATTTTTAACATTATGAAAAAAATATTGAGAAATACAAACTTATTTGCTTAAGGTTTCCCAATATTCCTTATTGCTGAGAATAAGGAGTACTGGGCCGAGGAAGATAATCAATTTTAAAGTTCATTCCCGAATAGTTAATTCCAACTCATGCTCACCATCAATGCATAATAGATATTTGACTTACTTGCAGAGAAGAAAACCATCTCTTTAAAAGTACTTTTCAAATTAAAAATCAAGATTGATTTGATAAAAGGATGAAAACATTCCATTTTTCCCTGAGTACTTTTATTGATTGCAAGATATTAAAATGAAAGTAAACCAGCAAGTTTATTTGTCTGTATATTTTGTGTTTGGGCTATTGTATCCTTCAGGACTCTCTCAGAAAAACAGAGCCACTAGAAGTATTATGAAAAAGGGATAAGCTGGAGTGTCCTGGGCACCTGTGTGTCTGTCTCTCTGTGCCCATAATTATTCAGAGAGTCATGGCTTGTCCTTCACTTTCACTTTTCAAATCTCATGCAAGTTTCTCTTTGACGAACTCTAATGCATAACCAGACAGGAAAGGAAGTTCTGGAAAATGTTGACCGAACTGACATGGCACAAGTTATTCCACCTATATGTGTGATTTAGGCTCTGAGAAAGAAGTGGATCTGTGTGACAATTGTGATAATTGATGGCAGTGTCTCTGAGCAGCTATGGTTAAATCCACAGATAGTTTTATAAGAGGTTAGTTTATTTAATGTGTTAATATCTGCAACCTGAAATTCTTCAAATTTTCTTGGAGCTGAGAGATCAGAACCTCAACATATAATTCTCTGGTTAGAGTCTAAGGTTCCCAAATATGTGAGTGTTCCAGCCCAGCATAACCCCGAGGCCAAAGAACACACTAAACAGAAGGTTACCCATGAGTTTAATTAGAGGGGTTTGTCGGTTTGAAAGGACGTATGTACCGTAGAAAAGCCATGTTTTAATCCTAATCCTATTTTGTAAAGGCAGCTGTTTCTTCTAATCCCTTTTCAGTACTGTTTGAAACTTTAATTAGATCATCTCCTGGAGATGTGACTCAGTCAAGAGTGGTTGTTAAAATGAATTAGCTGGAGACGTGTCTCCACCATTCCAGGTGGGTCTTGATTAGTTTGCTGGAATCCTATAAAAGAGGAAACATTTTGGAGAAAGCGGGAGATTCAGAGAGGGCAGAGAAGAATGACAGAGCCACAAGAAAGCCACAACAGAGAACGCTGCAGAACCACGAAGCAGAGAGTCCACCAGCCTGCAACTTTTGGAGATGAAGAAGGAAAATGCCTCCCAGAGAGCTGGAGAGGAAGCTAGCAGATGATGCTGTGTTCACCATCTGCCCTTCCAGCCAGGAGAGAAACCCTGAACTTCATTGACCTTCTTGAATCAAGGTATCTTTCCCTGGATGCCTTTAGATTGGACATTTCTATAGACTTGCTTTAACTGGTACATTTCCACAGCCTAAAAACTGTTAACTTGCAATTTATTAAATTCCCCTTTTTAAAAGCCATCCGATTTCTGGTATATTGCATTCTGGCACCTAGCAAACTAGAACGGGGGCTTATGGATAGGAGGAAGATCTTCCCCAGTGGCAGCTGGTTGGGAGATGAAAGTCTGCACCCACAGCCAAGAAAGGAAAAGAGAAAGAGAGAGGTGTGCCCAGGGAATGACTTATAAAGTTTACAGTCTCACAGATATGGTTACAATGGATGTTCAGTAAACTCTTGTGATAGTTGATTGTTAGGGTGAGGATGGTTTATATTCTTTGACCTTTAATGTCTGTCCTGGTCTTGTAGGGGACTGTTTGACTTGGTCTCAAAATGGAGGAGAGGGCGGGGCTTGGGCCCTGGGTTCTTACAGGAAGTCCTTATTTTTACCCATATCATTTGATGATGGTTAAAAGTCACCTTGGCCTCAATTTTGGTTGTTGCATGCAGTTGTTACTCTCCTTGATTTGGGGAGTCAGTGTGCTTCCAAGAGTCCTTAAATGTATTTGTTGTTTGGGGTCCTCTGGTCTACAATAAATTGCTATTTAAGAACATGATGGCAAGAGAGGAGCCAAGATGGTGGCTTAACGAGGTGTGGGATTTAGTTTGTCCTCCAGAGCAGCTAATAAATAGCCAGAAACAGTACAGAACAACTGCTGGGGCCATGTCAGTGACCGACACACAGCATACCCCAGTCTGGACCAGCTGGATTAGCTGCAAGCACCCCCAGAACTATGAGTTCCCCAAGCTGTGGTGGCCGGCACCCCTCCCCCACAGGCTGCTTCCCAGAGGGGAAAGGAAAGAAACTTTACTAGCAGCAGGGGGCAGAGCACAAACCAAATACCAATTGTGGAATTAATTAACAAATTCTGACTGCTAAAAGTAGGTCCCCAGGTCAGCTGAACCTTAAGTGAAAGTAGAGATTGCTGGGTTTTGCCCCGGCACAGAGGAGGCAGGGCTCACAGAAAAAGAAAAAAGAAAAAAAAACAGGTTTTTTTGGATCTGAAAAGGTCTGGGCCCTGCAGGAAAGGAGGGGTCATATAGGACCTGGAGATACACAGAGCAACATACCAACTTAAACTGTTGATTGGCAAACCTGAGGAACAGGGTCCTGTTCTGAAAAGGATTTTTCTTTTTCTCTTTTGTGGCTGTGTTTCTATGGATTGATTACTCTTTGGATACAGCTGCAAGGCTTCTCGGGCTCTACTGCCCCAGGCATAGGTAGAAACAGGCTTGAGAGCTTGTCTGGAGCCTGTGCCCTCCCCAGGAGAGAGGTGGGGTCCAGCTCAAGTGGAATCCCTCCCTGAAGGAATTCAGACCCCAGGGTCTAGAAAAAGGAAAACGATTGAAGTCAGCCTACAACCTCTCCTCTGTCTTCACCATGCCTTTAGCAGGGGGAGTCTGCTGAAGTTAAAGGTACCACATCACCTTATGCTGGTGGGACCTGCAGGCAGAAAAGTGCCACATACTGGGCAGGGCAGGAAAAATGCAGAGTCCAGAGACTTCATAGGAAAACCTTTTAATCTGCTGGGTCTCACCCTCAGGGAAAACTGATGCAGTTGATTCTTTCCTCCTGAGAGGAGACCAGTTTGGTGTGGGAAAATCTGACTGTGGTCTATAATACCTAAATAGACCCTCCTAAGGGGTGGGGGAAAGGTATTATACAGGCATGGCAAGAAGCAAAAAAGCAGGAACTGAAAAATTCTGATCTATTTAACAAAACCAAAGCTAGAGGACTAGAATAAGCTGAACTGAATGTCAAAGAACAGATAGACAACAAAATCATCCAGCAAGAAAATCCTGGGGAAAAAAAAGTGAAAACTATCTCCAGAATAAACTAATCAAGGTAATTAAATGCCTAGATGCCAGCAAAAAATAATGAATCACGCTAGGAAAATTGAAGAAATGGCCCAGAGGAACACATCAACAATTCAAATGAGATAAAAAAAAGATATAAGAGTTGAAACAATTAATTCAGAGTGTTCAAACAGATTTGGAAGACCTCATTAAAAAAATCAGATCAGTGAGTTGAGGGAAGATACAAAGAAGGCAAGGAATGAACAAAAAGAAGAAACTGAAAGTCTGAAAAAACAAATCACAGAACTTATGGGAATGAAAGGCACAGTAGAAGAGATGAAAAAAACAGTAGAAACCTACAATGTCAGATTTCAAGAGGCAGAAGATAGGAGTAGTGAACTGGAGAATGGGACATCTGAAATCCAATGATCAAAAGAAAATACAGGGAAAAGAATGGAAAAATATGAGGAAGGACTCAGGGAATTGAATGACAACATGAAGCGCACGAATATACTTGTGTTCTGGGTGTCCCAGAAGGAGAAGAGAAGGGGAAAGGGGGAGAAAAACTAATGGAGGAAATTATCACTGAAAATTTCCCAACTCTTATGAAAGACTTAAAATTACAGATCCAATAGGTGCAGCGTACCCCAAAGAGAATAGATCCAAATAGATGTACTCCAAGACACTTACTAATCAGAATGTCAGATGTCAAAGAGAAAGAGAGAATCTTGAAAGCAGCAAGAGAAAAACAATCCATCACATACAAAGGAAGCCCAATAAGACCATGCGTAGATTTCTTAGCAGAAACCTTGGAGGTGAGAAGACAGTGGGATGATCTTAAATATATCAAGATACTAAATGAGAAAAACTGCCAACCAAGAATTCTATATCAAACAAAACTGTCCTTCAGAAATGAGGGGGAAATTAAAACATTTGCAGATGAAAATTCACTGAGAGAATCTGTGACCAAGAGACTGGCTCTGCAAGAAATACTAAAGGGAGCACTAGAGACAGATAAGAAAAGACAGGAGAGAAAGGTGGAGAAGAGTATGGAAATGAATACTATCAGTAAAGGTAAAAAGAAGAAAAATGAGATGTGACATATAAAACCCAAAAGGCAAAATGGTAGAACAAAGTACTGCCTGTACAGTAATAACACTAAATGTAAATGGATTAAACTCCCCAAACAAAAGGCATAGACTGGCGGAATGGATTAAAAAACAGGACCCATCTATATGCTGTCTACAGGAAATGCATCTTAGACCCAAGGATAAACATAGGTTGAAAGTGCAAGGTTGGGAAAAGATATTCCATGCAAATAACAATCAGAAAACAGCAGGAGTAGCTATACTAATATCCAACAAAATAGACTTCGAATGTAAAACAGAAGAGACAAAGAAGGACACAACGTAATAATAAAAGGAACAATTCAACAAGAAGACATAACAGTCATAAATATTTATGCACCACGTCAGAATGCTCCAAAATACATGAGACAAACAATGAAAACACTGAAAAGAGAAATACACACATCTACTATAATAGTTGGAGACTTCAATACCACACTCTCATCAATGGACAGAACATCTAGACAGAGGATCAATAAAGAAACAGAGAATTTGAATAATACAATAAATGAGTTAGACTTAATAGACATATATAGAACATTACATCCCTTAACAGCAGCATACACCTTTTTCTCAAGTGCTCATGAATCATTCTCAAGGATAGACCATATGCTGGGTCACAAAGCAAATCTCAATAAATTTAAAAACATTGAAATCATACAAAACACTTCGTCAGATCATAAAGGAATAAAGCTGGAAATCAATAAGCAGAGTGCCAGAAAATTCACAAATATATGGAGGCTCAACAACACACTCTTAAACAGCCAGTGGGTCAAGGAAGAAATTACAAGAGAAATCAGTAAATATCTCGAGGCAAATGAAAATGAAACACAACATATCAAAATTTATGGGATGCAGCAAAGGCAGTGCTGAGGGAAATTTATTGCCCTAAATGCCTTTATCAAAAAAGAAGAAAGAGCAAAAATCAAGGAATTAACTGTCCACTTGGGAGAACTAGAGAAAGAACAGCAAATTAACCCCAGAGCAAACAAAAGGAAAGAAATAATGAAGATTAGAGCAGAAATAAATGAAATTGAGAACATGAAAACAATTGAGAAAATCGACAAAACCAGAAATTGGTTCTATGAGAAAGTCAGTAAGATTGATGGACCCTTAGCGAGGTTGACAAAAAGAAGAAGAGAGAGGATGCAAATAAATAAAATCAGAAATGGAAGAAGAGTCATAACCACTGACCCCACAGAAATAAAGGAAGTAAAGAGAGGATACTATGAACAACTTTATGCTAATAAATTTGACAAAGTAGATAAAATGGACAGCTTCCTAGAAAGGCATGAACAACTAACATTGACTTGAGAAGAAATAGATGACCTCAACAAACCAATCACAAGTAAAGAAATTGAATCAGTCATTAAGAAGCTCTCTGAAAAAGAAAATTCCAGCACCAGATAGCTTCACATGTGAATTCTACCAAAAATTCAAGAAAGAATTAGCACCAGTCCTGCTCAAACTCTTCAAAAAAGTTGAAAAGGAGGGAAAGCTACCTAATTCATTCTACGAAGCTGACATCACCCTCATACCAAAGCCAGAGAAAGATATTACAAGAAAAGAACACTACAGACCAATCTCTCTAATGAATATAGATGCAAAAATCCTCAACAAAATTCTTGCAAATCAAATCCAACAGCACATTAAAAAAAACATACACCATGACCAAGTAGGGTTCATTCCAGGTATGCAAAGATGGTTCAACATAAGAAAATCAGTTAATGTAATACACCATATCAACAGATCAAAGCAGAAAAACCACATGATCATCTCTATTGATGCAGAGAAGGCATTTGACAAAATTCACCATCCTTTCTTGTTGAAAACACTTCAAAGAATAGGAATAGAAGGGAACTTCCTCAAAATGATAAAGGGAATATATGAAAAACTCACAGCTAATATCATCCTCAATGGGAAAAAACTGAAAGCTTTCCCCCTAAGATCAGGGACAAGACAAGGATGTCTATTATCACCTTTGTTATTCAACATTGTGTTGGAAGTTCTAGGCAGAGCAGTTAGGCAAGAAAAAGAAATATAAGGCATCTAAATTGGAAAGGGAGAAGTAAAACTCTCACTGTTTGCAGATGATATGATACTATATGTTGAAAATCCTGAAAAATCTACAGCAAAACTACTAGAGCTAATAAATGAGTACAGCAAAGTGGCAGGTTGCAAGATCAACACTCAAAAATTTGTAGTGTTTCTGTACACTAGTAATGAACAATCTGAGGGGGAAATCAAGAAAAAAATTCCATTTACAATTGCAACCAAAAGAATAAAATATTTAGGAATAAACGTAACTAAAAATACAAAAGACCTATACAAAGAAAACTACAAGAAATTGTCTAAAGAAATCACGGAAGACCTAAATAAATGGAAGGGCATACCATGTTCATGGATTGGAAGACTAAATATAATTAAGATGTCAATTCTATCTAAATTGATTTACAGATTCAATGCAATACCAATTAAAATCTCAACAACTTACTTTTCAGAAATAGAAAAAACAACAACCAAATTTATCTGAAAGGGCAGGGTGCCCCGAATAGCTAAAAGTATCCTGAGAGAAAAAAATGAAGTCGGAGGTCTAACGCTACCTGACTTTAAGGCATATTATAAAGCTACAGTGGTCAAAACAGCATGGTACTAACATAAAAACAGATATATTGACCAATGGAATCGAATAGAATGTTGAAATGTAGACCCTCTCATCTATGGACAATTGATCTTTGATAAGGCCATAAAGCCAACTCACCAGGGACAGAACAGTCTCTTCAATAAATGGTGCCTGGAGAACTGGATATCCATATGTGAAAGAATGAAAGAGGATCCATATCTCACACACTATACGAAAACTAACTCAAAATGGATCAAAGACCTAAACATTAAATCTAAGACCATAAAACTTTTAGAAGAAAATGTAGGAGATATCTTATAAATCTTATACTAGGAGGCAGTTTCCTAGACGTTATACCCAAAACACAAGCACCGAAGAAATAAATAAATAAACGGGAACTCCTCAAAATTAAACACTTTTGTGCATCAAAGAACTTCGTCAAGAAAGTAAAAAGACATCCTTCACAATGGGAGTCAATATTTGGAAACGATATATCAGATAAAGGTCTAGTATTCAGAATATATGAAGAGATTGTTCAACTCAACAACAAAAAGACAGACAACCCAATTACAAAATGGGCAAAAGATTTGAACAGACACTTCTCAGAAGAGGAAATACAAATAACCAAAAGGCACATGAAAAGATGCTCAACTTCCCTGGCTATTAGGGAAATGCAAGTCAAAACCACGATGAGATATCATCTTATACCCACCAGAATGGCCATTATCAATAAAACAGAAAATGACAAGTGCTGGATAGGATGTGGAGAAAGAGGCACATTTATGCATTGTTGGTGGGAATGTCAAATGGTACAACTGCTGTGGAAGGCAGTTTGGTGGTTCCTCAGGAAGCTGAATATAGAATTGCCATATGACCTGGCAATACCATTGCTAGGTATCTACTCAGAGGACATGAGGACAAGGACACAAGTGGACATTTGCACACCAATGTTTATAGCAGCATTATTTGCAATTGCAAAGAGATGGAAACAGCCAAAATGTCCATCAACAGACGAGTGGCTAAACAAACTGTGGAATAAACATACGATGGAATATTATACAGCTGTAAGACAGAATAAAGTTATGAAGTATATAAGAACGTGGATGAACCTTAAGGACATTATGCTGAGTGAGATTAGCCTGAAACAAAAGGACAAATACTGTATGGTCTCACTGATATGAATTGACATTAATGAATAAACTTGGAGAATTTCATTGGTAACAGAGACCATCAGGAGACAGAAATAGGATACGATATTGGGTAATTGGAGCTGACAGGATACAGATTGTGCAACAGGACTGATTGTAAAAACTCAGAAATGGATAGCACAGTATTACCTAACTGTAATACAATTATGTTAAAACACTGAATGAAGCTGAATATAAGAATGATAGAGGGAGGAGGGCTGGGGACACAAATGAAATCAGAAAGAAAGAAAGATAGATGATAAAGACTGAGATGGTATAATCTAGGAATGTCTAGAGTGTATAATGATAGGGACTAAATGTACAAATATTTTTAAATTTAACTTGTGTGAGACTAAAGCAAAAATTGTTTATTTGACACAAAATTTATATTTTGACTAGTGCATTTCCTAATATAACTTATGTAGACAGCTTAATTGAACACCATAAGTACATGGAACCTTGAGTAGGGTATGAGATTTTGTTGGTTTGTCCACAGTGATGCCCCGATAAATCCAAGAGGAATTTGAACAGTGAATAAAAAAATATTTGCAAAGGGGAAAAATTCGAGTTCCTCAAGTTGAATTCTTGATATTCTCATAAGCAGTGGGGACAACCAGAGCAATAGACTGAGCCCCCAATCTTGGGGTTTGTTCATATGAATGTTAACCCCACAAAGGATAGGTCAAGCCTACTTAAAATTAGACCTAAAGGTCACCCCCAAGTGAACCTCTTTTGTTGCTCAGATCTGGTCTCTCTCTCCAACCAACACAACAAGCAAACTCACTGCCCTCCCCCGTCTATGTGGGACATGACTCCCAAGGGTGTGGACCTTCCTGGCAACATGGGACAAAAATCCTAGAATGAGCTGAGACTCAGCATCAAGGGATTGAGAAAACCTTCTCAACCAAAAGGAAGAAGAGTGAAATGAGACAAAATAAAGTGTCAATGGCTGAGAGATTCCAAACATAGTTGCGAGGTTATCCTGGAAAGTATTCTTATGCATTAAATAGATATCATGTTCTTAGTCAAGATGTAGTGGAGAGGCTGGAAGGAACTGCCTGAAAATGTGGAGCTGTGTTCCAGTAGCCATGTTTCTTAAAGATGATTGTATAATGATAGAGCTTTCACAGTGTGACCATGTGAAAACCTTGCGTCTGATGCTCCTTTTATCTGCCTTATCAACAGATGAGTAAAGCATATGGAATAAAGATGAATAATAGGGGGAACAAATGTTAAAATAAATTTAAAATGAAATGCTGGTGATTGGTGAGGGGGAGGGGTGGGGGGTTGTGGTATGTATGAATTTTTTTCTGTTTTCTTTTTATTTATTTTTCTGAATAGGTGGAAATATTCCAAGAAATTATCATGATGATGAATATGCAACTATGTGATGATATTGTGAATTACTGATTATATATGTAGAACAGAATGATGAAAAGTTACGAATGTTTGCATTTGGTGTTTTTTGGTATTTAAAAGAATTAAAAATTAATTTAAAAAAATACATGAGCTAGAATTACACAACCCATTAAAATGTATATGTTCGCTGAAAAAAGATGTGCTAGAGTGGCTGGAGGGAACTACCTGAGAATGTGAGCGGTGTTCCAGAAGCCATGTTTCTTGAAGATGATTGTGTAATGTATAGCTTTCACAGTGTGGCTGTGTGATTGTGAAAAGCTTATGTCTGATACTCCTTTTATCTACCTTATCAACAGACGAGTAAAACATATGGAATAAAAATAAATAATAGGGGGAACAAATGTTAAAATAAACAGATTGAAATGTTAGTGGTCAATGAAAGGGAGGGGTAAAGGTATGGTATGTACGAATTTTTTTCTGTTGTTGTGCTGGTTTGAAAGGATGTATGCCCCCTAGAAAAGCCATGTTTTAATCAAAATCCCATCTCATAAAGGTAGAATAATCCCTGTTCAATACTGTACGTTTGAAACTGTAATCAGATCATCTCCCTAGATGATATGATTTAGTCAAGAGTGGTTGTTAAGCTGGATTAGGTGACGACATGTCTCCACCCATTTGCTTGGGTCTTGGTTTATTGGAGTCCTATAAAAGAGGAAACATTTTGGAGAATGGGAGATTCAGAGAGAGCAGAGAATGCTGCAGCACCATGAAGCAGAGAGTCCACCAGCCAGTGACCTTTGGAGATGAAGAAGGAAAATGCCTCCCGGGGAGCTTCATGAAACTGGAAGCCAGGAGAAAAAGCTAGCAGATGACGCCGTGTTTGCCATGTGCCCTTCCAGCTGAGAGAGAAGCCCTGACTGTGTTTGCCATGTGTCTTCTCACTTGAGAGAGAAACCCTGAACTTCATCGGCCTTCCTGAACCAAGGTATGTCTCCCTGGATGGATGCCTTTGATTGGATATTTCTATGACTTGTTTTAATTGGGACATTTTCTTGGCCTTAGAGTTGTAAACTAGCAACTTATTAAATTCCCCTTTTAAAAAGCTATTCCATTTCTGGTATATTGCATTCCAGCAGCTAGCAAACTAGAACAGTTGTCTTTTTATTTCTTTTTCTGAATTGATGCAAATGTTGTCAGAAATGATCATGATGATGAATATGCAACTATGTGATGATATTGTGAATTACTGATTATATATGTAAAACGGAATGATCATATGTTAAGAATGTTTGTGTTTCTTTGTTGTCATATTTTTTAAAAAAATAAAAATTAATAAAAAAATTGTAAAAAAAAAAGAGTTGTGATGGCAAGGATCCGTTTCATGATGTAGTAGCACAAAATGCATTCCTTCCATGACCAGTGAGATTGAGGGAGCCAGGAGCCTTACCATCACCCCGTCACTGTGCTCACTGGCTCCACATGTCTTTATATGGAGAGTGTCTGCTCTCTCAGGGCAGGAGGAGGTGGGGGAGTTCCTGAGGGTCAATCAAATGAACCAGTGGGGGTCAGCTTCCTGTACTTCTTTATAGGGTTCATGAGAAAAAGACCTTTTCTTTTACTTGGTTCAGTGTATTGATAACTCATATATTTGTGTTTTGGGTGTTGTGAGCTATAGCCTGTATACTTCTGAGAGAGAGATTTGTCACTTAGCTAAGAAACTTATTTTCACATATTATAAATGTTTCAACATGCTCCCCAGGTTGTTAATTCAATTTGTTAAAAAATATATAGAACATATTTTTAAATGACATTTTAATAAATAACTCTTTACAAATATACTATATGCTTCTTATATTTAATATAACAGATATAAAATATAAGTTTCTCATAACAGTGAAATACATATTATATTTATTGAATAGTATATCATGACCTTTAAGGCAGGCGTGCTAGAAGAATATCTTTCATTATAAAAAAGATACATTTTTTTTAACCACAGCTGCTCTAGCAGATTGTATTTTTTGAAAGCTGACTGCAAAAATAACTCACATTCCAGGTGCTTTTCCTACAGTAACCTTGATATGTCAGTCTCAAGTGCATGTGTGTCTAGACAGGTAGGTGTGTGTATGTGTGTGTGTGTGTGTGTGTGTGTGTGTGTGTGTGTGTGCATCCATCCTCCTCCCTTCCTTCAGATGCTCACTTCTGAAATCCAACCACCACACCATGAAGAAGCCCAAGCAACCCCTGGAGAGACTATTATGATGAGGGACCAAAGCCTCCAGCCCACAGCCAGGTGTAGCTCCCCAGCCCTGAGGATGTGCCGTCTTACAGATGGATCTTCTTATGTCTTATATGTGGTCCTGGCTGAGCCACACTAGCCCTTACCTGCCAAGTGGAATAAGTAAGAGACTTCCCCACTGGGTCTTGTTTGAACTCCTGACTCACAAGAATCTATGAGTATAATAAGATTTTTTTTCATACCACTAAGCTTGAGAGCAGTTTGTTAGGTACAATAGATGTATGAAGTTCCCACTCATACTGGCATTCAACAATATATTTTGAAACAAGACGTGAAGAGTAAAATTGAGTTATTTTATCAAACAAGACTCGTGTAATGAAAGAGTTTAAACTCAAGTATTCAAGTCAGTGACTTTATTGTGACCAAAACTGAATTAATTTGTACTCATGTAATCAGTAATTTTTTTGGTCCTATGCTTAAGCTACCTTGCTATATCCTGTAGTTTTGCTGGTGTGTTAGGTATGGGACTGGATCAAAATACAAATTACAAAATCCTTTTTTGCCTCTTAACAGTTAAAATGCATAGGCCAGATGTGTTGGCTTGAAGCTATTATGTACCCCCAGAAAAGCCATGTTCTTTTAATCCATTCTTGTGGGGGCAGACCTCTTGATTATGTTGTTTCTATGGATATGTGACCCACTCAGTTATGGATAGGACCTTCTGATTAGATGTTTTCCATGGAGATGTGACCCCACCCATTCAAGGTGGATATCCTGGAGCTCTGTGTGAAGAGAATAAAAGAGAAAAAACAGAGAGCTCAGAGCTGACAGAGAGCAGAGAGGTAAAAACAAGACACACATGTTTGGAGATGTTAAGCTAAGAGATGATATTCAGAGTTTGCCCTGGAGAAGCTGAATGAGGACCCACTGAAGCTAAGAGAGAAAGCCACTGGAATCAGAAGCTGATAGCAATGAACCAGGAGCAAGGACCAATAGACCCGAGCCACATGCCATCCCACCTGCCAGAGGTGTTTCAGTTACTGGTGGCCTTTCTTCAAAGTCAAGATATCGTTCTCTGAAACCTTGTCCAAAAGGGGAAAGAGAGAAATGAGACAAAATAAAGTGTCAGTGGCTGAGAGGTTCCAAATAGAGTCGAGAGGTTATCCTGGAGGTTATTCTTACGCATTATATAGATATCCCCTTTTTAGTTTGTGGTATATTAGAGTGGTTAGAAGGAAGGGGCTGAAACTGTAGAGCTGTGTTCCAGTAGCCTTGAAAGATGATTGTATAGTGATAGAGATTTTGCAGTGTGACTGTGTGATAGTGAAAACCTTTTGTCTGATGCTCCTTTTATCTACAGTATGGACAAATGAGTAAAATATATGGATAAGAAATAAACAAATAATAGGGGGAGCAAAGGTTAAAATAAATTGAGTGGATTGAAATACTAGAGGTCAGTGAAAGGCAGTTGTAAGTGGTATGGCATGTATGAGTTTTTTCTTTTTACTTTCTTTTGCTGGAGAGATGCATATGTTCAAAAAAATTATCATGGTGATGAATAAACAACTATGTGATGATATAGTGAGCCATTGATTGTAACCATGTCAGGAATGTTTGTTTGTATGTCAAGAATATTTGTATGTCAAGAATGTTTGTATGTTTGGTCATTATTTATAATAAAAATATTAAAAACAAAAGATACTGTTCTCTGGATTCCTTAATTTGGACATTTTCACAGCTTTAGAACTGTACATTTGTAACCTAATAAATTCACTTTGCAAAAGCTAATCCATTTCTGATATATTGCATTCCAGCAGCTTTAGCAAACTGAAACACCAGATATCTAGTTTCCTATCTTCTAATTTTTATGTTTGGTAGAAAAAAAATTGTTAACATAATGATAAAAGAGTATTTAAAAGCCAAGTACTTGATAAGGATGGAGAATTAGTATCTGGTTTTAAGTGCATTGTGAATATAATCAAATATCAAATCAGTGAGCGTTTAGCATTATATCAAATCAGTGAGCATTTAGCAATAGTGACCTAGTGTGTTAGTTTGCTCGCTGCCAGAATGCAATATACAAGAACTGGAATGGCTTCTAAAAAGGAGAATTTAATAAGTTACAAGTTTACAGTTCTAAGCCATAGAAATATCCAAATTAAGGCACCAATTAATTGAGGTTACCTTCACTCATGATGATATTCAGGATTTCTCTCTCCCAGCTGGAAAGGCACATGGTGACATCTGCCAGCTTTCTTTCCAGGCTTCTTCAGTGGCTTCCCTTGGCTCTTTCTAGGTTCTGGCTTGCTTCATATCTCATGGCAATGTCTCCTGGGCTCCAAGCATCTCCAAACATTCACATCCTTGTTCTCTACATGTCGGCATCTGTGTCAGCTCTGCTCTGAAGTTTCTGTCCACTCTGGGGCTTCTGTCATTTCTCCAAAATGTTTGTTCTTTTAAAGGATTCCAGTAAACTAATCAGTTACATCTCCATGTAATCAAAAGATCACACCCACAATTGGGTGTGTCACATCTCTGTAGAGATGATCTAATCACGTTCCCAGCCTGCGGTGCTGAATAGGGATTAAAAGAAATGGCTGCTCCCACAAGATTGAATCAGAGTTAAAATGGCTTTTCTGAGTTTCATAACACTTACAAACCATCACACCTAGCCTTCATTTTTTTTTTGTTTTTGGGTGCACGGTCCGGGAATCGAACCTGGGTCTCCCACGTGGAAGGCAGGCATTCTAACTACTGAACTACCTGTTGCACCCCTAGCCTTCATTTAAAAAATATATTTTTTCATTTTCATTTTATTTTATAATGTGAAAAATAACATGTACAAAAAAAACAATAAATTTCAAAGCACACCGCAACAATTAATTGTAGAACAGATTTCACAGTTTGGTATGGTACAATTCCACAATTCTAGGTTTTTCCTTCTAGCATTCTAAGATACTGGAGATTAAAAGAAATATCAATATAGTGATTCAGCAGTCATAGGCATTTGTTAAATCCTGTTCTCTGTTATAATTCCATCTTCTCCTTTGATCTTTCTCCCAAGTTTTAGGGATATTTGGCCTTTACCCATTCTAACTTGTTCATGTTGGGAAGGGCTATCAGTAATAGGAGATGGGGGGTGGGATTAGTTGATGTACTGGAGAGGCTGGCGCCTCTCTGAGTTTCCGGATGTATCTGGCTTAGGAACCTGTCTGGAGGTTGTAGGTTTCTGGAAAATAATCATAGTTACAGAGCCTTTGTCAAGTCTCAGATAAAGCCCCTAGGTGTTCTTTTGTGTTGGGGGAATGGTTTTAGTTGGGGCTTGGCACCATGATAAATGGTAATATCTAGCTGAGGCTTGTGTAAGAGTAGCCTCCAGAATAACCTCTCAACTCTATTTGAACTCGCTCAGTCACTGATACTTTGTTTGTTACTATTTTCTCCCTTTTGGTCAGGAAGTCAGTGTCAATCCCACAGTGCCAGGACCACTAGCCTTCATTTTAAAAAGTTAATTTAAATAACTATTTTATGAACCTGAAAATTATAAAGCAATTTTTACCATATTTGCGATGACAGAGATAATTGTCTGATCAATTTTCCACAAGAGATGTTCTTTGTAAACAAAAAAATACTGTATAAAATGGCATACATTTTGAATTCAATCGGGTTTGGGTTCTGGTTCTTCCATTTATTCACTCATCCTCAGTAAGTTCATTTTCACATTGGATCTTCAGCTAAATCCTCTATAAAGCAACCTCCATTAGGTCACTGCAAAAGCCTCACAGATAGCCAGGTTATGTCAGAAAATGTAGTCAGCTGCAGAACACTATGTAAATTTAAATATCTTATAAAAGTATGTAGTCCTTGCCTTAAATAGCTAGATCTATGCATTTTATTTTAAAATCTTATTCAGGAGAAACTAAGAACTCCTCAAACATTAATTCTAACTCCTTGAGTCATAAAACCAAGTGTAATTTCTTTTGCTGTGATATGTCATTTGATAGTATGACAGTATCGTTTCAGGTCTTCATAGGTTTAATGGATAATGGAGATTAAAATTCTCTTAAAAGATGATCAGATTTGTCCTTGAGTAAAAAGACATTGCAATGAAATTGGTTTTCAATTTGCTTGTTATATCCCAACTTCCTGGGCTAATATTTCCTAAAGAATCATTGAGTATTTGCCCTCTCTTGATAGTCACAAAGAGATATTTGGGGAAGATTTCAGTTTTAAAAAGTTAAATAGTAAGGAAAATTAAAATGAGTACCTGCAATGTGCGGAATATCTAGAAACTATAGCAGGCTCACAGGAAGTCCTGAGGTTCTGACCATGCTCAAAAGGAGAATAAAATAGTAAGTTTTGGCAGAACTAAAAAATGTAATGTCCTCTCTATCCGCCTTGATTTGGGGTCTAGGAATACTGGGGACTGGGCAGGGATCTCCAATGATGTTAATGGTTGAACGCATAAATACATATCTGGTGAATTCCAGACCAGAAGGGCAGGGGGAGGGAAAATCTGTATCACCTACAGCTGCCAAATCCCCAGAGGATGGTGTTGCCCCTAAGGTCACGCACGTTGTAAAGGAAGGAAATATTCAGCATACTCTAGGTTTACTCACTATCCTGGGGCCACATGAGCGTCTTTGGGAGAAAACTGATGGAATAAGAGAAAAAAACCCCAGATATTTCTGGGGAAAAGGACTGCTAGAAAGCAACACTTTTCTCTTGGATAGAAGCCAGTCTGCACGTGCATTGTAATACTGCAATTTACATTGCAGTATTGTGTCCTTGAAAGACAAGGCCACAATACTTTGAACTACTAGTTTCATCAGCCCTACCGAGTTACTTCCTCATATATGTAATATTAATTTCCCTCATTATGAAAATCATTTGGAGAAAAGATTTCTTGACTTACAGCTGAACTCATCCTGAGTGATAACGGTCCTTTCCCTACAAGAAGAATGGGGGTATTAGAAGCTCCAGGGACAAATGACAAGGGTCATCTTCACCCCTTTCTTGAATCAGCGCTACCTCTTTAAATAAAGAAAGATTTGGAGAAGAGGGAGAGGAAGAGAGATTATGAAATTTCTTCTCATTGCCCTTTTGGTCAGTCCATATTCTTTCATTCAGTCTCATTGTCCTATTCTGAAGGAAAGCAGTTTGCACACATCACGTTAAGAATAAAGACTTTGTCTCAAGCACAGTACAAGAAATGGCCAAGCATCCTGGGCCATCTTATAATTTTCACCTCCTGGAAACGATTCCCTATAGTCTCAGCAATGCTGTGTTTCTGTTACCCTCTACTTCTGGCAAGAATTTTACAGAAGCTCATGGTGTCTGGATTATACTCAGGGCTGTGATGTTTGCCTCCCAGGAAATCAGGGCAAACACTCATTCTTCATTGGTTTTCAGATTTGTTGCTCAGCTAGTTTTCCACGCTTGCCAATAAGCCAGAAAACATGGCTCCTATGAATCACAACTGGAATCCATCACCAGAATATTGCAAAATTGCCAATTTCAGAAGATAAACTGTGTTCCCTTCAGAAACCTCATTTGATTATGCAGAATTTATTGTGTTTTAGTTTTCTTAATTCTGATTTTTAAACTGTACATGTGAGTATGAGAAATAGCATGTGTAAAATACCTAAAAAAGGTTAAATAGTAGAAACATAAAATAAAATCCATTCCCTTCTTTATACTTCTCTCTTTTCAATTAGAGAAACAGCTTGTCAGAGGTGGTTAATATAAACTTCTAGAATGTATCTCAACATAAAATAGTGCATGTGTAATGTTCTAGTTTGCTAGCTGCCAGAATGCAATATACCAGAAACGGAATGCCTTTTAAAAAGGGGGGATTTAATGAGTTGCTAGTTTACAGTTCTAAGGCCGAGAAAATGTCCCAATTAACACAAATCTATAGAATTGTCCAATCTAAGGCATCCATCCAGGGAAAGATACCTTGGTTCAAGAAGGCTGATGAAGTTCAGGGTTTCTCTCTCAAGTGAGAAGGCACATGGCGAACACAGTCAGGGCTTCCCTCTCAGCTGGAAGGGCACATGGTGAACATGGCATCATGTGCTAGCTTCTTCTCCTGGCTTCCAGTTTCATGATGCTGCCCGGGAGGCGTTTTCCTTCTTCATCTCCAAAGGTTGCTGGCTCATGCACTCTCTGCTTCGTAGTGCTGCAACATTCTTTGCTCTCTCCGAATCTCCAAAATGTTTCCTCTTTCATAGGACTCCAATAAACCAATCAAGACCCACCCAAATAGGTGGAGACATGTCACCTAATCCAGTTTAACAACCATTCTTGACTAAAGCATATCATCCAGGGAGATGATCTGATTACAATTTCAAACATACAGTATTGAATAAGGATTATTCTACCTTTATGAAATAGGATTTTGATTAAAATATGGCTTTTCTAGGAGGCATGCTTCCTTTCAAACCAGCACATGTAATTTCAGTGGAACAGGACAGTGGAATTAAAAGATATAATCTATATTCTCAAAAGATTCTAATGTTATATTTTCCATGTGACCTGGGTTAAACTAACCAAAATAATAACATTCTATTTATAAGAATGTAACTTGCTTTATTAATTGAAGTACAAGTCATGGCTCACACTAATGCTGCGTCAAATCTGATAACTAATTTCAGTTTTGAATATAACTTAAGAAAGTCTTAGGAGATTTAGGCACGCACAAGGAACAAATTTGAAAACCCTGTCACAAGGAAAAATGTATGGACCGTTGTCACGCCTTCACAACCAATGGGTAGGTTTTGAAATTCAGCTCTGACAACTCCACCAGCACTTCAAAGTTCCTCCTCTAGAGGCTATTACCTGATTTTATTCAGGATGTAGAAACTACATTATCGTGCTCTTATTGTTAGTATTGAGGGAGAAATAGACAAATAGGTTAAATACCAGGGAGGGTACAAATGTGCCTGAGATTAGAGTATGTGGGTGATGCATCTATGGTAGTTTTAGTCATATTTGTGTGTACTTGAACTTTTCAATTCATAGTTTAATAAATTAGACAAGGTGGACTTTAGGAGACATGTTCTAAAGGTCCTGTGTTCTGTTATCTATGGATCCACAATATTTTGATTTTGCAGTTCATAGTAAATTAGACCTATCTTTTCTGTGGCACATGACATAAGTTAAAAGGGTAGGGGCCAAGAGAAGACATAAAAATACATGTCCTAAATGGGGTTAAAAGTATAAATTTAATAGTTCCATCATCAATTAATGTTCCAGTTGAAGAACCTTGCTCAAACTTGTGCAAATTAGATTCAGAGGAAATGTGTATCCTTCTGTGATTGGAATTACTTCCCAAGCTAGTTTTAAGAACATTGTGATTTTGAGGTTTTAACCCTGATTCCCAATTAAAGAAGGCACTTGTTAAAGAGAATGAGATTTCATTGCCTCCAAATCAATGGCAGATTAGAATAGCACTCTGTAACTTCACTGAGTATTGTGATTTAAAAGCTTTTTTACAAGAGTTATAACCGAGAAGTTAGGGTTTAAGGAATGATTATGATTACTGAACATTAGATAGATATACCTTTTTACTTTCTGGTGTATTATAGTAGACAGAGGGAAACACCTGAAATCTCTGAACTGTAATCTGGCTACCTTGATCTCTGATAATGATTATATAGCCTTTATCTTGTGCCCTTGTGATTGTAAAAACCTCGTGAATGATCTTCATTTGTACCTATTTTATCTGGTTTTCTGACTTTGGAGTCTTATGATCACTGAAGACAGCCCTCTTGTTTATTAATGAAAGGCCTTGGATCCACCCAGAACTAATCTACCCCAAGTCCAAAGTTATCTTGATAGCCAAAGTTGGATCTAATCAAAGTGGGTCAGCCTGAAATGTGCAGTAGCTTAGACTTTTACCTGTAAGTTACCTATACCTCATTATAATACTAAAAACCATGCCCATTATCATATTAAGGGTGCCATGTCCTTGGATACATCCTGTGACTAAGCATGCAATCAGTCTACACATGCTCAATAATCAGATCACCTCTAAACGCATCATCTAGAGCCATTGTGCTCATTATCCTAAAACATGCCCCTCTTTTGATACTATAATACTGTCAGAATTACTGCAGTTCTGGGAGACAGATTTTGGGACCAATAGACCATCTCATCTCCTGCTTCGCAATAAACTTTTTGAAACCCTGGTCTCTCAAGAATTGCTCATTTAAGCATATTGGGCAGAGAACTTTTGATGAGTATTAGAGTGAAGTGAGGGAGACCAATGGGTAGACAAGAAAATGTAAATGTTAAGAGAATGGTTTTGATGAAGATTGCTAAGTAAGTATACAAACCAAAGAAATATGGTTGTCTCAATGTAAAACTCATGGAAGTAAAGATACTGAAAACACATGTATTAATGATTGTGCTGCTTTGAAAGGATTTATGTACCCTAGAAAAGCCATGTTTTAATCTTAATCAATCTTGTGAGAGCAATGGTTTCTTCTAATCCCTATTCAGTACTATAGGTTGAAAACTTGATTAGGTTAGCTCTATGGAGTTGTGACTCAGTCAGTTGTGGGTATTAAACTTGATTAGATGGAGATGTGTCTCCACCCATTCTATGTGGGTCTTAATTAGCTTACTGGAATCCTATAAAAGAGGAGACATTTTGGAGAGAGATCCTTTTGAAAACCAGAAGAGAGCCACAGAACCTCAACAGAAGGACGAGAGAACCACAGAGTCTACCAACCAGCGACCTTTGGAGATGATGAAGGAGAATACCACTGGGCGCTTCATAAAGCACGAGGCCAGAAGAGGAAGTTAGTACATGTCGGCATGTTCACCATGAGCCTTTCCAGTGGACAGAGAAACCAGGAACATCATTGGCCTCCTGGAACCAAGGTTTCTTTCCCTGGATGCCTTAATTTGGAAATTTTTATAGACTTGTTTTAATTTGGACATTTTCTTGGCCTTTGCACTGTGAACTAGCAACTTATTAAATTCCCCTTTCAAAAAGCCACTGTTTCTGGTATATTGTATTCCAGCAGCTAGCAAACTAGAATGATGTTTTCTACATAGCTTTGCATGATTCCAATAGCACATCAATTACTAAGGATATTAAATTAGAAAGAAAAGAATCATCTAGACAACAGCTGAAAACAGGATTGGAAGAGCATTAGATCTGGGGACTTTAAAGGATTAAACAGTATTTCCTCTTCACAGGGATTCCTGCCCAGTGAAGAACACTGGGATTCCTGAGGGTGAACTGTTCTTTGATTTCTGTCTATCCTTTCACCTTCAAGTTCAGCAGACATTTCTTGGCATACTGTTTTGCATGTAGTAGCTCCTCAAAGAATTAGATTAACTGTTTTAAGAATCCGATGGAATAATCTCATATTCCATCTGATTAAAGTGACAAGAACCCATTCTTATTCTGAGTCCAGGGCAGTTGATTCTATAGAGTACTGTTACCTGAAGTCCATTAGTTACATGCTCTACCTTGATCTCACTCTTATCCATATTTGATTAGGAAAATCAGAATATTATATTGAATATTTAATAAGAAGACAAGATACATTCTTAAACTAAATTGTGTGTGTTTGTTTTTCTGTCTTGGAGCTCCAATCTATTCTACAAGAAATTGCATTTATTTGTACAGGGAACTCAGGAAGTTAAAATGCAATTTTAACTCTCAGTAGCTTAGAAACAGTATTCTACAAATTAAAGCAACCTATACTTGTTATGCTTTCATTTTTTATTTGGATACATTATACTAGTAACAGCTTATGGACTTATTTTTAATTCTTTTGAGATTTCTTATTAGGAATTGGAAATTTTGGAATCCTAACTTCAATAATATTTATCGAATGCTTAATATGAAGCAAGAGTCATGTGGTGCCACTAAACTAAACAGAAATGGTGTGGATGCAAGGAACATAGAGTGTCTAACATGGAAATAGCAAAATATAAACCATATGAGGGCAATGTAATAAGGTGTAAAAAAAGCTATTGGGAAAAATGCTTTTCATAATTAAACCTGATCTTGCATCTTAATTCTACTGCTAGTCGATTTTGTCATGATTGGTTTCTCTAGTTTCTCAGCTGTCTAAAGAAAGAAAATCTGGGCCACGGTGGCTCAGCAGGCAGGGAATGCTTGCCTGCGATGCCAGAGGACCCGGGTTCGATTCCTGGTGCCTGCCCGTTGTAAAAAAAAAAAAAAAAAAGAATGAAACTCTGAACGTGTGGGTTGTAGCTTGTGGTGTCCTAAACGTTTCAGTTGCACATTCATAGAATTTACCTTGAATTACTGCATATTGATTAATATACATCAGAATATGTGGAGACTGTAATGATTTACCTTGTCAGGGTGTTCGGTGTTTCCATTCCCTTCAGTTACTCAGTGTTCCTAAATATCATGTGTGACCGAGTCATCCTGATTTTGAAGCATTTCCTCACCTGATTTTCCTTGGCTGGTGCCTTCCCTCCCATTTGCATTTGCCAACACCCTCCTCACATCCCTTGATTATTCCCGCTTTTCTTCCCATTTCCCATATCCTCTCATCTGTTGATGATGCCTGCCACTCCCTACCTTCCCTGATGTTATTTGTGTTTGTACTGAGCGTGATAGCTTTTGGAAAATGTGCCTGTGGCCTTCTTCTTGCGTGTCTCTGCCTGTGGCTTTCCCTTAGAATCCTTACTTAGAAATAAGAATTTCTAAAGCAGGAAAGGACTCAGAAATAAAGCAGCCAGTGTTTGGCCTCAGCTCTCAAGCCCACTCTATTTTTGAGAACCTAAGATGAGGAAGCCAATCTTGAAAGTCAGGATTTATCAGGGAGAAAGGGGATTTTTAGCTAGCTTTACAAATTGAAAGGAAAGCTGGGAGTCTGTCAAGTTTTACTTTAAATCCTACTATAGAGGATGGAGGCTGTGACTTAAAGCAGACCGCAGCAACCTTTTTTTTGTAATAAGTAATATAGCAAATATTTTAGCCTTTGCAACTAAAAGGTCTCTGTTGCAACTACTCAGCTCTGCCATTATAGTACAAAAACAGCCAAAGATAATATGTAAATAAATGATGCCTGTGGTTGATTTCCCATAAAATAACTTTTGGAGGACTCAAATTTGAATTTAAATAGTTTTCACGTGACTCGAAATCTGTTTGATTTTTTTTTTTCCAACCATTTAAAATGTAAAAACTACCCTTAGTTTTTGGGCCATAAAACAGACAAACAGAACTCTGAAACAGGAAGGTGAAGAAATTTGACCCACAGATCCCTGATTTAAAGGAAGATACTATCCCTCCCCATCTTAAGAATTTAGGAGATATCCAGGAGGCAAAAAAAGAATAGCTGTTGAAAAGATGCGTTGGCAGAGGCCTGACTCCTCCTTGGGAGTTAACTGGGAAGGGAAAAGGCAGGAAAAAAACTGATAAAAGGGGAAGCCACAAGTAGAACGGTGTGTTACAGTGCCTAGTATGGAATTCTGGAAGATGACTGCCTTAGAATGGAAAGTTATTTTGTTGGTGAAAAAGAGGGCTAAAGCTCACACTCAGAAGGTGCTTCTGCTCCTGGGGAGGCATGGCTGCAACCCCAGTGATTGCAGGTTCTCCCTGTGGGGGCGCAGAGAATGAGTTAATAAGATAACCACCCCAATGTAATTATGTTAAAACACTGAATGAAGCTGCATCTGAGCTATAGTTTTTGTTTGTTTGTGTTTTTTGTTTTTCTTTTCTTTTTCCTTTTTTATATATATATTTTTTATTTTTTATTATTATTATTATTTTTATTTTTCTCTATATTATCATTCTGTATCTTTTTCTGTTGTTTTGCTAGTTCTTTTCCTAAATCAATGCAAATGTACTAAGAAATGATGATCATACATCTATGTGATGATATTAAGAATTACTGATGCATATGTAGAATGGAATGATTTCTAAATGTTGTGTTAATTTCTTTTTATTAATTAAAAAAAAAAAGATAACCACCCTGCCACGCCCTTGCTGGGCTCAAAGGAGAGGACAATAGATGGCATCTGAGGGAGAAACAGAGAAAATATGCCCCAGAGGAGGTAGGAGGTAGAAATACTTTCCCTATTTTTTTGCATTGCAGGAATATATTTCATGCATTGTCTCCCAAATTCCCTCAATATATTCATTATTTATTTCCTCTCCAGACTGGGAACACTTTGAAAACATAGTCCTTTTCTTAAACACTCAGCCATTGGAACATCTAGCTTCACTGCCTTGGAAAGAATAGGTGCTTAGTGATTATTTGTGAAATGAAGGTGTTAAAGTGCATTATTTATACCTTTAATCTGTTTTAAAGGAACTAAAGACTCAAGCTTACATGTTTTCCCTTGAGCTTTTACTGTGGAATAATTTTATAATTCTTAGTTCAGTTTTCATCATTATTAGTGCTCAAAAGTTTCTTGGCAGGAACACTTGATAATACAAATTGATAAAAGTTCTGTGTTCTTTTTTTATAATAACACTTTAAAGTTAATATTATTTATCTTCCTTTGTTTTCTAATTTTTCTAAGTATCTTTTCCTATTGTTCTTTGTCAGTGCAGTGTACATACACAGATCCTTCTTTCCTTCCTTTCTTCTTTCCCTCCCTCCTTCCTTCCATCTTCATGAAATGAAGTGACATATACTGAATTTCAAGAGTTAATTTCTTCAAGGACAGTGTTTGAGACAAGAGACTTATGCAAATTTGGTGGAAAAGTACCTTGAAATATAATATTTGGGAGATTTTGTGTTGCTGAAGTTTTGGTTTTGGAAAAATCTGTAAAGGAAAACTTGACTGCTTTGATTGTTTTTTATCATTTTGGTTACTTTTCCAAAACCCCACTATAAATCCGTATTGGATTGAAGGCTTACTCAATTTCAGGCTCATTAGAATTCTTCTTGACTGCCAAGGCACTACTTAATAGTCTTTTCCTTACCTTGGTCTGTGCACAGAGTTGCCTGGTCACTGTGAGGCAGATTTTCCTTTCCCCTTTTCTGGTTCACAATCACGGGATCCAAGCGCCCATTCTCTGGTCCTTCTGGCTGTCGGAAGTGGGCCCCCAATGGTGGAGTCTGAGACCACTCAATCAGTGGGGTGCACCTTCCTTTTGTCCTCCCTGGGGGTCCTCCTCCAAAGCCTCAGATCCCAGATGAGCTCCTGAAATTGTTAGAAAGAAAGCTGTACCTGAAAGAGAATAAACACTCACCGATTGTGGAGAAGAAAATAATTTATTCATGATCTTGCCAGAACAGGTGCCCAGCTGAATAATGATGCCTGGCGTGCCAAGAAACTAAAAACAGTAGTATAACATACAGTTCACTCCCTGATGATCAGGGACTCCAGAGGTTACAGCCTATCTGGATAGTCTAACTAATTCAAATTACCCACTGAAGGTTTCTGCCTTTGATTATGCTTTACATTTCAGTGACCCTGGCCGTTACTTGTTTAGACTTGTTTCTATCTATTTGATGTCAATTCTAGGCTTGCATCAGAGGCCTTCTCCTTTCCCTACCTGCAAGACCGGTTTGATTTGTCCTGCAGCCCTTTCCTGCACCATCTTGTGTGAAAGCTAAATTTAATTTTATTCTTAAAGGAATGTGGGCAGCCTCTTGGAGTTGGAAAAGGCAAGGGAATGGATTCTCCCCCTTCACCCTCTAGAAAGGAACTCAGAAAATATCTTAATTTTAGCACAGTAGAACCTGATCTGGACTTCTGATTTGCAGAACTATAATATAATAAATTTGCATTGTTTTAAGCCACTAAGTTTATGGTAATTTGTTACAGCAGCATTCGGAAACTAATAGAGTGTCCACTTTACTTTCTGTTGTTCTATATGCTTGTGAAGAAATTTATAGAGATTCACAACCCATTCCACTGCTATCATATCTTTTTCTGAGATGTCATCTTCCAAATTATGGTTTATTTAAATTTTAGCAAATTATTAAATAGTGTGTTCTTCTCAAAAACCATGTTTGGAAGCAATATTTTATGGTAAAGAGCATGAGATTTCTGATACTGGTACTTAAAGAAGATGTGCATTTTTACAGAAAATATTCTGCATTTCCTCATGGTTTACAAGGGGAAAAGAAATTTGTTCATGTTTTCATTCTCTTACCGTCATACTTGTTATGCTTATTAAAATCATTCCTGGGTGCCTTTCCTATAAGAAACATATTTATGCTTTTCAAACCATTCCAGATATATCAAAGATATGAGCTATAGAAAAACATCTGTTTGCAACTGAGAAGAAATGAAGCACAGTTGCCTCAATCTTTAGGGATTACAGTGCATGAAATGTTGATATGAAACCATATTAAAAGATGAATAAATACAAAGACTTTCTGAAAATGTCATTTCAGATCATCGTGAACATAGATGCTCAGTTGGTGATGTGACAAATAGACTCATATAATACAGTGAAAAAAGATAATTAAATATGTGGAATCAACTGTGGCACAGACTTAATAGCTAAAACATACCTATCCAAGTTCATGCTAACCTCTTTTATTATTTCCAAGATTTTCAGTTGAAGACTTTTTTTCTTTTTTACATTCTAAAACCTCAAACAGATTTTCTTATTTTCCGTAATAGGAAACTGCCTTCACCACACCCTTGTATAGTTCTCTAGTGCCCTAGAGGATTTTCAGGAGAGGATGACCTTCATGTGTGACTCTCACTGAAAGTATGTGGTTGACAGTGATACATAACTCACAGTAATAATTAACTAGAACTTGGATCTCTTTAGAGTACAACATATGTCCAATTTCTTGTTATGGTAGAAATTTCATATGTTCGCCAGAAGAATAACTATAGTGCATCATACATTTGGGATTCTGAACTACATTATAAACTCATAGCTCTCATCAATTCAGTACAGCTTTTGGATTTTTGTACCAAGTAACTCCACGTCAGTAGAGCAAGACTTGGCAAACAGAGTTAATGGTGAAAGAGCCAGCATGTTTTAAAGTACTTTCTGAGTTCTGTCTCCAAAGTAGCACCCAATCTGAGATGTTAATATAAAACATACACTTTTCTTTTTATTTTTTTCATTTATACTGTATATGTTTCTGCAAAGATCTCTCAGCTCCTCCAAATACTATTTTATTAATGCTCTTTCTATCAGCCCAATGGAATAGTCATGTAGAGGCATCTTATTGCAGTGAAGACTGCAGAAGGAAGGTCTGGAAGGGTGCAGAGTTAAATTATAGTGAATTAATGATGGAGTGAACGAAGACTCATTGAGTTGAGTCATTTCAGTCTTCTGCAGGATATTACAGTCTTTCTCAGCATCAGAAAAGCATATTTTTCTGCCATAAATTTTGTGCCATAAAAAGTATTAGTAATTACAAAGGGACCTTCCTCTTGAACCACATTCCTGCCATTCTTTCTTCATGTCCTACCCCTTTCTCTATGCGTCGAATGACCAGTATTTCCTACTTCTCCCTCCCTGCATCCAGCCTCTGTTTCAGCCTAGTGAGGCTTGCCCTGAGCATGCCAAAGTTTGAAGGACTCCCCCAGCTCTGATATTTCCACAGCCTAACTCGTTGACCCTCATCCTGTATGTTGTTCATTGTGAGTTAGTTGTGTAGGTGTTGGGGGTTGAATCACATCACCCACAAAAGACAGGTTCAAGTCTGTGGGGCCCGGGAAATTGTTTATTTCTCTAAGCCTGCTTAGATGGCTGCCATAACTGCCTATGGGTCTGAAATTCTGGGGAAGCATGATATAGCATAGCTTATGTAGCCATGACACAGCACCTATTATATAACGAATGATGTAATGTGTATGCACAACCATATATCCCATAAATGATGTCACCTGTTAGTAAAAGTGCCACTTTTGGGTAATTTAACATATAAGTAACTATTGCTCTGTAAGCCTCATGATAGAGAGAGAGGGAGAGAGAGTAAAGTGGAGGAAACGATTAATGATGACCACTCAACCAGCAACTCCTTCTCTTTTCTTTTAACTTGCTATGGACCAGAGCGACTGCTCCTTAAGTTAGAACCCTTAACTCTGGGTCCTGTGCTTGTGGACTCATTTGTGGATTGGCTCTTTTTGAAGATTCTTTTTAGATGAGCCCCTGTTGAATCAGGGTAGGCCTTAATCCATATGACCAAAGTCCTTCTAAGGAGAGGAAATTTGAACAGAGACACAGATGATGGAGCCAGAGAAGCAGCCAGAGGAGAGAGATTGCCATGGGATGGAGGGGTGCCTGCCAGCCATCACCAGAGCACTGCAGACTTTGGAGAAAGCATGGGACCTTGATATGGACCCCCAAACTGAGAGCCAATGAATTCCTGTTGTTTAAGCCAACCAGTGTTGGTATTTGTCATAGGAGCCCTGGCAAACTAAGGCAGTAGGGTATCTCACAAATTAGACCTAATATAAAGGCTGAATCTTATGTGTCGGTTCTTCAATGCACCCTCATAGCAACCTATTATAATACTTTGGGTCCAGTAGACGTTTAAAGAATATGTATCAATTAGCTGGTTTATTGAATTAAGATAACTAATCAGTAGATTTCAGAGTAAATCTCACTGTTTCAGCAAATATGTACAGCTCTGTCTTTACCAAAGACTCTTTAACTGTCTGTGTCTTCTTGGGTTTTCCCTGCAATTTTACCTTTTCACAATTCAGATGGCAGACCTTTAGATGGCCCCCAAATAACCCATCACACCCATATTCAGTCAGCTAGGTATATTTATAGGTACTCAGGTGGCTAATTATAGTTTGGGTTTTATTGGAAGTTCATAACCAAATTTAATGTGAAAAATTTTAAGGGCAACCACTCCAACTCATTTTATGAGAAAGGAGTAATGGTTTTGAAGATTAATTGATTTGTTCAGTAAACTTAGAAGAGATTAGAAAAAGGCAAGAACAAGGTGATAACATTATTTGTATTCCAACATCAAAATATATTTAACACCCACATTTGGCCAGAGATTTTCTCCTTTGGTCCCTGATGTCCATAAACACTCTGTAGGATATAGTTATACAATATTCTATATAATTATGTAATATTTAATGATATTCATGCTGCAGCTGACAAAATGCCACTCAGAGAGTTAAATGATGCAACCAGAATCGTCACTGAGTTGCCTAATGCCAGAGTCAATGAATCTTCTGTTTCATCCTGGCTACCAAATTCTAGAACCCATGGAGTCTCTGAGTGCTATGAGTGGGTATTAGCGAGATCATAAATAGCCTAAAATGTACTTGCATGTCCATAATTAACATTTTTCTCTGGGACAACGCCCCAATATTTCATGCTTCTCAAATATTTTGTAACCCTTATAAACCATCAGAGAGGAAAACATAGAAACTGGATATTCTAAGGCTTAAAAAGATGCAGTTTACCATCTTTTCTGTTTTTTAAAGAAAGAGTTTATCACTCCCACTAAATGTACCTTCAGAAAATTCTTTTTTCATGCTGAATTTCTGTGAGGATAATGGGGTTGGTGATAAATAAATACCTAAGTAAAGATGATCATGTTTCTTTAGTTATATATATGTGATGTATAATTTGTAGTTTTTCCAATAGCTGTTATAAAAGATAACAGTTTCTCCTGATAACATTCTTTTTTTTTCCTCTTGAAACACCAGCCTTCTAATATAAAAAGTCATCTCTGATGTGCCCTTAGAAATATATTCTTGTTTTTCAGTGAAGATGGCATTGTGCTGTGACCCTAGGAGTTGCACATTCCAAAGGTGCCCCCTGGAGTTGGGCAGTGTACAGTTGTACAACTGCATGCAATGGCCTGGATCCTTTAAGCAGAAATGAAAAGTAATGCCAGGGCAGAAAACTGAGAGCAGGCTGGCTCAGGAATAATAAGCTAACCACTCACCATGTGTCAGTCAGAAACTGGACAGTGCACAGGAGTCGGAGGACCACATAAATTAACGTGTGACAAATTGAGCAGTCGTCAGGCTGCCTGTGAAGATGGAATGCTGCTCTTGAGTAAGTGGTATACAGATGGCACCAAAGATCTTTATAGGATACCAAGCCTTCATGGGGAAGATGACAAGTTTCCTGAAACTGAAAGGTGAAAGCTGGAGGTTTCCCATTCACCATCACTTGTGGTGACCCATTGGGCCTTTGAGCCTCCTGTGCCTGCAGCTCTCTGCCGTGGGAGGTTAGAGATGTTGGTCCCAAAGGTGGCACACATTTGCTAGGGAACAAGAAAGAATCCCATCAAATACAAACTGGGAACTTCAGTACCTTGTGTCCTGCGGGCAAGATGGAGAGGCATATCAGCAGGAATTATTGGCCTTCCTCATCAGAGGTGATAAAGATGCTGTTATGCAGGGAAGAATAGGTGTGCCTCCAAGTGATTTACTTTACCCACACAACACACTACAACCACCCTGGATTTCGGGGAGTGTAAGGACTGGATTCAGATGAGGACTTGTGGCACTCCATCAAGGAAGTCACCTGCAAAATGGAGGTTGAGGGCATCTTGGAGGAGGGAGATGAATGCCAGTTGCAGCTCTGAGAGGAGATGCAGCACTGGGTGCTGTGGTTTGTCCTGTTTTCCTTTCTCACTACTTCAACCCCTGCCCCTCCAGCACATGAAGCCCACTGGGATTCTGGCAGAGCCACTATCTCAAAAGATGGCAACAAGGCATGGAATCTGATGGACACGCAACATTGTATCCAGATTCCCCTTCAAGGAAGGTCAGCAGCCCATCTCCAAAGAATGGTGGAGGTAGGGATGTAAATCCCGGGCATTTTTATCTAACTCAGGGGAGCTCTGACAAGTGTATTGGCTCCCCAGCTCCCCAGCTCCCCAAGGGGTTGTGAGGCTTTGTTGGGACAGCACTGCAGTTCGGCTTTTCCCTCCTCCTAATCCTGTTTCTTCCCTTTCATAGTCATAATAAACCCCTCCTCCAGTTTCCATCTCAGCATCTGCTTCCAGAGAACCCAACTTGCAGCCATGGTTCTCTAAAAATTATTTTTTTAAAAGAATAACTTGGATGATTTTATACATTTTTATTATCATTTTTTTTCTAAGTCTCTCCTTTATATAATTTAACTTCACCCATCAAGAATAGATTAGATGAATGGGATTATTTATCTGCAGGGAAGTAAAAGGTCAGGGTAGTTTGTTGATAATATATAACTAGATCAAGTGTTATTTTAAAGTAAGAAAAAATATGCAAAAAACACTAAGATGTATTTTGTTTCATTCTCTGCCTATTGGATTCATTTCCCATTGCACAGTGAAGAGAAGTGGCATGCATTGCTGAAAGTTTTTATTGATTTAAAGGTGACTGGTGTCTATTTATTATAATATGGCTTATAAACAGTTCTTTGTACAAAATTTTATCATGTGGCTTAGTATTTTGTTCTTGAGAAGACATTTGAGATTAATTTTTGTGCATTCGATGTCAACTTAGAATTTCAAATTAGAATTTGAAGCATAATATAATTTAAATATGAAGTATCCTAATCCGGTTTAGTACTTTACAAATTAAATTAAATTGAAGATCACTGAGAGCCTTTACTCTAAAATAAAGAACTTTTTTTTTCCTGTAGGGGGCACTGCCCTACAATAAAAAACCCATCCTTGCACTGGTACTTCTAATTTTGCCCTCATTTTTATAAATTTATAGTCTCAAACTTCTGGATCTGGTGTTTAAAATTTATTTTTTCCATAGTATGGTAATGAGCATGTTTATTTCTAGTAATGGTGATGAGTTATCCATCTTGGTCCTTTATTTTAAAAAGGTACTTCCACTATTGAACGTTAGAGTGTCTTTATTTTTAGTACATTTAAAAAAATGTTTAAAGACATTCCCATAGAAAAGCAATGCCTTAGCTTTCTTGGGTTTGTTTTTTATATTCACAAGCCCAACAATCCAAAAGAATGTTGACTCACCCTGAATATAGCTGACTGGTCAGTCTCTAGGTAAAGATCCTGTGAGATGCCTGAAAACACATCCATGAGGGCCCATGAAGCTGCTAGAATCTCACTGGTTCTCTTTGACAAGGATTAAGACTTTCTCAGGTTAGCCAAAAGAGGAAACACCTTGGCAGGTGGCTCACTCTGTTATGTCCTCACAGAATTTAGGAACTTAACCCAGAGACTGACCCCATGGAATCCATTCCCTTGGAAATAGGAGGTTGAAATATTGCTGCCAATTTGAATTTCCACTTCAACTGAAAAAAATAATCCTTGGCTTTAGTTTCTGCAGCCTGTGGTGGGATTGAAATGCACATGACTTTGCCTGCACAATCAAAGTAGAGAGAATAAGCTTTTGGAACTCAGAGAGAGAGAGAATATGGTGGCAACCTTAATTTTATCTACTCTGTTTTCAGCCCCTCCTCAAAGGGGCTGAAAATTCAATCTTTCAATGCAAGGATGTTTAGTGTACACCATTAGCAAACCAGCCTGAGAACTAGGGGAGGAAAAAAGCAAGTCTTTAAAGGTGCTTCCTACTTGGTTTGTCTCTTTTTTTTGAGAATTAAAATCTTATTTCCAGTCCTTTAGGGAGATTCATTCTTTCCAGTTCTAGAGGAATTTTTAAATTGGGACTTACAAATAGAATAGAAATAATATTCTGAAGATTAAGTCCAAACTATATAGCTTGTTAAATGAATATTCAAGCATTTATGTATATGTTCTCTACTTCTGTAAGGTATAAAAGGGATTTAATCAAAGTCCAGGTTCCAGTTACTGTAGAGATGGATCTAATCTGTACCAGGGAACACACGTTCCCTCTTGAATTGCTTCTGTGTAAGTATGAATTAATATTGAAACTCTTATTAGCACTGAATCAAAACTTCTTGTGAATTACCTTTACAATTCCTCTAGCAATAGTACCCCTATTGAAATCGATTTGTGTTTAGTCAACTTGAGTTCAATATCCTTTGGGTTAGAAAGATAAACACTCAATACCCACAGTTGCCACCTTTGGAACCATTTCCATGCAGAGACTATGGAAACAACTAACTCACCCTCATCTGTAACATAAAACATAGAACTGTGCCTCATTCTCCTTCTCAACTGTGTTCTCATGGAACCACAAAATTGTGTTCGGTGACCTAGAGATGAAAAATAATAGCCGTATCTCAGGCACATTGATTCAGGCTCTGGTAGTGTGAACTTTCTAGAATAATGTAGCAGGAGGAGGGAGGGCATGTGTGTTCAGGATTAGAAAGGAAATGAAATCTCGCAAAAAGACACCTACATAATTACTTTATTCCAGTACAGGAGATGGAAAAACCCACATAATAAGGAAACTCAAAAGGTTAGAGCCTGTATAGTTGTTCAAGAAGACACTCTTCCATGTGTGGTCTGTAGACAACCGTGGTACAGAATGGGCAGAATTCTCAAAGTGACCCAGGATGGCTCCTCTGGATTGCATGGACAGTGGATCATCAGGGATCATGGAGGAGACTGCACCCAAACTCCCCTCCCCCTGAACGGAGAGGCTGAAACTTCCCATGTGTTCTGTAGCCCCAGGGCCAACAGCTGGAGTTCCATTGTGTACATGGCTGGTCCCTAATTCCAGACTACTTGGCAGCTGAGAAATCTATGTGTTGCTTTACTGAGATTGTCTCATGCTTATCCTAGGAACATGGAAGTGCAATCAGGGGGAAGGATCCGTAGTCTAGACACAAACTCTGTGTCCAGCCATACTTCTCTGAGGGATGAGGAGCAGATGGGAGGGATGCCTTCTCTTCTTATTGACCTTGGGGCTTTGTCACTTTCCCCATTCCCTCATGAAAACTATTCCTTAACCCATGCATGGCATTATGGGGTTCTTCTTAAATACTGTGCTTCACAGAGAGGGATGAGGAAGGGACCTACCCTACCCCAAAGACCCACTTCAGACTCAACTGGAGCTCTTCTAAAATTTCCATTTTCTGGAGCCCAAGCAGGATGTTTTGAATCAAGATGGAGCCTGATTTTTAAATAAGTTCAAAACCAGTTTCTGTATACACTGGACTTTGAGAACTAATGATCCAAGATATTGTTTCTTAATTTTCTTCAGATGATCTGGAGGGCTTGTTAAAACACATATTGCTTGGCTCCATTCCAGAGTTTCTCATTCTGTCAATCTGTGGGTAGGGCTCACTGATTTGCATTTCTGATAAACTCCTGGGTAATGCTGGTGCTTCTGGTCTGTAAATCAGAATTAGAGAACCACTACCCTACAACTTAGATTCTAAGAGAAAATGAACACCAACCCAGTGCTAAGCATAGCTTCCTGGAGGCTGAAAGGAATTTCTCTGGAGGATACATTTCTAAAATAAGAAGAAAAATCAAATTTCCAGATAAATGTACTTCTGATATCTTCATTAGCATATCTGAAAAAATGAGGGAAAAGGGACAAAAAGGAGAGTGAAAGAAAGAATGACATAGACAATACTTTTTTAGAAAAATGTGACAGTTTGATACCATAATCACTTCTGAATATTTTTGTGTGCCTGGGTCATAAACCATTAGATTTCCAAGTATTTCATGTACTGGGAATGTGTAAGTTGTTGTAAAATCACAATTTAAAAGCATGTGCCATTTAACAGAACATGCAAAACTCTCCTTCCTCAGTAAAAAAAGATTTAACTGCAAACATAAATATTGGAGATTGAGTACATAATGCCTAGATGTAAGTAATTCCCTTTTCATTTGCTCACACACCTTCATGAACCTTGGTAAGCATGGATTTTGAACACATGGGTAATAATTTAGGAAGGAATATCTGAATGCCCTTTACCATTTTTCTTCTTACTGAAGTTTGAAGTTTAGCAGCATTTTATCCTGACATTTGCTTTATAAACAAACATGTATAAACCGAGTAAATTGTCATTTATAGAATTTGTAGGAGTAAGAGGGCAGAAAACCAGTATCTGCCTCCTTCATTGGAAAGTAGGATATTATTGTGGGAGTAATTGTAAGTCAATACATTTCAAATTTGTTTCTAAAATTTATGTTGTGAATCATTTAAACACAATTTGTTCTTAGTATTGTGACCTCATTGGTGTTAGTCGGTACCTGTTTAAAATTTTGAAATTTTGAAACAATTTCCAAATATAATATATATATATATATATAATTTTGAAACAAAATAGTATACTTATATTATTTTGAAACAATCAGAAACATTTAACAAATTTTCATGTAGATACAGAAAACTTTCTTCCCCCTTGATGTCTTCGGGAGTCAGTGGCTGATCTACTGCCCCAGACCTTGAATTTTTTAATGTACTAAGAAGGGCATTCTTGAACATGGGCATGATGCAGCCATCAGAATCAGAAGAGAAATACTGATGTATTCCTATCATCATATGCTCTAATCCCATCCAAGTCTTACTAACTGCCCCACTAATGTCCTTTTTAGCGAAAGGATCCAACTAGAATTGTGTACTGCATGTAGTTGTCATGTCTCTTTAGTCTTCTTCAGTCAGAAGAGTTTCTCATTTTTCTTTGGCTTTTGTGATTTTGATGCTTTTGAGGTTTTTGGGCCAATTATTTTGTCAGGTGTCCCTCGATTTGGGATTGTTTGATATTTCCTCATGATTAACTTTGGATTACACATCTTTTCTAGGAGTAGCACAGACTGATGCTCTGTTGTTTTCATCAAATTCTGTTGCAGTTTTGATTTGCCCTATTACTGATGACAGTTTGATGAACCATCACTATTTACACTCATATTAAATGAGGGGAAATCTTTACTTGATTGTACCAAATTAGAATTCATAATAAAATAATTACATAATAGATTTTAGAGATGAGATGTAACGTTCATTCCTCTTCTGATATTTGATAAATCCTTAATATCAGGAAGGCAGAATAACTGCATATGCATGCAACAAGGTTTCCACCTTTAATTTAGAAATATATGTGGGACTTTAAAGGAAATTGAATATAATTTGAATGTTTCTGATTAAATTTCACCTTTATCATCCATCTTTTTCTCTGGAAAACTCATCAAGCTGAGATTCCTTGGTGAGTAAGAAATTCTTAGGTATTTCTTTGGGAAAACAAGAAGCCACATTTTGTAAAACAATATAAAGAATTTTACCTTCTGGAAAAATCTATTCTAATATACGAAGAAAATAATCTTCACATCCATGTATTCCGTCTGTGTTCAGAAGTTTATCATTTTTTATAGTTATTTCTATCCCATATCTAGTTTATTCATTTTATATATAAAATCTCAAATACGTGATATTTATTTTTGACAATCTGTTTCATAAGGTATTTTCTGGTGTTTCAAACCTGTGTTATTAACAGAGAATACGTGCTCAAAGCAAATTATGGTTTCTCAAATTCAACACTCTTGAATTGGGCTGGATAATTCTTTGTTTGGGGGATTGACGCTGCATTGTAGGAGCTTTAGCAGCATCTGGGACCTCCACCCATTAAATACCAGTAGCACCATCAGTCTTGACACCTAAAATATCTCCCAGTAACGTTAGATGTACCCTTGGATGGGGCACAGCTGACCTCATTTGAGAAACACAAAAGCAAATTTATAGAATTTTTATATAATTTTAAAGAGTTTCCATTTAGAAACTATGAAGGTAGTTATAGATTATAATTGCTATTTCAGTTAGAATGGAATTTTCTGCACTAATGTCGTTTGACATATCTGATTTTAAGTATGAATTTCAGGAGAAAAGAAGAACAGATATGGTTAAAATTTTAATGTTTTTTGAGATTTATTTTTACAGTACAATGCATATGTAAATGGTGTAGGGATGACATTTTCATTAAATTCAATCTAGAGTTTGGATTAAAAAATTATTTTTTTTTCTTGTCACTTAAGCAAGTCACCTTATCTTTGGATAGACTTTAGTAGCATTTCTTGTCAAACAAGGATAATCCTTTGGAACTGCAATAATCAAGATGATGTAAAGGGTGTTATGATTGGTTAACAAAGCACTCATAATTTAGGTAGGGATTTTTTTTTTTCCATGAGGCTTACAGTGAAATCAAGAGCTGCTATAGCTACTTTTCAATGATGCAAGTTTCTACTTTTTTTTCAATCATCTCCTATCAAATTAACACATGCAAGCACTGAGTTGCAAGGAATTGCAAACAATTTAAAATGTGCATATATTGAGATTTGTAAATATTCTCTTTTTTTGTCAAACAAAGTAGCTTTGCTAAATGTATTATACATGTAAGGAGGGGTTGGAAACTCACCCATTGTCTCCTGAGTTCTTGGACAGGTCAAAAATTAAGCATGAGCACGTCCAGGTGCTCAGAAATGAATGCAAAAATATTTTTGATGTATTGTTTGCCCGCTATGCAAGTATTTGTTTTATGGCAGCTATTGAAATACCTTTAGAAATATTTGCTGGCAAAGCAAACATTTATTTTGGAAACATTTACTTGACTTTTAAGGTTTCTATTATTCCTCTGTTTGCTTTATAGAGGAAAAAAATGGGAAGAGCTTGCCAAGTTAATTGTCACGTGATATTCTCTAATTCCCTTTAAGGAGAAATCCTTGGGTTATGTGAATATTAAAATGTTTCAGGAATAAAAGAAATATATTAGGAAATTAGAATAATCTAACCTGATTATTACATGGAGATGACATCTCTTGGTAGATGGTTAGTAATAATAAAGATACAAATTGGAGAAAAGCTATAATGCAGGTATGAGCCTAATTGAAGTTAGTAGCAGAAGTTGCTTCAAGGAAACAAAGGGTTTCACATTGCTCTAGGTTTCTTTTTCCATGTTTACTTCCTTGGGTCCATCTTTCTACAGAAACTATCATGGAAAGCTTGTACATAAAAGCGTGCTGTAGGCATGAATACAAGTTTCTGCTAAACTAAATTTATGAACAAAGGATAATATGTCCTAAAGGTAAGAATAAACATATTAATAAAGACATTCCATGGCATGTCTGGGGAAACAAAAAAGAAGTGTGATTTAGCAAATGGTATAAATCAAGACATGGCGAGCTAAGTGAAAAATCTAGGAGGTAAGGGCACTTGACCTGAAATAGCTGTGCAAGATCAGTGTTGGCAGTACCCAAAGTCCTTAGTAAAAAGAGTGATGAATTCTATGTAACAAAGACTTGGAAGGATTTCCACTGGCTGTTGGATTTTATTTCTGCTGCTACCTCATTTCTCTCATGATATGATCAAGACACAAGAAGTGACAAACTCAGGACAGCAAAGGCATAAGAGAAATATTTCACTCAGAGTTGTGGGGGAACATAAAAATGATATTATTTTATTAGTAATTTATGCTTCTAATGGAACTGCCTCATCTCCCACCTAGAGCATCTCAGCATCAATTTTCAGAGTATAACAACAAAAAACCAAAACAGTTTTTTAGTAACTTATAAGTTTGATACCTCCAGGTTATGCTAGCTTTATTCATAAAGCTAACAAACAAGATTTCTACTTCAAGAGCTTTCCTCCTATGCCCTGAAAAGACAACTATGTTTAGTATTTTTTGCTGGCAAAGCAAAGTCAGTTGTGCTAGTTCCCATTCTCTGCGAGAGCCATCTGCTTATTCCCATTTCTTCTCCTCTTCTCTAACTTGAGTTCATTCCACTTCTACTAAATGGGGTGGATGCTCCATTTCAGGAATGTGTTTGCTTCATGTTCTCCTTATAGTTCTGAACATGTTCATAACCCTCAGTTACCTGGATAGCCCCTCCAACCTTGTGCCCAGGATATTTTTTAAAAACTCTTTTTATGGCCAATCTCTTTCCCTGCCACCACCTCAGATACATGGCTGTGCATGAGCAAGGTGATCTGAAGTCATGTTCGGCTCATTGTGGGAAAAGTAACATTGACACATAGTGGGTCAGATGATGTTTGAGATCCTAATCATCCTTGCTATCAAGAACTGGACTGTTGACATGGATTCAACAGGGCAACTTGGAAAAGCTCTGTCGTATTTCCAGCAATATTCCATTACAGAGCCTTTTGGCTAAAGACAACCTTGCAGAATTAGGGATAGTAGGTGAGCAGCCACGTGCTTGAACTGTATGTTCTATGACTTTCAAGTCATCTGAGTAATTGATGTGCTATTCACTGGGCAAGAAGATACGTAACTTTCTAGAAATACAGCAGTAAGGCTCTTCCTTTCTTTTCATTCTCTGGGTCATGCTGCCTTCTCTCTTGAATATGAAGCACTCCTATTTTATTGCCATTGTCCATGCCTTGATTTTACAGAGGTATCAGGTGGTTGGGGGAAGATGCCAATAAATGTGATGGTGATCACGAATAGAGGGAATTGGTTCCTTTTGTTCCTTCTTATGCCCCGCTACCAACTTATGTTTGAAAGATGTCTCATTTCTTTCTGCCTGGAGAGTGAATATTCTTTGATGGGTAATAGATCATGGTGGGTCCTGTGAACAGCATTATGCTCAGTCATTTTGTGTCCATTCTTGTATTTCTATAGCTTTGTAAAGTATCATGCACATGGAGAGTGTTCAGTGGATATTAACTGGAATGAATTGAACTGAGATTAGGTTGCTGTTCATAAAGCTCATGATATAGCCAAAATTTGGGATAGGAGAAAATTGATGGCTTCTGTCATCATGCAGATAAGTATTTCTAATAAAGGCTAAACTCTATGAAACTTGTCTTCATTTCAAGCCTTTTATTAGGATGCATTCATATGTTGGGAGAAGTTGAGACATCTTGTCAACGCGAGATCAGTGAGAACACAGATGAATTCTTCCCACCCTGAAATCCTATACATGGACCCAGCAGTAATAAATGGCTAGAGCAATCCAGGAGCATTTGAAACCCAAGACTAGAAACGAGCTATCTGATACAGCCCTGATACAATCAGAATTTTATTACACATTTTCCATCCTGCCAATACTGTCACCTCAAGCAAGTAATGAAACAACTGCCTTTTTCTTGGATGAATGAAAACAAGTTCATTATACGAATAGCTTGGTATTTTATGTTCATGGAACACAAATAGCTAATGCTTTAAATTAGATTAAGTTTTTCTCAAGTTATGATTGAATATATAGGCAATCATAACTGATTTCCAGAAACATTAAGCCATGCCATTTGACATTCATGAATCTTTGAAAATAACTTTGTTTTTACTATCATTTAACATTAGAGAAACAAGCACAAAAATAAAATATCTGAGTTCAACATTTTACTTTGCTTTATAAGGTTTTCATCAGCTGAATTCCTGTTAGTTCCTATCAACAAAATCCTTCTAACTAAATGTATCTCAACTTTATCTTACTTCTTTTTCTTATTTAAGGAAACATAACTATATGACTTTTACTATAAGTAGAGTTCATTTGCAAATATTTTATTTATAAAGATAAGCAGAGATGTAGATGAAGGATTGAGATGGAAAACAAAGCTAACCATAAGCTGTGTTTCAGAATGGTAGAAATAAATGAGAAAGAAAGATGGGGGAAAAACATAATTCTGAAAAAGTATTCAAAGCTAATACTAAGAGAGGACCCAGATAAGGAGGAAAGAGAATCGGTGGTTATCATTTGGGTTACCACTGCATTCTGGGTGGTCATTTTGGAAATCTGGGGGACGGGTTTGGTTGTCACAATTATAGAGGGGTTTCACTGTCATTGAAATTTCTTTATGATATTGGAGGCTTTTGAAAACTAACTTCATTTTATACCCAAACCTGCAACATTCTTTTTATGGTTTTAATATATCCTGAATATTCTGAAAATACAACCACCAGGTTATTTTGAAGAAAGATTTTTCCTTGTTTTGTTGAATTGTTTCCTACGTCAAACACAGCGTCATATATGTTTCTTGGTATGTCAGTCGACGGTAAATACCCATGTATCAATCTGTACGTGTGGGACATGGATTTATGGCAGATTTACAGTTATGCATGGACACAGTGATTTATTTCTCTTTTCTAAATGTCATTTGAAAAAAAGTGATGTTATTATTCAGGTAAATAATGTCTTCTTTTATCTTTTAGGTTGGTCATCATAAATAGGAGCAAGAATAGAATAGTGGGAATCCTTGCAAAAGATTCTGTATGGCCTTGATATCTGTTCAAACTCTGCACCAGAGACTTGTCCAAACTTTACTGTGGACTTCCCTAAATGCTAGGCCGTGTCCCCAATCTCGTTCTGAGCTGTTACCTAAGATGAGACAATACCATTAAACCTCAGAATGTACTGTCCTCAGAAGGACTGCCAAATGACCTAACCCTCTTCCGTAAGCCAGACCCCCTCTGACCTCCCTCAGGCCCTTTCAGTCATTTTCCAGTTCACCGTTTCACTTCCCTCACGGGCCCTGTAAAAAAAAGTCTTGCCACCTCTGTGCTAATCACAGAGTGGAGACCAGATGATGCTGACTTCTCTTGTCTCCTGGGGGCAGATTGGATGAAGTCTGTTCAGCTACTTTTACTACTGCCTGGTGCTTTGCCTTGAGGACAGTCACATTCTGCATTCTAGTGTAATTGTGGACAAAGTATTTACATATGGCAATCTATGATTTATTATTCAGTATATTGCTTTTATTTCTTCTTTATATTGAAATGGGCAATTTTTTTTTTCTTTTTAGCATAGGCAGGCTCTGGGAATCTAACCCCGGTCTCCAGCATGGCTGTGAGAAATCTGCCACTGAGCTCCTGCTGCACTGTCCTTAAAATGAGCAAATTTTTTTAAATAGTATTTGTAATTGTATGTAGGAAAACTATGCTACCTATGAATTTGATTTCAGGAGAGTTAAAAAGGCATGACAAAGTATTTATAGTAAAAAGAGACATGCTGACATTTTTGACCTCTTTATTAAGTTAAGAACCACAGATAAAAAGGCATATAGGACTTGGGAGGAAACATGGATGCCAAAGTTCATTAGTGGAGCTCAGGGAAAAGCAGTGGTGTTTAGGCTTCTAAAGATCTATATACACGTATGAAAAGGAGTTCCTATTTATTAAGAACTAAATGAGAAAGTAGCAAGACTCCAGGGCAGCATAGCATTAGAGTTGCTCTCAGAAGGTCTTTTGGCAAAATGTTGAAATTAAAGTCATAAAAGGAAGTAAGGGGTACTTCCAAACTTAAGTAGAAATCACCTAGTAGGTACAAAGATGTGGAGGCAACAGAGACAACTAAGCAGTTCCTACCTAGAAAGAGTTTAAATCCCACTTTCAATGATAATTTATAAATATAGCTGTAAGAATAGACAATCTGTCAGAAAATTTAAGAATGCAATTTAAGTTTGTAGGAAATATGCCTGGTTATGTTGCTAAATGTGCTGAATATTGAAGGTGTAATATAATTTTATAAGTTTCAAAAAAAACTTGTGTTTGTCTTTACTTCCATTATTTATATATTTTTAAAATGTTCACCTTGAAAAGATCAGATTATCTACATTTTTCCTTGATGTTTCGTAGTTTCAGTTGAATTCTGTCCAAACCATTAAAACTAGATGTGTAAAACTCTGCATGTGTTTCTTTTCCTCCAGTTGCTAAATGGTTGCCTTGGTACTATTTATTAAGCAGTTCTCTCTTCCTCTGTGGATTAGGTAAATCTGGGTTATCAAATTTCCCCCTCATTGAGTTAAATTTACATATAGTGCCAGTTTCCATTCAAGAGCATTATATTGACAAACAATAGAATATTAAAGTGTTTATTTCCATGGTCTCTCACTCACATTGGTGAGTTTACTAATGATTTTTGAATTTGATAAATGATGAAATTTACCCCATTACTTTGACTAGTAATATTGAGGTTAAATTATTCTAAATGGATACTGATAACTGTGTTGGAGTATTAGGCTTTATAACTCTTACTGATTTGTAAGTATTCTTTTCTTATTAAAGATATTTTAGCATTGTTTACTCTATGTGAGTTGCAAATGTTTTCCCAAATGTTTATTGAATCATTTTACTTTTTTCATATTTTTGTTAATATGCAAAAATGTTAAATGTTCATATAGTCAAAATTTTAAATTAGCTCACTTTTTTTCTGTCTTTGCTTTTGGATTTGGAAGGGCCATCATGTATTGCAAGATAGGGTAATATTCACTAATATTTGCACCTAGTTTTCAATTTTTTAAATATCTAATTTCGTAATCATCTCAAAAGGAATCTGTTGTTTCCATGAGCTAGAAATATTATTTTCCAAGAAATATAATTGACCAAATAGTCTTCCTTAGTTCATTTATTAAATGTAATGCTTAAACCTAGACCCTCCGTAACTGGATTATTTATTGGTACTATTGATAATATTGATATTGAAACCATATGATTTGACACAAATAAGTACTATATCATTATAATTATTGCCCTTTATATTACTTTTAATATATGATGGTGCAAGATGCATATATTTCTTTTAACAATTTCATGGGCATTTTTCAACAATTAGTTTTTCTAAATAATATGGGCAAAAGATAACAGTTAAAATTAGGCACATAACATCTCTCCAAAGATGATACACAAATAACCAGAAAACACATGATAAGATGCTCAACATCATTAGCCACCAGGGAAGTGCAAATTGAAACCACAATGAGATAACATTTCACACCCATTAGAATGGCTGATATTAAAAAATGGAAAATAGTAAGTGTTGGAGAGGATTTGGAGAAATAGGAATTCTCATTCATTGCTATAAAATTCTGCAGTCGCTGTGGAAGACAGTTTGGCGCTTCCTCGGAAAGCTAAGTGTAGAACTGCCATATGATCCAGCAATTCAGCTACTAAGTATGTACCCAGGAGAACTGAAAGCAGGATTTGAACAGATTTTTGCACACCAATGTTCACAACAGCGTTATTCACAATTGCCAAAAGGTGGAAGAAACCTAAAGGTCCATCAGCTGATGAATGGATAAATGAAATGTGGTATATATAGAGAGAATGGAATTTTCTTCAGCCATAAAAAAGGAATGACATCCTGATACATGTAACAACATGGATAACCTTGAAGACATCTTGCTGAGTGAAATAAATGACACAAAAGGACAAATATTATATAATCTCACTGTTCTGAAACAATAAGAAAAAGCAAACTCTTAGTCAGGAGCTAGAATACAGGTTATTAGGGAATGGGGCGGGGATAGGGAATGGGAAGTTAAGGCTTTAAATGTACAGAATTCCTATTTAGGATGATGGAAATGTTTTGATAATGGATGGTGGAGATGGTAGCATAGCTTTTTGAATGCAGTTTACAGCACTGAAATATGTATCTGAATATGTTTGAAAGGGGAAATGTTATATGATGAGAAAGTAAAACATTTTTTAAAAGCCACAGAACTACACTACACAGTGATCCTAAGTGAAATCATGGACTTTAGTTAATAGTGCAATTACTAAAATGTGCCATCATTAATTAAATGTGGTGGTATACGGGAATCCTCTGTGTTTTGCCTGATTGTTCTGTAAACACACAACTTCTCTAATAAAGAACAAAATATTTTAAAAAATGATTGTGTATATAGAATATCACAATAAGTTTAAAAACTTCTAACTGCATACTGTTTAAAAGTCACAATCAAGAAAGGTAACTATAAAATAGATAGATAGATATTGATAAATTTGTATCTTACTAAATAGGCAATTAAAACTAATAACTATAAAATAATAACTATAAAAAATCATGTGTCATAAAAAATCTCTTAGTGTGTTGATCATGTAGTGATCAAGAATGTACTGAAAAATACTAAATGTATTTGAATATTCATAATGTATTTATGAATGTGCTGAGTGAAATAGTATATTTGAATAATGGCAGAGAAGTTCACTATTTCATGTTGGAAATATTTATATAATAAAAAATAATTTATAAATTATTCTGTACATTTAATTTAATCTCAATTAAAATAACAATGAATTTTTTATAACTTAAAAAATTAGAAAAATAAATTATTGAAAATACCTATGAAATTATTAACAGAAAATATGTAATCATAGGACTTGCATGAATTACTTGATTTTTATAATTCCTCGCAGTGTGTGTGTATATCTGTGTGGGGGTAAATGTGTTTATACTTCTCTCTCTTTTAATACGCTTTTCTTTGTTCTTCTTTTTGTAGAATTCTAAACGGCATAAGATTCTTGTTTTTCTACAGAAGGCTACTTTTGTTTATTTATTTATTTTGAAAAATACATATTAATCCACTTGTCTTCCCTAGAGATCATAATTAATATAATCTTGTTTTTCATCATGTTTGAATTTCCTCACTTTTTCCATTTCTTAGCTATTTGTTGCTGATATTCTTTAGGATTTGGCATTCAAATTCTTACTAGACTGTCATTTATGTGAATTTTCAAGAATTATTTGGTTTTTAGAACAGTATAAGTGGCATTTATATTGAGTTTATTATGTTACAGGTTTGGTGTTTGAAACAAGTCTTCTATGAGTTTTATATTCTCAACTGTTGTTTATTTACTAGTAGGGTGGTTAGTGTAATTTATTTTTCTTGGATGATACACTCCTGAATTACGGCTTAGCTAGGCAGAGAATTGCAGGAGGGTTTTCCTTTAGAGCATATTAATATAGGTCTGGTGCCATATACTTAATAGGGAGGAGGAGATTTGGGCCTGACTGACTTCTGTTCTTTGATGAGCTTTATTTTTCTGACTAGATTCTTGAGAGGTTTTTCCTTCTCGTTTCAAAGGCTATCATCATTAGAACAGAAACGTTTTGCTAGGAGAGGTGGAGGAGTTGGTCTTGGGACCAATTTGTCCTGTGTCAAATAGCCCATACAATCTCCATGCCACTCTGACTTCCAATGCAGAAAACACCTGCAATTTCCACACCAGCCCTCTATTCTCCAACTTTGTACTTTCCCTTTTTTATAACAATTTTAATTTGTTTGTCATAGCCTTCTTGCTTCCAGGAGAGTTTCTGAGCTTTGTCCTTGGCTTCAATAGTAAACTTCCTGGCAGTGTTCCTTCTGCTTTTTATTTGGGTGTTACAGTCCCAGAAAGGTGGTAGGAAGACTGAAGGAAGAGGGAGAGGGTATTGGAAGTGCACAGGGCCGCTCCAATGCCTGCTTCCTCACAGTATTTCCACTTCGTGAAATAATTGGTGCGGAGTCTGTGAACAGAGATAATACAGGGTCCTTTGATTTATGACATGATTATGGAGTCCCCAAATTGAATTAGGAAGTACCAGAGTACCAGCCTCAGAGAAACAAAATATCATTAGAGTAAAGTGATCAATTAATTCTGGTTTTTATACATTACTTCTCATGTGGCCAGAGAAGTGTAAATTGATTACTCCCATGAAGTAGATACATTGTCTTCAAGGGGAGATACTAAAAAGCACTCCTTTGAGACTTCTGGCTCACCATCAAAGGAAGACAGTTGACATTTCCCCAGAGTATTCTGTCTCAGTCATTTGAAATTATGCAAAAAAGTAATTTATAGAACAGTGTGATTTGCTAGAAACAAAGTTTGTCATTTTATCCATTGAACCTTACTCTAACCTTAGTGAAGATGTGGTTAATTTACCCGGTATTGCTCTACCAGATAAGTTAGAATATTATATTGCATGTCTGAAATGCATGAATGATAGGTATATGATCATTTGTTCTAAACTTTTTCCCAGCCTTCATTTAATAAATAGTGGACAGATATTAACAGAATATCTTTTGAAGATATTGCAAATTATTAGAATGCCCATGACACCCACATGCTTTGGTTTAGCGTTGCATACTACTTAATAATGTTTTGTTTTCTTTTCCTTAATTTTTCTCCATCATCCTTTCTGTGAGTGGAGTTTCTTCTTGCCTCTTCTGAGAAAAGGACTCCGTCAAATAGTTTTCAGTGGTAGTGTGAGGTTTTGTCTGTCTTATTTCTCGAAGGTATTTCAGTGGGATGTTGGGAATCATAGGGATTGCAGTTTAAAGATATGCCTGCATTCTTCAGAAGCTCTGAGACTTTGTATGCACTATTTTCTAAACCTCCATTTCATGTATATGAACAGAAAATAGTAATTTCTTCATCACAGTCCCTAGCATTTCCAAGCATTCAGTGAATAGTAGCTGCAGGTAATATTTACAAAGTAAGAAAAAGATGTTTCAGGAAACAAAGGCCATGTATCTTTTTCTGCATGTACCCTCCCCTAGGTACATATAGTTAATCAATAAATACCTATTACATGGAAGATAAATGGGTGAATGAGTGGATATGTTAATAGACAGATAACATATGACAAGGAATAGTCTTGGTCAGACAAGAATTGTCTATCTTCCCTCTATATTGCAAACCGACTTTTTGATGTGTCTTGCAAACTCTTGCCCATAAAAATGAAGTTCAACTATTGTTAAAAAGTAATTACCTTAGATAGTTCCTCCTCTGTACCCCTTCTTTCCTCTAAACCCATCACAGCCAGTTCCTAAACATCTCTTCATAAACATCTGACCTAAAGTTCACAGCCTGGAACCTACATTAGGTCTCCGAGTCTTGAATTTTGACTTGCTGGTAACTAAATCCTAACTCTTGCTTTCTCTGAAGGTCCTGGACTTGGCTTAGTCCCTGTGGGTTTCCACTGTCTTAGTTTCCAGACTGCTCTCACAGATATCACACAACGGGTTGGTTTAAACAACAAGAATTTATTGCCTCATAGGTTTAGAGACCAAAAGTCCCAAATCAGGGTGTCAGTGAGGCCGTGCTTTCTCCGGGATCAGGAGTGTTCTGGTGTTACTGGACAAAGGCTTTGGATTTTTTTGCCCTATGTGCTCAATAATCAATTCCTGATACCCCGGATTTCAAAGAGAGAAAGTTTATTAGTAAGCATGTTATAGGAGAGCAGGTGGTCTAGTGATCCAAAATCTGTCTCCCCGAGTTTAGGTTGTACAAGGAAGGGAGATAAGTTATCTTCCGCTAGATACTATTATCCAGGGCTGAGGCTAGTTGATGGCTGATTTCATGAGCATTAGGGTCTTTACCCTACAAGAAAATGACCACATAGGGGGAGTAACAGCTCTTATAGTCACAGAGGCACAAGCTCAGGGCTTTTACAATCATTTCAGGTATCAGGGCAGCTGAATTATAATACAGGGACTTCAGGTATTTTCCCTCTGTTTATTCCAATATACTGGAAAGCAAAAATGAATATGATTCAGTAATCAAAATCATCCTTAAATCCTAATTTCTTGATTTCACTGATGATGGCATTATTCCTGTCACATGGCAATGTCAAAGACATCCTTCCTGTGTGGTTTTCTTTGATTCACTGTGTCTGAATTTATTCTGTTTATAAAGAACTCCAGAATACAGATTAAGGTCCACAGTTTCAGTTTGGCCACACTTACACAAGATCTTAGAAGATCCTATTCACAGATGAGTCCACACCTTAACTGATATTACATCTTCCAAGAGTCAGATTATAAATGTATTCACACCCACAAGGAGGCAGATTAAAATTTAGAACATGTCTTTTGTCAGGGTACATAACTTAATCTACCACATCCATGATCTAAAATACAACCAATCATTCAGCTGAAATATCTGAGATCTGATTTGTTTCAGAGGAACAGTAATTCCTTAGAGACTTTGAATTGTGGTATATGAGCTATGGTATTTCATGCACAAATTGTGGTATTATAAGAAATAAATGGATATGCATTAAAAGCCTGTTATTTAATACAAATTTAAATGGAAATCAAAGAAAGCATCATTCATTACTTAGGATCAAGTAAAGCCAGTTGAGGTTGTCTGAATATGGGGAAATTAAGGCGTTATAATAAAAGCTTGACTATTTATTGAAAAATAAACTAAATCAGTTTTACATATTGATTTGTAATTATTAAACAAGAATTTGCAGCACATGCGTTTTTTTCTAAAAACTGTCACAAAGGTAACCACTTCATAATAACAACAACATCCAAGAAATTGCCATTTACCTAGCAATCTTACCTGAACTGCAGATAGTAATGCAGCAAAGTCCCTCATCTTCACAATTTATTTTCACAGCATCCCGCTACTATAGCTCTTTGGAAAATACCCATCAGTATCTTCTCCTTGGTATTGCTGTGTCATTTATTTCCAAATTTCACTCTCTTCTTGCGTATCCAGAGTCACTCCCACTCTGTTAAATGAGGAGTATATTTTCACAACTTCAGAGAGCTTCCATAACCTTCACTTGAAACCTACATGGCTCTGCTTATAGATTGTGGACTGTGGGGCTGTGGTATCATCTGGCAGTCAAAGCCAGAAGATTGTGTTGTCAATTACTAAGCAAACTCCAGAAAATTAATTTTCAGTAATTATAATAATATGATGTTTAAAGGTATTATTTTAAAATATCCTTTTACAATACTTTTGTAGTCTTCTAACTCCTTACAGGTGTTCCCTGTTCCCCTTTGGGTCACTTGGAATCTACTCCTAATCCATTCCCTTGGTGGGTATCCCATTGGAAACAAACCATAATTCTCCCCCAAGGAGGGTGATTTGCACAAGATTCTAAATCAGGCTTCCTCAGCCTCAGCACTGTTGGCATTCAGCATCAATATTCGTTTGTTATGGGGGATTATTCTGTACATTGTTGGGTGTTTAGCAGCATCCTGGACTCTACTGCTCGATGCCAGGGACACCTTACCATCGCCCCTAGTCATGACAACCACAGATATCTCCAGGCATTGCCTAGTGTTCCCTGGGAAATAAAAATGTCTCTGTTTGAGAACCACTGAGATGGTTTAATGTCCTCCTCTTAACATGGCTTATGACAGGCCCTGAGCGTGGGAGGCTTGACTGAGCATCGCAACAAAGAATAAAAACAAATATAGAACACTTACACTAAAACAATTTTTATTGTTCAGTTAAATATCCCTCCTGGCTGCTACTGATAGTTATCCAGATTGTTTGCTACTTGACCAGGCACCAGAGTTAATGTGCCTTGACATTTTGAGCGAGCTGATGTAGGCAAACTACAATGAAGTTATGTAAAATTAATCAGACATGTTTCTCTCTCAATTCTAGTGCTCCATATACACACATCAATTAAAAAAAACAATCAGCTCAAACAATTAAAAGTCTATCTCTGAAAAGTATTTTTAAAGGAGATAATTATACCAGTGATTTAACCTATCCATCCTTGTTTTATGTTTTATTAAAATTTTAATAAATCAGTGTTCCTTTTTGCCTTTAAGACATTGCTAATTCATTCACACCACTTAACAACTTCAATATCTTTGAACATTCTTTTAGTTTTTTATTCTGCAATACTAAAGGCTTACTTATTTCCCAAGTTATTCTTAGTGACTAAGCATATCTCTCATTTATATATATATATATATATGTCAGCTTATCTAAATTGGAAAAAATATTTCTGATTATTCAATTAATTTTTTTGGAATCCTTTAAAATTTCAATTAGTTTAAAAGAAATTTAATCCATGTATAATAGTTTCTACTTAGAAATTTTTTATTTTGAAAAATAGATCTGAAAATAAAACACCATGAGTTCTTTCTTTTTCCTAAACCATTTGAGAGTCAGCTGCTGACACAACATCTTCTCACTCCTGAATAACTGAGTGTAGGTTCCCTACAAAAAGACACACTCTCCTACGTAACCACAATACAAGCCCAAAATCAGAAAATTCACGTTGGAACAGACCTCATTTAAGTTTCACTATTTGTATTAATAATATTTTTAATAGTAAAAAGGTTCAGTGCAGAATCATACCTTGCCTTATAACTGTCATGTTTCTTTAGTCTCCTTTAGTCTGGAAAAGTTTCTCAGCCTTTCTTTAAATTCATCACATTGATATTTTAAAGATTGCATGCCAGTTAATTTTGTCTAACACGCTTTGGTTGGCTTTGTGTCACACTTCCTCTTGATTCAATATGGGGTATGCATCCTTTGCAGGAATATGACAAATGTGTTTTCTTTTCATCCTACCTGGTGGTAGATTAGTATCTTGACTCATGATTTTACTATTGATGATTTGATTAAGGAGGAACCTTCCAGGTTTCTCCATTGTAATGAATATTTTGTGTAGAGGTACTTGGAGACCATGTAAATATTCCATTCCTCATCAAATTTTGTACCCACTGGTTTTAGCATCCATTGATAGTTTTTGAATGAACTAATTATTAATATGGGTTGCTAGTGCTGTTATAATTTCATCATTCCTTCTACATTTGTTGGTTAGCAATATACTATAAGGAAGAGCATTCTCCTCTCTCTATTTCTTTATATCACCATAGACTCATAGATTCCTAATCTATTTAATGGGTTATACTTTATTACTGTCATTATTTACTCTGATGCTTATTTCCCACTGAACCCAATAATGTATTCATCTAATTCTTTCATGAATTCACTCATTTTTAGGCAATAGCTCTTTTAGATTTTTTTCTCTCACTTTTTAGTCTGTCTTTTCTACATTGTAAAATTGTATGCCTTGCAAGAGTAATGCAATGACTCTCCTCAGATTCCGCGACCGTTTCATTTAGTGTGGGTGGAGAACAGATTCACACTCCACCTGGGTTTCTCCTACAGCAATATGGGGCTACTTTCAGAATTTACTCATGACCTGGTGATCCACAGCCGTAGTATCTCAGAAAGTCCCAAGACATGACGAAACCACACACCAGGCCTCACCTTGCCATATTCCAATTTCTTCGACCTTTTTGCCCTCAGACCACTTAATTTACAGGACTCTTGCAGCCAAAGGGATTCTAGCATTCTTTGAAGTCACATGCTCACACCAGCCAGGCTGACCTGGAGCTTCATTCATAGCTATGCTGTTGAGTCAAATATTAACTTGGTGAGGGCTAGTATTTTGGTAACTTACATTCTTGCTTAAATTTTACATGATTTTTAGTGGCTGGAGCATCATTTGAAGCAGATAAAGTACCATGAAACTACTATATCTATGATCAAACTTTCCTTTCAGTTATTATTGACTTAAGAATAAAAGTGCTTGGAAGTACCATGGAAATAGTATGGCAGCAGAGTTAAAACTTCAGTCACATTACTTTCAGATGTGTAAAAGAAAAAAGTAACCGTAATCAATTCCTGTAATACACAGTAGTGATGTTTCATAAAGTCACCATGAACACTAAATTAGCAAATACAGAACCATTGCTCTTATGGGAAATACAGGATACCTCCAAGTCTGTGGTCACCGTATTTTTATCAACCTGATCAATAATAACCATATTTTACATGTTTCTGTTAAAACTTATCTAATTTTTATATATGTATATAAATTCATAAACATGGAATTCACAGCCACTAGCACTGGAATTCACAGCCTGATGAATCTGCTCGAACACACATATTGTCTCTGTAAAGCGCATCAGAGTCTTGTGTTTAAGAAAACTGGACAGCACTTCGGTGCTACACTTGGGGACTGTTTTAGTTTTCTTGTTGTAAGACAAATACCATACAATGGGTTGGATTAAACACTGGGAATTTATTGGCTCAGAATTTTGAGCTGGAAGTCCAAGTGAAGGCATCATCAAGGCAGTGCTTTCTTTCCAGAGTCAGGTGTTCTTGGACTGGCTGCCAGTGAGCCTGGGTCCTGGGCTCCTCTGTTACATGGCATGCACATGGTGGCCATTCCTGGCCTTTCCCTTCTCTTCTGGGTTCCACTGATGTGCAGCTTTTAGCTCCTCCCTTTGGGGCTTTCTATCTGTCTGAATTTCATTTTGTTTATAAAGGACTCTACTAATAGGTTTAAGTCCCATCCTGATTGAGTTGAGCCGTAACTTAACTGACATACCCTCATTAAAACAGTCTTGCTTGCAATGAGTTCACATGCACTGAATGGAATAAGTATGAGAACATGTTTTTCTGGGGTGCATAGTTGTTAACCACCACAGGGGCCATTTTAAACAATGAAATCATCCACTAAAACTAAAAATGTAAAAACTGTGGCACTAAGTATACCGTGGAAAGGACACTTGTTTATAATATGAAAGTTGAAACAAGAAGACAGAGTGTTACCTTGTTTGACCTTGGGTGGAAATGTGGGCATCCAGTGACTCACATTTCTCACTGCTCTGTGGATATCTGTAAATGACTCTAAAAGTCAAATATGAACTTGATTTGGGGATTACAAATAAATTTCAGCAAGTTAGGTGAATTTGCAAGTACATAATTTGCAAACAAAGAAGCTTAGTTATAATTTATTTGTGTGTCCCCTTAACCTACCATGTAGCAGAGGAATTGACCCTTGTGGGCCAACCACAACTCACCCTCTTCCTTTCTAAACTTTCTCATCAGTATAACTTGCAGTCTGTTCATAAACTTATTTAAAAATATATGACCTTTTAGTTCTCTGTGGAAGATCATATCTTTCCATACTATAGCCAGGAAACAAAATTTCCAGTTAAAAATATCTTGTTCTCTTCCTATTTAAACAATTTCCTTTCAGTTTAAATATTGAATCTAGTAAAAATGGAATTCCCTATCAGGCCTGTCTAACAATTGCTCTGAAAGTCTCAGTCCATTTGGGTAAAAGCTCAGTATTTGAAGTTTCTACTCTCTATCACCTCCCAAGGTGGGACTGGATATAGGTGAACTTCATGTCATTAAGTGGAATGAGGGTCCTGGACCCTTGGTGCTCTCTGGACATGTGTGGCTCATGGCCACTGAATAGGGTTGGTCTGGGGCCAGCCATAAAGAGGCAACTGCATTTGGTATAAAATTTCATTGCTGACATAATTCATGATCTGGTCGCAAACTTGTTCAAACCGCCTGGTCTTCCCTGAGGACTTAGTGGCAGCTCAGCTCTCCCTACCATTGTCTGGGAACCCCCTTTCTACTCCCAGCCTGAGCATTCTGCTCTGCCCTGCCACCTGTTGCCACAGGGGTGACTTGGCCTGTTGCAAGGCCCTGGAAGCCTGCCAGCCTGCACAGCCTGTGTTTTCTGAATTCCTCCCCTCCAGAGCTAGGCCATGACTGTAGCTAGTCAGACACATGCAGAAATCACCTTGGGAGTTTTTAAAAATGCTGGTGCTTGGGGCTACAGGCATAGATTCTGATGTTACTGATTTTGTTGCATTAGAATATTTAAAACTTCACAAAATTATTCTAATGTAAAGCCAGGGTTAAAAACTACTGTTCTGTACTATGTCCTGAGTTCTCTCTATTCTTGGCATAAAATTAAAAATCTATTATGTCTATCTGCCTATCTATCCATTATTTATTTACCTATTCAACTATTTATATCTATCATCTGTCTAGCTAACTTTCTTAGTTATCTGCTTACCTAACTACTCTATATCTTTCTGTCTGTCATGTATCTCTGTAATCATCTATCAAGAGATACCACCAGGGTTGCATCATAATATATCACATGGAAACCAATAATAATAATTTATTATTTAAAGAGGCCTCATCTTCCTCTTGACACAGCATGTCTAGTAAGAAAAGCAAATCTCTTTTACTAGTCAACAGTTCAACATGGACGCTTCATTTGTCTTTGTGTTTTGCAGTAACAGGCAGTGTCCTCCTCCTTCTGCTACTGCCATGGATGCCTTGGAATGTTTGGGGGTAGCTAGGGAAAAGGATGCACCTTCAGAAAGGCAGATATAGAAAGCACATTAATGGTTTCCAGGATAATACCTTTATAATACTGCATTATCTAGTTCGCAGCAAGTGAGGCATTTCTGGGTCATATATATATTTATTTGAATCATGTACATCAAGGGTTATATGCTAAGGGTTACAGAACAAATGGGGAGTTAATAGAGAAAGGAAGTTTGTTTTAGAGTGACAAAGTGACTAGCCCACATTAACAAAATTGACTAGTGACTCAACCAGAGGCACAGTTTCAGTGGAAACCAAGGGAAGGTCAAGGCAGGGAGGACTGGGTGGTTTACAAGGGGCTGAATCGTCATATAGGAGCGGAGCTATCAATAGGACAGAGAAAGAACAACAAACAGGACTGTTAATTTTCTTTTTCTAGACAGCTCTGTGAAGGATACCATGTCACGTGACTTCTGACTAATAACTGAAGTATGGTAAGGAAGGGGGGTGGAGTTTCTGCTAATTGGTTGCCTGTGCTGTCATTTCTTTGTTTCACCCCTTCCCTTCTCCCCTGTAACGAAAATGCATCTGGCAAATCTAACAGCATCCATTTCCTATCTCTATCTCTGTCTCTGTCTCTCTCTTTCTTCCTCCCTTTTCCCTTATATCCTCAGGCACAAAGTCCTGGACACTCTTCCCCCGTAGTTTCCCACACCATCTTTTCTTTCCAATCAGGCTGAGGGGTTTGTGGAAGGTAAACAGATTTATTATGCATTAAAATGCTTTCTATGATTATCTTTCACAGTGACTGTTCAACAGCAAATAAAAACAAATGTAGTCACTTATAAGAATAAGCACTAATGCATAAACTCACTTTTTAATGTCTTTTGTGACTTAAGAGATATTTTAATAGCCACTAGAAGGTCTATCTGTGGTCCTCAGTCAAAAGCAGTGATGTCCTTTGGGAGCATTTAGCCATGTTTGAAGGCATGTTTACTTGTCACAGCTTGCAGGAGGATGAGGAAAGGGTGCTCCTGGCATCTGGTGAATAAAGTCCAGAGATGCTGCCAAACAGCCAGTGCACAAAACAGCCCCTCCAGCAAAGAGTTCCCCAGGCCCAAATGTCAATAGTGTGGAGTTCAGAAACCCTGTCTTATATAAATAATTTTGTCTTGAGATAATTTTACATTTCAAAGTTCTTTTCGTGTTTTCTGAGGCCTTTCAAAAACTGTTCTTCTTAATTGGTTACTTATGAGGCTTTAGGATTCAAATTGTTTCTGATTCAATTCAGCCTTCTCCGTTTCATTGTTTATTTTCTCTTCTGTGACATATACCATTATGCCCCAGATTCAAGATGGGGAAAGAGCCATAAAATGTGAAACTTATTTTGGGTCAATGACCACTGGTATAGAGGGCCAAGCCTAATTATTAATCAACTTAGGTTATAGAAATAGTTCTTGTATTGACACTAGCTGTATTTATTTAGTTTAGTTACTTTGGAATGTGTAAATATTATGCAGTCAATATGCCTCATAGGACTATTTTCTTTCACTTTTTAAAAAATACAACTGGAAGTTAATATTGTTTCAGCTTTCACTATCTCCTTTTTGTGTGCAGTTGACCTTTGTCAGGAAATATCAAGAGCAGTTGTCCACTGAAGAAAACAATAGCCCCATCCAATCTAGATAAAAAAGAAAGTTCATGCACTTTATTTTTTTTCTCCAGTCATATCAATGTATTATGCATGGAAATATGTTGTACCATATAATGCACTTTATGACTTCTTTTGGTATTCCAAAAGTATCATTATCATTTTTATTATTTTCTGCTTATTTTTGAAGACTCTGTGTGCTTTGGAGCAATGTTTTTATCCACAATATAGGCTGTACTTTTTCCTACAGTATTCTTAATGATCGTTGGTATCTACAGAAATTTTTTTTTTGGATAAACACAGATGCCTCATTTTCAGAAAAAAAAAAATCTGATTAGAAATAGATCCACATTTAGACCTTGTCAGAATTCATGGATTTGGATTGATTTCTGGTGCACCATTTACAAAATGGCAATCTCCAGTTTTCCAGTTTCCCACAGTATATCAATAAATAATTCACAACTTTATCCTCAGGTAAACAAGATCCTTACCTAAACTATTAGCTTCAGCAACTTTCTCTTCTGGCTTATTTAAACAAATAGCATGAGTTGGTCTCAAAAATGTAAAACCACCTGTAATTCCTTCCTCTAGACATTTAGAAGAAAAATCAGTGTAAAATATTTGCAATTACATCTGATTTTGCCAACTTTGTGTGACTCAGCAACTCTCATGAGAAGGTCCTGGCTGATCTTTGAAGGTTTTTGAGATTCCAGGAATGGAGAATGGAAGAGCAAGACGGCAGTTGTCTCTTACTGTTTCTTAAAACATCAAATAATACCTTGCATATATACACTGTTTTATATTTTAGTGAATATACTATATTGACTCATTTTATTCCTCCAGACAACTGTGGTACACTGCAATTATAGTTTTAAACATAGAGAAAATATGGTGCAGTCAAGTAAAATCAAATTCTTGGAAGTGGGCTACATAGCACTGGAACCCAGGTCCTCCAAAGCACGTTCCTTCTTTCACACTGCCTCTTTCCCCTGAATATTTGCCTAATATATAGGGAACACTTAATAACAGATTTTTAAATGAATGCATGCTTAGGCTTACAAGAAGAATCATTGTGTTTTTTTGACTTTTAAAATAAAAGCTTCTTTTGTGTTCGTCATATACAAACTGTAAGAGAGATTATTAAACTAAGTTTCAAATCCCAAGCCTGCTGCTAACAAGATGTGTGTGCTCAAGAAATTAATCTCTTTGGCACTTCTATTTTTGGAAAAATAATTGGGGAGAGGGCATTTGAATAGATACTGTGCAGGATCATGTTCATTCATAAATGTTTAGGGTCTTAAATTTAACTGAGCAGAACAAAGCTTTAGTTCAGAAAGTTTTTGAATAATACCATAAGGTAATTCAGTTTTGTAGTTGTTTTGTAAACCAAGTATTATTGATTTACAAATTTCACATGGCTTGTGTGGCAGCTTTTCTTAGTAAAATTAGATAGGTTCTTATTATAGGCACTCCTGGGATTAGCAAATGCACAGTTAATAATCTATCCTGATAAATGAAATGTGTTAGGTAATACTGGGCCTTTCTTGGAGACTCTTATTTATGTATTTTTGCTAATTCTGTTTATTTGGCTTTTAATTCAAAGTGCCACATTTTTCACTTACATTCGATAGAATGATTCAGTTATGGAAGAGAAAATGTAAAGCTTATCTCTCAGCTGATCATTCTTCAAAATTTTATTTCCATTATTCATCCAAGAATCTGCTGAGTCCCCACTAAGGACCTGATACTTCCTGAGGCTGTAGGAACTTAGAGGCAGATGTAGCCTCTGGTTTCAAGGTGTTGCAAGAATGGAGAGGTGACTTCTCCCTCGTGCCTGAGAAGATACTTAGGAAATATGTCATAGCTGAGATGATACTTAAACTGGGTCTTAAAGAGATGAGTATTCCAGGTAGCAAGGTAGTTTTGGTATGGACAGCAAAATGAATAATGACACAGATGCATGAAACAATTGTGAGTTTAAGAAAAGGGAGGTAATCAGTAAGTTAGATGCATCAGCATGCAGTGGTACATCTCAAGATAAGGCACTAGAGAAGCAGGTGGGGACCGGCGGTAGAGGCCCATGAATCCATGTTTTATATTTTGTCATGCAGACCTTGTGGAGGAGTGAAGAGCTTAAGTTGGGAAGTCCCATTCTCAGGGATGTGTTTTAGAACACTTTTTAGAACACATCCAGGGAGGCGATTTTGATATGATAGGCGATATGATAAAGTAGGGTTGGAGCAGAAGAGATGATGATGGCATACATTAAGGAAAGTTAATAGGACTCGTTTATCAATTGGAGATGAGGTTTTAAAGAAAGACAGTGGTGCTTTGAAATGGTTAGTAGTCAGCTAGTAACTTAGATTTTGTTAGATAGGTATAAAAATGTCACTAAATAGTTACAAAGTGTTATTTGAAATTAAAGATGTATCTCTTTATTCTGACTCCATCATCCCAAAATTGAAGGTCTGATTAAAGAACAAAGTGCTTTTCTGCAATATAGAAAGATTCGTTTTAACTGTTCCAAAGGACATTGACTTGTAACCTTAAGTCCGAAATATGTTTATTATTCACAGTATCTGTTAGAATATTTGTTGCAGAAAACTAGCTTTGTTCACTTAAAATTATAAAACATGTTTCATATAGGAATTTGAGTAGGCCAATAATTTGGACATAGTTAAGTTTTGATCACCTCACTGTTATAGATAAATTCAAACAAAGCCATATCTTTTGGACAAATGTTATTTTCAATAAAATTAAGTGATTCTAAAAAATTAACTTGAGTGCTTGCTTCGGCGGCACATATACTAAAATTGGAACGATACAGAGAAGATTAGCATGGCCCCTGCGCAAGGATGACACGCAAATTCGTGAAGTGTTCCATATTTAAAAAAAAAAAAAAATTAACTTGAAAATAAAATACCAAATCTGAAATTTTAGTGGCCAGTTCCAAAACAAATGAAGAAAATGACACACAACAACAGGGATTTCCTGCCCAGAGGAAAGCCAGAACTAGACCTACAGCCAACCTGGTCTTTATTCATTCATTCATTCTTCCATGAATCTGTGCATCCAATCTCTCATTCATTCATTACATTTTTCAGTCAGAAGCCCATATGATCACAGCAGTAGACTAATCTTTCTCTGGAAAGAGAAAGAAAAGCAAGACACTATTTTTAGATCAACTATTCTCCACAGGAGAGTGTCTATATGTCATAAAGAATTCCTCATCAGAATTTTTGAGACTCACTATATAATTCTACAAAGAGGCATTTACCATTGCATGGGTTAATTCACTCACTTGTTTAAGTGTGGAACTGACTTCTGACAACTGGTAAAGGCATAACATGAGCCTTCTTATGTTCTGCTCTGAGGCCTCTGGCCCAGGGAAGCTGGAGTTCCCTAGGTAACTTTTGGAATGATGAGTTAACAGTCCTTAGCTGCCAAGTAGGGGGCCCACATAAAGGACCTGGTTTAAGGTTCAGCCTCCACCAGCCAGACACCTGAGAGGAGTAATGAGGTGTTTAGCATTTGAAAGAGATGGAGACAACTCTCTCCTCAGGCATGGTGAAGGAGGAGCTTTTGACCTGATTTTTGGCAGGTGTTCTTCTATAAAAGCAGCATGAAAAAAGGAGAGGAAATGCATGGAATAGTGAGCTATGAAAAAAGGTGAGAGCTGAAGAAAACTGTGGAGAGAACAGAGATAATTGAGTGTTTCAAGTGAGTAATGACACTACTAAATGATTGAAATTCATTAGAGAGCACTAATTTCACAGATTTAAGTAATAACTGACAATTACAATTTTAAGATAAAAAATCAATGTCTATAATATATTTATTTTCTTTTGGAGCCTTCATTAAAAAGTGCAGGACTCCCTGTATTCCCAAATACAGCAACAAAGACATCCTAATGTGTTTAATGAGACAGATGTAGGTCTATCAAATTATTTAATAAGTGTTTACATTTTATGAAATTATGTTTTCAGAGAGAACCTTTCATGGATTTGTAGCAATTTCTTGCTGGGCACTGTCTGTCCTTTGACAAGTGTTTATCAAACACTATTGCTTGAATTTGAATGGATGTATTTTTAGGGGTGCCTAAAGTGTCTTTCTTTTCCTTTTCTTTTTACTCTGTTCTTTTAATAAGCAAAAATTTAAAACCTAGAAGTCATAAATGCAAATATGATTAGTCCTTCACTATTGTCAGTTGTGATTTCTCTCAAATGTTATTTTAAGAAAACATTCAATGGTCTTTTTTATATTGAATTTAATTGTCTATTATGTCTACCATTTCTGCCAGCCTTTCTTTGCCCAGAATTTTTAACTGCATCATAAAGTCAGATCTGCCCTAAAAGATTCAAGTATGTAACTGTTAATATTCTAAAGGGCACACCTCAGATAAAAGTAAAAATAAAAGAGGAGAGAATCTAAAAGTCATTGGAGGAAGGGCAGCATTATTAAGTACATAAAGCCTTGAAGAGGATTACTTAAAGAGATACAACTGAATTTGCTGTGTAAGATTCAGAGCGATTGCCAAAAACAGTCTGTATTCCTTTACCTTGAGACTCACTTTATAGATGATGTAATGTCTTGAGTTGTTATCAGTTCAATGCTGGGGATAGAAAGAACACCTCTTGTAGAAGCAATAATTCTACTGCCCATACATCAGATTATATTCTTCCCTTTCCCCATTCTTTGGATGTCCACTCAGTGATGTTAAGTAGCACCGAGAAGGCCCATGCTACCCCATACCATTATCAGGTGGGGGAAGGTCTTCAGTTAATGCTTAAGGAGAATAAAAGCAGAATTTATCAGATTGGAGAAGTGTCCCTCTAAATATTATTGAAGTAAGCTGATTTTGGAATGTTCTAACCAGTGAATGCTGATATTCCCGATCTCAGTGTTGCACAAATTTAAATTATGGTGTGTTTAATGTAGTGCCTTTTAGCCAGATGTGTGGTATTGCATTTGGTTTCACGAAATTTGGCATTTTTATAGTTGTAGTTACAGTAAGAAGTTTCAAGGGAATCATTTTAAGGTGTATATTTTACTTCTTAGTCATAGCTTGGCTTCTAGTTCTATTTATAACGTTCACTTAGCTTTAATTTTGTGACTAAAGTTGAAATATTTTCGAGGCTGTCTCTGTGTTCTAATTGTTCTTGGCTTCGATAGGCTGTGGCAGAGCCAAGCAGAGCAGAGAAGTAAGTCCTAAATAAAAATCAGAATATATTGAATTAGCCAAATGCTTTCCCCTTTAGTTAGTTAGGAAATGCTCTGGCATTTTGCCAATTTGAAACAAATTTCTGTTTTTCTTTATTGCTGTCTCTTTTCTATCACTTGATAAAATATTCAACATTTATCATGTGCATTAAAAGAAATGGAGATATTTTTTCATTACAAAAGTTGAGTCATATATGCCAGATGGATTTCAAATGACTGTAGCAACAAGTTACGGAATTATATAAGTAGGAAAGCAGCAGTTGTTCTCCTTGTGAATTAAGTTATGATATTCATTATGCACTCACTAAATGGGGTGGAGGTAAGGGGAATGGAAAACAACGTAAATTACAATTTTTAATCCTTCCAAGGATTAAGTTTCCAATTTATATCTTACAGAAATAAATATCGCAGAATGCCATTATTGGAAAGTACTTATTTTTTTTCCAAACCAAACATCTACTCAATTCATAGATTCTCCCAACAAAAATCCCTACAAAGTTCTTTCTTTTGAATTGGGGAACTCACTAACGGTTGTGAGACAACGATTTCCATCTTTGAGCAGCCTTAAATGTAAACAAATTCCTGCCTACTCTGGTGTTAAATGTAAATAAATTTCTACTTATTCTGAAACACTATCTCTCTCTACCTCAGTGGAATTCCTCTTATTTCTTGTGCTATCCTTTCTGGAAACATTGAAGAGGTTTAAAGCTTTTCTGAATGAAACAACTCCTTATATTTGAGAATTGTTATTGTATGTCTGCCCTAGGACTTTGCTCCATTTTCCGACTCACCTCCCTAAGGAAGGTCTCCCCATCTCTCACTGCTAAGCTCCGTTTCTTCGTCTTCTGTCCAACCTGCCAACCCCAACCTCAAGTTGCTCACAACTGGGTCTAGCATGTTAGGGATAGTCTGAAGAGGTTGAGTGAATTGGAGTTGTTAATTCTTTTTCTTATGAATACTGACATTAATAAAGTCAGAATTGCCTTAACTCTTGAAATAATAATTATACTATTGATTTATAGTTAACTTATAATGGAGCAATTTTTAAAGTAACTGTTTTATGCCCCATCTAATATTTATGGATTTGCATTATAAATTAAGAGCTCAAGACTTTACACGTATTTCCTTTATGTTAAGATCATTTTTCTGAGTAAAATAATGTTTATAAAGATCAAGTAAAAAAGAAAATAATAGAAAAAAATTGGAGGATAGCAAGGTTGAGGATATAGTCTTCTTTTTCTTTTTTATTGTTATTTTGGAGGTTCTATTATTGTTGATAATATTTGTGCCCTCACATCAAAAAGATCACATTAGTCTTAAGATTTTCTTCTAATTTGTCGAGATCAAAATTCTCTTTTCTAACCCATAGACTATTCTTTCCAGATCTTATCATTTTTAACATCCATAGCCAAATCCTTATCCAGGTTGACAGAACTGATAAACGGGACCACATCAAGGAAAGAATCCATGGCCTACCTTGCCATGCTTCCCCAAAGTCATTGTCAGCTACACTTGTGCGTTAATCATCCATCCTTGGTTGGTGTTGGTTAAATGTCTATCAGAATCAACTGCCAGCACTTCATAACCAACAGTCTAAGGACTTATGCCGGTCAGCAGGAATTTTATTTTTATTTTTTATTTATTTTATTTTTTTTTACATGGGCAGGCACCGGGAATTGAACCCGGGTCCTCTGGCATCGCGGGCAAGCATTCCTGCCTGCTGAGCCACTGTGGCCCGCCCAGGAATTTTATTTTTAATCTAAAAAACATGCATTCTGAAAAATATTAGTTCTTAGAATGTTGAAAGAATGGTAACAAAACACTTTCAGCCCATTTGTCTGGGGAATAGTTGTCTGAGGAAAGAATTAGACTTCTGCCAAAGCAATTGAGTGAGGGAAGGGAGGAAACTGTTTTGTGGGGCCCCAGTGGGGATGAAGACTAAATTACCTACCCTTCCCATCCCCATATCTCATAATTCTAAATATTCTGCAATCAGGAGCTCATTGCCTGCCAATATAGGGATCCCTTCCCAGGCCTCTGATATTCATGGCAATATTCTTTCCAGTCTCTCAGATGTCACAATTCCTAAAGATATAGAACTCCTTCAGAACTCTTATGGCCAAGACCTCAGAATTTTGTTGGGCTATTCATCCAGGCCAGGAGATGTGGGCCAATTAATAAAAACCAGAAAGAAAGGCTCTTAAAATAATCTTACCTGAGTCTTCTGGGGAAGATGGCAGATTGGGGAACTTCAGGACTCACTCCTCCAACACAGCTAGTAGATAGGTTGGAACTGTTTCAGACAACTGTTCTGGAGAGCGCTATACAGCATCTTGGAAAGAGTGGGAAAAGTAGACTGAGAAACCACAGTAAAGAACTATGAGTAACTTGCTCTGCGGCAGCTGCCAACACCCATCCCCGACCCTTGATGCAGGCTGCCTTGAAGTAAGGATCCTGGCTGGCTGCTGTGGACAGATAGGATCATGGAAGCCTTCTTCCCCCCAAAATGGGGTGGTCATGGCTGAGATCTGATCATGGCTTTTGATTGGTAAATCCTGATCTCTGGGTGTAGGTTCTGAGCTTCTATTTCAGCCGGCCTTGGAAAGGGATGGCTGCAGCCATTGTTTCAACCCTGCCACCTACAGGGCAGAGGCAGTGGAGATTTAAAGATGCTGGGACTTCTTAGGGCTGAAGGGTACCATTCTGCTGAGAAGGCCTGGAAAGTGATCTTTGGGAAGTTGTCAAAAGGGCTTTTGGCATTTTTCTTGACCCTCTTCCCAGGACTCTTTGGAGCTGGTTTATACCTCTTCATGGGTCACTAGACCTATTGGGAAATTCTGACTTGGGAAAGTCGTCTCTGGGGAGACTCTTCTCCAAGAATTTGCCCTCCAGGAGAAACTAGCTAGTGGCAATGAAAGGAGTGTGAAAAAACAAAAACTATAGTGGCAAAACAAAAACAAACAGATCGATATCCCTAGAGAAGAAACAGAGGAAAGGAAGCTTTCCCCTGGTGTTTAAACAATTGCACAAATAGGAGCGCATGTCCTGGGCAAGAATTCGATGAAGAAGAGCTAACAGTTAAACATGGGCAATTTTAAAGATCTAGAATAAGTTGAACCAAGAGTCAAAGAAGAATCTTAACACAAAGCCAATCAACAGTAAAATCCTAGGCAAGAGAGAGAAAATGAGTTTCAAATTAAACTCATCAAGGTAATCAGATGTATAGACATCAATCAGCAAAATATTATAAGCCATGCTAAGAAGCAGGAAGATATGGCCTATTATTTAATTTTTTAGGAAAAAATTATAACTCCAGAGGAGGCACTGAATTTGAATGAGGTAATCGAAGGTGTTCAATGAAATCTCCTAAATCAATTTAAGGAGATGTAGCAAGATACTACTAAAGAAATAAAGGATATTAAGATGACACTGGATGAGTATAAAGAAGAATTTGCAAGTATTTCCATAACAAATTATGGAAATGAAAGTCACAATAGAAGAGATTAAAAACACCTAGAAGCATGCAAGAGTAGACTTGAGTAGGCACAAGAAAAAATCAGTGAACTAGGAGACAGGACAACTGAGATAAAAGAAAAGATAAAGAATGGAAGAAAATAGAGCAAGTCTAAGGGATTTGAATGACAGCATAAAATGGACAAACATAAATGTCATTGGTATCCCAGAAGGAGAAAATAATGGAACAGGGGCAGAAAGAATATTTAAGGAAATAATGACCAGCGTTTCCCAATTCTTCTGAAAGACATGAATAAATATGTCCAAAACTGCAACACACTCCAAACAATAAATCCTAATAGACCTACTCTGAGGCGTATACTGATCAAAAGGCCAAGTGCCAAACAAAGATAGGGAGAGACTCCTGAAAGCAGCGAGAGTAAAAGAATTCATTACATAAAAGGGAAGCTCAATAAAATTAAGTGCCATTTTGTTATCAGAAACCATGAAGGCAAGAGGGTAGTGGTATGAAATGTTTAAGGTACTAAAAGAGAAAATACTTCCAGCAAAGAATTCTTCGTTTGGAAAAACTTCCCTTCAAAAATGAGTGATAATTCATGACTCCTAGAGATCGACCTGACATGGCACTGCGGGATCAGTAATGCCTATCTGAACAAAAGGGGGAAAAGGAATTTAACAAAATAAGATAAGGTGTCAGTGGCTAAGAGATTTCAAATAGAGTTGAGAGGCTACTCTGGAGGTTACTGTTATGCAAGCTTCAGCTAGATATTGCTAATTGCCATGGTATGTCAAACCCCAATTAACAATATTCTTGTAAATCCTAAGGAATACCCAGGACTCTATCTGAAACTCTATAAAAGCTTCATTCACTGCATTTATTTTTCAGAAACCTAAAACCTCCAGGTGGTTCCTAGACCAGATAAGCCCTGAAATCCAGAGTTACCAGTCTCTCCAAGAGCATCAACCAGTTGCGTCCCCGGCCCCATAATGTCAATACCCCTTTTCAGCATGAAGAATTTAGAATGGTCATTGCCCAAATATACCTGAAGACTGGGAGAAGGATTAAAGGAGAAGAAGTTATAACAGAGATGATAAGATTTAACAAATGAGTATAACTACTCAATCATTATGCTGATATTTCTCTTTAGTCTTCAGTGTCTTCGAGCAGTTAGAAGGGAATACTTGAAATTGTGGAACTGTAATCTATACCATACTTTGACATTTGTTCTATACTACTTATTAAAATGTATGTTGAAATTTATTGCATTTTTGTATATATGTTATATTTCACAATTTAAAAATGTTTGAAAATGAATGATAGTTAAAAATATTCACAGATAAACAGAAATTGAGAGAGTTTGTCAGCAAGAAATCTACCCTGCAAGAAATACTAAAGGGAGTTCTGCAGGCTGAAAGGAAAGTACAAGAGAGAGAGGCTTGAAGGAAAGTGTAGAAGTGAAGATTACCAGTAAGGGTAACTAAAAGGGTTAAAAGAAAGGCATACATAGCCACAGGGTAAAGTGGTTGAAGGAAGTACTGCCTTTAGAGTAGCTACATTGAATCTTAATGGGCTAAACTCCTAGTCAAAAGACACAGCTTTGCAGAATGGATAGAAAAGTATGATTCATCTGTATGCTGTCTGCCTTAGACCCAAAGACACAAATAGGTTGGAGACTTCAATACACCGCTCTCAACAATAGATAGAACATCTAGACAGAGAATTAATAAGGAAATAGAGAACTCAAATCATATGACACATGAACTCAACATATCAAAACCTGTGGGATGCAGCAAAGAAAGTGCTGAGAGGGAATTTTACAGCCTTAAAAAAAGGGAATTTTTTAACCAAAAAGTGAAAGGTTGGAAAAAGATACTCCATGCAAACAGTAACCAAAAAAGACCTGTGGTAGCTATACTAATATCAGACAAAACAGACTCTAAATGTAAAACAGTTATATGAGACAAGTAAAGACACTATCTGTATAATAATAAAAGCAGCAATATACCAGGAATAAATAGCAATCATAAATATTTATTCATCTAACCATGGTGCCCAAAATACATGGAGCAAACACTGGCAAAACTGAAAGGAGAACAGACATCTCTACAATAGTAGTTGGAGACTTCAATACACCACTCTCAACAATAGATAGAACATCTGGAGGATCAATAAAGAAACAGAGAACTCGAATCATATGACACATGAACTCAACACATCAAAACCTGTGAGATGCAGCAAAGGAAGTGCTGAGAGGGAATTTTACAGCCCTAAACCTACAGTAAAAAAGAAGAAAGAGCTAAATCAAAGACCTAACTACACAACTTAAGGAATTGAGAAAGGGCATCAAACTAATCCTAAAGCAAGCAGAAGGAAATGAATTATAAGGATTAGAGCAGGAATAAATGAAATTGAGAATTAAAAAACAATAGAGAGAATTAACAAAACCAAAAATTGATTCTTTGAGAAGATTGATAAAATTGACAAACCCTTAGATAGACTGACAAAGAGAAAAAGAGAGAAGATGCAAATAAATAAAATCAGAGATGAGAGGGAGAACATTACTACTGACCCCATAGGTATAAGAATGATCATAAGATGTTACTGTGAACAACTGTATGTCAACATATTAGATGAAATGGACAACTTCCTAGAAACCCATGAATAATCTATACTGGCTCAAGAAAAGATAGAAGACCTCAACGGACTAATTAGAAGTAAAGAGATTCAATCAGTCATCAAAAGGCTCCCAACAAAGAAAACCCCAGGACCAGATGGCTGCTTAAACTCTTCCAGAAATTTAAAGAGAAGGGAACATTACCTAACTCATTCTATGAAGCCAATATCACCCTAATAACAAAGTCAGATAAAGATATTACATGAAAAGAAAACTACAGACCAATTTCTCTAACGACTATAGATGCAAAAATCCTCAACAAATACTTGCAAATCAAATCCAATAGTGCATTAAAAGAATTATATACCATGACCAAGTAGATTTTATTCCAAGTATGCAAAGGTGGTTCAACACAAGAAAAATCAATTAATATAATATACCATATGTTCTAGTTTGCTAGCTGCCGGAATGCAATATACCAGAAACGGAATTACCTTTAAAAAGGGGAATTTAATGAGTTGCTAGTTTACAGTTCTAAGGCTGAAAAAATGTCCCAATTAAAACAAGTCTATAGAAATGTCCAATCTAAGGCATCCAGGGAAAGATACCTTGGTTCAAGAAGGCTGATGAAGTTCAGGGTTTCTCTCTCAAGGGGAAGGGCACATGGCAAATACAGTCAGAGTTTCTCTCTCATCTGGAAAGGTGCATGTTGAACACAGTCAGGGTTCCTCTTTCATCTGGAAGGGCACGTGGCGAACACACCATCATCTGCTAGCTTCTTCTCCTGGCTTCCTGTTTCATGAAGCTCCCCGGGAGGCATTTTCCTTCTTCATCTCCAAAGGTCACTGGCTGGTGGACTCTCTGCTTCTTGCAGCTGTATCATTCTGTTCTGCTCTCTCTGAATCTCCTATTCTCCAAGATGTTTCCTCTTTTATAGGACTTCAGAAACTAATCAAGACTCACCCAAATGGGTGGAGACATGTTGTCACCTAATCCAGTTTAACAGTCACTCTTGATTGGGTTACATCTCCAGGGAGATGATCTAATTACAGATTAAAACACAGAGTATTGAATAGGGATTATTCTGCTTTTACGAAATGGGATTTATATTAAAACATGGCTTTTCTAGGGGACATACATCCTTTCAAACCAGCACACTGTATTAACAGATGAAGGTGAAAAGTCAGATGATCGTCTGGATTGGTACAGAAAAGGCATTTTGGAAAATCCTGTATCCCATCTTGATAAAAGCACTTTGAAAGACAGGAATAGAAGGACACTTCCTCAACTTGATAAAGTACATATATGAAAAAAACACAGCTAAACAATCATACTCAATGGTTAAAGACTGAAAGTTTTCTTCCTAAGATCTGGAACATGACAAGGATGCCCATGGTCACCATTGTTAGTCAACATTGTGTTAGAAATTCTAGCCAGAGCAGTTAGGCAAGGAAAAAAGTTAAAAGGCAATCAAATTGGAAAGGAAGACGTAGAACAAACTATTTGCAGATGACATGATCCTATACAGAGAAAGTTCTGAAAAATCTACAACAGAGCTACTAGAGCAAAGGTAGGATGCAAGATCCACATGCAACAATCAGTGGGTGTTTCTTTATACTGGTGATGAATAATCTGAGGAGGAATTGAAGAAAATTGTCCATTTACAATAGCAACTAAAAGAATCAAATATCTAGGAATAAATTAACCAAGATGCAAAGGACCTGTACACAGAAAACTACAAAATATTGCTAAAAGAAATAAAAGAAGGCTGAAATAAGTAGGAACTATCCCATGCTCATAGATTGGAAAACTAAATATTATTAAGATGTCAATTCTCCCCAAATTGAATTAGTGATTCAACACAATCCCAGTCAAAATTCCAATAGCCTATGTAATGGTTAGATTCATGTGTCAGTTCTGCCAAGTGATGGTACCCAGTTATCTGGTCAAGAAGGCACTGGCCTGTTACTGTGAGGACATTTCATGGACATACTCATCCCTATTTTGACTGTCTCTATGGCTGATTACATCTACAGTCAACTAAGGGAAGTATCTTCTGCATTGAGAGATGTTTAATCCAATCAGCTGAAGGCTTTTAAAGGAGAAGTAGTAACCTTAGCAGTCAGAAGAGAGAATTTTTCAGCTCCACTGAAGCCAGCAAGCCTCTCCTGGGGAATTCATCACAGACCTTCAGCGTGTCCTATGAAATCTGGACTCATGTGTCCCCATATTTGTGTGAGACACTTTTTAAAATCTCATATTTACAAATATCTCCTGTTGGTTCTGTTTTCCCTAGAGAACCCTGACTAATACAGCCTAGTCTGCAGAAATGGGAAAGCCAATTACCAAATTTATTTGGAAGGGTAAGGGGCCTTGGATAGCCAAAAACATCTTAAAAAAGAAGAATGATGTTGGAGGACTTACTTTTCTTGACTTTAAAGTATATTACAAAGGTACAGTGGACCAAACAGCATGGTACTGGCATAAAGATCAATATATTTGTTAATGGAATCAAATTGAGAATTCAGAAGCAGACCCTCACATCTGTGGCCATTTGATATTTGTCAAGGCTGCCAGATCCCCTCAACTGGAACAGAATAATCTATTCAGCAAATGTTGCTGGGAAAACTGGACTCCATGTGCCAAAAATGAAAGAGAACCCCTATCTGACACCTTATAAAAATTTAATTCAAAATGGATCAAAGACCTAAATATAAAAGCCAGAATCGTATAAATCCTAGAAGAAAATGTAGGGACGCATCTTCAAGATCTTGTGTTAAGCAATGGTTTCTTATACTCTACACCCAAAGGATAAGCACCAAAAGAAAAAAATAGATGAATGGGACCTCCTCAAAATTGAAAACTTTTGTGTTTCAAAGGACTATGTCAAGAAAGAGAAGAGGCAGTCTACTTGATGGGAGGAAATATTTGGAAATCACATGTCTGATAAGGGCTTAATATCCAGAATGTATAAAGAAATCCTACAATCTAACAATAAAAAGACAATCTAATTAACTAATGTACAAAAGACTTGAATAGACATTTTTCCTAAGAGGAAATACAAATAGCCGAAAAGCACATGAAAAATGCTCAACTTCACTAGCAATTAGGGAAATGTAAATCAAAACCATAGTAAGATATTATTTCACACCTACACCACTGTTAAGAAAACTGTAAATGTTGGAAAGAATGTGGAGTAAAGGAATATTCATTTGCTGCTGGTGGGAATGTAAAATGGTACAATCACTGTGGAAGAGAGTTTGTTTCCTCAGTCCTGCTACTAGGCATATGCCCAGAAGAACTGAAAGCAGAGACACAGACATGTGCATGCTGATGTTCATAGTGGCATTATTCACAATTGCAAAACAAACAAACAAAAAGGAAGCAACCCTAGTGCCATCAATCGATGAATGGATAAACAAAATGTGGTATGTACATATGATGGAATGTTCAGCTCTAAGAAGGAATGAACTCCTGATTCATGTGACATAGATCAACATTGAGGACATAATGTTGAGTGAAATAAGCCAGACACAACCTGTTTTATGATTTTGCAGATATGAGCTAATTATAATAAGCACACTCATTGAGTTAGAGTTTGAAATATAGGTTACCAGGAGACAGAATGAGGGTAGAGAATGAGAAGCTGTTGCTTAACTTGTGCAGCATTTATATTTAGGTTGATGTAAATGTTTGGAAATGGATAGAGAAGATGTTAGCACATTATCGTGAGTATAGTTAAAAGTCCTGATGTATGTATGTGATTGTGGTTGAAAAGGGAAGTTTAGGGTTGTGTATGTCACTAGAAGAAAAGTTATAGGATAAAACATGGGTCTGTATAATAAATGAATCCTGTGGTGGACAATGACTGTGATTAATAAAACAAATGTAAGAATGTTCTTTCATAAACTAGAACAAATGTACGTCACTATTCAAGATGTTAATAATAATGCAGTATATGGGAAAAAATAGATCTTATGCAAACTATGGACTATAGTTAGTAGTAATATTTTAATAATATTGCATCAGTTTTAACAAAGGTGCGACACCAATGCTGTGTCAATATAATATGGGGTTTTTCTTTTTGGAGTAATGAAAATGTTCTAAAATTGACTGTGATGATGAATGTCCATGCCAATGATTGTACACTTTGGATGGATTGTATGGTATGTGGTATAATACAGTAAAACTTCCTAAAAAAATTTAAACCCAAAAAAAGCCAGAAGAGGGCTCACCATCCAGGGGCAGGGAAGCCCACAGGCAAGTCCTCAGCACATCAGTTACAGGCTGTCTATCATGCATGTGTATACACAAGCTATGCACCTCCAAGCCACAGGACTTTCCAGAAAGTTCCTTGGGATTCATAGGGAGACGAAGCCTTGAACTCACAAGCAAACATATTTCAAAAAGCCATTACATTAGGAGACAGATTTAAACAAGGGAGAATGGCAGTGTTGTGAGCCCATCTACACTCACCTTTGCTGGCACCTGCTTTCCCTTGCCTGCCTGGGCACACCCAAGGAATTAACACACCCAGAGGCGGCTCTCAATCAGTGACTCATCTAAGTGAAGTCTGTGCATAAATACTCCATATTCCTTTGCCCTCAGGTGGGAGAGTTGAGGTGTGTTCCACTTTGCCTTCACTCCGCCCCCTCCCTGGGGAGGGGAAACTCAAATCACCCAAGTGGGAGTTGGGGGGAGGAGGTTGGGGGGAAGGGATCCACTGAATAGCCAATGCTCTTTTCTCCACCTTTCCCTGTCTTGATTCATACTCACCTATTTCGGCTTCCCTAGGATCCCCTTCCAGATTAACTCTCTGCACTGGAATCCTTGTCTCAGGGTGTCTCAGTCTCCTGGGACTGCCATAATTAAGCACCACCCACTGGTTGTCTTCAAACACCACAAATGTATTGTCTCCCCACTTTGCAGCTCAGAAGTCCAAAATCAGGGTGTGTCAGGGTCAGGCTCCCTCTGAAGCCTGTTATGCTCTGGCAGGGGCCGGCAATCCCAGGTATTTCCTGGCTGTGGCATGATTCAGTCTCTGCCTCTGCCACATGCTGTCTCCTCTCTATCTGACTGCCTGTGTCTAAATTTCTTCTGCTTATAAGGACAACAGTCATACTGGACTAGGGCCACTGTGATCCAGTTTGGCCTCAACTAATGACATTTTCAAAGATTCTGTTTCCAAATAAGATCACATTAGCAGGACTAGTGGTTAGGACTTGCAGTACTGGGGTGGGGATGGGGGGGGGTGGGGGGAGGACAGACACAATTTAATCCATAGCAGAGGATTAGCTTTGTGGGGGAATTCAAAACCGGAGAGCAAATCTACAAAAACAAACCAGCTTAGGAAATCTCACCACCTGGTAGACATCCAGCAAACATTTGTATAAATGGGTTTTAAAATAGCCCATACAAGCATGGTGGCATTTTGCAATGACTTCTGCTAGCCTGTGGGAGTGTTTGGGAGAGAGCAGGCCACGAGGCTGAGGAAGCTGAGGACAGGGGCAGAAGCAAGATGGGAGTCTGCCTGAGTCTCCTGTGAAAGGATTTTGCACATGTAATTAAAATCCCCTGTGAGCTGACTTTAAAATACAGAGATGATCTGGGTGGGCCTGGCCTAATCATATGAACAGTTTATAAGCAGAAAACTTTCTCTGGCTGCTGGCAGAAGGAGTCACACTGTTTCTAACCGTGAGAAGGCCTCAGCGTATCATTGCTGGCTGGAGATGGAGGGGTCCACCTGGGAAGGGGTGACTTTAGAGGGTCAGGACTCTGTTGGGGCTATCTAAAACAGATAATATCTATTTTGCTGTTATTTTTCATCCCTTCTGTACTGGCGAAATGTATATTAAAGCAGAGCTAAGAGTGGAGTGGGAAATTCAAAATAAAGAATGACAGAAACTGAGAGATGCTACTCAGCTTCCACATTTTAATCTTGAATTTCACTTCTTGGTCTTCCTAGTACATAGTGGTGGCCATAAGAATTAGCTCTGGACAATGAGATGAAACACAAGCCTCTAGTAGGGTTTCTGGAATATCCCCCTATAATGGGCAGACTCAGCTAGCATGTATTTTTTCCCCTTTTCCCCTCGTAATTCTTCTTGCCTGGAACAGACATAATGCCTGAAAGTGGAGCCACCATCTTGTCACCATTAAGTAGAGGCCAAGAAATTTGCAGAAATCTGAGCCTGACAACCTTTGAGTTAGTAAATTAATCCCCAGAATAGGTTACTTTTATATTTTTTTCTTAGATAAAATAAAATTCACATCTATATTTAAAAGCTACTAGCCATGTTGTCTATTATTTTCTACCACCAAAAAAATTTCCCTAACTGGTAAAGCAAGTTGATAAGCTTAATTTTTTTAAACTTTTTTTATTGTATAGTATAACATATATACAAAGCAAAGAAATAAAAAAGTGATAGTTTTCAAAGTACACATCAACAAGTAGTTACAGGACAGATCCTGGAGTTTTTCATGGGCTACCATATGATCCTCTCATATTTTTCCTTCTAGCTGCTCCACAATATAGGAAGCTAGAGTGCTTAAATAATTTTTTCCTTTTTTTTTTTGTGAGCAATAACATACATACAAAAAAGCTATAAATTTCAAAGCACAGCACCACAATTAGTTGTAGAACACATTTCAGACTGTGACATGGGTTACAATTTCACAATTTTAGGTTTTTACTTCTAGCTGTTCTAAAATGCTGGAGACTAAAAGAGATATCAATTTAGTGATTCAGCATTCATATTCATTTGTTAAGTCCTATTTTCTATGTATAATTCCACCATCACCTTTGATCTTTCCATACCTCTCTTTGGGGTTGTTTGGGCTATGGCAATTCTAACTTTTTTTATATTGGAAGGGTCTGTCACTAATACAGGGTAGGGAGATGGAGCTATCTAATGTTCTGGAGGGGCTGAGCTAGGTTTCAGGACTTATCTGGACCAGGGACCCATCTGGAGGTTGTAGGTTTCTGGAAAGTTACTCTAGTGCCTAGAATCCTTGTGGAATCTTATAAATTGGCCAAGGTATTCTTTAGGATTGGCTGGAATGGTCCTGGTTGAGGGTTGACAGGTTATGATAGGTAGCAAGGTCTACCTGAAGCTTATGTAAGAGCAACCTCCAGAGTAGCCTCTCAACTCTATTTAAACTCTCTCTGCCACTGATACTGTATTGATTACACTTCTTTTTCCCTGTTAGTCAGGATGGTATTGTTGACCCCACAGTGCCTGGTCTGGATTCATCCCTGGGAGTCATCTCCCATGTCACCAGGGAGACTTTTACCCCTGGATGTCATGTCCCAAATAGAGGGGAGGGCAGTAATTTCACTTGCAGAGTTGGGCATTGAGAGACTGAGGTGACATCTAAGCAGCAAAAGAGGTCCTCCAAAAGTAACTCTTTGGCATGCCTATAGTTAGTCTGAGCTTCTCTGCTACCTACATACGCTTCACGAAAGTAAGCCTCATGATTGACAGCATGGCCTATTGATTTGGGTGTCCCTAAAGTTTGACACAGTATCAGGGGATTCCCTGATGGTAAGGTTTAAAAGTTCCATTGTCTTTTTCCCCTCCCTCAGGGGACTTTGCCAATACTTTTTGATTGTTTGCTTAATACACTCTAGGATATTTCCAGGCATTACAATAATCTATTTAATAAGGATTAAAGGGCCTCTTTCTTTTTCTGTGCTTCCCGTGTTTCAGTTGTTCAAATAAGCTATACAGATAGGTTGAATTAGATTATGCACTACAGAAAATTTCAGTTCCAGATCAAATAAACCTTTCTTCCATTGGTCACAAAGAGTATGTGTGGTTCTAAAACACAGACACTATCTTCCTTACCACTGTCTAAATTACTTTAACCCCAACCTGTTTGGCTTCATCCTTATCTCTAAATACCAGGTTATATATATATAAACAGCCTCTCAAAATCCAGAAATAATAATTACCACCCCAGACTTAATGTGTCTGCTCTAAAAGTTTACAGTCTAGGCCCCTGTTTTCTTATAAGCATTTTCTAAAGGTGACCATACCATTGTTTTTGTTTGTTTGTTTCTGGCTTATTTTGTCTCACCAAATGTCCCACATGTTTATTCACATCATTGCATGCCTCATGAAATTATTCCTTTTTGTGGCAGCACAACCTTTGTTCATAAGTATATACCATTGTTCACCAGTATACTTCTCCATCAGTGTATCCTTCAGCCACCTGCATACATCGGCATCATGTAGAGGACTCTAAGTCCACAGTCCATTAACATTCTCAATTTTAGATAATTTCATTGTTCCAAGAGACAGAAAACCAATAAACACACCCTTACCAAATAGAAAATCTAAACCTCTTAACTCTTGTTCCTCCCCCCATTATTTACCTCTGCTGTTGCTGTGGTAATGCTGATGGTTTCCTTCTGAACATAGCTGATAGCATGCAATAGCAGTTTTCCCCCGTACCCTGGATTTAAACACTCTTTATACAAGAATCATGTCTTTGGGCCCGGAGAAGATGGCGGCTTAGTAAGATGCGCGGGTCTTAGTTCCTCCTCCAGAACAGCAAGTAAAGAAAAAGAAACAATACGAAACAGCTCCCGGAGCCACGACAGAGACCAAAAAGACAGCGTACCCCATTCTGGAACGGCTGAACGGGCAGGGAGAATCCGCTGCGGTGAGATACCCGAGGGGCGCGCGCTTTCCCGGGCCGGGGCGGCTGGTGACCGGGGTCCCTTCCACACATGTGGCTTCCTGGTCTGACTGGGAACGTTGGATAGTGGGGCCCTCCCGCCACACTTGGCGTCTCGGGCCAGCTGGGCAATTTGGACTGGCACTCCCCCAAGCCACGGTGGTCGGCGACCCCCCCTCCACGCGCGGTTTCCCAGGCCGACTGCGAGATTCGGATTGGCGAGTTAAAGGAGCCACAGCATCTTTTACTGGTGGGACCCGCAGACAGACGAGCGCCACCTACTGGGCAGGAAAAGAAAAACAGAGCCCAGAGATTTCACAGAAAAACCTTTCAACCAGCCGGGTCCCACACCCAGGGAAATCTGATCAAATGCCCAGACACCAGCAGAAAATAACGGATCACGCTCGGAAAATTGAAGATATGGCCCAGTCAAAGGAACAAACCAATAGTTCAAATGAGATACAGGAGCTGAGACAACTAATGCTGAATATACAAACAGAAATGGAAAACCTCTTCAAAAACCAAATCAATAAATTGAGGGAGGACATGAAGAAGACATGGGCTGAACAAAAAGAAGAAATAGAAAATCTGAAAAAACAAATCACAGAACTTATGGGAGTGAAGGACAAAGTAGAAAAGATGGAAAAAACAATGGATACCTACAATGGTAGATTTAAAGAGACAGAAGCTACAATTAGTGAACTGGAGGATGGAACATCTGAATTCCAAAAAGAAACAGAAACTATAGGGAAAAGAATGGAAAAACTTGAGCAGGGGATCAGGGAACTGAATGACAATATGAAGCGCACAAATATACGTGTTGTGGGTGTCCCAGAAGGAGAAGAGAAGGGAAAAGGAGGAGAAAAACTAATGGAAGAAATTATCACTGAAAATTTCCCAACTCTTATGAAAGACCTAAAATTACAGATCCAAGAAGTGCAGCGCACCCCAAAGAGAATAGACCCAAATAGGCGTTCTCCAAGACACTTACTAGTTAGAATGTCAGAGGTCAAAGAGAAAGAGAGGATCTTGAAAGCAGCAAGAGAAAAACAATCTGTCACATACAAGGGAAACCCGATAAGACTATGTGTAGATTTCTCAGCAGAAACCATGGAAGCTAGAAGACAGTGGGATGATATATTTAAATTACTAAAAGAGAAAAACTGCCAACCAAGACTTCTATATCCAGCAAAATTGCCCTTCAAAAATGAAGGAGAAATTAAAACATTTATAGACAAAAAGTCACTGAGAGAATTTGTGACCAAGAGACCAGCTCTGCAAGAAATACTAAAGGGAGCACTAGAGTCAGATACGAAAAGACAGAAGAGAGAGGTATGGAGTAAAGTGTAGAAAGAAGGAAAATCAGATATGATATATATAATACAAAAGCCAAAATGGTAGAGGAAAATATTATCCAAACAGTAATAACACTAAATGTTAATGGACTGAATTCCCCAATCAAAAGACATAGTCTGGCAGAATGGATTATGACCCAGCAATACCACTGCTAGGTATCTACTCAAAGGACTTAAGGGCAAAGACACAAACGGACATTTGCACACCAATGTTTATAGCAGCGTTATTTACAATTGCAAAGAGATGGAAACAGCCAAAATGGCCATCAACAGACGAGTGGCTAAACAAACTGTGGTGTATACCTATGATGGAATATTATGCAGCTTTAAGACAGACTAAACTTATGAAGCATGTAATAACATGGATGGACCTAGAGAACATTATGCTGAGTGAGTCTAGCCAAAAACTAAAGGACAAATACTGTATGGTCCCACTGATGTGAACCGACATTCGAGAATCAACTTGGAATATATCATTGGTAACAGAGACCAGCAGGAGTTAGAAACAGGGTAAGATAATGGGTAATTGGAGCTGAAGGGATACAGACTGTGCAACAGGACTAGATACAAAAACTCAAAAATGGACAGCACAATAATACCTAATTGTAATGTAACTATGTTGAAACACTGAATGACGCTGCACCTGAACTATAGTTTTTTGTTTGTTTGTATCTTTTGTTTTTGTTTTTTTCTTTTTCCTTTTTATATATATATATTTTTTATTATTATTATTTTAATTTTCTTCTCTATATTAACATTCTATATCTTTTTCTGCTGTTTTGCTAGTTCTTTTCCTAAATCAATGCAAATATACTAAGAAATGATGATCATACATCTATGTGATGATACTAAGAATTACTGAGTGCATATGTAGAATGGAATGATTTCTAAATGTTGTGTTAATTTCTTTTCTTTTTTTTAATTAATAAAAAAAAGTTAAAAAAAAGAATCATGTCTTTGAAGTAATTCTTATGAAAACTCATTCACATTTCTAGTGTGTCAGTGGGACACATACATCTATACAACCCCTTTCAATCTTGCTTATCTTCAATATGGTAATATTACTTCTAGACCCATGAGAGAATCACCTTTGCTGCTATCTGTTCTCTTATATTGAAGTTCAACCTCCTCAGCTAACAGTTCACCCATCTCTAGTTTCTATGTATCTCTAAGTCCCCTGTATTCTGTATTATAAGCCTCTGATTATACCTTTATGCTGGTCATAAAAGTGGAGTCATACAGTATCTATCCTTCTGTGTCTGGCTAATTTCACTCAGCATTAGATCCTTAAGGCTCATCTATCTTGTCATGTGCTTCAGGACATCATTTTGTCTTACTGCTACCTAATATTCCATTGTATATATATATACCACATTTTGTTGATCCGCTCATATGTTGATGGGCATTTGGTTCATTTCCATCTTTTGGTGATTGTGAATAATGCTGCTATAAACATTGACGTGCAAATGTCTGTTTGTGTCATTGCTTTCAGCTCTTATGCATGTATACCAATAATGCTATTGCTGGGTCATAGGGCAACTCGATATTTAGTTTCCTAAGGAACCTCCAAACAGTCTTCCATAGTGCCTGCACCATTATACATTCCCACCAGCAGTGTATAAGTGACCCAGTTTCTTCACATCCTCCCCATATTTATAGTTTCCTGTTTGTTTAATAGCACATCCTCTTCAGCATTTGTAGTATCCTGTTTGTTTAATAGCAGCCATTCTGCATTTCCCTTATAACTGGTGAAAATGAGCATCTCTTCATGTGCTTATGAGCCATCTGTATTTGCTCTTCAGAGAAATGTCTATTCATATCTTTAGCCCATTTTATAAATGGATTGTTTGTACTTTTGTTGTTGAGTTGTATGATTTCTTTATATATATAGGAAATCAAACCTTTGTCTGATTTGTGATTTCCAAATATTTTCTCCCATTGAGTTGGCTGCCTCTTCACCTTTTTGATGAAGTCTTTTGAAGTGCAGAAGCATTTGATTTTCAGGAGTTCCCATTTATCTATCTTTTCTTTTGTTGCTTGTGCTTTGGGTGTAAAGTTTAGGAAGCTAACTACTATTACTAGGTCTTGAATATGTTTCCCTACATTTTCTTCTAGAAGCTTTATGGTGCTGCTTCTTATATTTAGCTGTTTAATCCACTTTGAGTTAATTTTTGTGCAGGGTGTAAGATAGGGGTCCTCTTTCATTCTGTTGTCTATTGATATCGAGTTTTTCCATGCCCAATTATTGAAAAGATTTTTTTTGTCCCAGTTCAAAGGATTTGGGGGCCTTATCAAAAATCAGTTGACCAAGATTTGGTGGTCTGTTTCTGTACTCTCGAATCGATTCCATTGGTCAGTGCTTCTGTCTTTGTGCCAGTACCATGGTGTTTTGACCACTGTGGCTTTATAATAGGTTTTAAAGTCAGGGAGTGTTAGTCCTCCCACTTCTTTCTTCTTTTTTAGGATGCTTTTAGCTAGTGGAGGTTTCTTTCCCATCTAGATGAATTTGGTAGTTAGCTTTTCCAAATCTTCAAAGTAGTTGTTGAAATTTTGATTGGTACTGTGTTGAATCTGTACATCAATTTGGGGAGAATTAACATGTTAACTGTACTCGTTGTTCTTATCCATGAGCAAGGAATGTTTTTCCACCTATTTAGATCTCCTTTAATTTCCTTTAGCAGCTTGTCTATAGGAAGCTGTCTATAGCAGCTTGTACATAGTTGTCTATGTACAAGTCCTTTACGTCCCTAGTTAAGTTCATTACTAAGCATTTGATTCTTTTAGTTCCTATCTTGAATGGAATTTTTTCCTTAACTGACTCCTCAGAGGTCATTGCTTGTGTATAGAAATGTTACTAATTTTTGCACATTTATTTTATATCCTGTCAGCGTGCTGAGTTTGTTTAGTAGCTCAAGTAACTTTGCTGTAAAATTCTCAGGATCTTCCAAGTATAGTATTATATCATCTTCAAATGATGAGAGTTTTACTTCTTCCTTCCCAGTTTGGATGCCTTTTATTTCTTTGTCCTGCCTGATTGTTCTACCTGGAACTTCTAGCACAATGTTGAATAATAGTGGTGATAGTGGGCATCCTTGTCTTGTGCCTGATCTTAGGGAGAAGGCTTTCAGTCTCTCCGTAGAGTACGATGGTAGCTGTCGGTTTTTCATATATTCCCTTTATCATATTAAGGTAGTTACCTTTGATTCCTATCTTTTGGAGTGTTTTTATCAGAAAAGGATGCTGAATTTTGTTGAATGCTTTTTCAGCATCAATTGAGATGATCATGTGATTTTTTCCTTTGGATTAGTTAATGTACTGTATTACATTAATTGATTTTCTTGTGTTGAACCATCCTTACATTCCTGGTATAAGCCCTACTTGGTCATGCTGTATAATTCTTTTAATGTGCTGTTGAATTCAATTTGCTAATATCTTACTAAGAATTTTTGCATCTATATTCATTAGGGAGGTTGGCCTGTAGTTTCCCTTTCTTAGAGCAGCTTTACCCAGTTTTGGTATTAAAATGATATTAGCTTCATAAAATGAGTTAGGTAGAGTTCCTTTTTCCTCAATTTTTTGGAGAAATATGAGCAGGATTGGTATTAGTTCTTTTTGGAATGTTTGATAAAATTCCCCTGTGAAGCCACCTAACCCTGGGCTTTTCTTCGTAGGAAGATTTTTGATGACTGATTGAATCTCTTTACTTGTGATTGGTTTGTTGAGATCTTCTGTTTTTTCCTGAGTCACTGTAGCTTGTTTGTGTGTCTCCAGGAATTTGTCCATTTCATCTGAGTTATCTACTTTGTTGGCATATAGTTTTTCATAGTACCATCTTATGATTTCTTTTATTTCTTCAGGATATGTGGTAATTTCTGATTTTATTTGCATCCTCTCTCTTTTTGTCTCTGTCAGTCTTGCTAGTGGCCCATCAAGTTTATTGATTTTCTCAAAGAACCAGCTTTTGGTTTTATTGATTCTTTTTATTTTTCTTTTGTTCTCCCATTCATTTATCTCAGCTTTAATCTTTGCTATTTCTCTTTTCCTATTTGCTTTGAGGCTAGTTTGCTGTTCTTTCTCAAGTCACTCCATGTTTGCTGTTAAGTCCTCGATTTTTGCCCTTTATTTTTTAATGTAAGCATTTAGCAATAAATTTCCCTCTTGGCACGGCCTTTGCCACATCCCATAAATTCTGATAAGTTGTATTGTCATTTTCATTCATCTCCAGATAGCTACTGATTTCTCGAGCAGTTTCTTCTTTGATCCACTGATTGTTTAAGAGTGTGTTATTTAATCTCCATATATTTGTGAATGTTCTCTTTCTTTGGTGGTTATTGAGATCCACCTTCATCCCATTGTGATCCGAGAAAGTGCTTTGAATAATTTCAGTATTTTTAAATTGGTAAAAACCTGTTTTGTGCCCCAGCCTATGATCTATCCTGAAGAATGTTCCATGAGCCCTAGAGAAGAATGTACAGCCTTGTGCTTTGGAGTGCAATGACCTATATATGTCTGTTAGGTCTAATTCATTTATCAAGTTATTTAACTTCTCTATTTCCTTGTTGATCTTCTGCCTGGTTGTTTTATCTATAGAGGGGAGTTGTGTTTTGAAGTCTCCTACTATTATTGTTGAAACATTTATCACTCCCTTCAGTTTTGCAATGTCTGTCTCATGTACTTTGGATCTCCTTGATTGGGAGCATTAACATTTATGATTGTTATATCTTCTTGGTGAACTGACCCTTTAATTAGGATATACTGTCCTTCTTTATCTCTTGTGATGTCCTTACATTTAAAGTCTATTTTGTCCAATATTAGTATAGCTACTCTTTTTTTTTGGTTACAACTTGCATGGAAAATCTTTTTCCATACTTTTACTTTCAGTCTATTTGTATCCTTGTCTAAGATGAGTCTCTTGTAAGCAGCATTCAGCTGAATTACGTTTCTTAATCCAGTCTGCCAATCTGTATCTTTTAATCAGTAAGTTTAGTCCATTAACATTCAAAGTTATTATTGAAAAGGCATTTCTTGATTCCACTATCTTATCTTTTTTATTTTATTTGTCAGATCTATATATTCTTTTCCCTCTTTCTCTTTGTATTCTTTAAATTACCCTTAGTGGCACTCTTCAATTCTGTGCTTTCCTCAAGACCTCCCTCTCTTGTCTTTTTTTTTCAGCCAGCAGAACTCATTTTAGTATTTCTTGTAGGCCAGTCTCTTGTTTACAAATTCTTTCAGGACTTCTTTTTCTGTGAAAACTTTAATCTCCCCCTCAATTTTGAAAGACAATTTAACTCGGTACAGAAATCTTGGCCACAAGTCTTTCTCTTTCAGGATCTTGAATATTAATACCACCACCTTCCTGCCTCCATGGTGCTAGTTAAGTAGTCTGAACTGAGCCTTATTTGATTTCCCTTGTATGTAGTAGATTGTTTTTCCCTTGCTGCTTTCAGAATTTTCTGCTTCTCTTCAGCATTTGACAGACTGATTAGTATGTGCCTTGGGGAAGTTCTTTGGGCTTCTTTTTTAAAGCAGTTGTACTGAGGTATATTCACATACTATACCGTCCATCCAAAGTGTATAATCAGTGGCTTTGAGTATAAAGAGTTGTGCATTCATCACCACCATCAATTTTAGAACATTTTCAATACTCCAAAAAGAAAAATCCCATATCCTTAGTAGTCACTTCTCAATCCCTCTATCCTTCACCAGCCCTGTATAACCAGTAATCTAATTTTGTCTCTCGAGATTTATTTATCTTTGCACTTCATATAAATGGAGTCATACCATGTATAGTGTTTTCTGTAACATTATATAATGTTTTTTTAATTAGAAAATTTGCAGGTTTGCAAAAAATCATATAAAAATACAGTGTTCCTGTATACCCCCTATTGTTGACACTTTGCCTTAGTGTGTTACTTTTGTTACAATTGATCAATTGTTTCAGCAAATTTCTGCCTGCCCGCTAGATGGTTCTGGAGGAGGGAGTCCTGTAGCTCCTTACTTTGCCATCTTCCCTGGAAGTCTGCATTTAAATTTTGAGTCCATTCTCTATTTTTCCCTCAATATGAGCACATGAAATACTTCTCACACTTTAAAACCTCCTTACTTAATTTATCCCTCCTCCTCTGTCTCTCTCTGTATCTCCTTCTTTCTCCTCCTTGCTTGCTTTCCATTTCAGATTCCCTCCTTCATAATTTATAGTCTTAGACAAATCCTTGGATTAGTGGAAATGAGAATCTGGGAAACACACTGCCTGGGGGTGTGAGTAATTGTGGATAGCAAAAGGTCAGGACCCTGAAAAGGGGACAGTATTGGTAGGGCAACAGCTTCTCTGGAAACTGGTCAGAACCAGCAGGTAAAACCTCCTAGGGAAATTGTGAGCAACTCACCTTCATCATCTGAACTCAGCCAGTCAAGGAGCTCAGCTAATACATGAAGGGTAGTGTAAGCTCTGACACCAGTTGTCTTAAATAAGTCTCTATGGACTCCCCACATTGACGCCCCCACCAACAGAGCCCCCAGCCCACCCCTCTGAGTTGAGGAAGGTACTCTTGTTCACTCTAAATGCAGCGGCTTTGTTGTAGGTAGACAGCTAGTTGATAATTTCGGTAAAACCCAGACCTTTTATGTCCCAACCCTCCTCAAGTCCTAAACACATCACTTTGGTGTGGATTGTCCATTGTGGAGCAAAACCAGCCCTCACTGGGTGGTCCTCTGAGAGATGTTTTAGGCAGAACCTCGGGTTACCTGCTGAAGGAAAATCCATTTTCCCTCATGTATTTCATAAGTCTAAATGATTACTCAAGCCCCATTTGGATTAACTGAACTTTAGAGAATGTCATAAAACAGCGCTTTCATAGTCTTCTTCCTTACCTCTTTCTTCTTCCTAGCCAGTCACGGCTGCACTAGAAACACAGTTTTGTGACCAAAATGTTTCGCCTTGTGGTCACATCACCTCTCTCAACCTCCCTGCAGCTAACAATTTGTGATTCAGGTGAGCTGTTTTGCCCCTTTTTCACTCAAGGTGACTTATTTCTTAATCCTTCGTGAAAACAGAGTTTTGTCTAGATCTGCCTGAATCCCAATTTTTTCTCAGGCAGCGGCAATCTTCCCCCAACCTCATATATTAAAATTCATTTCTTAAAGGTCTTGGAAGACTCGTGTAATTTCTCTCTCTTCGTACTACTAGGAGGTTCTCTTTTCCCTGCTTAATACAGGCCCTAATAAAAACAAAAAGAAATGTAACCCTCTTCATCCTCTTAATTTGGATGAGCCAGGTGTTTGTTTTGATTTCTCTCTGAGACCTAGATGAAAAAGGCTAGAATCCATCCCGTTTAAAGTGTGCACTCAACTTCATCTTCCTTTTTGCACATTCCAGTGGTGTGGCTTCTGTTCTCAAGATGCAGAGTTCTGATTCTTTACTGCTTGTGTTTCCATGCTAGTGCAACCCAACTCAAGTCTTTTACTGGATTTCCAAAAAAAACAAATGCCCCTTGCAGTTGCCTGCATCAAAGGCACACAAATATCTAAGTGGACATTCTACTTCCCGTTTTTCTATCTTTGGTAATTTCTTGTTTAGGTTTGTTATTACCTGTCTTTCCTTACCATTCGTATTTCTGTCTTCCTCTGAACTGAGGTTTCAGTCCTTAGGCTCAATTTTAATTGCTTTTTAGAATTAATTACCACTTCTGTCTAACAAATTTAGATCTTTCCATTTTATTATTATTGTTGCTTTTCTATTTTTTATAAACTGCTGAATAAAAGAATGCTACTGAAATCCTAAAGAACACCTAGGGTAATATATAAGATTCCACAAGGGTTCCATGTACTAGAGTGACTTTCCAGAAACCTACAACCTCCAGATGGGTCCCTGGTCCAGATAAGTCCTGAAACGTAGAGGGCCTAGCCTCTCCAAAACATCAGATAGTTCTATCTCCCTGCCCCATATTAGTGACAGACCCTTCCAATATGAAAAATTTAGAATTGCCATAGCCCAAATACCCTTAAAGAGAGGGATGGAAAGATCAAAGGTGATGGTGGAGTTATACAGAGAAGATAGGATTTAACAAATGAATATGAATGCTGAATCACTAAATTGATACCTCTTCTAGTCTCCAGTATTTTAGAGCAGTTTGAAGTAAAAACCTAAAATTGTGGAATTGTAAACCATGTCAAACTCTGAAATATGTTCTACAACTAATTGTGGTGCTGTGTTTTGAAATTTATAGCTTTGTTGTATGTGTATATGTTATTTTTCACCAAAAAAAAGAAGGAAAAAAGTTGATTGTGATGATAAAAAATATTTAAACCCTCTAGCCTCCTATATTCTGGAGCAGCTAGAAGGAAAAATCTGAGAGGATTGTATGGTAGCCCATGGCAGACTCTGGGATCTGTTGTGTAACTGTTTGTTGAAGAGTGCTTTGAAAACTATTGCTTTTTTTTCTTTGCTTTGTATATATGTTATACCATACAATACAAAGAAGTTAAAAATTAAAATTAAAAAAAACTATACCAAAATATTATTTTTTACATACAAGGTTGGCAAAATACTATAGTATTTTAAAAACTGTGTTTATAAGAATATAGGCACACAGTCACGCTCATATGTGCTGGTCAGAACATGACCTAGTACAACTTTTTGGAGGGCATTTCAGCAAAATCTATCAAATTTACACACATATACTCCTTGACTCAACAGGTCTGCTTTAGCGAATTTGTCCTTTAGATATACTCATATGTGTGCAAAATGATGCATGCGTAAAGTTATTTGTTGTGACACTTTTGTAATGGCAAAAGACTGGAAATAACCTAATGTTCATTAGTCAACTGTTAAAATAATTAAAATAAAATAATCAAGTGATGGAAAGAAAAAAAAGAACGCTGGTGCACTCGTACAAACAATCAGTGTTGAACAGTTCATTGAAAAAGGAGTTTTGGTGTTACTGCTTTCACACATACCTGTTAGCATTACATTCTGATGTCTGCCCTGATCTGTATGTAGCCTCCACACACACACAAAATCTAATGGAAAAATCTTTGGAACATGCATACCTATGACAAATATATATGTAAAACAGATTGTATAGTGCCTTTCACTTACCAAATTCATGAACTGAATGCATTCAGATAATTTTTGAGATAGGATTAGTGGGAGAAAATTTCAAATAGTTATTTCCTTGGATAAGCAAACACTTAGTGTCTGATCCCAGGAACCGAGAAGATTTGGAAAAAAGAATTCCTCTCTTACATCATTCTTTAGAGATAATACCATCTCCTTGGGCATAAGCGATTATTTCAGAATGTAAGTTTTTTAAAACTGTAAGAATTTATCCAACGAATGTATCAAGTTGATAAATTATGCATCAGTAATTTACTATATAGGCCACAGATGAACTAAAGAATTCAGTGCAAAATTATGAAGATTGCAACTTCTTTACATGGACAAGTGAATCTATATCCTGGGAGAATTTGGCTCAATGAGTATAATTTTAGCACCAAAAGGCCCCAAATGTGTGTAAAATAAACCAGCTTCTATCTAACAGTACAGCATAGTCACACTCAATAAAAGGCATTTCTGACATTTAAGAATCTTGAAAAGTGTTGCTACTCATTTTCTGAACACTAACATGAGAGATTCTGCCAGTAAACATTTCAAGTAGAGAATTCCACATACCACCAGTGTTGGTTTTGGCACACGCTCTTGTAGGGAATCAGAAGTGTCCTTTAAGTGTGTTCCCCCATTCTCTGTTTTCAAATTTGTTCCTGTCTTTTGGTGATTTATGAAGAATGACCATAATTAGGTTTTACTAACCACAGTCAAGAAACTATCAACTTTGAATGCAGCCACTAGGAACTAAGGACACTTCGGGGACAAACTTTTATTTCTGACCATTGTGCATTGCATGTTTTCCCAGTTTCTGGTGCTTTGGTTTCACCTCCAATGAAACAAAGAATAAAATCTTATACATGGTAAGTTTGTACTTATTTTCCGTAATTGAGAATGAATTGATAAAAAACAATTTTCATATGAAGAAATTATGGAATTTCATTTGCTACAATGAGAAGTTCGTAAAATATCTGCTCTGCCAGCAGCTATTTGAGTGAAAAAAAAAAAACGCTAATGTTTATAACTTTGAAGTCAAATGTTAACTGAGATATGTTGCTGCTGTAATATTCAGGTAACATAAGAAGTCTGGTACTGCTTCTAAAATCCTTAAACAGATTCTCTTCTTGTGGAAAGCAAAATTATATGAGAGTGATTAATCATGTAAGGATTCATGATTTTTTTAAAAAATAAGAGCACATTCTTGGGCATATATCCTAATTGTGAGCCACAGTTCAAAAGACGTCCTGCTCTCATTTCACTGAGGTAAATGGCTAGATATTTTTACCAGATAAAATTTGTTTAAGTTTTAAAAATTGCATCTCAGAAAATATTCCTGCGATGGACAAATGGAGACATGTAGATGTTAAATCCGAGATTTTTCTTTTTTCTAATGTTAATGTTGAAAAAGCATATTGATTACTGAAAGTCATTAGAGGACTGTTTATTAAAAAGTAAAAAAAAAAAAAGAAAAAAAGGAAAGAAAACAAATATATTTGGCCACTTAGGTTTATACAGCCTGCTAGGAGAATGATGAAAGCTTCCCACATAATTTTATAGAAAACAGAAACCTTTTAAAACATAAGTATTTTTAAAGAATGTTCATACATTTTCTCAGAAAAAAAAAAGATACTTATAAAATATATTGCACATCTTCTTGCCTCCAGGTAACAGAACCTGGAAACTTTATGTGTTGTTTGAGGATCCAAGATCACCATGATGAGCTGTGGCTTCTGGCTAAGCCTCTAACTAGAGGGCATCCGCAAGATGTATTGGGATGCATGAGACTGTTTGACCTCACATGAAATGCCCCCCAGATGCCTTATTTGTAGAGTTGTTGGGTTTGTTTTATAGTTTTCCTGTTTCCTGCTTCACTTTCCACCTAGCAACTTCCATATTTTGGCAGCTGATGGAAGTTACAAGCCCACATGTCATACTAATTTTTTTTCACTGTTTATCCACAATTCATACTTAACTTGAGTTCTGTGTTTTCTCTGGCAGTCTTACCACACCCTTTTTTTAGGAAACTCTAAATACAGGAGTCCTGCTTCCCCAGCAGATCCCAAGGGAGATAGGAGACGACACAAACTGTCTCACCAAGATTCCTATGCCCAGCAAAGAGAGGACAGAGGGTTCCTGGGTTCTCTGAGCATAAAAATCAGAAGTACCATCTCCAAACTTGACATAGTCATAAGGACAGGGCTGGATGTTTCTGAGTAACCTGCTGGGTGAACTCATATCTAACACCCAGGGCTTCTCTGCCAATTAGAATTATGTAGCCAGAAGGTATAAATAGTGGCAGCTTGTAAAAGTAAAGGTTCATATTGACTCACATAAAGTCTAGAATGAGGCAGTACAGGTTTTATAGGTCAGACTCACAGAGTCATCAAGGACCCAGCCTTCTTGCTGCTCTCCACTCCACCATGCCTCATGCTCTAAAATGGCTGCTGGAGCTCCAAACTTCACATGCATATTCTAGAAAGCAGGATGGAGAAGCGAAAGAGGAAGGATGCCCCCCAGCCCCAGCCCTGTAAAGCGACTATGCAGAAGTAACCTTTTGCTTCCTCTCATTGACCCGTACTTAATCATGCAGCCTCATCCATTTTCAAGGCTTAGAAATGTAGTCTCTTATGGGAAATTATGTGGGCATATAGGGATTCTGTTACTAAAATTTGGGGAAAGATTACTAGAAGTCTGTGCAGTATCTTTCCCTGTGGTGGCTTTGCAATGTGTCAGCTTGGCTAGGCTGAGTCACATTTCCCATTTCTTTTAACCACATCTCTCTCATTAGGATTGTCCACAAAGGGGATTCTTGGAGGATTAGAAGGGTGGAAGGCAGTCAGCAGATACTTTTTAGCTACCACATGTCATCGCTGATCTGCTGGCTCACCTTGTTGGTAGAAAGCAACAGTCGGGTTTGCAACTGCTCAACCTTTCCGAGTCTTTCTTCATCTTCTTTAACTTGCAGGCTAGGTGTGTCTGTTTAGCTCTGCGATGAAGGGCCCTGTTTTCTGCAGGATACCCTAATCAGTAAGCTCAGAGGCTTCAGGCCATCCCTGTGTGGCTCCAGCTCATGCTAGTGGGCCCCAGACTGCTCATGTTCTCTCCCACTTTCCATCATCTTCCCTTTCTGACCACCTTTGCCCTGTGGATGTCGAGCTCCTTCATCAGATATGGAGACAGCAGTCTTACCGAGATTGCTTAACCAGCTCCACGAGTGTATCAGTCGGTGTCTGGTAACAGTCCTTGTAACTAAATATTACTGTATGGTAACCATAACCAGGTAGCTAGATGATAGATGATAGGTAACAGACAGACAAATAATAAGTAGATGATAGATGGATAAATGATCGATGACAGAGATAATTGATGGATTGATAGATGATTGATAGGTACATAGATAGTACATAGATGATAGAAAGGTAAGTGGATGACATAGAGCAATATAAACACATATATATATGATATACATGTTCTTATGCATGTTTTTAAAGAATAGCTTTATAGCTGGATCTCTATATCTCTGTATATCTATCTATATAAATATCTATTATACATAGTTCTAGATATTACATATTAATATGTCTTTCTACTTGAAGAGGATGTCATAGATTAATCTTTCATGCATCTCTGTCTTTCTCTCAGTATCAAGTTATGCATATCACTGAAATTTGCAAAAGCTTTCCATTTTTCTAAGGATTTTGATAACCCAAAGCATGACAATTATCATGAAATACTTAGACCCTAACAATAAAATCAAAAGAAACTAAAATTGAATTAGAAAATGTATACTAATGTAGCTAAGGTGGTCCTAGAGAATGCAGTGTGTAATCTCCAGCCTAAAAGTATAGACCCCAAATTTATCTATAAATTTTGAAAAATGCTTAATTTTAAAATTCACCTGAAGTCTGTACATTGTGTGTGCATAGTCCCTGCGAATTTATATTTGTTTACTTTGAAGATGGCTTCTGCACACCAGCCTTCTAAGCACCCAGATGGTCCCTTTACAGGTGAAGGTGGGAGGTACACAAAGTTTTAGACACGCCCGCAGAGCAAGCACCATGCACTCTGGAAACGCAGCAGAGTGTCTCGGGGTCAGGCTGGAGTGCCGGACAATCTAACAACAGAGCGGATCATGGCTCAGCTGGTCCCCACTGAGAACCTCCCTGAGAGGGGAAAAGGCACCTCCCTGCACATATTGAAATGTATCTTTGTAATGGGCAGTGTGTTCCGTTATGCCTTAAGCTCGGATTAAGCCCATCAGAGTGCTGGGGGATTGTGGGCCACTTATTATTTGGCCGATTAGTAATAATTAATTACTAATTATCAATTCAGAGATTAAATAAAACTCCAAAATTTTATACAGTTTTATCTAAACTTTAGAGTTCTACATAATAACATGGATTTTTAGGGTGTTTTGCGTCTCTTTCTGTAAATAGAATTTGATGATTTAAATGTAGAAATCTTTCTTCACTTTTTATATTATTATCCTGGAAAATTTTAATCGAGTTTAACATTGAATAGATAGCTAGATGGTGCAATATGTTATTAAATTGTATAGGATAGAATTCGGAGGCAGAAACCAGCCAGTTTCCCACTGTTGTGTGTGTGTGCGCGCGTGTGTTTGCATGAATCTGAGTTTCTGTTGACTTCCGTGTGCAATGTGAGGATGCCGTGCTGTAACTGCATGAGCCCACGGGCCCATTTGTCTGTTTTTTCTTGCAGAGCCTCGGAAGAGGCCGAGGTGGTGGTGAAACCACTGATGGCCCCTCTCGGGCTGCCTCCACAGAGCCAGTGGCCCCGCAGGTCCCATTCCGGCAGCAAGGCCTGCCTGCCAGGGTGGCGCAGACTGGCTGCCTCGTTAGGGCCTGCCTCCTTCACTGCCTGCCCCTACCTCAGAGGGGCCAGTGTACAGATGACACCATCCCTCAAGCAGCTTTTCTTGGAAAGATGACAAAAGGATTACGTTTCCGAAGCTGGAAGGCCTATAGTGATGTCTTTCATCCCTCTGGACTTACTTAGAAGAAACCATTGAAAAGGAGAAGAGCAAACAGCTCTCCTTGTGTTCTGCCCTGCCGTTGCTGATGAGAGCTGCCTAAAATTCTGACACTGTCTCATTTGTGATAATGTTCTCCTTCAGAGGCCGCAGGCAGGGAAGGAAAGGGATGAGTTCACAGCCCCCTTAGGAACAATCAGCCAATCCACAAACAACTAGATCGAAGCCTGCACATGTAAGTTATCTGCTCAAATTCAGCACACAGCACAGTTCCCTGTCCAAAGCTAAGTCAGGTCATGTCATAGAGTGAAAGAACATAATGTAAAGACTGATTAAAATAAATAAGCTGAGCTATGTGGCCAAAAATATCCAGAATATTTGAAATGCAGAGTTTGATCATAATCGGTGATGGTTAATCCAGTAGTCTTTCTACATATTTTGCTCAAAGTTTGCAGTCTATAGTTAAGCTAAGTGAAATGGTTAAATTAGTAACTCTCATTATTCAGAGAAGTCATTTATTAGTTTCTAAATTTTTAGAAATTGGAGAACTAACAGAATATAAAAATGAGATAGCAAGCTAATGAATGAAATTGAATCTGAGAAAAAAAAATAACCAGTTGACTCTTGAACAGTTACATTTATTTCGAACTTAGCAAAATGAAAGTAAAGCATGCCAGGGGAGTGTCCTGTTTGTGACCTACCACTGTGTAAATTGTGGTAGGGCTCTTTTGTTCACTGTTGTATTTCAGTTGATCTGTGTCAACACATAGCAGACTTTGATAAGTGTTTGTGGTAGAAGGGGGTGGGAAGAACAGCACCCTCTTTTATCTATCCTGTCCTCTGTGTGGGGAACGTTTCTGGGATGTCTATCTGTCTGTGTCCTGCTCTGATCATTACATTTGTCCTCTGCTTATTGCAGGCTGCTGTTCTCATTTCTGAGACTTGTCAGGCCCCAGATCTGTTCAGACCCTGGAGCTGAGGCTTCACCAATTGCATTTCCATAGCTCTGTGCATGTCTACAAAAGTATGTCCTGCAGCTTCCTGCTGCAGCCAGGGAATACTTCTTTCTGTTCTCTGATGTAAGAAGAGATTGAGATTAGGAAGATGGAGAATTTATAGAACACCCTTCCTCTTTTGGACAGAGGAAACAATTTGTATGTTGAATGGCCCCTAAAAAGCATTTTTGGATCATTTCAAGAATGGATGTTTTAGGGTTGTTTGCTGTGTCATCCCATCATGTCACCCCTCATTTTCCAGTCCCAGATCTTCCTGCCACAAGCCTCTGCTAGCTACTCTGTGGATTTTATGAGATGAAGCAAAAGACACCTTAGTTGTTAGCTTTGAAAAAAAAAAAGAGAACGATTTGCAGAGCTCTGAGGATGCATGATTTATCTTCTTGATAAATATTAGGGCTTCTCAAGTTTGAACAGCCTAAAGGTTGGAGGCAACATCCTCGTGAGAGTGACATATGATTTATGCTTTTGAATGTAAAATGGTTTTTACCATGGAGAGAAAAACATACGTTTATTTCTTAAACAATATAATAAGGTCAGTTTTTTCCCAAGCTTCTCAGCTTTCCAGTAATGCCAACAAGTCATTTGCTGGGAAAACCAGTTTAATATAACTAAGACATTTTACCCTCAAAGTTGACCCTGGATATCACAGGAAGAATATCGATTTCTATGGGGTTGGCAGAAAATAATAATGACAATAACAATAATAAAACCAAGATGTCTTAGAGAGTCGCCCTTTGGTGAGCAGTTGCTTTCTTAGCAGTGATTAAGAACTAGCACGGCCTTTAGGGGAAAGTGCTTGTACTGACAGCCCCTAACCCCTCTAAAGGCAAGACTGATGGAAAGGATCAATTAAAATTAGGTCACCTTGTAGAGTAGCAGCTCAGGCTAATAGGTCTGAGAGCTGTCCACAGAAAGGTAGGGACAGGCAGGTTTAAGAACCTGCAATTCAGAAGAGAGGGTAAGTGGTATATATTTGTATTGTAACTGTTGACCATTCACCTACACAGAATAAGTGGTATTTATTTAGACAGCCATGCACATACACGTGCAAGGTACACAGAGGTGCTCCTAATTCCTTGCAGAGGCTGGAGAAGTGGCCAAAGATCATTCCTGTCCTGGCACAGATAGTTGATTGCTTAAGAAAACATCAGGAAAAGTCATCTCCACGTGTCCCTGGGACAGATTATGAGCAGTGATGATTTAAAGAGACAGGGCCAAAGACAATGACAGAGGGTAACAGACAGATATTTTGGCAGTGTCACAGGCCTTATCCCAATCTGACAATCACCTGATTTAAGTTCATCCTGGAAGAATACAAAATTAGTCCTGGTTACCCAGAACTCCAAATTATACATACAGTATTCTTTCCTAGAAAAGATTTGCACATTAGACATTCTTTTGATCCTTTCCTAAAAATACAAATTCAAGAAAAATAAAATGTTTATTTAAAAAGGCATATTCAAAATGTTATTCTTAACCTATTCTTAAAATTTTAGAAGGAGGTTATTTCTTTGCTAAGTCCATAGATACATCATTTTTATTCCTAATTAATCTTGAGTTTTGCATGCTTTGGACCCCAGCCTTAGTAGGCATCCAAGAATATCTTTGCAAAAAAAACATGATAATGAGTGTGTGTATGTGCAGGTGTGTGTGTCATGGTGGCAATTTTAATATAGAAGGAATCCACAGTTCTAAGCAATCTCAGCTAACCACATGCTAGAAAAACCTGATTACTTGTCACCCCTGTGGTATAGCAGACGGAGGAAAGAACATGGGACTATGTGTCAAGCAGATATAGGTTGGGAACCAGATGTACCACTTTCTAGCTCTATGATCAAACTTTAGCTTCTCTGAGCATGATCTCTTCATTCATTTAGCAGCCATTTAATGAGTATCTACTATTATGCACAAAGCTCATACCAGAGGCTTCCAAGTCTCAACCCCAATTAACAAGCAATTCAAGGGCACATTTGGTAAATAAAAGTATTCAGAAAGCAACCCAGATTTTGCCATTGGTAACCCTGGGTTTTATTTACATAAGTGCATTTTCTTGGTTAATGACTGACTGGATAAATTAAACAAGGTTGAGGCAAGTATAAAACTTGTGTAAAACATGGCATTAATCTATTTGATAGGAAAATCCATGCCCTAAACCCAGCACTAAGCATGATTGAAATCACTGATTTCCAGTAAAGTCAGAGTCAGAATTGTTTTTTTCTTGATAAATATGTTTCCTTTGTCTTGTGTTAGTGTTCTATTCCTCATTTTTGAGCAGTGTGCTGTATTTTTCATGATATTCCCAGAGTTGTTAAAGATAGCCAGAGAAAAACATAACCTTAAGTGTTTCTATCTCCTGAGAGGCCAGAGGTTTCTGCTAAATTAACCTCTTGAAGACTGGTTTGGAGAGGAAACACTTTTAAATCTCTCTGCCCTGAACTCTGTTAAGGACTTCCAAGCAGTTTCTTTGTGACAATCAAGAGGGGAACATACCTTTTATTTTTCATTGGAGTAAAGAACACATTCACAAAGAGGGGTCGGAGGCCCAAGGAGGCTTGTTACACGGTGCTAGCAGGGGAAGGTCAAATGCTTCTCCTTAACAAGCTGACGACTATGTTTCCAACAGGGTCCATCAGTGCCAAACTCTAATCAGTGCTGCTCAGCCTTTTAGAAATACTTCTTACGTTTAAAAGACTTTGGCATAAAGGCGACTGACATTCTCCAGGTAGCTTATAATTCAAGCCAGTTTGCCCCCTGAGATCATCACATGTTCTTTAATGGAGTTCTGTGAAACATAGCATGGAGAGAAAGGATGATAAAATCAGAGCTGGCCTTACTCAAATCTAGAATGCATAACTAGTGTTGTAGTAGTGCAAAAAATTGGCTTGCCTTGATATTCTTTATGTTAAATGGGGATAAAATATTAATCCATTGTAATGCAGCAATTTTCTCCTATTAGCCGAAAAGGTTCTGGTGGATATGGGAAGCATGTTTTCTCTTTATAAATGCTTCCTGCTCTACCTAGGGTCAACCAACTGCTGTCCAAGGGTCAAATCCAGCATTTGGCCTCATTTTGTAATAAGGTTTTAATGGAGCACAGCCATACTCATTCATTTGTGTATTGCTTACAGCTGTTTTTGCTGCAATGGCAGAGTTGAGTGGATGTGACAGAAAGTCTTTGGCCCTCAGGGCCTGCAGTATTTACTGTCTGGCCTTTTACGAAAAAGTTTGCTGACTCCTTGGCTTTACCATCTAAAGAACCTTCACACTACCCAGGCTACCATTTGTCTCTCTCTTCAATGAGACCTTTCTTGATAGAACCACACCTGGTGTAGTAGTTAATTTCATGTGTCAACTGGTTAGGTTATGGTGTCTAGTTGTTTGATCAAGCACTGGCCTGCTTGTTACTGTGAGAGTATCTCGTGGCTGGAATTTGCATCTATAATTAATTGATTGCATCTACAGTCAGCAAAGGAGATTGCTTTCATCAATATAGGTAATCTCTTCTTCCAAATAGCTGTAGGCCTTAAGACTGGAACTGAGTTTCAGTGGTCAGAAGAATTTCTGCATCAGCTTCAATATTGGCAGTTGCCAGAATTTCCAGTTGGACAGCTTCCTGTGGGGAATTTGAACTGAGGTTTCAACATCACCTTCATCAGAGTTCCAGTTTGGGGCCTTCCCTTCAGAGTTTGCAATTGCCAGCCCCCACTGTTAAGTGAGCCAATCCTTTACAATAAACCTCTTAAGGAATTACCTTACATATATGTATGCACATACCCACACCACCCCCCCCACATACATCTATATCCTGTTGGTTCTGTTTCTCTGGAGAACCCTGACTGATACACCTGGCATTTCTCTTCCAAGGTATCTTCCACTACAAGTGGCTATAGAGCACTTAAAATGTGACTAGTAGGACTGAGAAACATATTTTTAAGTTTTATTCAATTTTAATTAATCTAAATTTAGATAGCCACATGTGTCTATCCTGTTAGTGCAGTGCAGAGCTAGTATGCATGCATAAAATGAGGCTCTGGTTCCATCACAAGACAGGGAACAAAGAAGTCTGGAATTTCTGGTCACATTGTAATATACCTCTTCTAAATTTTTAGAAATTATTGTGAAATACAGCACACACACACACATACACACACATATGATATAGACATACTTACACTTTACTTAAGGTCAATATGATTATCCAGGATCTCAATCCCTTTTGAGTAAGTTTGAATGCTTTAAAAGGAATTTATACAATTTAAATTTTGATTATTTTGTCATTATATAACTATGTTTCTCAGATCATTTCTAGTATCATTTATTTGTGCCTTCTTTCTTGCTTGCTAGATCAACTTTACTGATTGTTAATCAATCTACTTCTCTTTTAAAAGAAGCAGCCTTTAGCTTTGTCCTATTCTTTAGTTTCTTCTCTCTTTCATTACTGTGTTCTATATTTATCAGTATCATCCTTCTCTTTCCTTATAAGTCCTTTACAAGAGGTTTTTAAAAATATTTTTAACTACTTAGAGTTCTTAGCACAAGAATTTTTAGCTTTTTTTTTTCTAAATCCTACATTTTATGCTCAAATTTTCTAGGTTTAAGTTTTATCCCATATGTTCTAATAGGTGCATTTTCATTTCATTTCAAGTAATTTCCAGCTTCCTTTGTGATATTTTGTTTGACATGGGTAAATTTGAATTTTAAAACAATTTTCAAGTGTGTACCTTCTAAAATAGACTTTTCATTATTGATTCCTTAATTATTTTGTGGTGAGAAATTTTTTTAAATATTTTTATTTTTTTTTAAATACCAAAAACACCAAACAAACGCAAACATTCGTAACTTTTGATCATTCCTCTCTACATATGTAATCAGTAATTCACAATATTATCACATAGGTGCATATTCATCATCATAATTATTTCTTGGAATATTTGCATCTCTTCAGAAAAAGAAAACAGAAAAAAATTCATACATACCATACCCCCCACCCCTCCTCCTCACCAATCACCAGGATTTCAGTCTAAATTTATTTTAACGTGTTCCCCCTATTATTCATCTTTATTCCATATGTTTTACTTGTCTGTTGATAAGGTAGATAAAAGGAGCATCAGACATAAGATTTTCACAATCACATAGTCACATATGAAGATTCTTATCAAAAAGCATATGAGGACATACCACAAGCTGGATCTTTCAAGTGTCAAATAACGTAGCATCAAAATAGCTAAACCAGCTAAAAATTCCAAAAGAAAATAAACAACATAAATGTTTGAATACACACACAAACATTCCAACACCAACCCACATGTCTTTTTTTTTTTTTTTTTGTATGCGGAGAGGCTTTTTATTGTAACTATTTTTTTTAAATTTTTTTTTATTAACGGAAAGAAAGAAAAAAAGGAAAACAAACAAAAAAAAGAAATTAACACAACATTTAGAAATCATACCGTTCTACATATGCACTCAGTAATTCTTAACATCATCACATAGATGCATGATCATCGTTTCTTAGTACATTTGCATCGGTTTAGAGGAACTAGCAACACAACAGAAAAAGATATAAAATGTTAATATAGAGAAAAGAAATAAAAGTAGTAATGATAGTAAAAAACAACAACAAAAAAAACCCTATAGCTCAGATGCAGCTTCATTCAGTGTTTTAACATGATTACTTTACAATTAGGTATTATTGTGCTGTCCGTTTTTGACTTTTTGTATCTAGTCCTGTTGCACAGTCTGTATCCCTACCGCTCTAATTACCCATTATCTTACCCTGTTTCTAACTCCTGCTGAACTCTGTTACCAATGACATATTTCAAGTTTATTCTCGAATGTCTTTTCACATCAGTGGGACCATACAGTATTTGTCCTTTAGTTTTTGGCTGGACTCACTCAGCATAATATTCTCTAGGTCCATCCATGTTATTACATGCTTCATAAGTTTATCTTGTCTTAAAGCTGCATAATATTCCATCGTATGTATATACCACAGTTTATTTAGCCATTCTTCTGTTGATGGACATTTTGGCTGTTTCCATCTCTTTGCAATTGTAAATAACGCTGCTATAAACATTGGTGTGCAAATGTCCGTTTGTGTCTTTGCCCTTAAGTCCTTTGAGTAGATACCCAGCAATGGTATTGCTGGGTCGTATGGCAATTCTATATTCAGCTTTTTGAGTAACCGCCAAACTGCCCTCCACACTGGTTGCACCATTTGACATTCCCACCAACAGTGGATAAGTGTGCCTCTTTCACCGCATCCTCTCCAGCACTTGTCATTTTCTGTTTTGTTGATAATGGCCATTCTGGTGGGTGTGAGATGATATCTCATTGTGGTTTTGATTTGCATTTCTCTAATGGCCAGGGACATTGAGCATTTCTTCATGTGCCTCTTGGCCATCCGTATTTCCTCTTCTGGTAGGTGTCTGTTCAAGTCTTTTTCCCATTTTGTAATTGGGTTGGCTGTCTTTTTGTTGTTGAGTTGAACAATCTCTTTATATATTCTGGATACTAGACCTTTATCTGATATGTCATTTCCAAATATTATCTCCCATTGTGTAGGCTGTCTTTCTACTTTCTTGATGAAGTTCTTTGATGCACAAAACTGTTTAATTTTGAGGAGCTCCCATTTATTTATTTCTTTCTTCAGTGCTCTTGCTTTAGGTTTAAGGTCCATAAAACCACCTCCAGTTGTAAGTTTCATAAGATATCTCCCTACATTTTCCTCTAACTGTTTTATGGTCTTAGACCTAATGTTTAGATCTTTGATCCATTTTGAGTTAACTTTTGTATAAGGTGTGAGATGCGGCCACATGTCTTTTTTAAAATTTGTTTTATTGTGACAATAACATATATAAAAAAAAGTGATAAATCTTCAAGTACTTTTTTGTTTTTTTGGTGCATGGTCCAAGAATTGAGCCTGAATTGTCACTTATTCACTGAGTAATCTGGGGTGATCTAAACAAAATTTTGGATCTCCCACATGGAAGGTGAGTATTCTACCACTGAACTACCCGTGCACCCCTCTAAGTACTTTTTTTGGGGGGTGCATGGGCTGGGAATCAAACCCAGGTCTCCCACATGAAAGGCAGGCATTCTAACGACTGAACCAGCCATGCATCCTTCAAGTACATTTTAACAGGTAGTTATACAACAGTTTTTAAAATTTGGTATAGGTTACAGTTCTACAATTTTTCATTTTTACTTCTAGTTGCTCCAAGACACTGAAGACCAAAAGAAATATCAATATAATGATTCAGCAGTCATACTCATTTGTTAAATCTAATATTCTCTGTTACACTATTCCTTCTCTTTTCCTTTTTTGTGAAATATAACAGATATACAAAAAAGCAATACATTTCAAAGTACATTGCAATCATTAGTTGTAGAACAGATTTCAGAGTTTGGTATGGGTTATAGTTCCACCATTTTAGATTTTAACTTTTAGCAGTTCTAATATACTGAAGACTAAAAGAGATAGCAATTTAATGATTCAGCAATCATATTCATTTGTTAAACCTGGCCTTCTATGTATAATTTCCACCATCACCTTTGATCTTTCTTCCATTCTTCAGAGGTGTTTGGGCTATGGCCATTCTACCTTTTTCATGTTGGAAGGGGCTGTCGATGAAATGGGATGGGGGAATGGAACTAGTTGATGTTCTGGAAAGGCTGGCCCCTTGGCATTTCAGGACTTATCTGGTCCAGGGACCCATCTGGAGGTTGTATGTCTCTGGAAAGTTACTCTAGTTCATGGAACCTTTGTAGAATTTTATGTAACACCCTAGGTATTCTTTAGGATTGGTGGGGATGATTTTGGTTGAGGTTTGGCAAGTTATAATAGTAGCAATGTCTAACTGAAGCTTGTGTAAGATGACCTCCAGAGTAGCCTCTCAACTCTTTGAACTCTCTCAGCCATTAATACCTTATTTGTTACACTTCTTTCCCCCCTTTTGATCAGGATGGCATTGTTGATCCCATGGTGCCAGGGAAAGGCTCATCCCTGAGAGTCATCTCCCATGCTGCCAGGGATACTTTCACCCCTGGATGTCATTTCCCATATGGGCGGAGCGCAATGGTTTCACTTGCAGAATTGACAAACCCCCATATATTTATATTTTCTTCGACACAAATTGGAGACGTTATATGAACACAAGAGACATGCACTAGAACGTTCATTCTTCCATTTGTTTTCACCCATTATATTGTGGTGGAAAACGGAAAGAATTCAAATGACTATTAGTTATAAATGGTAAATTTGGGGTATGTTTATATATGTGGTACGATATGACAGTTAAAAGGAAAACATTGTACATAATTTATTAAACATAGCAAAACAAAACACAATGTAAAGGGATAGAATGAACGTTACAGAACAATATGTGCTATCTACCATTTATGTACATTGAAAAATGCCTAGAGAATTATATTGTGTATGGAGATAGTTATTTAAAAGAACATGACATAAGAGACTAGTTATGTGTTATTCTTGATAGTAGTCAAGACTGGAGAAAGAATAAAGGGATACAAAATGTTGTCATGGATGACATGACTTCATCATTAAGTGAAAGGTTTTGTGCTGTTTTCAAGTACCAGGGAAAAAGTGACTGTCCTCATGTTAAGTCTGGGTGATACGTGCATGGATATTTGGTGTAATATGTTTTATAGATTTTCTTTTATTAGCTATAATAAAGCAACCCTACAATAAATTAGAAGGAGACTCCTAGAGGATGATGTAATGTAAAGAAATAGTGTTATTATGTTATGAGAAGAAATCTGTTCAGTTTTTGAAAAATTAGACTTTATTCTTGAATAATCTAAACCAAAAGTATGCCTTTTCATTCCCAGGCCATGAAAATGTAAACAAATCACAAACAATTAAGTTCTCCAGGTGATTATTTTTCTTAAAGGAATTGAACCATCAGAAATTTCATACCATATAGGTGACCAGCATGAGATGCTGAGATTAATCTCGAGTTGAGCAGCTTCCAACAGCTGCAGCAGAGACAGCATCTGTGCATATACTTTCTTCATTAAGACTCACCATGATTTGGGTGCATTTGGAAGATAATGTAGCATCTGGGAATATAAACTTTGCATCACTAATCATAATTGATATTCACTCTGGATTTTCACTGAGAAGTAGGTGGTATTATTCCAAGCTAAAAATATTTCCTCCTTTAAATTATTCAGAGAGTAGGCTTTGAATATTAATAGAGAAGGAACAGAACATTAACAAAATTAGTTTAATGAAAAAAACAGAAAAAATCTTTAAAATTAGCTTTTTTCATAATATTGCATATCATCATATAATGAATACATCGCATTATGGTTATTTGGTTTTCTTAGTTCTGTATTTATTTTGTACAGTGATCATTGTCCATATGTATAGCACAAAATAAACTAATAAACTACATTTCTTTAGTCACTTACACATTTATTCATTTATAGTTGATCTTGAATTTGTGCAAGTCTCCTTCAAAGAAATGACCCAAGAAAGGGTCCGTGATCATATACCTCGCCCTGCCTGGAATGACTTAACCAGATGTTGTCCACTTCCTCAGCATTACCTCCTCTGTTCAGCGCTCTGACTCCCTCTTCCATCCCTAGCACAGTGGACCAGTCACTCCTGTCATCGTCTACAAGCACAGCAAACTTGGTACTCATTCACACCACTTAACCACAACAGGACGCTCAAATATTAGCTGCTTGAAGACGGGAGTTCTGTTTTAGTAGTTATTCTATCCTCATTCCTTTGAACACTAACAACCCCATGATGGACAACCAAAGTGCAATTGTTAAATGGCAGAACAATGCAACCAGTGTCTGATGAAGAGATTGAAAGCAGAAATGGAAAACATCAAGCCAGGAAAGTTCTAGTAGATTGAGTCAAAACATGAAAGATGACTGGATTTGGGCCCAGTCAATAGAACAAGCTAGTAAAAAGCTTGTTTTAAAGTTTTTATTATGAAAAATTTTAAACAAATTCAAAAGTAAAGAAAAGAATATAATGAACTTCCAATATGTACTCTCACTCAGCCTCAAGAAATACCCACATATGGCCAAGCTCATTTCATCTGTACTCCACCCTCACTCCTCTTTGGATGACTTTGAAGCAAACTCCAGCCTCTCGTTATTTCACTCATAAACATTTTTTTTAATAAAATTTATTTCAGAATAATTTTAGACTTACAGTAAAGTTGCAAATGTAGTACAGAGAGTTTCTGTACAGGCCACATACAGATTCCCCTATTTGTTAACATTCACACAAGAATGGTACATTTGTCACAACTCATGAACCAATACTGATGCACTTTTATTAACCAAAGTCTGTAATTTACTCAGATTTCCTTACTTTTTATCTAATGTCCTTTTCTTTTAAATTCCAGAATCCAGTCCAGAATGCCGTAGTACATTTCATTACCACGTCTCCTTTGGCTCCTCTTGGCTGTGAGAGTTTCTCTGAATTCATAAACATTTTACTATTTATTTCTAAGAAAATAGGAATGTGGTATTAAGTGCTATATGAATATGTGACCTTAAAGAGAAAACTAGGGCTTTTAAGCCTAAGGTTTGCTGAGCAGCCATCCCTGAGCTTTTAAAATCAGCCGTGGGTATCCTGGGTCAGCAGGTCACAGAGGTGGCCAGGTGTGGCCAGCGTGTGCCTCAGTGCAAAGAGAACCAGAGGGAAACAGCATGGTGCATGAATGAAAGGCAGAGTATACACTTACCGTGCATTCCCTTTGAAGGCTTATCCATTCCACAACAAAACTTAACCATTCTGCCCTTAGCTTATCATTATAGCTTCTTTAACAAGGCAGTGTTTTCGACATGCCAAGATACATTATAGAAAACCTTACTTTTTGTGGTAAGTCTGAGCAGGTCAGAATAGGGTTATAGGCATAGTGGCTGCAGATCTCCTGTTTTCCCAGAATGGCCTCAGCTTTACTTTGTTCCAGGGGAATGACGAAGAGCATATCCTCTTTATGTGCATATATGAGCACGTTGAGATCATGTGGGATAGGGTTTGGCTAACGGTGACAAAAGGCCATCACTCCAGGTGCAAGACGGCAAGCTGGATTCCAGGAGGAGAGGGGATTTGCAGGGAGGCTGTTGGCCTAAATTCACCATTTCAGGACCTCAGTGTAGGAAGATCAGTTCACACACCTGGCTAAGGGTTTGGGATTCTCTGATGTGGACCTTGGAGGTAAGCAACCTCTTCCTCTCTTAGAAGCAGCCAACTTCCTCTCTAAATTATTTCCTCCTCTAAATTATTCAGAGAGTAGGCTTTGAATATTAATAGAGAAAGAACAGAACATTAACAAAATTCGTTTCATAAAAAATTAAACAGAATTAATTCTCTGTGATTGCTCCATGGGCCAAGGCTGCTGGTTTCAGCAGAGAAATGGCTGGGCCTTTCTGGAATTCTGGCAGTTCTAACATGTTGGTGCTTAAATTAGTGACTAATTTTCAAAGGAAATCGTTACCTCCTTAGAGCAGGGACCATTATTAGCTGGGTCTAAACCCATTTTATTTCATGAAATCTCTTTCACTTTCCTTGAGGACACCTTGAGATGAAAAGTTTTTCTGTGTGAGTTAGCATGTCCTAGGATGCAGAAAAATCATAGGTGCTTGGTAAATATGGAATTTGTCAATTGGCAAATTTCTAGATGTTCAGAATTTGATATGAAGACATTTGCCAAATTCCAATGAGATATCTGAATCATTTTTAACTCTTTAGATAAACATTCAGTGTTCAAAAGATGAATATTTAAATTATTGAGACTGCTTTCTACCCACAATTTTAGGAATTTTTCAAATAATTATTTAGAAAGCAGTTCTTCATGGGTGTTTTATGTGAACTAGATGACTTTGTCTTGGATTGTTTCCCAAATTCTCTTTTGCTATAGTGGATTTTAAAAATGCAAATAAAATGGCCCAGCTGGGTCCAATTGGCAAATTACTTTTATCTCTTTCTAAACATTTTAAAACCAATTTAGTTCTGTATAATTTGCATCCAATAAAATTCACCCATTTTAAGTTTTCATTGATCCATGAACAAATTTTAAAATGAAGTATTTCCACGGTTGATTTTTATGACTTCTGTACTCCCTCAAAGGTTTCTTGTTTCGCTTTGCAGTCGCTTCCCTTTTGTCAACCCCCGACCTCAAGCATCTGTTCATCAGCTCTCTATCTGTTTACATTTGTCTTTTCTGGTGTTTCCTATAAATTGACTCATATTGGACATAGTATCTTGGATCTTTTGTCTTTCATTTGCATGACATTTTAGTGATTCATCTGTGTTGTTATGTATATTAGTCATTCTTTTTAAATGTGGCGTAGTAGTCCACTGCACAGTTCTGCCATATTTTATTTACCTTTCAGTGCTTCATAACCCACTTGGGTTATTTTCCTTTTATTTTTTTCACCTATTATGAATAATCCTACTGTGAACATTTTTGCACAAGTCTTTATGGGACATATGTTTTCATCTCTGTTGGTCAGTAACTTAGGAATGGAATTTCTGGCTCAAATGATAGGCTTAATTTTAAAAAGTAATAAAACTGTTATAAAGTGGCTGTACGAATTTTCATTCCTGCCAATACTATATAAGGGTTTCAGTTTATCAGTATCCTTACTGATACTTGGTACCATCAGCCTTAAAATTTAGCTATTCCTTTGGGTTTGTAGTGGTGTTCATTGTGGGTTTTTGTTTTTGTTTTTTTTAACATTTTTTAATTGTGAAAAATAACATATATACAAAAAAAGCAATAAATTCCTGAGTACATTTTAAACAAGTAGTTACACAACAGATTTTTTTTGGTGTTTGTTGTATGGTGGGGGTCACATTTCATTCTTTTTCCATGTGAGTATCCCCTTATTGCAGCATGATTTGTTGAAATTTTGTTTGATTTTTCGTTTGTTTATTTGCTTGTTTGTTTGTTTTGAGATGTGCATGGGCCGGGAATTCAACCCAGGTCTCCCTCATGACAGGCAAGAATTCTACCACTGAACTACCCTTGCACCCCGCTAAACAACAGATTGTAGCTTGGTATGTATGGGTTACAGCTCCATGATTTTTCATGTTTTCTTCTAGCTGCTCTAAGTCATGTGGTTTTCATTTGCATTCCTTAATGACTAATGATGTTGAGCATATTTATTGCTCTTGTTTGGCTATATGTATTTATTTATTTATTTTTTTTTTTAAAATTTTTTTATTAATCAAAAAAAAGAAAAGAAATTAACACAACATTTAGAAATCATTCCATTCTACACATGCACTCAGTAATTCTTAGTATCATCACATAGATGTATGATCATCATTTCTTAGTACATTTGCATCGATTTAGGAAAAGAACTAGCAAAACAGCAGAAAAAGATATAGAATGTTAATATAGAGAAGAGAATTAAAATAATAATACTAATAATATATATATATATAAAAAGGAAAAAGAAAAAAACAAAAACAAAAGATACAAACACACAAACAAACAAACAAAAAACCATATTTCAGGTGCAGCTTCATTCAGTGTTCCAACCTAGTTACATTACACTTAGGTATTATTGTGCTGTCCATTTTTGAGTTTTTGTATCTAGTCCTGTTGCACAGTCTGTATCCCTTCAGCTCCAATTACCCATTATCTTACCCTGTTTCTAACTCCTGCTGGTCTCTGTTACCAATGATATAGTCCAAGCTGATTCTCGAATGTCGGTTCACATCAGTGGGACCATACAGTATTTGTCCTTTAGTTTTTGGCTAGACTCACTCAGCATAATGTTCTCTAGGTCCATCTATGTTATTACATGCTTCATAAGTTTAGTCTGTCTTAAAGCTGCATAATATTCCATCGTAGGTATACGCCACAGTTTGTTTAGCCACTCGTCTGTTGATGGGCATTTTGGCTATTTCCATCTCTTTGAAGTTGTAGATAATGCTGCTATAAACACTGGTGTGCAAATGTCCGTCTGTGTCTTTGCCCTTAAGTCCTTTGAGTAGATACCTAGCAGTGGTATTGCTGGGTCGTAATCCATTCTGCCATTCTATGTCTTTTGATTGGGAAATTCAGTCCATTAACTTTTAGTGTTATTACTGTTTGAATAATATTTTCCTCTACCATTTTGGCTTTTGTATTATATATATCATATCTGATTTTCCTTCTTTCTACACTTTACTCCATACCTCTCTCTTCTGTCTTTTCGTATCTGACTCTAGTGCTCCCTTTAGTATTTCTTGCAGAGCTGGTCTCTTGGTCACAAATTCTCTCAGTGACTTTTTGTCTATAAATGTTTTAATTTCTCCTTCATTTTTGAAGGACAATTTTGCTGGATATAGGAGTCTTGGTTGGCAGTTTTTCTCTTTTAGTGATTTAAATATATCATCCCACTGTCTTCTAGCTTCCATGGTTTCTGCTGAGAAATCTACACATAGTCTTATTGGGTTTCCCTTGTATGTGACAGATTGTTTTTCTCTTGCTGCTTTCAAGATCCTCTCTTTCTCTTTGACCTCTGACATTCTAACTAGTAAATGTCTTGGAGAACGCCTATTTGGGTCTATTCTCTTTGGGGTGCGCTGCACTTCTTGGATCTGTATATTTAGGTCTTTCATAAGAGTTGGGAAATTTTCAGTGATAATTTCTTCCATTAGTTTTTCTCCTCCTTTTCCCTTCTCTTCTCCTTCTGGGACACCCACAACACGTATATTTGTGCGCTTCATATTGTCATTCAGTTCCCTGATTCCCTGCTCAAGTTTTTCCATTCTTTTCCCTATAGTTTCTGTTTCTTTTTGGAATTCAGTTGTTCCATCCTCCAGTTCACTAATTGTAGCTTCTGTCTCTTTAGATCTACCATTGTAGGTATCCATTGTTTTTTCCATTTTTTCTTCTTTGTCCTTCACTCCCACAAGTTCTGTGATTTGTTTTTTCAGATTTTCTATTTCTTCTTTTTGTTCAGCCCATATCTTCTTCATGTCCTCCCTCAATTTATTGATTTGGTTTTTGAAGAGTTTTTCCATTTCTGTTCGTATATTCAGCATTAGTTGTCTCAGCTCCTGTATCTCATTTGAACTATTGGTTTGTTCCTTTGATTGGGCCATATCTTCAATTTTCCGAGCGTCATCCATTATTTTCTGCTGGTGTCTGGGCATTTGATCAGATCTCCCTGGGTGTGGGACCCAGCTGGTTGAAAGGTTTTTCTGTGGAATCTCTGGGCTCTGTTTTTCTTTTCCTGCCCAGTAGGTGGCGCTCGTGGCGGTCGTTTGTCTGCGGGGCAGTCGGCCCGGGAAACCGCGCGTGGAGGCGGGGGTCGCTGGCTGTGGCTTGGGGGAGTGCTGGTCCAAATTGCCCAGCTGGCCCGAGACGCCAAGCGTGACGGGAGGGCCCCGCTATCCAATGTTCCCAGTCAGACCGGGGAGCCACGTGCGTGGAGGGGACCCCAGACGCCAGCCACCCCAGCCGGGAAAACGTGCACCCCTCGGGTATCTCACAGCAGTGGATTCTCCCTACCTGTTCAGCCGTTCCAGAATGGGGTACGCTGTCTGTTTTGGTCTCTGTCGTGACTCCGGGAGCTGTTTCGTATTGTTTCTGTTTCTTTAGTTGCTTTTCTGGAGGAGGATCTAAGACCCGCGCGTCTTACTAAGCCGCCATCTTCTCCGGAAGTCTTTATTTTCTTTTTTAAATGAAATTCCTGTTCAGATGTGTGTCCTCTATTGAGTTGCCTGTCTTCCTATTTTGAATTTAAAGAGGTCTTTTAATATTCCAAATACAAGTCCTTTTCAGATAAATGTTTTACAATTTTTATTTTCTTTTCTGAATCTGTGGCTTGTCTTCTAATTTTTTTAATGGTGTTTTTTGACTAGTTAACATTTTTAATTCTGATGAATTCTAACTTATAAAGTGTTTTTAAGGGTCTGTGTTTCTGGAAAACTTACCTAACATAAGGCCCCAGACAATTTCCGTTTTCCTATAAAAGTTTTATTATTTTAGCCCAAATATTATGTGTTTGGTCCATTTGAGGTAAATTTTATTTATTGAGAGATGGAAGAGTCAAAGTTCATAGTTTTACAAACATATATCCAGTTATTTCAGCAGCACATATTTAAAGGCTCTCTTTTCTTAATTAAATTACCTTGCATTTTTGTTGAACATCAGTTGATCCTATACATGTGTATTTTTTTCTTGATTCCTTTGAACTGTGTCTATCTTTATGCCAATGCCATTCTGTTTTGATTCCTGTACCTTTATAATATATTTCAAAATCAAAAAGAGCAAGTCAGATGACTTTATTCTGTATTTTTCTATATTGCTTTGACTATTCTAATTCTTTGAAGTTCTATTTAAATTTTAGAATCAGGTTGTATATTTCTAAAACACAACCTGCTAGGATTTTGATTGGGATTGTGTTGAATTTATGGATTATTTTGGGGGAGAATTGTGATCTTAACGATATAAGTCTTCCAATTTCATTTCCAAATAAATTTCCATTTATTTTGATTATCTCTAATTTTCTCTCTAATGTTGTATAGTTTTTAGTGTATGTGTGTTGCCTATATTTTGTTAAATTTATGCCTACATATTTTGATTTTTGATGCCATTGCGACTAGAACTCCTTTTTAAATTTAATTTTAGTGTGTTTATTATTACTATATAGAAATACAGTTGATTTCTGAATGCTGGTTTGTATCCTGAGAACTTGCTAAATTTACTTATTAGTTCCAAAACTGGTTTTGTTAGATTCCTTAGGATTTTCTACCTTTATGATTGTCACTATAAGCAAAGGCAATCTCACTTCCTGTTTTCCAATCTACATGTCTTTATTTTTCTTGTCTTATTGCCATTGCCAGGATCTCCTGTTCAGTGTTGAATAGAAGTGATGAGAGTGGACAACCTTGCCTTGTTCCTGATAGTAGCTAGAACACATTTAGTCTTTCAGTATCATGTATGATGTTACCAAGTGCATTTTATAAATTCCTTTCATAAGATGAGAATGCTATATTTTATTCCTCTTCAGCTAAGTATTTTTATCATGCAAGAGTGTTGAATTTGTCAAAAGCTTTGTATGCATTTTTATGCATGTCTGTTGAAAGGATTGTGCGATTTTTCCTCCTTTATCCTATTATTATGGTATGGAACATTAATTTATGTTAAGATATAAAATCTTTCAGTCTTGGGATAAATTTCTTGGACCTATTGTATTACTTTAAAAAATATTGCAGGATTTGGTTTGCTATTATTTTGTTAAGGAATTTTGCATCTTATTTATGAGGGATAATGTTCAAGAGTTTCTTTAGTTGTTATTATCTATTTAGCTCCCTTTTGAGCATTTGCAGGGTGTCGTTTGGTTACTGTTTTCATATATACCTTTTACCATTAAAAAAAACAGAATGCATCATTAAATTTACAGTGCATCTCTTCTAGACAGTGTATAGCTGGGTCTTGTCTTGCTTTTCTTTTTTTGGTCCAATGTGACAGTCTTTGCCTTTTTTTTTTTGATCAATTAGATTTAATCAAAACTTAAAACTTCTGCTCAAAAAAAGACAAGGTTAAGACACTGAATAGGCAGGATACAAAACTGGGAGAAAATATTCACAAAACATGCATCTATCAAGGAACTTATATCCAGAATATACAAACAACTCCTACTAGCAACAGTAAAAATTTTTAAATGGGCAAATTCAATTAAAAATAGGCAAAACATGTGAAGAGAAAATTCACAAAGATATACGAATAGTGGAAAAGCACAGGAAAAAGGGCTGAACATTATTAGTCTTCAGGGAAATGCAAATTAAAACCACAATGAGCTACTACTCACTAGAAGGACTAAAATTAAAAGACTGACACCACCAAATGGTGATAAGACCATAGTTTGGCAGTTTATTATAAAGTTATATATATACCTATCTTTTGACCCAACAATTCCAGTTCTAAGTATTTATCCAAAAGAAATGAAAACATTTATACATGAATGTGATAGCCCCAAACTGGAAATAGCCTCTGCTGGTTTGAAAAGGTTTATGTACCCAGAAAAGCCACATTTTAATCCTAATCAACTTTGTGGGAGCAATGGTTTCTTCTAATCCCTGTTCAGTACTGTATGTGGGAAACTTTAATTAGCTTATCTTCATGGAGATGTGACTCAAGTAGTATGGGTATTAAACCATTCCAGGTGGTTTTAAACCCAAATTCTTTTTTTTTTTTTTTTGTTTGCTTGTTTCTTTTGTTTGTTTGTTTGCTTGTTTCTTTTTTTATTAATTAAAAAAAGAATTAACAAAACAATTAGAAATCATTCCAATCTACATGTACAATCAGTAATTCTTAATAACATCACATAGTTGCATATTCATCATTTCTTAGTACATTTGCATCGATTTAGAAGAAGAAATAAAAAGACAACAGAATAAGAATTAAAACAATAATAGAAAGAAAAACAAAAACAAAAACAAAAACAAAAAACCTATACCTCACATGCAGCTTCATTCAGTGTTTTAACATAATTGCATTACAATTGGGTAGTATTGTGCTGTCCATTTCTGAGTTTTTATATCCAGTCACGTTGTACAGTCTGTATCCCTTCAGCTCCAATTATCCCTTCTCTTTTTTTTTTTTTTTTTTAATTAACGGAAAAAAGAAATTAACCCAACATTTAGAGAGCATACCATTCTACATATGCAATCATTAATTCTTAACATCATCACATAGATGCATGGTCATCATTTCTTAGTACATATGCATTGGTTTAGAAGAACTAGCAACATAACCGAAAAAGATAAAGAATGTTAATATAGAGAAAAAAATAAAAGTAATAATAGTAAAATCAAAACAAAACAAAACAAAACAAAAACCTATAGCTCAGATGCAGCTTCATTCAGTGTTTTAACATGATTACTTTACAATTAGGTATTATTGTGCTGTCCATTTTTGAGTTTTTGTATCTAGTCCTGTTACACTGTCTGTATCCCTTCAACTCCAGTTGGCCATTATCTTACCCTGTTTCTACCTCCTGCTGGACTCTGTTATCAAGGACATATTCCAAATTTATTCTCGAATGTCTGTTCACATCAGTGGGACCATACAGTATTTGTCCTTTAGTTTTTGGCTAGACTCACTCAGCATAATGTTCTCTAGGTCCATCCATGTTAATACATGCTTCATAAGTTTATCCTGTCTTAAAGCTGCATAGTATTCCATCGTATGTATATACCACAGTTTGTTTAGCCACTCTTCTGTTGATGGAGATTTCGGCTGTTTCCATCTCTTTGCAATTGTAAATAACGCTGCTATAAACATTGGTGTGCAAATGTCCGTTTGTGTCTTTGCCCTTAAGTCCTTTGAGTAGATTCCCAGCAATGGTATTGCTGGGTCGTATGGCAATTCTATATTCAGCTTTTTGAGGAACCGCCAAACTGCCTTCCACAGTGGTTACACCATTTGACATCCCCACCAACAGTGGATAAGTGTGCCTCTCTCTCCGCATCCTCTCCAGCACTTGTCATTTTCTGTTTTGTTGATAATGGCCATTCTGGTGGGTGTGAGATGATATCTCATTGTGGTTTTGATTTGCATTTCTCTAATGGCCAGGGACATTGAGCATCTCTTCATGTGCCTTTTGGCCATTTGTATTTCCTCTTCTGATAGGTGTCTGTTCAAGTCTTTTTCCCATTTTGTAATTGGGTTGGCTGTCTTTTTGTTGTTGAGATGAACAATCTCTTTTTAAATTCTGGATACTAGACCTTTATCTGATATATCATTTCCAAATATTGTCTCCCATTGTGAAGGCTGTCTTTCTACTTTCTTGATGAAGTTCTTTGATGCACAAAAGTGTTTAATTTTGAGGAGTTCCCATTTATTTATTTCCTTCTTCAGTGCTCTTGCTTTAGGTTTAAGGTCCATAAAACCGCCTCCAGTTGTAAGATCCATAAGATATCTCCCAACATTTTCCTCTAACTGTTTTATGGTCTTAGGCCTAATGTTTAGATCTTTGATCCATTTTGAGTTAACTCTTGTATAGGGTGTGAGAGATGGGTCTTCTTTCATTCTTTTGCATATGGATATCCAGTTCTCTAGGCACCATTTATTGAAGAGACTGCTCTGTCCCAGGTGAGTTGGCTTGACTGCCTTATCAAAGATCAGATGTCCATAGATGAGAGGGTCTATATCTGAGCACTCTATTCAATTCCATTGGTCGATATATCTATCTTTATGCCAATACCATGCTGTTTTGACCACTGTGGCTTCATAATATGCCTTAAAGTCAGGCAGCGCGAGACCTCCAGCTTCGTTTTTTTTCCTCAAGATGCTTTTAGCAATTCGGGGCACCCTGCCCTTCCAGATAAATTTGCTTATTGGTTTTTCTATTTCTGAAAAATAAGTTGTTGGGATTTTGATTGGTATTGCATTGAATCTGTAAATCAATTTAGGTAGGATTGACATCTTAACTATATTTAGTCTTCCAATCCATGAACACGGTATGCCCTTCCATCTATTTAGGTCTTCTGTGATTTCTTTTAGCAGTTTTTTGTAGTTTTCTTTATATAGGTTTTTTGTCTCTTTGGTTAAATTTATTCCTAGGTATTTTATTCTTTTAGTTGCGATTGTAAATGGGATTCGTTTCTTGATTTCCCCCTCAGCTTGTTCATTACTAGTGTATAGAAATGCTACAGATTTTTGAATGTTGATCTTGTAACCTGCTACTTTGCTGTACTCATTTATTAGCTCTAGTAGTTTTGTTGTGGATATTTCCGGGTTTTCGACGTATAGTATCATATCCTCTGCAAACAGTGATAGTTTTACTTCTTCCTTTCCAATTTTGATGCCTTGTATTTCTTTTTCTTGTCTAATTGCTCTGGCTAGAACCTCCAACACGATGTTGAATAATAGTGGTGATAGTGGACATCCTTGTCTTGTTCCTGATCTTAGGGGGAAAGTTTTCAATTTTTCCCCATTGAGGATATTAGCTGTGGGTTTTTCATATATTCCCTCTATCATTTTAAGGAAGTTCCCTTGTATTCCTATCTTTTGAAGTGTTTTCAACAGGAAAGGATGTTGAATCTTGTCAAATGCCTTCTCTGCATCAATTGAGATGATCATGTGATTTTTCTGCTTTGATTTGTTGATATGGTGTATTACATTAATTGATTTTCTTATGTTGAACCATCCTTGCATACCTGGGATGCATCCTACTTGGTCATGATGTATAATTCTTTTAATGTGTTGTTGGATACGATTTGCTAGAATTTTATTGAGGATTTTTGCATCTGTATTCATTAGAGAGATTGGTCTGTAGTTTTCTTTTTTTGTAATATCTTTGCCTGGTTTTGGTATGAGGGTGATGTTGGCTTCATAGAATGAATTAGGCAGTTTTCCCTCCACTTCGATTTTTTTGAAGAGTTTGAGGAGAATTGGTACTAATTCTTTCTGGAACGTTTGGTAGAATTCACATGTGAAGCCATCTGGTCCTGGACTTTTCTTTTTAGGAAGCTTTTGAATGACTAATTCAATTTCTTTACTTGTGATTGGTTTGTTGAGGTCATCTATGTCTTCTTGAGTCAAAGTTGGTTGTTCATGTCTTTCCAGGAACCCGTCCATTTCATCTAAATTGTTGTATTTATTAGCGTAAAGTTGTTCATAGTATCCTGTTATTACCTCCTTTATTTCTGTGAGGTCAGTAGTTATGTCTCCTCTTCCATTTCTGATCTTATTTATTTGCATCCTCTCTCTTCTTCTTTTTGTCAATCTTGATAGGGGCCCATCAATCTTATTGATTTTCTCATAGAACCAACTTCTGGTCTTATTGATTTTCTCTACTGTTTTCATATTTTCAATTTCATTTATTTCTGCTCTGATCTTTGTTATTTCTTTCCTTTTGCTTGCTTTGGGATTAGTTTGCTGTTCTTTCTCCAGTTCTTCCAATTGAACAGTTAATTCCTGCATTTTTGCCTTTTCTTCTTTTCTGATATAGGCATTTAGGGCAATAAATTTCCCTCTTAGCACTGCCTTTGCTGCATCCCATAAGTTTTGATATGTTGTGTTTTCATTTTCATTTGCCTCGAGGTATTTACTAATTTCTCTTGCAATTTCTTCTTTGACCCACTCGTTGTTTAAGAGTGTGTTGTTGAGCCTCCAGGTATTTGTGAATTTTCTGGCATTCCGCCTATTATTGATTTCCAACTTCATTCCTTTATGATCCGAGAAAGTGTTGTGTATGATTTCAATCTTTTTAAATTTGTTAAGACTTGCTTTGTGACCCAGCATATGGTCTATCTTTGAGAATGATCCATGAGCACTTGAGAAAAAGGTGTATCCTGCTGTTGTGGGATGTAATGTCCTATAAATGTCTGTTAAGTCTAGCTCCTTTATAGTAATATTCAGATTCTCTATTTCTTTATTGATCCTCTGTCTAGATGTTCTGTCCATTGATGAGAGTGGGGAATTGAAGTCTCCAACTATTATGGTATTTGTGTCTATTTCCCTTTTCAGTGTTTGCAGTGTATTCCTCACGTATTTTGGGGCATTCTGGTTCGGTGCATAAATATTTATGATTGTTATGTCTTCTTGTTTAATTGTTCCTTTTATTAGTATATAGTGTCCTTCTTTATCTCTTTTAACTGTTTTACATTTGAAGTCTAACTTGTTGGATATTAGTATAGCCACTCCTGCTATTTTCTGGTTGTTATTTGCATGAAATATCTTTTCCCAACCTTTCACTTTCAACCTATGTTTATCTTTGGGTCTAAGATGTGTTTCCTGTAGACAGCATATAGAAGGATCCTGTTTTTTAATCCATTCTGCCAATCTATGTCTTTTGATTGGGGAATTCAGTCCATTAACATTTAGTGTTATTACTGTTTGGATAATATTTTCCTCTGCCATTTTGCCTTTTGTATTATATATATCATATCTGACTTTCCTTCTTTCTACACTCTTCTCCATACCTCTCTCTTCTGTCTTTTCGGTTCTGACTCTAGTGCTCCCTTTAGTATTTCTTGCAATGCTGGTCTCTTGGTCACAAATTCTCTCAGTGACTTTTTGTCTGAGAATGTTTTAATTTCTCCCTCATTTTTGAAGGACAATTTTGCTGGATATAGGAGTCTTGGTTGGCAGTTTTTCTCTTTTAGTAATTTAAATATATCATCCTACTGTCTTCTAGCTTCCATGGTTTCTGCTGAGAAATCTACACATAGTCTTATTGGGTTTCCCTTGTATGTGATGGATTGTTTTTCTCTTGCTGCTTTCAAGATCCTCTCTTTCTCTTTGACCTCTGACATTCTAACTAGTAAGTGTCTTGGAGAACGCCTATTTGGGTCTAATCTCTTTGGGGTACGCTGCACTTCTTGGATCTGTAATTTTAGGTCTTTCATAAGAGTTGGGAAATTTTCAGTGAAAATTTCTTCCATTAGTTTTTCTCCTCCTTTTCCCTTCTCTTCTCCTTCTGGGACACCCACAACATGTATATTTGTGCGGTTCATATTGTCCTTGAGTTCCCTGATACCCTGTTCAAATTTTTCCATTCTTTTCCCGATAGTTTCTGTTTGTTTTTGGAATTCAGATGTTCCATCCTCCAAATCACTAATTCTGTCTTCTGTCTCTTTGAATCTATCATTGTAGGTATCTATTGTTTTTTCTATCTTTTCTACTTTGTCCTTCACTTCCATAAGTTCTGTGATTTGTTTTTTCAGTTTTTCTATTTCTTCTTTATGTTCAGCCCATGTCTTCTTCATGTCCTCCCTCAATTTATCGATTTCGTTTTTGAAGAGGTTTTTCCATTTCTGTTCGTATATTTAGCATTAGTTGTCTCAGCTCCTGTATCTCATTTGAACTATTGGTTTGTTCCTTTGACTGGGCCATATTTTCAATTATTTGAGCGTGATCCATTATCTTCTGTTGGCGTCTGCGCATTTAGACAAATTTCCCTGGGTATTGGATCCAAAAGTTTGGAAGATTTTCCTGTGAATTCTCTGGGTTCTGTTTTTCTTATCCTGCCCAGTAGGTGGCGCTCGTGGCACACGTTTGTCTGCGGGTCCCACCAGTAAAAGGTGCTGTGGGACCTTAAACTTTGGAAAACTCTTGCCGTCCGGGGGGTTCGCTAGCCGAAGCGGCTTGAGCCGGCCCGGGGTCCGAACGCAGGGAGGGTTGCTGGTCGCCGCAGACCGGGAAAGAGCCCGTCCGAATTTCCTAGTCGGCCCTGGGCGACAAGCGTGGCGGGAGGGCGCCAGCGGCAGCAGCCCACCCGAGAGAGTGCACGTTCCCCGGGAGTCACGGGTTTGGAAGGGGCCTCCCCCACCCGTCACCATTCTCCGCGGCCTGGGGGTTTCCGCTCCAATTCTCTCAGTTGGTCTGAGGGGCCGCGCCAGCCGCCTTGGTTTCAGGGGACCGCCTCTCCAATTCTCCCAGCTGGCCCGGGAAGGGGGAAGGGAGTAACTCCGGCCGCTTGCCGCCCCGCCTGGTGAAGCCCGCGCGCCTGGCGATCTCACCCGAGCTGCTTCTCTCAGCCAGCCAGCTGTTCCAGGATGGGGTACGCTGTCTTTTTTATCTCTGTTGTGGCTTTGGGCGCTTTCTGTATCGTTTCTACTCCCCTAGTAGCTGTCCCTCATTGTTGTCCAGACAAAGGGATTCCTGTGTCCCAGCCTCCGTCAGGCATCCTTGTGACTAAACGGTCCAGTCTTTGCCTTTTGATTATAGTGTTTGACTCATTCTTATGTACTGCAATTATATTGTACAATTTATGATTTTGTTTTCATTTCCTGTTTATCTAATCTCATTTTAGTTCTCTTATTAGTTATTCTATTTTTAAATTAATATATTATTTATTTCTCTATTTTTAAATATATTTATTTACTGTATTTTTTTTTTTGTATTTTAAAAATGTTACTCAATACAAGGCAGTACTGTTCTCTGCAGATCAGGAATTGACCTTAATTTCCTCACAGAGCTCTCTCATAGGGAATATATACAACTCTCTCAGTCGCCATTGCACATAGGAATTACAAGATTCACCTAAATTTTTTAAAGCACGTAATCAGATCAAGGCCTTTTCTAAGAATTAGTCTCATTAGTTGTCTTTTGGGAGAATTGCAATAAGTTCACATCCTGAAAGATCATCTACATCTTCATGTTTTTAAACATGGCTCATCACTCCCAAACTCTGCACAATATTACAGATGCTAAAATTAAAAAACACAGTGGACTAGGTTGCTTAGCTCTGTCATGTGTTCAGTCTATCAAAGCAAGACAAATAGATTATCTGTTTAGCACAAGATAGTTTTTTCAAAGACAAAATAATAAAACAGTTAAGCATAGCGTTGCTACTTAGCACCAAAAAGGAGGCTTTCCTGTGCTCTAAAGTAATGAATCCTATATCTCTTTCAGATCTATAGGCTGAGTGACCCTTTAGTTCTGTGAAATGAGGCAGGGTTCACTAATGAGGCAATCCCACTTGCCGATTAAGACTGTATGTATTTCACATTTAGTATTACGACAAATACAAATGTGTTCTACAGAGTTGAAGAAGTTAAAAGACTGATTTCCACTGTATATAGTAGATTCTTCCAGGGGTCAAAACAAATTTCTGTAAGACTTGAAAATAACTCTGTAAATTTTGTTTAGATGCATATTAGAACAGATCTCTTTTTTAAATGAATATTTATTGTTATATATTGATATAAGTATATATCAAAAATACCTCATTTAGTAGATTTTTGTAGAGGTACGTCTACATATTATTTTTGATAATTTTACATATAGCCCTTCCCACAGAAAGATGACAGGACAGAAGATGAGAAACTAAATGATAACCTTATATTGAGAGAAAACTGCCGTCTTATAGTGTTCTAAATAAATTCTCCGAAGTTTTTTGTTTAAGAAAAATAATTCACATCATGGAATAAAGCCTTCATTACTATAGAAATGGGCCACCTTAATACATATTAATTTTTCTCTATATTATTTAATACAAGATATTGTAATTATTATTTCATACTTATGCAGCATAGAAGTAAGTACATTGTAATACTTTAGGGACCAGAAGAAGGATTATTTTGTAATAATATTGAATTAAATATCCCCTACCCTTTGTAAGAACCATTTTCCAACCTTAACGAAAAAAATCATTTTATTCTTCAGTTAACAAGAACTTTGCTTCCTCGAGGTATCTCTGGGTGCACCAGTGTGAACTCAGAGGCATGGCATGCTGTGGCTGAGGTCGGGGCTGCTTTTCTGTAGCTGTTTCCACCAAATCTTTAAGGCCGGCCACTTCAGGGGTGACAACTAGAACTAAAGCAGAAAGAACATTTTTTCCCTTTCCATTCCTTCATCTCTTGCTGGCTTACTTTCAGAAACATGTGTTTTTAGATGTTCGATAAATACTTGTAGACAAAAGGCCCGCTTAACATTACCAGAGACACGTGTAACTATTTAGTATTTTTATTTTCTTCTGTTTGCCATTGGGGGGTGTTCAGAGTTTACCACACCAACTTATGATTTAGTTCAGAAGGCTGTGTATTTACACACACACTCACATATTCGTATCTCCACTGTTTGTACATATACATATATACAATCAGATGTGTATACTTCATCTACATATTTCAAATATGTATAGCTCATATACATATATTCTATGTAATTTATGTGTGTGTATATGTATATCTATACCCATATGTCTGCCTGTATTTACATCTGCATCTGAATCGATATCTATATATAGTTTCAGACAGGCAAAAACACACAGAGGAATCTAGGAACATGCATTCCAGGACCATACATACAAAAGAAAAAATATCAACCCCATTAGGTCGACTCTGAGATTTTCATTCTTTTTTTTTTTATCTGATAGTGCTTTTTACTACCTCTGTTCAAGAATTAGGTTTTTCTGTTTTTGTATGTGTGTGTGTTTGTCTTTTCAAAGGAGAGTCTTTCTCACGTTTAAAAATGGAAATGGTTCAATTAGTCAAGTTACCAGTTATGACAAGAGGAAAGTAAAAATTAATATGAAAATTTATCATATAAAATTTTTAACTACAAGCCCAATATTTTCATTATTCCCCTGCAGAAGCCCTCCCCATGCGCCACACAGAAAAATAATGAAAGCAAAGCCCTACTTGTATGTAAAGTATGGTGCAACCCTCTAGAATCCAGTAGGGCTATATTTTTAGTTTCCTTTGCCGTGAACATTGTAAGAGCTTGCTCTGCATTCACAGTGGTCAGTGCCATTTGGAGTCAGGGCAGTGGGTCAGTGGCTAGCTCAGTGCAGGGTTTGGATGGGCTCTCTACTTACTAAACCACACAGAGTTGAAATGCTTCCCCAGGGAGAATCAGTATTGTCTGGTAAGTTGTTGGTATTTGCCTCTTTAACAGAAAGTCATGGAATGTGTGTCTTCTTACTTTGGACTTGGCCTTCGTTACAGAGAGAGGTAGACTGGCAGTGTGAACAGCTAAGGCTCTAACACATGGGTCCATACATGGTGCCTAATGAATTAGACTGTGGTCAGACAGAAGAGCAGTCCTGTGGCAGGAATTAACGTGGTGAAATAGAGCAGTTAGCTGCCTAATTGCATAATGTTAGGGAGAAAAGGTTTTTTCATGTTTGCAAAAAGAGGGAGAACTTTGGATAAACAATGACTTTCTAACTACATTAGTTCAAATGGTATTCTATGGGGAAAGTTTTAAGTGCAGGTGAAGCAAAAATTATTTAAAACTAAATCAAGGTGTGTGTTAGAGGAAAGTGGAGGAAACCAGTTGAAGACATTCTTCAATTAGAAAGGTGATCTGCTAATGCTGACAGGTGGTGCGATCAAGCAGATTGTTTACAATCCCCAGTTTTTGTACAGAATATGTTGGCAGGTGTGGGGAATAGAATCCTGCATGGGTCATGTGACCTTTGAACTGATGGGGCCCATGATTATGTTTCCTTACCGGACAAAAGGGTTATCCAGATGTCATTCAGTTTATTTCTCATGTGACCTTAAGATAGTGTATTAGTGAGGATTCTGCAGAGAAACAGAACCTATAGTTATTTACTTACTTATGAGGAATTGGTTCATGTGATGGTGGGGGCTGGCAAGTCCAAATTCCATGGAGCAGCTCCCAAGCTAGAAACACCCATAAAGGTGAAGTCTGCCAAGTCCAGATTCCCCACGGGAAGCTAGCAGACTGCAGGTGAGGCAGAAATCTTTTTTTTCTGATTCTGGAATCCTCAGTCCTGGCGTTTAAGACCTCCATCTGATTGAAGGCGGAGACACCCCTCATTGCTCAAGGCAGCCTCCTTTATTGAGTGTAGATGCACTCAGTCATTGACTAATGGTAGATGTAAATCCATCTCCAGGGTACGCTCATAATCAGGCCAGTGCTTGCTTGACCAAAGAACTGGGCCCCATAAACTAGGCCAGCATGATACATGAAATTAACCGTCACAGATGGAAAAGTCACTTGGATAAGCCTAGCCTAATCGCACAAGTCATACAAAAGAAGATTTTTTCCAGATGGTGGCAGAGAAGTCCATAGAGATGTGAAGTATGAAGTGTGAGAAAGATTCAATGTGAGGGAAGTTCTCTTTTGCTGAAATGAGGGGCCATCTTCCAAGACCTGGGATTGACCTCTAGCAGCTTAAAGTGAGCCGTGGCTGGTCAATAGCCATGAGAAGATGGGGGCTGTAGCCCGACAGCTGTAAGGAACTGGATTCACCTCTCCTAAACGAGCTTGGAAGCCCAGTCTTCCCAAGAGTCTCTGGATAAGAACCCACCCTGTCCATCACCATGGTATTGCTTTTGTGAGCCTGTGAGCAGAGGAAGCTGCTAAGGTTGTGCCAATTTCTATTAGATTTATTTTGCTGCATGACAAACTACCCTGGTCTAGATGACCTTGTTAGTGGGTATTTTCAGTTCTCAGGCTTCATCTCTTTACCATCTGTGAGAAGCCTGTGAGCTTACTCTTTCTCATCTCTGGAACAGTCTCCCTTCAGATACATGCGATGCTCATTTCTTTTTTAGCATTATAAGAGAAATGTTCTACAGCTCCTCCAGTTAAACTGTCAACCCACCACCTCACTTCCCATCCTCTTATGCTGGGGAAGAATGTATTTCCAAGCTAATTTATGTTGGTGAACTACACTCTTCCAGGAGAGAATGAGCATTTCATTTCATAAAAGGGACCCAAGAAGTACAGAAGAAACAAGGTGAACATGAAAGAACTCAGTGAGGGGCTGGGAAGAGGGCTACAGGATATGCAGCTGACATAGATCTTGAGCACACTGTTCCTGAATCCATACATGAAGACAACTAGACTGAGAAGGTAAAAGCCCTTCCCAAGCTCAAACAACTAAACTACAGCATGATCAGGACTACGACTCTGTTTCAACTTTCCAAAACATCACACTAGTTCCAAGAGTCAGAAAAAAAGGAGACATGAGGGAGGCAAATGGAGAGGAGAACTCTTTATTGATTGCATAATTGTCAGTCACATTGCCCAGTGCTTATGCATTATCACTTCCAATGTACTTATACAAGAGCAGAGAAGTAAAAATGAGAAAGAATAGAACTGACTACCAGTTTGAGTTATTTTATGCTTTTCATGATGAGTGAAATATCTTTTTTTTTAGCCGTGAACCTAGGGTTTGCTCATAGCTAAATTTGAAGAGGCAAAAATACATTAAAATTTCCACAACATAGTATTGAAGGCATAAACATTAATACATGCTATGAATACAAAATTAAAACAATTGCATAATGTTAGGGAGAAAAGGTTTTCTCATGTTTGCAAAAAGAGGGAGAACTTTGGATAAACAATGACTTTCTAACTACATTAGTTCAAATGATATTCTATGGGGAAAGTTTTAAGTGCAGGTGAAGCAAAAATTATTTAAAACTAAATCAAAACAGTATAGGGCAACTAGCCAACACTACAGTTTGAACTAAGTAGGCTAATTTATTGTCACATTCAACGACATTTTTACATTAGCTTCTCTGCTTGGAATGAGTTCTATGAGTAAGTTACACTTGACATATTCTGCCAGTGTAATGCTTGAGATTAAAATGTACACACTCCCTCACTCCTGCACTGTGCTTTTGAAGTCTCATTAGCTTTACTTGAAAGCACATTTGGCTATGAGCAAATGAAATCCCTAACATTATATTGAAACAATGTTTCAATCATATATCATATTTACTACATTCCCTTTGCCTTATTGGTAGATTGGACAAGATCAACTCCAACATTAGGGGTTGAACAGATCAAAGCTAGGTCTCCATAAATTATAAAAATGTATATTTCCCACTACCTCCTCCATTCGGGCAGCTAATATCTGTTTTGATCCTGCTCCCTCTCCATCTGTCTCCTCAGGTTCGACGTCCTATGTGACCACCTGGCTCCCAGAGTCTCACCTTGTTGCCCACTGTCTCTTTTCTAAGTTTTCAAGTTTGCCGTTTGCTCTTGCTCAAAACTCCAGAATTATCTCAGTTCTCCTCTTTCTTATTCCCAATGCCTTTTACTGGCCAAATCCTGCTAATTATGTCTCTAAAGGACTTACAGGATTTGTTCCTTCCTTTCCATGAGTCTCTGCTCATAGAAGTTCAGATTTTGGAGCTTCCTTACAGAATTTTGTCTTTAACTTTCCAGCTGTTGTCTGTGATTCCAGTCTTCCCAGTCCATGCCTAATCAAGCCAAAGAGTTAACTTTGGGAAGTTCAGTCTTTTAATTGCTTCTCACTGTCCATAGACTCAGACTCAACTTGGTAGTAAGATTCCCCAGAGGAGCCCCATTCATTTCATAATCCCCTTTCCTCACACTTGACATATCAGCTCCATGGAAATATTCCCATTCTCCACATATGCCAAGCCTACCCCAACTGTGTGACTTTGTTCCACCTGTGCGACACTTTATAATACTTTGCCCAAACCCTATATGCCAGTTTGAATCTTATGAACCCCAGAAAAGCCAAGTTCTTTAATCCTCATTCAGTATTACTGGGGAGGGGGGCATTTTGATTGTTTCCATGGAGATGTGACCCACCCAACTATGGGTGGTAACTTATGATTAGATGGTTTCCATGGAGATATGACTGTACCCATTCAAGGGGTGGTTGCTTCTTGGAGCCCTTTAAGAGGAAACCATTTTGAAAAAAGCCTTAGAGCCCACACAGCCACAGATCTTTGGAGATGACAAAAGAAAATGCCCCTGAGGGAGCTTCATGAAACAAGAAGCCTAGAGAAAGCTAGCAGGTGTTGCCATGTTGACCAAGTGCCTGTCTCGTTGAGAGAGAAACCCTGAACATCATCGGCCTTCTTGAACCAAGGTATTTTTCCCTGGATGCCTTAGATTGGACATTTCTATAAGCTTGCTTTAATTTGGACATGTTCACAGCCTTAGAACATGTAAACTTGCAACTTAATATTAATTCCCCTTTTAAAAAGCCAGTCTGTTTCTGGTATATCTCATTCCAGCAACTTGCAAACTAGAGCACCCCATCTCCACAGTTAGCTTTAAATCTCAATTCTTCCTGAGCTTTCAGATTTTTCTGATCTATAGCACCATCAAAATCTATGGTGGACCATATCTCCTTGTATATATTTGCCTCCCTCACCATATGGCTACTCTTTGAAGTGTGGGTACCATATATTATTCATCATTTTATTCTATCTAGTCATTAACAAAACACCTTGTACATAAGAGCTGCTCAATAAAATATTTATGTTTCTTCTTTGTTTTTGATTCACTGACTGAAGTTTATTCCAGACAAAAACAGGTGGCCCAGATCATTTCTTCTCCAAATAAGGTGTGCTGTGTAATGCTTTCAGGGCTTTAACTAGTGATAAGTTTAAATGGGGATTAGCTACTCTGAGAAGCCAATTTATTCTAAGTTCAACATCTTATCAGGAATTTATATACTTTCTCTCCAATGGTTTATTTTAGCTTGGGTCTTCACTAAATAAAATATTACCTGTGGAAATGTCTGACACTGTGACTGGGTAATAATGATAAAGTTTAAGTCTAGGTCACTTAAATTTTAAATAAATACATTTTAAGTCTAGGTCACTTTTAGTGGCACCTAAACCACTTCATACAGGTGGTTCCATGGCCTTGAGGGAACCCATTGTTCTGTGATTCTTACTGTTTTTCCTTTATTATTAGAACAAAGGTGTGTCGTTTGAACACCGTGAACCAGGCATGTCCGAAAAGAGGTATAGCTATCCTCCCAAAGGTCCTAGTGCCATTTTAAATACACAGTGGTTCTTGTTGATTGACTGCCTGTTAATTAACATATACCAAGTTTGTCTTTAGAATTTACTAACTGTCATATCTGTTGGCTTTTGAACTCTTCTGAATGAGTCACATACCATCACCCACTTTGAGCCTTTCTTAGAGTCCCAGTTTTAAAAATCCTGTATACTCTCATGCCATAAGCTGAGCTTTCTACTAGGTGGCAACAACCCAAGACTGTTAATAAGTAAGGCTTTTATAATGTGTTACAGCTGTTCCGCCTTAACCTGGGCCTATTGATATGTGATTTTTAGGAAGCCATTTTTAGAAGTGATACTCAGATGCACTTCCCAAGCCTGCAGCTGAATGTGAAACTTTCCCCCATTGAACTGTGAACTCAAAGGAGCCCACCACAATGTGGGGTCATTCTTTGAAACCTTGTTTAACACTAAAAAAGGCATGTGTTCATACTTAATGATGCATATGTTTCATTTAATGTCAAAATAATGAGAAAGACTTTATCTCTGAGAGGACAAGCAGCAGCCTAAGTCCCTGAAGGAAAACCCAGAAAAGAGTGGCCCCCAGAGATAAACACTGCATCCCCGGCCCCTGTGGGTGTGGTACCTCATATGTCAAAGGGCCTTGGCAGATGTGATAAATTAAGAACCCTGAGATGGGAGATTGCCCTGGATCATCTGGGTGGGCCGATTGTAGTCTCACGCATCCTTCTGGGAGGTAGAGAGGGGGTAGAGTTAGAGGAGAAGCCACGATGGGCACTCAGATGGGAGAAATGGCCTTTGAATCATAGGAAGCGGCCACCCAGCAGGAACAGAGGTGGCCACTAGCATCTGAAAAAAGCCAGGAAGCAGATTCTCCCGACGGCCTCTAGGGCAGCCAGCCCTGCCCACATCGTGACTTTAGTCCAGTGAGAATCATGCAGGACTTCTGACCTCCATAGCTGTATGGAAAGAAGTCTGTGTTATCTTAAGCCACTGCATTTGTGGTAGCCATGGCGGCCATAGAAACCCATACACATGCTGGCCTGATTCCCTGCCTTGGGCTGTTACATGAGTGAGAAATAAAAAATTGCCCTTGAGTCTTTCACTTTTGGGTCTCAAATGTTATTGTAGCTCATTTCATACTACCAGTAGAGAACATCAGGTTAGCATAGAGACGATAGCTGTGTCTGGTTGGAGAGAGAACAATTTTGATTGGGTCTGTTTTGTAAATGTACACTGTGTAGAATCAGAAAAAGAAGGGTTGTGGAGAATCACTTCAATATCCGAGTGAGAAAAGAATAGTCCAGTGAATTATGATCCTATGAGAGACAAAATAACAGTGGTGTGAGGAGAGTGTTCATTTCATACCTTCCTGAGTTTTCCTGGCAACAGCATTTGAGTGAAGTGGCAACAAAATAATTGAATAAATATCTGGAAAAATGTTTAAGTTGGAAGAAAATAATCCTAAATATAGTAAAAAAAAAAATAGGACACAGGGTAAAATGTTTATTTTATATCTGCATGATAATAACTCAGTAATCCCATCACATGTAATTAGTAAATGCCTTCTTTATTTAAGAAATTAAATAATAGAAATGGAAAGGAAATGAACTGGCCCCTACGCTTAGGTTCTAGGTCCACAGATAGAATTATCAAGACCACACTGCTGGATTTGAAGACAGTCATTTAAACTGCACAGTTTCCCCATCTTCAAGCTTAGTCTTCCAACAGAAAAAAAAAAAAAAAGAATTAAAATATTAAATTTCAACCCTAAGAATCAGAGAGAAAATAGTTTTAAACAACTACTTTACAAAAAATAGGTTTAGTTCTTTACAACTATAACGTAATGGGGGACTTTATTCTATGAGTATATTTTATTAGTTTTCTAAACTGCATAACAAATTATCCCGAATTTGCCAGGTTAAAGCAATGCACTTCTTAGCTCACAGTGTCTGAGAGCCAGGAATCCGGGCAGGGCCTCCCAAGGCTGCAGACAAGGAGTCGGCTAGGATATGTTCTCACGCGGGGCTCCCTTGGGGAAGACTCTCCTTCCCAGCTCTTTCTGGCTGTTGGCGGAACTCCGTCCTGTGGCCAAGACACGGAGGCCAGGCGTGCTGCTGGCCAGCGGCTGGGGGCCACCTCACGGCCACGGGGCCCTGAAGTCCCCCCCGCAGTTCACACGGCACCCTGTGCTTCCCCAAGGCCAGCAAGAGAACCTCTCTATGCTGCTAAGCTGCCTCAGCTCACTAAGAGGGAGTCTTATTTATTGCCAAGTTAATCATGGAAGTGACAAAATCATATTTGCCGTATAATTTCATGCAGTCATGAGAGGAACGGCCCATCGCCTTTGCCACATTCTTTTGGTTAGAAGCAAGTCACAGTTCCTGCTCACACTTGAGGGCCATGGATTATACGCTCATACCAGGGGGCAGGGGTCCCAAAAACTTCTTAGATTTCTGCCTCCAATAAAGCTTATTATTAAAAAGCAACGTCCCTCCCTCTCTCCTTCCCTCTCTCTCTTGATCTTCCCCTCTCCCCTCCCACCCAAAATATATATTTTTTAAATTCTAATATCTTCATTACTCTTTCTAAAAATAGTTTTAAAAAATCTATTGAAGTCCATAGTAAAATAGTTTGCCCTGACCACACTTCTCAATATGAAATTTCATCCCATCAGTCTTCTTTAGCTTTGGTTTTTCTTTCCCTGAACCCTGTATCCATTTTTCTTTTATGTATGTTTCTGCATGTATGGCCTGTATTATAGAAAGAGTGTTATTTAATTACCAGGCTCTTTCAGTGACTTAATGAAGGTGAGATAAAAACAAACTAATGGAACGAAGCAAAAATTACCGCCCAAAGAGTTGGCATTCAGAGTGCAACTCATGTTTTCTTTACATCACAAAAACCCTTGTTAGAGTTGAACAGGGCTGATTATTCATCTTTAGATACTGACATATCACAGGAATGAACCACATTCATCTAAGTGAAACCATGAAGAAGAATTTATGTTTTAAGTTCACTGGGTCCAGCCATAACAAATCCATGGACATTTCTTATGTGAAATAGCTGTTCTCAGTCAGACAGTCTATTTATGGGTACAGGATTTCAGACACTATTCGGACATGATGAGAAACGTGAAGTGATATCTATATATATATGTTTGTCATGGGAGGATAACATGTTTTATATAATAAACCTAAAAAGAGAGATTGGAATGTTTCATTTGTCTTAGCTAGGACTCACAATGAAGATCCACCAGCTCTGGGGATGCCTGGACCCGGTTTTCAACCAGTCAAGGATTTCCAAGGCACAGATTTTTGCCCAGTTTCAAACCATGCCCCAAGTGTTTCACCTTCTACCCTATCTTACTTCCCTTTCTTTCTCCTGCTTCTCTTTTCTCCTCCAGCCACAACTTCTCACTTTCTTCATGGACTCCTCCTCCTCTCCCGCCCTAAACATTCATCACCAAACACTCTTCCTTTCTCCATGTTCTGTTGGGAAATTGCAACTCCTTTCATGGATTTTGAAATGAACTCCATGTTGTGGAGATTCAAATTTGATGTCCAACCCCTCAAGGCTGTGCTGTTTCAGACTAGGACACTGTGAAAGGCAGAGTACATGCCCTGTCCCCCAGGAGATTCACATTCTGCCCTCTAGTCCCTGTGGCTATGTTACCCTCCATGGCAAAGAGGGGTAAGTAAGGTCACTAGCCAGTTGACCCCACAACAGAGAGAACATCCTGAACTATCCAGGTAGACCCAGTGGAGTCACAAAGTGTCCTTACATGTGGAAGAGGAAGGGAGAAGAAGAAATCAGAGTAATGCAGTGTGAGAACTGGGCTGGCCCTTGTTGGCTCTGAAGCTGAGGAGGGGCTACTAGCCAAGGAATGCAGGTAGTCTCTAGAATCTTAAAAAAGCAAGGAAATGGGCTCTTCCCTAGGACCCTAAGAAGGAATGCAAGCGTGCTGATACCTTGATTTTAGCCAAACAGGTTTGGGACTTTTGAGCTCCAGAGATTTAAGAAAACAATTTTGCACTGTTCTAGCCACAACCTTTGTCATAATTTAGCTAATACAGATGTCATATATTTGCTGGACATATTCACCTGGCTGAATTACAAGCATCCATCTGAATTCTCCTATTCACCAAGTTGAAAATATGCTGTCCATTTTGTACCCAACCCAGAAAACAGAGGCATCCTTTCTCCGTTCTCTTCCTATCTAACCAATCACCTATTCCAGTCCATTTACCTCAACATATTTTTTAATCTGTTTTCTGACTTCTGCCCCTTCTCCCAGTGTTTTACTTCAAGCCCATCATATCTCATCTGGAGGGTGCATTTGTTATCCTAACTGGCCTTTTGGAATATGCCTTTGACTGCCCTATACCCATGTTCTGCACAGTGAGTGTCAAACGACCTGTTGTCCTTTCTCTTTTGAAACCCTTCTGTTTGTGCCCTTAACTTAGAGAATAAAGTCCAAGCTCACTAGCATGTATGCTAGGTGTTCTGGGATCCAAACCCATCTAACTTCCCTTTCCTGCTGTTTTCCATTTCCTTCCTTACATTCCAGGCACAACTAAATTTTTAGTCTTCCTCTTATACCATGTTATTTGAGGTCTCTATACCTTTCCCAGATGTTTAACTCTGCCTGAGATCTCTTCCCATTTTTCATCTTGAGAGTTCCCATATTATCCTCAGGAAATCTTTCTTAACTCCTCCAGTCTGGGCTAGCACTCTCCAAGTACCTGTAATAAAACATTTTTCACTTGAAATGGAAATGATTAACTCTAAGAAAATAAATTTAAAATGTGTTGCCTTTGTAGATGAGAACGTGAGATAGCTAAACTGAACGCATTTGCTAATGGAACCTTTTGACATTTTGATGGAGTGATGTGGGGCATACTGGTGACACTTATATACTGAAAAGATAGTATAATTATTTACGTGTCATTTCTTTATATAGAGAACGCTGTTCTTAACAGCTGCCAACAGTGGGTCTCTATTCTGGGTGAATATTAAAATCACCAGCCTAATGCCAATTAATTAAAAACAGCTGGGGATTGGGATGCTGCCCCAGAATTATTTCAGAGTGCCTAGAAGAATCTCATGTGCAGCCAGGGTTTAGAACCACTGGCTCTGAGAAATGCCCACAAGCTGTTAAGGCTGACTGGAACCTCCATCTGATCGGGTGTCACATTTCTAACATAGAAGAGGTTGATGCTGCAGCTGCAGCTTCCTCTGTTCAGCTTTATCCATGGTTTCTCTGGCTCTGAGTAGGCTTTTCTTTGTTCCTGCAGTCTTTTGTTAAGTTATTTCATTCATTCTCCTCTCTTGAAAATGTCAATTAGAGGTTAGTGATGCCCAAATGAATATCCTACTGTAGACCTCTCTTCTGAGCTGTAGACTCACACTTCCTCTAGGATGGATCTCAAATTTGTTTCCAAAACTGATGACTCGATTTTTTTTCCTGAAAACTATACTCCTTTCCCAGTTTTCAAGATCTTCATAAATGGTACCAATATTTACCTAGTTTCTCAAGTCAGGCATCTCGGAATCATTCTTTCACCTCTTTCTCTCAACTGCTAAGTCTTGGCTACTTGGTCTCTTAAATGTATCCCTGTAGACCTCTTTTTTTTTAATCTCAACTACGTCTGATTCTAAAGAGCTTGCATTGTCTCTTGCTTGGACCTTAGTGACAACCACCTAAGCAGCCCCCTGATTCCCCTCCTGCTTCCATCAATTCATTTTCACACAGCTGTCAAAGCAGTCCTTAAAAAAATAAATCGGATAAAAGCCTGCCTACCAGCGTGGGACAGGACGTTGCCTTTTCCTAAAAGTCATGAGACTGGCCCTGGCAGGGATGAGCCTGGCCCTGGCATTGCGGAACTGAGAATGCCTTTATGACCAAAAGGGGGAAAAGAAATGAAGCAAAAAAGAGTTTCAGTGGCTAAGCAATTTCAAATAGAATTGAGAGGTCATTCTGGAGGTTACTCTTATGCAAGCTTCAGCCAGATGTTTACAAATTGCCATGGTATGCCCCAACCAACAGTATTCCTGAAAACCCTGAAAAAAACTCGGGGTTCTATCTAAGACTTGATGAAAGTTTTACTTATTAAGTTTCTTTTTCAGAAACTTGAAACCTCCAGATTGTTCCTATGCCAGAGTAGCCCTGAAACTCAGAGATACCAGTCTCTCTTAGAACATCAATTAGTTGCATCCCCCTACCCCATAATGTCAACACCCTTTTTCAACATGAAGAAGTTATAAAGGTCATTGTCCAAATATCCCTGAAGGTGGAGAGAATGACCAGGAGGAGGTATATCAGAGAAGTTAGGATTGAACAAATGAGTATGACTTACTGAATCATTATACAGATATTTCTTTTTAGTTTCTAGTGTATTATAATAGCCAGAAGAAAATACCTGAAACTCTGGAATGTAACCCATACTATACTTTGAAATTAGTTCTATAATGTCTTGTTAAACTATACTTTGAAATTTGTTACTTCTGTCTATATATGTTATATTTCACAATAAAAAATGGTTTAAAAATGCTATGTTTACAATGAAGGGAGAGGTTGCATGTGTTTATTTTTACTAAAATATCTACAAGGTACCAAATTGCAGAAGGTGTTTGTTATCTCAGAAGAAGTCAGCAAATTTAGATTACTTGTCTTTCTTTGTAAAAGAAAAATGGGTAAGTTGACTTAACGTTCAACAGTTCTTTTATTTTCATTACAGTGAGGTGACCAGCAAACCTTGATGTGATGCAAAAGATTGTCTTGGTCACCCCCCATCCCATTGCAAATTATAGAAAAATTATACTTTCAATGTGGTGTTTCTGTAATTTTAAATACAATCAATTCTGTTATTGTTTTTTTTAAAGGCTCCCTACCTCTTCTTAAGGCTTTTGATGACTTTCTTTGGCACTTGGAATAAACCCCGTGGTCTACAAAACTCTGTACCTCCTAGCTCCTGCAGAGATAGTCAAACTGTTCTTGAACTGCTTTATGCAAACAGCTTATCAACTTGTTATTGTTAATTTCCTCCATTTGGAGGTAAGCTCTTCAAACCTATGGAACGTGTCTGCCAGGTGGGCCTTGCACAGTGCCTGGGAAATAGCCAGCACTCAACATAGTGTGTTCTCTGAGAAAGGAGAGAATGGTCCTTCGGTGTATCATGTGAGACCTAATTTATTTTTGTAAATTGTGATTCTAGCATTTAACACATGATTTTTAGGAAAAGGCAGTCTATTGTTCAATGACATCAATCCTTCTGGGGTTGGAGAAAGCAGAGTTGGAAATGCTAAGTAATACGTTTTGATAGTTATGTAAACACAGTAGAAAGGTAAGGATTTAGATTATCTGTCTTTTGAAGTGATAAGATACAAATAAAGAGTACATTTCTTGGGGGGGAAAAAAGGAAACAAAATACAGGCACTTAACCAAATTCAAATCAAAGTAGGTTTTAGTGGCAGCAAAAGCTCAGGCTCCCTTGGCAACTGTAGGTGGTGACTTATTGCAGGTAGTGACACTAAGTCACCACCCAATTTTGATTTGGCTGAGTAGGATATACTAGCTGAAAGCGAGAACTGAACTACGGGTAAGGATAAGGATTTTGGAGAAGTGAAGTATATGAAAGCGGCACAGAGGAGATCTGCTCCTACAGGGTCCATCTAAAATTCGGAGAGAATAGAGAGAGCTTGAAAGAAGAAATATCTGTCTCCCCACGAAACCTACAGTAAACTCCCTGTTGTTGAAATTGTTTGGGAGAATCCTTACAGTGATGAATTTGGCCTTAAGGTTGATAAAATGAGTTCAAGTACTTTTTGAATTCCACTTGTGTGAAGGTGTTTTAAAGCTATCTGATTTTTTAAAGTGTGGATCCTTGAATGAGCACTATGAAAGGGATTTGGGGAATTATGAAACTCCAGTTAAGAGACAAAAACCATACCAGTAATTTGAAAAGGGAAAACTGAACATAAAGAATGATTACTAATAAGGGATTCACTTCTAATAAAGAATGCTCTATTAAGATAGAATGAAAGAGAACTCTGGAAAAGCACAGGGCTGAGAAAAGGGTCCTGAAGGAAGGAATAAAGTTGGGCTGGAGAATCTCCACAACGCTGGGAGTCAGACCAAGTGAGAGAGTGTGGCTCAGCCAACAGGTAGTGAGGACGTTTTCTTGGGTGTCCCAGGACAGAGCTGGTGCATAGTCAGTGGATTGGCACTGCCATGCAGAACACCATAGGCTGGGGTCAACAAGCAAGTCACGGGAGGGCCACCCCCAGTGGGTGTCGTAGATGGACCGGGGGTGCATGTATGGAAGGAAGCTCTGTAGGAGGAGCCCGTCCTCCAGCAGTATCCCTTAGCACTCTCTACTGACAAAGTTAACATCAGACCTGCTGCCAGAGGAGAAACGTTTAAAAGCTCCAGCTCTGAGAATCACAAAGTGAAGCAAAGAAGGGTGCATTTGGGGTTGAAGGGCAATGAACTGAAAACCGGCTTAGGAAGCAGCCTTCCCCCAGCGGGCCCAGGCCCTATCGATACCAGGCAGACCTCTTATATTGCAGGAGATCGCTTAGAATACTTCCTCCTGCGCCAAGGCCGTTAGGGCTGTTGCTAAAATACAAATATTTTGGGAGAGGGAGCACAATTTACAATTAGCATGCTGTATTTTAGAATCAAAGGGGACTAACTGATGATACTTCAGCTTCATGTTCTTATTTTAAAAGAATGCTTAGAAATAACTGGTTACTAGATTTCTTAGTTATCTCAAAGATGAGCCTTCAGAAAATGGTGGTAGCATAAATTCTTAAAGCGTCAGTTATGGTAAAAACTGCTCTGCAGGTAATGAAATAAGGCCTGTTCCCTTTGCTGCAATTAATTCCCTGCTGGACTCACTCAAAGCTTTCCTTTTGGTGGTTTTTTTGTCACAGTAAACAATCTGGTTGAAACCCTTGGCATACTTTTATCCCAAAGTCAGGCATTTGGAATTAGAAGACAGTATCCCTGTATCTATCTATCTATATATATATACATATATATATATATATATAAACATTATAAAATTATTTGTCAAAACTATAGATATTAAAAAACAAAAACTACGGATATTTTCATGACCCCAATTTATAACTCTGAGAAGAACTGAATTCTAAAAATGAAATAAGAATGAGCAATGTATCACCCCATTAAAAAAAATTAATGAAATATTTAGTCCTAAATATTTCTAAATATTTAGAAAAATTAGCAATTCATAGCTTGCTGTTGACTTTGTGGGAAATCATGTATATATACGATCAATTTCCCATTATATATATATAGCATATATTTCCCATTATATATTTATTTTATATGCATTATATGTGATCATTTATATTTCCCATTATATAACCATAATGCATGTTATATATGTATGCATAATATACATTTCCCAGGTGTGTGTGTATACATATAACTATATAGTTATTTATATATATATAAGACTATTAGTAAGAGGGTGTATTTTCATTTAGTCTCTGAAGATCTAAATAATCTTTCGCTTGTACTCAGAACATTTAACTTGGAAAGAGCATGTTCAGGCCGGCACAGTCTGGTTGCTTTTAGTTTTCAACAGTGCCGAGACGCATCCATATTTTATTACAGACTATGTAATGGAACTGATTTGCAGATGAATATTTATTTAATGCAGTCAAATTAATGCTGATGCAAATTAGCCATCTGTCTTTTATGGAGTTTGGGCTCTCAACTCTTGGACCTGCAGACTTAGAAGAGAAAACAAATGAAAAGATGAGATGACTGGAGAGCAGAGAAAAAGCTTTTAAATTCTGAGTATACAGGAAAAGGTAATGCCAAAAACACTTTGAAGATTACCTTATTAGCATGAATAATCTCTTTCTGCTTCTCAGGGATCAAAAAACATCAATTTTGGTAAAAACTTCAGCTTCCCCAGCCTTACTGGGCCTGTCAGCAGAGGAGAGACCCTTCATTCCTCTTTGAGTTCTGAGCGGATTTGTTATAGAGCCCCTGGGTCTCAGGGCCCCCACCCCTTTCTCACATTCAGCATTCCTAATTCAAAGCTTCTAGGAGGTTTTTCTCTTTAACTGCCTGCTCTAGAAAAAGGCTCATCTCTTTGCTTTTGGAATCGAAACACCGCACTTTTACTTCTCACTTTTGAAAAAGGAGTCATACAGAAAAGAAAGAGGGTTCTTTATTTTTCGGGTCATAAGGAGTAGCCTCTCAGGATTCATGCAAGGGGTCTTTTAGCCCATTTTAAAGGCTAGTTAATGAAATCAGCCTAGTAATTTTCAGAACAAATAAAGAAAGCAAATGAATACCCAGTTAGCTTTCTGATTGAATGGGTCCAACTGTCCTGGGTCTTTAGGCCATTCAGTTCAACCTTTGTCAATTGTACTTTTCTTCTTCTATTTTATTTTCCTTAAAGAGCTTCCAGGCCTCCACACACACAAGGATTCCTTTGCTCTCTGCCAGTGGGCTGTGTCCCCCACTATGGACTTTTGATCTGGAAAGGCCCGGGGAATGAAGCCCCCTTCCAAAGGTCACACCACCTGTACTGACCTTCCAGTGCTGTACAAAAGAATGACCACCCTTGCTTTCGAATGGCATTGACATGAAAAACGGCTGTCCCTGTAGCCTCACCATCCTGGAGCTTTGTGTGAGAATTGAGGTTCCCTTCAGTGCACTCCTAGGTAAGGTCATGGATGGCTCTGGGTGTGTGCATTATTTATTGTTGCTCCTTCCTCAAGAGAGAGAAGGCAGGATGGGATAGATAGCTGGATTCCCAGTGTCTAGCCCAGTCTGAGATTGAATGTGCACTTTTTATCAGCCCCTGCTATCTGAGCAGTTAATGCATTCGGCCTAGTGAACGCTGAGCTATGACAGGCCAAGATTTTCCTTTTGCACATTTGCTGCTATGTCAAAGTACCAAATTAAGATAACTAAAGACTTCATTACATATCCAGGTGGTTGGATTCAGGTCTGAATTTATTTGAAAATAGAGAAGATGATTATTAACGATGGTGGTTTCTAGCAAATATTAAGAAAATAAGTCTTCCTTTTCATGCCATTGGTGTTTATTGGAAATGCTGTGATTGTTTAATTCAAGAGTAAGCAACTAGTGCAATACAACCTGTAGTTCATTTTCTCCCAAATTCCAGAAGGTCTGCGGTGAATAAATCTTCCAAGAGGAGAGCGTAAGTTTAACGGGTAACTTGATGTGGGGCAGGAGGGAGCAGGTGAGTTGAAAGTGAAGCACACAGTGGGAAACAGCAGAGTCCCAGGAAACAGCTGGCAGGGGAAACAGCCGGCAGGGGAGACAGCCTGTATCCCCAGGACTGGGGCCTTATCAGGTGCATGTATTTCTGGGGTCTATTTTTATAGCAACAGCACACTATCCTTAGCGTGAATTCTAACTCTGGAATATAATTACCATGATGTGAAAAATGACGGCCTTCACTGAAATGATAAAAATAGCGTCTGTTAAGATAACTTTGGCAGAGTTCCCAGGTTTCATTACTTAAGAAAAATAATGATGTGCTAGTCCCTGAAGAAAGTAATCTCTAAGAAAATTTTAATAATGACTAAAGTGTAAAGCCATCACATAAATCTGAGAATATCCAATGACTAACTTTCTTGGCTTTATCAGCAATTTCTTGTCCCTTCCAGGTAGATCACAGTGAAATTTTTTTTTAAAGAACAAAGTTCACTCTTAGCTCAGAAATTCCTTCTACGACTGATTCTTTATTATATAGGGTTCATCTCAGTGAAGAAAATAAATATAAAGGAAAAAAGTACATGGCAAAATTACATATTTTTAAGTAAGATTTGCATAAGGTATGTAGAGCAAGGAGAGTTTACAGGCTATGAATAAGGTAGTTTAAATTTTTTGAATGGTCTCCACAGGTGGGGATCAGCCAATACCAACTCAAGGCATTGTCTCCGAGAACTGTTCTTCTCCAGTGTTCAGGGCCACCAGTTAAAATGCAGGATGGCCAGTTAAGTTTGAATTTCAGATAAGCAATTTTTTTAGAGCATGGAGCATACTCACACTAAAAAACATATTCATTATTTATCTGAAATTGCTATATAATGGAATTTCCTATGGTTTTCTTTGCTAAATCAGTCAACCCTAGAAGTGTTGCATATTTTTACGTGCGATGTTATTTAATTAAACACACACACACACACTCTACACACACACACAAAGAGATTTGACATCCCTGTATAACAGTTGGTCCACATCCTGTAACAAAGAACGATGGACTGTGTGGTGGTTGCAGGATGTCATATAGATAAACGTGGGAAATGATGCCTACTATACTCTGTGCCTAAAGATTCAAAACACACATTGTATAGTAAAGCCTCTAAGAATTCCTAAAGTGAGGAAATTTTCAAAACTTGTCTTTCTTTGCCCAGCGGTGAATCATCTTATTTTACCAGAGAACTGGCTGGTTGTCTTCAATTTACTGGGGACACTGAATTTACTGGTGGTTTTTCCTTTATGGGTTTGGGTGTGGGCGCACATGTTTTTGCATCACATGCCTCCAGGACATATTAGGTAATAGGAATGAAGGTAAATTTGAGGATTATAATTTCTGCACAGTTTATTTCCAGCCAACACTGAAAAATATCCCCTGCCTTTAATTTCTATTTAACCAGTGTCTCCTGAAATCTTGGCATTTGTTGTTGGGGAAAGGGGAGGAAATGGTCTCATCTGCCTTCTGGGTCATTCTCCAGACGTCAAAATGACCTTATTTAAAATATATTTTCCTAGTAAATATTGAAACTGTACAGAAGGTTATTCATAATACCTACAGCCGTAAAAGTAACCAGTGAGGACTGAGTTTTCCAGATGTTACATACCAAACATGATTCAAAATAACGAGGAAGTGTCAACTCTGAGAAGGCTCAAATCAGCCGTGTAATTTTACCAACATCTTATTACTTTCACGTGTTATCACCCATCGCTGTATAAGTGGTGTGTCATTCTAAGATATCAAAAATAAGTCTCTGCTCAAAATTGTCTCCACTGGTTTCCTGGGGTTTGAAATTCAACACTTCTGAATACATTCTACTGCTTTTCATTTTGAGTATTGTATTTGTTACAAATCTGCACTTGGGCTTGGACTTAGATTAAAATTTTGGTTTTGTCATTTTTTCGCCATGTGACCCTGAATAACATCCATGATTACTTTAACTTGCTAGCTCATCTGTGACCTGGTAAGTGTACAGTAAGCGCCCCTATTCAGAGTCACTTATGAGGGTGAAATGTGATAATGCATGTAAAGCACTTAGCTTTAATTACCGGACAATAGCATCATCATTATTAGTGTGTGTGTATTTTCACTGAGTGTTGTCACTGATGTTGGTGGAGCTGTCACATTCAAACATCCGCGCTGGTGTTAATCCTGAGAATGCATTTGTCCTATCTGCTCCTGGGGATCGGTCTTGGTTGAGATGGCGAGAGTTTAGACTGCTGAGGATGGGAGGAGGGAGCCACCCAAGGTAAGGAAAGGAAAAGCAAAGACAACTGAGGATAAACCTCTCCTATGTAATCATTTTGCCAAGGAACAATGCTGCCTCCATGGAAGCTTTCTTTTTCACAAGATTTTGTGAAGAGGGCATGTCAAGGGGCTCAGTTCAGTGCCTTGGGCATTTATTCTATGCCCTCTGCCCCACTGCCTGTTAGTCTGTCTCTCCTAATCTTGCTTTATTTTTCTTCTCTTCACAGCATTTCTATCTGATTATTGATCTTTTTCTTCTCGTTAGACTATAAGTTCCATGCAGGAATTGTTTGTTTTGCTTATTGCTCTATCCCTGTTGCAATATTGGTTAAATAAGAGAGTAAGTGAATGAATGAATGAATGTGTTGTGTGTTGGATTCAGTGTATCCACAAGCAGTAATGGACTGATTTAACTGACTATTTAATCATTTCTGAACTTGCACCTTTAGAAGAAATATATATCTAAGAAATATTTATCAAAGTTACACGTAAAGCATGAAGAGAAGAGAGCCTTTTAGTATGTCAATCACCCACACTTTTCCTTGTGTCTGTAAGTTTTGGATAATCCTTAAAATATAGCTATGACCGTCTTTAATTCAACAGACATGTGTTTATTACCTACTGCATGCTACATGATTCTGTATATTGTATATTATCATATCATACATTCTAAGTTACGTATTATATATGCATGCTAGTATCATATAGAGTGTTCTGGTTGAAATCACTCTCATCTGGTTCTAGAGCTGAAGGTGGGCACATCTGTGCAGGCAACCCTCCTTAGACCATCCAGTAAGGGGTCAACCCGGACTCCACGTAGGGCAGAGTGCAGGGCTCAATTCTGAAACCCTCCAGGGCACTTAAAAAAGGGGAAATGCACCATCTGGGTTTAAACTACTCATTCCCAGGCAAGACCTTCTCACACTCATCACACACTTTTTGTGCCCTTTCTTGGGGTGGTTTTTGTTTTAAATAATTAATTATAAAAACATGCTCATGTAGTCCTTTTGTCTGAGTCGTGGACCAGTATCCAAAATTATTAGCTGATTTTGTTTTTTTTGTTGTTTGTTTTATTGTGTTCTGTTTTTGCTTTTAATCTTTGGCCCCCCTAGTTGGACAGAAAAGAAATGCATTGATATTTATTAATTAATTAATGTATTAATATTTATTGTATATGTTTATTAATATTACTGTGACTTGAGAAGACAAATGGCCCAGGGGGATCCGCCTGAGGGAGAGGGAAAGGAAAGGTCCCTTTGAGGAAGGAGAGGCATCGGAAAGCTCACATACATAGAGCTATGATACACGGGGTACAGAAATGAGTGTATAATCATTACCTAAAACTATGAAAGAGCAAGATGTTCTTCAATGAAGACGATGAATGTGCTTAAGCAGGAGACCCGTCGCCCAACCCTGCCACACCTGCTGGAACTGTCTCCTGGGAGTGGTGGGGTCTGAGCCCCTACGCCAGTCTGACCTTTGGAAAGCAGTGGGAGGCTGGGGGCCTAGCAGGCACGGGGAGCCTTGGGGGGGGAGGTGTCTCCACGGCACCTCCGGTCCAGTCGATGCCCCAATGGCCAGGCTTCACAGACCCGTGGGGTTAGGGGCCCTTACGGCTTTCCATGACACTGGAAAAAGCCAGTGTTACCGGTAAGTGCTGGAAATAATTCACCACCCAAAGAAGTAAATAATAAACCTGGCAGTAATGTGCCTCCTGCAAAGTCAAAAACATTACACAAGTGGTTGGGAATTTCTTGTTCATAAATAATCCTGTGCTCTTCAACCCTCTCGGCGCTCCCCTTCTGTCAACAGTTTGCCATCCTTGGGGCCTGTTTGGATTGCTCAGGTGTTGGCAGTCCAAGCAAACTATAATATGTCAGAAAAGAGACTCGTCAGCACACAGCATCGTTTGGCAAAATTTCCACTGACTGGAAGATAATAAATCACCTTTTGAAACAAAGGACATGGAAATGAAAAGTGAGAGTGACTATCCACTCGGAGTTACTAAAGAAAAAACATTTGGGCTTAGAAAATCATGTTTTCTGATTTGAGGATTCTACAGCTCAGGAAAACTATGGAAATAAAGGGTACAGTTACTGAATTCAAATACCCAAGTGACTTTTATGTGCAGTTATATTCTTCAGAAGTTTTAGAATACGTAAACCAACTTTCAGTGAGCTCAAAAGAAACACATGCAACTATGGTGCAGGAAGAAAATTATGTTCCTATTAAAGGAGAAGTTTGTGTTGCCAAGTACACTGTTGATCAGACGTGGAACTGAATAATAATACAAGATGCTGATGTGCTGCAGAAGGAGGCACAAGTCTTATATAGTGATTATGGAAATGAAGAAATAATTCCACCTAACAGAATTCACCAACTAAACAGAAACATGACTCGTTTCCTCCTTGTGCCGTGAAGTGCTTTGTGGCCAATGTTATTCCAGCAGAGGGGAATTGGAGCAATGATTGTATCAAAGTGATTAAATCATTGCTAAAAGAGGAATACTGCTCCATAAGGATTACTGACATCTTAAAACAGGAACTGGTTACCTTTGCTGTAGACATTATGCTGCCAAATTCAGGGAAACTCTTAGACCATATACTTATAGAAATGGGATATAGCTTGAGACCCAAGGGGCAAAATCCTAAGAAGCAAAGTTGCAGATCAAAAAGGTGATCCTGAAGATGCTGGAAAATTGACAGCTGAAGAGAAAATTGTTGTAGACAAAAGAGACCTAGTGCCCAAAGTATTAGCTTTGAATGTAGGCGACAAGTTTCGTGGTATGGTGGCCCACATTCAGACTTCAGCAGACTTCTTTTGTCAACAACTACAATGTGGCCATAAAGTTGCTGACCTTCAGGCATCCTTTAGTAAGTGCTATGGTCAAGTGTCTCCATGCTCTGACTTTTATCCAACCATCAGTGATGTCTGTTGTGCTCAGTTCTCAGAAGATGATCAGTGGTACTGTGCCTCTGTATTAGCTGACACATCAGAAGAATCTGTGTTGGTCGGATATGTAAATATGGAAACTAAAATTCTTAGTTTGACAAGACTTTGTCCCATAATTCTAAAGCTGTAGGAATTGCCAACTATAAAGGATGTTCTGGCAGGAGTAAAGCCATCATTGGGAATTTGGACTCCAGAAGCTATTTGTCAGATGAAAAAAATGGTACAGAAGAAAATGATCACAAGTGAAAGTGGTAGAGAAATTAGAAAACAGTTTTCTAGTGGAGCTTACTGATAAATCAATGACACCTAGCATCAGTGTTACCAAAGTCCTCCTAGAAGCAGGCTTTGCCATGGGAGAGAAGGAGACAGTGACAGGTAAAGCCAGTGACATGAAGGAAGCTGGTGTTCCCTTGGATGTAGAAGCAAAAGTAAGTCCATTGGAGTGGTCCTGGGTTGAAGTTGCCATTGACCAAACAGTAGGTGTTGTGTCTGGAGAATTTTATTGCCATATGCTTAAAGAGGATTTGTTGAAATCAGAAAATCTCTAGCAGAATATTGCCAGAAGAAGTTGCTTAATGGCAGAAATAGGGCAACTGTGTGCTTTTTTTTTTGCAGGTGATGGCAATTGGTATCGTGCTTTAGTCAAGGAAATCTTACCAAGTGGAAATGCTAAAGTACATTTTGTTGATTATGGAAATATTGAAGAAATTACTGCAAGTGAACTTCAGATGATTTCATCAACATTTTTAAACCTTCCATTTCATGGGATACAGTGCTGGTTAGTAGATATACGGCCTAGAAACAAACATTGGACTAAAGAAGTCATAGGAAGATTTCAGATGTGTGCTGCACGGATAAAACTCCAAGCAGAGTGGTTAACATCACTGAAAATGGGGTGGGAATTGAATTCACTGATATTTCCACTTCTTATCCCAGAATGATCAGTGATGTTCTGATTGATGAACATCTCATTTTAAAAGCAAGTTCACTACATAAAGGCTTGCAAAATAACAGACCTGTGAATAAACGTGATCTTCAAATTGACACCCAGGGGCTTCAGGCCATCTCTTCAGCTGAGCAGTGGAAGTCAGTACAGTTGCCAGTTAATAAAACTGTACAAGCAAACACATTAGAAATTATAAATCCAATTTTGTTCTATCCTTTACCAAATGAGATGTCAGAAGACCAGGGAAAACTATGTATATTGACAGCTGAATTGTTAGAATATTGCAATGCCCAGAAAAGTCACCTGTCCTATAGACCAAGAATTGGAGATGCATGTTGTGCCATGTACACCAGTGATGATTTCTGGTACCATGCCATTGTTCTGGGCACGCCAAATGCTGATGTGAAAAGTGCTCTGTATGAACTGTGGACACATGGAAACTGCCTCTTTCCAGAGTGCAGCTGATCCCCTCCAGCCACCTGGAGCTCCTTTTCCAAATTATTATATGTTTGCTTGACGCGCTAATGGAATTGAATGGGAGCTCTTCTCAGTTAATAATAGAGCTACTAAAAAATTCCATGTTGAATCATAATGTAATGCTTTCTGTTAAAGGAATTATTAAGAACGCCCATATGATAATGGTTGAAAAATGTTCTGAGGAGGAGTCTGTTAATGTAGCGGGTAAAATGGTGATGTATGCTCTGGCAAAAACCATCACAAATAAAAAGCAAAGTGCTTTAAATAAAGAAAAAATATATAGGATGAATTGCTGCTGCACAGAGTTACGGAAACAAGTTGAGAAACATAAACAGATTTTTCTCTTCCTCTTAAGCAATCCAACCAATCAAAATAAATTCACTGAAATGAAAAAACCAATGAAAGTTAAGTAAGTTAAATTGATGTTATTTGCCACTTAACCACCAGTAGTATCATCTCTATATTGTCAGGATAGATCTGATTGAGTGGAACCTGTTGTAAGACTACTTTATTTTGTGATCTAATGATCTGAGGCTGGTTGTAATTTTTTTTTTTTTTTTGCTTGCCTTTCTAGGTTTTATTTGATAGTCTTCCTTTGGCAGTGCTAAAGGAACTGAGTCCAGGGTAATTCATATGTAGAGGGACTTGGAAAAAAATGTTGTGATACCACTCTAATTGAATAATCAAATTCAACTTCACCAAAAGTAGAACAATGTCAATCATTGCCTTTTGCCTCGTGATGTGATGCACTGAGAAAGACATATCACCACATAAGTAGTAATTTATCCAAAATATTTAGCTTTAATCTAATGAGGAGGAAACAATTAGACAAATCCTTTTTCCCAAAAAGTAAGCATTTCCTAATTTCCAACACCATTTTGGGCCTATTTTTGAATTTTATGTTTGTTTGGTTTTTTTTTGCATGGGCAGGCACTGGGAATCGAACCCAGGTCTCCAGCACAGCAGGGGAGAACTCTACCTGCTGAGCCACTGTGGCCCGCCCGATTTTTGAACTTGATGTATTCTGAATATTATGCCTGTGAGGCCCAGGCTTGCTGAACACAGGGATGTTCTGTAAGACCGCTGGCCTCCTCTCAGCAAAAATGTTAATTTTATGAAAGAAAATAGATGGCTCGAGAACCCTTCTAGACTAAAGAGATATAAAAACACTTAACAACCACGTATAATCCATGATCCTTGGTTGGGTCCTGGGTTGGAAATAACAATGGTATTATTCTTAAGATAACGGAAATACAGAATATGGACGGCATAATAGATTATTATTTTGTACTATTGTAAAACTTCCTGAGTATACTGTGGCTACATAGGAAAATGACTTTGTTCTTAAAATACATATTGAAATATTTAGGGTGCCAGGTTGTCCTAAACTAATTTTATAATTCTTCAGAAAAAAAAATGCATATGTAGAAGTAGAAAGAAAGAGATATAGCAAATGTGAATAAATGTCAATAATTGGTGAATCCCGGTAAAGGGAATAAGGATTTTCATTGTGCAACTTTTATAACTTTTCTATAGGTTTGAATTTTTCAAAGTAAACTAAGGTGCTGTCTAACAGATTCTTGTATATTCTGTTTCCTAAAAATTTTTCACCTAACAAATTTTGCATCCATAAATGTGTCTTACCTGAATCAACTATTATAATGATAGTTAAAAAAAAAACTGTTGTAAAATAAAGCTTAGCCTTAATTCTGCATCTCTAGATTTGAAATTAACACTTGCACATGCCTATCAACATGTTAGCACTTTTTATGAAGAGTTTATAAGGGGCAAAGAATGGAAAGTAGTTGTGCTAATAGTATATTTTATTTATAAGAAAACAAACAACATAGTTCCTTCTTTGGCTTTGGCTATTCTAGTGTTTGAAGAACATATTGGTAAGTTTTAAACTAATAATTTCCCACTTTTTTACTGTCTGGGTCTTTTGTCCTAAGATGGATCTCAGAAATTATTGTGTGATCAATAGCCAATTGGAAGTTCTGATCAAAATGAAATTATACTTCTTACCACTTCGAATTGATATAATCCCAGCTGGAAGCAAAGGAAGTTTGATTTCTTTAATGTGTGCACTCTTGTTGGCAAAAGTGCAGTTTATGTTGGACTCTCTGAAAATAGCTCCAGAGTCCTAGCTCTCACTTAGTGGGTCTCCATGAACATGGTAACTCTCAAGTAGGGACCTCCTGTGTGCAAACAGTCTTCATGTAGTCATATATTGTTTTGCTTTTGCTTTTAAGAAAGAACAGCAGAGTTCTAAGCTACATGTTATTAATTCAAGATCAACAGTTTTGATTCTCATGACTTATCTCCTCTATAAAATTTGGGTTATTTTAAATAAATATTGACTATTGTTGCAACTGCAAAAACAAAAATAGTGTGGCCCCTATAAGGACACTGAATACTGCCTCTGTGGGTCCTGGCTGGCTCCTCTTTGTTGGATTGTATTATTATCTGTATCTTGTCTGGATTGATCCCATTTGCCTTCTGTTCCTGTAACTGTACTTCCCTTAGATGTTCAGTCTGTTTTATATTCAACTGAAGTCTCTCTGCCTTTTGCGACCTTCACTTGGGCAATTCTATTTTCAATAGTTGCATAACCTCAGAATTGGCTACATCGTTTCTGGGGTCTTGTTTCTCCCTAGGACAGCCTGTAGTCCTGAGTTCTTGGCGTGGGAAGCTGTCTGTTGCCTTTCTACATCCTAAACCACTCTGCTGGGTGCAGTGTATTTGGTGATAGATTTTTCCTCATCGAAACTAGAGAGTCCATTCTGTTGTCTTCTCATTTTGAAGAAGGCTGAGCTTTACCTGATCTTTCTTTTTTCCTCCAGCCAAAGTTACCTTCTTTCCTGTCTATACACCCAAATGACATTTTAGTCTTAGAGCAATAACTTAACTGGGCTTTGTCCCAGTATGTTTTATCTACCCCCACAAACCTGGGATGTTTTTTACTTGCATATTTCTTTCTGTATTATTTCAGGGGCAATTATTTTTCGTTTTTATAATAATCGATTTTTTATTTTAACTTAAATAATTCAAACACTTTGATTTCACATATTTTATCATTTTGCCGTATTTGCTTCAGATTTTTTTTAAATGATAATTATATTTGACATTCTCCCATTCTTTCTCGTCCTTCTTTAAGAAATCAATCTGTAAAGGGGATATTTATCCTTCTTGTAAGGATTTACCCATAAATTTGCATCTTTTAAAATTTTGCTTCGTTTAGGTGCAATGTTTAATTCTTTGTTGGATCATCTTAATCCTTCAGAATTATCATCACCTCTCTTTCACATTTCACTTGAACCGCATCATCCTTTTCAGCTCATTCACTGCATATATATCCGTCCGATGGTTTTCTGTACCCAGAAAACCGCAGGTTCTTTGCCTTATTGCATCCCTGTGGGTGTGAGCCTGTGGTAACAGGATGTCTGGGAGCTGTTTTCAGTTAAGATGTGGCCAGCTGAATGAGATTGAGCTTCAGCGGGCCTTCCTGGGGGCTCTGGGGAGCTGAGGCGAGGAGGAGACGCTAGGAGGGGCCAGAGTCCAGGGGCGAAGGAGGACCGCAGGGGGCACCGCAGGCGCTGGGGACCCGTGAGCCAGAGGATTCCTGTGTTCCTGTGTTCTGCTCACCTAGTGAAAGGTATTTTTGTCTCTTTTGGCACTTCTCAATCCTCTCACCTCTAAGCTCCTTTTTATCAATTGTAATCCATGTTCTTAGTGCGTTTTCTATACAACTAACAAAAACTTTTCAAGGAATTTAAAAATATCTTTTGTATTTTCTTCTAGAATGGATCTTTTTCTCTCTCCTCCTTCTCATTGGCCCCCTTTACTTTGTCCTCCTCTCCCCAGCCTTTCTCCTATTTCACGTTCAGTAGGCATGTTATTTCTTTCCTTCTTATTTCCATGTGCTCCGCTATAAAGTGGGTGTTTTTTTCCCCAAGGAGAGAGTTTATTACTAGGTGTGTAGTAGGAGAGCAGACCTAGTGGCCCCAAATCTGTCTCCCCAAGTTTAGGGGGGTTAAGGTTTTTAAGGATTTTAGCAAGGGAACAGGAGGTCATTTCGGATAGCAGGTTCAGAGCAGAAAAGGAGACAGTGTTAGCATTATCATTTCAATAGGAGAGTATAAGCTGAAAGCAGGGGAGTCAGAGCTATCATTTCACTACTGAAGGTGTGAGCCAGAAGGAAGGGAGACAAGTTAGCTTCCACTACATACGATTTACGAATGTCCGGGGCTGAAGCTGGTTAATGGCTGATTACAGAGTCTTCATTCGCATTAGGGCCTTTGCCCGAGGAGAGAATGAGCAGATGGAGGAACAGCCCTCGCAGTCCCAAAGCTCAGGGCTTTACAACCGACTCAGACATCAGGGCAGCTGAGTTTAGGGACTTAGGTATTCCCCTGTGTCTGAAGGGGGTGGTTTTTATGGCCGTCCCTCTGACCCCTGTTCACGGTCTGCCCTGAGCTGAAGCTGCAGCCTCCAACCTGACCATTTTAAGGGGACTCCAGAGTGGGGGTTGGCGGCCGGGCGGGAGCCCTTCCCGGGGAGCTGGGCCTGCCTGGCTGCGAGCTCGGGGCGCGGGGGCACTGGTCACGGGGCCCTGAGCTGGGCTGGGGCCTGGACTTTCACTTCCTTGGAGCGACTCAGGCTCCCCTGCCTGGGTTATGTCCCCATCTGCCTTCTGGAAGCCGTTTCCTGACTCCTTAGCTAGTAGAGGCTTCCCTCCAGATGGCGTGGTGTTCTTAGGGCTTCTCAGCTATTTGTGGACTTGCATGTTTTCTAAGAGTTGGAAGTGGGGGCAAGGTTAGAGGGCAGGCACGCTCTCTTCAAAATGAACTACTCTTCTTCCTTGGCTACCACTTTTTGAAATTGTGCTGCAGCCCTTGGTAAATTGGGGTGGGGGCACAATCTTCACTTACTTTTAGCGTATTTATTTAGAACTTGGAAAAGGGTGCTTTTGTGATGTGACTTTGTTCTGCTATCTTTAACTGGAAGGAAGAAGTGGATATTTTAAAGATGGAAAGAATTAATTTATGGATTTAATGCAATCCGTTTTAAACTCTGCATATCCCAAACTGCATCCATTACCTTGTCCACCTTCCGTCTATTCCCAGGCTCAGTGGGAAGAACAGCTCTTAGTCATTTAAGGCAGAAACATGGAATCATGTGCTATTTATAAAGGCATTGATTGAGATATGCCAAGTTTTTGCACAAAATAATACATCTGAAAATGGTTTATTTGTGGGAACATAAATGTTTAGAAGGATTTTCCTTGTTTTCCAAAATATAGTATGAATATGGTATACCAAAAATATATAGCCTCACACTTATTACATAAACTGGGTACATTGTTTAAAAATGTATATATTGACAAAAATTATATTTATGGGCAATATTCTTCAAAGATTAGCATTTTAAAATCCTTGGGCGCATCATACTCTACCCGTGTAGAACTAAATTCATTACAGTCCTGCCTTTAGCCTGATGTTTGTGTTGTGAGATAGATTAAAAAGTAGCCTTCAGAAGGTTGAGTAAAATAAATTGGCTGCTATGTTGGCACTCCCAGGAAAGCACTTCTTTTCAAGAAGTGACAGGGAGATTCCAAAGGTTTTAAAATGATAGAAGGGATCCCATACCATGCCCCTAAAAATAAATAAATTAATAATAAAAAGAAAAGAAGGGGCTTTCTAAAAAAAAGGATATACCTGTTAAAAGTTGCAGCTTAAGCCACAGTTGGAAATAGCTAGTTTGGTTGACTAGCAACAGCCGATCAGAAGTAACTACACTGTCATCACTGAGTCACTGATCTGTGGTCATTCTCCACTTTGTAAGACCCTCCTTTATAATAAGGAACCTAAATGTCAACCAATTTTTGTAAGTTCCCATTTGGAAATTCTCTAATCACCTTTATATGCCAATGAAACTTGCTAAGCATTTGAGACTCGACTCTACTCTTTGAGATCTTCCTGCTCAAGTAGATTTCCTTTCAAGAAGGCAGTTATTTTGATGATTGTATTGCTGACTCAGTTTCTTTTAAGAGGAGATACACATAGAATCCTATCACTTGTTACTGAGAAGGTTTTAAGAGTTGTGGTTTTGTCTGACAGAATTTGTCAAGAGTTATGAATAAAACTACACACTAAGTAGACGAGTTGAATTCTCCTGGTGAAGAGACCGGGATGGGTTGAGGGTTAGGTGTTGCATAACTTGGATAAAGGATGTGGACTGTGGGAAAGCACACTGTGCAGAATCTGGACTCTAACCTTCTAATTGCAACCCCTGGATTAGAAAGCACTTTTAGAAGCTGTGTGTGTGGGGCTTTAGTTTTCTCTCATATGGGACACCTGCCTGCTGACAAGGTACTTGCTGAGAAAAATGAGTTAATTGCTTGAGTTAACATAATTTCTCTTATAGTGGAATTAAACTTAGGAATGCTGCACATCAACTATCTTGATGATGAATTATAAAAGCCCACAGCATTTATATTTTTGTAATTAACAAGGGCAATGTTTAAGGGGAACTGTGTACAACAGAAACTTAACAGTTGCTCGGCCGTGACAATGTGAAATAGACAACTGAGCAACTGATTTAAGAGAAAGGTATTTTACAAAGTTGTAAAAAAATCCTGGAATGATTGCAAGCTAGAGACTTCATAGGTTTATAGTTTTACTTTATTTGATTCATAAACATTATTTAATTTCGTAGAGCTTTTTCGTAGCATATCAAAGAGAATAGTTGAAACATGACATATAAATGTTGGAGACACTGTGTTTTGTCCGGAGCCAGGTGACCCCAAGGACCTCAAACTCGCCGAGGCGGTGCACACTGAGAGCTAGGTTTGCTTTGATGTGATCAGAGGTCATGGGCTGGGCCATGCCAAGGCTGAGACCAGCAAACTCAGGCCTGTGGGGTTCTGTCCTTCCCCCCAGCCATCCCCACCACAACCATCACTTCCCCCACATCGGCCCCAGTACCTCTTCAGGGATCTGTGGCCTCCTTCTCATTCCTGACCCCACTTCCTGCTGACTGCAGGGGACTCCCGTCTCCCACTTGAGTCTACAGGCCCAGGGAGCCCACAACCACTGTACTGCACGGCTGGGAGCCTGGGGTGCCCCCGCCCCCAAATGCAGTACTGGCCTCCCGCAGCTGCACCCTGAGCTGCCCTCCCCTCCCTGGTGCCTCCTGGGAAGGGTGCTCTGTAAGGGCTGAATCCAGTCATGAACGCTAAGTAACTGTCAGGCTTTGAACTTCGGCTTTCCTTTTGCATCTTTGGCAGACTGGCCTGGTGGTTCTCGACTGGCAGTCATTTTGCCCACCAGGGGACACCTGGCGATGTTTGGAGATATTTTTGGTTGTTGTAGCTGAGGAAGGTGTTACTGGCATTGAGTGGGTGGAGGGCACGGGTGCTGGTCCACCCCCACCCGTGACGGGACATGCTTCACCTCTACAGGGGGGTCTCCAGCTCCGGACGCCAGTAGTGCTGAGGTCAAGAAACCCTGATGAGATGTGTTGTAAAATGAAATCTTATAAAGTATCTACCGGGTGATGTTTAATTATCATTCTCAGAATATTTCCTTTTATGCTTTTTAACTGAGTCTTACCTATATTTTATAATGCTTATTATAATTTAACTAGAACTTTCAATGTGTAATCCGTTTTCTTCGCCTAGTGGTAACTGGATAATTAATACACATATTATATCCATGTCCCAAGTAACTTCCCTTAAAAATGAGATGTATTATAACTTATGTTCTCAGCTTATTCCCTAGATTTATAAGCAAGAGAGATTTAGTTTCTTTTTATCTGTGAAGTAGGTTAAAATTAACCATGGAGAAAAATTTATCATTCTAATAGCTTTCCTCTTTGAGGAATTTACTGTGCCTATTTGAAGGCTGTGAACTACAGGTAGGAGTTGAGAAAGGACTACAAACAAAAGCAAGATAAAAGAGGACCATCACATAAATAGCAAATGGGGACCAGGCAACTGAAACTAGAGGCATTTGGTAAATGAGATCCCTTCATTTAAGGAGTGGCTCAACTGAATCAGGTTGCATTTTAATTCGGATTACTGGAGTCCTTTACAAGCAGAGTGAAAACCAGAGAAAGCCAAAAATATCCATAAGTTCAAAGTCAGGGAAACCCGAAAGAAGAGACCTGCAATGTGCATTGCCATGTGAGAAGAGCTAAGGACCAAGGATTGCTTGCAGCCAGTGCCAGAAAGGCACAGTTTTGTGCTGAGGCCCTGATTTTGGACTTCCCCTAGCCTCAGGATCCTGGGTCAATAAATTCCCACTGTTTAGGTCAACCCATTCTATGGTATTTGTTTTAGCAACTGGGAAATTAAAACTGATACTTACCTCTCAAGTGAAAAATATTCCATAAAAATTCACATCATTATTTTAGCATAATAAAATATATTTTCTACAACATACATTAATTTCTCCCACCCCATCTTAATCAGTCTTTTGAATATATTTTAGGGCTTAGCAGCGTTAACAGCTTTGCAAGTTTCAATGTGTTTTGGTAATACATGATTCCTGAAGCCATTCCCTTAAGCCTGACATAGAGAGAGACATTTGTGTGAAGTGTTTTTTTCAAAGTAAAGCCCACAGATGGACATCTGTCCTCATAGCTTTTGATGAGGAATTTGTATTTGAAACCATGGTTCTGCCTGTCCAAAGTCTTCATTTCTCACTATTGCACATTTACTAAACTTTTAATGCTAAAATATGTGCAAAGTAGTTACTGTTTTTGGGGTTTTAAATGCATTGTCCAATTTCATTCCATAATAACCACATGTGGTTGGTGAATCTCAGTCATTGATTTACCTGGACTAAGCTATTGGGTCAGCATCTTGGCTATCAAACTTTTTTTCCTGGACAGAGGCGATTATGGTGGCCAGCTCCATCGTCAGCTAGTGTGCCTGAGCGGTGCAATCATGGCAACCTGCTCCATCCATCGTTGGTTGCCTTCCCTGGAGGCAGGTGTCACTGCTACTGCCATCTTGGTCATATTTTTCTTTCCCAGGACAGCAGCAATCAGACTCGGCCTGCCTGAGTCATCATCTGCTTTCCTGGATGAGGATAGCGCAACTGTTCGGACATCTGCTATTTTCCGTGGAGGGTTAGGATCCCGGTGCTATCTCAGTCATCTTCGGTTTTCCTGGGTCTAGGTGATCATGGTGGCTTGCTCGGTCATCTTCTGTTTTCCCTGGATGAGGCCATAATGGTGGCTTGCTGGGTTAGCAATTGTTTCCTCTGAATGGAAGCAATAACTGCCAGCCATCTCATCCTGGACCCTTTTTCTTCAAAGGTGTGTAACATATTCTATTTTATCATTGGCTGGTTTCCCTGGACAGTGGTAGTCCTGGCAGCCATCTCAGTTATCTGTCTTCCCTGGCTACAAACAATCATGGCTGCCTGCTCGGCCATCAGCTGGTGTGCCTGGACAGAAACAATCATGGTAGCCTGCTCAGTCATCCACTGTTTTCCCTGGGGTGAGGCAATTACTGCTAGCCATCACATCCTTCTTATACTTGCATCCCCCCCCCCCCCCACACACACACACACAGAGATGACAAGATATCTTATTTTGAAATTGGCTGTTTCCCCAGGATATTGGTAATCGTGGCAGCCATCTCAGGTATCTGTTCTCCTTGGGCGAAAATAGTCATAGCTCCCTGCTCAGTCATCGGTTAGTGGTCCTGGATGGAGGCCTTCATAAACTGCCTGCTTGGTCATCAGCTGTTGTGCCTGGATAAACAATCTTGGCAGCCTACTCTGGCATCAACTGTTTTCCCTGGGTGGAGGGAATTACTGCCACATATCTCATCCTTCTATTGTTTCCCTCACAGATGTGTGCAAGCCATACTATCTTGTTATTAGCTGTTTTCCTTGGACAGAGTTAATCCTGGTAGCCATTTCAATCATCTGTTTTCCCTGGACAGAAACAATCATGTCAGTGTGTTTGAGCATCAACTGACGTGCCTGGATAAAGGCCATCTTGGATGCCTGCTCGGTCATCGGTTGGTGTGCCTGAACAGAAACAATCATGGCAGCTTGCTTGGTCATCCACTGTTTTCCCCGGAGCGAGGCAATTACTGCCAGTCATCTCATCCTTCTAACCCTTCTATTTTTTTCTGTCATAGAACTGTGCAAAATATGCTATCTTATATAGCTATTTTTCCTGGGCAGAAATAATCCTGGCTGCCATCTCAGTCATCTGTTTTCCTTGGATGTGAACAATCATGTTAGTGTGCTCGGTCATCAGCTATTGTGCCTGGATGCAGGCCATCATGGCTGCCTGCTCAGTCATCTACTATTTTCCCAGAATTGAGGCAGTTACTGCCAGCCGTTCCATCCTTCTAATCCTTTGATTTTTTTTCCCCACGGAGGTGTACGAAGATATGCTATTTTGTCATTGGCTGTTTCCCATGGACAGTGGCAATCCTGGACGCCATCATGTCAGTCATCTGTTTTCCTTGGATGGAGACAATCAAGGCAGCCTGCCTGGTCACCAGTGATGTGCCTACATGGAGGCAATCATGACTGACTGCTCTGTCATTGGTTGATGTGCCTGGATGGGGAGCATCAGGGCTGCCTGCTCGGCCATCAGCTGATGTGCCTGGACAGAAACAATCATGGTAGTCTTCTCTGTCATCCCACTGTTTTCCCTGGAGTGAGGCAATTACTGCTAGCTATCTCATCCTTCTAATCCTCCTATCCTCCCCACCCCCCACTCGCCCCCTACGGAGGTGTGCAAGATATGCTATTTTGTCACTGGCTGTTTTCCTTGGACGGAGGCAATCAAGGCAGCCAGCCTGGTCACCAATGATGTGCCTAGATGGAGGCCATCATGGCTGCCTGCTTGGTCATCAGCTGTTGTGCCTGAACAAATAATTATGGCAGCCTACTCTGGCATCTGTTGTTTTCCCTGGATGGAGGGAATTACTGCCACACATCTCATCCTTCTAATCTATTGTTTCCCTCACAGATGTGTGCAAGCCATGCTATCTTGTTGTTAGCTGTTTTCCCTAGACAGAGTTAATCCTGGTAGCCATTTCAATCATCTGTTTTCCCTGGACAGAAACAGTCATGTCAGCCTGTTTGGGCATCAGCTGACGTGCCTGGATAAAGGCCATCTTGGCTGCTTACTTGGCCATCGGTTGGTGTGCCTGAACAGGAACAATCATGGCAGCTTGCTTGGTCATCCACTATTTTCCCTGGAGCGAGGCAATTACTGCCAGCCATCTCATCTTTCTAACCCTTCTATTTTTTCTCTCATAGAACTGCGCAAAATATGCTATCTTGTTATTAGCTGTTTTCCCTGGGCAGAATTAATCCTGGCAATCATCTCAGTCATCTGTTTTCCTTGCATGGAAACAATCACATCAGTGTGCTTGGTCATCAGCTGTTCTGCCTGAATATGAACAATCATGGCAGCCTGTTGGGTCAGCAGCTGATGTGCCTGGATGGAGGCCATCATGGCTGCCTGCTCCGCCATCAGCTGGTGTGCCTGGAGAGAAACAATTATGGCAGCCTGCTCAATTATTGGCTGATGTGCCTGGACAGAAACAATCATGGTAGCCTATTGGGTCATGTGCTATTTTCCCGGGCGCAAGGCAATTACTGCTAGCCATCGCATCCTTCTATTCCCACCCCCCCACCCCCCACAGAGATGTGTAAGATACGCTGTTTTGTCATTGGCTGTTTTCCCTGGATAGTGGCAATATTGGCAGCCATCTCCGCTTCCTTGGACGAAGACAATCATGGCTGCCTGCTCAGTCATCAGTTAATATATTTAGATAGAGGCCATCATAACTGCCTGCTCGGTCATCTGCGGGTGTGTCTGGACAGAGATAATCATGGCCGCCTACTGTCATCCACTGTTTTACCGCCACACATCTCATCCTTCCAATCCTTCTATTTTTTCCCCCACAGAGCTGTGCAAGATATGTTATCTTGTTGTTAGTTGTTTTCCCTGGACAGTGTTAATCCTGGGAGCCATTTCAGCCATTTGTTTTCTCTGGTTGAAAGTAATCATGGGAAGCCTGCTTAGTCAGTGACCAGTGTGCCTGGATGAAGGCCATCATGGCTGCTTGATCGTTCATGCAGTTTTCTCTGGATGGAAGCAATTTATTGTGAGCTATCTCATCCTTTTTATTTTCCCACAGAAATGTACATATATGTTATTTTGCCATTGACTGTTTACACTGGACAGGGGTAATCCTGGCAGCCATCCTAGTAGTCTGTGAGAAGCAACCTTGCAGCCTGCTCCATCAACTGGATGCAGTCATGGCAACATGTTCTGTCATCAACTGTTTTCCCTGAATGTCGACAATTAATGCAAGTTTTTCCTACATAGTATGCAAGACCTGCTATTTTGTCATTGGCTGTTTTCCCTGGATAGAGTAAATCTGGTAGCCATTTCAGTCATCTGTTTTCCCTGGATGGAAACAAAGTCATTGGCTGCTGTGCCTGGATGGAAACAATCATGGCAGTCTGCTCTGTCGGCTGATGTGCCCAGAGCTCACCTCCATAATGGACAGTTTTCACTGGTAAGAGGTAGTTACTGCCAGCCCTCTCACCCTTCAGTGGTTTCTCTACAATACTGTATTATTCATCTGCTGTTTTTGTGTACCAATGAGGTCATGGCTACCTACTCTGTCATTGGGTATTTTCCCTGGACAGAGGTGACCCTCACAACTAATTCAGCCATCAGCTATCTTCCCTGGATTGAGACATCACAGCCTGATTATCTCCTTGATTTTTTTTCTCCTGAGTTGTTCATAGTAGACCATTCCTACTATGCTCTTAGGTGGCGGCCATGATTGTTTCTGTCCAGGCACACCAGCTGATGGCCGAGCAGGCAGTTATGATGGCCTCTATCTAGGTATACTAACTGATGACTGAGCAGGCAGCCATGACTGTCTTCGTCCAAGGAAGCAGAGATGGCTGCCAATATTACCACCTGTTCATAGTAGACCATTGGCTATTTTTCCTGGATGGAGGCGATCATGCAAACTTCTCATTTGTTCATCGGCTTTCTTCCCTGCATGGGGCTAAGTTACCTTGCCTTTTCTCTTTTAACTTTTTAAATGACATGTTTTTTCTCTGTAAAAGTCTAAAAAATGTATATAGTTAAGTGTATTAATCATTGACTGCTTTTGGAATTCGAATGATGTTAGAAATCCTTCTGCATACCAAGTGTGTGAAAGAGTTAAGTATTTCCGTTTCTAGGACGGGTATGGTTACAGGAACGTTTGTGTGCATGAATGTATGATCACAGGCATGTATTCAAAATATACAAAGAATTGCTACAATTCAACAATAAGAAAACAAGACCACCAAATTAAAAAATGGGCAAAGGATGTCAATAGAAACTTCATGCAAAAAAAAAAAGTGCAAATAAGCCTATGATGCTTAACATAATGTCATTAAGGAATTGCAAATTAAAATACTAGTGCCTACTTATTAGAATGGCTAATTAGAAATACCCTGCCAAGTTATTAGAATGGCTACCCCCCACCCCACCAAACTGACAAAAAATTCTGTTAAGGCTGTAGAGCAGCAGGAATGATTCTCATTCGTTGCTGGCAGAAATGAAATATGGTTTAGCCGCTTTGGAAGAGGGGTTGGCAGGTTTTTGCAAACCTAAATACCATCTTACCATATGATCCAGCAACCACCGTTCTAGAAAGTTACCCATATGAGCTGAAAACATATGTCCATGCAAAAATCTGCATGTAAATGTTAACAGCATCTTTATTCATAATTACCAAAAACTGAAAGTAGGCAAAATATTCCTCAATAGACAAATGGATAAACAAGAAAAAAACTTGATATATTCATACAATGAAATATTATCCAGTGATAAAAAGAATAAAGTCATCAAGTCCCCAAAAGACAAAGGGAACCTTAGATGCATATTGCTGAGTGCAAGAAGCCATTGAAATAATGTCTGATTCTAGAAAAGGCTAAACTACAGAGAGAGTAAAAAGATGGGTAGTTTCCAGGGGGTAGGAGGCGGGAAGGAATGATGAATGGGTGGTGCTCAGAAGATATTAAGAATGATGAAACTATTCTATATAATACAGTGATGGCAGATACGTGACACGCATTTGTCAAAATCTGTAGAACTGTGAAACACAGAGTGAATCCTAATGTAAACTACAGACTACTCATCTTTGAACTCTTTGCTGCTGTTGGATGATGTATTCTATATATGATTATTAGACCTAAGTGATTTATAGTATTATTCAAGTCTTCTATTTCCTTTTTTATCTTCGGTCTAGATGTTCTAACCATTATTTAAGGTGGTGCACTTAAGTCTTCTACTATTAATAAAGATCTGTTTTCCCTTCAGATCTGTCAAGATGTGCTTCATGTATTTTGGGGCTCTGCTGTTAGGTGCAGGTATATTTGTAATTGTTATATCTTCTTGAATTGATCCTTTCATTAGTATAAAGTGCCCTTCTTTGTCCCTTGTAACAGTTTTTTTTTACTCAGAGTCTCCTTTATCTGATATTATACAGCTACCCTGGTCCCTTTTCAGGTATTACTTGCATGGAATGTTTTTTTTCCATTCTCTTAGTTTCAAACTACTTGTGTCTTTGAATTTAAGGTGAGTCTCTTGTAAGCAGCATGCTCTGTTTTTTATCCATTCTGCCAATCTCTAACTTTTGACTGGAGAGTTTAATCCAGTCAAATTTAAATTTAAAGAAATTACTGATAATGCAGGTCTTTCTGCCATTTGCTATCTGGTGTTTGAAAGTCTTATACCATTTGTTGTTTGCCCCTCAATTCTTTGTTAATATCTACTTTCATATTTCGTATTAATATTTCATATTTACTTGCTTTTTGTGGTTTACCATTTTGAGACCTTTCTCATTTCTTTCTGTTTCTATTTTTCAGATATTTTCTTTGTAGTTACCATGGGGCTTAAATTTAACATCCTAAATCTATAACAATCTAGTTTGCTTTGATAACAATATAATTTCAATAGCATACATGAACACTGTCCCTATACACTCTTTCACCTCACCTTTTTGTTGTATTTGTGACAAATTATATCTTTATACATTGTATTCCAAACCTTAGATTTATCATTACTTTTTATGCATTTGCATTTTAGAAACTGTAAGAAGTAAAAGTGAAATTACATACAAAAAAATACAGTACAGTAGTACTGGCATTTATAATAACTCATATGGTTATTTTGACAGGCAGCCTTTATTTTTTTATGCTGCTTTGATTCAGTGTCTAGTGTCCTTCCTCTAAGGCTGAAGAACTCGCTTTAGAATTGCTTGTAGGGCAGGTCTAGTGAGGATGAAATCCATCCCTCAGCTTTAGCTGGTAATGTGTTAATTTCTCCCTCATTTTTGAAGGACAGTCTCACAGGATATACGATTCTTGTTCAGCAACAAGATTTCTTCACTCAGCACTAAATATTTTGCCCACTGCTTTCTTGCTTTCATGGGTTCTGATGAGAGATCGGCACTTAATCCTACTGGGACTCCCTTGTTCATAACACATTGCTTTTCTCTTGAAGCTTTCACAACTCTTTCCTTGTCCTTAACATTCAACTGTTTGATGACTGAGATTGTCCTGTTTCGACTTTGTTGGGTGTTTTCAATGTGTTTATTTAGGTTTTTCATTATATTTGAGAAGTTTTCTGCCAGTATTTCTTTGAATAGTCCTTCTGCCTCTTTCTCTCTTTCTTCTCCCTCTGGGACTCCCATGTGTATATAAATGCATGTGATGGGGGCTGTTCTAGTTTGCTAGCTGCTGGAATGCAATATATGCAGAATTGAAAGGGTTTTAAAAAGGGGAATTTAATAAGTTGCTAGCTTACAGTTCTAAGGCTGAGAAAGTATCCCAACTATTTCTATAGACTTGTTTTAGTTGGGATATTTTCTCAGCCTTAGAACTGTAAGCTAGCAGCTTATTAAAGACCACACTATGGACACTGTCATGCTAGAACCACAATGCTGCCAATGGCTGTTGGACTCTCTGCTTCATGGTGCTGTAGCATTTTCTGCTCTCTCTGAATCTCTAAAATGTTTCCTCTTTTATAGGACTTCAGAAACTAATCAAGACCCACCCAAATGAGTGGAGACACATCTCCCCTAATCCAGTTTAACAACCACTCTTGATTGGGTTACATCTTCAGGGAGATGATCTAATTACAGATTCAAATATACAGTATTGAATGGGGATTATTCTGCCTTTATAAAATGTGATTTTGATTAAAGCATGGCTTTTCTATGGTTCATGCATCCTTTCAAACCAGCACAGGGTCCCGGAGGTGTCTTACATGCTTTTTAATTTTTTTCTTTCTGCTCCTTGGCCTGAGTTATTTCAATTGTCTTGTCTTCAAGTTCACCGATTCTTTCTTCTGCCCCTCCCATCTGCTATTGAAACCCAGAGAATGTTCATTTCATTTATTGTCTTCAACTCTATTTTTTATTTGTTCCTTCTAAAAATTTCTGTCACTTTATTGAGACCTCATATTTTTTCATTGTTTTCCAGATATCATTTAGTTGTTTCTCTGTATATTCCTTTATCTCCTTGAGTATACTGAGATTTGTTTTAAGAGTCTTTCTCTAGTATGTCTATAGGGTACATAGTTTCATTTGTGCAAACCTTGCCTCCCTGACTTATTAGTACTTTTTTCTCCCATTGTTTCCATGAAAACAAATGAATTCATAACTCCATCATTAATCAATTTATAATAAGGAGTCTCTGGTGCCCAGATTGATAATACTGGTCAAAACTCAGTCTTATTGCCATAAAAGAAAGGGTCTCTGCACAAAGGCTATGACAGAGTACATAAGCAAACTTATGTACATTTTATCAGGTACCTCCCAAGCCTTGTGTTAGTGGAGAACTTCCTGGGTCCAGCTGCTGCCCTGGATGGCATCTTTAGTTTGTAAACCTCTGTTCTAATTTGCTAGCTGTTGAAATGTATTATACCAGAAATGGAATGGCTTTTAAAAGGGAGAATTTAATAAGTTACAAGTTTACAGTTCTATTTCCATGAAAATGTCCCATTTAGAGCAAAGATATAGAAATGTCCAATCTAAGGCATCCAGGGAAAGATACCCTGGTTTAAGAAGGCCGATGAAGTTCAGGGCTTCTCTCCTAGCTGGAAAAGCATATGATGAGCAGGCAATGTCTGCTAGCTTCCACTCCAGGCTTCTTGCTTTATGAAGCTTCCTCTGGTGTATTCTCCTTCTTCATCTCCATTCATCTCCAAAGGTCACTTGCTGGCAGACTCTGTGGTTCTCTTGGCCTCGTGGCTCTGCTTGGCTCTGCAGTGGCTTTCTTGTCATTCTCAAAAAAGGAACTCTCTCCAAAATGTCTCCTCTTTTATAGGATTCCAGTAAACTAATCCAGACCCATGTAGAATGGGTGAAGACATGTCTCCATCTAATCAAGTTTAATACCTACAACTGGTTCAGTCACATCTCTGTGGAGATAACCCAATTAAGTTTCCAACCGACAGTATTGGATAGGGATTAGAAACCATTGCTCCCATAAGACTGATTAGGATTAAAACCTGGCTTTTCTAAGGTACATAAATCCTTTCAGATCAGCATAGCCTCCTTCTCACAACGAATGATTATATGGACCACCTGTATCTTCCGGAGGTGTTCTTTAGGTGTTCTTTGGGCTTCTCGGCAAAAGTGCAAGCACCTTGGAAACCAACGTGGTAGCATTGTGGTTCTAGCATGACAATGTCCATAGTGTGGTCTTTTTCATTTATAGTTTCTGGATTTTTATTTTGTTCCTTTTGATGGGCCATCATTTTCTGTTTCTTTCTTTGTTTTCTAATCTTTTGTTGCACACTGTACATTTTAATATTTTAATTTGTTAACTCTGGGATTTTTTTTTCCCCAACGGGCAGTCACCAGGAATTGAACCCGGGTCTTTGGCATGGCAGGCAAGAACTCTGCCTGCTGAGCCAACATGGCCCTAACTCTGGGATTTAGTCACTGAACTGTCTGTTCCTTAAATTTGTATCCAGGTAGTGAAATGATAGGGATTTCCTTGAGTTCCAGGAGCTAACAAAAACAAAACAATGCAAAAAGCACCTTTCACATCTTTACAAATTATCTCTCCATTGACTGGTTCTCTTCTTCAGAATGTAGCCCTCTTATGAAGAAGATCAGTGGGAAGAGTAGGGTTTTCTCTGTCTTTTCTGAGCCTGCATCTTCTCCTGGGCATAAGCTCACTCAGGGTCTTAGGAAGTCTTGATCTTAAAGCAGTAATACTTTGTTGCAGGCTGCTTTGACTTGTTTCTTACCCTGCTTTAGCTATCTACAAGCTGTTTCTTGTCTTTGCAGGACAAGTTCTGGCAATGCTACTCAGATATCAATGTTCTGGTTCAGTCTTTCAAGCTACGTCAGGATGATTTGGTCCTTTCATACAGGCACCCCCCATATTGTGTACAAGGGTTTCTCTGCTCCCTCTACACAGGGCCAGGGACCCACAATGGACCTGCAGGCCATCTTCATACTATACCAGGGAGGTGAGTGTGGGAGGGGCAGCGAGGGTACTATAAGCTTCTCCTACCATTTTTAAAGATGTACTTTCTTGATTTGGCACTTCCCAGTTAACTGTTTAACTGTTTCCCAGAGTTTTTAGGAAGGGAGCTTTGTTGTTTTTTGTTAATTGTTCAAAGATTCTGTGGTGGGATGGCACCTAGAGCATCTTACACCACCTTTGGTTAATTAGAAGTCACCAAAATAGAGCTTTTAAAGATACAATGAGTCTCAGACGAACCTGATCCTGCTTTCAAGAGAGGAAAACATTCTAGAGAATTAAGATATTTTTCTCCTGAGCACACCGCTCTTGAATAACATAACTGAATTTAAATACCAGTCTAATGTTACCCCCTTGCTATTCTCTTTGCCTCCAAATCCAATTGAACATATTCCTGAAAGAAACCCTAAAGTACTTCAATATCTGTCCAATTGTCATTTACTTCCACATGAGTTGGACAAATTCTTGATATTTTGCTAATCGTCTACAAAGTAGTTTTATTTGTATATATGTCTTTTGCCTTCATTTTGATGGTAATCATTTTGATGCATGATCACAATGGCCAACTGTGTACAGGACCTGTCCTGAAGATTAAGGTACTGATGATGGCTGGTGGTTGCAGTTATCCTGGCACCTGGTAACACCCTTTAATAGTCTCAAGGCAATAAGGAAAGAGAAGAGTCGGACCGGGTACATACAGGATGGGTTTATTCCACTAAGCACTAATTAACCTCAGTACAGGTTGTTGGGTGAATTTCGGTTTTCCAAAGAAAGGAAAAAAGAATGCACTTATGCTGAGTATAGGGGTGTGGTGGGTGGGTTCAGCCATAACCAACTGTGCAATCATTGCTTATGTCAAACTCAGAACCTAGCATATGGCAGCCACTTCCAGAGTTGCTTTGTGAGTACCAATTTAGTTTCAGCAAAGCAGCAGCATCCACCACACTAAATCATAATTGAATCTTGTTAGCATTCTAGTTTCATCTGCCTTTAATTTGTAAATATGGTTTGGTTTGAAAGTTGTATAAGAGCTAAATATCAAGAACTTTACAATCAGTTCATGTTTGTATAAATAGATGTAACATGAAGGAAACAATTTAAGTCAATCCTGGAGGTCAAGAAGAACATTTCTTTTGAAGGGCAACTGGGCATACACAGTCTGCAGCAGCTTGTAAAGCACTTACACCTGACTCCTCTGCCTTGCCTTTTGTCAGAGGTTCACTGGAATGTATGAGTGCCTGGGACTGCACTTCGGGGAAACAGAGGCACTTTATTTGCGTATAATTTGTGAGGAGACAACAGGCGGGCGAGTCCTCCCTTGCTGTTTTCATTTAATTTAGCTTGAGAGGCAGGGCAGCTGAAATTGAACCACCAGTCAGGGTAGGCTATCTGAAGGGCAGATTTCACACCCACATGGTCAACTGTTGAGTCCCTTTGTTGTCTAAGCCTTCCGCTTGGTTTGCCTTTTGGTTCTCCATTGCTGGCTGACATTCCATCATAGCTGCCGAAGGTGGGCGGATTCTCTGCTGCAGGAGTTGGGGCTTGTTAAAGAATCCTATCGTGGTGCACTGCCAAGGGCCGTGGTGCTCGCAGGAGGCTGTGGATGCTCCCAGTGAGTGTCCTTCATGGATTGTTCTAGAAGCTGTGTCCTGCTGACCCTACCACAGATGATGATAACGAGAAACATATCTGCAGAAATGGTATTTTCTAGAAGAAAGGGTGCAGGTGGACTCCTTCCCCCACCACAGATGCATGCTTTTTCTTCCTCCCTCCTTCCTTCCTTGCCTCCCTTCTTTCCTTCCTTTCTGTGACAAAATTCTCTTGCCTGATGTACTCACTAAGCAACTGCTGAGACACCAGGGTTTCAAAGAGTTTATTACTAGGTGCACAGTAGCAGAGCAGACGGCCCAGCAACCCAAGGTCAGTCTCCCTGAACTACACTAATTCTTATAGTTTTATTAGCAAAAGAGATGTGCAGGTTTTGGGATCATGAGCACAGTCGCCCCAGATGGTATGATTAGAGATGATGAAATTATTGAGCATGCGCAGACTGATGACACGCTTAGGACATGTGTGAGAGTCCCGCCACTGAACCTTGCCAGCAGAGAGACCAAAGAACTCACGAGGTATGAACTGAGGCATGAACTTTAATACAGGAATTTACTTACAGGCCGAAAGAAGGAAGCTAATCAGGCCATCAGGCTGCTCCAAAGGTGGTCATCCAGAGCTCAGGTGAAAGCACTCAGCACTTAGGCGGGAATCAGCATGGCCAGTTATAGGGGCCAAGACCAAGACATTCCACTGAGTATGAGAACATGGGCACAGCAGAAGAGGCTCGTGACACAAGGGTAGGACCGACTGTTTGTGTGCACAGGGGAAAAATTATAGGTTGCTTTGTCAGTGACAGTAAACATGATGACATCACAAGGACTCCAGGAAGGAGGGAGGGTAGAGATGAACACCCTGCACAGAGGAGGGTCTGGGCTCTTACACTGACCATTTGCACACTCCTCCTTCCTTAGGGAGGTGAGCTGAGACACTAACTGACCCAGGTCCTGCCAGCTGTGTGCTTTCAAGTTTTACAAAGACTTAGGGAATGACTGGGCACCCCAAATCCACCCCCATGCAACACTTTGCATTGACCAGAGGACAGGCATTACATCCATTGTCCACAAGAAAACAGCAAGCAACAAAATACAAACAAATTAGCACATGCAGAAAGTAGTCCTGCTAGTAAGGGACACCACAGCCAAGGTAGAGAATTAAAGCATTGTGAAAGGGGAGCATCTGATGAGTGTTCAATGTTTTGTATGTTGACTTTGCATACGAATTACAAAGTTTGTGTAACATTTTGTGAGTTATAAGGTATATATACATAACATTGGATATTTATTAAAGCACAGGTACCACCCTGCACTGTGGTGAGAATATCTAGTGCCATTCTATTTCATAAAACTACCTTTCTAAGTTGTATGGGTTCTTCATTAAGTAAGGATATAGCTAATTTTGATTCATGGAGTGTGCATGCAGTGTGACTGACCTGAGCAGTTACTTGTTTTTCAGGTGCTATAGCAGCGCTGCCTGGGATGAGTATAGCTAGGGGATAGAACCAGCAGGCAGTTCACTTGACTGTATCTCAGGTTTTTGCCATTTCCCAATTACTGGGTGGCTGTGGCAAGGTATCATAAAGAGCAGCATGTACATAGTTCTCCCCCTGTGTACACTGTCCAGTCCAGTTACAGGGCAAGTAGGGCCAGCCATTTGGCCCACAGGTCCAGGGTCACCCCACGGGGGAGGAGTAGGCCCTGTGCTTCTTACTTACATTTTGCCATGGGAAGAGGCTGCTGTTTTGCAAACAGATGCTTACATTACAAAGTTCAGTAGCAGCCACCCCATGTCCTTATACCCTTCAAGACACTCCATGCAGAAGGTGCCACTTTGCCCATAGTGACCGTCTCAGCAGTGAGCCACCCCAAGCCATCATAGGCTAAATATCCAAGTATAGGCCTGGATTCTTTGACTTGTCCCCAGACCAGGGAGTATATGTAAGACTAGGAACCGGCCCGAGAAGGCAAAGTCTGTGGTGACGAAGAGAAAGAAGTTTTCCCAAACTCACTGCTGGTGGATGTTCTGACACATTGGCATCACATGCCACATTGTCGCATCCCACATCATTCGGGTGGCAGGAGTGACAGTCCACAGGAGGCCCGTGGCTCTAGTAGATACCCAGCACTGGGACCTGTTGTGTGCACAGGTTACAGCAGAAGCCCACTGCAGAAAGGTATTTCCCACAGTACTACAGGCGAAAAGAAAGATGTTTATGGGGAACAGTAAGGGGCAGGTCTTGGTGGTCTAATATACATGCTAAATTCCCACTAGTGGATCAAAGGGTCACTGGAGAGGGTGAGTTATGGGGGGGGCTTCAGATACCATATTATTCCCCCCTGAGGTGATGCACAGCCCCCGGGAGTGGGGCCTACCACTAGCTTGGGCATAATAAGACTCCACAGTATTAGACACATGGTGCCTCGTGGTATGGGGGATCCAGGGTCAACAATATAAACAGTTTTTGGCATTTTGTGAAGGAACTGTGGCTTGATGCTTAAATGCTGAACAATCCCAACACCCCATGAGCTTAGGATTCTAACCAGTATGGCTGCATAGGTCAGGACCAGGGCCAATCAGCCTCATTTTCTAATGCTTGTGGCACAGGCAAGAGCAAGTTGTCATCATTACATGTCTGTGGCTGCAATGCCACTGGCCCCTTTACCTATATCCTCAGGGCATGCATGGGTCCAGCTGTCACCATCTCAGTGGGTGCCAGGGCGGCCACCCTGGGCCTAGAGTTGATATTGGTCAAGGCAGGGCACAACCATCAAGCCCACTGTTGCAGGGACCTTTTGTCATCTTTTAACTGCTCCTCTAAGAAACCGTTCATCCTTTGACTAATCCTGCTGTAAGGTAAATGGACAGTCCATAAACTATCATCTCCATTGCCCAAGCCTGAGTCAACTGTCCATTGAAAGGGGTCGGTCTATTGCTGTCCACATGGGCAGGGACCCCAAAGAAGGCACTTATTTTCTCTAGGCTTTGGTATAGTAGCCCTTTGGGTAGTCTTTCCAACTTGGAAGGCCAGCAGCAGCCCTGTGGCCATAACTACGGCTGTGGAGGTGGACTCTGCCCTTCAGAAAGAGGGAGAGGTCCTACGTAGTCTACTTGCCACCAGGTGACCAGGAGCTGCTCCGGGCCAATGTGGACAAGTTGATACGGAAGCATCTTGGCTGCTGTAGTGAGCGCAGGCAGGCATCTACTACTTCTTTTATCTGCTGTCATGTTGTGCCACTTGCTACAAAGTCTGATACCCTCAATGCCCTGTTTTCCAGTCACTCAGCAGCTTCATGTGCTGCAGGCAATAGCTGCAAAGTTTTACCAAAGCATCCGCCTCAGTGTTGCCTCATAATGAATTAGCATTATGGGCAGAAACATGGAAAACAGTTTCCATGCATTTATGGCACACAGTCCAGATGTCTCCCCACATTTCTCCCACAACCACTGTCCACTGTTCCTGTTTCCACGTGGCCATCCATACTGTTAAGCCTCGGTACACAACCCAGTTGTGCAAACGGTCAGTGTGTCCTCGGGTTTATGGGCAACACCATCCACATGGCCCTTAGTTCAGCCCACTAGCTGCTTTGCAGAGTTCTAGTCTCCCACCAGACAGGCTCGCTGCTAAGCTGAACAGCCAAAGCGTCCATGTAGCAGGTTTCCTATGTGCGGACCCATCGGTGTACCAGGCAAAGCCAGGTGTGCTCCTGCTCCCATCAGTCGTGGGCATGGGAACAGCCACTTTGGAATGGTCGGGTGGAAGAGGGCAGCATTGTTCTTCTACATAAGAGACTGGTCCTAAGATGCCACGCATCTCTGCACTTAATGGGCTGTTGCTGAAAACACTTCACTGCCAGAGATAGGCCCTCCACTTTGTCAGCATCCTAAGCTGGGCACTCCCAGAACGGGGGTTACTGGTTGTGTCATGGCACTTTGCAAAGTCACTGGGCATTTTTGAGTTAGTCCTTCCACTTGCAGCAAGGCATTATAGGCTGTACACAACTGTTTTTCTAAAGGACTCGATCTCAACTCTGCTTCTTTGCACCACTGAGACCAGAATTCAATAGGTATGCGTTTTGTCTGTTGCCATTACCACCGGCCAATATCAGTACTGGCCATGCCCAAATCACAAGGTATGTCTAGATCCATTTCCCTCCCCGCTGCCCCAGGGCCTGTGCTGCAGCCTGTTTTGACTTTTCAAAGGCAGCCTGCTGGGGATATTCCATTCTCAAGCTTTCCCCTTTCAAACTAATGTGTACAGAGGTTTTAGGATTTGCATTGAGTGTGGTATGACTGGTCTCCAATATCCAAACAAACCCAGGAATGCCATTCATTGTTTGAGAGTATAGGGGGTGGGATAATTTTGTACTTTGTCAGCAATAGCAGAGGGAATAGTCTTAGGTCTTACCAGACCAAACACCACCCAAAAGTTTGACAGAGCATCCAGGCCCTTGTAATTTGTCTTGATTTACTGCCCATCCTCAGCTATCAGGGTAGGTCACCACTGTGTTGGTGGCAGTTTCTAGTTCTACAAGAGAATTTCTGTTTAGCATGACGTCATCAGTGTACTGAAAGAGAGTCACATTTTCAGGAAGTTTCCACACCTTTGGGACTTATGCTACCAGCCCATATCAAATATTGGGACTGTGAAGATACCCCTGGGGTAGCACAGTAAATGTCCATTGTTGTCCTCCCCACATGAATGTAAATGCAGGCTGGCTGGAGAGATCTAAAGAAATATTGAAGAAAGCATTAGCGAGGTCTAATACAAAATGAAATTGGCCTAAATGAGTACTTATGTCTTGTAACAGAATGGCAATATTTGGCACAGTTAAGGACAAAGGAGGGCTTATTTATTTAGCTCTCTATAGCAATTGCCATCCACCTAGTCCCATCGGGTTTCTCTGCTAGCCAAACATGGCTACTGAAAGGACTACGAGTTGAAATAATAATGCCTGCTTTTCTTGCTCGTTAATACTGATGGTGATTTCCTGATGGCCTTGGGATAATTTGTATTGGCATACTGCCACCGTGCATCTAGGAGAGGGTAGCTTCACTGGTGACCAAATAGTATGGCCTCCCATGACAGCCTTGACCACCTGGCACTGGAGGCAGAATTCCCCTCTAGTAAGTTTGCAAAATAATGTTTTGTAATGTATCAATGCCTAATGTACACCCTGGAACATGGGATATATATACTGTATAAGTTCAGGGGAGGGGGGCAACCATCCAATCTGCATTAACAGCCGAAATTGTGTGGTTTTAATCCCTTGACCTCAAGACCATGTTACAGTTCACGTGGGACCTCTGGCCATGGCTGTTTCCCATATATTAAGGTACATTCTGCTTCAGGGTCCACTAACGCTAAAACCCTATGTTCATTGGGTGAGGACCAAAGATACTTAGTTCTATGTGCGGCCTCCGATCCCCAGTGTCCCCCAAAACTGCTCTTACTTTTAAGGGGGATTCCTTGATCTCCTCAGCCGGTGGTGCAGAGGCTCCTACCAGGGCATCGGCTGAGCCTTCCAGCCAATATCCTCCTCCTCTAGTGCCTTGATCTGAAGCTTAATAAATCTTTGGTTTTGGGCAGCTTACTCCATGATTTGACCAGCACTGCATTTGGCTGCCCGACAATATACTAGGTCTTAGTTCCTGCAGCTATCAGATCTGCCCACATCTGTTGGCCTGATACTTGGTTTGGGCCATTGTGCATCATGGCCTGAACAGCCCCCCACCCCCAGTCTGGTTGTGCCGCAGGTGATCTCTTTCTCCCAGAGGAGCTCTTGTCTTAGCAGCCTCTGAGATGGATTGCTTAACCATCTGACTGAGACCTGGCATTAAAGCCCCATACCACTGATTGGGGACAGTTTTTAGGATTATGTCACACATTCCTACAGTGAAATTTACACTACTGGGTCCAACAAAGATGGGTGGATAAATTGCCCGCTTCATGCCTAATCCCCGTAGCATATTTTAGCGCTCATCAGTAGTGCTTCACTGGGGGGGCTGGGTGCGATAAATCTCCCTTGCTGGGCCCCACTCCCTTACATATCAGTAAAAGTCAATCCAGTAATGAGCATGCTTCTTGGTTAGGGTCTGCCACATGATGCGCTGATGCAGTGAAGAGTGATTAGTGAGAGAAGCTAATTTGCTTAACTCATACCCTGAGAGCAATATGCCATCAGCAGCCCTGTCCCATAATTGCTGCACCCAATTTGCAAAAGTTTCTTTGGGTTTTTGGCGGTATTGAAGGCCCATTTCCCTCAATTCAGAGGTAGTGAAGTCTGGTGAGGTAACATGTATCTTGTGTTTGGTCTCGGGTCCTCATGCCCCCACCCCCCACCCCCACCCCTTGTAGGACTGCAGCAGTTTGGGATTTGACCTTCTTTTGTACTAAAAGGCAAACTGATTTGTGCTTTCCCACTGCTTCTTCACAACTGTGGATCTTATTAATCTGAGGAAAAGTCCACAGGTCCTGTACCTTAGGATCTGACCCAGGGCAAGTAAGGATATGCCTTTCTTGGACCTTATGCAATTTAGTCCCCTTATTCTAGCATGACGACATGCCAAAGACTCCTAGTTTTCATGCACTTGCTTTAACCTCACATTCAAGGCATCTTCAATTCTGCTTGGGCTATCCACATATCTCTTTCTAATTTAAGTTCCTCTTCCAGGCTGCAAACCACTGCTTCAGCCTTCAGTGCATTCTCAGTGGTGGTGCATGCTGCTTCCAGCAATAGTCAGGCTGCTGCTGCCTGTTGCATCCTGTCTTGCAGCTTGTTGCAAAAGCGCTATTAGTCAGCTGGGGAGTTACAAGCATCTCCATGTTCTCTCGGCAGTTGCCATTTATCTAGGAGGGCAGCTGCCCCTCCCAACATAGACATTGCAGGCCAGCCCTGTATCCCCATGCCATCAGAAGCAGGGATTTCTTTGGTCTCCTGGCTGGCATGCCAGTTGTCCGGGCCTGCAAGGCCCTTCGCAACTGAGAGCTCAAGGAAAGTGCTAGGTACATACTGAGAAATGAACTTTATTATAGGAATTTACTTAAGAAATAAAGAAGGAAGCTAGTAAGGGAATCACGCTGCTCTATTAAGGCAATCATTCAGAGCTCAGGTGAAAGCACTCTGCACTTAGGCGGAAATCAACAGGGCCCATTATTGGGCCCGAGACAAAGACATTCCATTGAGTATGAGAACATGAGCACAGCAGAGGGGGTTGGGGACAAAAGGACAGGATTAATTATAGTTTGTATGCACAGGGGAAGGATTATAGGTTGCGTTGTAGATAATAGTAAACATGATAACATCACAAGGACTCCAGGAAGGAGACAGGGTAGAGATTAACTCCCTATGCAGAGAGGGGTCTTGTCTCTTATGTACATCAACCATTTGCCCACTCCTCCTTCCTTAGGGAGGTTAGCTGAGACACTAACTGACCCAGGCCATGAAAGTGGCTGCTGCATGCTTTCAAGTTTTACAAAGACTTAGGGAATGGCTGGGTCCCTATGTCCCAACAGTAAGAAAATGGCAGAATGAGGTCAAGGTGACTTGTAGGTTAAAGTCTAAGCTACTGAACATGTCAGGAGGGCCCACTTTGGTTAGATCCAGTCTCCGTTATCAAGACAACTTTGGATTTCGGGTGGGTTAGTTCTGGGCTGACCCAAGACTCTTTACTGTTAAACATTAGGGACTGTCTTTCCCGATTACAAGACTACAAAGTTGAAAAACTGGATAACTGGGTACAAATGAAGGTTAGTCACAAGGTTTTTACAATCACAGGGGTAGAAGGCAAGGGTTATACAATCATTATCAGAATCAAGGCAGCTGGATTACAATTTAGAGATGTCAAGAATTTCCCTCTGTCTACTCCAATATACTAGAAAGCCAAAAGGAATATCTATATAATGATCCAGCAATCAAATCATCCTTTAAATCCTAATTTCTCGGTTGTATTTCCTTCTTTACTTTCCTTCCTTCCCTTCCTCTCTCTGATTCAAACATCATGTGGTGAGGTCACTGTGTTAAAATTCACTAGGATAAACCCATCACTTACATACTTGGCCCATCTCTCTTCTCTCCTTATCTTTTTTAAAACTTTTTTTATTATGAAATATAACCTATATTCAAAAAAGCAATAAATTTCCAAGTACATTTTAGTAAGTAGTTATAGAACAGATTTCAAAGTTTGGTATGGATTACAGTTCCACAATTTTTTGTTTTTTCTTCTAGTTGCTTCAAGACACTGGAGACCAACAGAAATATCAATATAATAATTCAGCACTCATACTCATTTGTTAAATCCTATGTTCTCTGTTATACTCCTCCTCCTCTTTAAATAACGTATATACATAAAAGCAACAAATTTCAAAGTACATTGTAACAATTAAGTTGTAGAATAGATTTCAGAGTTTGGTATGGGTTATAATTCCACAATTTTAGGTTTTCATTTCTAGCTCTATGGTACTGGAGGCTAAAAGAAATACCAGTATAATGATTCAGCACTTGTACTTATCTGTTAGACCTGACTTTCTCTGTATGATTCCACCATCACCTTTGATCTCTCTCCCATTCTTTAGGGGTATTTGGGCTATGCCCATTCTAGCTTTTTCATGTTGGAAGGGGCTATTGATAATATGGGATGGGGGACAGAACTAGTTGATGTTCTGGAAGGGCTGGCCCCTCTGCATTTCAGGACTTACCTGGTCTAGGGACCTATCTGGAGGTTGTAGATTTTGGAGAGTCTGTAGAATTGGAACCTTTGGAATCTTATATAATGTCCTAGGTGTTCTTTAGGATTGGCAGGAATGGTTTTGGTTGGGCTTTGGCAAGTTATGGTAGGTAGCAATGTCTAACTGAAACATGCGTAAGAGTGACCTCTAGTGTAGCCTCTCGATGCTATCTGAACTCTCTCAGCCACTGAACCCTTATTTGTTACACTTCTTTTCCTCCTTTTGGTCAGGATGGCTTTGTTGATCCCATGATGCCAGGGCCAGACTCATCCCTGGGAGTTATCTTCCACACCGCCAGGGAGATTTTCACCCCTGGATGTCATGTCCCATGTACAGGGGAGGGCAGTGATTTCACTTGCAGAGTTGGGCTCTTCTCTCCTTATCTTGAAACAATCTAAAGGCAATACCTGATGCTAAGACAGCTGTAAAGACCAGGCACTGAATCTTCATAGCGGGTCTTGCTTCAATTGTTATTACTTTAGTAAATCTTAATTAAGAATGGAGGATAAAGTGGTCTTTTTTGTTGTGATTTTTTTCTGGCTTAAGGCTGATTTCTTTCTGTGTGCTATGAAAATCACCACTTATTTCCAAATAATTCAGATAGAAAATTTTAGAATTAGTTTTGACCTTTTCTTCTCCTTGTGCTCTGTTTCTTACCAGTTATTCCCCAAGTCTCAAAGATCCTTCCTGCTTAGTATATTTTCGTATAAAATACTGTTTTGATGTTTTTATATTAAAATGCAGTTTGGCATATTATTCTATATGTTGATGATAATTGTGGCAAATTTAAATAGAGTGACCTGGCATGCAGGAACCATTTGTCTCAATTATAATATAATCTTTATTCACTGGGTAAATATTTATTGAGTTTCCAAGCCCACTGTGAACGTGTATGTTCTTGGGGGTTCAGGAAGATGCAGAGCTTGATCTGGTCAATGAAATATGAATATAATTTGTTTGCTTTTCAAAGTGTGAATTCATTTTATGAATTCATTTGGCGTAGACTGTACATCTACTGTGTGTTAGGCAAAGGCAAAGCCAGTGAACAAGGCAGACAATAGCGTGGGGTTAGACTAAGTAAGCACATGAATAAAAATGTCAGTGATGAACTATGATAAATGCCAAGAAAGAAAATAAATTAAAAAGTGGAATGATAGGATAGAGTTTCACAGAAGACGACCAGACTTTGAAAGGGTGATGGGAAAACTCCATCTGAAACTGACACCTAAGGCAGAGACTCACCCAACACCACTAAGAGCTACGAATTGTTATTCCAGAGAGAGGGAAAGGCATGAGCACATGCATAGTATGTGAAAGGGCTGGAAGGTTTGAGAATTTTACTACGAAGGCCAGGGTGGTTGGAACATGGTGTGCAAGGAGAGGATACGAGCACCACTTAGACTGTTTTCCAGGGATACTGAAGGCCACCATATGCATTATCATCTAGGCTGCACCTCTAATCTCTAACACACGGAAAGTAGCAATTTAATCAAAGATTGAATCTGCAATTTTTTTTGTTTTCCTCCATAAAGTGTGACAGAATTTTAATTCATTAATTCAGGATTACATGAACATTTGGAGAGGGCTGTCAATAATATGGGACAGGGGCATGGAACTAGTTGATGTTCTGGAGGGGCTGGCCCCTCTGTGTTTCAGGACTTATCTGGTTCAGGAACCCATCTGGTAGTTGTAGGTTTTACAGAGTTACCCCAGTGCATGGAACATTTGTAGAATCTTATGTACTGCCCAAAGGATTGGTGTCTTTTACTGGCTTCAAATTATACCCCAATAAAGCCATAAAGCTTTTTTTTTTAATTACACAAATAGTTGATGACAGAGGCTGTATTCTAATAGATTTTTGCATAATCTCAGAGATCATACTTTTTTGTGTGGAACCACACTGATTTGGAAGATGTCGATGGCAAATCCCAGTGTGCTACTTAGCAAACTTCCCATGTTCTTATTTTAGTCTCTAGTGTTTCTTGTTAGATTGAATTATGAGTCATTATTTAATCAGGCAGAATGATTTATTCATCAAGGAGTAGGGAGATGCTACACAACTGAATTCTGCAGAGAACTTAAACACCAATGTCACCCTTCCATTGCTGAAATAAACAAGTAGTCCGACAAAAGCAGTGGGAAGGTGTGGTTTAGCAGTGTGGTCTTTAGCCATTGGCTCAGCGAGTACTTGGCGTTACGGATCCATTTCTTGATTGTCCAGGTCCATGTGGTGAATTTCAGTGACAGCTTTCTGAAAAGTTTCGTCTTTGTAAAGTCAGGCAGACAGATATAAAATTACAGACATATACTCAGGGTGATTGGGACTCAACATTCTCTTTAACAAGAAATGACCACCACCTTGCTGAAGTTTGTTTTCTCTTAACCTTCGGGTTAGGGGTTCTTCCCTTCCAACACGGCACAGGTTTCCGGCAGAAACAATGATCTGATGAGGTCAGTTAGACAGACATCAAGAGGGAGATGCTCTCAGGAAGGCCACCAGAGCCAGAGGGAGCGGAAATGGAGCTGGAAAGGAGGGAGAGCCTCTGGAAGCAAAAGGGACTTGGAACGCCCCTTGAGCCAGGGCTGGGGAGCCTGGTGCGCCCCCTCGTGGCCACAGAAGAGGAGGCCACGTTAGGAGGAGTTAGGGCACCCCCGTCCACTAGGCTTGGTGGTTCCAGAAAACCCGGGCCGACTAGGGGGAAACTCCAGACAGTATTCCTCAGGCGATATCCTGCATGTTTTAGGGTGAGGGAGCTGTTGCATGGGGATACGAAGACATTGCCATCAATCTGCCTCTCCCATAGTGAAGGAAATGTGGGAAAGGAGGGATTCCTTGGTGACAGGAGGGTTTGTAGGGCCAAGCATTTCCACAGCAAGAGACGGTAGCAACAGTTACTGGGACAAAAGATTCAACAGGCCACCTTCAACTCAAGGTGGGGTCTGCTCACCAGACAGCCTTTCCTGGAGGCAGCCTTGGGATTCCAGAAACACCGAGCGCAGAGGGCAAGTGGATTCCCAGGAGACTGGCTTCTCACACTGCCAGTTTAGCAAGTATTGGAAGGTGGAGAAAACAAGCCTGTTTTCTCCATTTTCCTCCTTCTCTCTGAAATTGCATTTCCTCTGCTGCAATATCTGATGAGCCACCATACAATCTGTCAGCACACAGCAGAGGAAGTAGAGTGAGTTGCATGCTTGGTAGGTTTTGGGATAAGGACTGGGTCTGTTTAGTTTCTCCCCTTCCATCTCCCATCTGGTTTTTGGGCAGCCTCCCTCTCAGAGTGCGTGCATTCTACGTTTGTTCTCTTGCACCAAGAATCATAAGGGCTCATCCCACTTAGAGAAGCCAAGGGCTGAGGTGTGATGTGGGGACTGCCTATAAGAAGTCCGTCCTTTTGCACTTCTAAACTATGTTCTTCAACCCAAACTCTATCAGGTACAGATTAGATAGCTTGCTTTCCAACTGCCTGACTATCTCTCATTTGTCTTTAAATTCAGCTAAGGAAAAGCAGATGTTAATTTAGTGTGCCACTTTTATCCCCAACACTGGGTAATGGAGAAATCTTTGTTTAATAAATGACCTCATTTTTTTTTATTGGCCTAATTTTCATTTATTTAGATAGTGGGAAGAAGATACGAATCATTAGATAAGAATATACTGTTTTTATATTTATCTAAATCTAAGCATATTTTACATTAATATTTGCTTAAGCTTTTGGTAAATTCAATAAACCACTTATATATCCTATCCTTATTCTTAAGATACAAATTTTTTTATTATGCAACCTTTTGTAGTGAGTGTGTGTGTGCGTGTGTGAGTTAAGGACTGTAACATGCACTTTATTTGGCTTTCATTTGAATTTGAACTGTTTTAAGTGCAGGGTGAAAAATAAGAGTCAAACTTTTATAAAATAAGGAAAAAAAGTATTATAAAAAGTATATATTTTCAAACACAGCCTTCATTTGAATACATACTCACAACCAATAGTGATTCAAACAGACAGGTCAAAATTGATTAGTTTGGTTTCAGACTCACCAGATTTTCCACACTAGTTTGTTCATGAAGTGGGTTGTATTCTACCTGGTTAGGATACCAGACATGTTGAAAACCAGAACTCTTTTCACACTGTCTACTTCAATCAGTACAACTGATCTGAATTCCAAATGCCCAGGTCAATTGTGTTAACCTAGCGTCCGTGGCTAAAATTTGACCCTAAGACTCCAGGGTTTTTCATTAATGCATTTCTAGTTCATGTCACAAACATTATCGTTTGCCAGGCACTCTACTGCCATCACTGTCCCCATTTCACTGACAGCCAGTCCCCTAACCATTTGTAAGGATCATATCTGGCATCCGCTTGTGGTTCTCAGTTGAAATTTCTTAAGTTGAAAGTTCTCAAAAAAAATTCCCTTTCCAAAAATCCCAAACATGTAACCAAGTTGTGTATCGTCTAAGTAACATCAAAATTTAATTGAAAAACTGCTATATCAAGACATTGGATATGATTCTATATTTATGGATTGGTATATTAAAGACAAAGGAGTGGTCAGTTTTAATTTTAGTGTAGTTCCTCCTCCTGTTTCATTTCACTGGCTAAGATCTGCAAGGTCCTCAGCAAGGAGAGGGCACAGCTGAGCAGCACACCATCCCATTTGGTACAGGCAGGAATCAGACTTGTAGGCAGCCAAAATTCCACTACCTCTTCCCGCTTCTGCTCCACCCTCATCTGCAATCCCACTGCCACCATCACAAGGGGAGACCAGGGTTCCAGTGGGGTGGCAGCAGCAGGGGCCTGTGGGTGGGGCGGCAGCAGGGGCCAACACTGCATTTCTGGGTTCCGGCTCAGGCTCTGGCAGGGAGGGAGGGAAGCCAACTTGCCTGCAGGCCCCAGGCTCCTGAAGCATCCTCAGGACCCAGGGCTCTTGGCTTTCTGTAAGGTGGCGGAGGTCGTGGTTTCGGGGACGCAGTGAACGCTTCAGCAGCCTGAGTGCTGGAGTGATCATGGTGCCTGGTAATTCCATTTTCTTCCTCCTTCCTTCAGCACAGAGGTGACAGGAGCTTCCTGCAGTCACTAATCTCTGGGCAACTTCAACTTCCCCTTTAATCTTCTAGGCCTCTAACCACTTTGGAAACAATTCTTTTTCATTTTATCCTCTCTATTTGCAATGCCTCGAGTGGTCATGTCCCTCTACCAGACCTTGGCAGCTGTAGTGAGCTCAACCTCACCTTCTCCTTTTCACATGATGTCCTGTCACTTCCAGAGCCTTTACCTCCCTCCCTCTCCAGAAAACCAAGGCAAAGACTAGGAAGACACTGCAAGCCAGACTGCTAAGGGGCACTTTAAGGGTCAACTGCTTTTAAGTTCATTTACTATGATTTAAATGAAATCCTAAAATTTAATTTCTTCTCTTTAAGGAAGTTCCCCAAACCAGGAATGAACATGAGTGAGAATTAGCTGCATATTAGTGGCTAGAATTTCCTGGGAATTTTTGCAATAAAGCATTTCTGTACTTCCAAAAGCTGAGACATTTTGTAAAGCCTTATTGTCAACCCAACACCTTCATGAATTATATCTACATTTGAAGTGGAACACAGGACATGCCCCAAGGTTCTCAAAGATGCTTTATCATGGCTTAGGTTAAGAGCCATGTCTAATGGAAATGACAGGCTTAATGTATTTATGAAAGCAGAAATGAAATTCAACCTTGACTGTGGAATAGTGTGTGTTTTTCCACAAGGCCATGGGACTTAATGCATCTGACAGAGATGATATTGTGGGATTTGACTTACTGCTTTTAATCACAAGTTCAGATATAATCAGTAGAGTCAGCAGCTCTATACAAATGATAGTGATAACCAACAAAAGGTATCAATTATTCCTTAGATTACATAAAAGTATCATTTACTTTTATGGCAAGCTTGACTTTTGCATTTCTAACTGCGCAGAAGTCAAGCTTGCCGTAAAAGGCACTGAGAAATTCCTGTCCTCACATGTGCTTGGCACCTTTGGGGAGGTCCATGTTAGCATCATTCTGTGTGGGTTGCCCAGCTGCGGGCATCGTGATACGTGCACGTCTTATCTCTATATAGAACCACTGACAAAGAAGAGGCTCAATCAATAAAGTGGTAGGGAAGATATTCCCTACAATATATTAAGTGATACAGAATGTGCCAAGCATGTTTCATATAACCTTACCCAATGCTGATTCCTAACTGGCAAAAAGGAAGTTTATGAAAAATTATCTGTAAGACACAAAGATTGCTACATTTTGGAGAGTAACAATTTAAATTTAAAGAGGTAATATGCTTTATAATTTTCACATTTCCTGGTCACTATTTCTTCTAGAAGACAGAGAAGATATCATTGCCCCCTTTCATGGGTAAGGAAAGTGCTGAGAGCAGAGTTGAGGGGTATCATGTCAGAAGTGCAGTTCTGGACTGGAGCCAGGTCTTTCAGGTTTTTTCACAATCAGCTTGGAAGCCACTGTTGCCCTGTTGTTCTCCTCACACTTAAGGAGTCCATTTACTTTATTCATTAGCAGCTTTCACATTGTTAAAACATAACAATTGAGGAAAAAGATACATATAATTAAGCCACAAAACCCTGAATACTTTTCACCGAATACCAAATATTATGCCTTTTCTGCCAACAGTGGGATTTTTCATTTTCCCATTATATTGTCACAGAATAAGTCAACCTGTGATGAAAGGTCTTACCCCCAAAGTCTGCAAGAAATGATATCTATGGAATTGTAAAATACATCTCCCTGTTAAAGGACTGGGAAATGCAAATCGATCTAGGAATGTAAAACATTGCTATTGTGCATTTCCTTTTCAGTTGTATATACTGTGTCCTGTGAGCCATCAGCATCTCTTTCTTCTCTCCCTATTAAGTCCTGACTTTCAGGAAATCTGTCAGACCAAGATATTGTTCAATGCAGGTTTTACAGCCATGGTCTTATATAAAGTGGGTTATGCACTGCTCCTTACAAAAATACCTAGCGGTTTCCCATTTCCACGTATTTGTTCAGGTGCTTCCTGCTATTCGCAATCTCCTCCCCATACCTCTCCCTATTGCAATCCTCTCCATGGACCTGGTCAAACACTACCTCTTCCACGAAGCCTGCCCTGAGTACACAGGCAGAATAGACCTCTCTATCCTGAGGTTACACAGAGTACATTCCTTGAGCCCCTCAATCTATTTTTCCCATACTGCTCTACTTTCACAAATTACTTTGTCTAATAGCCCCTGATAGTATGCTTCCTGGGGAAAGGAGCTTTACTTTTGAGCTTGCGCTACCTTCAATCTTGCTTATTAAGCAACAGCTATCAGAAACTTTTAGGATCAGGGAAAGTATCTCAATACTTATTATTTATCAAGCTCCTGCCATATACCAGCACCATTAAAGGTTTTATATATCTTATTTCTAACTCTTTTGACCATCTTGCAAGATAGATATAATTATTCTCCTGAAAGGTCCCAGAACTTAGAAAGCAGTGGAAGTGCTGAGCTTATAGTCAGATCTGAACTAACCCTGTGCTAGTCTATTTCTCTTACAGTGTTGCTATGTAGTCTTGGTCTCAATAATCTCAGATTTCAGTAATCATCTGCTGAGATGAATGAATGAGTGAATCAAGAATTCACTTTAGACCATTAACTTTTTCAATCATAAGATACATAGATTATTTCACACTGTAGCTCTGCTGTGGGGAGGGCTGCTCTAGAACCACTCACACTGACGTTTTGGTGCTGGTTGGTTTAGGGAAGACATGGTCTAAGCCACTGGGATCACTGCGCATTTCAGATGGGCTACCTTGTTTCTCAGTTTACAGAAGATGGTTCTGGTTTATACCTTTTGTAAACCAATAAACACATGTTAATTCTTTCTAGAACTCCTTTTTACTTTCAGAAACTTTTCTTTATACCTTCAATGATAGGGTCATCGAATTTGAACTCTATACAAGCAAACATTAATTGACTAAAGGTCAACGTTAAAATGTTTGGAAAGGAGGGAGACAGAAGGAAGGAAGGTAGGAAGGAAAGTAGGAGATTCGGAAGGAAGAAGGGAGGGGGGGGGAGAAAAAGGAAGAAAATTCCCCTAGAGAGGAGTTTGAGGCCACCGGGATCGAGCTATCACTGGTGGGTCTCTGACCTCTGCTGACTGCTCAGCTGTGATCCTCCACCGCCCTGTGACTACCACTGAAAATGGATCTTTTATCACTGATGTCAGCATCTTTTCTCATAGCCTAGCCAAAACACCAGGGGTGATTTTCTCACCATAGCCTTTCCTCACATTTACTCATTCAGAAACCTAGTACTTATAACAGCTAATGTTATCCTTAGACATTAAGAACATAATGACTGGTTGTTGGTTTTGTGTTTTTCCTCCAGTCATTTCATCGACTCTGCCAAGGTGCAGCCCAGCCACTTAGAACACAGCGGTAGAGGAAGGAAACCACGAGGCCCCTCTTCCGGCTGGAGCTGGGGAATATTCTATTAAACAGGCAGGTGCCCATTGTTGGACAGCAGTACCGAAACGTACTGGAGATTGACAGATGGAGGTTTTAAAGAAAAAAATGGTGACTTGTGTTTTCACATTACAGTGCTGCATGGGTGTTAGACGGCAAGCATCTGAAGACTATGGGGTGTGCAGGGTGGTGTTTGTGCTGAGCTTTTGTTTTTAGAGACGGTAGGATTTGAGAGAACTTTTGGTCTCTACTGCTGGCCCCAGGAGTCTGAGATTGTCTAATGTTCTGCCACCAGCACGCAGGGCCACAGAGGCAGCCGGCAGGAGGCCGAGTTCAAAGGGCACAGCGCCCTGCCCAGCTGCCTCTGCAGGCAGGAGACTACGATCAGGTTTGCAACATGGCAGAGGTAAAGGGGCTTTGCAGATCTGATGAAGGTCCCTTACCAGCTGACTTAGTTCATGGAGGACAGGTGGTCCTGGGTGGTGCCGACCTCATCAGGTAAGCCCTACACTGGAGGGAAAGGTTACGAAGGAGAAAATCTCTCTCCCTGGCCTCTAGGCAGCACCCAGCCTTGTTATGGACTAAGAGGTAGAGGGGCATGTGGCAAGACCCCGAGCGTGGCCTTTAGGGGCAGAGAGCCCCCATCCCCCACAGCCAGCAAGAAAATGGCTGTAGGTCCCTGTGGCTGCAGGGAAGTGAATTCTGCCAGTCACCTAATGGGCTTGGGAACGGACGCTGGCCTCATGCTGCCGCCCAGTGGCACCTTCATTCCAGCCTGCGAGGCCCTGAGCAGAGAACCTAGCTACCCCCACCCGGTGGACTTTAGAGGACCGGTGAGCTGACATGTGGGGTGCGCTGTAAGCTCCTGAGATGGAGGTCAGCTGTTAACACAGCGCAGGTGGCCAACAAGAGGGCACACATGGCGGGAGGTTCTTTTCAACACTGATCCCGCACAATGCCACCGAAATGCTGGGGAAGAAACTCCCTGACCTTGCTGTCGGCAGAGCACACAGACTAGGAAGGGACTGAAGTGCTTCACACACTTGTGTGGAAAACCTGTGCCGAGAGCTCCAAGGCACACTCACAATCTGTATTTGGGCCACCAGGTTTGTTATGCAAATCAGATTTCATAACTTCTGATCCTGGCTCATCTTCTATTTCTGCCTCCCAGAACTATTTTTTTTGTAGAAGTTATTTCTGTGCTTGTGTTACCTTTCCTACTTGATTGTAAGTCTCTACAGAACACAAAGAAACATGTTGTTCTATTTATGTGCTCCTCCAAGTTCCTAAAATATCTGTTGAGAGAATGATGGTTTGAGGGTGGAAGTAAGAAGGGTTTATCCTCAAATCATCACTGGTACTGAAAAAAAAAGAACCAATATAACACCACCGCAGCACACACTGCTGGCAGGGGCCTTTTCAAAGGTGTTCCGTTACTTAGTTCAATTCAGTAAACCTGGAGTAAACACTGTGCAGCCCTGTTGTTCTAGACACGGCTCCCTGCCTAGAACCTGAAAGCAGTTTTAGAAAAGGAGATAAAAACTAAAGACTTTCAAGCCTCCCAGCAAGGCCCACTGGCTGCAAGGTTTAGGGGACATGCTGTAATATGGAACATGGTTAAGCCTGTTCTTGGCCCTCTGCCTGCAGGGATTTGCGCCAGCTCCCCCCACCCCTGCACCAGCAGTGCCCAGCTCGCGTGGGCGCCGGTTCTAAGAGAACAAGGCACAGACAAATGAGCCATTTCTGCCCTCAGAGGTCACAGTTGTGTTGAGGACTCAGGCGCCCAGTGACATACGCTAGTAAAACGCTACGAGCTGTAATATATAATTACAAATCTTGTGGCACAAAGAGGCAGAGCCGATTAATTTTGGCTGTGGGGAGGGATTTGAGGAAAGTTTAATAAAAGAGATGATATTTGAGCTAAGGCTTGAAGGAAGAGTGGTATTTTCATAGGGGAGAAGACTGCAGGGCGTTTGGGGGAGACAGAACAGGACAGAAGTCAGGGGCTTAGTCAGGGGCTTAGCAGAGGTTGCAAAGAAAAGGACCAGAGTCCAGGACATATTGGAGCAATGAGGCTGGAGAAAAGAAGAATGTCTGATACAAAGAATGTTTAATGCAATGATAAGAAGTCATTAATCTTTATGAAATAGGAGAGCACTGGAGGTTTTAGACTGGGAATATGACATGCTCAGAAATACATTTTCAGCAGACAGATCTTCTAACAGCACAGGGGTATATCTAATCTCGTCACATAAGTAATACTCATATGTAGTTGTGGCTTTTAAAAAACATTCCTAACTTACGACTTAGAAGTTTCCACATCTCCTTTTGTGAATCCATCCTTACCAGGTGTGGTAGTTAGATTCAGTTGTCAACTTGGCCAGGTGAAAGCACCTAGTTCTGTTGCTGTGGACATGAGCCAATGGTAGGTGAATCTCATCTGTTGCTAATTACATCTGTAGTCGGCTAGGAGGCGTGTCTGCTGTAATGAGTGACGTTTGACTTAATTGGCTGGTGCTTAAATGAGAGATTGCAAGGTAGCACTGCTAAGCAGCTCAGCATTCCTCATCTCAGCACTTGCAGCTCAGCCCAGGCCTTTGGAGAAGTCACCCCGGGGAAAGTTGTTGGAACCCAGGGGCCTGGAGAGAAGACCAGCAGAGACCATCCTGTGCCTTCCACGTAAGAAAAGAGCCTCAGTGGAAAGTTAGCTGCCTTTCCTCTGAAGAACCAACAAAATAAATCCCCTTTTATTAAAAGCCAATCCGTCTCTGGTGTGTTGCATTCCGGCAGCTAGCAAACCAGAACACCAGGTTTAAGGCAAAATGTTTCTAATGTAGAAAATCCTTCCAAACCCATCCCAGAGAAAAACTGCTTTGAACTACTTTTTATTTCTTTTTCTCCATTTTCAAAAAATAGACTCTTTTTTTAATTATGGTATTGGGATTGACCTAGAAAAAAAAATGTGTTCATCTAATAGGGTTTCTGAAAATTCCAATGTAGTATAAAGTTGCAAAGAAGAAATGTCTTCCAACAGCCTTTTCGTTTTCCTGAGTCCTTTGGCTATATGTCACTTGCATATCTTTTGCACACATATTTCATGTTTTAAGGTGCTAAAGATGAAAGAAGTTACAATGGGGGCTGTGAAAAAACACTTTTCACCCCATGAAGAAGAATCACAACTGTGTGTGTTAGGACCTTGTGTGTTTAGTGATTTGAGAGCAAACTGAATCTGAATGTAAATAAGGCATCATTTCCAGGGACTTGTCCCACCCAACAGTCCTATGGCAATCTCCTATAGACGTGCTGCCTTTGAAGAGTAAATGGGATCCATGGAACACCTTATGGAGCCTTGAAACAAAGTCTGGCTCTATAATGTGCATTATAATTAACTGGCTCTTGACCAAAGTCCACGTTATCCTTAAAAGGATTCATGTTTTAGAAGAATTATTAAAATCTAAGGAGGCAGAAACAAAACCTCATATTTCTTCTTCTTCCCCAAAAGTTGATAAATATTCAGCTGCCTAATGACAGCTAAAGCTCTAGCAATTAAGGAAACGATTTTTTTTAAATCTTAAAGAACAGGGACAGGAAAGGTGGTTCTCCCGGGAATCATTCTTTCTAAAATGAAAGGTCAAGAGTCCTTTTTAGTGCTAGGCTCTCTTTTGTGTGGTGGTATTGCTATAGGAGAATTCAAAGAGTGTGGTCAACAGGGAACTGTTTGCTATTGCAAGATCTATGTCTTTAATGTGCTTCTCTAAACATTTAACTTCTAGACTGGCACAGATTTCAGTATTTATATGTGAAGGGTGAACATGCAGACTCTACAGCTTGAATCTGCAAGCTTTTGAAATTATTTTCCACTTTTTTGAATTATTAGAAGAGTGAGACATTGGAAACATCAAGGATCATGCATAGGAAATTCAAAAAAACATCTTGCCGAAGACAAGGGAAAAATGAAATATTGTACCAACAGGCAGGCAAGCTGACATTTGTGAGAATGCCTCAGAAACAGTAGCATTCATTGCTATGCCAAGTAAGCATGTTACTGTTCAAATCATAAAATAGCCATCTCATTTTCTATCTCAATAGAATTCCTCTATTATGATGGTTGTACATTTCATGGATGTAGAAAGATACTAAAGTGACTTTTAATGGTAGAAGCGGATGGGCCTGCGTGATGCTTTTGCTTCATTTCAGAATCTGAGAGCCGTGTCTGTTTATATTCATTAGTTTCACTTAGCTTCTCTTCTCTAAAGGACCCAAGGTGCTCTTGAGAGATGCTGTGTATAATGAGCATGTGGTGCTTCTTACACCAGGAGAAAAAAGAGGCAGTCAAGGAGAAAGACAAGTAAATGAGAAATAAAAGACCCTGAACACGAAAGTGGGTTCAGTCAGATGATTACAAACTTGGCAATATTTGTGCCATTTTTATTAAACTGAAAACATTTTTGAAATGGGCATTGGCAGATACCAAAAGGCAACGATGTGAAGCACAAGGCATTTGATTCTTTGGACTTGAGGAAACCCATGATGGCAAGTGCTGATGGTTTTATTGATGATATAAATGATTTCACAAGTATTTAAATCTGGCATTGATGTTCTTGAACTTACCCTTCTAGAAGTATTCTTGTTTTCTCAGCAACTAAAGGCTTTCACCCCACTTTCCTATCCAGTACCCCTTCCCTGCCCACCAGCCTGACACCAACCATCGGCTGCCGGCCCTCAGACTCACTTCTCTGTTTCCTTTCTCTCATTTAACCATTCAGTTTATCAACCTGCATTTTTGGAGCCACATCCTTCAAATGTCTTTCTTCTGTGTGCTTTGTCGCCATAGCCTTTTCTCATTCCTGCTACTTTCTTTCATCATGCTTTTTCTCTAAAATTCCTACTTTTCTTCCATGCATCTCATGCACTATATAGTTCCTCTTCTTGTCCTTTTGGTCTCTTTGTGTCTGTTTGACCATCACCCACCTGGACTCTCTTCTTCATAGTTCTCACTTTATAGCAATATGCTTCCTACAGCCTGAATTAGTTTGTCAGAACCGCTATGACAAACCCGACACAATGCTTTGGCTCAAACAACAAAAACTCATGGGCTCCAAGCTGGAGAGCCCAAATCAAGTCCTTGCCAAGACCACAGCTTGCTCTCGAAGTCTGTAGTGTTCGGTGGTGGCTGTGCAGGTGAGTCCAGGGGGGCCCTCAGAAATAGGACTTGAGAAGATGCTATGTGCAAATAAGTCCCCACCTTAACTGATAACACATCTTCAAATGGCTATTTACAAATGGGTTCAGACCCACAGGAATGGATTAAGGTTAACAACTTGTCATTTGTTGTGGGACATGACTCAATCAATCTACCATATGGCCACAGGAAATTTCTTCCTTTACAGTTTCTGTGTTTTCCAAGTCTAGGTGAACATTCAACACTGCAGATCCCAAACCAACTGCTGTACACTGTAGGAGCCTCTCCTGAGCCCTCTCCCTCTCCTCAGCTCTGCTCCTCTATCCTCATTGCCAGGACCTTTCTGTCCAAGGTGAAGGACCACAGCTGCTGTGGTTACATCTACAGAATGATCAGATAGCACCTTCTCTCATCCACCAGGCCCCACTTTTTCCAATCAAAACCCAGCAAAGCTGAGAAGCCTCAAGTCCTCTGACTGCCATTTCCTAACCTGGCAATACAAGGTGATGGTTTTATAGCATTGGGTCACTGCTGATAATGGCTTCAATTTTCCTATCTAACCCTATGACATGAAAAGTCTTATGGTCTTTCTTCCTTTTGGATTATTTAAAAAAAACAACTGGATATTTTATCAAATTATTTCTGTTCAAAGGGGAAAAATATAGGGTAGTTTGTATTGTAAGAGACAGAAAAGCCACACTGGAGATGTACTAGGTAATGTTTGCTGTTTGATCCTATCTTCTATTTCATAGATTTTTAAAAAGTTATCAAAGTAAATATGAGAATAACAACATAGCAATTGGCAAAAGACTAATTCCATAGGCCGTAACAAAAAAAATTTTATGTTAGAACATTTTTCGATTCTAAGTTGTTGCATACCTATACATGTAGATTCTATAATTAGCTCTTTCATCATACAGTTAAAAACAAAACAAAACAGAACTCTGAAGGCTTGGTGTTGCAGGTAACCTTTTCAGTAAAATAATTTGTTTTAAAAAGGATACTTGCTTTGCATTTAAAGAACATAGAGACCTTAATAATTTTGTTTTTCTGGTTGACTGAAAGATGCAAAAAGGGGTTTGTGCTGTCTTTGACGTTTGTTTTTTAATTAGTTTTCGTACCAGCTGAACATGTGATCAAAGGAGATCTAGATTTTTCCAAGCAGAACAGTACTTTATTCTTAATCCTTTTCAGTCCACTCCAAACAATTAAACCTGGTGGAGATGCCAGGGTGTTAGCTACTAATGAAAGAGTGGGTTTCACAGAATGCAAAATTTAAAGAACTTTACCTCTATAATAGGCTCCCAAGGTATCATCACATTTTCACTTGGCACTCCCAATATCTGTCCTTGAAAGTCAAACACTGCTTGACAGGTTTTTAAATCTCAATCAAAATATCAGTTCATGAAGGCTTCTACTGGATTTAGAACAGCAAGGCTGTACCCTGGAGTCCATTAGATTTCAATACTTGTAGTTTCTTTCAAAAATATAGAACATCTCTTTGAGTTAAATGAGAGAGTTACATAACTTAGAGTAATGTTTGTAAAAAAAAATTGGTTCTGCAGTGACTAGGTGAAGTAAATAATTATTTCTTAAAGTTAAATACGGAATTCTTAGAAAACTGAATGAGATATTTTCAGAGGACATTTTAAAAACTTCAGCAAAAGTGCTCAAGTGCTTAATAAGGAGAGCTGTTGCATACACATACTTTTCTTGAGTGAAAGGGATTGAGAGATCTCTATCAATTCTTTCAGGTGTCATGACTCAAGCTATCTGAATGCATAAGACTTTAGAGTTAAGTCAACCTTGATTTTGAAGTGCGGAGTTATGTTTGAAGTCTAAAGTGCTTTACTGGTGAGTGTAAAACATCAAATGGAATTTGCCTGGCCAAGCAAATCATGTGTTCAAAACCAAATGCTTAGATGCTTAGGAGAGCTCTCTGAGGAATTAGCATCTTAGATGTTAAAAATGAAAGCACTTATTTCTTCTGATGTAACTCCCATTTGCAAATAGCTATAGCAGATAATTGTCAAATTCTGATTTTCAAAGGTGTTCCCTGTCCTTTCTTGTTGGATACTCAATCATTCCCCCACCACCCCCGCCAAAAAAGGCCTGTTCAAGTGTGCCGGAATGGAATGAAGGTGGGCCCTAATCCACTGAAGCTGAAATCTTTAGAAGCAAAGGAAACAGACACAGAAGAAAAGCCAAGGGGAGCAACCAGGAGCTGGAAGTCAAGGGGATTCAGAAAAGGATGAGAAGATGCTGCCATGTGCACTGTCATGTGACAGAAAAGCCATGGGACCCCAGAAATTGTTGGTAGCCAGAAGATACTGAGGGAGCAAGTCTTTGGCCTCTGAAACCATGAACCAAGAAATTCCTGTTGTTAACCCAACCCATTGTGTGGTATTTGTTTTAGCAGCTGGGAAACTAAAACATTTTTAAAATGTGTTTGTGAAGGAGTGAGAAAATATGTTTTAGACAACATTCAGCTCATTTCTACAAATAAACATTACCCCTGCTCTGGGTCAAAACAATATGCCAGTACCTAGGAAGGCACTGAATTAGGTCTCAATAAAGAGGTCTGTTTTCTAGGATTTTTCTGGGTGTCTCTTGGCACAGTCCCCCAGTTATGAGACAGCAGTAACGATCATCAGCACAGTTAGTTGTATTTGACATGGTACCATAACCCATGGCAACCCACTCGCCCCAAACAGGATTTGGAAAAGATCTCACACCTTGGAACTATTGTGGGCTGTAACTGAGATTGTTGCAACTTGTTACACTTAAAGGAAATCCCTGCGTGCTGGCCCCATTCTCCCTTCTTCCTGCAGTTTAGCTGTGTCTCTTGGGTCCAAGTTTGGGTGGGGAAAGGGACAGAAAGGACAAAGCAGGAGAGGCAAGCAAAGAATGCGAAGCAGAAGAGGGCGGGCAAATGGGTAACTGGAACTAGTAAGCCTCTTGGTAGATGCAGGTCTGCTAGCACAGGGAGGTCTGCAGAAGGGCGACAACCAGCAGGCAGGCTCCATAGAGGAAGGTGAGTAGGGCCAAAGCACTGGGAAGAATGTGCAGATGGAGAAGTTATGTGGTTGCCCTCAAGGAGCTTGTTATCTAGAAAAGTCCTACACAAAGATGAGGCGGAGAGAAGGAGCCTGAGTTGAGCATCATTAAGGAAGGATGCAAGTTAGTGAAACAGCTCCGACTCTGGATCTTGATTCTGTCACCTTCTGACTGGAGGATCTGGGCTAACTTGCTCACCCTTGATGGGCTTCTGTGTCCTCAATGTAAAATAGGGACAATTATAATGACCCCATATGATGGCTTTTTCTTTTCATTTACAAAATTGGAGACATTATAGAGTGATGGATGGATATGGGGTCTGGAGGCACACTGTATAGGTGGGAATTCTCAGTCCACTTCTTCAAGGCTCTGGATCTTAACTCATTTGCACCAGAGGGCAATTATAAAATGGGGAGAGTAATTATTGTTACACTGTGGGGCTTAATAAATCATGCACGTCAAGTATTTAGCATGGTGACTGTCATTCTAACCTTTCAATATATTTGATCTGTTATTCAAATGAAAATATTTGAAAAAGCATTGAAATCATAAATAAGGTACAGTAAAATTTGCATGGGCTCCTATTTTATTTATCTGTTGAATCACCTAAGGAATTTATAAAGGACTGAGGGATAAAGAGGTCTCACCCTTCTAAACCAATAGAAAGGTGGAAGTGATGAGAACTTATAAAACTGCTATAGATACTACCTGTTTATAAAAATTATCACTAGCATTTATTCAAGTAAATTGGTGTTAGAAATGGAAAGATTTTCGTTAATTTAGGAAATGTTAAAGTGTTTGCCTTGAGTTTGGATCGTGTGTATGTGTGTGTGTTTATACAGGTTTTTATTTCTATAGGTAATGCACAGGAGTGGGATTGATGGGTCATATAGTAGATGTATGGTTAACTTTTTAGGAGGCTGCTCTGTTTCCCAGAGCAGCTGTACCATTTTGCATTTCCAGCAGCAGTGTGTGTGTTTGTTTGCACTACATCCTTGTCAGTACTAGGTGTTACCAGTACTTTTAATTTTAGCTATTCTGCCTGTAGTAGGCTTCTTCTTGTAGTTTTAATTTACATGTCCTTAATGGCATCTTAGCTTACCGGGGCTGCTATAACAAATGCCATCAATTGGTTGGCTTAAACAACAGGAATTTATTGTCCCACAGTTTTAGAGGCTGAAAGTCCATAATAAAGGTGGCAGTTGGCCTTGCTTTCTTGGAAGTCTCTAGTGGTAGCTGGCCAGCAACCTGTAACTCCACCTCTGTCTCTGTCACATGGCCAGCTGTTTCCTGTCTCCTTGTCACTCTTACTGCTCACTGCAGGCACATTTTCTCTTCTTATAAAGACTCCCTGTCATATTTATCTTAATCTCATCTTAATAGGATCTCAAAGATCCTATTTACAAATGAGTGCTCATCCAAAGGACTAGGGGTTAGGAACTGAAAGTGTCTTTGTGGGGGACATGATTCAGTCTGTAAGAGATTGAGCATCTTTTGATGTGCTGATTTGCCATATATTCTATCTTCTTTGGTAAAATGTCTAAGTTTTTTTTCCCCATTTTTAAATTGGATTGTTTGATTTCTTACTGTTTACTTCAGAGGGTTTTTTTGTTTGTTTGTTTGTTTGTTTTTTTTACATATTTTGAATACAAGTCCTTGGTCAGATATGTTATTTTCTCCCAGTCTGTGACTTGTATTTTCATTCTCTTGAATAGTGTCTTTTCACAGAGCAAATAGTTTTTAATTTTGATGAAGTCCAATCTCTCAATTTTGGGGGAGTATCATGCTTTTCAGGTCATATCTAAGAACTCTGCTCAACGTGAGATCATGAAGATTTTTTCCCAAAATGTTATAGCTTTACATTTCACATTTAAAGTTATGATCCATTTTGAGTTAATTTTTTAATAAGGTATAAGGTTTAAGTTGGTTATTTTTTTATTTAATTTTTTGCATATAGATGTTGGGCTTGGATCTTATGCTAGGAACCAGAGATTCAAAAATAAGTAATGTGTGCACCTTAGGGAGCAGCTCAGAATTGTTGAGAGTGTATTTGTGTGGTCAAAACATTCATAATGTTCCTATTTTCGGAATGTCACTATATCTGGTATGTCTCTTTATGTTGGCCTCTAAAGAGATGCTCCAGGACAGACGCTCTCCTCTCCTCTTTTCCATCTTAGATGGAAAAGGGCTGGGAAGGATGGATGGCAGGGAAAGGATATGGTTCCCTTTTGAGGAATTTGGTCTCAGTTGGGATTTACACCCTCTTCTTTGATGCAGGGTTCTCGACATTTGCAGTGTTTACGTATTTGACAAGAGCGTTCAATGTGGTGGGGGCTGTGCCATGTGTTGCAGGATGTTTAGCAACATCCCCGAACTCCACCCACTAGATGTCAGCTGCATCTCGCCAGATGTGATACAGAAAAAATGTCTCTAAATGTTGCCATGTGTCCCCCTGGGTGTCAAACCAGTTGAGAAACAGGGACATGAGGGTGACCTCACTTATGAATTACTCCTGGAAAGGTCTGGATAGGAAAGGGAGAAGGAGGGAGAGAAGAAGGGCTGTCCAAACCCTTGGTCTTAGAGAGAAACGTTCCTGCCTTGGCATGGGTCGTCTTGTCTTTCCTCTGAAATCAGTGAAGTGGGTGAAGGCCTTCAGAGTAGGGAGAGAGACCTCCTGGGGGTCTGCTTTGGCCAAGTGAAGTTCCTCTCATGCTCCAGCCTAACAGATAATATTTAGTATGAGTTCTTCTCCTGTCAGACTCTTACCCTTTTAAACTTTGATCCACCAAAGCAAGAAAATAGAACCTTCCGCCCATATGCATTATTTCAAGATAGAAGGCAACCAATAGAGAAAGCCAATATAGTGACATAATTATAAAAAATGGGGTAAGGGAAGAGGGAGGTACTGAAATTCCTATAAATTTTATGTATCATAACAGAAGATCAATATATAGAATTGATGAATGAAAAATAGCCATAGAAATATATCTATCATTGGTTATATGGAGATTATTACTCGAAGAAGTAAAACCACAGATATGGGATTTTATTATGAGATCTGCATTACAGTGTTTACATTAATGGAACTCATCTCTCTTCTCAAATTGCATCTCAGTCAGTGAAATTTAAATTTTAAGACAGAATTCAGACATAATCAAATGAATTACTTAATTAAAATTAAAAGGGCATCTTTCTATGAAAAACAGCATGTTCCCCTATATTGTTAGATGATATAGGATGCTCAATGTATTGGTTTCCTAAGGCAAAGTACCACAAGCTAAATCTATTATTTTACAGTTCTGGAGGTAAAATGTCTCACTGGGCTAAATCAAGATGTGTGCAGGGCTGACTTCCTCAAGAGACTCTGGGAAATGTGTCTTCTTGCTTATTTCAGCTCCTAGAGGCCATCTGCATTCCTTGGTTCAAAGAGCTTACTTCACTCTGCACAGCCAGCAGCCTAGCCTCTGCACATCTCTCTCACTTGGACTCCATCCTGCCTCCCTCTTTTACTTGTTAGAGCCCTTCTAATTCTGTTGGGCCCACCTGGATAAATCCAGGCTACTCTCTCCATTTCATATCCCTTAACCAACTCTGCGAAGTCCCATTTGCCATGGAAGGTAGCACAGTCACGGGTTCCTGGGATTAGCATGTCTTTTGGGGGGGATGGGGAGCTGACATTCTCCTTCACACTCAGTGAGAGGCAGAGGCTGTTTTAGGCTAGATGGAGGGGGGCAGGCAATGGGGAGGGGCTTCATCCTTCTGCAAACAGTGGCACTGACCACCCTCTCCCTTGGGGCTGTGGTCAAGTCTCCCAGATGAAGTGGGGGAACCCAGTGCCAGGTCAGGAGTGCTCAAGTCTCCTCTGCTGGCCCATGAACTCCCTGGGGTTTTGTGAGACCCCTCCCCACCCCCCCAACTCAGGTGCATTGTGTCAAGGCCTAGGATAATTATCCCTCTAAGTAAAAAGGATGAATGAGAATTCAACCCATCTCCAAATAGACACCCTGAACACATGTAGTTTCATCGCTATATATAACACTGCAAGATTTAAAAGAAAATACTTGAATTTCCATTTACAATCTTGCTATACATGTAACAATGTAAAATGCAGACTCTGGAATAATTAAAATTAAAGAAAAATTAATGTATGGAGATGTTATCTAGTAAGTTGATTGGATGAGATGGGGAGAAAAGCAAAGAATGTATCAGGAATCAAATAAGGAAAATCTTTAGGTGCCCTGTGGTATGGCTTAGGTATGATGCCAAATAACTGGCATAAGTTGCCCCACGACCTGCTGCCCTAGAGGCATTTATTTTGATGTAAATGAGAATGAGTGGGAATATTCCTGCTACTATCCTGGGGCAATAGTTTCAACCATCGTGGAAAATTAAATTAATAACAAATATTTAGCAATTACTAAACTAAATCGCCTTTTAGAGAAATCCTATACGGACCCTTAGTGGGACAACTGCATGTAATTTGTTGTTGAAATAAAGCAAAATAAAAAGTTAAATGGAACTTATGGAGCCAATGATTCTAAAATAATATATCTGGGCATTTTTAAAAATTAGGACTTGAGCAAGAAAGTTACATATTCTGCCTTGATTGCTTTCATGTTTAATTATGGAACAGTAAAAATCTTGAGTTATCATAAAAACTGTTCTTGAGTTTTTTGAAATCTGTTCTTGAAATCATAAAAACTGTTCTTGAAATCATCAGATATGAATACTCTGTTTTCTGATCTTTTTTTCTTCCTGTCATATACCCGTGCATTTATCATCACAATCAACTTTTTTGTGTGAAAAATAACATTCTGGAAAAAAAGCAATAAATGTCAAAACAATTCACAACAATTAGTTGTAGAACAGATTTCAAAGTTTGCTGTGGGTTACAATCCAACAATTTTAGTTGTTTTCTTCTAGCTGCTCTCAGAAATTGGAGACCAAAAGAAATATCAGTGTAATGATTCAGCAATTATACTCATTCGTTAAATCATATTTTCTCTGTAGAACTCCACCATCACTTTGATCTTTGTCCCATTCTTTAGGGGTACTTGTGGCCATTCTAACTTTTTCATATTGGAAAGAGCTGTCAATAATATGGGATGGGGGATGGAACTAGCTGATGTTCTGGAGAGGCTGGTCCCTTTAGCTTTCAGGACTTATCTGGTCCAGGGACCCGTCTGGAGGTTGTAGGTTTCTGAAAAGTTACCCGAGTGCATGGAATCTTTGTAGAATCTTCTATATCACTCTAGGTGTTCTTCAGGATTGGTAGGGGAATGGTTTTGCTTGGGGTTTGGCAAATTATGGGAGGTAGCAATGTCTAAACTGAAGCTTGTGTAAGAGTGACCTCCAGAATAGCCTCTCCCGGCCACTGATACCTTATTTGTTACACTTCTTTTACCCCTCATGGTCATGATAGCATTGTTGATTCCATTAAAGCCAGGCTTATCCCTGGGAGTCACCTACCATGCTGCCCGGAAGACTTTCACCCCTGGATTTCAAGTCCCATGTAGTGGGGAGGGCAATGGTTTCACTTGCAGAGTTGGGCTGAGAGAGAGAGAGGCCACATCTAAGCACCAGAAGAGATCCTCCAGAAGTAACCCTTCAGCATACCTACTGATAGGCTGAGCTTCTCCATGACATATATAAGCTTCACAAGAATAAGCCTCAAGATCAAGGGTTTGGCCAATTAATTTGGGTGTCCCTAATGTCTGACACAGTATCATGAGTTTCCCTGGTGGTAAAATTTCATAGTTTCATATTTTTTCTCTCATCCCTCAAGGGAATTTGCCAATACCTTTTGATTTTCTGCTTAATATACTCTGGGATGTATCCAGGCATTACATTAAGCTATACAGGATTAAAGGCTCTCATTCTTATTCTAGACTCCCTGCGTTTAGGCTGTTTAAATGATTTATCCTGACAGGTTGAGTTAGATTATGTGCTACAGAAAATTTAGGTTCTGGACAAAATAAACCTTTCTTACTTTGGTCTCAAAGAATAGATGAGGTTCGAATATTTGACAATGTCTTCCTTACTCCTGTATTCTGAATTACATAATCCCAGACTGATCGGTTTCATTCTTGTCTCTAAATACCAGATAATACATATATAAAACAGACCTTCAAAATCCAAAAATAACAATAACAACTCCGGACTAAATTTAACTGTTATGAGAGCTTACAATCTAGACCCCAGTTTTCTTCTATTTTCTAAACGAGACTATCCAATATTTGTTCTTTCGTTTTTGGCCTATTCTGCCTCATCATATGTCCCACAGGTTCATTCACAATGTCGCATGCCTCACAACTTTGTTCTTTTTTGTAACAGCACAATAATCCATCATATGTACACAGCATTGTTTGCCAATCTTCTCCTCAAGCCACTGCATTCTTCTTCCACCTCCATTCATTGGCATCATGGATAATGTCCGTCAACACTCTCAACTTCAGATACCTTGTTCCCAAGAAAAAGATAACTGATAAACACACCCTCACCAAACAGAAAATCCAAACCTCCCCTTAACTCTTGTCCCTCCCCTCATTATTTACCCTTGCTGTTGCTATGGTACTATTGATGTTTTCCTGTCAAACCTAGACCATGGCATGCAGTAGGAGTTTTCCCCCATGCCCCGAACGTATACACTTTTTGTAAAAGATTCCTACCTTTGCAGTAGTCCATGCAAGAACTTATTTACATTTTTAGTGTTAATCAGTGGGACACATGGGTCTATACAACCCCTTTCACTCATGTTCACCTTCAATATGGTAATATTACTTATAGACCTGCTAGTGAACTGCCTTCACTTCTATCTATTACCTTACCTTTAACCTCATTAGTTAACTGTTCACCCATCTCTAGCTTCTGTGTATCTCCAGGTCCCCTATATTCTGTATTATAAGCCTCTGATTTTACCTTTACCATGGTCATAAAAGTGGAGTCATACAGTCTCCACCTTTTGTGTCTAGCTTATTTCATTCAGCATTATGTCCTCAAGGCTCATCCATCCAGTCATGGCTTCAAGATGTCATTTCATCTTACTGCTGCATAATATTTCATCGTACATATATACATTTTGTTAATCCACTTGTCTGTTGATGGGCACTTGGATTGTTTCCATCTTTTGGCAAGTGTGAATAATGCTGCTATGAACATCGGTGTGCAAATGTCTGTTTGTGTCACTGCTTTCTGCTTTTCTGGGTATATACCAAGTAGTGCTATTGATGGGTCACAGGACAACTCAATATTTAGTTTCCTAAGGAACCACCAAACTGTCTTCCATAGCTATTGTACCATTATACACTCCCACCAGCAGTGAATAAGTGTTCCAGTTTCTCCACAGTCTCTTCAACATTTGTAGTTTCCTGTTTATTTAATAGCAGCCATTTGTAAAGTTGTGAGGGGATATCTCATTGTAGTCCGATCTGCATTTCCCTTACAGCCAGTGAAAATGAGCATCTCTTCATGTGCTTTTGAGCCATCTGTATTTGTTGTTCAAAAAAATGCCTATTCATATCTTTAGCCCATTTTATAATTGGGTTGTTATTTTGTTGTTGAGTTATATGACTTCCTTATATAGGATATATACACATATGTATCTTTATATAGGATATATATACAGGATAACAAACTTTTATTCAGTGTGTGATTTCCAAGTATTTTCTCCCATTGAGGTGGCTGCCTGTTTACTTTTCTGACAAAGTTTTTGAGGAACAAAAGTACTTAATTTTGTGGAGTACCCATTTATCCAATTTTTCTTTTGCTGCTTGTGCTTTGGGTGTAAAGCTTAGAAAGCTACCTCCTATTACTGGGTCTTGAAGATGTTTCCCTACATTTTCTTCTAGGAGATGTAAGGTACGGGTTTTTATATTTAGGTGTTTAGTCCACTTTGAGTTAATTTTTGTAAAGGGTATAAGGTAAGGGTCCTCTTTCATTTTTCTGGCTATTGATATCCAGTTCTCCAATGCCCATTTATTGAAAAGACTATTTTGTCACAGTTCAGTGGACTTGTAGGTCTTGTCAAAGATCAGTTGACCACAGATTTGGGAGTCTATTTCTGTACTATCAATTCAATTCCATTGGTCAATACTTCTATCGTTGTGTCAGAATCAGGCTGTTTGGATCACTGTGGCCTCTTAAGTTTTAAAATTGGGAAGTGTTAATCCTCCCACCTCATTCTTCTTTTTAAGATGCTTTTAGCTATTCAGGGTATCTTTCCCTTCTAAATGAATTTGGTAGCTAGCTTTTCCAAGTCTTCATAGTAGGTTGTTGAATTTTGACTGATATTGCACTGAATCTGTACATCAATTTAGGTAGAACTGACATCTGAACTACATTTAACCTTCCTATCCATGAGCATGGAATGTCTTCCCACCTATTTAGGTCTTCTTTGATTTCTTCTAGCAATGTTAGGTAATTTTCTGTGTAGAGGTTCTTTATGTCCCTACTTAAGTTCATTCCTAAATAATTGTTTCAGTTGCTATTCTGAATAGAATGTTTTCCTTAACTGACTCCTCCATTAGGTTGTTGCTTATGTATAGAAACATTACTGATTTCTGCACATTATTTTTATATCCCTACCTTGCTGAATTTGTTTACAAGCTCAAATAACTCTGTTACAGAAATCTCAGGATTTTTCAAGTATAGTATCATCATCTGTGAATAATGAAAGGTTTAATTCTTCCTTCCCAATTTGGATACCTTTTATTTCTTTGTCTTGCCTGACTGCTCTAACTAGAACTTCTAGTACAATGTTGAATAATAATAGTGAAAGAGGGCATCCTTGTCTCATTCCTAATCTTAAGGGAAAGGCTTTCAGTTTCTCAATACCGAGTGTGCGTCTGGCTATGGATTTTTCAAATATGCCCTGTCATATAGAGGAAATTATCTTTGATTCCTACATTTGAAGTGTTTTTATAAGTAAATCATGTTGAATTTTGTTGACTGCTTTTTCAGCATCGAAGATGATACGATTTTTCCGTTTTGCTTTGTTAATGTGCTGATTATATTAATTAATTCTGTAAACCATCCTTGCATTCCTGGTATAAATCCCACTTGGTTGGGGTGTATAATTCTTTCAATGTGTTGTTGGATTTAATCTGCTAGTATTCTGCTGAGAATTTTTGCCTCTATATTCATTAGGGAGATTGGGCTGTAGTTCTCCTTTCATATAGCATCTTTAGCTGGCTTTGGTATTAAAGTGATATCTACTTCATAAAATCAGGTAGTGTTCCTTTTTCCTCAATTTTTGGTAAAAGTTTGAGCAGGACTGGAGTTCATTCTTTTTGGAATGTTTGATAAAAATCCCCTGTGAAGCTATCTGGCCCTAGGCTTTTCTTTATAGGAAGGTTTTTGATGACTGATTGAATCTCTTTACTTGTGACTGCTTGTTGAGATCTTCTATCTCTTAAGTCAGTTTAGCTTGTACAGTGCAGGTGTGTGCAGGGCAGGGGCTATGTAGCACAGATGCACATGTAAGCACTTGCGAGGTGAGGGAGCAGGGTGCTTGTGCAGGGCGGTGGAACAAGGGTTTCCACATGTGTGGGGCAGGGGGTTGAGGTGTAGGGACCAAGAGGTCGGTGCATGGATACATGGGTGCGTGGCAGGGAGGAAGTGGTTGTGCACAGTTCTATGGGGTGGGACCCTGGTGTGCGGGAGTCTGGGGGTGGGGCCTTGGTGTGCGCAGGTCTGGTAGTGGGGCCCTGGTGTGTGTGGGTCTGTGGGGTAGGGTCCTGATGTGCACATGTGCAAAGTTCAGAAGCAGCGGAATAGTGTTGTGCCTGGGTAGGATGGAAGTGGGTGTGGCCCAGATGCCCAGGTCAGTGCTTGCCCAGGTCAGCATTTGCCTAGAGCTGGGGGCACCTGGCACAGCTGCACATGTGGGCAAATCCAGGGCATCCAGATGCTAGTATACATGGTTCCAGAGCTTGGGGGTGCAGTGGGGGTTGTGCAACTGTATGGGCTGGGTGTGAGTGTGAGCAAGGCATGAAGTGACCACCTACCTCATGGATGCACAAATGACTGCCTACAGGGGGGAGGGAAGTAGAGGTGGGGGGTCAAGGGGCTAGATGGGGGGTATGCAGGTCTCAGAAGGGGTGAGGGCGATACTGTGCCCTTGGGTGAGAAAAGTGTGTCAGGCTGGGTCAGGCTTGCGAGCACACAGGGATGTGCAGGAGGGGGGTCGGGGTGGGGGTGTTTGGAGCGTGTGGGGGGCAGGTCATGGATTTCAGGTGCCTAGGGTGTGAGGGGAGTCACGGGTTGCAAGGCAGTGCATGTGAGGTTAGCATGTTCAAGGAACACAGCTTGGCTTACTTCCTCATTCTGGTCTCCCTGTCTGTGCAATCCTGCCAGCTCTGGGCCTCTATTTGGAAAGGAGTGTGTTAAGCTGTTTGCACTAGCTGGCCGGTCACCAGTTCTCTGTGTCTCAGTGCTTCAGCTTTTACAACTAGGGGTGCTCTATGTGGGGTAGAAGAACCTCCCAGGTCACTTACATCCTGGCATTACCATTCCAGTTGCCCTCCCATCTGTTCTCTAGCTGTTCCTTGGCACAGGGGTGAACTCGACCTATCCTATTCTGCCATCTTCCAGGAACTTCCTTTGTTTCCTGATCTTAGTCAACATGAAGTTCATGCAAATCATTCTAATAATTTCTGTCCTAAGTATACCCACCCAGGGAGAAAAACATGTCTTAATTTCTCCTCAACATTAGTTTTTACATGTAATCATTCAATCCTGAAGACAACAAAAATATAATCATAGAAGGAACATGTGCTCTCTTTATATGAAGGGTTAATTGAAGGTGGTGGTGGTGGGGTGGGGTTAACCTAGGAACCTTCACTGCAGATGAGTGAAACCCAACCCCAGGCAGCTAAGGAATGATGACTTCCAGAATTGGAAGACACCCAAGTAGATGCAGGAAGTTTAGGGAACATTTTTCTTTCCATTCTTTAAATCAATGACGTTGCTTCATATAGTAATACCTTTTGCTATTTACTTAGTGTTCAGACTATTTATTCCTACATGCTTTGCCCTGCATATATCCCCAAGAAAAGTCATCAGCACCTACCCAGCTAAGTAATGCAAGGTCTTCATCAGTACTCATCACTTTACTACCACCACATTAACTAGAATAATTTAATGCAATCCATCAACTGTGGAACACCCAAATGGCATTTACTTGCACAGCACTTTTATTGGAATCTCATTATAAGATTATACACCCACGCACATATATAAATTAAATAAAAATGGTGCAACTATAGCAATGGCATGGTTGTTGTTCTGTTAATGCCTCTGCAGATCTTAAAACTAAATTGATTGTATAATGATATAGCTTACACAATGTGACTGTGTGATTACGAAAACCTTGTATCTGATGGTCCTTTTATATACCTTATCAACAGACAAGTAAAACATAAGCCATAAAAATAAATAATAGGGGGAACAAATGTTAAAATAAATTTAGTGATTGAAATGCAAGTGATCAATGAAAGCGAGGGGTATGGAGTATAGTATGTATGAATTTTTTTCTGTTGTCTTTTTATTTCTTTATTTGAATTTATGCAAATTTTTAAGAAATGATCATGATAATGAATATGCAACTATGTGATGATACTATGAATTACTGATTATATACATAGAACGGAATGATCATATGTTAAGAATGTTTGTGTTTGTTATATATTTTTTTAACTTTAAAAATTAATAAACGATTCTGGCTAAAACAAACTAAATTGAGTCTGTCTATCTGGCACTTACATAGTGGAAGGCACAGCTTGCATTTAAATATATTGTCCTACAAATAGAAAGGAAACATAAGCTTGATGTTAGTTTAATGAAAATTTCTTTTTCTTATAAAAAAAACAAAGCCCACCTCCATTTCTTTTCACAAACGAGAATAAATCAATTTGTGTATTTCTCATTAAGTTAAAATAAGGTGAAAATTTTTCAAGAAATTTACCTTCTAAAACAATGCACTAATAAATTTAAAAAACATAATTTCCCAGTGTTAAAGGGCAATGAAGGGCAGGCAATGGTGGCTCAGTGGCAGAGTTCTTGCCTGCCATGCTGGAGACCCAGGTTCAATTTCTGGTGCCTGCCCATGTAAAAAAAAAAAAAACAATGTAGTGAAATCAGTATAGCACCTTATTAAATTACTTCATTTTATCTGGTTTGGGTCCAGATTGACTACAAGTAAAAAAAAAATTATGTCTACATACATATGTTAAGATATAATGGATAACTTTGTACGCGGTATTCTGTCTATTCTGGCTGACAAGTAATGTGAACAAAAGTCTATGTGTTCCTGAAAATCAAGCTGCTTGTGCCTGATGGTCAACTCATTTCCCCTTGGATACTGGGTTATACCTTGGAATGCCACTGGGATTCAGAAGGGCTGCACGTTCTAGCTCTTGAGTTTCCCACCAGTGTAAATGAATGTTTTATGGGGACAAAATGTGGTTCCTAAAGCAACATGATTATAATTGTGGTACTTTGCTCTTCTAACTTGAGTTGTGGCATTTTAGGCTTAAAATCTGATAAACTGTGAATCTTTTGTTAAGTGATGGCTTCAGTATTCATGTCATATGACATTTAAAATCCTTCATTGTATTCTCAATTGTTTCTTTTTTGCTAACTGTGAACATGGCTTCAGAATTCAGAATTACTCTTGCTTTTCTTTTTCACTCTTAAACAACCAAACGTGCTTGACTTTCATGAATTTTGAAGGATACTGAAGGAATAGATCTGGATGCCTTTGTAATTCAAGTTGAGCATATATTTTGACTGGATGTGACATTCAAGAAAATATATACTGTTAGTTTCTGTTTTCGTTTGCTAAAGCTGCTGGAATATAGTGTATCAGAAATGGGTTGGCTTTTATAAAGGGGGTTTATTAAGTTACAAGTTTGCAGTTCTAAGGCCATAAAAATGTCCAGAGAAAGATACCTTAACTCAAGAAGAAAGGCTGACATCTGTCACATGGGAAGGAATATAGCTGATGTCTACTGGCCCTCTTTCTTGGTCCACTGCTTCCAGATTCTGATTCCAGTGACTTCCTCTCTAAGCATCTGTGGGTCCTGACTTAGGTGTTTCAGGGCAAAACTCTGGATTTCATATCTTAGGTTAGCATCTGCTGGGGCCAGAGATTTCATCTCTTCAGGTTCTGGCTATTTCCTTGCTTAAGTCCTTGCTTAGCTCCTGGGCTATATCTGCTGGCCCTCCAGTAATCTCCAAATGTTTGTGTCTCTGCCAGCTCTAAAGCAACTGTGATTTCTCTAAAATGTTGCCACTTTTAAACGACTCCAGTAAACTAATCAAGGTCCATCTTGAATGCTCTAAAGCAACTGTGATTTCTCTAAAATGTTGCCCCTTTTAAAGGACTCCAGTAAACTAATCAAGGTCCATCTTGAATGAGTGGAGCCAGATCTCCATCTAATCAAAAGGTTATACCCACAACTGAGTAGGTCAGTCTCCACTGAAACAATCTAATCAAAGGTTCCACCCTAAACAATAAGACTGGCCATAGAAGATTAGATCAGGGTTGAAAGAAAATGGCTTTTCTGGGGTACATAATAGTTTCAAACCAGAATAGTGTCCAAAACTATTATACAATATTATTGATTCAAGAGTATGTCCTTAAAAATGTCTCCCTAGGGTGGGCCACAGTGGCTCAGCAGGTAAGAATGCTTGCCTGCCATGCCCGAGGACCCGAGTTCGATTCCCCGTGCCTGCCCATGTTAAAAAAAAAAAATGTGACTTCCGGAGAAGATGGCGGCTTAGTAAGACGCGCGGGTCTTAGTTCCTCCTCCAGAAAAGCAACTAAAGAAACAGAAACAATACGAAACAGCTCCCGGAGTCACGACAGAGACCAAAAAGACAGCGTACCCCATTCTGGAACAGCTGAACGGGCAGGGAGAATCTGCTGCGGTGAGATACCCGAGGGGCGCGCGTTTTCCCTGCCAGGGCGGCTGGCGACTGGGGTCCCCTCCACGCACGTGGCTCCCCGGTCTGACTGGGAACGTTGGATAGCGGGGCCCTCCCGTCACGCTTGGCGTTTCGGGCCAGCTGGGCAATTAGGACCGGCACTCTCCCAAGCCGCGGCGGCCAGCGACCCCCGCCTCCACGCGCGGTTTCCCGGGCCGACAGACGAGCGCCACGAGCGCCACCTACTGGGCAGGAAAAGAAAAACAGAGCCCAGAGATTTCACAGAAAAAGCTTTCAACCAGCTGGGTCCCACACCCAGGGAAATCTGATCAAATGCCCAGACACCAGCAGAAAATAATGGATGACGCTCGGAAAATTGAAGATATGGCCCAGTCAAAGGAACAAACCAATAGTTCAAATGAGATACAGGAGCTGAGACAACTAATGCTGAATATACGAACAGAAATGGAAAAATTCTTCAAAAACCAAATCAATAAATTGAGGGAGGACATGAAGAAGACATGGGCTGAACAAAAAGAAGAAATAGAAAATCTGAAAAAACAAATCACAGAACTTATGGGAGTGAAGGACAAAGAAGAAAAAATGGAAAAAACAATGGATACCTACAATGGTAGATCTAAAGAGACAGAAGCTACAATTACTGAACTGGAGGATGGAACATCTGAATTCCAAAAAGAAACAGAAACTATAGGGAAAAGAATGGAAAAACTTGAGCAGGGGATCAGGGAACTGAATGACAATATGAAGCGCACAAATATACGTGTTGTGGGTGTCCCAGAAGGAGAAGAGAAGGGAAAAGGAGGAGAAAAACTAATGGAAGAAATTATCACTGAAAATTTCCCAACTCTTATGAAAGACCTAAATTTACAGATCCAAGAAGTGCAGCGCACCCCAAAGAGAATAGACCCAAATAGGCGTTCTCCAAGACACTTACTAGTTAGAATGTCAGAGGTCAAAGAGAAAGAGAGGATCTTGAAAGCAGCAAGAGAAAAACAATCTGTCACATACAAGGGAAACCCAATAAGACTATGTGTAGATTTCTCAGCAGAAACCATGGAAGCTAGAAGACAGTGGGATGATATATTTAAATTACTAAAAGAGAAAAACTGCCAACCAAGACTCCTATATCCAGCAAAATTGTCCTTCAAAAATGAAGGAGAAATTAAAACATTTATAGACAAAAAGTCACTGAGAGAATTTGTGACCAAGAGACCAGCTCTGCAAGAAATACTAAAGGGAGCACTAGAGTCAGATACGAAAAGACAGAAGAGAGAGGTATGGAGTAAAGTGTAGAAAGAAGGAAAATCAGATGTGATATATATAATACAAAAGCCAAAATGGTAGAGGAAAATATTATCCAAACAGTAATAATACTAAAAGTTAATGGACTGAATTTCCCAATCAAAAGACATAGAATGGCAGAATGGATTACGACCCAGCAATACCACAGCTAGGTATCTACTCAAGGGACTTAAGGGCAAAGACACAGACGGACATTTGCACACCAGTGTTTATAGCAGCATTATCTACAATTGCAAAGAGATGGAAACAGCCAAAATGTTCATCAACAGACGAGTGGCTAAACAAACTGTGGCATATACCTACAATGGAATATTATGCAACTTTAAGACAGACTAAACTTATGAAGCATGTAATAACATGGATGGACCTAGAGAACATTATGCTGAGTGAGTCTAGCCCAAAACTAAAGGACAAATACTGTAAGGTCCCACTGATGTGAACCGACATTTGAGAATCAGCTTGGAATATATCATTGGTAACAGAGACCAGCAGGAGTTAGAAACAGGGTAAGATAATAGGTAATTGGAGCTGAAGGGATACAGACTGTGCAACAGGACTAGATACAAAAACTCAAAAATGGACAGCACAATAATACCTAAGTGTAATGTAACTATGTTGGAACACTGAATGAAGCTGCACCTGAAATATGAAAAAAAAAAAAAAAAAAAAAAAAAAATGTCTCCCTACTACTAATGGAACAGTTAATCTTGATAACAATGGCACTGAAATTCCTTTTCCAATTACTAGGCATGATCTAATCACAGAAAACAGAATCACCACTTCACTGTTGGTGAGTTTGTTTATTTTCAAAGTCACTTTACCCTTACTGAATTTCTCTTGAAATTAGAAACAAACAGTGCCTAGATTTTGCTGGGTGCTCCAACTTTGAAAGTGTGTATGGCCATATTGAAAGGCTGCTTGTTTCTGCTTCTCTGAAGCCAAGATGACAGAATGGAATAGAGATCTCCTTCAGTGGACTCCAGAGAAGCTGGGAAACATTTGTTCTAAGTTTGCTGGGTGCCAAGAGGCAAAGGAACTGACAAGTTGACCTCTAGTTTTTTTTAACCACACAGTTCTAGAATTTCAATTAAAAACACAAAACAAAACTGTGCGAAGTAGATGGCTCAGAAATCACTGAAGAAATCTCAACCAACTTTACTACATGCGTGGACTGTCCCAGGACAATCCATTTGGGCTCTGTTAGGACAAGGCTCCTTATCTGTAAAGCCAGAGAGGAATGATTACCTGAACTTCAGGTCTGTAGGTAATATGTGATGGATAATGCTAAGAAGATTAAATGTGCAGTGAAAGCTGCTAATTCAGCAACAAGTAAGCCATTTCATGGTATCATCATTAAGGCAATGAAAATTGATATATTAAAGGAAATTTTTTTTAGCTTACTTCCGAATCTCTCATAATTATAACTAGTGGTTCTCAAAGTGTGGCCCCAGGGCCAGCAGCAGCAGTACATTTGGCTAGAAATGCAAATTCCTTCAGCACCCCAACCAATAGGTGCAGTAATCTTTTATTAACAAGCTTTCCAAGGACTCTGATACCTGTTCAAATCTGAGATCCACTCTCTAAACCCAAGGTTAGCACATTTCTGTAAAGGGCCAGAGAGTAAATATCCCTGGCTTTGCAGGCCACCAGGCTCTGTCCCAGCTACTCGGCCCCACTGTTTTTGCCTGAAAGCAGCTAGACAGGACCTCGGCTAGTGGGCAGGCTGCGGGACCGAGTGTCTTTTACGCACAGAAAGAGGGAGCCTGAGGTGGCCAGTGGATGCTGGCTGCAGCACCGCTGCAGAACTTCCTTTCCCCTATTTTACTTGGATTGGGCTTGTTCTCTGTGAGTTGCTTTGAAAGCCTTTGCCCAACTGTGATATTCCAAATAAAGATCCCTTTCAGTCAAAAATGCATGTCTATTCTGGAGTGCAAACTGAAAACACGATTTATGTTTGTTTAAATTTATAATGGTGTGAATAGAAGCAGAGGCACCTAAGAAAAAATCATTCTATTTGGATATGATCACTAACACATAATGAGTAAAATATCACCACAGCACTTATTACAGATTTTAGGGTATTTATTGAATGTAATAATCCTCACATTACCATAAATGAACTTTAACATCTTAAAGTACAGCAGCCCATTGTGTATACCATCAGCCTTACCAAGTGTGACAAACAAGTGACACTGATCATTTGAGGAATCAGGCTTCAGGGGCCATTACAAAGCAGACTCTTTAGCACTGTAGATGGTCTTAGTCATGCAGATGTTCTATATCCAGCCACATGAACTTACAGAATACATCAGGCAAAGAGCTAATGAGTTACGCAATCTCAGGTGACTCATTTTACAATATTTTCACGTTCCAGCTCTATGTTTGAACCCATGTCATTTGTGATTTACCAGTATACCTTTCCGGTAAATCCTTTCTCTCAAGTGCTCTTTTAGCCCAATGTTTTAAATTGCTGCCTGATAGATGGATTACTTTCCCTGCCTTCCATCCAGATAAACTTGCTTATTTCTAAATATCATCAGATGTCACAAAGGACTAGGAAGCAAAATCTAGTCGACTCAAAATATTTTCAAGTTATTCTCCCATAGGCTTTTGGAATGGAGGGGGAATCCTCTGGCTTTTCCAGCCAAGGCAATTTGGCCAAGTCAGTCCTGCTTACATTTCTCCTTTGGCCTGTGATACTGTTTCCCAAACATTCCATGTAGACAGCGTAAATTTTTTAGTACAAGGAAGTTTTCATAAATGGAATTCTCTTTTTTTCTAACCCCACAGGCATGATTTAAGAATACAACATGTAAAATTTAATACTGTATCTTAACTGTCTCTGAATATGTAACATATTGTAAATGTAAAATTTTTATTGCCTTCCATTTCTTAAAATGAAAGTCAACAGGACATATTTTAAGTACAACTATATAAGTTACTGATTAAATAAAATTATTTGCTACTATTCTCTAAATTCACAGAGTTCATGATTTATAAATTTCAGATATCTTATAATAACACTAAGTCCTTTAATAAAAATAGAGCCACTATAAATATTTGCTGAGCTATCGAATGAGTGAATGGATTGATAAATGAATCATTCAAAGAATAAGTGGCCGAACTTAGGAGAAGTTCTTTTTTCAGGAACATTAATTAGAAGTGTACTTTAACAAAACAATTTCATAAAATTGCACCAAAATTATGGATTAATTTTCCTATGTCCTTATATTTATTTTACAGCTATTTTTCATTTTTTTTTTTTTTTGCAAAATTACTGTTAAAGCTTGTTTGTTTATAGTGAAATTTCTATAAACATCAGAACCAAAAAAAGAAATTCATTCCATTTGTATTGTATCCACAACTTAAAAATTGCTATTTTTAGATCATTTCTAATGTATTCTTGTCATTGTTCCTGGCTTTGATTTTGTTTTTCTTATTTTTAAAATTAGCTTTTATGTCTTGCTTGCCTGACTTCGCATTTTAAAATTGATTTGGAAATGGTTCAAATCCTTAGCGACATCAGTATTTTTCTTTCACCATTCATGAAACAAAAACTCTGAGAGCCTCCTAGGTCAGTCATGGCATAAAATCCAGGTGACAAAAGACCAGTAAGACAGAACCTGTGTTCTGGAAATGGAGAAAATGAAGAAGCCTGGCAATCGCAGTATGTATGACAAGGCCGGCAGGAAATGCGTGTGTGGGCTCCTACAGGGGCCCCTGTGCAGATTCCTAGGCCAGCCCATGGTGCGGGTGGGGCAGGTGCCCTTAGCGGTCTTGGGGGCTGAGGCACTGGAGGGGGCAGAGCCTGTCCCTTCCTGGCAGAGGGAGGTACCAAGTGATCAAAATGCTGCAAACAACTCTCCCATGTTCCCGTGCAAATGTAAACTCAATAATCTCTGCGGAAGAATTGTTGGCAATACCTATCAGCATTTAAAAATATGTGATAGTGCAATTCTCAGCATTTTTGAGAATTTATACCACAGCTACTACCTGTACATGGTAACAGTGTATGTGTACTAATTTATTCATGCCATCATTATTATTAGCCAAGGACTGTAAACAATCTAAACCTCCACCAGCATAAGACTGATTAAATACAATATCATGCCCCAAAATGATGGAAATGCCACTATAATGTAATAAACGAATCACCCTAGGGAAAGTTGTTGGAACCCAGAGGCCTGGAGAGAAGGCCAGTGGAGATCACCCTGTGCCTTCCCATGTAAGAAAGAACCTCAGTTGAAAGTTAGCTGTCTTTCCTCTGAAGAACTGTATGTTAACTAAATAAATCCCCCTTTATTGAAAGCCAATCCGTCTCTGGTGTGCTGCATTCTGGCAGCTACCAAACTGGAACACATGCCATTCGGTCTTGATTTTTAAACATTTGTTTGCTGGACTCAAAGTTCAAATAAGACCCAGAAATATATTAAGACTCTGCATTTCCATCGAAATACGTATTTACTCAACAAATTAAGTTAAATAAGTAATATTTTAATTATCAATGTTTTTCTAGGTCTTTTAATTTTTATTATGATTTGTTTAACTCATAAGAAGCTTAGAAGTACGTGTGTGTGTGTGTGTGTGTGTGTGTATGTCTGTTTTAATTTCCAAATATATAGTCCCTTCTAAAGTTTTCATTTGAGTTTTTGCAAATGTCTGGTACCACATTTAGAAAATTCCAGTTTTTTGAAATTTGATTAGACATACATTATGGAAAGTGTTTGATCAAGTTTTAGAAATAATCCTGGAGTGCTATGTCCATTAGGTTGAGCTTATTAACTGAACTAATAAAATATTATATATTAGTACTATGTTTTTGGTCTCAATGCCAAGCACAGAGCATTCTAGCAGCTTGCACAAAGCACGCTGAAGTCTCCCACCATGATGGTAGGTTTGTTCATTTCTACTTTTGTTCTTGCAACTTTTGTTTTATATAGAGAGAGCATATAATCAGATATATAAAAGTTTCAATTTCCTATATCTACCTGAGAATTGTTAACACATTTTGCAATATAGGTGAGTGACCCTTGTATTCATAGCAATGGCTTCTATTTTTATGTTTTATCTGTCTGATATTGATACAGTTGTGCCTCTTTTCTTTGGTTTAGTATTTATTTGGTGTTTAATTTCCCATCTTTCTTTTCCAAACCAATGCTGTGTTTGTCTTTTCACTGTCAAGTTTTATTCATTTATATTGATTGTGTTTACTGTTATAGTTTAATTCATTTCTATCATCTTGTATTATGCTTTCTACTTGTATCACTTCTTGTCTTTCTTGTTCTTCGTATTTTCCTTTGTGCTCTTTTTTGGCTTGATGGAGTTTCCCCACTCCATTTTCTCCTCTGTTTTAATACAGAAATCTAATTGTATTCTTTTACTAGATAATATAGAAATGTTAACAAAAATATTGCTTTTGACAAGGTTGAAGTAAATAAAAACTGGACATGTCTCTAGACCATCATAAAGACCCTAGGAAGTAGACACAGCACTGGTAAGGGACTGAAATTTAGGAACTAAATTTGATGATATGACACACAGACATTACACTTAAGTTTGGGGTTCCTCAACTGATGATGGATTTCTAGGATACCTTGGTGCCCCTGAAAATAATTGTGTGTACACATGTGCATGGCTACCTGATGTACCTGTGTATATTATTATTTCATTAAGACAGTGCATAGATTCCATTTTTAAAGGAGTTTATGCCCAAAGAATACATCCTATTTGGATACAGTAGATGGCTTTGTGGCATCTGGATACAGACTTTTTAAGAGGTAGCAGATTATCTTCTTCAAAATTTGCTAGCATCTCACTTCCTAAAAAGCTAGCTTCAAATTTAAAATTTCTCAGCCTAGTGCAATGCAATTGTAGACAGATGGCTCACCACAAGGACAGGGTTAAACAGGCATTTCAGAGTATATAATTGTAATATGGAGCCACATCAAAGAGCAGAATTGAGCAGATTTGTGAAAAAGCAAGAAAGGAATTGTCAAACACATTGAAGAAAGTGCACTGAAAATCCAAAGCTAAGAGAATCCTCACATGGAGGGACACTGAGAATCCTTGGCAATAATTATAATAGCTCAAAGTTAAGAGTGGAAATGCTGTGACAGAGACTTTCTTAGGACACAAAAAAGGAATGAGGCTTGGGACAATGGGAAAACACTAAGTCTTAGCAAGACCCAGGTAGTTCTAATTCTACTGGTCATATCTAACTAAGCAGTTCATTAATATTTTTGTGAGAAGGGATTTGAGTTAAAATTGGTACCAGCATGTAGTTATATGTCTATTTGCCAAGGTTAACCATTTAGCAAAATGCATATAATTTGTGTGATAGTATAGGCTCTGGCCTTCTTAACTTATATTTTCTGTTGGCTTTATAATTTATGAAGTAAGAAAATCCATTTGAAATATGTTTCAATCAAAAATGGACGCCCCACCTATCATAACCTGCCAAACCCCATCCAGGAATATTCTAGCCAATCCTAAAGAACCTCTAGTGCAATATATAAGATTCCTCAAGGCTTCCATGCACTAGAGTAACTTTCCAGAGGCCTACAACCTCCATATGGGTCCCTGGACGGGATGGGTCCTGAAACCTAGAGGGCCCAGCCTCTCCAGTGCATTAGATAGTTTCATCTCTCTGCCCCATCTTAGTGAGAGATCCTTCCAACATTAGAAAGTTGGAATGGCCATGGCCCAAACATCCCTAAAGAGAGGAATAGAAAGATTAAAGGTAATGGTAGAGTTATACAGAGAAGACAGGATTTAATAAATATGATTGCTGAATCATTTAATTGATGGTATCTCTTTTAGTCACCAGTATCTTAGAGTAGCTAGAAGTAAAAACCTAAAATTGTGGAATTGTAACCTATGTCAAACTCTAAAATCTGTTCTACAACTAATTGTGGTGGTGTGCTTTCAAGGTTATTGCTTTTTTGGTATATATGGTATTTTTCACAAAAAAGAAAGAAAAAGTGGATTGTGGTAGTAAAAAATAATATTTAAGCCTTCTACCCTCCTATATTCTGGAGCAACTAGAAGGAAAAATCTGAGAGGATCATATGGTAGCCCAGGACAAACTGTGGGATCTGTCCTGTAACTACTTGTTGAAGAATGCTTTGAAAACTATGCTTTATTTCTTTGCTTTGTATGTATGTTATACTATACAATAAAAAAGATTTTTAAAAAAATGCCCCAAAGGTAGACACCACCAGTAATTTTTCTGTACGACTCTGGTGCTAAGAATGGATTAAGCAGATATATCATCTGCATTAGGAAATGGTTCCCCAGCATTAGTGGAGAAAAAAATGAGCCATAAAGCACTCCAGGAGAGAAAGAGGGTGAAATTAAAAATGCAGTCACCCTTGAGTTCAATAAAAAAAAAATCATTTCACCCATTTAAATATATATTTATATACATAGTGATATGGATAATGTGTTCTCACACTTTCCCCCTCTCTATATAAAGGGACTGATGCTCTTGATGAAGGAAAAAAACACAACAGAAATGTTTATTTTTATGGAAATAAAAAACAATCACAAACGTAAATTAGGGCCATAACTCAGCTGTTCATAAAGCTACATGTGCAGAATCACAATGCTATTTGGAGCCCATTCTTAATCAATCTGTCCTTGGTTATTTAATTAACTGTTCCCTTACTTCACTTCTCTCTCGAAGCACCTGATGCTTCCTTTTCCCAAATGGATTTTAAAGGAGTGAGGCCTAAGACAATACAGTTGATGTTGGAGAACACAAATCCGCTACCTGGGTTTATTTAAGTTGGGCAAAATAGGACAAATGGAAATTAAACCATGGAAGTCGTTTCACTGTCTTAAGCAATATTTTCAGTCCCTGAAGGTCGAAGGTGCTTCAGGAGGCCCGAAAGCAACTCCTGGTCGTGAAGGAAGAGCAGCCATTGCATTTGCACCTACGACTTGTTCTCAGCCACATGGCGAGAAAGGTCAGATGCTGCCACCATTCCTGAGAAGCAGCTGGTCTGAGTTCCTTCAACACCATTGACACATGGACCATTTGTCTTCACTGACTTTGTTATAACGTCACCCTATTTTGCTTGCCCTTCAAGGACAGGTGTAGTTTAATCGACTGGAAAATCTGTGGAGTATCTACATCTTCAATGCCATGGAGTTTGTAGGGCTGCAATAAAACAGCTCAGTGAGAAAGCACAGAAGATCAGGACAGGGAGCAGCATTGCTCATTCTATTTCCAACAGGCCAAAGAACAAAAAAGACGGTGCCTCGATATAAGGAAGACACTCTAAAGGAAATCAGTTTTTCTTTGCTTTCATTTGCTGGTGACCTCCCAGGCCAATAAACAATCTATGAGAACAATTATGAAATTGAAGTTAACATAAGGTCACGAATAGCAGGTTTTTCAGGCATAGAAAATGAAACAGTTGGCATTTTCAATATTAATACATGGAGAAATTTTTTTAGTGAAGTCATTAGACATACGTCAAATGAACCTGCATCATTTTTAGCGACACCTCCTTTGCAGAACAATACATCAAAAGGAAGGACATCAATAAAAATTGCACTAGGGAGAAAATTCTTCCAAAATTTTCCTATTTCTATTCAGTACACAGAGACTATATCTACTGGATAGAAAGTTATTAAAATAGTTATAATAATTACAAATATTGAATAATAACTAAACTTCAAACCCTGTGTTAACCTGTAAATATTCATATTCACATATTAGGTAATTTTTGCAACAAAAAAGAGCAGTAATTATTTTTTCCATAGTTCATATGAAATCAGTAAAATGAATTCCCATAGTTCACAGTCACTGAAGTTTTCAGGAGCTTAAGGAATATGCTCAGTTATAAAACCATTATGTGAAAAGGCTGGTACCTCTCTGAACTTATTCTTAACCACTAATGTGTCCCTTCCCAGGTTTATACAAGTAATGAATTAATGGGAGAAAAAAACTGTCGAGTGAAAATGGCCAACTACAGAGAAGCAAAAGATGCTGGAATCAATTTATCATAAAGATCTTTTTTTTTTAACATAATGCAATGTTCTGTTTAATATATAAGCAAGGTCCATCTTCATTATTGTTTCACAAAGTGATACAAGTCATTTGACTCTCTCTGAGAATTTGCTCAAAGGAATATATAATGAATTCAGAATAAGAGGTTCTTCTGTAAATGGGTATATGTACTTATAAGAGATAGGTCCACATAGTTATGTTGATGCAGGTATTAATATATCAATGCAAAAATTATATAGTATTAGCATCCATGATTTTCAAATTTGTGTTTCATTCCATGACTGATATATGACTGATAAAGAGCAGAGGACAAAGAACAATTTCACCACGCAGTACTGAATGTCTTTGGCCACTGGGTGTCATGGTTTTCTGCTGTACTGGTTCACCCTTCAACCATGAAATATCATGTATTTCAATGTTACATGGGTTAAATTTTAAGTTTTATTAAAATATGCCACAATTCCCTATTTCAGACAATTACGGCATTTTTAAACACATTATTGGTATCCCTTTCTCTATAAAAACTAGTCAACAAGTACTACATCTCGAAATGTTGAAATGTCAAGGAAGTACACAGTTGTTTTGGCCATACCTGAGTCTTATTATACTAAGCTTTAAATCTGAAGATTTTTCACGGTGCTTTTATAAGTGCGTGTTGGTACATACGTCTCTTGAAGAACTCTTTACGTGGAAATTTTATAGTACAAAGCCTGGCCTTAGAGGTAATTACTGTATTTAATGCCTAACAGCATTGACTTCTGCTCCTGACAGATGTACTGGAGAACTGTACCATCAATCACACAAAGACAACTACATTTCTTCTCTGTGGATGTGGGTGCCCTGGCCAAGTTTGATGGAAGTGAGTTGATGTGACAATTAAAACCAGTTGGGCTTCTTCTATAATAGACGTGCTATTAAATTTGTACCAGAAAAACCCCTAAGGATGTAATGTGGCAGCTGAGAAAGCTTAGCAAGGCACCGCAATGCACCGGTAGAAATGTACTCACACTTTCTCATTTCAAAGATTGGTTACTGCCAGAGTTATAAAGGTAAATCTGATGAAGCAACTGAATAGTTAGAAATCAACATTTAAGTACTGTGATGGGATTTGTGTACAGAACGAATTGGAAAAGATGAAATTGTGGGCTTGGAGCTATTTTATTTATCTTGTTTGTGTTGTTGCTGTTTAAAACAATGTCAGGAAAATATCCAAGTTACTGACTGAACCTTTAAATGACATTTTTGCAGATTCTAGTTCTTATGGAAAGTTAATTAATTGCTTTTTGCTACTCATGTGGTTTTCCTTGCTTACTTTTTTGTATGTTGTATGGCAGGGTCACATTTCATTCTTTTTCCATATGAGTATCCCACTACTGCAGTAACATTTGTTGAATTTTTTTGTTTGCTTGTTTCTTTTTATTGATTTCTTTGTTTGTTGGGGAAGTGCATGGGCTGAGAATCTCATGAATGACAGGTGAGAATTCTACCACTGAACTAACTTAGCACTTTTTTTTTTTAAACTTTTTAAATTCTATAATATGCATATACAAAGTAAACAAAGAAAAAAGCAAAAGTTTTCAAAGCACTCTTCAACAAATAGCTACAGGACAGATCCCAGAATTTGTCATAGGCCACCATATGATGCTCTCAGATTTTTCCTTCTAGCTGCTCAAGAATATAGGAGGCTAGAAGGCTTAAATATTTTTTCATCATCACAATCGACTTTTTTTTTCTTTTTTGTGGAAAATAACATATATGCAAAAAGCACAATGAATTTCAAAGCACAGCACCACAATTAGTTGTAGAACAAATTTCTGCATTTCGCAGGCGTTACAATTCCATAATTTAAAGTTTTTACTTCTAGGTGCTCTGAAATAATGGAGACTAAAAGAGATATCAATTTAATGATTCAGCATTCATATTCATTTGATAAATCCTATCTTCTCTGTATAACTCCACTATCACTTTTGATCTTTCTATCCTACTCTTTAGGGATATTTAAGCTATGGCCATTCAAACTTTTTCATGTTGGAAGGGGCTGTCAATAATACAGAGAAGGGAAATGGAATTTCTGATGTTCTGGAGAGGCTGGCCCCTCTAGGTTTCAGGACTTACCCGGTCCAAGGGCCCATATGGAGGTTGTAGGTTTCTGGAAAGTGACTCTAGTGCATGGAACCTTTGTAGAAGCTTATGTATTTCCCTAGATGTTCTTTAGGATTGGCTGAAATGGTTTCGGTTGGGGTTTGGCAAGTTATGATAGAGAGCAATGTATAACTGAAGCTTTCGTAAGAGCAACCTCCAAAGTAGCCTCTCGACTATTTGAATTCTCTCAGCCACTGCTACTTCATTAGTTACACTTCTTTTCCCCCTTTTGGTCAGGATGGAATTGTTGATTCCATGGTGTGAGGGCCAGACTCATCTCTGGGAGTCACCTCACATGCTGCCAAGGAGACTTTCACCCCTGGATGTCATGTCCCATGTAGCGGAGAGGGCAATAATTTCACTTACCTAATTGAGCTTAGAGAGTGTGATGCCACATCTGAAGTGTGATGCCACATCTGAGGTGTGACGCCACAAGAGGTTCACCAGAAGTAACTCTTAGGCATACCTATAGATAGGCTAAGTTTCTCCACTACCTACATAAGCTTCACAAGAGTAAGCCTCAAGATCCCTCAAGTTTGACACAGTATCAGGGGATTCCCTGATGGTAAAGTTTAATACTTCCATATTTTTTTCCCCATTGCTCAAGGGACTCTGCCAATACTTTTCGACTATCTGCTTAATATATTCTAGGATGTATCCAGGCATTAAACTAAGCTATACAGGTTTAAAGGCCCTCTTTCTTATTCTGGGCTCCCTGTGTTTCAATTGTTCAAATGAGCTATACATATAGGTTGAGTTAGATTATGTGCTACAGAAAATTCAGGTTCCAGACAAAATAAATCTTTCTTCCTTTGGTCTCAAAGAGTATGTGTGGTTCTAAAATATCAACAATGTCTTCCTTACCCCTGTGTTCTGAATTACTTTAACCCTCACCTGATTGGCTTCATTCTTCTCTCTATACCTGGTTATATATATATAACCAGGTATATATATGTATATATATGTGTGTATATATATATATATATATATATATATATATTTATAAAACAGTCTCTCAAAATCCAGAAATAATTACCACTCTGGACTCAATATGTCTGCTATAAGAGCTTACAATCTAAGCCCCTGTTTTCTTAGAAGCATTTTCTAAAGAAGATTATACAATAATTGCTCTTCTGTTTCTGGCTTATTTTGCCTCACTAAATATCCCACATGTCCATTCACATTATTGCATGCCTCACGACTTTGTTCCTTTTCGTAGCAGCAGAACCTCTGTTCACAAGTGTACACATAGTTCGCCAATCTACTTCTCAGTGAATGCATTCTTCAGCCACCTGCATTCATTAGGCATCATGTATAATGCCCAAAGTTCACAGTCCATCAACGCTCTCAATCTTACATAATTTCATTGTCCCCAAGGAAAGATAATCAATAAACACACCCTCACTAAATAGGAAATCTAAACTTCCTCTTAACTCTTTTTCCTCCCCCCCTCCCTTATTTACCTCTGCAGTTGCTGTGGCAATGCTGCTGTTTTCCTCTTAACATAGCCCATATCATGCAATAGCAGTTTTCCTCCTGTACCCTGGACTTAGCTTAGGTACTCTCTGTACACGAATCAGACCTTTGAAGTAGTTCTTGCAAGAACTTATTCATATTTCCAGTATTTATCAGTGGATAATCAGTGGATAGGAATAGACAACCCCTTTCAATCTCGTTCACCTTCAATATGGAAATATTATTTATAGACCCATTGGAGAACTGCCTCCACTTTGATCTATTCCCTTACATTTGAATTCAACCTCATTAGCTAATCGTTCACCCATCTCTACCTTCCATGTATCTCTAAGTCCCGAATATTCTGTATTATAAGCCTCTGATTTTACCTTTACCATAGTCATAAAAGTGGAATCATATAGTATCTATCCCGTCCAGTTTATTTCACTCAGCATTATGTCCTCAAGGCTCATCCATCTTGGCACGTGCCTCAGGATGTCACTGTGTCTTACTGCTGCATAATATTCCATCAAATGTATATATCACATTTTGGTAAACCAATTGCCAATCAACAGACGAGTGAACTGTTTCCATCTTTTGGCAAGTGTGAATAATGCTGCTATGAACATCTGTATGCCAATATCTATTTTTGTCATTGCTTTCAGCTCTTCTGGGTATATACCAAGTAGTGCAATTGCTGGGTCATAGGGCAATTTGATATTTAGTTGCCTAAGGAACCGCCAAACTGTCTTCCATAGTGGCTGCACCATTTTACAGTCCAACCAGCAGTACATAAGTGTCCCAATTTCTCCACATCCGCTTCAACATTTATAGTTTCCTATTTGTTTAATAGCAGCCATCCTTATAGGTGTGAGGTGGTATCTCATTGTAGTCTAGATCTGCATTTCCCTTATAGCCAATGAAAATGAACATCTCTTTGTGTGCTTTTAAGCAATCTGTATTTGCTATTCAGAAAACATGCCTATTCATATCTTCAGCCCATTCTATAATTGGGCTGTCTCTTATCTTGTTGAGTTGTATGATTTCTTTATGTATACAGGATATCAAACCTTCGTGATTTCCAAATATTTTCTCCCACTGAGTTGGCCGCCTCTTCACCTTTTTGATGAAATCTTTTGAGGTACAGAAGCATTTGATTTTGAGAGTTCCCATTTCTCTATTTTTTCTTTTGTTGATTGTACTTTGGGTATAAAGTTGAGGAAGCTACCTCCTATTACCAGGTCTTGAAGATCTTTCCCTGCATTTTCTTCTAGAAGCTTTATGGTGCTAGTTCTTATATTTAGGTGTTTGATCCACTTTCAGTTGATTTTTGTATAGGGTATAAGGTCAGGGTCCTCATTCATTCTTTTGGCTTTTGATACCCAGTTCTCCCAGGCCTGTTTATTCAAAAGACTACTTTGTTTCAGTTCAGTGGATTGGAACTGAACTGAGCCTTGTCAAAAACCAGTTGACCACAGATTTGGTGGTCTATTTGTGTACTCTCAATTCAATTCCATTGGTCAATACTTCTGTCTTTGTGTCAGTACCATGCCGGTTTGACCACTGTGGCTTTATAATATATTTTAAAGTCAGGGAGTGTTAATTCTCCAACTTTCTGCTTTATTGGAATATTTTAGGAATTCAGGGTCTCTTTCCCTTCTAGGTAAACTTGGTAACTAGCTTTTCCAAGTCTTCAAAGTAAGTTGTTGGAATTGTGATTGGTACTGTGTTGAATCTGTAGATCAATTTGGGTAGAATTACATCCAAATTATATTTAACCTTCCTATCCATGAACAGGGAATATCTTTCCACCTATTTAGATCTCCTTTGATTTCTTTTAACAATGTTATGTAGTTTTCTGTGTACAAGTCCTTTACGCCCCTAATTAAGCTCATTCCTAAGTATGTGATTCTTTTAGTTGCGATTCTGAATGGAATTTTTTCCTTAACTGACTCCTCAGGTTGTTGCATGCATAAAGAAACTATTTGTGCCCATTAATTTTATATCCCGCCATCATGCTGTATTTATTAGCTCAAGTAACTTTGCTGTACATTTCTGAGGATTTTCCAAGTATAGTATCATGTCATCTGCAAATAATAAAAGTTTTTCTTCCTTTCCAATTTAGGTGCCTTTTATTTCTCTGTCCTGCCTGATTGCACTAGCTAGTAGTTCTAGCACAATGTTGATTAATACTGGTGAAAGTGGGCATCTTTGTCTCATTCCTGATCATAGGGGGAAAGCTTTCAGTCTCTCTCCATTGAATACAATGCTGGCTGTCAGGTTTTCACATATGCCCTTTAACACATTGAGGAAGTTACCTTTGATTCCTATCTTTTGAAGTGTTTTTAACAGAAAAGGATGTTGAATTTTGTTGAGTGCTTTTTCCAGCATCAATCGAGATGATTACAGGATTTTTCTCTTTCAATTTGTTAATGTGGTGTATTACATTATTTGATTTTCTTGCGCTGAACCATCTTGCATTCCTGGTATAAACCGCACTTGGTCATGGTGTATAATTCTTTTAATGTGTTGTTGGATTCTATTTCCTAATATTTTATTGAGAATGTTTGCATCTATGTTCATTAGGGAGATTGGCCTGTAGCTTTCCTTTCTTAATAGCATCTTTACCCGGTTTTGGTATAAAAGTGATGTTTGCTTCATAAACTCAATTAGGTAGTGTTCCTTTTTCCTCAATTTTCAGGAAAAGTTTGAGCAGGATTGGTGTTAGTTCCTTTTGGAATGTTTGATAAAATTCCCCTGTGAAGCCATCTGGCCCTGGGCTTTTCTCTGTAGGAATATTTCTAATGACTGAATTTCTTTACTTGTGATTAGTTTGTTGAGATCTTCTATTTCTTAGCTTGTTTGTGTGTTTCCAGGAATTTGTCCATTTCATCTACGTTGTCTAGTTTGTTGGCATATAGTTGTTCATAGTATCCTCTTATGATTTCTTTTATTTCTTCAGGGTCTGTGGTAATGCACCCCTTCTCATTTTTGATTTTGATTATTTGCATCCCCTTCCTTCCTTCCTTCCTTCCTCCCTTCCTTCCTTCCTCCCTCCCTCCCTCCTTCCGTCCCTTCCTCCCTTCCTCCCTTCCTCCCTTCCTTCCTCCCTCCCTTTCTTTCTCTCTCTCTCTCTTTCTTTCTTATTCTTTCTAGTGGCCCATCGATTTTACTGACTTTCTCAAAGAACCAATTTTTTGTTTTATTGATTCTTTCAGTTGTTCTTTTGTTCTCCCATTCATTTAACTCTGCTTTAATCCTTGTTATTTCTCTTCTTCTATATGCCTTGGGGTTACTTTGCTATTCTTTCTTGAGTTCCTCCAAGTAAGCAGTTAAGTACTCAATTTTGTTCTTTCTTGTTTTTTAATATAGGCATTTAGGGCAATAAATTTCCCTCTCAGCACAGCCTGTGCCACATCGCACTAGTTCTGATATTTTGTATTCTTAATTTTAGTCATCTCCAGATAGCTACTGATTTCTCTAGCAATTTCTTCTTCGACTCACTGGTTGTTTAAGAGTGTGTTATTTAATCTCCATATATTTGTGAAAGTTCTCGTTCTTTGGTGGTTATTGAGATCCAGCTTCATTCCATTGTGATAAGAGAAAGTGCTTTGAATAATTTCAATGTTTTTACATCTATAAAGACTAGAGAAGAGTGTATATCCTGGTGTTTTGTGATGCAGTTACCTATATATGTCGGTTATGTCTAATTCATTTATCAAGTTGTTTTAACTTCTCTATTTCCTTGCTGATCATCTGCTTGCTCTATCTATAGAGGAGAGTGGTATACTGAAGTCTCCTACTATTATTGTTGAAAAATCTATCGCTTCCTTCAGTTTTGCCAATGTCTATCTCATGTACTTCAGAGATTGGGAGCATAAACATTCATGATTTTTATTTCTTCTTGATGAATTGTCCCTGTAAGTAATATATAGTGTCTTCTTTGTCTCTTATGACGACTTTACATTTAAAGTCTATTTTTTCCCAGTATTAATATAGCTACTCCTGCTTACTTTTGCTTATTACTTGCATGGAAAATCTTTTTCCATCCTTTTAGTTTCAATCTATTTGTATCCTTGTGCCTAAGATGAGTCTCCAGTAAGTAGCAGATAGCTGGATTATATTTTTTAATCCATTCTGACAATCTGCATCCTTTAATTGGTAAGTGGAGTCCATTAACATTCAAAGCTATCACTGAAAAGGTGTTTCTTGAACCCACCATCTTATCCTTTGGATTTTATTTGTCAGATCTATATATTCTTTTCCTTCTTTCTCTTTTTATCCTTTAAGTTACCCTTACTGGTATTCTTCAATTCTGCACCCTCCTCCAGACCTCCCTTCTCCAATCTTTTTTATTTAACTGGCAGAACTCCCTTTAGTATTTCTTGTAGGGCCGGTCTCTTGTCAACGCATTCTTTCAAGCAAGATTTGTTCATCTGTGAAAATTTTAATCTCTCCCTCAGTTTTGAAGGGCAATTTGGCTGGGTACAGAATTCTTGACTGGAAGTCTTTTCTCTTTCAGAATCTTAAATATATCATATCACTGCCTTCTTGCCTCCATGGTTCCAGTTGAGTTGTGTGAACTCAGTCTTAGTGGTTACCCTTGTATGTAGTAGATTGTTTTTCTCTTGCTGCTTTCAGGATTTTCTGCTTCTCTTCAACATTTAACGGACTGATTAGTATGTGTCTTGGGGAAGAACTTTTTTGATTTATTCTGTTTGCAGTTCATTGAGCTTCTTTGCCTTGTATATTTATGTCCTTTATAAGAGTTGGGAAGTTTTACTCTATTATATCCTCAACTAATCTTCCTAGCCCTTTACTCTTCTCTTCTCCTTCTGGGACACCAGTGATTCCAATATTTGTATGCTTTGTTTTGTGGATCATTTCCCTAAGATACAGTTCGAATTTTTCCATCTTTTTTGCCATTTGCTTTTTTGAGTGTTCCAAATCAGTTGTCCTGTTCTCCAGTTCGTTTATTCTTTCTTCTGCCTCTTCAAATCTGTTTTGTGTGTCTCTAGTATGTTTTTTCATTTTGCCTGCAGAATTTTTAATCTCTGTGATAGCTCCTCTTTTTCTATTTATTCTTTCAAATTCCTCTTTATGATCTTCTAGTATCTTCTTGATCTCCTTTATGTGATTAGCCATTCCATTTATTTCATATAGTAGAATTATATGAACATCTTTGATTAGTTGTTCCAACATCTGTGTCTCCCCTGTCGTTTTAATTTGGTCATTAAGCTGGGCTATATCTGTCTGCATTGTGATATGCTTAGCTATCTTCTGTTGTTTCACCTCATGTAAATATCTTGATTGATTTAATTTGGAAGTTGATTTCCTTCGGTAGTCTAAAGTCTTGTGTTTGTGGAATGGAGGTATAGCAGAATGCAGGGCAGGGGGCAGAGCACAACAGTGTGGTGATGCATTGCAGCACGGGGTAGGCTCATGTTGGGGATGCTACACTGGTACCTGCGAACATGGGCACTGTTCTAGTTTGCTAGCTGCCGGAATGCAATATACGAGAAATGGAATGGCTTTTAAAGAGGGGAATTTAATAAGTTGCTAGTTTACAGTTCTAAGGCTGAGAAAATATCCCAATTACAAGTCTGCAGAAATGTCCAGTCAAAGGCATTTGGGGAAAGATACCTTGGTTCAAGAAGGCCGATGAAGTTCAGGGTTTCTCTCTTAAGTGGAAGGGCACATGGCAAACACAGTCAGAGTTTCTCTCTCATCTGGAAAGGTACATGGTAAACATGGACAGGGTTTCTCCCTCATCTGGAGGGGCACATGGTGAACACGATGTCATCTGCTAGCTTCTTTTCCTGGCTTCCTGTTTCTTGATGCTCCCCAGGAGACATTTTCCTTCTTCATCTCCAAAGGTTGCTGGCTTGTGGACTCTGCTTCTAGTGGCTATGTCGTTCTGCTCTGCTCTCTCTGAATCTCTCATTCTACAAATGTTCCCTCTTTTATAGGACTTCAGAAACTAATCAAAACCCACCCAAATGGATGGAGACATGTTGTCACCTAATCCAGTTTAACAACCACTCTCGATTACATCACATCTCCAGGGAGATGATCTAATTACAGTTTCAAATATACAATACTGAATAGGGATTAGAAGAAACGGCTGCCTTTACAAAATGGGATTAGGATTAAAACATGGCTTTTCTAGGGTACATAAACATTTCAAACCAGCACAGGCACCCAGCAGACGGGGAGGTTGTGGCTGCACTGATCTGGGGGGCCGGCCCTGGTTTACTCTGGTCTAGGGCATAGGGCCCTTTCTGTGCATGCAGAGAGCTACAGCAGTGGGTCAGCATTATACCTGCATGGGCGAGGGGCAGATGTGACTTGGCTGCGCAGGTCAGCACTTTCCCCAAGCTGGGGAGTGACTGGGGGCAATGCGTATGCGTAGGTCTAAGAGTGCTATAAAGTGATGTACCTGTGTGCAGAGCTGGGGGGGGGGGGGCAGGGTAGAGCTGTGCGACTGTGTGGGCTGGGGCAGGTATAGCCTGGGCATGAAGGTAAGTACCTGCAGCCTATATACAGTGGTAACAGGCTGCAGAGAGCAGGGAGGTGGATGTAGTGCTTGGGAGGGGCGCAGGAGAGGTGGGTTGGGCCGCACTTGGGGTATAGGCCGGGTTCACACGTGTTTGGCAGGTTGAGCACAGGGAGTGGAGGCAAATGAAGGGGTTCAGATGTGTGGGGTGAGCCGTGGGTCACAGGTCTGTGCTGGCGAAGGTAGTGTGTTCGAGAAACGCAGCCTGGCTTACTTCCTAGTCTCCATCTCCCTGTCCATCCTGAGGGCTTCGCACTTCTGCATTAGGCTGTTTGCCCCAGCAGGACAGTCTGTTCACTGCTTCTCGACAGTCTCTGGTTCTCTGCCTCTCGGTTCCTCAGCTTTTACAACCAGGGCCACCTTGTGTGGTATAGAAGACTCTCCCAGGTCAGTTACATTCTGAAATCACTGTTTCTGTAGTGCTCCTGTCCCTTCTCTAGCTGTGCTTTAGAGCAGGGCTGAACTCAATCTATCCTATTCTGCCATCTTCCCAGAACTTCCCTTCCTTGCTTTTTAAATAAGGGGTTGCCTACAGAGCCATTCTCCAACTTTACTGAGGAAGGTAAAACTAGAGGAGTTGTCAAGAAGTGCCACTTAACATTCCTTTGAATGCAAACATACTTCTATCAAATTATAAAAATATACCTAATGCTCTTTGGTCTCAATTTAATGTTCAAGTTAGTTTGTGGAGATGGTCACACAGAGGCAGTCAAAGCACAATGTCAGGGTCAAAAGATGCTATTTTGGGGCCCAACTTGTAATAGAAAAATCAAAAAAAAATTCAAAATAAAAACCAAGAAAAATAAAACACTCATTAAAAATGTTTAGAGCGCTTACTCTTTGAATGAAACTTAAACTCCAATCCCAATGAAGCCTTTGCCCTCAGTGGGAAGAATCATCTTTCGTCAGATAATTGCAAAAAAGATGTCATTAAAAATGTAATACACTTTGTATCTTCTTGTTTCCCTACCATCGGGTAATGAGGCCAGTGAGAATGGGGTTTGGTTGGGGAAAGGGTAGTAGGATTTCTTCACACAGCACTTCTGAAGTGGGAGCTGCCTAGGATGCTTCAGGAACAGAGAGGCTGATACTACAGTTAGAGTTTATAACATGGGGATTATGAGGTGGAGGCACAGCATATGATGAAGTATCTTGCTTTCCTATGTTTTTTATTGTTAACATATCTATAACTTAATATATACGTTTGAACACACTAGGAATCATGTCCTTAAGAGTGAGAGACAGGTGAGAAGGAATAGGAGGGATATTAATTACAGAACTCACAGTAATTAACTCACCTAAATTTAGGTGATTTGTGTTAGGTTAGGTAATTTAGGCTAGAGATGATGCTAGTTTCCCTGAGGATGGTATTTGTGGAGAAGGAACAAAGCAGGTGCATTTGAGAGATAGTCAGGAGTGGAAATCGGCAAGATAGTAAGAATTTGTTGTTTGACAGTGGGAGGAGGTTACTGAGGTGAGTCCTCCATAACATCTCTCAGTTTCAGAGCTTGGTGGACTGACAGCAAATGTTAGAAGAGGCCTGGTCTAAAGGGAAAGGTTCTGAAATCTATTTGGAAATGATGGACTTGAGATGTCTTTGAGACTTTAATGGGCACACTGGTTATTGGTGTGGATCTCAAAAATCTCCCTGGCAATGTGGGACAGGACTCCCAGGATGAGCCGGGACCCAGCATCATGAGATTGAGAAAGCCTTCTTGACCAAAGGGGGGAAGAAAGAAATGAGACAAAATGAAGTTTCACTGGCAGAGTGATTTCAAACAGAGTTGAAAGCTTGTCCTGGAGGTTATTCTTATGCATTATATAGAGTATATATACACCATTAGTTTATGGTGTAATGGAGTGGCTAGAGGGAAGTATCTGAAACTGCTGAGCTGTGATCCAGTAGCTTTGATTCCTGAAGACGATTGTATAACCATATAACTTTTACAGTGTGATTGTGAAAACCTTGTGTCTGATGCTCCTTTTATCCAGGGTAGGGACAGATGAATAAATATGATAAACAATAAATTAATAGGGAGGATAAGGGGTAAAATAAATTGGGTATATTGAAATACTAGTTGTCAGTGAGATGGAAGGGTAATGGGTATGAGATGTATGAGATTTTTCTTTTTATTTCTTTTTCTAGAGTGATGCAAAATGTTCTAAAAATGATCATGGTGTTGAATACACAACTAAGTGATGTTATAAACCACTGATAAGTAAAAAAAAAAATTTTTTTTTTTTTAAAAAGCAAAGGTCTAGTGTTTTGTTAACTAATCACTCCTACTCCTTTTAAGAAATGTTTCTTTTTGGAAATGTTTTCACCCCACATGGTTTTCTTGTATCCTTCCTCTTTCTTCCCTGACTCCACCCTTTCTGGACAAAGTTGATTGGTTCAGGGGTCAAATATGATCAAAGTAAACAATTTAAAGAACCTTCTGGAAAGTTTTAAACAGGACCTGAGAGAAGACTTTTGCTTTTGTTCTCCTTATAGACTTTGGAGATCAGAGAAATGGAAACCTGAAGATATGAGGCCTCTCAGAAACCATGTTTCCTACTGATCAGTTCATCTGAGGAAATAAAGCCAAGGTGTAGAAAAAAGCAGTGGCTTCTGCACCTATGAAGCAGAGAGAGAGCAAAAGTGAATCAAAGAGACAGCACTGACTGCATCCTGGTCAAATTCCATCCTCTGTCTTTAGTATCTCTGAGCTATTATTTTTACCTTCCCTCCGATTGTGCTCCATTTCTCAAAAAAACAAAAACAAAACAAAAAAAACAACAACCAGAATTGGTGCCAGTTAGAATATTTCTGTCATTTAAAACCAAAATAGTTATCTCACATAGATGGAGGTGGCCAAACCAGCAAAATAATATGTCAAGGAACACCAACTCGGGGCAAGAAAGCCAGGGGACTCATGTTTTCAGGGATGTAAAGGAGATAGAGTATTTCACAGGGTGCTCAAGGCTGGTGAGAGGTCAAAAGGAAGAAGACTGGAAAATGCCAACAGAATTTGGAAGATGGAGATAACTAGTAACCTGAATGAGAGCTATTGATTGGAATAAGAAGTTCAATGATTGGACTACTTTGAGGAGTAATCTGGAGGTGAGGAAATTAAAAAAATGTAACTGAAGAATTTGTTCCAGGAATTGATAGAGTAGTGGCTGGAGAGAAGTCAAAACAAGGGATAATTTTCTTTTTTCCTTTCTTCTCTTTATTTTTTTTCTCATGTTTTCTTTCTCTTTTTTTCTCTCTCTCTTTTAGGATGAGAGATCTCAAGATAACTACTGTCATGAATATTCTGATAGAAGAGGAAAGATTAAAGAGAAAGAAAAGGTATACTAAACAATGTAATGTCCCCGAGGCAGAGGGAACTGGATCCAGAGAAGCAATGGAGGGGTTGCTATAAACAGTTGAGGCTGAGGAAGGGCTTGGTGCTATTTAAACAGCTAGATGACCTGGAGGCAGATGACTGAGGATATTCCTGCCTGATACTTGATATTTTATCTGTGATGGGGGAAAAAAGTGTGTCCTCTATTGAGAATAAGAAATGAGGCAAGAATGAATTGGAGAGTAGTGAATATTTAAAAAAAATAATTGTGGAAAGTATTGAGTTATATGGGAAAAGATGTGTTAAGTTTGGGCATTTTAAAAGACCTAATTGATTTTTTTTCCTTCTGTCATTTGGGTATGCTTTTTCCATTAGGTCTCACATATCTTGCTAAAAGTATCAACAGCAGAGAGACTTGGGGAATGAATGGTATGTTCATTGGGTAAGATAAAATTCAGAGCCAAGGGAGTTTAGCCCATTGGTAAAGAAGTATTTGGAATGAGTTAACATGTAATGCAAGCTAAATGGATATGTAAGCAAGAAAATATAAAAAGATATGATAGATAATAAGAAAGGACAGTTGCCAATGGATGTTCGACCCACATGAGGTTGAACAATATCTTCTAGTTGGAGCAGCTGACCAAACAATCAGCAAGGATAGAAGATGATGGTCCAAGAAGAAGAAATTTTAATTAGCTATTCTGGAGATGGAGCCACGACAGGAAAATAAAATAAAACTTAGATGGCCATGGATGCAAACCAGGGCTTGGCAGTTGGGGGAGACCGAAGAGTGACCGAGAAGACATGCAAAGCTTTTTCAGTAAAACGAATCCAATGCTATAAAGCCCTAGCAATGCCCTAGCACATGACAGCAATGAGCAAATGTTGAAGGCCTTTCTCTCTTCATAGTTTTACATCAGTGGAGAGAGGACCCCATATCTGATTAATTAGGATTTACTAAGAGAACCAATAGAAGAAAATATAGAAGTACACTGAAATAGAACTCATAGCTTGCAATCTGGAAATGACTTAATTTTCAGTTGTTGAAGCAACTGATGACTTTTATCCTGAGAGATTCATACTTTGAACTAGGGAGAAATGTCAAAATCATACTCATCACCATGATGGCAGTAGGGGGGAGTGTGGATGGTGCTACAGGCACGGGATTGCTGGGTTTCACTTTTGCCATGATTGGGCAGAATGTGTATTTTCCCCAATAATTGCTAGGAAAAATGAAAAGGCAAAATGTACTATATACAAGCTGCTATTCAGGAAATACAGGGTAAGTAAAAGGGAGAAATCAAAAACAGAAAATGTCTCTGGAAGCATTTGAGCTTAACCATTAAACTCTTGATGCATTCCATGATTCTTGGTTTGAAGACATTCTCTGTCTAATGGAATAAAAGGAACTAAATGTAGTCTGTTAGGAAAAGTCACTACTCAGCATCTCAGGTGAACATGGACTATGTACAAATCTAGAAACACAGGTAAGGACACCAGGTAAGTCACCAGTTCCCCCTTAATGAACTCCCTTTATGAGTGTGGGAGGGGAGCCAGCTCAGCTACATCTTCATATCCTCCCCGGCAGTGGGGAAGGGGTGTGATGGTCAAGTTCCCTTTATCAAGAAGGCAGTTACCTTTACTAATCGAGTTTTCTGGCTTTATCCACCCAGGCCCCATACTTTTAGGTGTCATAAGCCATTTTCCACTTAAAATTATTTTCAAAATTACACAAATATTAGATAAAATCTTAGGTATATTTTTGTGTGTGTTAAAAGCCATCATCCCTGCCTGATGCTCTTAAAAGAAAATATGTCAATTATTTTCTTCTTATAGAACTCCAACTGCCCAACCCCAAAGGACATCACTAAGAAGCCAAAGTGGGCTCTCATCCTACTGTTTCACTTCCATGTATTTGGGGCACCAGCTGAGAATATAATGTAATCAGACCACTGGCTCTAGCCTTGGGGTCTATGTCTCACTTTTACAGGATGAACCAAAGTTAACATCACAAGTCCTGCCATTCTGGGTCAGGTCTAATCCGGGGGTCAATGTAACATTTCAAAAGGCACCCCAGTTTGTGTCTCTTCTCAGGATCTGTGTCAGTAGTAGCACAAAGGCAGTTCCCAGGCCCGAAATCAATTCCAGTGACAAATTTGGTCCACTTGTTCCTTTACAAGATTGTCTCAGCGGGCAGACAAGAAATGCATCGACAGCGGTAAAGATGATGGCGCTGTGCAAGGATGTGCACAAAAGAACCCCTCACATGGGCTGGCGGACCCATTTTGCCTCTCCTGCTGTACAGCCCTTTGAGGCTCTGAGGCTTGAAGATGTGTGACACGAGCCTATTTCAGGACAGGTGCTGCACATCAGAAATGGGACTCACCTGCGTAAAAGGTGGCTTCTAATTATGTGCATACATTTACAAAATTGCAAGTATGGGGGGTGCCAGCCTTTAACTTTACATAATCATATCTTGCAAAGCTCTCCTACACTCTCTCTAATGATCACCCCCCAAGGCCTGCAGAATATCTGAGCAATGGCCTTCATCATGAAGCTAGGACGTCCTCTACCACAGAGCAGGCTGAGAAGAGGGGCTCGTGTGCACTTCCTGAACAAGAATTTTAGCCTGGAATGCTGAGGCTGCTTACAGGTTCACTCACAACTGGGGTACTAGCTGTCTTCCCTGTGGCAGCTAAATTCCAAGCTTTGGGTGGGAACATGGGAGGCTACAATTGTCCTCTGACGGGCACATCCTGGAACCATGGTCCAGGAAGGGCTACATTCTCCCTGGAGGGTCAGAAGAGGTCTGGCTGTGAGGGGCCAGGGAGGGAGGCTGGATTAACTGCACGGGGGTGGGGGGTGGGGGTGGGGTGGCCGTTCCCCAGTGAGTCTTCAGAGATGGAAAAGAAAAGAAAATGAACACTAACGGAAGGGATGGTTGAAGAGAGGGGATCAAACAGAGCCAGATGGCTTGAGCAGAACACACAGAGGAGAATAAAAGGATTTGGGGAGATGTAGAAGAGCACTAGAATTCAGAAGCCAGAGAGAAAGAGAAGAACAGCAAGAGTGAATGAGACAGTATCAGCCAAATACAGATGCACACATGCAACAAAAAAATAAATAAAAAGGTGTGTGTGGCTGAATGTGTATATAAAGAGAGAGAGGGGGAACGAGAGAATGCTTTGTCAGCCTTATGTCAAAACATTCTTGCTTTCAAAACAAAGGCTTTACTGGGAGATACAAAAAACTGGTGTGGTAGTTAGATTCAGTTGTCAACTTGGCCAGGTGAAAGCACCTAGTTCTGTTGCTGTGGACATGAGCCAATGGTAGGTGAATCTCATCTGTTGCTAATTACATCTGCAGTCGGCTAGGAGGCGTGTCTGCTGCAATGAGTGACGTTTAACTTAATTGGCTTGTGCTTAAATGAGAGAACGCAATGTAGCACAGGCTAGCAGCTCAGCATTCCTCATCACAGCACTTGCAGCTCAGCCCAGGCCTTTGGAGAAGTCACCCCGGGGAAAGTTGTTGGAACCCAGGGGCCTGGAGAGAAGACCAGCAGAGACCATCCTGTGCCTTCCACGTAAGAAAAGAGCCTCAGTGGAAAGTTAGCTGCCTTTCCTCTGAAGAACCAACAAAATAAATCTCCTTTTATTAAAAGCCAATCCGTCTCTGGTGTGTTGCATTCCAGCAGCTAGCAAACTAGAACAACTGGCAAGTGCTACATATTACCCACTGTATCAGCAGAATGAAATACAATCACATGCATATGTGCCATTCTTCTTCTATAGAGTTGCCCCTATAGAAATAGAGAGCATAAAGCTATTTTTCAACAATAAAATGTAGCACTCATTTTACAATAGTCAAGCTAATACTATGCAGACCAAAATGAGTTTTCACGGGCCATTTCGTGTTTAAATCTAAGTCCAAAGGCACTGACTGGATACCTCACACATGTCAGGCATGGAGAGAAGCACAAGGAACAGCGATATCAGGAACTTCTCAGGTAACTGGACATATAAGGGACATCTACTAAACCCCAAGACGAAAGAGAAAAGACTCCACGTGTTCTAAAACAAAACATTCAATAACTTAGGGATTCAAGTTGGGGGGGAATATGCTTGAATCTAGAGAAACAAGTAAATAATCTGTTAGGAGGAGAAAGCTAGGATACTTAGGAAAATAAGCACGGTTTCTAGTAGCTTAGTAGGAGCAAGGACTCAAAACCAGGAAGACCCCAGGCTGGCAGCTGGAAGGTTAACATTCCTGTTTGGCTAGGACACTGGGTGTGTGCAGAGGGTAGAAAGTTATTGCTCTAAGGGGTGGGGGTGGGGGGCTTGAAATGCAAGTCTAAGGAGTGCAGCTATTAGGCAGGCAAGCTGAATCACTAGATGGTTAAGCACAAAAGAGGAATGATTGAGGTTTGCATAGTCATCAGAGAGATGGTCACTAACTTTATATAAGACAACCAAAGACTCATCCCACAGTTCAGAGCCACATGTTCTGAGACTTGTGCTCAGGTATCAGTAGGTCCTGTAGCAGAGCTGCCTGATAGGATGTTGTGCCATCCGCACTATCCAGCGTGGAGCCACTGGCCATGGCCATGGGGCTACTGAATACTTGACATACAGCCAGTGCAACTGAGACACTTAGTTTTAAATTTTACTTCGTTTTAATTAATTTAAATAAATAGTCACTGGTGGCCACTGGCTACCTTACTGACCAACAGAGTTATATATGATGTAGAGTGGAGGGGGGGAAACAAACTTAAAAAAAAAATGTTGCTTTAACTTGTTAAGAGAGATTTTAACCCTTTGGGGTCAGTAAGTTTCTTCCATTTCCAGTTCTACACCCTATCAGGTTCATTATCAGAAAATGTCTGCCTAATGTTGAAACTGGCTGCTTAAACGCTGTGAAGGACATCCCAGAGGGGGTAATGGACCAAGCGTCTGAGGACCATTCTAACTGGGCAAAACCACAGTCTCTCTTTTGCTATCTGTTACAGTTACTTGACCAATTTTAATTGAATGCTTCCGTGTAGTGTTTATCAATTGCCCTCAACCTTTGAAAGTGGTTTGCTTGGTGACGGCTCATTTTTGCAAGTGGCTTTCTTTTGGTAGCCAAGAGAAGTGCGGCCCTGAAAAGTCATTTCATGCTTGGAGATTCATGCTGCTGTAATTGATTTCAGAGTCGGGCAAAACAAGGTGAGAAAAGAAGTACTGAGAGAAAGGTCATCACCGTAAATGAGAGGGAAAACGTTTGCTGTTATATGGAAGGAGAGAACAGAAATGACAGGAAGGGACTTTTTAAAGGAAAATTCAGAGAAACCAAGAAATTCCAAACAACAAACAGAAAACTTTCAAAATCATGCACATATGAATGGAATGTGAAATACTGATAGTCTTTGAAATGGTAGTTTTCACTTTTAAAAAAGTAGTGGTAACGGGTCCAGAGACAAACATTTGACTCTCTAGGCCCCAAAATGTCACCTGGCAGGGCCCTAAGACACCACTATGAACCCCAATGTTTAAAGGGATCTTAGCTGAAAAAAAAATAACTGTTTAAATTAGATAAAATGGCCTCAACGGTATGGTGGTTGAAAGCAACAACAGCTTTTCTCACAAAGATTGTTCAAAATAGAAAAGGAACTAACAAGGACAATCCTAAAATGGTGTATCAGCAAAACTCTCAGTTTGTGGATGAAAATTCAAATGTGACTATTTAAAATTTGAGTTACTTTATGGTTTAGGGTGATAATTGATGGGAAAAGCAGTTATTTATTTGCACATACTCCATTTCCAAATGAAAAATGAATGGAATTAAGCTCTTCCAGATTTAATGAGAATGAAAATTTTTATCAACCCCATCTTAATAGATTATTGTAAATTTAACTGCCTCAGGAAAAGGAAATGCTACAAAGAAAGCAAAGAGGTTGTCAGCCCAATTCGAATTGTAATTCAACTCTCTTAATATCACCAATTAGATCTGAAACTCTGGTCTGTGTGGTTTGTATTAGCAATAGGGATTCAGTTAGTAATTTGACATATAAAGAAAGAACATTTTCATTACAATATTAAGCGTATACTTTAAATGAAAATCTAATTTTGGAATTTCCATTCATTAAGTTTTGATGTGTTACTAAAAGATAATTTTTTGATGAAAAATGCTTCATAATGTCGACTTTTGTTGGCGAAATCCTACAAACACTGGCCTCCTTTGAATGTTTGGTAGAAAGATGATAAGGAGAGTATTTCAGGACATAACCTACACCCAGTCAAAAAAAGAGAAAGGCCATCTCATCCCGGGATTCTCTTTTAAGAGTGAAGAAACTTTCTCAGACAATCTGTCCATCAGGAAATGTCCTCTTACTGTTCATTGGCCTGAATGGGTCACATAGCATTGCTGAACCCATTGTTTTCAAAGACAGCACAGGCAAGCTTTCCTCTTTTTCTTCAGACCTTGCACCTGTCTGGGGCACAAGGAAAATGAAACCTTGTGGCACCTGTAGCAACCAACCTGGAATGTCTGGGTACCCACTGCCTTTCCCAGTTAAACCCTCCTGGCAAACACCTTAGCTTATTCACATCACTCTCTTGGCCTGTGACTGGGAATGTGTCCACTTTCCATGGGGTCTGAGGCTGGGTGGAGCACGTGTGGCTGGAGGTGAACACTAAAGAAAGAATGGGGGAAGGGATATGGCATGGTAGGCAAAGAATACCCATCGTATTATTGCTCTCAGGGATATGTCAATCTGATTCCTTATTTTTTTCCTAGTCAAAAGACTATATTTTACATGCAAAATATAATCATGGTGACAGAACTTCTTTGGAAGATAATTTGCTAAAACTCATGGGAATTTACAAAGCTAGAATCAGGATCCTTAAGGATAAGAGTGAGAAAGGAAAAGGAGAATGAGGAAACACAGTGAAAATGCAGCAACTTCTTAGAATCCAGTTGTTGAACATTTGATATCACTGAACTTAAAATATGAGATATTTACTTAAGGACATTTCTGAAAAGACAATTTTCAATGCACACAAGTTATCATGTGGGACATTTTCAAGAATTTGAATCATTTATTACTATGAAACATCTGAAGATTTCTACTCCATAAAATGCACTGTTGTCATATTACAGAATGCTTTGATAACCAAAATACCTTGAAATTAATTATTTTTTTACTTCTTTGGGGTGCCTGGCATCTGTCTTTGCATTCAATCTTGGAAAATCCCTTTTAGTTCATAAAGAAATATAATATCTCCACCTTCTTAAGCCATATAGTTATCATGTATATTAAAACATCCTAAATGTTTTCTTAAGCAATGTTAGATAACATAATTGTACTACTGGATACAGGATTACATCAGCACAGGTTGTAAACAGATCATTTTCTAGAAATGCAAAAAGGGCAGGGATGAAGTTCAGTGCCCCTGCTCTAATAACTGAGGACCAGAATTGTACCTCAACCCCTTGAAATCAAGTAAAAAGTCTACTCACATGCTTAGAGAGTTGCCAGTTCTAGATTTAATCTTGCAGCTACTTACATATTTTTTTCAAAGTTTGAACTTAAAGGTAAAACACCATTAAATGCAGTTTCTAATTATTCTTAAAGTCTGACTACTCTGTTTAAGTTTAGTTATGTGAGAATAAGAAGTTTTCTTACCCCATGTGTTCTGAAAATCCCTCCTATATTTTTCTGTGATGAATACCCAGTAAGGAAAGGGACTTCCCTGGTCTGCAGCTAAAAAGGCAGTGGGATGGCTATATTTGGGGTGGGCACTTCATCTTTCAACATCAGTTTATGACTTACATATCATGGATTTTTAAGGACTAGCCCATCAGGTATTTGTATTACAATACAAAGGGTATGTGATAAACAGGAGCATATTATAGTAACTGAATAAATACAAAGCATCATGTAAAGACCTAAACGTAGCTCTAAGGTTTACACATGCTCCTGGGAGGCACCAGGAATCAGCTTCTATATGGCCACTTCATGAGTGTTGTAAAAGAGTTTAAAGGGATCCTTCTCCCCCCCTTCTCTCCGCCGGCCCGCCGCGCGGCGCCCACGCCCCGCAGCAGCCGAGCCACCCGCCATCCTTCTCCCCCCTCTCTCTCCGCCGGCCCGCCGCGCGGCGCCCACGCCCCGCAGCAGCCGAGCCGCCCGCCATCCTTCTCCCCCCTCTCTCTCCGCCGGCCCGCCGCGCAGCGCCCACGCCCCGCAGCAGCCAAGCCACCCGCCATCCTTCTCCCCCCTCCTCCCCCTCCTGCTCCGGCTGCTCTCCAAACACCACAGTGCCCTCTTCCCCCGCCTTCACCGTGCTCCTCCGCCACCAGCCTCGACAGCCTTGCCGCCCTCTCACCTTTCCTCCTCCAGAACAGCTACTGGGGGAGTGGAGATAATGCAGAGCAGCTCCCGGAGCCACGAGGGAGATCAAAGGGACAGCGTACCCCATCCTGGAACGGCTGACTATCTGGGAGAACCAGCTCCGGTGAGATCACCAAGGGGCACGGGCTTTCCTGGGTGGGACGGCAAGCGACCGGAGTCCCTTCCCTCCACCTTCCCAGGCCAGCTGGTAGAATTGGACAAACGGTCCCCTTAGGCCGCGGTGGCTGGTGCCCCCACCACACGAGGCCCCCCGGAACAACTGAGATAGTTGGGTCGGAAATCCCCAGACTGCAGAGAACAGTGACCGGGGGATCCCTTCCAAACACGTGACTCCCCCATCGGCTGGGAACAGTGCACTCTCCCGGGCTGCGACAGCTGGCGCCCTCCCGCCACGCTTGGTGCCCCGGGCCGACTGGCTAATTTGGCCGGACGCTCTCCTGTGCTGCGACGGCCGGCGACCCTCCCCGCGTTTGGAACCCCGGGCCAGCTGGCATTCTTCCAAGACGCTTCGGCTACCGAACCTCCCCTACGGCGAGAGTTTTCCAGAGTTGAGGGACCCACAGCAACTTTTGCTGGTGGAACCCACAGACAGGCGTGTGCCACGAGTGCCACCTACTGGGCAGGATAGGAAGAACAGAACCCAGAGATTGCACAGAAAAATCTTTCAACCTGTGGGGTCGAACACCCGGGGAAATCTGACTAAATGCCCAGACGCCAGCAGAAGATAACGGATCACGCTCAGAAAATTGAACATATGGCCCAGTCAAACGAAGAAACCAATAGTTCAAATGAGATACAGGAGCTGAAACAACTAATGCTGAATATACGAACAGAAATGGAAAACCTCTTCAAAAACGAAATCGATAAATTGAGGGAGGACATGAAGAAGACATGGGCTGAACATAAAGAAGAAATAGAAAAACTGAAAAAACAAATCACAGAACTTATGGAAGTGAAAGATAAAGTAGAAAAGATGGAAAAAACAATGGATACCTACAATGACAGATTTAAAGAAACAGAAGATAGAATTAGTGATTTGGAGGATGAAACATCTGAATTCCAAAAAGAAACAGAAACTATCCGGAAAAGAATGGAAAAATTTGAACAAGGTATCAGGGAACTCAAGGACAATGTGAACCGTACAAATATACGTGCAGTGGGTATCCCAGAAGGAGAAGAGAAGGGAAAAGGAGGAGAAAAACTAATGGAAGAAATTATCACTGAAAATTTCCCAACTCTTATGAAAGACCTAAAATTACAGATCCAAGAAGTGCAGCGCACCCCAAAGAGATTAGACACAAATAGGCGTTCCCCAAGACACTTACTAGTTAGAATGTCAGAGGTCAAAGAGAAAGAGAGGATCTTGAAGGCAGCGAGAGAAAAACAATCCGTCACATACAAGGGAAACCCAATAAGACTATGTGTAGATTTCTCAGCAGAAACCATGGAAGCTAGAAGACAGTGGGATGATATATTTAAGTTACTAAAAGAGAAAAACTGCCAGCCAAGACTCCTATATCCAGCAAAATTGTCCTTCAAAAATGAGGGAGAAATTAAAACATTCTCAGACAAAAAGTCACTAAGAGAATTTGTGACCAAGAGACCAGCTCTGCAAGAAATACTAAAGGAAGCACTAGAGTCAGATACAAAAAGACAGAAGAGAGAGACATGGAAAAGGGTGTAGAAAGAAGGAAAGTCAGATATGATATATATAATACAAAAGGCAAAATGGTAGAGGAAAATATTATCCAAACAGTAATAACTCTAAATGTCAATGGACTGAATTCCCCAATTAAAAGACATAGACTGGCAGAATGGATTAAAAAACAGGATCCTTCTATATGCTGTCTACAGGAAACACACCTTAGACCCAAAGATAAATATAGGTTGAAAGTGAAAGGTTGGGAAAAGATATTTCATGCAAACAACAACCAGAAAAGAGCAGGAGTGGCTATACTAATATCCAACAAATTCGACTTCAAATGTAAAACAGTTAAAAGAGACAAAGAAGGACACTATATACTATTAAAAGGAACAATTAAGCAAGAAGACATAACAATCATAAATATTTACGCACCGAACCAGAATGCCCCAAAATACGTGAGGAATACACTGCAAACACTGAAGAGGGAAATAGACACATATACCATAATAGTTGGAGACTTCAATTCACCACTCTCATCAATGGACAGAACATCTAGACAGAGGATCAATAAAGAAATAGAGAACCTGAATATTACTATAAATGAACTTGACTTAACAGACATTTATAGGACATTACATCCCACAACAGCAGGATACACCTTTTTTTCAAGTGCTCATGGATCATTCTCAAAGATAGACCATATGCTGGGTCACAAAGCAAGTCTTAACAAATTTAAAAATATTGAAATCATACACAACACTTTCTCGGATCATAAAGGAATGAAGTTGGAAATCAATAATAGGCGGAGTGCCAGAAAATTCATAAATACATGGAGGCTCAACAACACACTCTTAAACAACAAGTGGGTCAAAGAAGAAATTGCAAGAGAAATTAGTAAATACCTAGAGGCAAATGAAAATGAAGACACAACATATCAAAACTTATGGGACGCAGCAAAGGCAGTGTTAAGAGGGAAATTTATTGCCCTAAATGCCTTTATCAGAAAAGAAGAAAAGGCAAAAATGCAGGAATTAACTGTCCACTTGGAAGAACTGGAGAAAGAACAGCAAACTAATCCCAAAGCAAGCAAAAGGAAAGAAATAACAAAGATTAGAGCAGAAATAAATGAAATTGAAAACATGAAAACAATAGAGAAAATCAATAAGACCAGAAGTTGATTCTATGAGAAAATCAACAAGATTGATGGGCCCTTAGCAAGATTGACAAAAAGAAGAATAGAGAGGATGCAAATAAATAAGATTAGAAATGAAAGAGGAGACATAACTACTGACCTCACAGAAATAAAGGAGGTAATAACAAGATACTAAGAACAACTTTACGCTAATAAATACAACAATTTAGAAGAAAAGGACAGGTTCCTGGAAAGACATGAACAACCAACTTTGACTCAAGAAGAAATAGACGACCTCAACAAACCAATCACAAGTAAAGAGATTGAATTAGTTATTCAAAAGCTCCCTAAAAAGAAAACTCCAGGACCAGACGGCTTCACATGTGAATTCTATCAAACATTCCAGAAAGAATTAGTACCTACTCTCCTCAAACTCTTCAACATAATCGAAGTGGAGGGAAAACTACCTAATTCATTCTATGAAGCCAACATCACCCTCATACCAAAACCAGGCAAAGATATTACAAAAAAAGAAAACTACAGACCAATCTCTCTAATGAATACAGATGCAAAAATCCTCAATAAAATTCTAGCAAATCGTATCCAACAACACATTAAAAGAATTATACATCATGACCAAGTAGGATTCATCCCAGGTATGCAAGGATGGTTCAACATAAGAAAATCAATTAATGTAATACACCATATCAACAAATCAAAGCAGAAAAATCACATGATCATCTCAATTGATGCAGAGAAGGCATTTGACAAGATTCAACATCCTTTCCTGCTGAAAACACTTCAAAAGATAGGAATACAAGGGAACTTCCTTAAAATGATAGAGGGAATATATGAAAAACCCACAGCTAATATCATCCTCAATGGGGAAAAATTGAAAACTTTCCCCCTAAGATCAGGAACAAGACAAGGATGTCCACTGTCACCACTATTATTCAACATTGTGTTGGAAGTTCTAGCCAGAGCAATTAGGCAAGAAAAAGAAATACAAGGCATCAAAATTGGAAAGGAAGAAGTAAAACTATCACTGTTTGCAGACGATATGATACTATATGTAGAAAACCCAGAAAAATCCACAACAAAATTACTAGAGCTAATAAATGAGTACAGCAAAGTAGCAGGCTACAAGATCAACATTCAAAAATCTGTAGCTTTTCTATACACTAGTAATGAACAAGCTGTGGTGGAAATCAAGAAACGAATCCCATTTACAATCGCAACTAAAAGAATAAAATACCTAGGAATAAATTTAACCAAAGAGACAAAAAACCTATATAAAGAAAACTACAAAAAACTGCTAAAAGAAATCACAGAAGACCTAAATAGATGGAAGGGCATACCGTGTTCATGGATTGGAAGACTAAATATAGTTAAGATGTCAATCCTACCTAAATTGATTTACAGATTCAATGCAATACCAATCAAAATCCCAACAACTTATTTTTCAGAAATAGAAAAACCAATAAGCAAATTCATCTGGAAGGGCAGGGTACCCCGAATTGCTAAAAGCATCTTGAGGAAAAAAAACGAAGCTGGAGGTCTAACGCTGCCTGACTTTAAGGCATATTATGAAGCCACAGTGGTCAAAACAGCATGGTATTGGCATAAAGATAGATATATCGACCAATGGAATCGAATAGAGTGCTCAGATATAGACCCTCTCATCTATGGACATCTGATCTTTGATAAGGCAGTCAAGCCAACTCACCTGGGACAGAACAGTCTCTTCAATAAATGGTGCCTAGAGAACTGGATATCCATATGCAAAAGAATGAAAGAAGACCCATCTCTCACACCCTATACAAAAATTAACTCAAAATGGATCAAAGATCTAAACATTAGGTCTAAGACCATAAAACAGTTAGAGGAAAATGTTGGGAGATATCTTATGGATCTTACAACTGGAGGTGGTTTTATGGACCTTAAACCTAAAGCAAGAACACTGAAGAAGGAAATAAATAAATGGGAGCTCCTCAAAATTAAACACTTTTGTGCATCAGAGAACTTCATCAAGAAAGTAGAAAGACAGCCTACACAATGGGAGACAATATTTGGAAACGACATATCAGATAAAGGTCTAGTATCCAGAATTTATAAAGAGATTATTCAACTCAACAACAAAAAGACAGCCAACCCAATTACAAAATGGGAAAAAGACTTAAACAGATACCTACCAGAAGAAGAAATACGGATGGCCAAGAGGCACATGAAGAGATGCTCAATGTCCCTGGCCATTAGAGAAATGCAAATCAAAACCACAATGAGATATCATCTCACACCCACCAGAATGGCCATTATCAACAAAACAGAAAATGACAAGTGCTGGAGAGGATGCGGAGAAAGAGGCACACTTATCCACTGTTGGTGGGAATGTCAAAGGGTGCAACCACTGTGGAAGGCAGTTTGGAGGTTCCTCAAAAAGCTGAATATAGAACTGCCATACGACCCAGCAATACCATTGCTAGGTATCTACTCAAAGGACTTAAGGGCAAAGACACAAACGGACATTTGCACACCAATGTTTATAGCAGCATTATTTACAATTGCAAAGAGATGGAAACAGCCAAAATCTCCATCAACAGAAGAGTGGCTAAACAAACTGTGGTATATACATACGATGGAATATTATGCAGCTTTAAGACAAGATAAACTTATGAACCATGTAATAACATGGATGGACCTAGAGAATATTATGCTGAGTGAATCCAGCCAAAAACTAAAGGACAAATACTGTATGGTCCCACTGATGTGAACGGACATTCGAGAATAAACTTCAAATATGTCATTGGTAACAGAGTTCAGCAGGAGTTAGAAACAGGGTAAGACAATGGGTAATTGAAGCTGAAGGGATACAGACTGTGCAACAGGACTGGATACAAAAACTCAAAAATGGACAGCACAATAATACCTAATTGTAAAGCAATCATGTTAAAACACTGAATGAAGCTGCATCTGAGCTATAGGTTTTTGTTTTGTTTTGTTTTGTTTTGTTTTGATTTTACTATTATTACTTTTATTTTTTTCTCTATATTAACATTCTATATCTTTTTCGGTTATGTTGCTAGTTCTTCTAAACCAATGCAAATGTACTAAGAAATGATGATCATGCATCTATGTGATGATGTTAAGAATTAATGATTGCATGTGTAGAATGGTATGATCTCTAAATGTTGGGTTAATTTCTTTTTTTCCGTTAATTAAAAAAAAAAAAAGAGAAGGGATAATTGGAGATGAAGGGATACAGACTGTACAACAGGACTGGATATAAAAACTCAGAAATGGACAGCACAATACTACCCAATTGTAATGCAATTATGTTAAAACACTGAATGAAGCTGCATGTGAGGTATAGGTTTTTTGTTTTTGTTTTTTTTTTTTTTTCTTTCTATTATTGTTTTAATTCTTATTCTGTTGTCTTTTTATTTCTTTTTCTAAATTGATGCAAATGTACTAAGAAATGATGAATATGTAACTATGTGATGTTATTAAGAATTACTGATTGTACATGTAGATTGGAATGATTTCTAATTGTTTTGTTAATTCTTTTTTTAATTAATAAAAAAAAAAGGGCAAGTGTTTGTGTGTGTGTATGTGTGTGTGTGTAGAAGTATAACAAATAAGGTAGCAGTGGCTGAGAGAGTTTAAATGGAGTTAAGAGGCTGCTCTATAGGTTGCACTCACGAAAGCTTCCTTATCCTTAAGGAATCGTATTGTAACTTACCAAACCTCAACCAGGACCATTCCAGCCAATCCTAAAGAATACCTAGTGCAATATATAAGATTCCACAAGGGTTCCAAGCACTAGAGTAACTCTCCAGAAACCTACAACCTCCAGATGGGTCCCTGGACCAGATAAGTCCTGAAACCTAGAGAGCCCAGCCTCTTCAGAACATGAGACAGTTCCATCTTCCTACCCCACATTTGTGACAGACCCTTCCAACATGAAAACATTAGATTGGCCATAGCCCAAAAACCCCTAACAAGAGGGATAGAAAGATTAAAGGTGATGGTGGAGTTATACAAATAAGATAGGATTTAGCAAATGAATATGATTGCTGAATCATTAAATTGATATCGTTTTTAGTCTCCAGTATCTTGGAGCAACTAGAAGTAAAAACCTACAATTGTGGAATTGTAACCCATGTCAAATCTGTCCTACAACTATGGTGCCATGCTTTGAAATTTTATTGCTTTTTTTTTGTATATATGTTATTTTTCACACAAAAAGGTCAATTGTGATGATAAAAAAATGTATGCCTTGTAGCCTCTATATTCTTGAGAAGCTATAGAACGAAAAATCTGAGAGGATCATATGGTAGCCCACGACAAGCTCTGGGATCTATCTTGTAACTGTTAAAGAGTGCTTTGAAAACTATTGCTTTTTTCTTTGTTTGCTCTGTATATAAGTTATACTATACAATAAAAAAAGGCTAGTGGGGGGTTGGGGGAGAAGTGTAACAAATAAGGTATTGTGGCTAAGAGAGTTCAAATAGAGTTGAGAGGCTACTCTGGAGGCCACTCTTAGGCAAGCTTCAGTTAGACATTGCTACCAATTATAGCTTGCCAACCCCCAACCAAATCCATTCCTGCTGATCTTAAAGAACACCTAGGGTGTTATTCTATGAAGGTTCCGTGCACTAGGGTAACTTTCCAGAAACCTACAGCCTCCAGACAGGGACCAGATAAATTCTGAAATACAGAGGGCCCATCCTCTCCAGAACATCAACTAGTTTCATCTCCCTACCCCATATTATCGACACCCCCTTTCAACATGAAAAGTTTAGAATGGCCATGGCCCAAATACCTCTAAAGAGTGGGAGAAAGATCAAAGATGACAGTGGAGTTGCACAGAGAAGGTAGTGTTTAACAAATGAGTATGATTGCTCAATCATTGCATTGATATTTCTTTTAGTCTCCCAGTATCTTAGAGCAGCTAGAAACAAAAACCAAAAATTATGGAATTGTAACCCATACCAACTCTGAGACCTGTTCTACACCTAATTGTTGCAATGTGTTTTGAAATTGATTTCTTTTTTGTATATATTATTTTTCACACAAAAAAGTTGATTGTGATGATAAACACCTAGCTACATGATGATACGGTGAACCATTATACACTTTGGATGATTATATAGTGTGTAAATATGTATCAGTTAAAAAAAAAGAAAGAAAGGGCAAGTGGAAACAAAGGCAAGTGGGAACAAAGGTAAGATATTCATGTTGAAAGAGAAATAGTTGGGCCAAGTTTAGTGGGATATTTGCCAATTTGGGGTCCCTCAAGTGCCATGTGATTTGGAGGCTCTGAACAGGCATCACCAGGGTTTCATGGGAGCCGAGAGGGAAGAGTTGGGCCTTGAAGAGGAGATGAGACTGGGCATGAAAGGGTGAAGGTAGGCAGAAGAAATTTCATGATAGAAATTGGGGATAGAAACTGGAGGACAGAAAACTGGTATCATTTCTTCCCGAGTGGCTCCATGATAATTAAACTAGGATTTTACCAAACAACATTTTATATCCTGAATCTTCTGAGATAGAGCTCTTTTTCTTTAAAAGAGGTATAAATAGGGCTTTCAATGGTATTTTTCACTGCATTTTATGCCCTTGGAATAGTGGATTGTTCTTAAGGAGATGATCTTCCTGAAGTCTCTAGAAAACTCAAAGGCTATGAGGGGAATATTTAAGAAATAAAACTGAATTCCCCTTACACATACTTGGAATAGATTTTCAGGTGAACATGTTGCTAAATTAAATTACCAACAAAAAAAGGATGCTGCATATTCAGAAAAGTAGGGTCTCCATGGTTGACCATTTGACCCACTGAGTAATACTGTGACTTTGCTATATGAAGCTGCCCTCTGTGGCAGGAAGCACATCAGAGCAACAGCTAAAACAGCAAGAGGTGAAAAATAATGATCAGTGCCCCTGTGTCTAGAGAGTATGGTAATAAGATGTCTCTACCATAAAAAGATTTAGGTTTATTGTGTTGCAAATTCTTTGGTGTCTTTTAAAATAATCTTTTCACACATCTTTTATCAGGTATTCATCTTTCTCAGCAATTAAAATGCTCAGACAGAGCTTGGGGTCAGTCAGCTGAAGCTAATGCTTTAGTGCATTTGATACAATGGCACAGTAAGAGCCTGAAGCAACCCCTATCTGCCTGAAACCCCCATCCTCCCCCAGGGATCAAATGACTATTTTACAGCAGTATATTTATACAAGTATTTCCAAAATATGATCTTAATGTGAACTTGGCACTTCCCAGGTAATTAGAACTATTATGTTATATAAGTGAGAATACTTTGTAAAAACACAGAGAAGAAAGTCAAGTCATAACTATAGCAATGGACAGATGATTCATCATAGTAACATTTTCCTCATAATTTCCTGCAGTAAATACATTTTGAAGCCAGGAAGGACCAAGCTTTTTAAAATTAGTAACACAGTCAACTGCTCCCACAAATGAGTCTTTACAATGAGGAACCAGACTGAAAGCTCTACACTGGAAGTCTAACTGAAGAAGTAGAAACTTACAGCTCATACCATTTTCTAGAATGTCTCAGACTTAACATAGATCTGCCATTTTTCAGGGGAAAAACACGTTTGTTACCTCTTTCTATCTCTTGGTCTTCTGAGTTCACTGGAGGCCCTAGAACACAAGAAGGCTGTGGCTCTTGTAAAGAAGGATTTTATAAAACTTAACAGTAGCTAACTTTTCTTATGTAAAGAAGGATTTTATAAAGAAAAGAGTTATGGGCCCCATCAGGCTAAAACAACCTGGGACTTCCCAGGGGTGGTTATCTGCTGCCTTTGTTATGCAAGGTTTTCTGCTGCCTTGGTTATGCAAGGTTGTAACTGCCGGAGAAAGTTTATCTAAGAATGCAACTGAGAAGGTTGAGTAAGGGAGTTTTGCACGAGACAGCTGCTTCTTGCAAGAAGCAGCTCCCATGACTCATGCGCGAAAAATGTTTGTTATCTGCTTCTCGCAAAATGTTCGTTATCTACTTCCTGCATAAAGCAGAACCTGTAACTAATGTTCAACCCTCAAACCCCACACCCTTATCCTGGCCCTCAAAAGGCTTCCCAAAACCCAGGTTCGGGGCTCTCTGTTCCTGCGTGTTCAGTGAGCCCCACGCATGTGTGGTAAATAAACCCCTTGCGTGTTGCATGAGAGAACGTCTCTTGGAGTCCTCCTTTGCGCGGCAAAACTCTCAAATTCTTACACTCTCTTGGGACAAGAGTCAAGCAAACCATGCCGCTGAAGATAGAGGTGAAGCGGCAGTAGGAATACATGTCCACCTGCACAACTTTGTGTATAGAGACATGGAGAGACTGCACTGAAATTTCCTCTACCTCTCTGGAAAAACCTAAAGGTTCCTGGATGGCCAGATCTAAAGTCCATGTAGGTTCTGCACTCCTTGGGTCTGGGCTGTGCTTTGGGGGAAGACCTAAGGGTTAACCTAGGTCTTGAGTTCTTGGTTAGGAAAGTCCACAGACCGCACACTGATGCTCTTTGCAAGATGGAGACCTGCAATCCTTCAGAGGGAGAATGCACATCTATCTTTAAAGATGGTGACTCACAAAAAAACTGAAGTGAAAAGAAGGCTTTAATTACCATCTTTTTTTTTTTTAATGAACAGTAGTTTAACTTGGTTCTTCACATTAACGTGCAGCTACTGGAATCCCTACAATATTTTGTAAGCATTATTTAAATCACTCTATCATTTACATACAAATCACTTATACTGTCCTTGAAACTTTTCTATGAGATCTTGAAACAATACTTCAACATTTTCTACAGTTCTTCTAAGTCATCTTTATCTAATAGAAATATAATACAAGTCAAAATTTGAGGCACTGATAACATTTTTAAAGTTATACACATCGTTAAAAAGGTAAGAAACCAGTGAAATACCTTAAATATAATTTAAGATTTTATTGTATATAACCCAATATATCGATAATATTATCATTTTAACATATTATCAATATAAAAATTATTAGGGTATTTTACATTCCTTTTATTCATATTGTTTAAAACGTGGTGTGTATTTTAAACTTATGACACAAATCAATTTGGTTGCACCACATTTCATGTGCTAAATAGTTACATGAGGCGAGTGACAACTGCATTTGACAACACTAAGCCAAAATCTAGTTGCTGTGGTTGGAAATACTAAGACACTGGACCTTGCTCCAGCCTCAGCCTCCACCCAGTACAGCCATTAATAGACTGATTTGGCGCTATAAAGGGCCCTGGTAGGATTCTATGCTGCTGATTTAATCAGGTCTAGGAATGCAGGTGCTAATCTAAAGTTAACTTTTACTTTACATCACAAGAGCTTCACCCCAAATTCTCGTTGTCACATTAGGCATTGCCTTGAACTATTTAGAAAGTCAAATTTTCAAGAGACAAATATACACAGGGAGTGAATTTGACCTCAGGGATGGATCCTGTAGTTTAGAGTGAGCACAACCAACCTCCAGAATCATGTGCTTATCTTGGAAAAGGTCAGACCATCTACGACGAAACGAGTGTGTATGGGGCTGACAGGGACCTCATATATCATATAACCCATTCAGCTCTTTTCATACATGGCAAAACCAGGTCTCAGGGAACATACTCGGGTCACACAGAATTTTGAAATTTATTCTTAAAAGAGATAAGATTGCTCCATCATTATTGATATTTGTTGTGCTAACTGGAACAGAGTAAAAGTGTATAATTAAATAATAAAATAAATAAAGCAAGGGCTTCAAAAACTTATCTCTACCATGTTTTTTCCTCAACTTTTAAGGTCTCCTTAGATTTGTATGTGACATTACAAAATTAATTCTGTTCCTGCTTTCATGACAATAATGAGATGATCACCTATCTGGAGTAGAACGACACAAGATAAATGCACTGATTATTAATTCACATCCAAAATAGATACAATCATTTAGCATTATAAAATATCCTAATACTACAGAAATGTACAGAGTAAAATACATGAATCTCCTCCTACCCAATCTCTTCCCCAAACATAAACACCATTAAGAGTTCAGTATATGGCCTTTCATTACTTTTTCTATAAATATGCGCGCGCACGCACACACACACACCCATATATATGACTTTTTTAAATCAACTTCTTATTTTGGAAGAGTTTTAGATTTATAGAGAAGTTGCTAAGGGAGTACAGAGAGTTCCCCTGTACTCCATACTCATTTCCCCTCTTAATATCTTATAGTACTGTAGTTCATGTGTCATGATTAATGAATCGTTATACTTTTATTAATGGAATTCGATGCATTATTCACATTTCTGTCATTTTTCCTTAATATCCTTTTTCTGTTCCAGGATCCCATCTAAGATCCCACATTGCATCATCATAGCTCCAAAAACTTCTCCAGATTTCAAAACATTTCATCTCTGTCTTTGATGATCTTGTCAGTTTTGAATGCACTGCTCTGGTGTTATTTGGGATGCCCTTCCATTTGTTTTTGTTTTTTTATTTTGTTTTTTTGGGGTGTTTTTCTCATATAGACTAACATTGTGAATTTTGTGCAGGAAGACCACAGAGGTGAGGCACCATTCTCAACAGGTGACTTTTTTCAGTTGTTTTGCAGCTGCTTGTACATTTTCTGAGTATGGAAAACTTACATGGAAAGTTAATTTTCCACACTAAATGAAAGCAAAGTTTTCCCTTCTATATGGTATTTCTCTTCAACTATCTTCTTAGTTATAAAAATAGAAAGACCATCCCAAAAACGAGAGTTACCCAGTTAAACTTTCTGGTGATTTTTCCAGCAATTCCTCAAATATTCTCTTTCTACAAGTAGACCATTACTTTTACCCTAAAAAAGTGTCCAGAAAGCCTTTATGATGTACTAAGTTTGAGTAAAAATCACACTAATATCATAAAAGTTGAATATTTTTGATATATTCATATATTCATAATCTTAGTTTTACTCAAATAACATATATACACCACAACCCATAGAGTGGCACAGCATTTCTACTTGCCCTTTACTTTATTCTGTAATTGGCATTCCAGCAAATACCGATATTGACACCTACTGTTTGTACAGACATTATGTATTCAGACACACAAATACCCCAAGTCATCTCATTTCTACTCCCAGGCATTGACATTTTAAGCTAATGAAATGGCTAAAAGGAGAAGAGGAAGACTATAAGGCAGAATGTATGGTTAGTGTGATGGTTTGGAAGTGTATGCATCACAGAAAAATGTTTCTCAAATTTAATCCATTCCTGTGGGTGTGAACTCATTTTAAGCAGGGTCTTTTGATGAGGTTACTTCAATTAACGTGTGGTGCACCTCAATCAGGGTTAGGACAGAGAAAGAGAAAGCCATGGAAGCAAGAAGTTGAATCAATGAAACCCGGGAGAGAAAGTTGAGACCAGCAGATGCCACTATGTGCCTTGCCATGTGGCAAAGGAGCCAAGGATCACTGGTAGCTGGTCTTGGGGAACAAAGCATCACCCTGATGATGCCCTGATTTGGACTCTTTCTGGCCTCAAACCATGAGCAAATAAATTCTCATTGTTTAACCCAACAACTTTCATAGTATTTGCTTTAAGCACCCTAGGAAACTAAAGCGGTAAATAAAATTTATCATAAAGGATGCTAAGAATACACAATTAAATAAATAAATGAATAAGCACGGGGATGGGGGGATGGCTCAGCAACCTCACTCTCCCACTGATGCAAATAACTGCAATAAGTTAATGGAGGGTCATAGTTTGCTGTGCTTTGACCTGCTAGTAGGAAGTGAAATTTCAATTTGGCCTAATTATACATGACAAGAGAGAAAGAGGGCTTTTGGAGATGTCAGTTCATATTAAGATGTAGAACAAGGAACAACAGGGCAATAAATACCTTCAGGTTTTCTTCATATTCGTTTTCTCTTACAAACTTGAAAGCAGCCATCCACAATATATGCATGGATGGGGTGTGGCTGTGTTTCAAGAAAACTTTATTTACAAAAATAGGCAGCAGGCCAAAGTTGGCCCACAAACCATATGGTTTGCCAACCTGCCAACCCCTAATGTAAACACAAAACTACTATCCCAGAGTAAGTCTTTCTGGTTCAAATAGGGAGGGAAGGAGAAAAAGAATGAAAAATAAATCAAATGGAAAAAGACAACTATTTTCAGAACCACATTTTTCTGAGTTCTAGTATGATTTGTCTATTACTGCTTAACAAATTACTACCAACTTAGCAGCTTAAGATACCATCCATTTATTAGTTTCGAGTTCTGTAGGCCAGCAATCTAGTGGGCTTGGCTGGTGGTTCCGTGTAAGAACTCCAATGGTGAATTCAAAGTGTCTGATGGTTGGGCTCTTATTTGGAGGCTGTGGGGAGAAAGATCTCCTTCCAAGCCCATTTGAGTTATTGGCAGAACCCGCTTTCTTGCATTCGTGGGGATTAAGTCCCTGTCATCTTGTTGGTTGTCACTGGATGCTTCTTTCAACTTCTCTTTCAACGTGCCTCCTTTCACCTTCAGTGGAGTTTTCATTATTTTTCATGCTTCCAATCTCTGTGACTTTCCCTTCTACTTTCAGCCAGGGAAAATTCTCTGTTTTTTTTTTTTAAATCTTCTTTTTTTATTAGAGAATCTGTGAGTTTATAGAATAATAAGGAATAAAATACAGGATTCCCATATACCACCCACCACCAGCACCTTGCATTGGTGTGGAAAATTTGTTATAATTTATGATGGCACATTTTTTTTTTTTTTATAGTTCAGGTGCAGCTTCATTCAGTGTTTCAACATAGTTACATTACAATTAGGTATTATTGTGCTGTCCATCTTTGAGTCCTTGCATCCAGTCCTGTTGCACAGTCTGCATCCCCCCAGCTCCAACCACCCATTATCCTACCCTGCTTCCAACTCCCGCTGGTCTCTGCCACCAATGACATATTCCAAGTTGATTCTTGAATGTCGGTTCACATCAGTGGGACCATACAGTATCCGTCCTTCAGCTTCTGGCCAGAATCACTCAACACAATGTTCTCTAGGTCCATCCATGTTACCACACGCTTCACAAGCCTAGTCCGTCCTAAAGCTGCACAATATTCCATCGTAGGTATACACCACAGTTTGCCCAGCCACTCGTCTGTTGATGGACATTTTGGCTGTTTCCATCTCTTTGCAATTGTAAATAATGCTGCTATAAACACTGGTGTGCAAATGTCCGTCTGTGTCTTTGCCCTTAAGTCCTTTGAGTAGATACCTAGCAGTGGTATTGCTGGGTCGTAATCCATTCTGCCAGTCTATGTCTTTTGATTGGGGAATTCAGTCCATTACCTTTTAGTGTTATTACTGTTTTGGATAATATTTTCCTCTACCATTTTGGCTTTTGTATTATATATATTATATCTGATTTTCCTTCTTTCTACACTTTACTCCATACCTCCCTCTTTTGTCTTTTCGTATCTGACTCTAGTGCTCCCTTTAGTATTTCTTGCAGAGCTGGTCTCTTGGTCACAAATTCTCTCAGTGACTTTTTGTCTATAAATGTTTTAATTTCGCCTTCATTTTTGAAGGACAATTTTGCTGGATATAGAAGTCTTGGTTGGCAGTTTTTCTCTTTTAGTAATTTAAATGTATCATCCCACTGTCTTCTAGCTTCCATGGTTTCTGCTGAGAAATCTACACATAGTCTTATTGGGTTTCCCTTGTATGTGACAGATTGTTTTTCTCTTGCTGCTTTCAAGATCCTCTCTTTCTCTTTGACCTCTGACATTCTAACTAGTAAGTGTCTTGGAGAACGCCTATTTGGGTCTATTCTCTTTTATGATGGCACATTTTATAATTGTACTATTAATTAAAGTCCACGGTTTAACTTAGGGTTCACTGTTTGTGTACATGGATTTTTTTAAAGAATTTTATTCTGTTATCATATATACAATCTAACACTTACCCTTTTAATTATGTTCAGATATATACTTCAGTGCTGTTTATTACATTTGCAGTGCTACCAATTATCAACATTCATTACCAAAAAATCTCCATCATTCCAAACAGGAACCCTGTATATTTAAAGCCTTAACTTCCCATTCCCTATCCCTAACCCATCTCCTAGTAACCTATATTCTAGATTGTAACTCTATGAGTTTGTTATTTTAACAGTGAGCTCATACAGTATTCATCCTTTAGTGTCTGGCTTATCTCACTCAACATGATGTCTTCAGGGTTCGTCCATGTTGTCACACGTATCAGGACTTCATTGCTTTTTTACAGCTGAATAATAGTCTATCATATATATGTACCACATCGAGTGTAACCATTCAATGTTTGATGGCCCCTCGGGTTGCTTCTATCTTTTGCCAATTGTGAATAATGCCACTATGAACATCAGGCGCAAATATCTGTGCAAGTACCTACTTTCAAATCTTTTCATTATATCCTAAGCAGTGGGATTTCCAGGTCATATGGTAGTTCTATACTTAGCTTTCTGAGGAACCATCTACCTGACTTCCACAGTGGCTGAAGCATTTTTTTCATGTAACTAGCAATGAATGAGTGATCCTATTTTACCACATCCTCGTGAACTCTTGTTATTTAACATTTTTTTTAACAGCAGACATTCTCATGGGTTTGAAATGGTATCTTACTGTGGTTTTGATTTGCATTTCCCTGATTACTAACGAAGTTGACCATCTTTTCATGTGTTTTCTGGCATTTGTATATCTTTTTATAGAAATATCTGTTCAAGTCATTTGTTCATTTTTAAATTGGTTTGTCTTTTTGTTGTTAAGTTGAAGGATTTCTTTATATATTCTGGATATTAATCCTTTATTGGATATATGGTTTCCAAATATTTTCTCCCATCATATGGGTTGCTGTTTTACTTTCTTGATAAAGTTCTTTCAGAAACAAAATTTTTTAATTTTGATGAAGTCTTGTTTATGCATTCTTTTGATGTTGTTGCTTATGCTTTGGTTGTAAAATCTAAGAAACCATTGCCTAATCCAAGGTCCTGAAGACGCTTCTCTACATATTATCTATGAATTTGATAGTTCTAGCTCTTATATTAAGGTCTTTGATCCATTTTGAGTTGATTTTTGTATATTGTGTGAGGTAGGGGTCCTCCTCCTTTTTTTTTTTTTTTTTAGCAAACAGTGATTCAGTTTTCCCAGCAGACTATTCTTTCCCAATTGAATGGTCTTTGCCACTTTGTCAGAAATCAGTTGGCCATAATTGTGAGGTTTGATTTCTCATCTCTCAATTCTATTCTAATGGTCTTTCTATCCTTGTACCAGTACCATGCTGTTTTCATTACTGTGGCTTTGTAATAAGCTTTAAGATTGGAAAGTGTGAGTCCTCCATCTTCATTCTTTTTTTTTTCCAAAATGGCCCATATTATCAGGCCAGGCCCACTCAGATAATCTCCTTGTTTTAGAATCAACTGTGCCAAATAACACATGACAATCATGGGAGTGATATCTCATTCTATTCACATGTTCCAGAGATCAAGTTGGAAACATTTTGGGACCAATTTTAGAATCTGCTTACATATTTATCTTATAATTTTCTCATCAGATTAAATACATATATCAAATATAACCACTTAGCATTGTGTTTGGTACAAGAGGATGGACAAAAATATTAAGTGAAACATGTCATATAATCTGCAAAAGTTAGAATTTTGTTTTGTATCTATACCTGTATTTCTTCCTCATGCAAAGTTTTAGATTCCTAAGTATTTCAAGGGAACCAGTTAATGTGAAATTATAAAATAGAATGACTAATCACCACTGGACAACTGGCTATTTTTGGTTTCGTTTTCCTCCTTGGAAAATCAAAACTCAAAAATTCCACAAAGGCCAAGGAAATGATGCCATCAATTTATACATGGGTTTAAAGTGCATTGTATATATTATACAGGGGTTGTTCTCTGGAATAAGAGCTGTGGTTTGTTGAATTCCAAATGTATGCATTTATTCTTTTGTCCCAACCCACATTTTATATATGTTGGCTCCCAGCAGGATGGCACTAGCTCACTCTCGTTTGCTAACATCTTCAGACACCTTAGCAGGGAACACTGGGCATTTGTCAGTCTTTCAAGAGCATCCTAGGTGGGTGGAAGGCCACATACTCCATCAACAAGACATCCGTGGGCTGAAATCTCTTTCTGCCTCGTTTTATGGTAGACAGCACAACTTCTGTAAGCTTAGCTTGGAAGGCCTTTCCGCTGCCAGGTCACAACTTCTGTAAGCTTAGCTTGGAAGGCCTTCCCGCTGCCAGGTACATTTTGAATGGTTTGTAAGAAGGGAGATAATAATGTATCAGGTTTCATAAAGACCACATTGTTTCTGGAGGTGGTTTTGTACTGTTAGCTCTTGAACGTGTCTGGGTAACTCAGTGGGAGGCTGTAGGCCTCTAAAAACAGAGAAGAGTCTCCAACATCAAACAGTTAGTAGAGCATGTAGCTCGAGCAGAGACCAGGGCACTGCTAAGACTCTGGGACATTCTCTTTGTTGTGACTCCAACTCCCTGACAAAATTACTAAAGGTTTATGGATAGGAGGTTTCCCAGATTTGCTTCAGGCTCCTGAGGTAGGGAGGGGTTGAGGAAACAGGTAGCAGCATGATAAGAGGGTGAATATTCTTCAATCCTGTATGCCTATCAATTTACTTCCCCAAAGTAAAGCTGCTCAATCTACCTGGCACTTACCCAGGATTTCTGGAGGGAGGGTGGGAACCATGGGACTTTATGAATTTAGAAGCCTAGTATTTAGCAGTATGGGTACAGTGGATAAGATCTTCCTGCAGAAACATCTCTGTGTGAAGAGTATTACACTACAACCTTCTTTAAAATAACTGAAACTTCTCTCTGAGGTGCTGCTCCCTTTATACACCATTTGCCCCAACCTTCAGTTTGCAGTAGAAAAGTCTATTCTCCATTACTGGGGCTGTATCAGATCATAATGGTAGGTCTGGACATCAAGAGTCCCACTGCTGACTGCTGAGAAGTCCCTATTCCCACTCCACATGGCCTTTCTGACCCAGGGGGCTGCTGCTCTTATGTCATATCTGATTGTCCTTACACTGAGCTCCCCTGGTCTCTGCCCTGTGCACCCCCCATTTTGGGATTATCTTCATGTCCTCTTTTGCCACACTCAGAAACATTCTTCCTTCCACCCACCTCTCTTGGAGCAACTCCAATTGTCTTCTGGGTGAAATCACACTTCTACACAAGACAGAAGACACTAACCTCAAGCAACATCTGGTTTCTTCCCTGCAAGATCTCCAAAGCAAGAAAGATCAAGCAACCTCCTTAGAATGGGAAGGATGGCAGATGGGGAATGTGGCAGAAAATGGGGAGGACTCAGGCAAAGTATTATCTCTGCAAATTACACTGCCACAACTGTGTATTTTTTATTAACATTAGTAACAAAAGATATATCATGTTCTGGGTTCAATAAAATGGCAGTACTTCAAGGTCAACCAAGAAAGCAGAACAAATAGTATGCATTTTAGAAACACCAGCAGAGAATTGTCACATATAACCTAGGTTGTTTTTTTCTTTTTCTTACAATGTAAGCATACTATACTTCCTAATTTTATAACCTAGAAAGGAAAGTTAATTTCCATCACTATGTAAAATGATGGAGATGACATCTGACAAAAAAGATCCAAGTTCACTGTAACTTACAAGGAAGGAGTATTCAAAAAACCTTTGTTATAAATGTCAAATTCTCAACTCAACCATCCTTCTACTTTATCCTACCCACTTTAACATTCTCCAAATATTTAGAAGATATTATTAAAGAGATTACTAAAAGGCACACACACCTTTCTCTCCCCTTCAAATGGTTACATTTTCAGCCACTCATATATCAATTCATGTGGAAAAAGAGGAATGAATGGCCATTAGCCCTCTTCCACCCTCTGCCCTCTTCCACTTTAGAAATTTATTAAGTGGATACAATGCTAAAAATGTAGGCATGGACAGCATTTGAGCAGCATAAGCATTTTCCCAGGAGGAGGTAAGAATTTGCATTTTTAATATTCCTATATTCACATATTTTAATTGAATATTAGAAGTCCTCCTTAATTGTCTAATTCCCTATCAGAGATAAAGCAGATATAATCGTAGGGAGAGAACGACGACTAGATTTCCAATCTATCAAAGGAAGCCCATCCTGCACCCTGCCTTGAAATATTTCATATTTTGGGCTAGTCATTAAAATTACTCACCCATAAATAAGAGTTACCTTCCATTTCTACAAGTTAAAGAAATCCTGGATTCTAACAGTTTCTAGCCCTAAATTGTCTTGTTTTACAACTAAGTAGTGTGTGTGTAGTTTGAGAATCAAAATAAATTCTGAGAGAGTAGGAGGAAAACTACTGGGATGCTTTGTAGCTAAACAGAACTGCAGGTTGTGCAAGATGGTGCCAGGTGAAATTAACCTAGGGCAAGAGCTCTATACTTGTCACACAGCACCCTTCCCTTCCTTGAAGCTTTTTTTTGCTTCTTTGGCTTTATTTAACAAATGCTTTGCCTTTTTAGTACACTCATGGAGTTTTTACTAAAACCAAGATTTAAATATTTTCTCATTTTTCTGTTCTCTTTGTGCTGGTGTTATTATTCATAATAATGTTACCAAGGGCTTAAAAGTACAGAGTGGGTTTCATTTTTTAGAACAAATACTCAGTTATATAGAAACATGTTTCTATTTTTTTTTTTAACTCCATTTAGGCTAAATTTTGAGTCCCCATTCTGCCAGATTCCAGACAATTAGCCTGTAACAAAATTCTAGGCAAACTCACTCATTTCATGGTAAATAAATTGATTCCCCTCCCTTCTCCTCTTCCCCCAGCTGGCCTCTGAAATCTTAGCCTAATTACAGAGGCCCTGTACTGGGGTAAGGCTTCCAGTCACTGGCTTGTCCTCTGCATGCCTTGAATTCCTGGTTGTTAACTGGTCCCATGCTGAAATCCAATAGGATTTTCTGTCCCTTCCAAATCTTAAATTTGGCCAGCTCTTTCTCAGCTAACTTCCAAGTTGTTCTTGAGAATCAGAAATTTTTTGACTGCCCTCCCTTGCGTCTTAGAGGCCATGGGAAATGTTGTGTAAAGCTTCTACCCATCTTACATGTCATCTTTTCTACTGATGCCACAGCATGTCAGGACGATCCAGGTGACCTAGAAATCCTTGCCAGGTCCCTCTTTCCCCAAGAAATGAACACATGTACCCTACCCCTTTGAATCCCTGCATTCATTTGGGGGTGCAATCTTCTGCCCTCCTGGTTCCAGAATAATCTCCCATTTGGACAATGGCGATCTCCTACTTATGGCCCCAAAAAGTCAGCAGGGAAAAGGGACAGCATGTGCTCAAGAGAGAATAAAGAGCACAGACCTGCCAAATTATTCATTACTAGCCTATGACCCTATCACTCACAACACCTTGCAGATGGGCACTCAGAACCCTGGGAGACATGGTCACTGGTCCTATGGAGGCAAGACCAGTCCAAGACACCTGGAGTATACAAAAAGACTGGCAACCCTTGCAACTGACATTATTGAAAGAAATTTTCATTGTGCATTTCGTGGGAGTGAGGAAGCTAATTTTCTTTTTGCTGCCCCCTTATTATCAGTTTTAACCAAAAGAAAAATACATGCTGCATGTATCAATAATTACAAAAGCATATACAGAAGAAGTGAATACTCTTTAATAGCTAAACCCCTTCCTGGACCCCGCTTCTCACCCCCAGCTCCACTTTTCTCCTTGGCCATACAAATATCTTTTCTGTGATCACTGCCTTCAGCCACTATCCTCCCACATGATTTATTCCTCTAAGAAACCATCACCCCCTGACCTACTGTATACATTTTTATTACCTCTCTCTACACTAGAATTTGTCCTCACTGATCTTTTTTTTTTTTTTTTTTTAATTATTTTTTTTACATGGGCAGGCACCGGGAATCGAACCCGGGTCCTCAGGCATGGCAGGCAAGCATTCTTACCTGCTGAGCCACAGTGGCCTGCCCACTGATCTGCTTTTATCACTGACATTTCATCAAAGTGGTATACAGTAGGCTCAATAGATATTTGTGAATGAATGATACAGATTCTTACAGGGTGAGCATGAGGGTGTCAGAAGTTGATGGTTTCACATTTTCCAGTTGAAATAAGGGGTGGGGGTCTTCACTTGAGAGTAGGTTTTGAGAAGCGTTGAAGAGAAATCATTTGAAAGGATTCCAAGATTCTCAGAGTTGGATAAAACATAATGAGGTACCGTGGAAATGAAAAGTCCAAGGGCTATCAACTAAATATCTTTAGGAAATACACCTGTTTGGGGAGTTAAAGCTAGACAGAGATAGACAAGGAGTTATAGACTTAATTTAAAGAGAGCTAGGAATCTTGTTCCTGTTTTGGTAAAACAATGATAGATACCACTCACTGCTCAAATTCTGAATTAAGAGTTTAGCCGAGGAGGAAGATGACTTTTGTTTTATTTTTTGGTTCTTATTTGAGAACCAGGCTAACAGCGTTTATCTTTAAATCAACCCAGAGTACTCTGCAACCCATCTGTTTATTTCTTTCCCTGGATAAAAACATGATTTTCTTTGGTTTGGTTGGTTTCACTGGCCTTGGCTAATGTCCGTATTTCAAGCTCTTCTTCATTTTCCAGGCTCCTTGACTTCTCGGCCAAAGGGTGCATTGTTTCAGCTGCAGTCCCATTAATCAGGCTTTTGCCAACATTCTCTACAGCTTGGGAAACATTTTTACTGAAAACATTCAAAACCCGCATTTCACGGAATTCAGCTGTGGTGAACAATAGGCAGCCTTGTTGGTAGGGACCACATTGAAATTAATGGACTTGAAGAAGCATTTGGTGCTGGTTGCAAAGGCCTGGGATCTGGGTCTGATGCAGCTCCGTGAGCAGCAGCTGAGCATGCATTAGGCTGCTGGGGGTGCTGGCTCGCCAGCTCCGGACTGTCCCCAGAGCCCACGGGGGAACAGCTACTGCATTCCCATGGAGACTGTTCTAAGCACCCACCTAGAAAATGCAAGGAGTTGTCACAAGAGTGAAGTTGGGGGCTGTGCTGCTGGTCCTTTGTACTGACCTCAAACTGGGGTCACACTGGCCCAATTTTGTTTTTTCTCTCCCTGTCATAGAACAAAGCACCCTCATAAATTTATTAAGTCTAATTTATTTGCAATTCATGTGCTTTCTGCAAATCAAGAATTGATTATAAGAAAGCTGTCTTCTTTATACAAAAGAAGTAAAGGAAGGCAGGAAGTGAAGCCCTTCTAAGTCACTTTCACAGCACTTCAGGTAGGTTTTTATACAAACCATGGAGAATGCCAACTCTGCCTTCATATTTTGGGAAACTATGTTTTTAAAGATTCTGTTAAAACTTCTATTTTACCCACAAGAAATACTGTTATGATTTTTAAATAATCTCATCAAATTACTGATTAAAGCACCAAATAAATTTTTTCACCATCCTAAACATTTCATTTTTTGAATTACATGGATGGTTTTCTTAATTCATGTACATTTCGCCATTCAAACACTTTCTTTTACCAACAGTTTAAAATTATTTTTTCTGTACTGGGAGCCCAAATCAAGATTGTGGTAACAGTTTCAGGTTCAAGTATCCATAGTTGTTAGATGTAGCCTTTGTTGGTTGGTTTGTTTGAACAAATCTACTTTCTTCAAATGTTAATAGAGTCATTAGTTTCTTAATAACAACAAAAATCATCACATATCTCTAGATCAAAATGGCAAAAAAAAAGATACACAAAGAGGAGTATAGAAAGAAAAGTTGCAGTGCTGTTTGTGGTTTAAATTTAAAGAAATGTATTATGAAGGACTTAGATGAAACGTGGTAAAAAATATCGATAAGTACTGTTATAAAAGTACCATCAGGTTTGGATAAACACATCATTCTAACTCACCTGAAATGGGGGAAGGTATTTATATGCAGACACTTACTGCATGAATAATGACCCACAAAATACTTAAGCATTTGACATATGTTCATCTATTTTTGACTGTCCTGCGGCCCTGGGTATGGGGAGAAGGGGAGGCGAATGAGTCCAGGACATGTGCTTTAGAATGCAATCACCCTTTCACTTGCATCTTACTTTGCCTTCAGAATGCCACTGGGCTCAGTTCAGCTGAACAGTGTTTTATTCCCCCTTTTCACCTCTTGAGATCCACGCACCACTCTTCTCCTCCTTGCTTTGTGCCCTGTTAGAGGACACAGTGCCTCTCGGCAGGTTAGAACTGTGGCAGTGGTGGAAGACAGATGAGCCCCATGAGAGGAATTCCATGTAAGTGGGGCCAAGGAACTCCTCAGTGGCCGCCGCCGTGACCCCTATGTGCATTGGCTCGCTGAGCCCCGTAAAGCTGAGGTAGAGGCTCAGTGCCACCACAGGATCCCTGAGAGCACCCTCTGCTGCCATGACCCCTGTGTCCTGGCACACTGAGTCCCATGTGGCTGATGTGCCATCCACAGGATCACAGGGAGCATCCTCTGTCACAATTCCCCTCGGGGGGGGGGGGGCACTTACATGGAGTAAATTCAAATTTTGTGCCTGCTCCAATATATCCATCCACATACCTCTTTCTCTGACGATCTTGAACACAATTCTCCACTGTCAACCTTCCAAGATGCCTGAGCAGGCAGCAAAAACAACAGCAATGGCCTGTGAGCCCCATGAGGTCCACAACTTTGGCTATCTTTCTTACAACAAAAGTGGACAACTAGACTTACTACTTAAAGACCTACCTACTGGGAAGATTCTCTTCAGCACTGTCTCTTGCCATTCCTGTTTCACAGTCAAATGCTGCTGTGCATGCCCAGCATCAGGATTTGGGAAGGTAGGGATCAATGATCTGCATATGATAGGCAGATTGTATCTCAGAGTCACTTGCTTTCTCATGATTTACTGTCAAGGCTCTCCTAGAAACCTGTAATGAGCCAGGAGTGGTTCTCAAAGGGATGAAAACTGTAGGAAGAAGAGGGCTGAGTTGGTTCTAAAGCACCACTGGCTTCCCAGAAGCTTTGTTCAGCATCTTCATCTGCTGCCCAGCAGGCAGAGAAAGATCTTCCTGGGAGAAGGAGTAGTTACACCCAGAGAATAATAACCAGTGTGGTCATTAAGATAACTCCAGGGTCTTTCTCTCTCAGTGACCCTTAAGTCTTACATTCTCATGGGAAAGAATCTGACTGGCTTAAGCTCTGTCAGTTATTTACCCCTGTACCTTTACAGGTGCCACGGGATCATTGTGATGGAGCACAGTGTGCTGGCCCCCAGAGGGGCAAATCCTTCACCCAATTGATGTTTGATGCCCAAGGTTTTCCTTACTTTGTAAAATGAATTGGGAAGCTTTTCATCTTTTCAACTGCTTCACAAAAGTGTTTCTGTACATCTCTATCTTTATCTGTGTCTCTAACTCTCTCTCTATCCCTTTCCATATGTATTTGATTTTGTAAAAGCCCACGCCAGTGTCAGTATTCATATCAGCAATCTTAAGTTCCCCACTCTCCGAAGTACCCGAGGAGCACGTTGTTCCTTCCACTGTGATACACATCACACGCACTCTGAAAAAGGGGTATGCCCTGATCCACCACACCAGTTCTGATTTCAGCATATCCATCCCACAGCCTCCATCACAGTTCAGTTTGAACATATGAATACATCCAGAAAAATGAAAGAGAAAGAAGGGACTTAAGTCACGTCTAGGCTTCCCCTGGAACACCAAACAAATGTTCTAGCTCCTCCTTCCCTTGCGCTGGTTACCCCTGAAGAGCAACATGTTCTAGAAACTCCAATGTATAGCTGGAGAAGGACCACCTGACATGAGCAACAAACTAATCTTTGTCACCATATGACAGTCGCTTCTATCCTGACTACACAAACTATAGTTTGTCTACTTGTGGGGTTTTTCTTTGTAGGCTTATTTGCAGCCTGAGTATGAGAAACTTGAGGACAGGTCTGTGGGTTGTATTCCAGGAGCGTGTAGAGTGTTTTTCTGCTTTTCATGTAGTAAGGTCATAGCAATAAATTCTCAGTAAATAAAATAAAGAGAAAATGGTGATGACTGGGTATGTATTATACACATAAACACAAATATTGCACACATGCAACATCACACGGTAGGAATTCAAAATTTAAATTGGAATGAAAAGGCTGAATGGAAATGGTTTGTTTGCTTTTTCATTAATTTGTTTTTCTTTCTTCAGAGTTTTCGTGATCTCTTTCTAGTTCTTTAAAGCTCAGAATGAATGTAGCTCTAAATTTCAGACAGTGTTCCTAAGTTCTGAAGGAAACACATTTTAGCTGTTCTTGATGCTTATCAAGGTGATAAACAGCAAACTGAAAATACTTTGTTACATGCATTGAAAGTTAGTATGTGGCTTGGATGTTTAAATCATTCTATAGAGATGATCAAATTGTGGTAATGAGACCTCAAATAAAGCAGGTTATTCTGAGAAAAAGAAAATCTTAATTTTTATAGCTTAATCTCTGTAAGACATTTAACTTTTTACATTCCTCCTGTGATTAGACACCTTCCAGAAACAGCAGAATCAGCAACAGCGGTCTCTTTTTGGGACATCAGCAGCAGGGGAAGTTCTTCTGGAAAGAGGAAAGATGGACATAGGAAGACTGACGTGGCTAGCTTTTCCTTACCCTTCCCTCTACCACAGTGACAGGCTCGCCTTACATGTGAGGGACAGTCACACTGTGAGATCGGAAATGGAGCCAACTTGACAAGAAGAGGAAGGAGTGATGAGATGTGATCTATCAACACTTTCTCCTGGTGGAAAGACCAAGTGAAAGTCAGCTATCTAGAGACCTATGCAAGATAGCCACCTGTCCCCTCTAATGGACAGACACCCTTATACCATTTTACAAACAGCACAGAAATGACAAGTGATTGTCCTTAATTTACATGGCTAAAGAACTTGACCGCATGCTTTCCCTACTACATAAAGCACAAAATCAGAAAAAAGCACAACTACAACAGCAAATTATATCAAATAAAATAACAAAACATCACATATAAAATGATCCAATTTAACTTTCTTATGACAGTAAATGTCAAAATTATAGTAATAGATCTGTTAGTATAAAAACACACTTGGATTAAAATCCGGTTATACACGGTCTACCAAATACATACCTAAAATAGACTGAGCCAAAAGTTTCTACTGAAAAAAGAACAGCAACACTATACCAGGAGGGAAAAGCTATTATTATTAATAATGAAGACTAATACAGATAAAAATCAAGCAGCAAATAATAGGAAAAAATGTGAAATAGCACAAAAAAGCTATGAATATGCTTAATCATCCAAGTAAAACTGTTAGAAATATCACAAGAAAGGACAGCTTTCATGTGCTCTTAGACCTCCTAGATAAAGCACACAAAATTTGGAAAGTTTGCAGAAAACTCAAATACAAATATCACAGTTTAATGTATATATTGATGTATTTAACATCTATGTAAGCGCAACCACAGTTAGAGCAGACCATGCCTTCTTTTCCGGACCCATAAGACAGCTGCTAAGATTGGCTGTATATTTAGTCATGAGGTAACATCAGTAAGTCCAAACAGGTGGCACTAGCACATGACACATTTTATGACTAAAGAACAATAAAATTAGAATGTAATAACAAAAATGTGCTACAATTCTAAATGGAGGCACTCTTTTTAAAACAGAAGTCTTTAACAAGAGTTAAACAGGACATTTACAATATAATCACAGATAATTTAGAAAATAATCCTAATATTCAAGTCAGAACATAACGGAGGCTAACACGTGGTGAGCTGGGTGATGCTGCCCTCTGCTTCTCTGAGTGTACTTCCAGCAGAGGTTTTGCTTGCTAGTTTCGTTTGTGGTAAAAGGATGACAGAATTTAAAAAGTAAAATATGTATCATATCTACTTTATCAAGAACATGGGTGATTTCTTTGTCAATTCAATAAAAGCTTACAAATACTGCAAGGAAAATTCCTGTTTTTTGTGCTATTCATAATGGAAGGACTGCAGGTCTGACACTCTTTTAAGATTAAACCATTGTTAACATTTTCTTAAGTCTAGACAGCCAGGCAAACGATTAAGTTCTGACTGGAGCGTTTTCTGATTCCCATGGTGTAAATCCTCACGCTGTTGCCCAACCCAAGCTACCAACGTGACATCACGGAACACAGAGGTGAGAAGAGACACAAAGTGGCCACCACCTACCACTCTCACTATACAGGTACAACAGAGGCAAACCACCTCAGAGCAGAGATGACACGTAGTCATGCAATAAGGGAATTCGGAGTTGTGAGTATTTATCATCATTGCTTTAACAAAAATTTTTAGTTATAAAGTTACATGATTTTATTTTGAACAGCGACATGGTTTAACAATGGGCTTGCAAAAATCCCTGACATTTAAAAATCATCTCTCAGAAACCACCATGAGCCAGCATAGCATATTGCTGGCAGACAATAAATACTCCAAAATGTCCTCAGAAGAAATTTCAGAGAATTTAATGCTTTTATTAGTAACCAAGTGAAATAAAATAAACTTAAAAATAATCTAACTACTTAATCTAACAAAAAGGGAGGGTAGGGCTGCAGCTGGGCACCCACTTCAAATGCCTATTGGTAGGATTTCTGAGAGAAGGGTCAGGTCTCAAAGCATCATCCAAACAATAACTCCAAAATATCCACTGCAGCAGCCCAGCTCTGCTATAAGCTCAGTGTCTACTCTCTTGGTTCTTGGTCTTTGGAATGGGGCTAGCTTCTCATTGGTTTATTCCAAGATGATTGTCACATTAGATTGAGAGAGTCTTTCATGTTGCTTCCAATTAATTCCTCAGTACAACTTATCATAATAAGTCAAGGATGAGTAGAATTAGCACTTTCAGCTGAGGTCAAGAGTTATATTTGCTCTCTTAGAACTGCCCTTCTAATGTAGAAACACACTTGACACTTTCTCTTAGGCTTTAATTACTTAATACAAAGTGGTCATTACAGAACCTATGGAGAAAATCCTATGTACACTAGTACACAGGTGAGGAACAAAGGAAGGAAGGAAGGAAGGAAGGAAAGGAAAGGAGTGTGTATGAGAGAGAGAAAAAACAAAGGATAATTAAAAATATGTAATTGGTATAGATGGAGAAAGCATTAGAATGTTCATAAGTGAGTACATTTTTCTTGGTAAAATTTTAGGAAACTATCAAGAGACTGATAGCCATGATCTTGACAAAAAAGTTATCAAAAACACCCTCTATCCTCTCCACCAATCCACAAAGTGACTTGACTGGTGAAGGTTATTTAATGGATGATTTTTTTCCCGCATACATTCAATGAAAGTGAAATTTCTATGCTATTGAACTTTAAACGTACAATTAATCCCCATGGCAATAAAACTGACCAAGGCCATATAAAAAGGAATATGTGTATTAAATATTATCATGGTAGATTAACTCCACTATTAAAATTTGTCAGAGATCAGAAAGCAAGAAAATTATGTGCATATATACATGTCATCTCAATTATATAAATAGTAATGCAAACCCTTTCTTTCAGGGAAAAATCTAATCCAGCAGAACACTAAGAAGCAATACCCCATGATAAAATAGTATCTATTTCAGGACCATCAGTTTGATTCACCATTAGGAAATATATTAATGTTAAATAAAAGAAATAATTTCACAATTTCAATACATGTCAAATATTAATTTGATAAAATCCAGCCATGATTATTGATAAAATATCTAAGTAAAATAGAAATAAAAGTAATAAAAATAACTTCAACCAAATGAGTAAATTTGTTCTTGATAGTGAAACACAGGGACATTCTACTGAAGTACATAAGAAGAAAGGATGCAATGTGCTGGTTTGAAAGGAAGTATGCCCCCTAAGAAAAGTCATGTTTTAATATAAATCCCATTTCTTAAAGGTAGAATAGTCTCTATTCAATGCTGTGTATTTGGGACTGTGATGGGATCATCTCCCTGGTTGATGAGATTTAGTTAAGAACGGTTGTTAAACTGGATTAGGGGATGATATGTCTCCACCCATCTGAGTGGGTCTTGATTAGTTTCTGAAGTCCTATAAAAGAGGAAACATTTTGGAGAATGAGAGACTCAGAGAGAGCGAGAATGCTGCAGCACCACGAAGCAGAGAGTCCACCAGCCAGCGACCTTTGGAGATGAAGAAGGAAAACGCCTCCCGGGGAGCTTCATGAAACAGGAAGCCAGGAGACAAAGCTAGCAGATGATACCGTATTCGCCATGTGCCTGTCCAGCCGAGAGAGGAGCCCTGACTGCGTTCGCCATGTGCCTTTCCAGATGAGAGAGAAACCCTGAACTTCATCGGCCTTCTTGAACCAAGGTATCTTTCCCCGGATGCCTTTGATTGGACTTTTCTATAGACTTGTTTTAATTCTCGGCCTTAGAACTGTAAACTAGCAACTCATTAAATTCCCCTTGTTAAAAGCCATTCCGTTTCTGGTATATTGCATTCTAGCAGCTAGCAAACTAGAACAGATGCCTATTATCATTTTTATTATTAAGATAAATGTGGACATGCTCGCCAGTACAATTATTTGAAACTTGGGAAAGAGTCAAATTTTGGAAAGTGAAATTCACATTATTTGAATTTGGGAAAAGCAAAAGGAATTATCACTACGACTATAACTACGACTAACAGAAACCAAAGCATGTTAATTAAGATAGCCAGTTACAAAATCAGTATATACTGAAAATAATATTTCTTTATCGGAACCATATTGAATGTGTACTAGAACTTAAAAGTCCATTCATGATAGCACAGACTATTCAAGAACTCAAAGAACAGTGTTCCCATAAGTTCCATAAATCCCTGAGGAATTTACTAGTGAAAAACATCCAGAAAACAGAAATCACTAGAAACATTAGTTTAAGAATAGCGGTTATCATTAAAAACAGAGTAATTTTTAAAAGTAAAATAAAGTGTGGGTTGAAAAGACAGAGAGAATAGTGCAACTGCCATATGGTCCAACAATGTAGACCATATGCTACCATAAAAAAAGGTGAGAGGATGGCAATAGAATATGAAAAATAAAATTTATGTTTCCAGCAGTCATAATTGCTTTGTTTTTAATATGGGATAAAGTATATGAGTAATTATGAGACATTCTAATTTTATTTTCTCTTATGTCCTTTAAAATGATGATGCTCAATCTTTAACAAAGAAAATGTAGATGTAGTGCTAAATAAAAAACTTGTACTATCACAGTCTTAACTTTACATTGGAAGTAATATTACTATGAAATATAGTGTTTTTCTTTCATATATATGCAAAACTATTTTTATATATATGTGAAAAAATATGTATGTTTCTTTTTCAAATATATGTAACTGAAAACTCCAATAATAATGACCAACCCAATGAAATTCCACCACCCAGATTTCTGTCTTGATATTTCTTATTTATAAAACCAGGGGTGGTGTTTTTTTGTTTTTTGGTGAAATGATGGATTCCTGGTAGGGGATGGGAATTTAGGAGATGTTACAAGTACATTTTGACAATTCAGATAGCAAGAAAGCTATCAAAGACTACTAGGGTGGTGATGGAAGGACTCAGTAGTGATCCTGAACAGGCTTGCTCTGGTCAATTTGATCTTCAGAAAGGATAGTATTTGCAATGGATTAAAACCCATCAAACATGTTTATGTCTGTGAGTTTGGGTAACACTGCAAAGAAGAGAGGTAATCAATCCGTTCCCTTTAGAAGCTAGCATGTACCTTGCTTCTTCCTTGCAAGTGACAGAATATTTAATGAGAGCAAGCATCTCCAAGAAAGTTATTATAGCTAAAAAAATAAAATGATAGTTTTACAACATTATCACTTTGCAACCTGTGTTGAGTTAGTAAGTGTAAGCATTGAGCATCAAGTCAAACGACATCAAAAACAGTGAAAACCAAAAAATGTGTCTCCAGTTGAAAGAATTCAACTTCAAATATGGTCATGGAAACTAGCTGCCAATATTTAGGAAATGCAGAAAACAGAACAACCCACTTAACCACAACAGAAATATGCAATAAGTAAAATTCAAACTGTGGGAAACACTACAGTTCAAATAATGCAAGTTCTTCTTGGAGATTTTCCCAGAGAAGAAGCCTGTTTCTGAACACACGTGCCAACAAAGAAATGAATACACCACTGAAAGACATAATCAGAGGAGAATAAGTGGAAAAAATTATAGCTATATTTGTTTTTTCCTTTTCTAAAATATCAGGAATATAGTGAAAAGGAAGACAGAAGAGAAATCAAATAAGATCTTCTAAGTGAATGGGAGACACCCAGAAAGCCCCATGTACAGTCTACCTCTCCACCACTGGAGACTTGAAACAAGAACCAGGTATCAACTCTCAGCTACCTTTCTGTTTTCTGCTAGGTATGCTGTTTTCTGCTAGGAAGGGCTCAGGAGAAGAGGCTGAGTCAGGTGAAAGAGCCAAGCTGACTCTTTTATGGAAAGCTTCAGGATTTTAATCTGAATTGAGATAACAATCTGAGGCCTGAGAATATCATCTTCCAGAGGGTGACCTAGGACCGAATCAAGGGTAATCCAGAAACGGAGGAACAACGTTCCTGAAATATTCCTGTGCCGGAGAGATTAATACTTGAATCACATTTCATAGTAAAAAAAAAAAAAAAAGGGAGGGGAACATATCAAGAAAAATTCACTCATGCTCTATCAGTTCAAATAAAATGACTGGATGTTGGTACCCAGATCAAATGTGCTCAAATGGAACAGCAAATAGAATGTAAGAAAATGTAGGAGGCTATAAAAGTATGGATGAAGCTATTCTCAGATGCTGTAAAAAATTGTGATGCATATTATATAGTCACAACACATTTGGCAAAACTCTTGCCTCAGGCAATTTCTGAAGTTAGAAAATGAACTTAACAAATTGTTCCACTCAGATAATGAGATCTTCATGCAAAATGCTTTGTGTCATCTGGCTGTTACTAGCTGCATATGATAAGGTAGTACAATACAATGAACAGGTTGATGATTTCTATTTTTAAAAAATTAGATAAGATGCAAAGCTTGAAAATACATGGCTAGAAAACAAATGTGTTATTTATCTCCAACCTCTTCCGTCAGAAAATGATTCCCCCAATAAACTGAAGTCCAGGGGGAAAGACAGTCCAAGACACTACCAGAAAGAAATGACATAAGGGTAAAGATTGAAGAAAGTTGAAATGAGGTCCTGTGTTAAGACATTTGAAATAATTACAATAGAGTCCAGTAGGACCACTTAGCTGGGCAACACAAATACTAAGAATGTTAGGGCATGTGCCAGAACAGCCTTCCACACCCAAAGAAGCAGAGACTGAGACAAGAGATGGAAGCTGTCTTTATAAAATTAAGAAGATCCACCCACACTCTGAGAGACTTAAACTGATGAAAGCATTTCAGCCTGGACTCAAAGGGATTGATTTTACTCAAAATAAAAGCTTAAGCCTGAGTTGGCAGCTTTGTATAGACAGGAAGTCAGCTTGAAAAATTTGTTTGAAGGCTTATTTTTTCATCTATGAGTAGAAACATCCATTTCTAAGTGTCTGCTCTCTCTTTCAGCACTACAAGCATTTCCAAATGTCTGTGTCTCTGTTGGCTCTGAAGCAACTGTGCTTTTCCAAAATGTCTCCCTTTTTAAAAGACTAATCAAGACCCACCTTGAATGGGTAGAATCATATCTCCATCTAACAAAAAGGTTGCCCCGCAATGGGTGTGTCAAACCTCCACAGAATTAATCTAATAAAAACTCACAACCACAATTGAGTGGGTCAGTTTCCACAGAAACAATCTTATCGAAGGTTTCCACCCTAAACAATAGGTTTGGCTCCACGAGATAGAATTAAAAAAAGAAAACATGGATTTTCTGGGGCACATAATTTCAAACCAGCAGACATACCTAATTCTTAGATATTAGTGAAAGTATCTGGACAGTAATAGCATGTATCATTTTCTGTTTTCTGCATGCAATTCTGTATATTAAAAAATAAATCCATTTTTTGTTAAGGAGCATATCTAATGAAATATAAATTCTAGTTTTAAGATTAACATTGAAATACTGGAGGCAAGTATGCAAATTATGACAAAAAATTGCTACAACACTGCTTATTTTAGAAGAAAAAATGGAACCCATTATTGCCTCAAAGTAGAAGACAAAATTTTTTTGTTTGTTTTATCATCACATGGTTGTGTATTTACCACCATAGTCATTTCTTAGAGCATTTGCATCAATTCAGAAAAAGAAATAAAAAGAAAAAAGAAAATAACTCATACATACCATATCCCTTACCCTGCCCTCTCACTGACTGCTGGTATTGCCACCTACCCAATATATTTTAGCCTTTCTTACAACTATTTTTTTTACACCCCTTACTACTCCCTTTCACTGATCACCAACATTTCAATCTACTAAATTTATTTTAACATTTGTTGTTCCTATTATTTATTTATTTTTAATCCATATGTTTTACTCATATCTGGCCATACTGTAGATAAAATGGGCATCAGACAACAGGTCTTCACAATCACACAGTCACGTTGTGAAAGCTATATCATACGATCATCTTCAACAAACATGGCTACTGGAACACAGCTCTACATTTTCAGGCAATTCCCTCCAGCCTCTCCAATATACCTTAACTAAAAAGGTGATATCTATATAATGTGCAAGAATAACCTCCAGGATAAACTCTCGACTCACTATCGTTGTACACTCTAGGCAATCCTAGATTATACTGACTCAGTCGTTATAGTCTATCTTTCCTTCTGATTTCATTTTTGTCGCCAGTCCTCCTCCCTCTATCTTTCTAATATTCAGCTTCATTCAGTGTACTAACATTATTGTATTACGGTTAGGTAGTACTGTGCTATCCATTTCTGGATTTTTACAATCTGTTTGAAATCTCTCAGCCACTAATACTTTATTTTGTCTCAAATGGGTCTTCCCCCTTTTGGTCAAGAATTTTTCTCAATCCCTTAATGCTGAGTCCCAGCTCATTCTAGGATTTCTGTCCCACATTGCCAGGAAGGTTCAAACCCCTGGGAGACATGTCCCACGCAGGGAGGGGGAGGGCAGTGAGTTTGCTTGTTGTGTCGGCTGAGAGAGAGAGACAACATCTGGGCAACAAAAGAGGGTCTCTGGGGGTGACTCTTAGGCCTAATTTTAAGTAGGCTTAACCTATATCCTTCGCAGGGATAAGTTTCACATGAACAGACCCCAAGATTGAGGGCTCAGACTATTGCTTTGATTGTCACCACTGCTTATGAGAATATCAGGAATTCTCCACATGGGAAGTTAAATTTTCCCCCTTCCTCACCATTCCCCCAAGGGGACTTTGCAAATACTTTTTTATTCACTGTTCAAATCACTCTGGGATTTATCGGGGCATCACTCTAGACAAACCTATAAAATCTCATGCCTATTCAAGGTTCTATACACTTATGGTGTTCAATTAAATTGTCCATATAAGTTATACTAGGAAATGTACTTGTCAAACTATAAATTGTGTACCAAATAAACATTTTTTTGCTTTAGTCTCACTGATAAGTTAAAATTTTAAAATATGAATTACCATCTATTTTCAACACCCTGCAATACTGACATTCCTTTGTTCTTCCTCATGCAAAAACATTTTTTAATTTTGACATTTAGTCGCTATCATTGCACACTCTAGGCATTCCTAGATTATACTACCTCAGTTGCTACTGTCTATCTTTCCTTCTGATTTCATTTTTGTTCCCAGCCCTCCTCCCTCTATCATTCTCATATTCAGCTTCATTTAGTGTACTAACATTATTGCATTACAGTTAGGTAGTATTGTGCTATCCATTTCTGAATTTTTACAATCAGGCCTGTTGTACACTCTGTGTCCCTTCAGCTCCAATTACCCAATATCTACCCTATTTCTATCTCCTGATGGTCTCTGTTCTTAACTGAAATTCTCCAAGTTCATTCACTAATGTTAGTTCATATCAGTGAGATCACACAGTATTTGTCCTTCCGTTTCAGGCTAATTTCACTCAGTATAATATCCTCAAGGTCCACCTCCATGTTGTTACATGCTTCATAACTTTATTCTGTCTTACAACTGCATAGTATTTCATCGTATGTATATACCACAGCTTGTTAAGCCATTCATCTACTGATGGACATTTTGGCTGTTTCCACCTCTTGGCAATTGTAAATAATACTGCTATAAACATTGCTGTGCAAATGTCTGTTTATGCCCTTGTCATATCATCTGAGTAGATACCTAGCAATGGTATTGCTGGATTACATGGCAATTTTATACATAATTTCCTGAGGAACCGCCAAACTGCCTTCCACAGCAGTTCTACCCTTTTACATTCCCACCAACAGCAGATAACCGTGCCTCTTTCTCCACATTCTCTCCAGCACTTGTCATTTACTGTTTTATTGATAATGGTCATTCTGGTGGGTGTGAGGTGGTATCTCATTGTGGTTTTGATTTGCATTTCCTTAATAGCCAGGGAAGTTGAGCACCTTTTCATGTGCCTTTTGGCCATTTCTATTTCCTCTTCTGAGAAGAGTCTATTCATGTCTTTCAGTCATTTTGTAATTGGGTTGTCTTTTTGCTGTTGAGTTGAACAATCTCTTTCTATATTCTGGATACTAGACCCTTATCTGATATATTGTTTACAAATACTGTCTCTCATTGTGTAGGCCGTTTTTTTGGGTTCTTGATAAAGTTCTTTGATGCACAAAAGTGTTTGATTTTGCAGAGTTCCCATGTATTTCTTCACTGCTTATGCTTTGGGTGTAAGATCTAGGAAACCACCTCCTATTACAAGTTTTATAAGATACTTTCCTATATTTTCTTTGAGAAGTTTTATGGTCTTAGCTCTAATGTTTAAGTCTTAGATCCATTTTGAGTTAATTTTTGTATAGGGTGTGAGGTACGGATCCTCAATCATTCTTTTGCATGTGGATATCCAGTTCTCTAGGCACCATTTCTTAAAGAGACTGTTCTGTCCAAGGGGAGTTGGCGTGACAGCCTTATCAAAGATCAGTTGTGCATAGATAGATGAGAGGGTCTATATCTGAACACTCTATTTGATTCCATTGTTCAGTATATCTATCTTCATGCCAGTACCATGCTGTTTTGATGACTATAGCTTCGTAATAAGCCTTAAAGTCAGGTAGTGTAAGATCTCCAACTTCATTTTTCTTTCTCATGATATTTTGAGCTATTTGGGGCACCCTGACCTTCTAGATATATTTGGTTATTGGTTTTACTATTTCTGAAAAGTAAGTTTCTGGGATTTTAATTGTATTGCATTGAATCTATAAAGCAATTTAGGCAGATTCATCATCTTAACTATATTTAGTCTTCCAATTCATGAACATGGTATGCCCTTCCATTTATTTAGGTCTTCTGCGATTTATTTAAGCAATTTCTTATAGTTTTCTCTATATAGGTCTTTCATGTCCTTAGTTAATTCGCTCCTAAATATTTTATTCTTTTGGTTGCAATTGTAAATGGAATTTTTTCTTTACATTTCCTCCACAGACTGTACATTATTAGTATATAGAAACACTACAGATTCTTCAATGTTGATCTTGTAAGCTGCCACTTTGCTGTACACATTTATTAGCTCTAGTAGTTTTGTTGTGGATTTTTTGGGATTTTCAAAATACAGTATCATTTCATCTGCAACAGTGAAAGTTTTACTTCTTCCTTTCTAATTTTGATGCCTTGTATTTTCTTTTATTGCCTAATTGCTCTGGCTAGAACTTACAACACAATGTTGAACAACAATGGTAATAGTGGACATCCTTGTCTTGTTCCTGATCTTAGGGGGAAAGTTTTCAGTTTCTCCTCATTGAGGATGATGTTAGCTGTGGTTTTTTCATATATTCCCTTTATCATGTTGAGAAAGTTCCCTTCTATTCCTATCCTTTGAAGTTTTTCAACAAGAAAGGATGTTGAATTTTGTCAAATGCCGTTTCTGTGTCAATCGAGATGATCATGTGGTTTTTCTGCTTTGATCTGTTGATACAGTGTATTAAAATTAATTGATTTACTTATGTTGAACCATCCTTGCATACCTGGGATGAATCCTACTTGGTCATGGTGTATAATTCTTCTAATGTGCTGCTGGATTTAATTTACAAGAATTTTGTTGAGGATTTTTGTATCTATATTCACTAGAGAGAGACTGGTCTGTACCTTTCTTTTCTTTTGGTATCTTTGTCTGGCTTCGGTATAAGGGTGATGTTGGCTTCATAGAATGAGTTAGGTAGCCTTCCCAACTCTTCAATTTTTTTGAAGAATTCGAGCAGGATAGGTACTAATTCCTTCTTGAATGTTTCATAGAATTCACATGTGAAGCCATCTGGTCCTGGACTTTTCTTTTCAGTGAACTGCTTAATCACTGATTCGATTTCTTTACTTGTGATTGGTTTGTTGAGGTCTATTTCTTCTTGAGTCAATGTTGGTTGTTCATGCCTTTCTAGGAAGTTGTCCATTTCATCTATATTGTCTAGTTTATTAGCATAAAGTTGTTCATAGTATCCTTTCATTGCCTCCTTTATTTCTGTGGGGTCAGTGGTTATGCACCCTCTTCCATTTCTGATTTTATTTATTTGCATCCTCTCTCTTCTTTTTGTCAACCTTGCTAAGAGTCCATCAATCTTACTGATTTTTATCAAAGAATCAAATTCTGGTTTTGTTGATTTTCTCGATTGTTTTCATGTTCCAATTTCATTTATTTCTGCTCTAATCTTCATTATTTCTTTCCTTTTGCTTGCTTTAGGTTTAGTTTGCTTTTCTTTCTCTAGTTCTTCCAAGTGGACAGTTAATTCCTTGAGTTTTGCTCTTCCTTCTTTTTTGATATAGGCATTTAGGGGAATAAATATCCCTCTTAGCACTGCCTTTATTGCATCCATGAATTTTGATCTGTTGTGTTTTCATTTTCATTTGCCTCGAGATATTTACTGATTCCTCTTCTAAGTCCTTCCTCGACCCACTGGTTGTTTAAGAGTGTGTTGTTGAGTCACCACACATCTGTGAATTTTCTTGCCCTCTGCCTATTATTGATTTCAAACTTCCTTTCTTTATGATCTGAGAAAGTGTTTTGCATGATTTCAATCTTTTTAAATTTACTGAGACTTGCTTTGCGATCCAGCATATAGTCTATCCTTGAGAATGATCCAGGAGCTCTTGAGAAAGAGGTGTATCCTGCTGTTGTGGGGTGCGATGCTCTATAAATGTCTGTTAAGTCTACTTCATTTATTGTATTATTCAAATTCTGTGTTTCTTCATTGATCCTTTGTCTAGATATTCCATCCATTGACGAGAGTGGGGAATTAAGTCTCCAACAATTATGGTATATATGTCTATTTCTCTTGTCAGTGTCTGCCTCATATATTTTGGAGCACTGTGACTTGGTGCATAAATATTTACGATTGCTTTATCTTCTTGTTGAATTGTTCCTTTTATTAATACATAGTATCCTTCTTTGTCTCTTTTGATTGTTTTACATTTGAAGTCTAATTTGTTGGATATTAGTATAGCTACTCCTGCTCTTTTCTGATTTCTGTTTGCATGTAATATCTTTTCCTAACCTTTCACTTTCAACCTATATTTATACTTGGGTCTAAGGTGCGTCTCCTGTAGACAGCATATAGATGGATCCTGTTTTTTTTCTGCTAATCTATGTCTTTTGATTGGGGAGTTTAATCCATTAGCATTGAATGTTATTACTATAAGGGCTGTACTTTGTTCTACCATTTTGCCTTTTATATGTCATATCTTATTTTTCTTCTTTTTACCTTTACTGATAATCTTCATTTCTACACTCTTCTCCACACCTCTCTCTCCTGTCTTTTCCTATCTTTCTCTAGTACTCTCTTTAGTATTTCTTGCAGAGCTGGTCTCTTGGTCACAAGTTCTCTCAGTGTTTTTGAAGGACAACTTTGTTGGATATAGAATTCTTGGTTGGCAGTTTTTCACTTTTAGTTATTTAAATAAATCATCCCACTGTCTTCTCGCCTCCACAGTTTCTGCTGAAAAATCTATGCACGGTCTTATTAGGCTTCCCTTGCTAAGTGATGGATTCCTTTTCTCTTGCTGCTTTCAAAATTCTCCCTTTCTCCTTGACATTCTGTTTAGTAAGTATCATGGAGTACGTCTACTTGCATCTATTCTGTTTGGAGTATGCTGCATTTCTTGGATCTGTAATTTTAAGTTGTTCATAAGTGTTGGGAAATTTTCAGTGATAATTTCCTCTATTAGGTTTTCTCCTTCTTTTCCCTTCTATTCTCCTTCAGAGACATCCACAACATGTAATGTTCATACACTTCATGTTGTCATTCAATTCCCTGAGTCCCTGCTCATATTTTCCCATTCTTTTCCCTATATTTTCTTTTGCTTGTCATATTTCAGATGTCCTGTCCTCCAGTTCACTAATCTTATCTTCTACCTCTCGAAATCTAACATTGTAGGTTTCCATTGTTTTTTTCATCTCTTCTACTGTGCCTTTAATTCCCCTAAGTTCTGTGATTTGTTTTTTTCAGACTTTCAATTTTTTATTTTTGTTTGTTTCTTGCCTTCTTTATATACGCCTTCAATTCACTGATTTGATTTTTGATGAGGTTTTCCATGTCTGTTCAAACAGTGTGAATTAGTTGTTTCAACTCCTGTATCTCATTTGAATTGCTGGTTTGTTCCTCTGACTGGATCATATCTTCAATTTTCCTAAGTGTGATTTGTTATTTTTTGCTGGCATCTAGGCATTTAGTTTCCTCAGGTAGTTTATTCTGGAGATTGTTTTCACTTTTTTTTACTTAGTAGTTTCTTGCTGGATGACTTTGCTGACTATCTGTTCTTTGACATTCAGTTCGGCTTATTCTAGACTCTAGCTTAGGTTTTGTTTAACAGATCAGAATTCTCAGTTCTTGTTTTCTTGTTTCTTGCCCTGCCCATATGGTGCCTTTCTTCCCCCCCTTAGGAGGGTCCATTTAGGTATCATAGACCCCAGTTAGATTTTTCCAGACCAAACTGGCCTCCTCTCAGGAGGAAAGAGTCACTTGCATCAGTTTTCCCTGAGGGTGAGACCCAGCAGGTTGAAAGACTTTCCTATGAAGCCTCTAGACTCTTTGATTTTCCTATCCTGCCTAGCATGTGGTGCTGGTCTGCCTGCAGGTCCCACCAGCACAAGGTAATGTGGTATTTTTAACTTCAGCAGACTCTCCCTCCTGGGGTGTGGTTGAGACTGAGGAGAGATTGTAGGCTGGCTTTAATCACTTCAGTTTTCCAGGCCCTGGGGTCTGAATTCCTTGAGGGAGGGATTCCACCTGAGCTGGGCCCTACCCCTCTCCTGGGGAAGGCACAGGCTCCAGACAAACTCTCAGACAAGCTTAATTCTGCCCTTGTCTGGGGCAGCTGGAGCCTGAGAAGCCCTGCAACTGTATCCAAAGAGCAGTCAAACCATAGAAACTCAGCCACACAAAAAAAATCCTTTTCAGAGAAGGACTCCCATTCCTGGGGTTTGCCAATCAAGAGCTTAAGTTGACACGTTTCTCTATGTATCTCCAGGCCCTATGTGTCCCCTCCTTTCCTTCGTGGCCCAGACCCTTTCAAGTATGTTGCGCTGCTTGATCCAAAAAACTTGTTTTCTTTTCTCTTCTTTTCTTTTTTTCTTTTTCTGTCAGCCCTGCCCCTCTGCACTGGGCAAAAACCAGCAACCCCAGCTTTTACTAGAGGTTCAGTTGAACTGGGGGCCTATTTTCAGTAGTCAGAATTGGTTAATTAATTCCCCAACTGGACCTTGGTTGAGCTCAGCTCCTGCTGCTAGTAAAGTCCCTTTTCTTTCCCCTCTGTGAAGAAGCTTGTGGGGGAGGGCACAGCCACCATGGCTTGGGGAACTCATGGTTCTGGGGAGGGGGGCTCGCAGCCAGTCCAGCTGGTCCAGACTAGGGTACGCTGTGTGTCTGGTCACTGATGTTGCCTCAGTAGTTCTTCTGTACTATTCCTGGCTATTTACTATCTGTTCTACAGGATGAACTGAATCCCACATCTCACTAAGCCGCCATCTTGGTTCCATCTTTCCTAGAAGACTGGATGTTTTTTAGAATACATACACAAAATATTCTGTAGCCATTCAAATTATCTAAATTTGTTTCAAATTCTTGAGTTTATACCTCTGATATCATACTACATGGTAAAATAAAAATGAAGTTAAACTGCTGGCAAATATAACTAAAATCCTGTTTCTTAAGGGCACATATTTATACATGTATAACTACCCAGGGCATAATCTGGACACACAGCATAATTGCTAAAATAGTTAAAAGCATCTCTGCCTGGAAGAAGGAACTGAGGCTATTTAAACATTTTGGCTTTTAGTTTTGCATATCTGCATTTTCTAATTTTGTTATAAAAACATGTAGAAACAGATGGGAAGTCTTATGTGATGTCCCTATGTAGTGCCTCCACTATAATTACATATTATACAATAAGTCAATTAGATAAAATATGGCATAAGATTAGAAATATTCAACAAAAGTAAAAAAAAAAAATCTGATCAAAATTGTTTCAACCATGATCTCTGCCTATTTGGAAGCTAATATGATTATTACATGTTAAACAGACCATACAAAGAAAATAAAAGTATAACTGATTTTATGATCAAAATGAAAAAGAGCTCAACTGGCAAATATAAAAGTTAGCATTAAAGCTGATTTAGCAAAGACTTTAAGGAAATAGCTCACTTTATGAATGCATTTATTGAAATAATTATTAAGTCCCAATGTAAAATAGGCAAATACACCTGATAGTGGCTACAAGTTGCAATACTATTTGCCACAATGAAGTTTCTATTTTGTCTCTACATGAAGAGACATGGAGATATATCTACCTACATGAAGATATAACCATACATGATCTATATATACATATATTCATAATGAAGACGTGCAGGTAGATATATCATATACATGAGGATATATCTCATACATGAAGACACATACAAATACATCTTCACATGTGAAGATATATATATATATATATATATATATATATATATATATATATATATATATATGCATATCCATGAACATACATGGAGGCATATCTCCATAAATGAAGGTAAATGTAGATACATCTTCATACATAAAGACTCATCTCCATATCTAAAGATGCACCTTCCTCATTCTCCTACTTCCACGTTACCTGATATTTAATATCACTTAAAATTATTGAAAGAGTCCTACTTAGTCAAGTGGTATATTATTTATAATATAGCTCTGTGTGTCTAACTCCAGGCTCTTAGCCTCCTGATACTGGTCTTAAGAATCTGTGAATATTTGGTGAGAGCTTAAAAGAGAATGGTTATCCACTGCTCACACAAAGAAAGACTGTAGGGGCAGGTGTTGTCAGTTGCTGCAAAACAGCTACTGCCCAACAAAGACTTCCTGTTATATATGAAAGCATGGGGCCTGGAACATAATAGTTATTTAATAAATGAAAGTTATTATCAACCGATTAGCTCTATGGTTGCCCTCATAGTGGAGTCAAAACACTGACATGGATCATCTCGGAATGAATGTAGAGGCAGCTGACTGTAACTAAGAAGATCCTGAACTCTAGTGGCCCACATACTTCATTTTGTATCTTGACCCCACCAATAGTTCTGCAAGTTAACCTCAGGCCCATCCCTTAATTTCCACAGGCTCAGCACATTTTGATGGAAAGAGGAGATACAAATGGTTTTGCAAGGATGTGGTGTAGATTTCATGAGATCCTGAATGCAAAATGCTTACCATGTTGACTGGCAGAGAGAAATTCCTCAGTGGTCATTACGAATGTCATTATTAAACAGCTCTCCTTCACTTGTATAGTGACTTGCCCCTACCAGAGAAGTGCCCAGTGTCAAAAAGGGGAATTTAATGTTTTGCTTTTGGGTGTCACTGACCTTTGCCTTGTTTAGCTCTGTCCCAAATCAGAAACCCACAGGCATGACTATTATTGTTCCCAATGGACTATCCTGCAGGTGAATTTTAGATTAAAAGGATTTTGCAGATAAAAAGGAAATTTTCTCTGCTGCATGAAAGTTTCCTAATTGTAAATGCTGGCCAGAGCTTTACAGAGTAAGGAGTTCAAATTCAATTCCACAAAAACAGAAGTACTGTACATTTACTACTTACCAGACACTGGGTTAAGGCTGACAATAGCTACACACACAGAACCTGGAGCCGAGGATTGAATATCTTTAGGCAGCACACAGTCTAAATGAAGGAGGTCCTCAGGATGGCACACAGTCTGATGAGGGAGGCAGTTCTGCCAACATCATCAGACACCTAGCAGAGTAAAAACTGAGAATGACTCAAAAGACAGTCTTTTAGGGTGGCTAAGTGCAGAGTTCTCGCCTGCCATGCCAGAGACTGGGGTTCAATTCCCAGTGCCTGCCCATGAGAAAAAAAAAAGAAAAAGACAGTCTTTTAAACATGATGATAGGAAGTAGACAAAATATTGCAGAAGCAGAAGGGGCTGCCCAATTTGCCCACTTGTCACAGAGTGGGTACTCTAGATGCTGAGGCTTGATCTAATAGTTTATTTTCTTTGTTTTTAACTACAGAAGAGGGATAAGCACATATTTGCATATTTTTCTCAGGAAAGGGAGCAGAAGTAACCTCAGAGGTATCCAGAAACAAAAGCACCAGTGGAGGCCTAGATAAATCTGAATGGGCAACCTGCCCTTATCTGTACTCAATTTAGACATGCAACTGGGTGTGCCACAGAGGTAACCTCCCATGGTCCTACATTCCTGTCTTGGCAACAACTTTGCTGATCAAGTAAGCATAAATGAGACTCACAAAGAGAAACACAAGCCTCCTCACACGTCTATGGATGTAGATGAAACATTTCCATTTAATCCTCTTGAATTTCTTTACTGTCTTTCTTTTTTCTTTATTGAAATCAGCCTTACAGTGTGTTAACCAGGAACATTATTGGGGAGAAACTACTTTAGATTCCATGAAGATTGTAATTCTGATAAACGTTTACAATTAGCTATGCCATCTCAAAGCAAGCTTTAGAAGTATGGCTGATTAAAATAAGTTCAGAGATTTATATCTGTATCAGCTGCACAATGACTTTCAGTTTATATGTGAAGGCTCCCTGACCTTTTTTGGGCACATTCCTTATCTTCAATTGTGTAGAACTTTGTCTCTTCTTTTTGTACTTTTCGTGTTATCCAATAATTTTCTATTTATTATCTGTCCTAGCTTTGAGTTACTTGAAGACACAATGTCATTTCCATATTTATATCCCTGTCTTTTAGTATAGCATCTGACAAGTAATAGTTGATCCAGTATACTCATTAAAGGCATACACATAGAACATATTCAACGCAAAGGTAGTTGTGGCTTTTAAAAACTCCTAATGCAGAGTAAGTCCAGAGTAAACTCATCTCCCAGCTACACAGCAGCAAGTATGAGTTGTCTGCTTTGCCACTCTCCTCTCAGTTTGTTTTGTGAAAGTATCTTTATATATACTAAAAACCTCTCAAAGACTAGATTAAAAAGTTATTAAAACTTACAGGTGGGAAAAGTGAGAGCACTTTGCAAAATGGAAAGTTCCCTTCCACCCATTGCATCTCACTGGCAATTATTCACAAATAAAGAATTTGACTCTACTGTGAGGAATATCCTAGACACAAGTATCTAGAAAGCTTAACCTGATGCTCAAATGGAATGTAATATCACACACTACACAGAACATCCCATCCTAAAGTTAAAGGACGCAGAAACATAACAAAATGGTACGTGACACCAACAGGACTCGTGTGGTCTTCCATTCCTTACAGAGGATAAATAGATGGATCAAGTATCATGCCTCCTTCATTGTGACTTACCATGCAATACATGACTTTTTAGGAATTGTAGTATTCATCACGTCATGACGTGATTTTTTGGCATTACTTTGCGTTTTCATATTGATGACTTTATTCCATTGCTTCTAAAGCATGACTATAGAATCACAACCCAGAAAATAAAGTTTGGGATGTTTGCTTGCATAATTTTTCTTGGCAGGGATATCAGTAGAGTTAGCAAAAGCCCTTTTATATTTGGTCTCATCCCTACCCTGATATTCTTGGTACTGGAAATCAACTAAAGTTCGCCTCAGATGAATGATATCATTGACTTCTGACATATGATGAGTTTGCACTCCTGGCTTGGAGATGTCTATTTGGCTTCACAAACTGAAAAAGCCTGGACCCTCCAGTTGTGCTCTGTGCAATAATGATTTTGAAGGAGTACAATCATGGCCTTTTATCCCCGTTACTACTGAAAAACCATTTTCAGACAAAATTAATATGAACCACACAGCGGGACCTTCACAGGCTGTCTTGGGTTTCCAGGATTATTGGCTTGTGTTACTGCTCCCTCACTAATCAATGGGCCTTGACTATCTTCACTCAACTCAGATTAAAATCAAAGGGAGCTTCTACTTGAATAGGAGGAAAAAGCAGCCCTACTTCCTCTGGGAGATTAAAGCAAGTACACTACTAGATCATAAAACTTTGACAAACGCATCATTGAAATTAAGTAACAATTTTTGAGCTCCTGGTTTCTTTCCATCAGTATGTTTCCTGAATATTCTAGAAGTATAATTCCACATAGTTGATGCCTGAATGCTTCAGTCTTTAACTTTTCTCTTTTTTTGTATGCTGTATGGCGGGGAGGAGACTCATTATTTTTCCATGTGAGTATCCCGTTAGTGCAGCACCAACTTGTTGAATTTTTGTTTGTTTGTTTAGGGAAGTACATACCGGCTGGAAATTCAACCCGGGTCTCCAGCATGGCAGGAGGGAATTCTACCACGGAACTATCCTCGCACTCCCTGTTTTGGTCATCTTTTAAAACATTTTTTATTGTGAAATATAACATATGCAGAAAAGTGATAAATTACAAAGTTCAGTTCAACAAGTAGTTACAGAGAAAATTTCAAATGACACTTGCACAGTTTCAGGTATTTCCTTGTAGCCGTTCTAACACAATAAAGACTAACAAGAAATATCAATATGGTGATTCAGTAGTTCCAATCATTTGTTAGCTCCTATCTTCTCTGTTACAACTCCTCCCTCTCATTTAATCCTACTCCCAATCTTCAGGGATACTTGGGCAATAACCATTCTAACTTCTTCATGTTGAAAAGGGGTGTTGACATTATGAGGTAGCTATCTGGAATGTTCTAATCCAAAAGAGAACCCAGAAAACTTCAGCTTCAGGCAACATGAAATGAAAAAGGAGAATTGCCTAGCAGAGCTCAGTTAATTCACAAAATCCTAAGAGAGAATTAAATGGTTGTTTTAATAAAAAAGTAAATTGGGAGGGGAGGGGTGTTAGTTTGCAAGCTGCCTGACTGTGATACACCAGAATTGGAACGGCTTTTAAAAGGGAAATTTATTAAGTTGCAATTTTAGTTTTAAGGCCATGAAAATATCCCAAGTAAGACACTGAGGGAAAGATCCCTCAACTCCAAACAAAGGGATGACGAAGTTCGAGGATTCTCTCTCAGTTAGGAGGGCACATAGAGACATCTGCTAGCTTTCTTTCCTCAATTCATAAGGCTACTCTGGGGGCACTTTTAAAACATTTTTTAAAATTCCTTCATCTCCAAAGGTCTCTGGCTATGTGGGCTCTGGTGGCTCTAAAAGTGTTTTTCAAAATAGTTTCTTCTTAAAGGACTCCAGTAAGCAACCCCACCTTGAATGGGTGGACATATCTCCATGGAAACCACCTAATCAAAAGTTACCACCCACAATTGGGTGGGTCATATCTCCATGGAAACAGCCTAATCCCACCTGGCAATACTGAATGAGGATTAAAGAATTTGGATTTTCTGGGGTACACAATAGATTCAAATCTGCACAGGGAGGAATTATAACCCAGCAATACAAAAGCAAACCCCTACTTTGGCTGCAATCACTATCAACAGTACATACGATTCTCCTCAAGCACTATGATCTCTATTCCTATAAATTAGTTTTACAGATGCCATTCTCTCGACTTAAAATATACTTTCCTCATTGACTAGACAGAAAAAGCCTACTCATCACAAGCCTGGTAAAGCCTAACCCAGCTGCCTCTAGAAAAAAGCCCTCTTCCGTGTGTGGGTCTTCACTGTGCTCTTGGTATATACTTTTAAATACACTTCATTTAAAATTTATAGTGGCACAACAAGAATATCAGTTTAAGAAATCTGCCTTCTATTTGAAAAACTTCAAGAGCCAATCAGACCTAAGCTTGGAAAATAATTTCATTGTATACAAGTGTGCCAGTTTGAAACTGTCACGTACCCCAGAAAAGCCATGCTCTTTAATCTTCATTCAATATTGCCGGGTGGAATCTTTTTTACTGTTTCCATGGAGATATGTCTCCACCACTCAAGGTGGGGTTGCTTACAGGGGTCCTTCAAGAGGGGACAATTTTGGAAAAAGCTTTAGTGCCAACAAGAGCCCACACAGCCAGAGATTTTTGGAGATGCAGAAGGAAAACACCCCCAGGAAGACTTAGGAAATGAGGAGAGAAAGCTAGCAGATGTCACCACGTGCCTTGCCTGCTGAGAGAGGTGTCCAGAAGCCAGAAATCCCAGAAGACACCAGTCACATTTTTTTTCCAGCTGACAGAGGTGTTATGGATGGAATCAGCGTTTCTTAAGTGATAGTAACCTCTTGTTGGTGCCTTAATTTGGACATTTTCATGGCCTTAAAACTGTAAACTCACAACTTAATAAATTTCCTTTTTAAGAGCCATATATTGCATTCTAGTAGATTTAACAAACTGAAACAACTCATCAGTTGAAAACAATACAAGAATAATGACTTTAAAGAGGAAAATAATTTTTTAAAAATTAAAGTTATATCAATGATATGATCACCATATCTCTCAATTACAAAGAAAACAGGACACAGACTTAAATTGTTGCATTAAGGCCTTCAAACATAAATTGACATCTACAGTCAAGATTGTTGAATACTGGGCTGGCCATTAAAGAGTAGCTTTGGAAGTCTTAAAAAATCATGTACCTAAAGGATGTTCTTACTTGAAAACTGTAGAATATTGAGCCTTAGCAGTTATCATAATATAATAACTTTTGTATTTGCTTCTGTCACCTCCATTATACACACTTATCTTAGCTCAGGGTCAGGCATGCACATTGTATTGTTGGTATTTGCTGAAAATATGAATGAATATAGGAATTTCACAGTGGCTCCCCAAGATAGGATGAATACACGGTAACAAATAATTGAACTGAAATGAAAATGAAAAGGTTAACTATATCAGCCCATTTTTTCAGGAGTATTTTTTGGTTTGGTTTGGTTTTTCTGCTGAAAGCGTCTGCATGTGATATCGCCAGTGTCCTTAAGAGGGAAAATTGAGCATGAGCATTTGCAGCCCCAGACTGAGTTGCCTTAGTTTGATACTACCGAATTATGGCATTTATTTGGTTTTCAGGAATTATTTAAGACACTGAAAAATCATGAATGTCTGTACTCTTCAAGCTGTTTACATAAAATTTTTGTAACTTATCCAGTTGTAAATTCATTTCTTTGTCTCTTACTTAGTTCCTGTTATTTTAGTCCTCAGACAAGATGAAATCCAATCATAAAAAGAAATTTATGTCTATGCCACGACCCAAATCCCAAATTCTGAAATTACTTTTCTTCTTGGCTTCTGTTGAAAACTGTGTCAAGATAATTCTTTCAAGTGGGTCCAGAAGTATAATCAGCATATTAAGCTTATATTAACTTTTATTTAGAACCTCTTTATTTAGACTTTGAAGTATAATCACTTTCTTGGCCTTTACAATTTTTAAACCAGCCAACTATGAAGAGAGGACTTAACTCTCATCAAAGTCCGAAGAATATAATTGATTCAACAGGATATGTGTTATTTGGGGTTACTAAAGTGAAACTCTAACAAGCTAGGATTTAGCATTAGACATCATCTTTAGATAAATTGGATCCAATCTTAAATGTTTTATAAGTTGTGACCATAACCGATGGGAGGAATATTTTTTAAAAAGTGTTCTGAAGAGATTAAAGATAAATATAGGTTAATTAAATTAAATCTATCCCATAGTGACACTGCTTGTGCAGAGATTTTTGAGTCAACCTGCATAATTACTTAACAGGCAAACTGCATGCAGAGGCACAGGCTAAGGGGCCATGCCCCTTTTAAGGTGTTTGAATGCATACCTACTGGCTACAAAAAGGGGTCAGCAGGGCAATTATGGGTTTGAAAAAATTCACCCTGGGTGGCTGCCTCTCCATCCTCATGTCCATTCCTCACTTTGCTAGCTGATCTTTGCTTGTGTTGTTAAGTCAGGCACACACCAGAAGTAGAATTTTGAATTTGAAATAGCCTCCAACTCAAATTAGAAACTATCCAAATATCTGTCAATAGAAGAATAAAATCTGATATATTCAAATGATGCCCAATAGATTATTAGACATCAATGGAAGTGAACACATGAAAGGGATACACAACATGTATGAACCTGATCAATCTAACAATGACCAAAAGAAGAAAGTCACAAGAGGATATGAACAGATGCTCCAGTCCACGTATGGGGTACCATACTAGGTAAAGCCAAGCGCTATTGTTTAAGGAGACATGCATGGGGATTAAAGATATAAAGCAAATGTCTTTGCCATCCTGTTCATAAGTGACCTACATGTGTTGGTAGCAATTCAGAGGAAAACAAAAGATGCCTGTTCGTGCATGATAGAAAATATAGTACTATTCTGTCACAAAATGAGGGAGGTAGAGCCTAGCAATTATCAACTAAATATTCAAATCCTTGTGTTTTTCCTTGCTCATCTGTTTCCTTTCCTTGGTGGAAAGGGGTTTTCAACTACGTATGTGTGGTTATATATACATATGGATGCATTTATGGGGTAACTAATTTAGGCCTGACTGACTGCTTTACTGTAGGTCAATCTTCTTGATAAGACGTCCCTTGAAAAAAGGCATGGGTGTTGTTTCTCAGTGAGACTGCAGGAATCCTCTGGCCAAATATACTGTGAGGCTAACTTCTGTGGGTGAAGTGTGAGGCTGTGACCTGGTCTTCGCAGTGAGAAGTCGGCAGTGGAATACTGGTAGGGATGGGGGCCGGGGGGAAGGGATGGGCAATGGGAGTGCACCTGTGCCTGCCGACAAGGTCTGTTCGGGGATGATTCTGAATGTCTTTAGCCAGGGGCTGAGGAGCAGGCAGCAGTGGTTTGGTGGGAATGCATGTGCACACCACTTCGACTGCAGGGGTGGGGCACCCCTGTAACCACAGCGAGCCCTTTCCTTGGTGGGCATCAAGAGTGCAGTTGTGTCCACAGGTGGGACATGAAACTGAGCTGTGCCCTCAGTGCTTTGCTATGGATGGAAAATTAAGTCCTAATTATCTTCTGTTTAATTGGCTATATCACAGCTTCTCTAACTCAGCTAATTTTATCTCCTACAAATCTATAAGGGATGTTTTACTCTATACTTAGCTGAAATTTTCCAAATTCAATGATTTTTATTACCTAAATTATCATTCCAAAACTCTTCTCTGATATTTTGTGTTGTATCACGCTAAGGAATTTGCTAATTTGCTTCTTTTAAAAAATATTTTCTTGTAGAATTCACAAATTCTTTGACACATAACCCAGAAAACAAGTTAAGAAGTAATCTCAATACTCATCCTTTTTCCCATAAGAAAACTGAGATGCAGAGAAGTTACAATGACAATTCCAAGAATGCAAAGGTAGTTTGAAGCAGATGATATCTCACATTTTGTCCATGCTTTGTTACTGACAGTCAGGTATGTTAATTTTATGTTTAGCTGGAATTTTGCATATTTTTTCCATTATAAGAGCATAGATTTTATGGGCCTCTGCTTTCTTAATCACATCTAAACTGGGTTCTTTGAAGATTTTGCATCAAGTTCAAGTTAAATACAATTCATTCTAATACTTTTAATGTCAAAAGCTATAGACTACTGGGTGATGCAACAGTGGCTTAGTGGCAGAGTTCTCACCCGCTATGTCACAGACCTGGCTTTAATTCCTGGAGCCTGCCCATGCCAAAAAAAAAAAAAAAAAAAAAAGAGCTATAGACTATTTAAATACAAAAATTTAAATGCTCACATCCTGTGAGTGACTGAATTAATGTACTCTGATGAAAGACATGTTCTTAATCTTAATCTGCATTCCTGTGGGTGGGAATTTATTTGTAATTTAGGATCCCTTGAAAATATTATTTTTAGTTAAGTTGGGGCCCAATTGCATCAGGCTGGACTTTACACCATGTTACTGGAAGCCTTATAAAGAGAAGGCCACGCAGGGAGAACAGGAAATCAGCAGAAACCAGAAGGGCAGACCCCAGGAGAGAGGCCAAGCTGCAAGGCCAAGGAACTCCAAGGATTGAGGCAATCAGGCACCAGAAAGCTATAGATTTCAGGGAGGAAGCAAGTCTTGCCAGTGCTGTGATTTTGGACATCCAACCTTCAAAACCATGAGTCTATAAATGCCTATTGTTTAAGCCAACACATTGTGTAGCACTTGTCATAGTAGCCTGGCAAACTAAGACACACTCTAAAACCTTTTTTTAAACCCTTCTTAAAGGTTAGTCTGAAGTTATATTAAAATTATATTTCATAAAATATATTAACATATTAGTCTGCTTTTTCATTTAAAATTTTACCAGCATCATCTCCCATGATTGCAAACAGAGTTTGAAATTATAAACTCTAAGTTAATGACTGTCTTTTGATTTACATACAAAAACTTTACCTAAAGATAAAAAAAGAAAGAATATAAAAAGAAAAAAAAAAAAACAAAGCAAAACAAAAACCTTGCCTACTATTTTTTGTGTGTATGGACACTTTATAGTTTTTACTGCTATGAATACTTCCAGGCACACAAGTTTTTATTTGTTAGAATTATTTTCTTTGATAAAGGGTTAGTTGTGAGATTATTGGGACTAAAGTTTCAAGAACCTGAAACAGAGAATGTGCTGCCAGGCAGAATAGCTGGGTGGCAGCAGAAGGCCTCACTCTAAACTCTATCTCAACCTTCTATCATCACGTGACCTCAGTTAGTTAGCCCTTTCACTTTCACTTTTTTTATCATTAAAATGGATACAGACATTCCTATGTCACAGGGCTGCTAGGTGAGTATATAAATAAATATCCCATTCTGTGGCAAAACAAGGTAAGTGCTCAATTAATGATGTTTAATATTTCCTGTAAGATTCTTTACATATTCCTTTCCCAGAGTGTTATGATTATTTTCCTCTGACACCATCACCCCGAAAAACCATCTCTTTTTAAAGTGTTTGGCTTATTTATTTGGTCTGAAATGTTGTATGCATACTTTAACTTTGATTTCTCTGATTTCACCATTTTTACATCAATTCAGTACTTATATTAGTGAGAAAAGTAACACACCAACAGAATCCATACCCTACTGGCCACCAGATAATATTTTTCTGCATATTTCTCAAGCTTAGATGGCCATTCTAATTCCTAGTTGACATATTTCTCTAAACGTAGAAGGTACATGTGGTAGACAGATTCAGGTGTCAACTTGGCTAGGTGAAGAGGCCTAGTTCTGCTGCTGTGGACAGAAGCCAATGGCATGTGAAGCTCATCTGTCACTGATTATATCTGCAGTCGGCTAGGAGATGTGCCTGCTGCAATGAATGATGTTTGATTTAATTGGCTGATGATTAAATGAGAGAGCTCAATGTACACAGCCCAAACAGTTCAGCATACCTCATCTCAGCACTCGCAGCTCAGCCCAGGCCTGTGATGCAGAAAGGAATCATTCCTGGAAAAGTTGCTGGAACCCAGAGGCCTATAGAGAAGGCCAGCAGAGATCTCTCTGTGTCTTCCCGTGTAAGAAAGAACCTCAGTTGAAATTTAGCTGCCTTTCCTCTGAAGAACTCGTTTTAACTAAAAAAAAATCCCCTTTTATTAAAAGCCAATCCATCTCTGGTGTGTTGCATTTTGGCAGCTTTGGTAGACTAGAACAGTATATATATATATATAATTAGATTCACAAATCTCTGAACGTATAAAAACATGTGCCTTGAGAATATGGAGAGATATCTGAGGATTCTCCTCTTGTATTTGAAAAAAAGTTGGACATCCTGTCATTTGGTGAGGAGACATCATGCTGTATTAATCCTGAGATGTCTCCAGCATTGTGAAGTTACATTAAAATGTAGAGTGATTATCACGGCACAAACAGAAAAATGCAAAGTGATCATCATGGCACGAACAGAAAAAAAAAAAAAAAAACATGCAGGCAGGTTTAAATATGTATATGGCAATTTCAAGAGTCAAGGCTCAGTCGTGCAAAGTAGCCAGTTCCAGCACTGAAGAGCAATGGATGATGCTATGGTACCACATGATGACTACCTTGTACTAACTCAGAAGTTGCCACTTCTGTGCTTCTTTTAAAAAGAATATTTTATTTCATCAAAATAACACATGGCTGTAAAGTACAAAAAAAGAGGAGTTTAAGCAAACCATCCATACCCTTGCTTCCTTAATAAACAGTCTTTTAATACTTAGATGTCTTTCCCTCCAATCTTTTAAATAAACAGTTTTTCAAAACAGGCTCACCTTTTTTATATCATGGTGGTTATAGTTATTTATACTCCCTACAGCAGTAAAAGAATGGCTTTCCTGTTAACCACTACTCAGAAAAATAATGTCTCATGGGGAGTGTTTTGGTTTGCTAAAGGTGCCAGAATGCCATTACCAGAAATGGAATGGCTTTTAAGAGGGGAATTTATTAAGTTGCAAGTATACAGTTTCAAGGACATAAATATGTCCAAACTAAAGCATCCAGAGAAAGATACCTTAACTCAAGGAAGGCCAATCTGAGAAGACATGTGGCTGGCATCTGCTGATCAGTGCTCCTGGTTTGTTGCTTCTGATGCCAGTGGTTTTCTCTCTAAGTATCTGTGGCTTCACTTAGTTCCTCCAGGACACTAGTCTGAGTTCTGGCTTGCTCAGCATCTCTTGGGAAAGCACATGGCAATGTTGGGCTCTGCCTCTTCAAACATCTGTGTCTGCATCTCTGTCAGTTCTGAAGCAACTGTTCTCTAAGCAGCTCATCTGAGGTTTCTCCACATCGATTCCCCTTTTAAAAACTCCAGTAAACTAGTCAAGACCCACATCTCCATCTAATCAAAGGGTCACACCCACACTGGGTGCAACCCATTCCCATGGAAGTTATCCAATCAACATTTTCAGCAGTCCCCCGCCCCCATGCACACACACCCAATACTGGATCAGGAATAAAAGAAAACATGGCTGCCCCCACAAGACTGAATCAGGAAAAAGGATTTGGGGTACAGAACAGTTACAAATCAGCATAGGGAAGAACTATACTATTGAGCATGTTAACATATTTTTTTTGGTTGTGATTTGATGTTATATGTTTTGTGGGAATATAATGCAGAATATGTTGAATATTTAATTGGAGATGTGTATATAGTCCTGTAAGTCACATCAATAGGTACAGATTTTACTCCTAAAATTTGTGAGTTTAATTTCTAATCCCTTCCATGGTCCACTGACAGTGTTCTGTATTCTAATTTATTTAGTACAGAAAGCTGTTTTCATGGAATCCTTTTGCTTTAAAAAGATACACAGACTTCAGTTATTTTTAGTAAGTTAAAGTAGAAAAATTAAGTTAACTAAGGAATGAATAGTCTTCTCTTTATATTTAACTCTGCAAAAGGACAAAGAGTTATAGTTTTACCATGAAATAGAAAGAGTTTGATTCTGCCACACAATGCTCAGGAAATCAGTCATTTTTCTTTTTTTGGCAGTCTTTTGGGGGGATTCAGGTTACTGTCATCTCCTTTTAAAGAACAGAAATTGGAAACTAAGTGAGGAGAAGAAAAGGCACAGAAATTGCAAATTAAGATTCCATGAAAACGGAATATCATAAACGAGGTTGCTAAACCTTATGATCCCAACACTTATCAGTCCCTCTTTGGGCAGTCCTTAACAGAGGTTCTCAGACTTCTAAGATGAATAGAAATACATTTGGCTGGTAAAGTTCAAAAGAATGAACCCCAGACACAGGCAAAGCCAGAACACATAAACTGAATCATCCTTTCTTTTGGAAGAGTTCCTCCTATTTAATCCATACCTGTGACATAGTTCATGCTCCAATTAATTTTAGGTGATCCTTATATCACCTTCCCTGTGGCTCCTATTTCTTAACATGTAACACCAATCAGTATGATAAGTTATATAAAGATTTAATATATATATAAAGAAATCCTGCTGCTGCCTTCTCTCACACCTCAGTAACCTTTGAGGGCCATGAGTTTCAGATGGCCCACAGAAATTAGGAACTGAGTGACTTGCACCAGGCTCTGAGCTGAATATGAAATGAACCTTTACTGTGTGAAACCCCTGAGATTTGGGGTTTATTTTATATTGCAGCAAAGCCAAATTTATCCTAATACAGAAGAGAATATGCCTTGGGAGACATCAGATTTTTGGCAGATTTTTGTTAGAGTAGAAAGAATGAAGGCTTGGGAGCCAGTTTTTTTCAATTAATGTAGGCATGAAATAAAATTCTGGGGATGAGGCCTGGCTGTGGATTGGGGCAGTAATACTTAATAGTCAGGAGAAGGGTAGTCAGGCTCTCAAATTTGCCTCTTTATCTATTGTATGGGGCTGTTATCCTTTACCTCTTCCAGGATTTTTCGGTCAAACACTTGATAACATAAATATATAAATATGAATACAGATATTTATATATGCTTCAGTGCAGAATTAAATTATAGTTTTACTGCAGAAATTAAATATTATTCTCACTTTCCAGAATTACTTTTGGATTTTGGTCATGGTTATTAGAATGGAAAATGAATACTAAGACTGAATTCTAAATGAATTCTAACAATAAGAATTTTTAAGTATTTTTTTCTCCAGCAAGAACAAATATGTGTATATATTTCTAGAAATTATCCTAGAAGTATGTATTATACTCAAGGTAATTACTTTGAGGAACTTTTTCTAATGATGTTGCAATTGCTCAGAATTTTTAGAACTGTTCTCATTTTAGGAATGAGGTTACAGTCCAGACAGAAATGGAGACTTACACTTTATAGTCACATCTGGAATTTCCAACTGACATCTGCTGGGATGGCTTAAGAGGAAGACTCAATCTGGTTTCATACAACCCTTAGGATGGTAACAGTGTGAGAACGCCTGGGAAAAAGGGCTTCTTCTTTTTTACTGAGGTTATCAACATGAACACCAAATGAACATGGCAGCTTTTATGTATGAGAAGAAATTAGTTAGCTGGCATAAATTTCCCTCTAAATCATAGTTATCGACCTTAATGTGATGAGTCTGATAATTTTACTATTTTAAACAGAAATATAAACAACTGCAGAGCTTATTCATCCCTGTATTGCCTAGTCATTCCGTCTCTTATGTATCAGAAACTGCTAAGTTCTCAATACTTTGCATTCAACCTCAACCTCTCCTGCCACAAAGAAATTCGAAAGGAAAACTATTCAAAAATTGATATATTGTTACCAGTTTTGTTAGTTCAATAAAGGAAGAAAGACCATCCTGCGCCTCCCCTGTCCCAACCATCATGCCATGGATTATAAAAATCTTGACAGCATCGAGAACGGGGTTGAGGGGGGCGCAGATCAGTAGGGATGGCAGGAAGCAATGGTTAGAGAGGCCACTGAGGCTGGCAGGGATGGTCGCATAGGGCTTTATTGTTGATAAATGTAATAAAAAAAATAACTTCTAGGTTTTCTCAGAAACAACATAAAAGTTAAATTTCCTAAACTAGCACAGAATTATGTGACATTCTCTTGGGAAAATCCCTATCGAGATGTTAGATTCCAAAAAACCAAACAAGCCTCTAGTAAAGCATATCTGGCTCAGCTGAAAATAAAGCCCACGTGCCCCTAACCCACCCCCTATAAAACTAACAGCTCCCCTCTCCAGGCCACAGAATCAAGCTGGCTGCCGCCTGCAAACCTCCAGCCTTGAAGTTGCTTTCCCTTTTCTAAATGATTGGCTCCTTGCTGCAGCCATCTTGGTGTCTTGAATAAAATGTGTAAAGTGCAACTCGACTGATTTGTTTTTCAGCGTTGTCCATTTTGAGGGCAAGTTTTAAGCTCAATGAGGAAGCATCGAATGATATTGAAAAAGGAATGATATGATCTAATTTCCATTTCTGAAAGAACATTCTGGAGACCACATGAACAGAAGTTTTGAGAAGAATGAGTGAAAGCAGGAAAGTCCCACTGGCCTACCTCAGAACTCTAGGCAAGACTTAATGGTTACCTAGATAAGGGAGGGAGAAGAGGCGACAGGAAGAACTAAGAGACAGTAGTAAATGCACTGCTCTAGTGCTTTCTAATGCCCCAGCCTGCAGTGAGGGTAAGTACAACCACAACAATTCTCCATGGCAGTGGATTAAGGAACAAATAAGGAAAGAGGCATACTGAGGTCTTGGGAGGTGGGAAGAGTTCTACTGAGTTTTTGATCTTTGAAGCACTTTCCCTCCTCCTTTTACCTGAGGGGCGCAAACAGTTTACAGAGATCAAGCTCAAATGTAGATATAGAAAGTACACACTTCCTACAACTCTACAGCTAAAATTGCCCTAAAATTACTAATGACTTGAAACATTGAAAAATACATGCAATAATGCTTATTTTAAAGGGGCAATATTGCTTGCTTGGGATACCACTCGAGGTTCTGGAACCCATATTATCCCAGTCTCCTCTGGGGGTACTGAGCGCACAAAAATAATGGAAGTAGACATTCCATCTGCCCCAAGAATTCTTGTCAATCTGTCTTCGATTACTATTGTTGACACAAGGGAAAGTCAAACGTGGATCTTGCGACTGGTCTACACCTCATCTTATCCTTTCAAAGGTTTCTCTTTTTTGCTTTAAAGTCTAAAATTGTCCAAAGACACTGATTTTTATATAAAAACTGGGGCAAAATGACAGTACTATAGGGTCTCTGTAAGGTTATGCAAACTTGCATAGAATTAGCCTTACTTTATCCTATAGGTTGTCAGGCACACAGGTACACACATTCCAAGTTCAAATACTCATGGTAAAAACTGCATCTTCTGCCTAGAAATTCATCATGCACAACAGCATGTGGCATCTGGAGAAATTCTGCATTGAGGTGCCATCTATAGTTTTTAGTAAGCCAAATTTCTACAATTTATTGCATGAAATTTATCTCATGAAACTTGTACTACTAACTAGCAGAATTCTGGTTTATCATGATGTGGGCTTTAGTCTTTGGACCTACTGGTTATGGGACTATGCAAGTAGTTTATATATATGTCAATTCAGGTATGCTTAAATTTATATATAAATTATTTTATATTTTGCTTAATCCCTATAGTCTATGTTGGCTTTCAAAAAAAGAATTCTAAGAGCAAAAGGAACTCTTGATGCAGAGCCCAATCCTTGGCAGGTCCAAGGACCCAGATATGAACCAACTGCTATACTAGCTAGTATTGTATCCTCCAGATGGTGCTGCTGATAACGCCCTGTCCGCATCTCATCCTGCCTGATATATGTACCTGCTACATCAAAGGAGAATACCTCAGCAATCTACCATACCCTAAGTCAACAAGCCCCCATTCAATCAAGGGACAATACACCACCTAGTGGGTACCCTCCCCTCCTGGAATCACTTTCCCTTTAAGACACAGCTCCCAGAACAAAGAGTCAGAGCCATTTTTCTAACTTCTGCAGTGGCTCCCTTCCACTTATTCCCACTTTCTCTTCCCCAATAAATCTATTAATCTTTGACTCACTGTCTCATGTGGAATCCTTAATGACCCTGTGCCCAACATTTGGTGCCGTGACTAGGATTGGAGGTCTAACTGAGGTTTCACTTTCCAGCCCGTTGGGGCTATGGGGGCAGCCTTTTAGTGGACTCCGTCCCCCATACAGGCACAGTCATTTGGATTTCCATGTGACTGACAGCTTGAGTTCATGGGCTCAGACCATCTAGATGCGATGCCAGCTCACATCCATGGCATTCAATCATCTACAACTAACTCAGCCCTAGGTAAGTGACATCTTTCTTCTGAGATCCTCACCTTGAGAGTTTTGTGCCCCATGGACGGCTGCCCCACAGCGTTTGGGCCCTCTTTAACACGGTGCCCCAGCCAGCTTCATGAGCATTTTTTATCAGCCTGGACAAAAAACCTGAGCTCTCAGTCAAACCTCTCCAGCTCCACGGCTGTTTTTCTGTGCAGCAGTTCAAGCATGGGGGAACGCCTAAAGCAATAAACTGCACACACTCTCCTCCTGGTCCCCAACGATAAATCAGGGACGCCTGCTTTGTCGTTGTGAAGGATCTTCGATCTGGGTAGTTAGCCTCACTTAAAATACCCCACCTCAGTGTTCTGGAGACACCCCAATCCAGTGTCTATCTCAGTGCTCCTGCAGCACCCGACCATGCACAAAAATTATTAACCTCTGTAAATCTTCCCCACAAAATCATGGGAAATATAATCAATCACTTCACGGTAACTCCAAAACTGCTATTCCCCCAGAGTGTATGCCTCTTGGATGTTTACTCCAAAATCTAAATAAACTCAAATTAAAAGGGGAAATAAAGCCACAAAAACTTCTTGTTGCAATTCAATCTGACCACATTATCCTTTAGAATAACAAAAACGTTGGTCAGAGACCAGCACTATTAATTGGCAAATTCTCACTAAACTTTATTATGCGGCATAAGAGTAAATGGTCTGAGATTCGCTACGCCCTAGCCTTCTGCGACCTTAAATCTTTCACCTTTCTCTGTGTCACTCTTATATCTCAAGCCAAATACGCAACCACAAAAAGCCTTCTAAGCTTTCTACCTCTCCCGCAGAGGCTTAACTCTCAGAGGGTTAACTCTCAACGTATCTTTCTCTTTAATGCTGAAAAGTCTTTCATAAAAAACCTTCTAAGCCTTCTGCCCCTCCCCCTAGGGAATCATCCTTCAGTCACGTCTCCTTCTTCAATCCCTCTGTCGGAGCCTAACAAAATTTTGGCTAATTGTTAAGCTAATGTGATAAATGCTTTATATCTGTTTAATTGTTAATTAATGTATTGGTTATGTTTATTGCAAAATTGTTAACTACAGTTCTAAAAAATAAATAATCCAACAGTCTACATTTTCCAGAGTAGTAAGCAATGACTCATCAATGAAAATCATTCCTAAAACCATAAAAAAAGCAAAATAACAACAACAAAAGAGGCTAGATTTCTGACCAATATCCTGTGACTCCTAAGTCTAATGATTTCTATCACATGCAACCTCAGGCCTTTGCACACTTGTACAAGTGTACACAATCGGTCCATTTCAGAGTGACATAATAAGAAAAGTAATCACCTTGACCGGGGCAAATAAAGAAATTACATCTATAACAGTGTGCCAATCCTCTCTCTCTAAGCCCAACTCTGCAAGTGCAACCTTGTCCTCCCTGCTATGTGGGACAGGACATCCAGGGGTAAAAGGCTCCCTGGAGACACGGGAGATGACTCCAAGGGACGAGCCTGGCCCTGGCACCATGGGATCAACAATGTTATCCTGACAAAAAAGGGGAAAAGAAGTGTAACAAATAAGGTATCAGTGGCTGAGAGTTCAAATAAAGTCGAGAGGCTACTCTGGAGGTTACTCTTACGCAAGCTTCAATTAGACCTTGCTACCTATCACAACTTGCCAAACCCCAACCAAAACCATTTCTGCCAATCCTAAAGAATACCTAGGGCATTATGTAAGATTCTACAAAGGTTTCATGCATTAGGGTAACTTTTCAGTACCTACAACCTACAGATAGATCCCTGGACCAGGTAAGTCCTGAAATGCAGATGGGCCAACCCCTCTAGAACATCAACTAGTTCGATCTCCTTATCCCCTATTACTGATAGCCCCTTTCAAAGTGAAAAGTTAGAATGGACAGAGCCCAAACACCCCTAAAGAGTGGGAGAAAGATCAAAGGTGATGGTGGAGTTATACAGAGAAGATAAGGTTTAACAAATAAGTATGACTGCTGAATCATTATATTGATATTTCTTTTAGTCTCCAGTATCCGAAAGCAGCTAGAAGTAAAAACCTAGAATTGTGGAATTGTAACCCATGTCAAACTCTGAAATTTGTTTCACAGCTAATTGTTTTCTTTGGATACATATTATTTTTTACAAAAAAGAGGAGGAGGATTTAACAAGGGAATATGGCTCCTGATTCACTATATTGATATTTCTGTTGGTCTCCAGTATCTTGGAAATAGAAGAAAAAATGAAAAATTGTGAGACTGTAACCCACATCAAATTTTAAAATCTGTTCCATAACTATCTGTGAAAATGTCCTTGGGAATTTACTGCTTTTTAATATATATATTTCCCAATTCAAAAAAAAACATTTTAAGAAAAAAAAAAGTGTGCCAAGAATTATGTCCAGAGAAAAGCTCTCATAAACTAACAAGAGAAGTATTTGGTTAGAAACCCAGAAGGGAAAGCACTGGGAACATTTTGTGCGGTGAACGATGGGAACTGCCTCTGGCCTGTTGCCATGGGGCACCGCTGTGCGGAGACCACTCTGTCATCCACACAACCAAGGGCCCAATACTGCACCCAAGTAATCTTTGCTTCCCTCAGGAAGAAACGCACTTTTGGTACTGTTTGGGCATCATTTGGCTTGTTGATTCACTTTTGGTTTGGTTTGTTGTATAGTATTATAGAAAACAGAAAATGGGGGAAGGGGAGAAGGTGTCCACGCCCCAGGAAGAGGACTGTGGGGTGTGAAAGCACCTTTTGCACTATCCTCAGTGGAACAGTGAAACAGATGTAGGTTCTGGGCATGTCACTGATATTATTTGCAGGCCTTGGTATTTACTCTGGGAACTTTTTTTTTTTTTTTTCATGGGCAGGCATGAGGAAACGAACCTGGGTCTCCAGCATGGCAGGCGAGAACTCTGCCACCGAGTGACCATCACAGCAACCTACTCTGGGTAAATTTTTTTTTTTAGGTGCATGGTCTGGGAATCAAACCCGGGTCTACTGCATGGAAGATAGGCATTCTATCACTGAACCACCCATGCACCCCCTACTTTGGGTACTTTTAAACTGTGTTTTTTAGAGTCTTTCTCAGATTCCTCACATATATACAAAAACAAGAATTTATTAATAGATGTTGATGATCCAGAAGGGTTATCTTTTGATCCACAAATACATTTATTGAATGGGAAGAAAAAAATACATTAAAAACATCAAAAAAATTCAATTCATGATTAGAGCATCCATTACTTTAAAAATTATTTTAAATATTTAAGAGGACGAAAGTGTATACATATAAAGCACTTGAGGTTCCCTACATAAGAAATCCCTTGGTGTCAAAACTGCTGTTTGATACACTGATAATACCAGTTAGTTTTCAATATTCTGCAGTTAAAAGGGTATTTGGAGATCCATAGGCAGGAATATGTAAACATGACACATTACCATGAAATGTGCCAGTAACTTAAAAATATTTAAGTAGGGGTCGCAAAAAAATTTACAAATCCTTTCAGATGGGAAGGACAGAAAGGAGAAAACAGAAAAACAAGAAAGTCTCCAACACTCTTCTGGGGTAATATGGGACTGCAATTTTATTGTGATAAAATTACACAATTTTATTAGATGTTTGGAAACCTGGGAAGTCTGGAGCTAGGACAAGGAAGAGAAAAATATGATTGCCAAGAATGGAGAGACGCCCAAATATATGTGGTAAATCTACAAAATACAGTACAGTCAAGATGATTATGCACCTATTTGGAAACCTACTTTTCATATTTGTGATATTTTTTCAATTGTAATGTTTCAAGATAATGGTCAATTGAATTGAAAAATGATTTCAATAGCAATTCCAACAGTTTCATGACATTTTTTAAAAATTTAACTTCTCCCCTGCCATTCCGGAGACCCAGGTTTGATTCCTGGTGCCAGCCTAAGCAAAAGAAAAAAAAATTAAAAACCATTGTGATACAATTCAATTTTATTAACATTAGTTTGTATGCCTAATTTTAGCTTTACTGTATTTCTTAGGGAAGTCCCATCTTACAATTTATAAAGAGGACTGCATATGCCATTATATGATTATGAACCAATTTCAAGGGTATATTTCAGAGTAGGAGCTAGCAGTATTTGTAACATTTATGGAGGGTGTGCTACATTATAGGCAAGATATTAAACATGAGGGATAGTCCTGAGCTCACAGAACGGCAGTAGAGGTCAGTATTAGTGCTACAGGTATGATAAACATGGCAAGATCTTTAAATTCACTGGAAAATGTCACATTTTAGTCTTGATAGCCTAGTTGCCATGGGTCAGTTTTTTTGTAGCCTGATTGTACCTTAGCATCAATCGGAAAATTGGTCTTCAAAATGCCCGTAGTAGGGAATCAACCCCAGAGAGTCAAATTCTCTCTGAGAAAGAGAAGGATTTCTCAGTTTTTTTTGAAAGCTCTCCCCATCAATGTGTGTTTGCATCCAGAGCTGAAGGTACTGTCTGAGGTCCAAATGGAATCTTGTAAGGTACTGGTGACTTTTTCTATTTCATTTCTATGCGATTAGAAAGACCATTTAATGAAAAGAGAAATATACAATTACTTTCTAATATATTACAAAAACCGTTTAAAAACTGTAATTTTATATCACAACACATGTAGTGATTCTAAGTGAGTATCTTCCCTGGGAAGCACTCAATTGCCATGGTCTGATGAAAAATGTTTTAGGCACCTTTATTTTAAACTAATAAAATATGGCTACTAACCACAGAGGAACCAGTGTTTGCTTTCAACTGTGGATGTTAACTGGCTGGTTCTTGTTTCTTACAAGGTGGCCAATACGTGGCTGGGAGCAATGAGTATATGAAATTCTGGTAACATAAAAACACTGTCCTTCTGCTTTGCAACAAGTCAGGAATGTATAAATACAACAGTGCCCAAAATAATTTAATAAAATGTTCTAAGGCAAGCACCAAGAGCAGCATCTTCTCTCTGTTGCCTTCGATTAGTTTCAATGAAGACACTGGGTGATGATTAAAGTCAGCCAGAGTACAGAGAAACAGGAAAGATGTAAATCATCAACAGCTGAACGTTCACTGGCTGCCCAGCAGCAATCTTCACATAAAATGCATAACTACAGTGATCCAGGGAAGTAGGTAGCACTTGTCACAGCTGATAGTCAGTGTTTATAAAAATTTTTTGTTCATCCATTGATTTATTTAGTCATTTAAAAACTCATGTATACATTTGTGTTAGTTTTATATTTTGCTGCTATAACAAACTGCCACATACATGGTAGCCTAAAAAAACAGAAATGTACTATTTTACAATTCTGAGGGTCAGAAGTTCTAAATGGGCCTCGGTCAACTAAAATCAAGGTGTTAGCAGGACTGCATGCCTTACGGAGGCTCGGCGGGGGGGAATCTATTTCCTTGTCTTCTCCAGGTTCTGGGGGGCCGACGGCATTCCTTGGCTCCTGGCCCTTTTCTCCATCTTCAAAGGGCATCACTCCAAACTTGGCTTCCTTCCTCCCAAGGCCGTTTCTGCCTGTGACCCTCCTGCCTCCCTGTAACAACCCCTACCCTTGAGATAACAGTGGCCCACTCTGATAAGGCAGAGTCATCTCCCCATCTAAAGAGCCTGAACTTAATCTCACCTGCAAAATCCCTTCAACCCTTGAAGGAAACACAAGTTTCAGGGATTACGGCATAGACATCTTTGGGGGCCATTTCTCTGCCACACCACAATATTCTATAGGCACCTCTTGAACACTTATCATCTGTCAATTATGGTCATTTTTACTGATTACCTTTTGAACTTCAAAAAACTTATTTTTCTATTTGCCATTTTCTTCGGATTCCCCACCAAGGAAAATGAGAATATTAGCACCCCTACTTTCCTTTCAATTCTTTTCTGAACTTGTACCTCTTGGCTATGTGCATGTGTGTACATACAAACATACATACGTACATCATATACCCAAACACTTATTTCAAATGTTTATGATATCTACATTTTGTTCTAGAAATACAACTACATGTTCTGCAGTATCTTTTTTAAAATATGTTGATTCCAAAAAATGGAAAAACAAGATAAAAATATTCACGAGGCCACATGATAACTCTGATGGGCCCAAGCATTTTGTCTTGTTGTGCCACTCCCACCAGAACGGATTTTCGTGCACCCTAAATATTTTATTTTGTCTCTCATGTGACAAACATAAAACATTTTCTTTGACCCTAACAATGAATTTTTGTTCTGATTTTGGAAGAGACCCTTGCCATTCCACGGGGCCCTAAAGGACTCTAGCCCCCAGGCAGTATCCTACCATCAGCATTGCCATTCACTTGACCACAGCATTGAAAAGCTCTGTGCATCTTTGAATTTTTTAAATCCTTCCTTTGACCTCTAATGCAGTGTGCCCGGCATGCTGTTAATTTTATTCATTTCCTTCTATAGGTCACTTCATATCGGGATCAGGCCCTTGCACTACTGCATTGTTCTTAGGTGGCAGTGGGACTTTTTCTAGAATTTCTAACTATCTTTGTTTCTAGTAAGAATAAGCACATGATTTCTAAGCATACACTTAAGTATTTATTCTTTTTTATTCATGATATGAATTTCATATAATATGAATTTATTCCATTTTTCCTCAAGTCTTTTTTCTTAAAAGTTGGTGACTTTTTTTTCCAAATTTGGACCACTTGCTTCTAACTCTGCTTCTCGGTTGTAATTTTTTTAGACTAAATTAGTTCAACCATTACTTAAAACCTACACGTTTTCTTCTTTATATTAATATTTATTTTCCCTGAAAAACAGCTGTAAGTAATGACATCAAAAGGGTATATAGGGGCGAGTGGCTCAGCTGGCAGCGTTCTTGCCTACCATGCTGGAGACCTAGGTTCGTTTCCCAGTACCTGCCCATGCTAAAAAAAAAAAAGGTATATAAAGGTATATAGGACATACATTTTAAGGGTGGAATATGTTTAATCTATCATGGTTGATTAGTAGTTTGGATTTAGAATTCTACATTCACAGAATTTTTTCTTAAGAATTATGAAACATTTATCTTTATTTTCTACTTCCATACTCACAAATGAAAAGTCTAAAGCAAGTCTGAATATCATCTTTTGCAGTTTACCTATACTGACTACGTCTCTCCACTCTTTCTGAGGTTCATCTCATTCTCGGTGTTCTGAAATTTCATAAGGACCTGAGTTATTTTTCAGTTATCATACATTTTACTTTTTCTCCTTTTTATGCTGTATGGAGGGGTCACATTTCATTCTTTTTCCATGTGAGCTTCCCATTATTGCAGCACTATTTGTTTTTGTTCAGTTTGGTTTTTCGTTTGTTTGTTTGCTTGTCTGTCTGTTGGGGAAGTGCATGAGCCGGGTTTCGAGTCTAGGTCTCTTGCATGGCAGGCAAGAATTCTACCACTGAACTACTCCAGCACCCCCTGTTTCTTTTTATTTTAAATCCTGTTTCCTTTTTCTTTTTTTAATTTCATTTGATGGTTTATTCACATTTTTTTCCTTTCATAAAAGTCCTACTACTATGATCTTAAATCTCTTACTGTAATTGGAACTTTATCTTTTGGCTTTTTTAAAGGTTTCCTTACTTAATTTTCTAGTTCTCCAAGGAATTATTTATTTTAAGCAAATATATACTTTAATGTTCATTTGCTCTTTCTGGCTTCTTGATTATTTTCTGTTCATACAAATCTAAGCTTAGTTAATGGATACAATATTGATTTGAATTTAAATTTTGCCGAGGGCTAGACAGTGTGTATATATATGTGCGTACTTTAAATGCTCTTGCCTGAATCATCTCTATTTCCTCTCAGATGAGTTTTTACCTTTAATTTAATGTGGTCTTTACCTACATTCTGCCTGATTTGTATTTATGACCGATGATTCTTGGTTTACTGAAGACAGGTTGGTGTGGGCTTATTTCTCTGTTCATCATGTTCTGTTTTCCTATTAGTTTTCTCCAGTGAAGCAAAAGCTAACCAGGTATTCTGTGTAAAATAGCAAAGTCTGTTGATTATCAGGCTTTGCTGACAGAACCAGCGAGGGCTACACTTAACATCCTGGATGTTAACATCCTAAATGCCAGAGTAAGGAGAGCCTTTACTCTCGGATACCAAAAATCACCCCATTCACTACTTTCCCTGAAATAGTTCTTTCAATTTCTAGAGAGAAAAGCCCTTTGATTTTCTTGTGCAGGAATGAAGAAGGGAGGAGAAATTAACTAGCAAATCTCCTTTGTGTAGTCAGCCTTCATTACCTACCACCTCTTCTTCCCACCTCTTGTCTTCTCCCCCTTGTTCTCTGGTGCTGGTTCTCACCTGGTTGTGAGACACAATGTTTTGGAAGGTGGTCTGCACTGCTCAGTTTCTTTTATTAATAGCTCTTCCAGAAATCTGCTGTTCAAAGATGACCTCTTTGTTCCCAATTGTGGATCAGTTTCTTCTTCTTCTTCTTCTTTTTTTTTAATGCGTCTTGGTGTGGAGGGAAGACCTAAAATTGTTCTCTATACTCAATGTTGCATCAGAAGATCCTGAGAAGTCATTTTAAAATAATTTAACTTATAAGAACTTATGATTCCCTCAACACATTTTTAAACAGGATTCAATTCTGTGACCCAGATTATACAATAACTCCAGCTTTCACTGATATTTTTGTTTCTTTTTTGGTAAAACGAAGAGACTGGATAAATGATCTCTAAAAATGCTTCCACTCTAATATTCTATACCTTTCCACTCCAATTTATCATAATATAAGAACCATTTTAAACACTAAAAATATAAAATACAATTTATTTGCATTTTAAACAATAACATAATTATTAATGATAGTTCAAGCCATTTCTATATTATATTTACTAAATCATTTACAAATTGGCTTTATTTTGTTGGGAAGAAATTTAATAAATAAAACATATATGGTAAATATTAAATAAAAAATATTCAAAATGTATTTCATATAGACTTTAAAAAATTTTGATTTTGTAAATATGAAAGCTCATCTCAACACATACTTTTATACAGTTTTACTTTAAAAGACATTTGTTTTGTTTCCATTACCTTCTATAATAATAGACATGGAAACTGAGATCCTGCTTAATGAATTCATGATTAAGGAAATTATATAGTATCTCTTTTCAAGCAAAAACAAAAAAAACAGGGTTCAATACTTAGAAGCTGATGTCCTCTTTACTTTCATCAGATTTGTTTTATCTCTGACTCCTACTTTTGCTTAAATTTGACTGGAAATATATATATTGGAAAGGGCAAAAGATGCCTGTGGCAATGAACAGTACCTTTCTCGGAAACTGGATGCATTAGCCAGGATTTTGATGCAGAACTCTTTAAACCAGCCCAGGAGTTGTCAAGAGAAATAAGAGTTGAGACTTGAGGAGACTTCCCAGTTTCCCAAGAACTATTCTGCTTGCTTTAGATGCAGTTTCACAGGATGAGAGGCTGTGGGTCCCATACTGTGGTACTGGGGAGAGGGGAATTCACTTGTAGTTGGGGCATTAAGGATTCAGTCGAGGCTGAGAAAGAGACCTGAAGAGACAATTCCCCAAGTACCTCAGAAACACACAGCACCATTTTGAAAAGATTATGTACCCTAGAAAAGCCATGTTTTAATCCTAACTCACCTGTGGAGGTAACCATTTCTTTTAATCTCTATTCAGTACGGTAGTTCAGAAACGCGATTAGATTATCTCCACAGAGATGTGGCACACCCAATTGTGGGGATTAACCTTTGATTAGAGAAATGTGACTCCACCCATTCCAGGTGGTCTTGATTACTTTACTAGATTCCTTTAAAAGAGGAAGCATTTTGGAGAGAAGAACAAAGCCACAACTAAGCCACGAGAACCACAAGAGCCCACAGAGTCAGAGACCTTTGGAAACAAAAAAGGTAAATGCCCCTGTGGGAGCTTTATGAAACATGAAGCCTGGAGAGAAAGCTAGCAGACATCACCATGTTTGTCATGTGCCTTTCCAGTTAAGAGAGAAACCCTGAACACCATCATTCCTGAACCAAGGTATCTTTCCCTGGATGCCTTAGATTGGACCTTTCTATAGCCTGATTTGACATTTTCACAGCCATAGTACTATAAACTTGCAACTTGATACATTCCCCTATTTAAAAGCCATTTCATTTCTGACATATCACATTCTGGAAGCTAGCAAACTAGAATACACATAAATTCTTGGCTGGAACCAGAATAGTGGTCTTGACTTTGATGTCATGTTAGAGTCATCTGGGGAGCTTTTAAAAACCTACAGTTCAGGTGTTAACAGAGACCATTAAAACAGCATCTCTTTTCAGAATATTCAATCCTGTCATTGTTTTCCAGGTGATAACGATGTACTTCCAAGGTTAAGGATGACAGTTGCTGAGAAAGACCGAATGCACCCTGCCTTGTGTTCCTAGGGAAGGATACCTGAAACCCTCACCATAGGGATGGGGATAATTCAGTCTAAGCATTGCACTCCCTGGAAGTTAGTTTGAACCTGCCCCCCACCCTGTGTGTACAAATTGGTCCCCAGCCAGAGGAAACCTTCTGAACCAGTCCTGTGCTTGACTCAGAACAGTGTGGAGACTACCACCTGCATCTCCATCCCCAGGACACTGCTCACGGTTATGGGGAAATCAGGAGGTTACTTAAGTCTTTGAGTCTCACTTTTCTTATCAATTGAAAGTTATTATCATCTTCACATGGGTTTATAGGAAGGATTAAATGAGATACCTTATGTATAAGGCCCAGCAAATATCAAACATTCATTTTGAAATGTAATAAAAATAACTATAATAATACATTAAAATGTATAATATATACTTACATACACTTAGATGATATTAATTGTCATAAAATATTATTACTGACATAATTAAGGCACCTATTATGGTAAATGTATTTATGACAAAATATGCTTATATAAAAGTCATTCTCTCACTTGCCTCCTGAATGGGTCACTAACCAAAATTACAGATACATTTATGCTCAAGGCACCATATGTTCTACTCCTGCCTTCTCACAAGTTTGGATGTGTGTTTTCAGGCAAGTTACTCAACCTTTTTTTTTTTTCCACATGGACAGGCACCAGGAATCAAACCCAGGTCTCTGGGATGGCAGGCAAGAGAACTCTGCCACTGAGCCACCATGGCCTGCCCTATTCAACCTTCATAAGCCTAAAATTTTATCTCTATAATGGGATTAACAGTACATGAAATTCTGTAGTGCTGAAAAAATGACAATGTAAATGAATAAAACACTTCTTGCACATAGTAACCCATAATATACTTTGAATATGTATAATATGTGCAGTATAAAAAAAGGATGGTTTAAAGTAAATATAATTCCACTAATAGGAAGTAGCCATTTTTAGCACTAAGCATTTATTTGCCACTTGAGTGCAATCTTGCTTGCTTCTTTCCTTTTTCCCCTTCTAAAATCAGACACTCAGATAATCTTGTACACTCAACTTTGTAATTTGACATATTTCAGTTAAGAACAATATTACATATAGTATGTATATAATATTTTCATGAGATACCCTAATTTGGTGTTCTTTACTATGTGCACAAATGTGTCTTTTTTTGAGATCTATGTAATATGAGGAATTGAACCAAGTGCCTTCAGGAATACAATGATCTACAAACTGAAAATTATAATGATTTTTATGGCTGCAAGATCAGAAATACATCTGAAATTTGTAAAAGTCACAAGCATGAAATTTGAACTTTTTCAAAAAGTATTTTTGGTTTTAATAAGAGTCTCCTTTCTCTAAAGATAGGTTAAAATCCATAGGCTGGGGGCGGGCCACAGTGGATCAGCAGGCAGAATTCTTGCCTACCATGACGGAAACCAGATTGGATTCCTGATGCCTGCCCATGGCATAAAAAAAAAAAAAAAATCCATAGGTGGCATTCGTGCTGATAGTGCTCCATAGTCACTTCACTGAAGCTTCATTTTGTCACTTTTACTCTCTTGCTGCTCACATTAAGAGAAATTGCTGAAATTAATTCTATAATGAGAAACCAACTTGGCTCCATATTTAGAAAAGCAAAAGGAGTGGAGAGGTAAATGGAATTGAAACAGAATGGAAATAGAATTTCTAATGGACTTGTTGTCTAGAACCATTTGTTTTGTTTTTTGCTTTAATAATATAAAACTACACTGGAATGGTGAGGCCTGGAACTGGAATGAATGCTGTAAAGACCGCTGTCTGACAGGCAGTTCGGAGGACAGTTAAGGAGACTCTCCAGTGACGCTGAGTGAAATAAGAAGTAAGTTTTCTTTTTATGATTTACTTTTGTTACATCTCTTCTCCCCCTATCCCCCACCTTACATGTTCTGCTGTTCAATGATTACCCTTTATTCTTTTAATTGTTTAGATCTCCTTGGGAAATCTTTTTAAAACTTCATAGTTTCTTAGGGTTTTGTTTTTCAGATAGTTACTTGAAATCTCCCATAATTTTCCTTCTGATTAGCATGGTTATGTTTATTCTCAACATATTCCTTTCAGCCCCAGGTATTTCCTGGTAAGATATAGGTTTTATGACAATTGTTTTCATTGCTTTGTCAATGATGCAACTATATAGCTAGCTTGCTTCAACTCATTCCACGGTTTTATACAATTCTAGATATGATTAATAGGCTTGTGTGCAGTCATAGAACCATTATTTACATTCTTAAACTTAGTTTACTGGAAACTATAAATATGTAGAGAATGATAAAGAAGTCTTGTTAATATAAAAAATTTTGAAAGGCAAGATTTTTTTTCCCATGGAAAAACAAACTTTTAAAGATATAGATATATAATGGAATTAGTTGCTTTTTAAAAAAAAACAAATTGTAGCTCTATGTTCCATCTTCTTATGTGATACAATTCATAGAGCTATATCACATTTTAAACTTAAATCCCATCTTCTTTGCTTGTCTCAAATCATATTTTGCCATTAACTATTTGATTTGAATTTGGGAAGAACGAGATGATTCAGGGATGATTTCCATGTAATCTCTAAATTCATAGACAATAGCGAAAACAGTGACTTCTGTTAGATGTTTAAACATAGTACTATACAATACACTTCCGTTGCCATGAATTTAGATTTGGAGTAAGATTCCAGCAATAAAGTTGAAATGATTTCCAGCTGGGTTCCACATTTTGTTCTTGGCCCAAGGGAAAATCACTTTAGAATGCATTCAGTTTTGTTCTGTTTTCATTTGTGGGATGGGGAAGATGTGTGGAAGGGTATTTGTCTATATTTTCCCAAAATAAGCGTCAAAACTTCAAATGAAGCCCCTTAGCCACCATGTCAGTTTTCTAGAATGAAAGCACAGTTAAACTGAACACAAGAAGTAGTTCTTCATGCCCAGGTTAAGACCTGGCTCCACAGTCTGGTGATGCTCTGAAGGCTGAGACAGATGCCCATGGCAGGCAGGAAGAACAGGCTGGGCCAAAGCCAGAAGGGGACATTCCAGCCCATGGGACAACCAGCAAGGGATGTCAAATTAACTGTTAAGTATTTGTTTAAGAAAATATTTAGCCTCAGCGAAAATTAAATCTCTCTCCTCTCCACTGTCCTTGGGACCATGCACCAGTCTATGTAACATTATCCAATCTCAGAGACAATTCTTTTCTTAAAAAAAAAAAAAAACAAATTGTAGCTCTATATTGCATCTTTCTTTTTATCTTAAAAATAGAAAAGAATCATCAAGTCTTCGTAGAGATGAGACCTCATTTGTTTTTATAGGGGTAATTGGTTGCAAGTGGAGCCCTGACGTTAATCAGAGCTGAACGGTCAAGCAGTGTTTAAAACCAAAATAGTGTGAGAAAGGGTAACCATCTCAGTGATAATCAACACCATGATAGGCTAGGCAGAACCCAGAATTTTCTTTTAACTTACAGATGATAGCCCCCAATGTGTAAACAGGGGAGATTCAGATGTACAGAAAACAGGCACAACCACCCATTATGCAGCAAAATAACTGGAGTGTACACTCCTAAAAATTCAGGATATAAAATCTCTTGCAAAAATCATATTTTAATAGTGCTTATTTAGAGATGTTCTTCCCTCTCCTACAATGAAGGCTTAGAAGTTCCTGAGTAAACATGCCCCACTCTCCCAAACACACAGGTCAATGAAAATGAAAAATACTGTCAAATATGCATCATTTTAAAATCATTTTGGCTTTTCGTTGTGGTACATTATTAGATATTCTTGACTGTCATCTCTTAGTGTACCCCTAAAATTCTGAAAGAAATGCTCACTCATGGGATATAAAAAAATGTCTCATAAATGATGTTTCAGAATTCCTGGCCTTCACTGTAGGAGAGGTAAGAATATCTCTAAATAAGCACTATTAAAATATGATTTTTGCAAGAGATTTTATATCCTGAATTTTTAGGAGTGTACACTCCAATTATAAAACATCACTTTTATGGGCTTAAAATTAAGCTGAAGTTGAACTGTATATAAAGACTAGAGTTAAAGCCAGTAGCCATTGAATGGGTTCTGTTTACTGCCTGCACCAAAAGGCAAGTTTGTTAAAACTTCCTACCACCATCTTACAAAAAAATTACACACATGCACAAAGGTTAGCTTGACAGACTCAAGTTAGCCCTTGAAGCACTGAATCAGTAACCATATGAGCCAAGGGTTTCTTTCTTAGTTCTCTAAAGTGAAATGAATCACCTGATTAGGGTCAAAATGTAGAAACTCCTAAGGCTAGAAAGGAATAAAATGACCTAGTTACATCCTATATAGATACTGTTGAGTTATGCTTAGGATTATATATTAATTACTAAATATGGAAAATTTATTTATTTATAATATCAAACCTTCCATTTAGAGCTTACTACCTTATCTCATTTAGATAACTCTCATTCCATATCTCTCCAGAATTCTTAAAATATTTTCATGAAGTTTGTTTTAAGATCTTGCTGCTATATTCAGTGATATGCTCTCCCCTAATTTATTTTCTACTTGATGTATATATACTAAAACTGTACACAAGTGACTTTATTTTTCTGTCTGCTCCATAGACTAGATAATTTCTATTATCCCACTTCCAAGTCACTGATTCTTTCTTCTGCCTGCTCAAGTCTGCTGTTGGGCCCACCTAGCAAATTTTTCATTTAAATTATTCCTATTTCCAAATTCAAAATTTCTGTCTGATTCCTTTTCATAATTTCTGTTTATCGATATTCCATTTTTTCCTACCTTATTTTCCTGATTTCCTTTATTTCTGTTTCTTAGAATATTTGAGAATGTCATTTTAAAGTTTTGTTCTTTAAGGCAATGTTGAGGTTCCCTCAGGGATGGTTTCTGTTGCTTTACTTTGTTTCTTTGAATGGGCCATCCTTTCCTGCCTCATGATTTTTGCTAAAATTTTTTTATTTGCATATTATAACATGACACTCAGGAAATCAGATTCTTCCCCTTCCCTAGGATTTGTTGTTTTTTGTTGAAGGCTGCAGTAGTTCATTTTTTTATTGATTTTTTAAAACTATTTTTTAAAACACTATTTTTTTGTCATGAACAGAGATAGAAATCTCTGTTTCTTTAGCTTACGTTCCGCTAGTGTTTTGACAGAGACTTTCTTGAATATCAGAAGGTAAAAAACAAAAATAAACAAATATACCACCTTTCCAGGCTGTCAGTGAGCTAGAAGAGCTCAGCCCCAGGTGAAAGATTACAATCTTTTCAGGTCTTTTTGGAGGATGTTCTGTCCTGGGCACATGTGTGAACCTAAATCCACCCCTGTCCCCCCACTCCCACTCCCATTTATATAGGAGCTTTCAAATGCCCTAATTTCCCAAAGAAACTTTCCTTCACATCCCCCCCCCAACCCCCGAGCTTTTAGGTGGTCTACTGGGTGTCTCAGGTGTCATCTTTTTACCTAGATACCTACAGGGTGATAGTTCACTTTACAGTGTTTCTGAGCAATGCCTATTGTTGTCCTTTCCTGCCCGAGTTACAAAATGAGCAAAAACGTCCTTCAGGAACCCACTAGGCAGGTCTGAATGGACATTTAAACATGCTAAATTTGTGAGAATGGTCTGCTCTCCTTCCTCTGAAGCCAGAGGCCATCAACAAACTGGGGGGTTGGAGCAGAAAAGGAAAATACCCAAAAGCTTTTCTACCATATTTAAGTCACCCTGGTTCAGCACTCATTTGGTCACTGTAAACTTTTGATTGTATTCCAGAGTTCTGACATAGGTGATTCTACAAGTTTCTCAGTATTTTTCAATATTTGGGGGGGGGGGGGGAGGTAGAAGCTTAGAGCTGTGTATCCTGCCATTTTATAATTGATGTACAGGAAAGCAGACAGACTTGTAGGAAAAGTATGCAACTAACTCTTAATTACATTAATTCTTAAATTTACATAAAGTTTGCTCGGAGCACTTTAAAATAGTAGCTCCTATAACACCTATAACAAACCTATAGGTACTCTGCTATAGCTCTCCTTACCTGACACCTGAAGAAACTGAGGTGCTGATGCTACATGGTTAAATGGTACAGGCAGATGCAGACCTAGGGTATCTGGCAGGAGGGTCTGTGATCTAGCCTCTCTCATCACTGCTAATAATTTCCAGTTGCTGATCTTCTATTCTCTATGCAAAAAGCACATCTTTGCTTTGGGCTCATTTTTTAAAGGCTAGAGAATTTGTGATTAGGCTTCAAAGACACAGATATGTGTCCTTAAATTTAACAAATTAAATTTATATTCTTTTGCTCTTAACATCTGGAGTTGATCATCGTCTCCCATTCACTGAAAGAATACAGAGCTCCTAACAGACTTTCCCTTCTTCCATTTCATCATCCATTTATTTCATCCCATGTTGACTTGACTTGGTTTTTAGTCCTGTATCATTTTTTAAAATATCCTCAATATACATATTAAAACTTAAATTTAATTTTTATTTTTTTTTGCTTACCAATGTTATGTCTTCAATGTCTTTTTCATTATTAGAGTTTTATTTTTCATTTGCTAGCATTCAAGCTCACAAACAGGATCTGTGGACTGTCAAACTCTGATCATTTACATATCCATTCTAGTTGGGGGAAAACAGCAAATTTAATATACAAGTAAATTCTATACTATGTGTGAAAGTGATCAGTTCTAAGGAAAAAAGATAAAAGTAAGCAGGGTAAGGGAGACTGAGAGACTCAACGGAGGACTAAAAAATGAAGTGGACAGGAAGAAACTTGTAGAGAGTGAATTTGAGCAAAGGCTCAATGTGGTGAGACACTTTGCCAAGACGGCATGTAAGCTTAGAACATTCTAGTCACAATGAATGGCTAGTGCAGGGATTTTAAGATGAGGGAGGGCCTGATGTGCTCAAGGAATAGCAAGGATACTAGGGGTGGCTAGAGTGGGGTGAGTACAGGGTGAATTGGAGATGGACATCAAGAGGTAAGAGATAGAACATTCATTTTATGGACTGAATTGTCCATAACAAACTGTATTTGCAAAACGGTACGTGTAGGTCCTACCCCCCAGTCTTGTGACTGTAATCCTATTTGGAAATAGGATCTTTGAAGATGTCACTAGTTAAGATGAGGCCAAACTGGATATGGGTGGGCCCTAGTTGAATATGACTGGTATCTGTATAGAAAAGAGAATGGAACACATACCCGGAGAAATGGCCTTGCCATTGAGGCAGAGATGGAGTTCTGCCACAGACTGCCAACAAGCCGTTGTCTGAACCTGACAGACTTCAGAGGAAGCATGTCCCTGACAACACCTTGATTTCAGACTTCTGGCCTCCAAAACTGTGAGACAATAAACTTCTATTGTTTTTGGCATAGGCAGGCTCGAGGAAGTTAACCGGGACTTCTACTGTTTTAAGCTTTTGGTTTATGGTGCTTTGCTATGGCAGCCCAAGCAAACTAAGACAATTTCATTTACATCAATGAAAAACACTGTTTATCACTAGAAACTTTACAGTATAAGGGAAAATCGTGACTTGCATCAAACTATTTTTAAAGTTATTTCTACTTATCACTAATGAAGGGGGGAAAAAGAAAATTATCTGACAGTCACATGCATCATCTAGAACTAGAAAAGCTAAGTCATGAATTTCTTCCACTCCACTTGAAGCCCCAGCACAAATAAAGCATAGTGGGATATGACTCTTTCTCACTGCTGACCTGCATGGTATATTATTTGCTGTAACAGTACTCAAATCTGTTGCTTTATTTTTCATCTTTTCTGAAGAGGAATTTGTTATACACTGGATCTGCACTGAGAAGTTAACTAAACTATAGCATTTATTACTTCATGGATCTGCAAAAGTTATTGATCAAAAGTATTGTGCTTCCCCCAGAGTTTCTGTGTGTAGAAACTGATGCTTATGTATATGGATCACACCAGTAGAGTGACATAAGGGCCACTGGTTGATGTTTTCCTAGAAAGGCCTTTCCCCAGTCACATATGCAGCCACTCTATCACTGTGATACTGTGACTTGCAATCACAGAGATAACTCTGACATAGGCAGCGCGTGTTTTAACTCTGGTTTTTTTTCCCCATTTTAATTCTTCATATACCTATTCCAGTGTCTTTTTTATTTTTCAGGAATTCATCCAAATGGCAAATGTGCTGATGCTGCTCTTTCTGTTTTTTCATAGCCATTATTCTATTTATTTCATTAAAAAAAAAAACTCTTTCATCTTTCCTTGTTATTGCTGCAGAAGAGTGGGCAGATGTGTTTAATCTATCAAATTTATTCAGACTCAGAAGAGACCCCTGTAGCTTTTCTTATCCTGAACAGTTTTGCCACAGTACCTCACACACCTCACCTATATTATTCATTAGTAATCATTAGTTCTCTTCTCCTCTATAAAACGTTACCACAAAACTTGGTGAGTGAAAACAACACCCATTTATTATCTCAGTTTCTGTGGGTTAAGAGCCCAGCCATGGCTTAGCTGTGTCCTCTGAATCAGGGTTTCCCACAGACTGTGATTAAGATGTCTACTAGGACTGTTGTCATCTCGGGGACTGACTGGAAATATCCATTCCCAAGTGCAAGTGTTTGTTGGCAGGATTCAATTCCTCATGGGTTTTTTGGACCGAGGGCCTCAGTTCTTGCTGGCTACCGAGTGAAGGCTGCCCTCCATTGTTTGCCATGTTTGTTGCTCCAAAAGTGGCAGCTTGCGCCATCAAAATGTAAACCAAAAAGTATTAGAGAGTCTGCTAACAAGATGGGTGTTACAATATTTTCCAACCTAATCAGAGAAGTGACATCCCATCAATTTTGCCATATTCTATTCCTTAGAATGGAGCCAGAAGGTCTAGACCATACCCAAGGAAGGGGGTTATATAAGTGCTGCAACACCAGAAGGTGGAGCTCACTGTGGGCCATCTTAGCTGTCTGCACCACTAGCCGTAAATTCTATTCTCTTACAAGTAATATGATTATTTTTACTGTGGACATCTCTATTAATATAAACAAGGGGAATATTTTCTTGAGGTAGATGTGGCCGAAAGAGCAAACTGCCAAAACAAATGAAGAATTTCCATTCTGAATACTCTTAAATATTTCTAGAACCTGGACATCTCTTCTCTTTCACTTGGCCAGTGCTACAAAGTGTATCACATGTACAACCTGGGAACTTGTCAAGATACATGATGTCAGATTCCACCCCCAAAATCGGAATTAACATTCCAACAAATTGCACAGATTATTCATGTCCAACCAAAGCTTAAGAGGATCTAAACCTGTGGCTTTTCAACCTGTTCCATACATTAGACACAGACTTGAGCTTAAAACTCTACTCCCTAGTGATTCTCAATCTATAAGTGGGGAATATGATTTGAACAAGGGAATTTTCTAAAGCTAGCTTTCTATATAATACCAATATTGAGCCAGTGCTGAGAAATGCTGAACTAAATCATTGTGACTGTAATCTGTAACAGAAAGGAAAGTGCCAATGCAACTTTCATTTGTATTATTTTGAAATAAAGCTATTTTCAATTTATTTTCTCTATATTCACATAAAACTGTTGAGAGTAATCTATACTAATTTGATAAATTTTGGTGCTTAAGCTTGCTTTAAAACAAATCTAAGCAAGTATTTCCTGAAATTCTTGACTATTTTCAAATTTATTAAAGATTGTAAAATCCTAAGCAACACTGCCAAACAGTCTGAAAAACTGTTTAAACCCCTTGCATTATTAACATTACCATTACCTAGAAGTGAAGAAAACCATCAGGTTGATTATATTTTTGCAGGTCCTTTGTCTTAAGAACTATAAGTGCAATGGCACTTGTTCGAATTTATATATGTAAATTCACGTATGCAAAAACACCCAGTGTGGAGGAGGGGAGCTGTCATAAATTGACACCGTAATACTCAATTCGAAACAAAAATCCTGGATACTTGCTATACACCAGGCACTCCTGTTGAGGGGTCAGAATAAAGAGAAATGTTATACAAGTACTATATCTACTTATATGGAACACCGAGTCAGAGTGAGGAGAGAGATACATTTGTTTCTTTGGATAAGTTCACATTATGAGAAGTGCTGGGAAAGAGAGAACACTGGGCCAAGGGAGCTCAAAACTGAGGGTCGTGGCATTGCTACTACTGGCACTCACAAGCTAAAGATACTTCATGAAGGCAACTGGTACTTCAGACTTTCCTGAAGCTAGGACATTTAATGAGAGGCAAGCAGGATAAGTAGTTGCTCCTCTTCCCCACCAGGACACAGGTGTGGACAGGGGAAGGGATCTGGCAAGTAGAGTGATTGACATCACTGGGTTGTTGGAAAGGAAAGATGGCAAGCTTTACAGAGACAGACGGTGATGGAGGGGGAAGAAGGGGCCCAGACATAAAAGGTCTTTGGCCAATGGAGGAAGTTTTAAGTTGAGAACCTAGCTTATAGACCAAACAACCAAAACCCATACAAAGAATAAGTAAGACCTGATTTCTATTTTTGGATAACCTCAGACAGAGAGGCAGATAAATCATTTAAAGGGGGATGATGATAAATACTCTAAAAAAGACAAATAGGCACAAAAAGAAAGATGTAATTATATGCCTCAAGTCCATCTGGTTGCAATAATCCATCAGAAACCAACCAATTTTTCCTCAGGGATCAAAAGGAAAGTAAACACCTTTTGAAATTACAAGAATAATTTGAAGCAACCAGTCTAATGGTAATGAATCTTAGCATGAATTCTATCACTGTAATTTTACATTTATTCTCGCTATTTACATATTAATTTTCTTTTAATACTGAAAATAAAATAAGTGGTAATATCCAGGAGGAAACCATTTCTCAGGGGTGACAGTCTGCAGCAAATAATGGAGTCAGCTAGAGACTAGGGAGGAGTTCCCAATCTACAGGCCCATAGCTCTGTCCCCAAGGAGGCATCTTGAACTTGACAATTCAATCAGAACATGATGTATGATCTTCTTCAGGAGTTGCCTTGCACTGTGGTTATTGCATGAATGCAGGAATCTCTTTGTGGGTAGAGATTGTGCCTGCTATTTCCTTATTGCCACATTCCTGGGCATAGCGCAGACTCTACAAGCATTTCTCAATCTATTTTGGCTGCGGCCATACGAACACAGAAACAGAATTCAATCCAATTCACTGGAGATTTCATACACGCCTGAGAATAAACTTCAAATCAAAGACAACCACAGACTAGAGAGTGTGGCACAGGATAATTTTGCTCTAAACTGTCAAGAATTTCAGGTCACAGGTATCTTTTTCAATTAGCAAAGCACTCTACAATATATATATGTATATACAGTTATTAATCTCTAGCTGAAAGGATATTTTTTTATCCCTCCAAAACTAGCTCAATTTGGTCCAGCACAACCAAGGAAATAACCAGGACTAAGACCAAACCTTGTACACTTTTTAAATTAAAGAAGTAATTCCATGTCAGTATTTAATATTAAATTAACCCACATTTCCATATGATGAATATTTCTTGTAATTAGAATTGTTCGTCTGCACATCTTTATTTTTGCAAGTTTTTTTCTCTCAAGGCCTTGCATGCAAATATTCCTGTTTTGCTAATTAAAAAAGAGATTTTGTATCTTTTCAGATCTCTGTTGGGAAGAGAAAAAAATCTTAAATTAAGAAAACTGCAAGTTTTGCTAGGTCATGCACAATAGAATGAATATCATCTTTATTGATTAAAGGAGAAATCAACTTATTTATATGAGTATTTAGATAATTTAAATCTCACATTGTCCCCATTTATTTCACAATATATTTATAAAATGCATAATCTATATTAGAATATATAATGGGGAAGAAATATGAATAGATGAAGAATATTAAAACTATGCTTAGAAAAATAAGAAAGAATAGAACTGTGGGAGTTAGGTTCAGGTGTCAACTTGGCCAGGTGATGGTTCCTAGCTCTGTTGGTGTCGGCTTGAATCATGAGCATGTGAAACTCATCTACAGCTGATTACATCCGCAGTCAGCTAAGGGGAGCCTTCTGCAATGAGGGATGTTTAATCAGTTGGAGGCTTAAAAGAGAGAGGTCAGAAGAGAGCTCAATGCAGTACAGCCCAAGCAGCTAGCATACCTCATCTCAGCACTCACAGCTCAGCCCAGACATTTGAAGATGTAGAAAGGAACCCAGAAGCCAGGAGACAAAGTCAGCAGACATAGCTACATACCTTCCCATGTAACAAAGAACCTCAGATGAAAGCTAGCTATCTTCCCATTGAAGAGTGTTCTAGTTAAGTAGCTGCCGGAATGCAACACACCAAAGATGGGTTGGCTTTCAACAGAAGGGGATTTATTTAGTTAAAAATGTATAGTTCTTCAGAGGAAAGGCAGCTAACTTTCAACTGAGGTTCTTTCTTACATAGAAAGGCACAGGGTGATCTCTGCTGGCCTTCTCTTCAGGCCTCTGAGTTCCAACAACTTTCCCCGGGGTGATTCCTTTCTGCATTTCCAAAGGCCTGGTCTGAGCTACGAGTGCTGAGATGAGGTATGCTGAGCTGCTTTGGCTGAGCTCTCTCATTTAAGCACCAGCCAATTAAATCAGACATCATTTGGGAATGTGATTAGGAGCATTGGGGTGTGTGGTGGTTTGAGGCCATATATCTCCTAGAAAAAAACATGTTCTTAAATCTAATTTATTCCTATGGGTATCAACCCATTGTAAGCAGGACATATTGATGAGGCTACTTCAGCTCAAGGGCAAACTACCTAAGTAACTGATCCTATTACTGGAGTCATTTATACATGGAATGAATATACATATATATATATAGAGAGAGAAAGCATGGATAGGAAGGATAAATACAGTTAAGATGTCAATTCTCCTCAAGTTGATCTACAGATTCAACACAGTACAAATCAAAATTCCAACACCCTACTTTGAAGACTTGGAAAAAGCTAACTACCAAATTCATCAGGAAGGGAAAGAGACCCCGAAAAGCTAAAAACATCCTGAAAAAAGAACAAAGTGGGAGGATTAATACTCCCTGACTTTAAAACCTATTAATAAAGCCACAGTGGTCAGAACAGAATGGTACTGGCACAAAGACAGAGAAGCACTGCCTAATGGAATCGATTCGAGAGTGAAGAATAGACTACCAAATCTACAGTAAACTGATTTTTGACAAGGACTCCAAATCCTCTGAACTGGGTCAAAACAGTCTTTTCAATAATTGGGCATGGAAGAACTGGCTATCAATAGCCAAGAGAACGAAAGAGGACCCCTATTTTACACCCTACACAAAAATTAATTCAAAATGGATCAAGCACCTAAATATAAGCACTAGCACCATAAAGCTTCTACAAGAAAATGTATGGAAACATCTTCATGACCTAGTAATAGGAGGTACCTTCCGGAATTTTACACCCAAAGCACAAGCATCAGAAGAAAAAATAGATAAATGGGAACTCCTCAAAATCAAATGCTTCTGCACCTCAAAAAGGCAGCCAACTCAATGGGAGAAACTATTTGGAAATCACATATTACACAAAGGTCTGATTTCCTGTATATACAAAGAAACCACACAACTCAACAACAGAAGAACAAACAACCCAATTATAAAATGGGTTAAAGACATGAATAGGCATTTTTCTGAAGAGCAAATACAGATGGCTCAAAAGCAGATGAAGAGATGCTCATTTTCACTGGCTATAAGGGAAATGCAGATCAAGATTACAATGAGATACAACTTCATACCTATGAGAATGGCTGCTATTAAATAGGAAACTATAAATGTTAGAGAGGATATGGAGAAACTGGGACACTTACGCACTGCTGGTGGGAATGTATCATGGTGCAGGCACTATGGAAGACAGTTTGGCGGTTCCTTAGGAAACTAAATATAGAGTTGCCCTATGACCCAGCAATATCACTATGTGATATATACCGACAAGAGATGAGAGCAACAACACAAACAGATATTTGCATACCGATGTTCACAGCTGCATTATTCACAATTGCCAAAAGATGGAAACAAACCAAATGCCCATTACCAAATGAGTGGATCAACAAATTGTGGTATGTACATACAATGGAATATTATGCAGCAGTTAAGACAAAATGACATTCTGAAGGACAGGACAAGATGGATGAGCCTTGAGGACAAAATGCTGAGTGAAGTTAGCCAGACACAAAAGGACAGATACTGTATGAGTCCACTTTCATGACCAGCATAAAGGTATAATCTGAGACTTATAACACAGAAGATAGGGGACTGAGAGATACATAGAAGCTAGAGATGGATGAACTATTAGCTAATGAGGTTGAACTCCAATGTAAGGGAATAGATGGGAGCGAAGGTGATTCTCTAGTGGGCCTAGAGGTAGTATTACCATATTAAAGGTGAACATGATTTAAAGGGTTGTATAGACCTATGTGTCCCACTGACTCACACTAGAAATATTAATGATTTCTCGTAAGAATTACTTCAAAGATATGATTCCTGTATAAAGAGTGTTTAAGTTCAGGGTACAGCAGGAAAGCTGCTGTTGCATGCTATGAGCTATGTTCAGAAGGAAACCATCAGTGCTACCACAGCAACAGCAGAGGTAAATAAAGGGGTGAGGGACAACAGATAGGAAAAGGTAAAGATCTTCTACTTGGTGAGGGTGTGTTTATTGGTTTTTTTTCTCTTGGGAACAATGAAATTATCTAAACTTGAGAATGTTGATGGGCTGTGGACTTTGGGCCCTCATGATGCCCAATGAATGCAGTTAGCTGAAGGATGCACTGACAGAGAGGTAGATTGGCAAATGATGGTGTATACTTATGAATGAAGGTTGTGCTGCTACAAAGAGGAACAATGTTGTGAGGCATGCAACGAAGTGAATGAACATGTGCGACATTTCAAGAGACGAAATTAGAAACAAAAGAACAACAATGGTATGGTCACCTTTAGAAAACGCTTATAAGAAACAAGAGCCCTAGATTGTAAGCTTTTAGAGCAGACAGATTAAATCTGGAGTAGTGATTATTATTTCTGGATTTTAAGAGGCTGTTTTATATATATAACCTGATATTTAGAGATCAGAACAAAGCTGAACTCATTGGGGTTAAAGTAATTCACAACATAAGAGTAAGGAAAAGAATGTCTGTATTTTAGAACCACACATACTCTTTGAGACCAATGGAAGAAACGTTTATTAGATCTGGAACTGAAATTTTCTGTAGTGCATAATTAATTCAACCTAGCTGTATAGCTCATTTAAACAACTGAAACACAGGGAGCACAGAATAAGAAAGGTCTTTTTTTAATCCTGTATTATTGTAATCCCTGGAAACATTTTAGAGTATATTAACCAGATATTCAAAAAGTACTGGCAAAGTCCCCTGAAGGAGGGAAGAATATGGAACTATTAAACCCTACCATCAGGGAATCCTCTCATATCATGTCAAACTTTAAGGATACCCAAATAATTAGTTTGTGCCCTTCATCATGAGGATTGCTCTTATAAAGCTTATGTAGGTAGCAGAGAAGCTTAGACTTCATGTAAGTAAATCTTAGGCATGCTTAAGAGTTACTTCTGGAAGATCTCTGTTGTTGCTCAGATGTCACCTCAGTCTCTTTAAACCCAATTCTGCAGATGAAATCATTGACCACCCTCACCCCCCCACCCTCACAGGACATGACATTCAGGGGTGAAAGTCTTCCTGGTGATGTGGAAGATGACTTCCAGGGATGAATCCAGACCTGGCACCATGGGATCAACAATTCCATCCTGACCAAAAGAGGGAGTAGAAGTATAAATAATAAAGTATCAGTGCAGAGAGAGTTCAAATAGAGTCGAGAGGCTACTCTGGAGGTTGTTCTTATGCAAGCTTCAGGTAGACCTTACTACCTATCATAACCTGCCAACCCCCAACCAGGACCATTCCAGCCAATCCTAAAGAACACCTAGGGCAATATATAAGATTCCACAAGGGTTCCAGGCACTAGAGTAACTTTCCAGAAACCTACAATTTCCAGATGGGCCCCTGATCCAGATAAGTCCTGAAACCTAGCTCAGCGTCTCCAGAACGTCAGATAGTTCCATCTCCCTACCCCATATTAGTGACAGACCCTTCCAATACAAAAAACTTAGAATTACCATAGCCAAAGCAAGCCCAAAGAGAGGTATGGAAAGATCAAAGGTGATGGTGGAATTATACAAAGAAGATAGGACTCAACAAATGAATATGAATGCTGAATCATTAATTTGATATTTCTTTTAGTTTCCAATATTTTAGAGCAGCTGAAGTAAAAACCTAAAAATGTGAAATTGTAACACATATCAAAGTCTGAAATATGTTCTACAACTAAATGTGGTGCTATGCTTTGAAATTTATGCTTTTTTGTATATATGTTATTGTTCTGTACTGTTCCTGGCTATTTACTAGCTGCTCTGGAGGATGAACTATTCCAAACCTCACTAAGCCGCCATCTTGCCCCGCCTTCAGGATACACTTATTTTGGACATTGCACATATCTTATTTTCAAATTGCCATGACCTGGTGAAAATATATTTATTCATAGGTCTTCTGTACTTAATTTTACTCAGGTTGTTTTTTTTTTTTTTCTTTATGTCTTATAAGATCTTAAAAACAAATTCTCACTGATATTGGAGCTCTATAAATTATTATTAGCTGGTAAAAAAAAAAAAAAATAGTGCTTTTCCCTAATTGCTTCATCGCTATGGTCAACATTCAGTAATGTGAACTGAATTAGCAGTTGTTGGATCCTGGTACCTACCCATGCAAAAAAAAAAATAGCAGTTGTTGCAAAGAGGTATGTAAATACAGGTGGGATAAATGATCTACTTCACAGCATTCAGATTTATGCTGAGGCCCTCTATGAGTCAGGGAAGCTGAAAATGAGACTAGCAACATTGCCTTCTGCCTAGTTTTTCCACTCTCAACAGCAATGTACTTGAAAAGTTCATTCCAACGTGTATTTCCAATGGGGTTTTACATAATAAGAACTCACATTTTTTCTATGTTACCAGCTGTTGAAGGAAGAAGGAAAGAAAAGAACAGATACACAAATACTATCTTGTTCCCTCAAAAGGCACTGAACCGCCAGTTATTTTTCTCATTGGTTTTAACTGATTTATTCAATTAGGTTAAGTAGGTTTACCACACTCTAAAACAGTTAATGATAACTTACAAAACATTTACAACAGTATAGGGTAAAATCAATGTGATTAGAGCAAGGGAAATAAGGGTAGGATAATAAAATAAGTCCAAGAGTGAGGAAAATGTGCATAACTCAGGACAAACTGTGTTTCTAAAAGTGGGAACCAAGGGTAACCATCAGAAGACATGGTTTGCATATCCTTCCATCTATTCTCCATAAATATTATAATCCACAACTAGTTCTGGAGAGAACTGGACAGCAGCAGTACAATGTTAGACATGCGTAATTAGTTGTTAACATAAAATACCCCATCCAGTTTAAGGTCACACCCTATGACTTGCCAAACTTTGATGCAGAAGATGAAGGTGTCATATTCATAAGAAAATTAAGGAATCTTTGTATAAAAACACACAACCTTGGTGCCCACCCCACAGTAACCCCTCAAAGCAGGGCTTGAGGGATCATCTTTAGACTATGTTCATATGGAACGTGCTTTGATATTCAGTGCTGGAAGAACTGTCCTTTACAACTGAATAAATTTATAATTCATTCCATAATTGAGTAAATTAATATTATGAATTCACTAAAATTAGTTTCATTTATACATTTACATAGATATATATAAACTTATATTTGTTTTCTTAATTTAAAAACTGTCCTTAATTAGTGCATTTATGAAACAGCTGACATTATCAGTCAGGGTTTTTCAGGAAAACAAAATCGAAAGGAGGTATAGGTACACATATATATACAAATATTATAAGATTTATGATTAGAATCAACTCCTGCTACCTTGGGGATTGCCCTGAATTCTGCAGGGCAGGTCACAAGTTGGGAATACCAATAAAGGTTGTGATGAATTCCCCAGGAGAAGACAGGTACAGATGGAAATTCTTCCTGACTGCTGAACTCCTCAGTCCCCCCTTTAAGGTCTCCAACTAATTGTGTGAAGAGACTCCTCTCCTAGCTGGAGGCAGTCTCCTTTAATTGCTTGTAGGTATAATCGGTTATAGACGCAATGAGCTGACTAATGATTTAAATCCATGAAATATCCTCACAGTACAAGAAGGCACTGCCTGACCAAACAAAGGGGCACCAGAGCCCACAAATGGGCACCAGAGCCTAGTCAAGTTGACACATCAACTCAATATTCTATGGGTAGTGATCAGAGCAAAGTTAACCACCCACCTGGGAATTTAACCTAGGACCCTGACCTTGTTAACAAATGTAATAGTCTGTCTACTCAACCAGCAACAGACAGAAGAGTGGGCAGGTCCTGTCACTTGATCCCCTTATCTAACTTATCTCAATGCCCCTTACACACACAGTCAACCCCGCTTTCAAACAAAGCAATCATTTTAAAATTTGGGTCAGATTTTATTTTTCCTGTTAACTAGATAATTACCTTTACTTGAGCAGGCAGTTGAACGTAGATGCTGAACTCTAGAGATAATAGGTTACAGACGACCTGCACTAAAGCCCTCAGCTTTATGTCTAGAGAGCATCAACACTAGTGTAAGCACAAGACTGCCTGGAGGGAAATTAAAAACAGAAACTCATTTGTTGTTTTGCAAAATCTAAAGCAATACTGGGATCCACAAAGTTAAATTAAAATACCACTTTTCTTCCTCAGAAAGTTATGTCTAACTGGCTTGCTTAAATTCTAAAACCACAAAACTTAAAACTTCAAGCTTATAACCTTTCCAAACATGTAAATTGAAATAAGTAGGAATTTCTTCTCAAGAAAGGGGAACACTACTTTCCATATACATATCAGCAAATTGGCTGATAAGTTTAATAAAAAGTCATACATCATTTTAACATTCAGGAATGTTGCTTTAAAGGGCATCCAAGATAAAACTACTGACTCAGAAAGAAGCACACACCATGAATTGGAATTATAAAATGTCATTTCAAGGATCAAGAATGTGAGAAGTGAGTGAATACGATTTTTCAAGCTATAGTGATGATTTTTTGATCCATGATGATATTTAAAAATAAAACCACAGTTTAATCTGACTACAGTATCTCTTTTTTCACTTTAATAGAAAAAAATTTTTTTTATTAAAAAAAAATTTTTTTTTTTTAAATGGATATTACAGGGTCTCATGGGCAGTTTCTGTAGGGGCCGAACAAAGGAAGAAATTATTTAAAACTAAGGAGATCCATGAGTGCTGTTATGAAATAGACAAAAATTGATTGGAGCTGAGTGTAAGGAGCATTGAATGTCAAGGAATTCAAATTTCAACCTGTTTCCTGAAGTTGATGAAAACAAACTCCTGTATTACCATAACGGAATAAATCAAAGAGCAGTGTTGGAAGACAACCCCAGGAGAATTGTTATGACTGCATTGGGAAGATTGATTTGGAGAGATCAGAGGATGACAAATCAAGAGTTACCTGGTAAAGGCTGGTTATGCTTGTTCACCTGTTCCCTATAACCTCTATTAATGTTCCCTGAGCTCACTCTTCTTCTATGATGCCTACTACCTCTTTGGCTCTTCCATGTCAATTTTCTCTCCCAGGATGACCTTCCTTGAAATGACCTATAAATATTTTTACCAGGGTGGCACTCACAAACAAGATCATCTTCTCCCACAATCCCAACAGGACATATACACCAATGACTGATGACTCTCAAATTTCTAACTTCATCACAGATCTTGCTAACTTTCTGATCCTTACATCTTAAAAATTGTTCGACTTCTCCTCTGCTTATCACAAGTGTCCCCTGAATTAAAGATGCTCAAAATTCAATGTATTATTTCCCTCAAAGCTGCACCTCCTTCCACATTCCCTTCCTCAATCAAAGTCAGGACTGTCCACCTAATGGGGCAAGCTCCAAGTCATAGCTACATCTTGCACATTATTACCCTTAACATTTAGTAACCTGACTTCTTATCAAATATGTTTTTCTATTTTTTAATTTTTTTAACAGCTATAGTCACATTCTATACAATCTATCCTAAGTGTATAATCAATGGCTTCTGGTATAATCACATAGTTATACATTCACCACCACAATCTATATGACAACATTCCCATTTCTTTTGAAAACAAAGAAAAAAAATCCTATATCCTTCCCTTACGTCTATTACTGATATTTAGCCTTGTGCAAGGCCTTTGTTACAATTAATGAAAGAATATTATAACGTTACTGATAACTATAGCCCTTAGTTTGCATTAATTACATTTTTCCCAAATACTACTCTGTAATTAAATGACATACATCTGCTCTAGCTCTAGTTCATGTAAAAATTTCATTATATGTGTACAACTAACCACTATCATTGTGTACTTCAGGTTTTGCTAAGGTACACAGTCCTAGTTTTTATACTCTAGTTTTCCTTCTGGTGAATACATGCCCCTAGCCTTCCTCTTTCAACCATACTCACACTTGGCTTTAAGTATACTTACAATATTGTGCTATTTCTGAACCTTCACAATCAACTTTGTCAAATATTCTGTAGTCCTTAAGCATCAACTGGCCAATATCCACCTCTTTTTATCTCTTTCCTTCTAACTGTGCTCTCAAATTCAACTCTCATAGCTTGCTCATTATGGTTACCACACACTATTTGTCCTTTTGCTTCTGGCTTATTTCACTCAGTGTCTCATGGTTCATCCACACTGTTGCATGCATAATAACTTCATTACAAATAACTTGACTTTTAATCAAATAAGTCATAAAGATAAAATCAGCTTATTATATCTCAAAGCCAACTGCTCATTCTGCCAGGTGTGCTACTGTTTTCTTCTTCTTTAATTATCGCAACAAACTCAAATCTATCTGCCTATATCCTTAACTACATCCATGCCAATCCATACTGCAAACACTGTCGGAGGGAGCAACACAAAGAGAAAGCGACTATATAAATCCCTCTGTTCAATTCTTTCAATGCCCTTTTTTATCTTCAAGATAAAATCTTACTTCTTTAGCACAGTGGGGAAGATATTCCATAATCTGGTCCCTGTTAATCTCCAAACTTGTACCTTTCCCCACTCTGCCCTCTGCAGCCCTGGGCTTTAGCCATTCTTAATAATATGCTATTTGCCCCAATCTATCTGTCTATGCTAATCCTAAAATTTCAACATATATCTCAGTTCCCCTGGAAAACTTTCTTAGATATATAGACATCCATTACTTGCCCAGTATTGTCCTACACATATCTCCTCCAAGCATTTACCCTATTGTTTTGTTTTTGTATGCTGTACGGTGGATTCACATTTCATTATTTTTCCATGTGATTGTCCCGTTATTGTAGCACCATTTGTTGAATTTTTGTTTGTCTTGCTTGTTTTTTGGGAAATGCATAGTATCCTATCTGTCTCTTCCTCTCTCTTGCCCTTTCTTTAAGCCCTCCTACATCTAGAATCCACACAAATTTCAGGAACTAACTGGCTCTCAATATTACCTGCAGATGAACAAAAAACATAAATCAGGAATCTTTCAAGAGAGTTGTAATAAATCCTGGATGGCTGTAGTTAAGAGTGAATGTAAAATAAGATGAGAATAGTGAGACACCAACTTGTACCTGGGTTAGTAAGAAGTTGAGGTAGGAAAGTCAAAACAACATGGTTTTTACCTCATTTTGGGATGGGGAATGGTGGTTAGCAGTTCCTAGGACAGGACCTAAGAAGAGGAATACATTTGGGCTGATCTGTGTGTAGCTTTCCCTTCAACAAAATGTACTTAATTATCTTGGGGTGGGGGGAGACAGCCATAAGGAAATGTACAGAAGGCATTTGGAAATAGAAGTCTAGAAGGAAAATGTGAATATATGAAACATAAAAAAGGAAGTTATTGGCCTGGAGATGTAGCTGTAGCCATAAAGGTAAGTGGAAAGAAAAAAGGATGACGGCTGATTATAAAACCTGAATAAACAGCAAGCGTTAGGGACAAGTGGAGATGGAAGAAAGAGAATCTAGCAGGAAAGGTTTACAAACTACAGTGAGAGAGAGATGGAGAGTCAGGAAAATGGAGGATAATGGAAATCAGGGAGAAGTGCAGTCTAGGATTTCAAATGCTGCAAAGCTGAAAAAGGTGAAAAAGAGTAAGAAGATCACATGGACAGCAAACTACAAAGTAGTTTTTTTCCAATAGTAGAGGTAGAAATCTATATTGCAAGAAGTTAAAGAATGGAGGAAGAAGAGGAGATGCTATTGAGGTTAGAATGTTCTTTGAGAATATTGTTTTTTTTTTCCTTCAAGAGAAGAAAAGAGAAAAGAAGGCAAAATTTAAGATAAAAATGGAATAGAGATGGAGTTTCTTTAAATGGGGGATGCGGTGAGATGTTTCACATCTCTGTTTCGCATGGATAAATAGAAACTGAAGAAGAAGGAGAGAAGTGAGATTATAAATAGCACAAACTCCTGAAGAAGACGAAAAGAAGAGAGGGAGGTGTTGGGCTTGATATGGAGAAGGGTTTTAAACTCTGCTAATATATTGAGGACTGGAAAATAATATAGGGACCATTTGAGACGACAGGGGTAATATGCAGTGACAAAGTATTGATGATTTTAATCACGGTATTAACACACAAAACATGAAATATGAAAAATCCATTTCTTTGAGGGAGGGTCATGTGTGAAAGAGAACTGTCATAGGAATAAAACTAGAAATAATTATGTATGCAAAAGTGAACACACCAATAATTAGTACTGCATATTCAATTATTTAGACGATGTTGTAAAAATTAATTGTTATGTCCATGGAATAAGATTTAAAAAGCAAACACATATACTCTCTTGACAAATTAGGTTAGTAGTACAAAGAAAAGCAGGTGAATACTAAATTTCTTCACACATTATTAATTTATTCCACTTGACACAGTAAGAACAAGCAAGAGTAGGGATAAATTGGCACAATTTTCATTAAAAAAGATTTTCAAGCCTTATTACATTCTTATGAAAAGCAGAAATTAACAGATTTGTTTTACTTTGATGTTAAAATGTGTCAAATTCATAGTGTATCAAAGTTAACTGATAATGACACATTTTGGTTCATTATCACTAAGTTGTAGGAATGATCATGAAAGTTTGCACAACAATGAGATTCAAACCCTCATTAGAAGGGAATCAACAACTCCCTATCCCATGTAAACCTACCATGGAAAAAGCAATTAATAACAGCAAGCCTACTACACTGTACGTAAGTACAGCAATGCATGCATGTATCAATGTCCTGAACAGGAAGAACCAAAATGCATGAACATGTATTTTAAAAAGTTTCAAAGGCACACTTTCCCAGCACTACAACACATAACTGAAACATTTATGTATAAGAAATCACAGGATACTAAGAGATGGAGTCACTAATTGTATCAGAGGGGGAAGTTAAGTATTTCTATGGAAAAAAATTAAATGACACGTGCAGTAATTTTATTTAGTTAAATATCCCCTTTCCTAGTTAACTGCATTTCTACTATCATCTTTCTGTAATTATTATATTAAAAATTAAGATGGAGCAGATATTTTATGCTTTCATTCATGAACAAAGAGAGACCTATAGTTTACTTTACCAAATTATCAATTCAAATTACAGAACCCTGAATATTTAGAAATCCACATTATAGTAAGATATTTTATCCAAAGTCTGCATTTTATAGAATAAACAAAGGCTTGTTAAAATTAAGGAATTAGTTTGATGAGGTAAGCCAATGAACAAGATGGGAAGAGATTCGTTTTCATGATTCTCTATCTCTGGCTATGTAATATACTAGATTACTGGTATTTATATCACTCCCATGTTAAAGTGTAGTAATACATTCATCACTGAATTCAGTGAGACATTCTTATATTTCTCTCTCTGTTTAAACAAGTTTAAACAAGTTTCAAATTAAATCACAGGTTGTTAGGAACATGTCTCAGTATTACCTTGAGTTTTCCAAATCTGGCAGATAGTTTCCCTTATTGAAAAAGTCTTACTACATTTTGTAGAAGAGGAACGGTCACTAATATTTATTGAGTACCCAAAATGTACTTTTAATCCTATTTTTCAAATTACGCAATTAAGTGTTACTGTCCTAGTTTTACATTTCATAAGACCAAGGCTCAAGGAAGTTGAGAGATTTGCCAAAGTTTCCATCCAAGAAAGGATGTAGCTAGGATAAAATTCAGGTCTGTCTGATTTCATAATCATTCATCTTCCAAATACATTCTCTGGTTTATTTTATTTTAGTTACCTTGAAAGATTTTTTTCTTATTACTTAAATATCTTTAAGACATAATTGACAGTTTTAACTAAAACAATAATGTATTGTAGGGTTTACAGCCCATGTAAAAGTAAACCGCATGAGAACAATGGTATAAACGGAAGTAAACAATTGTAAGGTTCTTCTCTATGTGTAAAGTGGTATAATATCATTTGAAGTTAAGACTGTAATAAGCTAGTGGTATGTAATACAACCCTAAACCAACTATTAAAATTTAATTAAAAAGGTATACTAACAAGCCAAAAACAGGGGAATAAAATAGAATCAATACAAAAGACGGAAAGAGGGGAACAAGAAACAGAGGGGACAGATAGAAAAAAACAAAAATAGTAGACATAAACATCAGCATAACAATCCTATTAAATATAATAGAAATACTCCAATCACAAGACAAAGATCGTCTCATCTGATTGAAACTGCAAGGCCCATGAGGAAAAGTGTTTCCTAGGGAAGAGGGGACATTCAGAACCATGTAAACGGGGCAAATTCTAGGGCCACATGCACATGCCCAAAATGAGCTGCATGTGCAGAAAGGATGAGGGAGGACCCATGCTTTGGCCTGCAGCTGTTCTCTGAACTTATCATGCTGATAAGCCCTCAAGGAGCATGTTCTCACAGATCAATCTACAGGGACTGGGGAAAGGGTCTGCTTTTTTCCTTACTCTTTTTTGTTGTTATTGTTAGCTCCTGGATTTAAGAAAAGCTCTGTCAGAACACTAGCTGGATACAAGCTTAAGGATCAGAAGACACATTCTAAATTTCAGTAATAATACTGATTTTATATTAAAATATTAAAATATCCAGGTTTCAGCTAAAGATTATAAAACATATGGAGAAATAGGAAATGACAGCACAGACAAAGGAAAAATCACAGCATTAGAAACTAGCAATGAAGGGACTCATAAGAAAAAGACTTTCTGAAAATGTTCCCAACTATCTGGTGGGAAAAATTGGTGGAGGTGGGTATCTGGGAGGTATAGGTATGCTGCAGTTCCCTATATGGAGCTTGTATTATTTTTGCAATTGTCCTGTTTGAAATTATTTACAAATAAAATGTTTAAAATACATCAATAAATTATAACAAAAAATATACAGTATGCAGAGATGCATATATGACTGAAATACTCAAAATCTTTATGGTGAGGATGGTAAGACGGTTATACATATTTGAGAAAATTCTTTAAAATTTGCACTTGATGTTTCAGTTTGCTAAAGCTTCCAGAATACTATATACCAGAAATAAATTAGCTTTTATAAAGGGGATTTATTAAGTTACAAGTTACAATTCTATCAAAAGGATCCCTTCTCTGAGGAAAGGCAGTGGCATCAGGGTTCCTCTGTTACATGGGAAGGACATGGTGACGCCTGCTCTCCTTTCTTCCCGGCTTCTGGTTTCAAACAATTCTCTCCGCTTCTGATATCTCCTGGGGGGTTATCCTTCTGTGTCTCCAAATGTCTGTGTTCTCTCGAAATTGTCCTTGTCTTAAAAGACTCCAGTAAATGGATTAACACGTACCTTGAAAGGGCAGGGTCACATCTTCACAGAAGCAAAAGGTCCCACCCAAAGAGGTCTGTACCCACAAGATTAGATTAAAAGAGTATGGCTTTTTCTGGGGTACACAACAGTTTAAAATCAGCACACATGGATAAATTTTATTTTATGTAACTTATGGCTCAAGTTTTTAAATGACACTTTAATAAGAATTAGACAAGCCACAAGCTGAGAGGAAATATTTGCCATATATATCGCCAATCATTGGTAATTCTTCACATAGGATAATGGGCTGCTCAACTTCCACAAATTATATGAAAAATTCAAAAGCAAGAAAAGCATAGGAAAAAAATATGAGTAAGCTTTTCACAAAAGAAAAACACAAACTGCCAATGTACATAAGATGACAGTTCTCATTACTTGGAGAAACACAAATTAAAACTATGAAGAGGAGATACCATCCTACACTCACGGGATTAGTCAAAATCCAGATGACTATGCAGTGTGAGAGATGATGTGGAGGGAAGAGACACCACAGCTGAAAGACTAAATTAGTAATAGCGTTTTGCAAAACAGTCTGAATTACCTAGCATATTTGAACAGTACGTAATCTTAAACAATTTCATTCTGTTACTTAAAAAATTCTGCAGATATGTGCCAAAGGCATACAAGCAAATTTTCTAACATTTGTAATAGATAAAGACAGAAAACGATCCTAATATCCACTGACAAAGAGAAGGAATTGTATCTTAACACAAATGAATACTATACAGTCATAGATGTCAACATAGATTAATCTCAAAACAAAAAGTTGAATGAAAAAGCAAGTCTTCTAAAACATACACTTAATATGATTCCATGTACATAAGTTTTTAAAACTGTGAAACTAAATAATGTATTTTTATATGTGCATATATGGGAAAATAAGACCATGGGAACAGTGAGCAAAATCCAAACCAAAACCAGTCTCATTACTCCCCTGAGTAGCAGGGAGATAATAACTATTGCATACTCTGTACAATTTAGATTCTGTGTGTGTGTGTGTGTGTGTGTGTGTGTGTGCATAGCTGTGTGAGTAAATATATGTGTGTCCGTGTGCCTAACACCCAGATCAATGGTTGTGATGATGAAAAATAATTTCATCCAGTGGCCCAAAATATCCCTTGGATATTTATCACAAAAGTAAAGGTTTAGCACAAAACTTAAATAACAAACTTTAAGGAACCTACAGTTGTTAACTTTAAAGGTGGGCTAATTTACATTTATTTCATAGGTATTTTTCTTCATTTCATGTACACATTTAATGCTTTTTAATATAAATATAACCCAAAAACACCCTTGAATGATAAGCACTGTTGTAATAAACAGAATTCATGCACTTGCCAGGCCAAATGCTAGGGTGCAATAGTAATAAAACACAACTACTAAATTCACCAAGGATACAAGTATTCAAGGGATTAAGAAAAAAAAGAAAGGTACATATTCAAAATTCAGGTTTAATTATACAAGTTGTCTTAGTGCCTAGACAGCAGTTTATTAGAACTGAGTGTTACGTGACAACTGTGTGTTACTATTTGGGCTTTTAGTCCCGACAACTGTCTCATACAACAATACTGGAGGGGCTTGCCACAGCATAGGAGAAAAAGAGCAACTGGCCCTACTTGAATTTCACTACTAATCCGTTTACTCAATTCTGTTTTTATCAAAAGAAACACTGAATTTTAAATTTCACTCAATGAAATTTGCTACACATAATGAATTTATATAGTCCCAACCCAGGACACGTTTATAGCATAATCAGTCCTTCCTTTCCTTGAGTTGCTTGTCCAGTACTTATTTTGGCAGGGAAATGGAGGACATATTTACTTCATTATGAATTTTTTAATAAAGAGGTGAAACCTTATGATAATGTGCTGCTAAAACCCTCACGGATTTAAAGAAAATAAAATTATAATTTTGCTTGCAAAATTTTTTTATTTTGAAATGTACTCACTTTCTAGATTAAAATACAATAAAAACATTTCAAAACTTAACTGCATAAGGGCAATTAGTAATACAAAGAGTTCTCACTTAAGAGCTAACAGTGGTTGGCAGTAGAAATTCTTAAGTCTTTTCTAATCCATCAGTTACTCCTTTTTATCTAAATCCATCTTATGTTGTACAGAAATCTTTTAACTTTCTGGTTTTGAAAATGCCATTTTCCAAATATAAAAAAGTATACTCATAGCTATCTAAAGAAATTCAAACCACTGAACCAAATTCTGGCTCCATCATGCGTTTCCATCCTCATACCCCGAGGCTGACTTCACTCATTCTTGGTTGGGGATGCTTACCTCGCCTCATACATAACCAATAATTGCCTACCTCTAACCTTTTGTTTACCTTGTTCACTCTCCCCACACTTCAAAAGCAGTCTAAACAAATGCATCCTTTAAAGTCCAGACTAAATGCTATTTCACTTTTACTCGCCTGCTGGTCTTAACCATCTTGATGATGGCAGTAAGTGGTTTGTCCTCCAAAATCTCAAGTTGTTTTATCCTGTACCTCTTGTGTCACATTTTCTCTATATTCATGTTTGTTCTCCTCTCCCTTGTACACATAACGGACTCCTAATCAGGTTTCAGATAAATCAGAATCATTTTCTAAGGGGAGACTCCTCAGAAATTTCTAGTCATGGCATATTCCTACATTTCATGCTATCAAAATATCATGGAATTAATTGCCTCATCAGATGAATTACTCATCACAGTTATATTTTGGTATTATAGGGAGGTTTTATTAATGTCTGATTCCTCTATCAAACTGTAGGGTCCACTGGACACGGTCCATGTCTCAATTTAGGACAGTGTTTTCCATGCAATAGGTGCTATCTATATTTATAAATGTACACATGTATGCTTGAGTGTATAAGAATTGGCATAATATATTTCATTTTATTTACACAATATGCTTTTTGAGTTCAATATTCATCTTTGACATATGTCTTGATTCCTAGTAACATGGAACACAGTGTCTTTCAAGGAGGATTGGTAAAGAGGCATAATAATTATAAAACGGCTATTATGCGCTGTTTATAGACTGCCTCTCGCTTAAGGTAGGTTTTTAATAAATATTCAGATGAAAGAATGGAGTAATGATGACTATCTTTGACTTAAAATTAGGGTCCAAGGTTGAAGGTCATACCACATTACCTTGAACAGATAATCGTATAATTAACCAATATTAAAACAAGAATATGTTCGGTAGCTTTAAATTAACTCAACAGTGATGAGTTCAAGGATCTTTTGTACATACCCTCAAGAAAACTTAATGTTTCCAATTTATCCATTAAGAGGCTATTTCAAAATATATGGAGGAGAAAGAGTTTTCAAGAAGGATGCGGTAGTCAACAGTGATGAATCCTGCGTAGGAAATATACAAGATGAGAACTGGCAAAATGTCCTTCATATGCAGAGAAGTACATAAGACCAAAGGTCTTAGGGAGATCTGCACTGGCCGAGGCACTGGGCCCATAATTAGATGGGAACAGATGGTGGAAGGAAGGAAAATGGAGCCCACAAACACAGCCTCTCCTCTTTTGAGTAAAGTGAGGATGGAGAGGAAGATGTGTTAGATCAAAGAAAAGGAGACACTTCATGGGGTTTTGTTTTTAATTGAGAACAACCATAGAAGTTTAACTGGTACTCTATTTAAGGGGGTTCCAGGACATGTATCCCATTCTGACCCTAGGAATAAGATTGGTTGTTGGAACTGCGTTGGAGGAAAGAAGATGAGATTCAACCAGGAAAACTTCAGAATCACATATAAAATAATTTTATGGTATTTTCACAAATGTGAAGAAATACTTGAAAAGCTATGTTTAAATTCTGCTATTTGGGGGGTTTTAGGCTTATTTTGGCTCAACATGGCCAGGCTGAAAGATAAAGTAGACGTAAAGGGATTGAATGAACAAGTGTGCATGCCTCTTCGGAGACACTAACATTTAAATTATGACCTCAAAATGTTTGCACAAGATGCACAAGCAATTTAAAAGAGTAAGAACAATAGTAGCAGAACCTTGGAAAACTTAAGAACTCTCTCTAGCAATAAAAAGTATGATCTTAAAACATCAATAACAGGATAAAATTGAATGGATAGGAGGTTAACACAGCTAGAAAAAACATAGCAAATGCATACAATCAATCTGTCATATCATGATCTAAAATTGAATTTCCGAGCATTTCAAAGCTTGCAATTTGAAATATTAGAGTTGAAATTTTTAAGGAGGAAAAATTAATAAAAATTTATCAATACTTAATTTATGGGAACGTATTAGATATCTTACTTTTGCCTGAAAATATATATGTAAAATTGAATTCAAACAATTTCAAGATTTAGGAATTTAAAGATTAGGAAATGATTTGTTTTGTTTGCTTACTGCCAAATATTGCCAAAGCACTATTTTCTTTGGAAAACAATTTTTGTAATTTTACTTGAAAAAAAAAAGGCAAACAATGTTATGAAGGTAAAGAGCACAAAGGCAGAATGAAAAGACCCAGACGTGATTTTTCTTACATAGTTTTAACACTTTCATTTTCTATCTAAAAATTATCCAAAAACATTCTTGAATGATAACCTGAACCAAGTTATACTGTTGAGAAAATATATTTTCACTAAAGTTCTAACATGGGTGAAATACTGCCAGTAACAAAATTAATTAAATGGTATTTATGAAAGTCACCACTGTCTCTTTCTCTAAAGAGAGAGGAAGTGGGATTGCATGTCACCACTCATCAAAGGAAACAGGTGGAAAGGTCCAGAAGGCCTCTCTCCCTGAAATAATCTCCCAGTCCTGGAGTCAGGGCACACTGCAGAAAAACATTCCTGAGTGAAACTTTGCCACGTGGGGCCCTGGACCACTCCAACATCAGACACCCAACTTTTTCTGGGATTTGAAAGAGGTAAAGGTGCTAGGACCTAATTTCCTATCAAATAAATTATAAGTAGAAACCATTGGACTATCCTCTGACTTTTGGCCTCCAGACACATCCATTTCAAAAACAGTTAATTCTATTTAATAAAGAAAACCATTTCCAATTTTGGCAGTTCCTTAACTCTCTCCCATTCCTGAACTACTTCAGGTGAAAAAGAATTAGAGACAGCAAAAAGCCCTGACTTCTTCACACCTTCTGTTGGAATGCCAGGAATACCAAAGGCTTATCAGTTTAATGTCTACAAATAAGGTTCTGGAATGCAATCTACTTGACAGGATGACTTTCGAAAAATGAGGTGAGAACCTACACATGCAAATGAGTGTTTTCCTTCACAGTGTTTACCTTGAGTGGCTACACATACATTCCAAAAATGTTACCAGGGTACCAAACAAGGTTGAAACCCTTTTTGCTTGTTTTATAATTGGCATCAGAAGCAGTTCATGAGTCACATCACAGAAAATATAACTGATATTATTCACTAAAAAAATACATTCCAGGGACTGTTGAAATACTTTCACATAGAATATATTAGAAGTATATGTTTTCCAGATCTACAAATAAGGAAATGGGTCCTGAAATTTTGAGTAAGATGTCCAAAAAGTCAAAGTGAAATAGTTCACAGACCTCCTTTTTTGTTAAAAAAAAAAAAAAAAAATTTAACATTGCAAAACAAGATGACTTCTTCAGTCATCTGACTTGATAGAAAATTAAGTACAGCTATTTTCTAAATCCAATCTTGCCTCATAAAGACTAAGATTTTTCACAGTTGTTATAAGCAAAAGACTATTCCACTTATATATCAACAAAGTTCTAATGTACCTCACATAATCATATACATGATGTAGGCTTATAAAAGTCAAAAGTAAAATAACGAACCTAGATACTGGCATACCTTCTGATGCCAGTAATGAAAGAAAATAGAAGAATATATGTGTTTTGCTACATTGAACTTCTGATAAAAGCTTAAAGACTTGAAACAGCAACCAGATAGCTGCTTACAGTGATTTGTGTCAGAAATCTTGGCTGGGGTCAGATAGTTCAGTTCATCTCTGCTCTGCATCGTGTTGTCATGCTGATTCACATGGTTGGGCCTCAGCTGAAATCAATGAGCCACGGTAACTGGGATTTCTGTGATAGCTGGGGACTCTCTTTTCATGATCTCCCAGACTTCAGGAAGCTAGGGACCTTCTGTCACACAGTGGCAATGAACTGCTAACGTGAGCAGAAACTGTAAGGGGTGAAGAAGTATACTTCATCTTTGAAGGAGTTGTAAAGAGTGTTTGGCCATTCTTGCAATCTGCAATTGTTTTAAATATATTAACTAAGAATTTTTTTTTTTTTTTTTTTACTAAGAATATTTTGAAAATTCTAACAAAAAAACACTTTCTGTTTCCCTGAATGGATGTTTCTTCATCCGGCTAAGACTATTACAGTCAGCAGCAAACAAGGTTAAATAACTTATTTTAATTGGTCATATGGACAGTAAACTTGACCTAAGTTTTATATATGCCTAAAAGCCAGCTCAGGAAGATCTCTTTTGTTGCTCAGGTGTGGCCTCTCTCTCTAAGCCTAACACAGCAAGTAATATCACTGTCCACCCACCCCTACCTAGGACATGACATCCAGGGGTAAAAGTCTTCCTGGCACCATGGGATCAACAATGTCATCCTGACTAAAAAGGAGAAAAGAAGTGTAACAAATAAGCTATCAGTGGCAGAGAGAGTACAAATAGAGTCAAGAGGCTACTTTGGAGGCCATATGCAAGCTTCAGTTAGATAGTGCTACCTACCATAATCTACCAAACCCCAACCAAAACCATTCCTGTCAACCCTAAAGAACAATTAGGGCATTAAAAAAGATTCTACAAAGGTTCCATGCACTAGGATAACTTCCAGAAACCTACAATCTCCAGATGGGTCCCCGAAACCAGGTAAGTCCTGAAATGCCAGATTTTCCAGAACACCAACTAGTTCTATTCCCTTATCCTATATTATCGACAGCCCCTTCCAACATAGAAAAATCTGGCCTTTTTTCCAGATTTTTCTGGAAATCTGGAATTTCCCATTCCATTTCCCATTGGGCATAGGACAAATACCCCTAAAGAGTGGAAGAAAGATCAAAGGTGATGGTGGAGGTAAACAGAAGGGTTTAACAGATGAGTACGATTGCTGAATCATTATACTGATATTTCCTTTAGTCTCTAGTACCTTAGAGCAGCTAGAAGTAAAAACTTAAAATTGTAGCCCATACCAAATTCTGAAATACGTTCTACAACTAACTGTGATGTACTCTGAAATTTCTTGATTATTGTATATATGTTATTTTGCACAAAAAGGAAAAATAAACCTTTTGAGTATAAAGTTTAATAATACTTATTAAAATAAAATTTATTTATATGAAAAAGAAGTTAACATCTGTGATTCTCATGACCAGCAACTACTAGCCATTTAAACCAATAGCAAAACAGAGTTAGCACACACTCAACTGGGCAGGTTTTCATCCAGTGGATCTTGGGGATGGACATGGTGTCTAGGATTACCTTAAGGTAAAATATATGGCCAAAGTTTTTTGGTTGGGTTAATGAATTTATTAATAAAAAAAATGTATCTTTATAATTGGATCATTTTCTATTCCTCTTAGGGTTAAGGACTAAACGCCAGGAGACCAAAAACAGAAATTTTCACTCTCACTAGTGTAAGTATCCACTTCAAAGCTAAGGGTTCAGGAGTATGAAAAAACATGTGCCTAAAGTCTTTAAAAAATAATACTTTAATGAAAATCAAATGGAATACAAAATTGTTACTTTATAAACCATATTTATTCTTTCATATCTAAAAACTCATTGCAAATTATTTTTATACCTTAATATTTTAAAGACATCAGTTACATTTTTATGGGATGTCAAATGGCTGGATTTAAAACTGATTAGCAAATACACCCATGAAATTCAATCATGGCTTATTCTGACAGGCTTCTTTATCTAGAAGGATATATCTTTTCACATGCACTTATTGGTTATCTGAAAATGTTTACTTGAAACAGAAGTCAAAGAGAGGCAATGATTATGCCATGAACTTTCACATCATAGGAAAAAGTTTTTAAATTTTTAAATCCTCTGGAAATGCTGACTAGAGACTGGAGGAAGGAACTCTTGCCAAAATCCTAATATCCCACTTATTCTACAATTAGCTTGGCTTTGCTGGGCTGTGAGAAAGAAACTCATTAAATCATAGAATAATAAGACCTTTTTTAACATAATAAGAATAAGACAAACCCTGAAATCTGAAAATAGCATCAACTTTGTATCAGAAGTCCAAATCTGCCCTAGGTATTAGATGTGCCTTCTCTGAACTTGAGTTCAGTCTGCTTGCTACAAAGGATTAAATCAGTATTTTATAAAAGGTATTTCAGGTACTTTCATAAATTATAATTTCTTTAATCTTCAAAAACATTGAGGGTTGATTTGTAACAGGGCACACAGATCCTAAGTTATTGAATTGGAATGTATTTCCTTTACTTTTGATGCCAAAATTGGAGCTGTTTCACCTACTACCTAACAGGATTTGGCTAACTTTCCACACCTCTGAGGATGGGAACAGAGACACTCAGGGAAAAGAGAGATTCAGGAAAATCTACGGGGACTGGGAGGTGGAAGAGTGTTGGGGATGGGATGTGGGTTCTACCATAGCACTATCATCATCACCAAGCCCAATTTTTCCTGTTTTGTCAGGTTCCTGTCTATATAAATGTGCTGTTAACCCCTTTTATAAACAGTCCCTTAAGGGGAAATCAATCAGGCAATCAATCATTCCCAACTGTGAGCCAGTACTCATCAGCATGGGACAGTGTCAGAGCCAAGGAGAGGAAAGGGACAGGATGCTGCCAACCACAGAAGCTCCTCTCCTCTTGTGAGGTTGGTAGCATGCTGCCTCACTGCCTTATCTCAATCAAGTCCCAGAGCCCCCAAATGCAGAAAAACCATCAATGAGTTTCAAAATTATTGCGTTACAAAAGATAGTATAGGTTATATAACTTTTAAACTTCCAGAAGAATGTGAAAAATCTGAAAATTAGAGAATAAAAAGATATTCTGGAGTAAAGCCCTTTCCAGATACATACAACTGTTTATTTTTCTATTCATATTTCTCAAGGAAAAGTACATTTTTTAAACAATTCTGATGGAAAGTAGATGGGAAAGTTATTTACAATTCTAAACATATAATTATGCTATCATTAAAACTGAAGATTTATAAATAGCGACAGAATGCAGATGTGATATACTTTTTTTTCTCCTAAGATGTCTATTCTGGAAGTGTTTATTTTCTTATTATTTTTCCTAATTGTGTGGTTTTCTGAAGAAAGTCTTTTAGCAGGAAATACCTTTCCAATCATTAGCATGATACTAAATATGAGAAAACTGAAAACCTTCATGGGGGATGACAGAGACACAGCAAAGGTAATGAGTAAGAAAAAGAAAAAGATTTGAGTTCTTCTCTCTCCTATGTTAGGCGAAGTGAATGAAGTTCATCACAGGTTCTAACTTCGAAAAATAACAGGTCGATGGTCTTAAATGTAAATTAATTACACTGTGAATTATCAAGTCCCCTGACCTCAACAAAAATAATTATCATGGAACTTTGTCCTGGCATAATAACTTACTCCAAGCTTCATAGTCATAGTCAGTCTTTACTCTAGAAATACAAAGTATTTCAAAATTGAGTCATTAGACCGGAGACCCGGGTTTGATTCCCGGAGCTTACCCATGTTAAAAAAAAAAAAATATTGAGTCATCAGTCTAATTCTTTGTACGATGATCTCATTTACCTTAATATAAAATGACGAGGCAAGAATGCTTGCCTGCCATGCCCAAGGACCCGGGTTCGATTCCCGGTGCCTGCCCATGTAAAAAAAAATATATATATATATATATACAATGACGGTTCAGACACATGCCCCACAAAAGGGGAATCATACTAATTTATTTTAGCATGCTTCCATTTATTTTCCAATGAAAAGAAAAATATATATGTGCTGATAATCTAATGACTTAGGTGGGAATGTCAATCTTTCAATTTCTGCTACTTATACCTTCCAAAGTTAAAGTATTATAGCAATTCAACTTAAATTTCAAGTTTGGTGTGCTTTAAAGAAATGCTTAACTATTTACTTGACATTTTGGCTCTTCAAGAACAAAAGCTATAATTTATTAAAAGTCTCCATTTTCCTGTTTACCCATTTTCCAATTTTCTTACATAGAGTTCACTCAGTAAATTTTAGTTCGACTATGCATAACCAATCAGCCACAAGCTTAATCTAATCCTGTTATTTAGCCCATGTTAGAAGTAAAATTATCTATTTCATGTAACTAGTTCTGTCTTTAAGACAAACCCATTCTAGGACTGACAACCTGAGTCCCTGAGGGAATATGGTGTCTTTAAGATTTAGCCTTCATGAGACTAAATGGACGCTGGACACACTTCCTAGAGAAGGGCTCCGCTTCCTTCTGAAGCTGACACAGCTGAAGTAAGTTTACACCAGTAGATTACTTCCAATAGGTAAAAACAGCTCTAGTGAATTTTGTACAGAGAGAGTTCATGAGGGAAAACTTACCTGATGGAATCTCATCCACCTTTTTTCAAAAGGCCATGGATTACATAGCTTTTTCTACTAGTAAAGATACTCATAACAACTCCAAACTCACAGAAAGCAAAGGGATAATTTAGCTGAACTCATTTTACTGTTGGGGGAACTGAGATCTAAGAAGGTTTTAAAAAAAAATGGAGGGCATAATACTGAAAAGGAAATGACTCTTATTATCCGCATGCAAGGTCTTTTACCATCTTTAACTTCTCTTAAAATGTCAAAACTTACTCAGTCTTTCTGGGTTCTTCTAAATACAGTTGGGGTGAATCGGCTGCTGTGCGACCTGCAGTAAGTTCTGAGCCTCCACGCTCCACTGGCAATGGGAACCAATAAGCAGAGATGTGATGTGAATTTGAAAAGATGTCCACAAGGTCATTTTGAATGCATGTGGGAAGCCATAAAAAAAATGGCATCGATTTTAATTACTAGTTCTTGGATTAAAAATTTATTCTAAAATATCCTTTGCTAACATTCTTAACATTATTATAATGTATAATTCTACCTATCGAAGATTTAAGGTATATAGTTTTTAATTTTAATAATACCAAACAATTTTTAAATAATAGTATGGAATATCTATTACTGAAGCTGCAACCTCTATTTAATTAATTTCTTAATATCAAATTTACAGTATCTCATGATACAGAATTTAAAATATTGCCAACACTACATTCCATACATTCCCCTTTTGGAATGTGTATGTATACGGATATTTAATCGTGATCTATGTGTTTGGCTTTCTTTTAATACTAACGATAAAAGTACATTGATGAATTGGTAATATACTCCAGGCTGTATTTTGTGGGGGCAAAGGACGGATGATTGGGTATTATAACCTGCATAGACTGGGGCACTTTGATAGCTTTACTGCTATTGCTTTCTTCCCTTCTTCCTCCAGAGGGCTTGACAGCAACTCAGGAGAGTATTAAGTCTACATTACAAAGCGTCACAAACAAAATGCATCACAGGCCTGCTCTGTCTCAGCTTGTCACTCAATTAGGAACACAGCTTCACATCAGACCCAGTACAGATAGGTAGGAGGTAAAAAGTCATCTGACGAATGTTCAAGGATTTCGTAGTATATACAAAATATAAAGTGAAAATAAAGAATTATTTGTTGCATTCCTATTTCATCAAAATAGAGTAAGGGAAGAGGAGGAGGAGAAACAGAAGGTGGAAGACAAGGGCTGTGCTTGCCTTTCCTTCTACTGGAAAGGGAAAAACAATGTGGTGTTTTCAACTGAAATACTTTGCCCAAAGAATGAAAGACACACTTTTGGGAATTGAATAAAAATCAAGAATAAACAAATTTAAACACCTGCCCCTATCGTCCCTGGAGCATAGTAGAGAAACATTTTAACTATAAAGTTTTCTCATTTAACAATAATAATTACAAGGATTGAAGTTGATTTAACAGAGTACACCCCTTTAAATAATAAATTCCATTCACAAATGCTTAAACACCCTAAACAACATTCACATATTTTAAATATTCCTTATTGCTATGAATTACATCCAAGGCCTAACCAGAAACATAATACTCTGATGATCAAAAACCTTCCCAAACATCTATACAGCACTGGAAAACATATTTGGTTACATTTGCTTACACATAGGACAGTAGTAAATATACTTATCTTAAATGTTCATGCTTTTGACATAATTAAATTATCTTATACCTTTCAAATACAATTCCATTTTAAACTGGAACCACAAGGCTAATTTGTCAGGTTATATAACTCATCATATTCTGATTAAAAAAAAAAAAGGTGGAATAAAAAATGCACATGGATGGTCTCAACAGTAAAAAATTATATCCATAAACCCAGAAGTATTTCATACTTTCACTCATGCTAATGGGCAAAAAATCCATTTGTGCTCACTTTCAATTATTTCTCACAAATACATCTTCCTTATCATCCTCGTGATTTTCCTTCTGAAATCTGGTCCCTGTTATTACGTTGGCTAAGTATCAGAGTCTCCTCACTGCTCTCTGGGCTTCATGCATCCACCTCCCATTCTCTGTGGCCAGGGACACTTGTTTCCACACTACTTCAGCTGTTACTATCTGCCTCAAAGACCACCTATGCTCTTCCTCACTGAATTCATCTTAGGGCCGGCCTTCTCTACTACATTCAAAGCATGTATGCAGTGCTTCAGTCACACTGCAAGTGTGTGGGGTGACCACACCAGCTCTGTGCTCTTTAGGACACACACATTTTGTATTTGTCTGAACACTGTTAACTGTTCTTAACAAAGGGGCCCAAACATATATAATAGTTCAAACACAACAGGAGTTCACTTGATGATCACAAAATTGCACAGGACAAATGAACAGGTCAGCAGAACAAAGCCTGTTCCATGTGTACACAGAGACCCTGGCTGACAGAGGGAGTGCCATTTTCTACATGGAGCTTCCAAGTGATCCTTGGACATTGTCTCCAATAAGTCAGAAAACAATAGGAACCTAAATGAACAGGCAAGGGGGATTGTCATGGAGCCAAACTTGGGCAGAGGCACGTGGCCAGTAGGCAGGTGATCACATGGGATCACACCTCTCTCCAAGGGAAACTCCACAAGGGAGGGACAACTCGATTTCCGGGCCACGGCTTTCTTTATCCTTGCATGTTTTCCTACTCCATCCGTCCTGCTGAACTTCACCTGTTAATTAATGCCTGGGTCTAGTTTTAAAGCTCTCGTTCATTGCTGTTTGGGCCCACCAACTAGAAATGATCTTTGACTTCCAGATTTTTTTGTATTTCAGTCTTCAGACATTCAAACTACTTCACTTAATCTCACACGCACACACACACACACACACACACACACACACACACGTAAACCCCCACAAGCTCTCCTTCAAGCTCGCAACAACTCCCAGGCATCAGGAATTACTCACTCTTGTACTCCACATGCATAGGGCTGACAGTCTGCAGTGTAAGTACTTTACAAATGTTTGTTGAATAACTTAATAAATGGGACTTTATGTATGTTCATTTCAGTACATTAGACTCAAGCCCACTTGAATTGTATTAGAAAATGCACTTCAAAATGCAAAGCTAAATTTTGCTTTGTGGGTAACTATTTCAGAGCAAAGAATTCCCTTCTAAATAAGTTGTGAGCCTCTGCCTTTCTGGCCACTACTGTCTTAGGAGGACGCAAAAGCTTTGTTATCATCAGTCAAAGGTTGGCATTTTGATGCAACTAGAATGTGTGCAGGACAGCAGCACAGAAAATTCTCACACTGAGAGGCAGTCAGGGACTATAAGGAAATCCCATCTCTCTGCCTTTTCTTCAGAAAGTGTAGACTATATCTGCTACCTGGTTATGTGGAACAAAGAAATAATGAACAAGAGTCAGTTATTCCCCAATGGTTTCTTTCATTCACTTTGAAAAATGACTACTTCATCCTGACACCAGGAGCTTAAATGGTGACACGTCCTTGAAGAACTTCATTAGAAAGGATACTCCATCCTTTCTCATTCTGTCCTTCTCTTCTGTACTCAGCTTGCCTGAAAAAGCTATGACTCAGTGCTCTGACTACATGTCACCAATAATCATCCAACAACTATGTAAGGGAAAAACACTTTAACTTTAAAAATAAAGCCAACTTTTAAAAACCTTGAAAGAATAGGTTTATTTCTCCCAACCCCTCAAGGGAAATTTGAAGATGTCTTTCGTTTTTTCAAAGATCTCGTTCTTAGATAACCTTAGCGAACATCATTAACCATTTTTCGCAATCTGCCTGAAAGGTGGTGACAGAGCTGTAGATTTCTGACAAAAATCATCACCCTAAATGGTTCTTCAGTGCCTAGAGCATGTACATGGCTTGAAGGGGGAACCTATGGAGAAGGAAGACAAGGTTGAGCCCATGAACAGAGAAATGGGGAGTCTGCCTGTGGTATACGAATGGGTAAGGATTGTGTGCTGATTTGAAAGGATGCATGTACTCTACAAAAGTCATGTTTTAAACAAAATCTCATTTCACAGAGGGAGAATAATTGAATTTAATTCAATACTGTATGCAATTAAATCATCTCCCTGGAGATGTAACCCAATCAAGAGTGGTTGTTAAGGTGGATTAGGGGAGATGTGTCTCCACCCATTTAAGTGAATCTTGATTGGTCTACTGGAGCCCTATAAAAGAGGAAACATTTTAGAGTATAAGACAGATTTCTGAGAGAGCAGAGAGTCTACAAGCCAGCGATCTTTTGGAGAAGAAGAAGGAAAACGCTTCCTAGGGAGCAGGAGAGGAAACTAGCAGATGACACCATATTAGCCACGTGCCATTCCAGGTGAGAAAAGAAACCCTGATCATGCTTACCGTGTGCCTTTCCACTTGAGAGAGAAACCCTGAACTTCCTGAGCCTTCCTGAATCAAGGTATACTTCCCTGCACGATTTAGACTGAACATTTCTATGGACTTGTTTTAACTGGGAGATTTTATCAGCCTTACAACTGTAAACCAGCAACTTATTAAATTCCCCCTTTTAAAAGCCATTTCGTTTCTGATATATCGCATTCTGGCAGCTAGCAAACTAGAACACACTGATACACGGTGCCTCCGTGGTGTACCACACAAATGCCAAAAGCATCTAAAGAGTCTCTGATAATCTGATTCCATCCTGTCAACCCAACTCAGGGCATTGACTGTATCCTGAAAACACCTGTTTTCCCTTCCAGAAGACAGCATGTCATTTACACTCCTGTACCTCTGCCTTTACAGTTCCCGTTTCCTGAATTAAATTTCTAAGAACTTTAGGGATTTAAAAACAAATTTTTTTTGTTAATAAAACCAATCAACACACAAACATGAACACTCTTAATGTATGAACATTCCATACTTGGTGTATAACCAATGGCTCACAATATCATCACATAGTTGTATATTCATCACCATGATCATTTCTCAGAACATTTACATCACTCCAGAAAAAGAAATAAAAACAAAAAAGAAAAAACTAATACATACCATATTCCTTACTCCTTCCTCTCACTGATGACTAGTATTCCCCTCTATCCAATTTATTTTAACATTTGTTCGCCTTATTATTTATTTTAACCCATATTTTTTAATACTCATCTGTCCATACTGTAAATGAAAGGAGCATCAGAACAAGGTTCACAATCACACAGTCACTCTGAGAAAGGTATATTATTATACAATCATCTTAAAGAAACATGGCTACTGGAATACAGCCCTACAGTTTCAGGCACTTCCCTCTAGCCTCTCTAATATACCTTAAAATATAAAGGGGTTATCTATATAATAAATAAGAATAACCTCAAAGATAATCTCTCGACTCTATTTGAAATCTCTCAGCAATTGAAGCTTTATTTTGTCTCATTTCTCTCTTACCCCTTTCAGTCGAGAAGGTTTTCTCAATCCCTTGATGCTGAGTCCCAGCTCATTCTAGGATTTCTGTCCCATGTTGCCAGGGAGATTTATACCACTGGGAGTCATGTCCCATGTTGCCAGGGAGATTTATACCCCTGGGAGTCATGTCCCATGTAGAAAGTGGGAGGGCAGTGAGTTTGCTTGCCATGGTGGCTGAGAGGCCACACCTCAGCAAAAAAAGATGGCTTTTGGGGGTGACTCCTAGGCCTAACTTTTAGTAGGCTTAACCTATCCTTTGTGGGGATAAGTTTCATATGAACAAACCTCAAGACTGAGGGCTCAGTCTATTGATTTTGTTGACCTCAAGGTTTGCAAAAATATCAGGCCATCTCCAAATGAGGAAGATGAATTTTCCCCCTTTCTTTCCATTCCCCCAAGGGGACTTTGCAAACACTTTTTTATTCACTGTTCAAATCACTGGGATTTATGGGGCCATCACTCTGGACAAATCTACAAAATCTCATGCCCTACTCAACGTTCCATGTACCTATGGCGTTCAACTAAACTGTCCATATAAGTTATATTAGGAGATGCACTAGTCAAAATCTAAATTTTGCAGCAAATAAACAATTTTTGCTTTAGTCTCACAGATAAGTTAAAACTTCAGAATAAGAATTACCACCTACTTTCAATACCCTGCAATATTGTCATTATGTTGTTCTTTCTCATGCAAAAACATTTTTTAATTTGTACATTTAGTCACTATCATTATACATTCTAGGTGTTTCTAGAGTATACCATCTCAGTCTTTGTCTCTCTTTCCTTCTAATTTCATTTGCGCCCCCAGGACTCCAACTTCTATAATTCTCACATTCAGCTTCATTCAGTATACCAACATTATTGTATTACAGTTAGGTAGTATTATGCTATCCATTCTAGTTTGCTAGCTGCCAGAATGCAATATACCAGAACGGGAATGGCTTTTAAACAGTAGAATTTAGGGGCCAAGATGGCGGTTTAGCAATGTCCATGTTTCACTTCGCCCTCCAGAACAACTACTAAATAACCAGAAACAATACAGAACAGCTCCTGGGGCCACATCAGCGACCGGACACACAGCGAACCCCAGCCTGGACCAGCTGGACTGGCTGCAAGCCTCTCCAGAACCATGAGTTCCGCAAGCTGCAATGGCCGGTGCCCCTCACCCACAGGCTGCTTCCGAGAGGGGAAAGGAAAGAAACTTTAACAGCAGCAGGGGTTGAGCCAAACCAAACACCAATTGTGGCATTAATTGACAAATTCTGACTACTAAAAATAGTCCCCCAGCTCAGGTGAACCTGGTCAAAGCAGAGGTTGCTCATTTTTGCCCCGGCACAGGAGGGGCAGGTCTGACATAAAAAGAACAAAAAAAAAGGAAACAGAGGTTTTGGGGCTGTGTTTCTACAAAGGATTGACTGCCTTTGGATTCAGCAGCAGGACTTCTCTAGCTGCAACTGCCGCAGGCATAGGCAGAAACAAGCTCATGTGAGGACTGGTCTGGAACCTGTGCTTTCCCCAGGGGAGCCTTCCCCAGGGAAGCCCAACTGAGGTGGAATCCCTCCCTTAAGGAATTCAGACACCAGGTCTTGGTAATTTGAAGCCATTAAAACCAGCCTACAACCTCTCCTCTGTCTCCACCACGCCCCCAGCAGGGAGAGTCTGCCAAAGTTAAAGGTACCCCATCATCTTATGCTGGTGGGACCTGCAGGCAGATAAATGCCACTTACTGGGCAGGATAAGAAAAAAAGAGTCCAGAGACTTCACAGCAAAGTCTTTCAACCTGCTGAGTCTCACTCGCAGAGAAAATTGACACACGTGACTCTTTCTCCTGACAGGAGAACAGTCTGGCTTGGGAAAACCTGGCTGGGGTCTATAAAACCTAAGCGGACCCTCCTAAGGGTAGGGGGAAAAAGGCACCATAAAAGCAGGGATGAAAGAAGAAAACAAGAACTGAAAAATTCTCCTCTGTTAAACAAAACCTAAGCTGGAGGTCCAGAATAAGTTGAACTGAATATCAAAGAACAGATATTTCTGTCAGATAGTCACTATCAATATACATTCTAGGTGTTTCTAGAGTATACCATCTCAGTCTTTATCGTCTCTCTTTCCTTCTAATTTCATTTGCACCCCCAGGCCTCCAACTTTTATCATTCTCACATTCAGCTTCATTCAGTATACTAACATTATTATATTACAGTTAGGTAGTAGTATGCAATCTGTTCTAGTTTGCTAGCTGTTTTCTTCATCCAGCAAGAAAACCCTAGGTAAAGGAAGTGAAAGCAATCTCCAGAATAAACTACTGAAGGTAATTAAATACCTAGACGCCAGCAAAAAACAACAAATCACACCAGGAAAATGAAGATATGGCCCAATAAAAGGAACAAACCAACAATTCAAATGAGTTACAGGAGCTGAAACAATTAATTCAGAATATATGAACAGACATGGAAAACCTCATCAAAAACCAAATCAATGAATTGAGAGAAGATATAAAGAAGGCAAGGAATGAACAAAAAGAAAAAATTGAAAGTCTGAAGAAACAAATCACAGAGCTTATGGGAATGAAAGGCACAGTAGAAGAGATGAAAGAAACAATGGAAACCTACAATGGTAGATTTCAAGAGGCAGAAGATAGGATTAGTGAACTGGAGGATGGAACATCTGAAATTCGACAAGATACAGAAACTATAGGGAAAAAAATGGAAAATTATAAGCAGGGACTCAGGGACCTGAAGGACAATATGAAGTGCACAAATATACGTGTTGTGGGTGTCCAAGAAGGAGCAGAGAAAGGGAAAGGAGGAGAAAAACTAATGGAGGAAATTATCACTGAAAATTTCCTAACTCTTATGAAAGACTTAAAATTACAGATCCAAGAAATGCAGTGTACCCCAAAGAGAATAAATCCAAAAAGATGTCCTCCAAGACACTTACTAATCAGAATGTCAGAAGTCACAAAGAGAAAGAGAGAATCTTGAAAGCAGCAAGAGAAAAGCTATCCAAAGTATAGTATACAAAGGAAACACAGTAAGACTATGCGTAGATCTCTCATCAGAAACCATGGAGGCGAGAAGACACTGGGATGACATAATTAAATTACTAAAAGAGAAAAACTTCAAACCAAGAATTCTATATCCAGCAAAACTGTCCTTCAAAAATGAGGGAGAAATTAAAACATTTTTGGACAAAAAATCATTGAGAGAATTTGTGACCAAGAGACCAGCTCTGCAAGAAATACTAAAGGGAGCACTAGAGACAGATATGAAAACATGGAGGAGAGAGGTGTGGAGAAGAGAGTAGAAAGGAAGACTATGAGCAAAGGTAAAAAGAAGGAAAATTAGACGTGACATATAAAATCCAAAAGGCAAAATGGGAGAAGAAAGTATTACTAGTACAGTAATAACACTAAATGGTAATGAATTAAACTCTAATCAAAGGACACAGTCCGGGAGAATGGATTAAAAAACAGGACCCATCTATACGCTGTTAACAGGAAACACATATTAGACCCAAAGACAAACAAAAGTTGAAAGTGAAAGGTTGGGAAAAGATATTTCATGCAAATAACAATCAGAAAGGAGCAGGAGTAGCTATACTAATATACAACAAATTAGACTTCAAATGACAAAGAAGGATACTATGTACCCATAAAAGGAACAGTTCAGCACAAAGACATAAAAATCATAAATATGTAGGCACTGAACCAGAATGCTCCAAAATACATGTTGCAAACACTAAAAAGAGAAATAGACACATCTGCCATAATACTTGGAGACTTCAATTTCCCATTCTCATCAATGGACAGAACATCTAGACAGAGGATCAAAAAGAAACAAAGAATTTGAATAATACAATAAATGAGGTAGACTTATAGAACATTACACCCAACAACAGCAGGATACGCCTTTTTCCCAAGCGCTCATGGATCATTCTCGAGGATAGATGATATGCTGGGTCACAAACCAAAGTTTCAATAAATTTAAAAAGACTGAAATCATACAAAACACTTTCTCAGATCATAAATGAATGAAGCCGGAAATCAATAACAGGCAGAACACCAGAAAATTCACAAATATGTAGAGGCTTAACAACACACTCTTAAACAACCAGTGGGTCAAGAAAGAAATTACACAAAGAAATCAGCAAATATCTCAAGGCAAAAGAAAATACAACATATCAACACTTACGGGACACAGCAAAGACAGTGCTAAGAGGGAAATCTATTGCCCTAAATCCCTATATCAAAAAAGAAGAAAGGGCAAAAATCGAGGAATTAACTATCGACTTGGAAGAACTAGAGAAAGAACAGTTAACTAACCCCAAAGCAAGCAAAAGGAAAGAAATAACAAAGATTAGAGCAGAAAGAAATGAAATTGAGAACATGAAAACAATTGAGAAAATCAATAAAACCAGAAGCTGCTTCTATGAGAAAATCAGTAAGACTGATGAACCCTTCGCAAGACTGACAAAAAGAAGAGAAAGGATGCAAATAAATAAAATCAGAAATGGAAGAGGAGACATAATCACTGACCCCAGAGAAATAAAGGCAGTAACGACAGGATACTATGAACAACTTTAGGCTAATAAACAACAATGTAGATAAATGGACAACTTCCTAGAAAGGCATTAAAAACCAACTTTGACTAGAGAAGAAAAAGATGACTTCAACAAAACAATCACAAGTAAACAAATTGAATCAGTCATTCAAAAGCTTCCCAAAAAGAAAAGTTAAGGACAGATGACTTCACATGGAAATTCTACCAAACATTACAGAAAGAATTAGTACCAATCCTGCTTAAACTCTTCCCAAAAATTGAAGAAGGAAAGATACCTAATTCATTCTACAAAGCCAACATCACCCTCATACCAAAGCCAGACAAAGATATTACAAAAAAAAAAAACTACAGACCAATCTCACTAATGGATATAGATGCAAAAATCCTCAACAAAATTTTAGAAAATAAAATCCAGCAACACATTAACAGAATTAAACATCATGACCAAGTAGGATTAATCCCAGGTATGCAAGGATGGTTCAACATAAGAAAATCAACTAATGTAATATACCATATCAACAAATCAAAGCAGAAAAAACACATGATCATCTTGATTAATGCAGAAAAGGCATTTGACAAAATTCAACACCCTTTCCTGTTGAAAACACTTCAAAGGACAGGAACAAAAGTGTCATGGTCAGGGACAAGTGTCAACTTGGCCAAGTTGTGGTACCTATTTACCTGGTTGGGAAAGTGATAGCCTGTCTGTTGCAATGAGGACATTTCATAAAATTGTTCATAAAATGAACAATGATTGTTCATGAACACATCAGCTGCATCCACAGCTGATTCCACTTGCAATCAGACAAAGGGGCGTGCCTTCTACAATTAGTGATGCTTAATCTAATCACAGGAAGCCTTTTAAGGAGGATTCAGAGGAGACAGGTTCTATTCCTGCTTCGGCTGGTGAGCCTCTCCTGTGCAGTTCGTCCAGACCCTCCATCGGAGTCGTCGGCTTCACAGCATGCCCTGTGGATTTTGGACTCATCACTACCGCGGTCGCGTGAGACACTTTTGTAAATTTTATATTTACAAAATAAATATATTCTGTTGATTCTGTTTCTCTAGAGAACCCTAACTAATACATCTTGTTACCAGGAGTGGTTCTTAAGAAATGGAATCTTAAAAATGGGTTTTATGAATGGCTTTTTACTCTGACTGGACTCAGAGACACTAAGGACTCTGATTTCCGTAATCAGAATGACACTCCCAATTCATGGAGTGAGTTGGCAAAAGAGAAAGTTAAAATATCATCATTCGATTCTCCTAATGCTTTGCTTGTACGAAGCCAGACACGGGGGATAATGTTTTTGACACATTTACAGAGTTTTGTAGAAATAAGAGGTATAGAGATGTTGGCTGGTTGTTATTAGATACACTGTATACATTAATGAGTGAAAGGGATGGGCTTAAGGCTTCAAACGAGAAGTTTAAGCGCCGTCTGAAAGATTTAGATGTTTCTAAGAGTATCCTGAAGGAAAATCCTATTTCCTATAGCTGTAGACTTGAGATCTCTGAAAATCAGACTCAGAATCTTATTGTTAGAGTAGCAACTTTACAAACGAGAACTGAAATCTCAGTCTTGCATGCTGTCTGCCGTTAAAGTCAGTGCATTGATTGGAAAGGAGTGGGACCCTGAAAAATGGGATGGTGACATACGGATTAATAATGATGTCAGGGATGAGGATGAAACCCTAGATCATGCTGAGTCTGCTCTAGATAACCCTGTAATAGTTTGCCCTGAGGACATAACTGCCCCACCTCCAGGCTGCCCTGAAGAGTTGGCTACCAAACCTCCTCCTGAAGGGATTAGGCCTAGAGTGATTAATCCTGTTTCAGCAGATGAAATTGCAAACGAAGGCCCTGAAGCAAATGGCTTGGAAGATATTTCTAATTCTTTTCATGACCCACCACTACCACCCCTCATTTCTTCCAGACCTATAACTAGACTAAAGTCCCAACAGGCCACTAAAGGTGAGGTACAAAGTATCACACATGAGGAGGTACATTATACTCCAAAAGAAATGTGTGAGTTTTCCAATTTATAAAGGCAAAAAACAGGGGAATATGTGTGGCAATGGATTTTAAGAGTGTGGGATAATGGTGGGAGGAATATAAGGCTGGATCAGGCTGAATTTATTGATATGGGCCCATTAAGCAGAAATTCTGCATTCAATCTTATAGCTCCAGGGGTTAGAAAAGGTGTTAACAGTTTGTTTGGGTGGTTGGTTGAAACATGGATCAAAAGGTGGACAACATTACCTGAGGTTGAAATGTCAGAACTGCCCTGGTATAATGTAGATGAGGGGATCAAGAGGCTTAAAGAGATTGGGATGTTAGAGTGAATTTATCATGCAAAGCCTGCTCTTACACCCCAGGAATGTCCAGAGGATGCACCTTTTACGAGAACAGTGAGAAATAAATTTGTGACACTAGCACCATCATCCCTAAAGAGCTCTATGGTTGCACTTCTCTGTAGGGCAGATATTACTGTAGGAACTGCTGTCACTGAGCTGGAATCCTTAAACACAATGGGGATGACAGGATCCCGAGTTGGCAGAAGCCAGGTGGCAGCACTTAATCACCAAAGACAGGGTAGACGTGGGTATTATAATAGACAACAAACTCAAAGGAGGCATCAAAATTATATGACACGCAGAGATTTGTGGCATTGGCTAGTAAATCATGGGGTGCCTAAAAATACAATAGAAGGGCAGTCTACAAAATTCTTGTTGGAGCTGTATAAACAAAAGAGTTCTAGGTCAAGGGAACAGAAGTCTAACCTGAATTACAAAAACACAGAGTCACGGCCCCTTAACCAATTTCCAGACTTGAAACAGTTTACAGACCCTGAGCCCCTTGAATGAAGGGGAGGCCAGGTCCCTATGGGGGAGAAACCTGTTACACTGCCACAAATTTATACTGTTAATCTTCCTCCAAGCCTTCCCCAAGGAGACCAATGGCCTTTTACCAGGGTAACTGTGCACTGGAGAAAAGGAAATGACCAGATATTTTGGGGATTAGACGCCGATTCAGAAGTGACATTAATTCTAGGGGACCCAACACGTCACTCTGGACTACCAGTCATTGTGGGGGCTTATGGAGGCCAGGTGATCAATGGAGTTTTAGCTCAGACTCGTCTCACAGTGGGTCCAGTGGGCCCCCGGACCCACTCTGTAGTTATTTTCGCAGTTCCGGAATATATAATTGGCATAGACATACTAAGCAACTAGCAGAATCACCACACTGGCTCTCTAACTCATGCAGTGAGGCTGTTATGGTGGGTAACGCAAAGTGGAAGCCACTAGAACTGCCCCTACTAAGCAAACAGTAAATCAGAAGCAATACCGTATTCCTGGAGGGATTGTAGAGATTACTGCCACTCTTAAGGACTTGAAAAATGCAGGGGTGGTGATTCCCACCACATCCCTGTTCAACTCTATTTGGCCTGTGCAGAAAACGGATGGGTCTTGGAGGATAACGGTGGATTATCATAAACTCAACCAGGTGGTAACTCCAATTGTAGTTGCAGTTCCAGATATGGTATCATTGCTTGAGCAAATCAATACATCCCCTGGTACCTGGTATGCAGCTATGGATCTGGCAAATGCTTTTTTCTCAATAGCTATTAGTAAGGACCACCAGAAACAGTTTGTTTTCAGCTGGCAAGGTGAGCAATATACTTTCACTGTGATACTTCAGGGGTATATCAACTCTCCAGCCCTATGTCATAAACATGTTCACAGAGATCTTGATCGTTTCTACCTTCCACAAGACATCACACTGGTCCATTATATATTTTTTTTTCTTTCTTTTTTTTTTTTTTTTTATTAACGGAAAGAAAAAAAAGAAATTAACACAACATTTAGAAATCATACCATTCTACATATGCACTCAGTAATTCTTAACATCATCACATAGATGCATGATCGTTGTTTCTTAGTACATTTGCATCAGTTTAGAGGAACTAGCAACACAACAGAAAAAGATATAAAATGTCAATATAAAGAAAAGAAATAAAAGTAGTAGTAATAGTAAAAAACAACAACAACAAACAAACCAACAAGCAAACAAAAACAAAAAAAAACCCTATAGCTCAGATGCAGCTTCATTCAGTATTTTAACATGATTACTTTACAATTAGGTATTATTGTGCTGTCCATTTTTGAGTTTTTGTATCTAGTCCTGTTGCACAATCTGTATCCCTTCAGCTTCAATTACCCATTGTCTTACCCTGTTTCTAACTCCTGCTGAACTCTGTTACCAATGACATATTTCAAGTTTATTCTCGAATGTCCGTTCACAACAGTGGGACCATACAGTATTTGTCCTTTAGTTTTTGGCTGGATTCACTCAGCATAATATTCTCTAGGTCCATCCATGTTATTACATGGTTCACAAGTTTATCTTGTCTTAAAGCTGCATAATATTCCATCGTATGTATATACCACAGTTTGTTTAGCCACTCTTCTGTTGATGGAGATTTTGGCTGTTTCCATCTCTTTGCAATTGTAAATAACGCTGCTATAAACATTGGTGTGCAAATGTCCGTTTGTGTCTTTGCCCTTAAGTCCTTTGAGTAGATACCTAGCAATGGTATTGCTGGGTCGTATGGCAATTCTATATTCAGCTTTTTGAGGAACCGCCAAACTGCCTTCCACAGTGGTTGCACCCTTTGACATTCCCACCAACAGTGAATAAGTGTGCCTCTCTCTCCGCATCCTCTCCAGCACTTGTCATTTTCTGTTTTGTTGATAATGGCCATTCTGGTGGGTGTGAGATGATATCTCATTGTGGTTTTGATTTGCATTTCTCTAATGGCCAGGGACATTGAGCATCTCTTCATGTGCCTCTTGGCCATCCGTATTTCTTCTTCTGGTAGGTGTCTGTTTAAGTCTTTTTCCCATTTTGTAATTGGGTTGGCTGTCTTTTTGTTGTTGAGTTGAATAATCTCTTTATAAATTCTGGATACTAGACCCTTATCTGATATGTCATTTCCAAATATTGTCTCCCATTGTGTAGGCTGTCTTTCTATTTTCTTGATGAAGTTCTCTGATGCACAAAAGTGTTTAATTTTGAGAAACTCCCATTTATTTATTTCCTTCTTCAGTGTTCTTGCTTTAGGTTTAAGGTCCATAAAACCACCTCCAGTTGTAAGATCCATAAGATATCTCCCAACATTTTCCTCTAACTGTTTTATGGTCTTAGACCTAATGTTGAGATCTTTGATCCATTTTGAGTTAACTTTTGTATAGGGTGTGAGAGATGGGTCTTCTTTCATTCTTTTGCATATGGATATCCAGTTCTCTAGGCACCATTTATTGAAGAGACTGTTCTGTCCCAGGTGAGTTGGCTTGACTGCCTTATCAAAGATCAAATGTCCATAGATGAGAGGGTCTATATCTGAGCACTCTATTCGATTCCATTGGTCGATATATCTATCTTTATGCCAATACCATGCTGTTTTGACCACTGTGGCTTCATAATATGCCTTAAAGTCAGGCAGCGCGAGACCTCCAGCTTCGTTTTTTTTCCTCAAGATGTTTTTAGCAATTCGGGGCACCCTGCCCTTCCAGATAAATTTGCTTATTGGTTTTTCTATTTCTGAAAAATATGTTGTTGGGATTTTGATTGGTATTGCATTGAATCTGTAAATCAATTTAGGTAGGATTGACATCTTAACTATATTTAGTCTTCCAATCCATGAACACGGTACGCCCTTCCATCTATTTAGGTCTTCTGTGATTTCTTTTAACACTTTTTTGTAGTTTTCTTTATATAGGTTTTTTGTCTCTTTGGTTAAATTTATTCCTAGGTATTTTATTCTTTTAGTTGCAATTGTAAATGGGATTCGTTTCTTGATTTCTACCTCAGCTTGTTCATTACTAGTGTATAGAAAAGCTACAGATTTTTGAATGTTGATCTTGTAGCCTGCTACTTTGCTGTACTCATTTATTAGCTCTAGTAATTTTGTTGTGGATTTTTCTGGGTTTTCTACATATAGTATCATATCGTCTGCAAACAGTGATAGTTTTACTTCTTCCTTTCCAATTTTGATGCCTTGTATTTCTTTTTCTTGTCTAATTGCTCTGGCTAGAACCTCCAACACAATGTTGAATAATAGTGGTGATAGTGGACATCCTTGTCTTGTTCCTGATCTTAGGGGGAAAGTTTTCAATTTTTCCCCATTGAGGATGATATTAGCTGTGGGTTTTTCATATATTCCCTCTATCATTTTAAGGAAGTTCCCTTGTATTCCTATCCTTTGAAGTGTTTTCAACAGGAAAGGATGTTGAATCTTGTCAAATGCCTTCTCTGCATCAATTGAGATGATCATGTGATTTTTCTGCTTTGATTTGTTGATATGGTGTATTACATTAATTGATTTTCTTATGTTGAACCATCCTTGCATACCTGGGATGAATCCTACTTGGTCATGATGTATAATTCTTTTAATGTGTTGCTGGATACGATTTGCTAGAATTTTATTGAGGATTTTTGCATCTGTATTCATTAGAGAGATTGGTCTGTAGTTTTCTTTTTTTGTAATATCTTTGCCTGGTTTTGGTATGAGGGTGATGTTGGCTTCATAGAATGAATTAGGTAGTTTTCCCTCCACTTCGATTATGCTGAAGAGTTTGAGGAGAGTTGGTACTAATTCTTTCTGGAATGTTTGATAGAATTCACATGTGAAGCCGTCTGGTCCTGGACTTTTCTTTTTAGGGAGGTTTTGAATAACTAATTCAATCTCTTTACTTGTGATTGGTTTGTTGAGGTCGTCTATTTCTTCTTGAGTCAAAGTTGGTTGTTCATGTCTTTCCAGGAACCTGTCCATTTCTTCTAAATTGTTGTATTTATTAGTGTAAAGTTGTTCATAGTATCCTGTTATTACCTCCTTTATTTCTGTGAGGTCAGTAGTTATGTCTCCTCTTTCATTTCTAATCTTATTTATTTGCATCCTCTCTCTTCTTCTTTTTGTCAATCTTGCTAAGGGCCCATCAATCTTGTTGATTTTCTCATAGAACCAACTTCTGGTCTTATTGATTTTCTCTATTGTTTTCATGTTTTCAATTTCATTGATTTCTGCTCTAATCTTTGTTATTTCTTTCCTTTTGCTTGCTTTGGGATTAGTTTGCTGTTCTTTCTCCAGTTCTTCCAAGTGGACAGTTAATTCCTGCATTTTTGCCTTTTCTTCTTTTCTGATAAAGGCATTTAGGGCAATAAATTTCCCTCTTAGCACTGCCTTTGCTGCATCCCATAAGTTTTGATATGTTGTGTCTTCATTTTCATTTGCCTCTAGGTATTTACTAATTTCTCTTGCAATTTCTTCTTTGACCCACTTGTTGTTTAAGAGTGTGTTGTTGAGCCTCCATGTATTTATGAATTTTCTGGCACTCCGCCTATTATTGATTTCCAACTTCATTCCTTTATGATCCGAGAAAGTGTTGTGTATGATTTCAATCTTTTTAAATTTGTTAAGACTTGCTTTGTGACCCAGCATATGGTCTATCTTTGAGAATGATCCATGAGCACTTGAAAAAAAGGTGTATCCTGCTGTTGTGGGATGTAATGACCTATAAATGTCTGTTAAGTCAAGTTCATTTATAGTAATATTCAGGTTCTCTATTTCTTTATTGATCCTCTGTGTAGATGTTCTGTCCATTGATGAGAGTGGTGAATTGAAGTCTCCAACTATTATGGTTGTGCTGGTTTGAAAGGAAGTATGCCCCCTAAGAAAAGTCATGTTTTAATATAAATCCCATTTCTTAAAGGTAGAATAGTCTCTATTCAATGCTGTGTATTTGGGACTGTGATGGGATCATCTCCCTGGTTGATGAGATTTAGTTAAGAATGGTTGTTAAACTGGATTAGGGGATGATATGTCTCCACCCAACTGAGTGGGTCTTGATTAGTTTCTGAAGTCCTATAAAAGAGGAAACATTTTGGAGAATGAGAGATTCAGAGAGAGCAGAGAATGCTGCAACACTACAAAGCAGAGAGTCCACCAGCCAGCGACCTTTGGAGATGAAGAAGGGAAACGCCTCCCGGGGAGCTTCATGAAACCAGAAGCCAGGAGAGTAAGCTAGCAGATGACGCTGCGTTTGCCATGTGCCTTTCCAGCTAAGAGAGAAGCCCTGACTGTGTTCGCCATGTGCCTTTCCAGATGAGAGAGAAACCCTGAACTTCATCGGCCTTCTTGAACCAAGGTATCTTTCCCTGGATGCCTTTGATTGGACTTTTCTATAGACTTGTTTTAATTCTCGGCCTTAGAACTGTAAACTAGCAACTCATTAAATTCCCCTTGTTAAAAGCCATTCCGTTTCTGGTATATTGCATTCCAGCAGCTAGCAAACTAGAACAATGGTATATGTGTCTATTTCCCTTTTCAGTGTTTGTAGTGTATTCCTCACGTATTTTGGGGCATTCTGGTTCGGTGCGTAAATATTTATGATTGTTATGTCTTCTTGTTTAATTGTTCCTTTTATTAGTATATAGTGTCCTTCTTTGTCTCTTTTAACTGTTTTACATTTGAAGTCTAATTTGTTGGATATTAGTATAGCCACTCCTGCTCTTTTCTGGTTGTTGTTTGCATGAAATATCTTTTCCCAACCTTTCACTTTCAACCTATATTTATCTTTGGGTCTAAGATGTGTTTCCTGTAGACAGCATATAGAAGGATCCTGTTTTTTAATCCATTCTGCCAGTCTATGTCTTTTAATTGGGGAATTCAGTCCATTGACATTTAGAGTTATTACTGTTTGGATAATATTTTCCTCTACCATTTTGCCTTTTGTATTATATATATCATATCTGTCTTTCCTTCTTTCTACACTTTTCTCCATGTCTCTCTCTTCTGTCTTTTTGTATCTGACTCTAGTGCTTCCTTTAGTATTTCTTGCAAAGCTGGTCTCTTGGTCACAAATTCTCTTAGTGACTTTTTGTCTGAGAATGTTTTAAATTCTCCCTCATTTTTGAAGGACAATTTTGCTGGATATAGGAGTCTTGGCTGGCAGTTTTTCTCTTTTAGTAACTTAAATATATCATCCCACTGTCTTCTAGCTTCCATGGTTTCTGCTGAGAAATCTACACATAGTCTTATTGGGTTTCCCTTGTATGTGACAGATTGTTTTTCTCTCGCTGCCTTCAAGATCCTCTCTTTCTCTTTGACCTCTGACATTCTAACTAGTAAGTGTCTTGGGGAACGCCTATTTGTGTCTAATCTCTTTGGGGTGCGCTGCACTTCTTGGATCTGTAATTTTAGGTCTTTCATAAGAGTTGGGAAATTTTCAGTGATAATTTCTTCCATTAGTTTTTCTCCTCCTTTTCCCTTCTCTTCTCCTTCTGGGATACCCACTACACGTATATTTGTACGGTTCATATTGTCCTTGAGTTCCCTGATACCTTGTTCAAATTTTTCCATTCTTTTCCGGATAGTTTCTGTTTCTTTTTGGAGTTCAGATGTTTCATCCTCCAAATCACTAATTCTATCTTCTGTTTCTTTAAATCTGTCATTGTAGGTATCCATTGTTTTTTCCATCTTTTCTACTTTATCTTTCACTTCCATAAGTTCTGTGATTTGTTTTTTCAGTTTTTCTATTTCTTCTTTATGTTCAGCCCATGTCTTCTTCATGTCCTCCCTCAATTTATCGATTTCGTTTTTGAAGAGGTTTTCCATTTCTGTACGTATATTCAGCATTAGTTGTTTCAGCTCCTGTATCTCATTTGAACTATTGGTTTCTTCGTTTGACTGGGCCATATGTTCAATTTTCTGAGCGTGATCCGTTATCTTCTGCTGGCGTCTGGGCATTTAGTCAGATTTCCCCGGGTGTTCGACCCCACAGGTTGAAAGATTTTTCTGCGCAGTCTCTGGGTTCTGTTCTTCCTATCCTGCCCAGTAGGTGGCACACGTGGCACACGCCTGTCTGTGGGTTCCACCAGCGAAAGTTGCTGTGGGTCCCTCAACTCTGGAAAACTCTCGCCGTAGGGGAGGTTCGGCAACCGAAGCGTCTTGGAAGAATGCCAGCCGGCCCGGGGTTCCAAACGCGGGGAGGGTCGCCGGCTGTCGCAGCACAGGAGAGCGTCCGGCCAAATTAGCTAGTCGGCCCGGGGCACCAAGCGTGGCGGGAGGGCGCCAGCTGTCGCAGCCCGGGAGAGTGCACTGCTCCCAGCCGACGGGGGAGTCACGTGTTTGGAAGGGATCCCCCGGTCACTGTTCTCCGCAGTCTGGGGATTTCCGACCCAACTATCTCAGTTGTTCCGGGGGGCCTCGTGTCGTGGGGGCACCAGCCGCCGCGGCCTAAGGGGACCGCCTGTCCAATTCTACCAGCTGGCCTGGGAAGGTGGAAGGGAGGGACTCCGGTCTCTTGCTGTCCCACCCAGGAAAGCCCGTGCCCCTTGGTGATCTCACCGGAGCTGGTTCTCCCAGATAGTCAGCCGTTCCAGGATGGGGTACGCTGTCCCTTTGATTTCCCTCGTGGCTCCGGGAGCTGCTCTGTATTATCTCCACTCCCCCAGTAGTTGTTCTGGAGGAGGAAAGGTGAGGGCGGCAAGGCTGTCGAGGCTGGTGGCGGAGGAGCACAGTGAAGGCGGGGGAAGAGGGCACCGTGTTGGTTGGAGAGCAGCCGGAGCAGGAGGGGGAGGAGGGGGGTAGGGAGGTCGGGCGGCTCGGCTGCTGCGGGGCGCGTGCGCCGCGCGGCGGTCCGGCGGAGAGAGAGAGGGGGTAGGGAGGTCGGGCGGCTCGGCTGCTGCGGGGCGCGTGCGCCGCGTGGCGGTCCGGCGGAGAGAGAGAGGGGGTAGGGAGGTCGGGCGGCTCGGCTGCTGCGGGGCGCGTGCGCCGCGCGGCGGTCCGGCGGAGAGAGAGAGGGGGTAGGGAGGTCGGGCGGCTCGGCTGCTGCGGGGCGCGTGCGCCGCGCGGCGGTCCGGCGGAGAGAGAGAGGGGGTAGGGAGGTCGGGTGGCTCGGCTGCTGCGGGGCGCGTGCGCCGCGCGGCGGTCCGGCGGAGAGAGAGAGGGGGTAGGGAGGTCGGGCGGCTTGGCTGCTGCGGGGCGCGTGCGCCGCGCGGCGGTCCGGCTGGTCCATTATATTGATGATATCATGCCCATTGGACCTAGAGAGCAAGAAGTAGCAATTACTCTAGATTTACTGGTAAGGCATTTGTGTGTCAGACGATGGGAGGTAAATCCAACAAAAATACAGGGGCCTTCCACCTCAGTGAAGTTTCTAGGTGTCCAGTGGTGTGGGGCATGTTGAGATATCCCTTCTAAAGTGAAGGATAAGTTGCTGCATCGAGCCCCTCCTACAACCAAAAAAGAGGCACAATGCCTAGTTGGTCTTTTTTGGATTTTGGCGACAACATATTCCTCATTTGGGTGTGCTACTCCGGCCCATTTATGGAGTGACCAGTAAAGCTGCCAATTCTGAGTGGGGACCTGAACAAGAAGAGGCTCCGCGACAGTTCCAGGCTGCTGTACAAGCTGCTCTGACACTTGGGCCGTATGATCCAGCAGATTCAATGGTGCTAGAACTGTCAGTGGCAAATAGAGATGCTGTCTGGAGCCTTTGGCAGGCCCCTATAAGAGAATCACAATGCAGACCCTTAGGATTTTGAAGCAAAGCCTTATTATTTGCTGCAGATAACTACTCTCCTTTTAAGAAACAGCTTTTGGCCTGCTACTGGGCCTGAGTAGAGACTGAACACTTAACCATGGGCCACCAACTTAGACCTGAGTAGCCTATCATGAGCTGGGTGTTGTCTGACCCATCAAGCCATAAAGCTGGGCATGCACAGCAGCACTCTACTGTAAAATGGAAATGATATTGTATTAAGTAGGGTTCTCCAGAGAAACAGAATCAACAGGGAACAACTGCAAATATAAAATTTATAAGTGTCTCACGTGACCGGAGGAACTCAGAGCCCAAAATCCACAGGGCAGGCTGCGAAGCCGACGACTCTGATGGATGGCCTGGATGAACTCCACAGTAGAGGCTAAACAGCCAAAGTAGGAATGGTGACTGTCTCCTCTGAAACCTCCTTAAAAGGTTTTCAGTGATTAGATTTAGCATCACTACTTGAAGAAGACACTCCCCTTTTGCTTATTACAAATGGAATTAGCTGTGGATGCAGCTGACGTGATCATTACCTAATCCTATGAAATGTCCTCATTGCAACAGACAGGCCAGTGCTTGCCCAATCAGATAAGCAGGTACCACAACTTAGCCAAGTTGACACATATATCTAACCATCACAGGTATATACGAGATAGAGCTAGAGTAGGTCCTGAAGGTACAAGTAAGTTACATGAAGAAGTGGCCCAAATGCCGATGGTTTCTAATCCTGCCACGTTACCTTCTCTTTTCCAGACCGGAGCTATGGCCACTTGGGGAGTTCCTTCCAGGGAATTGACTGAGGAAGAGAAAACTCGGGCCTGGTTTACAGATGGTTCACCACGATATGCAGGTACCACCCGAAAGTGGACAGCTGCAGCATTACAACCCCTTTCTGGGGTGTCCTTGAAGGACAGTGGTGAGGGGAAATCCTCCCAGTGGGCAGAACTTTGAGCAGTGCACCAGGTTGTTCATTTTGCTTGGAAGGAAAACTGGCCAGAGGTGCATTTGTATACTGACTCATGGGCTGTTGCTAATGGTTTGGCTGGATGGTCAGGGACGTGGAAATTCCATAAGTAGAAAATTAATGACAAAGAGGTCTGGGGAAGAAGTGTGTGGATAGACCTTTCTGAGTGGATTTAAAACATGAAGATATTTGTGTCCCATGTGAATACACACCAGAGGGTGACTTCAGAAGAGGAAGATTTTTTTTTATTATTAATTAAAGAAAATAAAGTAATTAACACAACATTTAGAAATCATTCCATTCTACATATGCACTCAGTAATTCTTAACATCATCACATAGATGCATGATCATCATTTCTTAGTACATTTGCATCGATTTAGGAAAAGAACTAGCAAAACAACAGATAAAGATATAGAATGTTAATATAGAGAAAAAAATTTAAAAAAATAGTAAAAAATAAAAAAAATTAAAAAAAAGGAAAGAAAAAAAAGACACAAACAAACACAAAAAACCTATAGCTCAGATGCAGCTTCACTCAGTGTTTTAACATGATTACTTTACAATTAGGAAGTATTGTGCTGTCCATTTTTGAGTTTTTGTATCTAGTCCTGTTGTACAGTCTGTATCCCTTCAGCTCCAACTACCCATTATCTTACCCTGTTTCTAACTCCTGCTAGTCTCTGTTACCAATGACATATTCCAAGTTTATTCTCGAATGTCGGTTCACATCAGTGGGACCATACAGTATTTGTCCTTTAGTTTTTGGCTAGACTCACTCAGCATAATGTTCTCTAGGTCCATCCATGTTATTACATGCTTCATAAGTTTATTCTGTCTTAAAGCTGCATAATATTCCATCGTATGTATATACCACAGTTTGTTTAGCCACTCTTCTGTTGATGGAGATTTCGGCTGTTTCCATCTCTTTGCAATTGTAAATAACGCTGCTATAAACATTGGTGTGCAAATGTCCGTTTGTGTCTTTGCCCTTAAGTCCTTTGAGTAGATACCTAGCAATGGTATTGCTGGGTCGTATGGCAATTCTATATTCAGTTTTTTGAGGAATCACCAAACTACCTTCCATAGCGGTTGCACCATTTGACATTCCCACAAACAGTGGATAAGTATGCCTCTTTCTCCGCATCCTCTCCAGCACTTGTCATTTTCTGTTTTGTTGATAATGGCCATTCTGGTGGGTGTGAAATGATATCTCATTGTGGTTTTGATTTGCATTTCTCTAATGGCCAGGGACATTGAGCATCTCTTCATGTGCCTATTGGACATCCGTATTTCCTCTTGGGGTAGGTGTCTGTTCAAGTCTTTTTCCCATTATGTAATTGGGTTGGCTGACTTTTTTTTGTTGAGTTGGACAATCTCTTAATAAATTCTGGATACTAGACCTTTATCTGATATGTCGTTTCCAAATATTGTCTCCCATTGGGTAGGCTGTCTTTCTACTTTCTTGATGAAGTTCTTTGATGCACAAAAGTGTTTAATTTTCAGGAGCTCCCATTTATTTATTTATTTCTTCAGTACTCTTGCTTTAGGTTTAAGGTCCATAAAACCGCCTGCAACTGTAAGTTTCATAAGATATCTCCCTACATTTTCCTCTAACTGTTTTATGGTCTTAGACCTAATGTTTAGATCTCTGATCCATTTTGAGTTAACTTTTGTATAGGGTGTGAGATACGGGTCTTCTTTCATTCTTTTGCATATGGATATCCAGTTCTCTAGGCACCATTTATTGAAGAGACTGTTCTGTCCCAAGTGAGTTGGCTTGACTGCCTTATCAAATGTCCATAGATGAGAGGGTCTGTATCTGAGCACTCTATTCGATTCCATTGGTCGATATATCTATCTTTATGCCAATACCATGCTGTTTTGACCACTATGGCTTCATAATATGCCTTAAAGTCCAGCAGTGTGAGACCTCCAGCTTCGTTTTTTTCCTCAAGATACTTTTAGCAATTCGGGGCACCCTGCCCTTCTAAATAAATTTGCTTGCTGGTTTTTCTATTTCTGAAAAATAAGTTGCTGGGATTTGGATTGGTATTGCATTGAATAAGTAAATCAATTAGGCAGGATTGACACCTTAACTATATTTAGTCTTCGAATCCATGAACACGGTATGCCCTTCCATCTATTTAGGTCTTCAGTGATTTCTTTTAACAGTTTTTTGTAGTTTTCTTTGTATAGGTTTTTTATCTCTATAGTTAAATTTATTCCTAGGTATTTTATTCTTTTAGTTGCAATTGTAAATGGGAATCGTTTCTTGATTTCCCCCTCAGTTTGTTCATTACAAGTATATAGAAATGCTACAGATTTGTGAATGTTGATCTTGTAACCTGCTATTTTGCTGTACTCATTTATTAGCTCTAGTAGTTTTGTTGTGGATTTTTCCGGGTTTTCGACGTCTAGTATCATATAGTCTGCAAACAGTGATAGTTTTACTTCTTCCTTTCCAATTTTGATGTCTTGTATTTCTTTTTCTTGTCTAATTGCTCTGGCTAGAACCTCCAACATGATGTTGAATAATAGTGGTAATAATGGACATCCTTGTCTTGTTCCTGATCTTAGGGGGAAAGTTTTCAATTTTTCCCCATTGAGGATGATATTAGCTGTGGGTTTTTCATATATTCCCTCTATCATTTTAAGGAAGTTCCCTTGTATTCCTATCTTTTGAAGTGTTTTCAACAGGAAAGGATGTTGAATCTTGTCGAATGCCTTGTCTGCATGAACTGAGATGATCATGTGATTTTTCTGCTATGATTTCTTGATATGGTGTATTACATTAACTGATTTTCTTATGTTGAACCATCCTTGCATACCTGGGATGAATCCTACTTGGTCATGATGTATAATTCTTTTAATGTGTTGTTAGATGCGATTTGCTAGAATTTTTTTGAGGATTTTTGAATCTATATTCATTAGAGAGATTGGTCTGTAGTTTTCTTTTTTTGTAATATCTTTGCCTGGTTTTGGTATGAGGGTGATGTTGGCTTCATAGAATGAATTAGGTAGCTTTCCCTCCACTTCGATTTTTTTGAAGCTTTTGAGGAGAGTTGGTACTAATTCATTCTGGAATGTTTGGTAGAATTCACATGTGAAGCCATCTGGTCCTGGACTTTTCTTTTTAGGAAGCTTTTGGATGACTGATTCAATTTCTTTACTTGTGATTGGTTTGTGGGGTCATCTATTTCTTGAGTCAAAGTTGGTTGTTCATGTCTTTCCAGGAACCCATCCATTTCCTCTAAATTGTTGTATTTATTAGCGTAAAGTTGTTCATAGTATCCTGTTATTACCTCCTTTATTTCTGTGAAGTCAGTGGTTATGTCTCCTCTTCCATTTCTGATCGTATTTATTTGCATCCTCTCTCTTCTTCTTTTTGTCAATCTTGCTAAGGGCCCATCAATCTTATTGATTTTCTCATTGAACCAACTTCTGGTCTTATTGATTTTCTCTATTGCTTTCAATTTCATTTATTTCTGCTCCAATCTTTGTTATTTCTTTCCTTTTGCTTGCTTTGGGGGTTAGTTTGCTGTTCTTTCTCCAGTTCTTCCAAGTGGACAGTTAGTTCCTGAATTTTTGCCTTTTCTTCTTTTCTGATATAGGCATTTAGGGCAATAAATTTCCCTCTTAGCACTGCCTTTGCTGCGTCCCATAGGTTTTGATATGTTGTGTTTTCGTTTTCATTCGCCTCGAGATATTTACTCATTTCTCTTGCGATTTCTTCCTTGACCCACTCGTTGTTTAAGAGTGTGTTGTTGAGCCTCCACATATTTGTGAATTTTCTGGCACTCCGCCTATTCTTGATTTCCAACTTCATTCCTTTATGATCCGAGAAAGTGTTGTGTATGATTTCAATCTTTTTAAATTTGTTAAGACTGGCTTTGTGACCCAACATATGGTCTATCTTTGAGAATGATCCATGACACTTGAGAAAAAGCTGTATCCTGCTCTTGTGGGATGTAATGTCCTATAAATGTCTGTTAAGTCTAGCTCATTTATTGTAATATTCAAATTCTCTATTTCTTCCTTGATCCTCTGTCTAGATGTTCTGTCCATTGATGACAGTGGTGAATTGAAGTCTCCAACTATTATGGTAGCTGTGTCTATTTCCCTTTTCAGTGTTTGCAGTGTATTTCTCATGTATTTTGGGGCATTCTGGTTCAGTGCATAAATATTTATGATTGTTATGTCTTTTTGTTTAATTGTTCATTTTATTAGTAGATAGTGTCCTTCTTTGTCTCTTTTAACTGTTTTACATTTGAAGTCTAATTTGCTGGATATTAGTATAGCTACTCCTGCTCTTTTCTGGTTGTTATTTGCATGAAATATCTTTTCCCAACCTTTCACTTTCAACCTATGTTTATCTTTGGGTCCAAGATGTGTTTCCTGTAGACAGCATATAGAAGGATCCTGTTTTTTAATGCATTCTGCCAGTCTATGTCTTTTGATTGGGGAATTCAGTCCATTAACATTTAGTGTTATTACTGTTTGGATAATATTTTCCTCTACCATTTTGCCTTTTGTATTATATATATCATATCTGACTTTCCTTCTTTCTACACTCTTCTCCATACCTCTCTCTTCTGTCTTTTCGGTTCTGACTCTAGTGCTCCCTTTAGTATTTCTTGCAGAGGTGGTCTCTTGGTCACAAATTCTCTCAGTGACCTTTTTGTCTGAGAATGTTTTAATTTCTCCCTCATTTTTGAAGGACAATTTTGCTGGATATAGAAGTCTTGGTTGGCAGTTTTTCTCTTTTAGTAATTTAGATATATCATCCCACTGTCTTCTAGCCTCCATGGTTTCTGTTGAGAAATCTACACATAGTCTTATTGGGTTTCCCTTGTATGTGATGGATTGTTTTTCTCTTGCTGCTTTCAAGATCCTCTCTTTCTCTTTGACCTCTGACATTCTAACTAGTAAGTGTCTTGGAGAACGCCTATTTGGGTCTAATCTCTTTGGGGTGCGCTGCACTTCTTGGATCTGTAATTTTAGGTCTTTCATAAGAGTTGGGAAATTTTCAGTGATAATTTCTTCCATTAGTTTTTCTCCTTCTTTTCCCTTCTCTTCTCCTTCTGGGACACCCACAAGACGTATGTTTGTGCGCTTCATATTGTCCTTCAGTTCCCCGATCTCCTGTTCAAATTTTTCCATTCTTTTCCCTATAGTTTCTGTTTCTTTTTGGAATTCAGATGTTCCATCCTCCAATTCACTAATTCTAGCTTCTGTCTCTTTAAATCTACCACTGTAGGTATCCATTGTTTTTTCCAGCTTTTCTACTTTGTCCTTCACTCCCATAAGTTCTGTGATTTGTTTTTTCAGTTTTTCTACTTCTTCTTTTTGTCCAGCCCATGTCTTCTTCATGTCCTCCCTCAATTTATCGATTTCGTTTTTGAAGAGGTTTTCCATTTCTGTTTGTATATTCAGCATTATTTGTCTCAGCTCCTGTATCTCATTTGAACCTTTGGTTTGTTCCTTTGACTCGGCCATATCTTCAATTTTCTGAGCGTGATCCGTTATCTTCTGCTGGCATCTGGGCATTTAATCAGATTTCCCTGGGTGTGAGGCCCAGCAGGTTGTAAGATTTTTCTGTGAAATCTCTGGGCTCTGTTTTTCTTATCCTGCCCAGTAGGTGGCGCTCATGGCGCTCATCTTTCTGCGGGCCCCACCAGTAAAAGATGCTGTGGCTCCTTTAACTTTGGAAAACTCTCGCTGTGGGGGGGGGGGGGTTGCCAGCCGAAGCGGCTTGGGGGAGTGCCAATCCGAATTTCCCCGCCTGCCCAGGGATCCGTGCGTGGGGAGGGTCGCTGGCCTCCTCGGCTTGGGGGAGTGCCTGTCCAAATTTCCCAGCCAGCCCGGGGCGCTAAGCATGGCCGGGGGGCGCCAGCTGCCGCGGCTTGGGGGAGTGCCCATCCACTGTTCCCACCAGGACCGAGAAGTCTCGTGTTTGGAAGGGACACCAGTTGCCGTTCTCCGCGCCTTGGGGATCTCTGATCTAATTCTCCCAGCTGGTCCAGGGGGCCACGCGTGGTGTGGGGGGGCGCCAGCTGCTGCGGCTTGAGGGGACCACCTGTCCAATTCTCCCAGCCGGCCTGGGAAGAAGGGAGGGAGGGACTACGGCCGCCTGCCGCCAAGGCCCGGGGAAGCCCGCACCCCTCGGCGATCTCACCGAAGCGGGTTCTCCCAGCCAGCCAGCTGCTCCAGAATGGGGTACGCTGTCCTCTTGGTCTCTGTCATGGCTCCAGGAGCTTCCCTGTATCACCTCTACCTCCCTAGTAGCTGTTCTGGAGGAGGAAGTAAGACTCGCGCGTCTTACTAAGCCGTCATCTTCTCCGGAAGTCTCTGGGACAGGAGAACGCACAGGACGACTGGAGTTCTCGGCTGCATTTTGCCCAACTAGAAGCGCCCGGCGGCGTTTTCATTCATGCACGCAGCTCCACTGAGCATATTTTCCGTGGGAGCCAGGCTTTGAGAGGCTCTGCCTCACCAGCCAGCCAATTTCCCCAGAAGAGGAAGATTTTAATAATCAAGTGGATAAGATGACCTGTTCTATGGATACCAGTCAGCCTCTTTCCCCAGCAACTCCTGTCATTGCCCAAAGGGCTCATGAACAAAGTGGTCATGGTGGTAGGGATGGAGGTTATGCATGCCTTCAGCAACATGGACTTCCACTCACCAAGGCTGACCTGGCTACAGCCACTGCTGAGTGCCCAATCTGCCAGCAGCACAGACCCAAACTCAGTCCCCGATATAGCACCATTCCCTGAGGTGACCAGCCAGCTACATGGTGGTAGTTTAATTACACTGGACCACTCCCTTCACGGAAGGGGCAGCAATTTGTTCTAACTGGAATAGACGCATATTCTGGATATAGGTTTGCTTTCCGTGCACGTAGTGCTTCTGCCAAAACTACCATCCGAAGGCTTACAGAATGCCTTGTCCATCGTCATGGTATTCCACATAGCATTGCTTCGGATCAAGGAACTCACTACACAGCAAATGAAGTGCGAGAATGGGCACATGCTCATGCAATTCTCTGGTCTTACCATGTTTCCCATCATCCAGAAGAAGCTGGATTGATAGAACGGTGGAATGGCCTTTTGAAAACTCAATTATGGTGCCAACTAGGTGGCAATACCTTTAAAGGCTGGGATAATGTTATCCAGGAACCTGTATATACTCTGAATCAGCATCCGCTGTATGTTGCTGTTTCTCCCCTAGCCAGGATCCATGGGTCCAGGAACCAAGGGGTGGAAATGGGTGTGGTGCCACTCACTATTACTCCTAGTGATCCACTAGGAAAATTTTTGCTTCCTGTCCCTGCTACCCTAAATTCTGCTGGTCTACAGGCTTTAGCTCCAAAACGGGGTGTGCTTCCTGCAGGAGAAAGAACAATGATTCCACTGAACTGGAAGTTAAGACTGCCACCTGGTCACTTTGGGCTACTTATACCACTGGATCAACAAGCCAAGAAGGGGATTACGTTATTGTCTGGGGTAACTAACCCTGACTATCAGGAGGAAGTAGGACTGCAACTACATAATGGAGGTAAAGAAGAGTTTTCTTGGAATATAGGAGATCCCCTAGGGCATCTTTTAGTACTACCATGCCCTGTGGTTAAAATCAATGGAAAACGGCAAAAAAAATGCAATCCAGGCAGGACTACTAATGGCTCTGAAACTTCAGGAATGAAGGTTTGGGTCACCCCACCAGGCAAAAAACCACGGCCAGCTGAAGTGCTTGCTGAGGGTAAAGGGAACATGGAATGGGTAGTGGAAGAAAGCAGTGACAAATATGAACGAACTTCGACCATGTGATCAGTTACAGAAACGAGGACTGTAATGCTGTTTTGTTCATGTTATCCTATTTAAGTTGTAAGATATCAAGTTTAAGAATGAATGTTGCCCAAGGATTTGCATCCTATTCTGGAGAGATTGAATGTGTTTCCAATATATGCAGAACAATTGACTATTGTCAGGTAAAAGAAAAAAAATGTGTGTTTTATTGTTTTCATTTAGAAATTAAGTATAATTTAAGGTACTATATATATAGCTGCCAAGTTGACAAGGGGTGGACTGTCATGGTCAGGGACATGTGTCAAATTGGCCAAGTTGTGGTACCTGTTTATATGGTTGGGCAAGTGCTGGCCTGTCTGTTGCAATGATGACATTTCATAGAATTGTTCATGAAATGAAGAATGATTGTTCATGATCACATCAACTGCATCCATAGCTGATTCCATTTGCAATCAGCCAAAGCGGAGTGCCTTCTACAATGAGAGATACTTAATCAAATGACGGGAAGCCTTATAAGGAGGATTCAGAGGAGGCAGGTTCTATTTCTGCTTCGGATGGCGAACCTCTCCTGTGGAGTTCGTCCAGAACCTCCATCAGAGTCATCAGCTTCACAGCCTGCCCTACGGATTTTGGACTAGGCGTTCCCACAGTCACATGAGACACTTTTATAAATTTTATATTGGCAAGTGTTCCCTGTTGATTCTGTTTCTCTAGAGAACCCTAACTAATACAAGAAGGGAACTTCCTTAAAATGATAAAGGGGTGCTCAGATATAGACCCTTTCATCTATGGACATTTGATCTTTGATAAGGCAGTCAAGCCAGCTCACCTGGGACAGAACAGTCTCTTCAATAAATGGTGACTAGAGAATTGGATATCCATAAGTAAAAGAATGAATGAAGACCCGTATCTCACACCTTATACAAAAATTAACTCAAAATGGATCAAAGATATAAACATTAGGTCTAAGACCATAAAACAGTTAGAGGAAAATGTAGGGAGATATCTTACGAATCTTACAACTGGAGGCGGTTTTATGGACCTTAAACCTAAAGCAAGAGCACTGAAGAAAGAAATAAATAAATGGGAGCTCCTCAAAATTAAACACTTTTGTGCATCAAAGAACTTCATCAAGAGGTAGAAAGACAGCCTACACAATGGGAGACAATATTTGGAAACGACATATCAGATAAAGGTCTAGTATCCAGAATTTATAAAGAGATTGTTCAACTCAACAACAAAAAGACAGCCAACCCAATTACAAAATGGGAAAAAGACTTGAACAGACACCTATCAGAAGAAGAAATACGGATGGCCAAGAGGCACATGAAGAGATGCTCAATGTCCCTGGCCATTAGAGAAATGCAAATCAAAACCACAATGAGATATCATCTCACACCCACCAGAATGGCCATTATCAACAAAACAGAAAATGACAAGTGCTGGAGAGGATGCGGAGAAAGAGGCACACTTATCCACTGTTGGTGGGAATGTCAAAGGGTGCAACCACTGTGGAAGGCAGTTTGGCGGTTCCTCAAAAAGCTGAATATAGAATTGCCATACGACCCAGCAATACCATTGCTAGGTATCTACTCAAAGGACTTAAGGGCAAAGACACAAACGGACATTTGCACACCAATGTTTATAGCAGCGTTATTTACAATTGCAAAGAGATGGAAACAGCCAAAATCTCCATCAACAGAAGAGTGGCTAAACAAACTGTGATATACATACGATGGAATATTATGCAGCTTTAAGACAAGATAAACTTATGAACCATGTAATAACATGGATGGACCTAGAGAATATTATGCTGAGTGAATCCAGCCAAAAACTAAAGGACAAATACTGTATCGTCCCACTGATGTGAACGGACATTCGAGAATAAACTTGAAATATGTCACTGGTAACAGAGTTCAGCAGGAGTTAGAAACAGGGTAAGACAATGGGTAATTGAAGCTGAAGGGATATAGACTGTGCAACAGGACTAGATACAAAAACTCAAAAATGGACAGCACAATAATACCTAATTGTAAAGTAATCATGTTAAAACACTGAATGAAGCTGCATCTGAGCTATAGGGGTTTTTTTGTTTTTGTTTGCTTGTTTGTTTGTTTGTTGTTGTTTTTTACTATTATTACTACTTTTATTTCTTTTCTTTATATTAACATTTTATATCTTTTTCTGTTGTGTTGCTAGTTCCTCTAAATCGATGCAAATGTACTAAGAAACGATGATCATGCATCTATGTGATGATGTTAAGAATTACTGAGTATGTAAAACGGTATGATTTCTAAATGTTGTGTTAATTTCTTTTTTTTCTTTGCGTTAATAAAAAAATTAAATAAACAAAAAAAAATAAAAAAAATGATAAAGGGAATGTATGAAAATCCCACAGCTAATATCATCCTCAATGGGGAAAACAGAAAATTTTCCCCCTAAAATCAGGAACAAAACAAGGATGTCCACTGTCACCACTGTTATTCAGCATTAGGTTGGAAGTTCCAGCCAGAGCAATTAGACAAGAAAAAGAAATACAAGGCATCAAAATTGGAAACGAAAAAGTAAAACTCTCACTCTTTGCAGATGATATGACACTATATGTCGAAAACCCTGAAAAATCCACAGCAAAACTACTAGAGCTAATAAACAAGTACAGCAAAGTGGCAGGGTACAAGATCAACACTGAAAAATCTGTAGTGTTTCGATACACTAGTAATGAACAATCTGAGGGGGAAATCAAGAAACGAATTCCATTTACAATTGCAACCAAAAGAACAAAATATTTAGGAACAAATTTAACTAAAGAGACAAAAGACCTATACAAAGAAATCTACAAGAAATTGTTAAAAGAAATTACAGAAGACCTAAATAGATGGAAGGGCATACTGTGTTCATGGATTGGAAGACTAAATATAGTTAAGATGTCAATTCTATCTAAATTGATTTACCGATTCAATGCAATACCAATCAAACTTCCAACAACCTACTTTTCAGAAACAGAAAAACCAATAAGCTAATTTATCTGTAAGGGCAGGGTGACCCGAATAGCCAAAAGTGTCCTGAGGAAAAAAAATGAAGTCGGAGGTCTCATGCTGTCTGACTTTAAGGCATATTAGGAAGCTACAGTGGTCAAAACAGCATGGTACTGGCATAAAGACAGATATATTGACCAATGGAATAGAATAGAGTGTTCAGATATAGACCCTCTCATCTATGGACAACTGATCTTTGATAAGGCAGTGAACCCAACTTACCTGGAACAGAACAATCTCTTCAATAAACGGTGCCTATAGAACTGGATATCCATATGCAAAAGAATGAAAGAGGACCCATATCTCACACCCTATACAAAAGTTAATTCAAAATGGGTCAAAGACCTAAATATTAAGTCTAAGACCATGAATCAGTTAGAAGAAAATGTAGAAAAATGTTTTATAAATCTTATACTTGGAGGTGGTTTTATAGACCTTATACCAAAAGCAAGAGTACAGAAAAAAATAAATAAATAAATGGGAACTCCTCAAAATTAAACACTTTTGTGCATCAAAGAACTTCATCAAGAAAGTAAAAAGACAGCCTGCACAATGGGAGACAATATTTGGAAACGACATATCAGATAAAGGTTTAGTATCGAGAATTTATAAAGAGATTGTTCAATTTTACAACAAAAGACAGCCAAACCCATTTCAAAATGGGAAAAAGACTTGAACAGATGTTTCTCAGAAGAAGAAATACAAATGGCAAAAAGGCACATGTAGAGATGCTCAACGTCCCTGGCCATTAGAGAAATGCAAATCAAAACCACAATGAGCTATCATCTCACACCCAGCAGAATGGCCATTATCAACAAAACAGAAAATGACCAGTGCTGGAGAAGATGTGGAGAAAGAGGCACAATTTTTCACTGCTGGTGGGAATGTCAAATGGTACAACCGCTGTGGAAGGCAGTTTGGTGGTTGCTCAAAAAGCTGAATGTAGAATTGCCATATGACCCAGCAATACCATTGCTAGGTATCTACTCAAAGGACATAAGAGCAAAGACACAAACACACATTTGCACACCAGTGTTTATAGCACCATTATTTACAATTGCAAAGAGATGGAAACAGCCAAAATGTCCATCAACAGACGAGTGACTAAACAAACTGTTGTACATACATACGATGGAATATTATGCAGCTTTAAGACAGACTAAAGTTATGAAGTATATAACAACATGGAAGGACATTGAGAACATTATGCTGAATAAGATTAGCCAAAAACAAAAGGACAAATATTATATGGTCTCACTGATATGAACTGACATTGGTGAATAAACTTGGAATATTTTGTTGGTAACAGAGACCACAAGGAGATAGAAATAGGTAAGACATTGGGTAATTGGAGCTGAAGGGATACAGACTGTGCAATATAACTGAATATAAAAACTCAGAAATGGACAGCACAATAATATCTAACTGTAATACAATTATGTTAAAACACTGAATGAAGCTGCATGTGAGAATGATAGAGGGAGGCGGGCTGGGGGCATAAATGAAATCAGAAAGATAGATGTTAAAGATTGAGATGGTATAATCTAGGAATGCCTAGAGTGTATAATAATAGTGACTAACTGTACAAATTTTAAAAATATTTTTGCATGAGGAAGAACAAAGAAACGTCATTATTGCAGGGTGCTGAAAATAGATGGTAATTAATATTTTAAAATGGCACCTTATGTGTGAGAGTAAAGCAAAAAAATGTTTATTTGTTACAAAATTTATATTTTGACTAGTGTATTTCCTAATATAACCTATGTAGATAATTTGATTGAACACCACAAGTACTTGGAATCTCAGGTAGGACATGAGATTTTGTTGGTTTGTCCAGAGTGATGCCCCAATGAATCCCAGAGTGATTCGATCAGTGAGTTTTGGAAAAGTATTTACAAATCCTTCTTCGGGGAATGGTGAGAACAGGGAGAAATCAACGTACCCAAGTTGAATTCTTGATATTCTCACAAGCAGTGTGGACAACCAAAGCTATAGGCTGAGCCCCAGGTCTTTGGGTTCATTCATATGAAACTTAACCCCACAAAGGACAGGCCAAGTCTAGTTAAAATTTAGGCCTAAGAGTTACCCCCAAGAGAGTCTCTTTTGTTGCTCAGATGTGGCCTCTCTCTCCAGCCAACACAACAAACAATCTCACCACCCTTCCCCTGTCTACGTGGGACATGACTCCCAGGAGTGTGGACCTTCCTGGCAACATGGGACAGAAATCTTGGAATGAGCTGAGACTCAGCATCAAGGGATTGAGAAAAACCCTAGAATGAGCTGAGACTTACCATCAAGGGATTGAGAACACCTTCTTGACCAAAAGGGGGAAGAGGGAAATGAGACAAAGTGCCAACGGTTGAGGGATTCCAAGTAAGAGTTGAGAGGTTATCCTGGAGGTTATTCTTATGCATCAAGTAGATATCATCTTGTTATTCAAGATGTAATGGAGAGGCTGGAGGGAACTGCCTGAAAATGTAGAGCTGTGTTCCAGTAGTCATGTTTCTTAAGGGTGATTGAATAATGATATAGCTTTCACAATGTGACTGTGTGATTGTGAAAACCTTGTGTCTGATGCTCCTTTTATCCACCTTGACAACAGATGAGTAGAACATATGGAATAAAAATAAATAATAGGGTGAACAAATGTTAAAATAAATTTAGTTTGAAATGCTAATGAAAGCAAGGGGTCAGGGGTATGTTATGTATAATCTTTTTTTTTTCTGTTTTCGCTTTATTTCTTTTTCTGAATTGATGCAAAAGTTCTAAGAAATGATGAATATGCAACTAAGTGATGATATTGTGAATTACTGATCATATAGGTAGAACGGAACGATCACATATTAATGTTTTAGTTCGTTTGTTAAATTTTTTTTAATTATTTAATAACCTTTTTTTAAAAAGAGGAACTTAGTAAGTTGCTAGCTTACAGTTCTAAGGTCAAGAACATGTTCCAATTACAAGTCTATAGAAATGTCCAATCAAAGGCATTCAAAGAAAGATACCTTAGTTCAAGAAGGCTAATGAAGTTCAGGGTTTCTCTCTCAAGTGAGAAGGCATATGGTGAACACAGTCAGGGCTTCTCTCTCATCTGGAACAGCACATAGTGAACACGGTCAGGGTTCCTCTCTCATTTGGAAGGGCACATAGCAAACACGGCATCATCTACCAGCTTCTTCTCCTGGCTTCCTGTTTCATGAAGCTCCCCGGGAGGCATTTTCCTTCTTCATCTCCCAAAGGTTGCTGACCAGTGGACTCTGCTTTTCATGGCTATGTCATTCTGCTCTGCTCTCTCTGAATCTCCCATTCTCCAAAATGTTTCCTCTTTTATAGGACTTCAGAAACTAATCAAGACGCACCCAAATGAGTGGAGACACACTTCGACCTAATTCAGCTCAACCACTCTTGATTAAATCACATCTCCAGGGGGATTATCTAATTACAGTTTCAAAGATACAAATACTGAAGAAACGGCTGCCTTTACAAAATCGGATTAGGATTAATACATGGCTTTTCTAGGGTCCATACATCATTTCAAACCAGCACACTATCCATTTCTGAATTTTTACAATCAGTCTTGTTGCATAAACTGTATCCCCTCAGTTCCTACTACCCAATATCTACCCTATTTCTATCTCCTTCGGTTTTAACTGAAATTCTCCAAGTTCATTCATTAATGTTAGTTCATATCAGTGAGTCCATACAGTATTTGTCCTTTTGTTTCTGGCGAATTTCAGTCAGCATAATGTCCTTAAGGTTCATCCATGTTGTTACATGCTTCATAACTTTATTCCCTGTTATGGTCAGGTCCATGTGTCAATTTGGGCAGGTGGTGGTACCTGTTTGACGGGTTGGGCACGTGCTGGCTTGTCTTTTGCTATGAGGACATTTCATAGAATTAAATCATGATCATGTCGGCCACATCCACAACTGATTCCATTTGTAATCAGTCAAGTGGAGTGTCTTCTTTAATAAGTGATGCTTAATCTAATCCCTGGAAGCCTTTTAAGGAAGTTTCAGATGAAACAGGCTCTCTTCCTGCTTTGGCCAGCAAGACTCTCCTGTGGAGTTCGTCCAGACCCACCATCGGAATCGTCAGTTTCACAGGGTACACTACGGATTTTGGACTCTACATTTCCACGGTTACGTGAGACACTTTTATAAATTTGTATTTGCAAATATTTCCTGTTGATTATGTTGCTCTCGAGAACCCTAACTAATACATTCTCTCTTACAGCTGACTAATATTTCATTGTAAGTATATACCATAGCTTGTTTAGTCACTCATCTGTTGATGGGCATTTGGGCTGTTTCCCCCTCTTGGTAGTTTCTAACTAGGGATTTTGTTGGCCAGGGCAAGTGGCAAGAAACGTACTTTGATATTAAATCTATGACTTATCCCTGATGCAGCTGCTAACTACGCACTAAATGTCTATGTTCGCTGTGAGAACACTTGGGCTTTCTAAAGATCAGTCTTTCTCCCAATTGCCCCACCATGGTTGTGGCTTTGAATTTCCTCCTTTTTTACTTTGATTTTTTTCAGGTGGTAAGCTGCAGCTTATCATACAGATGCAAATGAACAAGTTTCTTATAGGAAAGGTCTTCCTCAAGCTCCAGAGCAGGTCAGCAACTCCCTTCTCTGCATTCTAAAAGCATTTACATGCAACTATTATTACAGTTTTTACATTTCATTGGACTTCTTACCATGTACTTTCGATTTTAACATGTTTACATTCTTTGAAATTGGGATGTCATAGCTTAATTGCCAGCAATTTCTTTTTGATGATACATAAAATAACTGTGCATCTTAAAGTAAATGACATATTCATTTCTGTGAAATACCGAAGCTTACCCTTTTGTCCCCCCAGCAGATGGTGACTGTGGAAGACAGAATAGTCCCCTAAAGATATCCAAAGCCTAATTTCCAGAACCTGTGAATACACCACCTTATGTGGTAAAAGGGACTTTGCAGACAGGATTAGTATTAAGAACCTTGGGAAAGGAAGAACGTCCTGTATTATTTGGGTAAGTCCAATCTAAGCACACCTAGTCAGTCAATACAGTCAATCTGTAGTCAGAAAAAGAGAAGTTACTACAAAAAGAGGTCAGAAAGATGCAATACTGCCAACGGATAAGGGCAGCTTCAGCTGGGAACACCCAGGAAACTGATTCTCTTCTGGAGCCCACAGAAAAAAATGCAGCCCTGCTGATACCTTTGAGTTTACTCCAGAAATTTGGACTTCTGACCCCAAGAAATGTAGTAAGTTCTTAATATTTTAAGCTATGATTTTTGTGCTAATTAGTTACAGTAGAGATTTAAAAAAAAACTAATACAGTGAGCAACTCATTCACTCAAATAAAAATCATTTTGTCCTTTGGATAAATAGGACATAGTGACTATCCTTTAATCATGTAATATAATCAGTGCTGGAATGGAAGACAAAGATTCTGTAGGATGTAGAGATTAGCGCCCCTTTTGCTGCTCTGGGTTGTGACAGAGGAAGGACCCTTCTAGTTGGGATACTAAAAAGCTGCCAGGGGTGGTGCGACAGTGGCTCGATGTCAAAATTCTTGCCTGCCATGCCGGAGACCCAGGTTCAATTGCCGGTGCTTGCCATGCAAAAAACAAAAGCTGCCAGGAAGAAAAGCGAAGAAATCAGTTTATTCCTTTCTTCCTACACAACTAACATGAAATAGGGATTCGCATGAAGTAAGCACTGTATGATACATGAGTACAGCAGAGGCTGAAGCACCCTGGATATTCTTTCTAACCAACTCCCAAGGTAATCTGCATCTTGGTGGAAAATTTCTATACATGCCCAAAACTTCAAATCTTGTATACTTCGTTTTTTCCATCCAACGGCCTTTTCTGGCTACTGGGAGCATACCTGACACATGGAAATATGGGCACAGAAAGTTCCCTGGCACATATCTATCTGACACTGTGTTAGTCAAGGTTCTCCAGAGAAATGACCAATAGGTTTCTCCAGAGAAATAACCAATAGGAAATATATAGGTGTGTGTATGTGTATGTGTGTGTGTGTGTATAAATATTGAGAGGTTTATTATAGGAACTGGCTCATGTTATGACAGGGATTGGCCAGTCCAAATTCTGTAGGCCAGGCTACAAGTTAGAAACTTAACAAAGAATTGAATTTCCTGAGAGAAGCTGCAAGCTGGAAACACCGATAAACTTGACACTAAAGCTTCTACTGGATAGCTCAAGGAGAGATCAAAATTCTTCTTTTCAACTGCTGAAATCATCAATTCTCCTTTAAGACCTTTAACTGAAAAGATGAGATTTTGTCATTCCTGAATGCAGTCTCCTTTGTTGATTATAGATGCAATCAGCCCTAGCTGCAATCAACTGAGTATACACGCAAATCCATCTATGAAATACTCTCACAATAAGAATCAGGCCAGAGCTTGTTTGGACAAACTGACACATAAAATCAGCCATCATAGAAATCAGTCAGTCCTCTAATGAAGGATGAGAGATGGAGGATAAATACTCTGCCTTCCCTTTCCCCAGTAAAAGACAATCCCGAGGTGAGTATCACAAAACATTTTAAGACAGTCCCTAGAAGGACTGAGCTTCAGTTGCCCTTGGTAGTATCTATACATCAATTGTTATCATCACTGATGGTTTATCAGCTCTCCTGTTTTCCTTTCTCATTTCACTTTCACCATGTTTCTCAAGATCATTTCCTCAATTAACCATTTGCTCCCAAATCTTTATTTCAAGACTGGCTTTGCAGAAAACCCAACTAAGGCTATCGCTATTCATTTTCTCATTCATGGGAAATTGCCAAGATGGGCTAAAATGCAGTGGTTATAATGATATTAAATAACCTGTATCATTCATATCTTCTGTCTTAGAGGACCTGATCCCTTGCATTCTTTTAGTACCTACAATACTCTATCACACTGTTGAAATAAAACAAGAAAATCTCAGGAGTTTAAAGGAATAGTGAAATCTTAGACACTGATGCTTCAGGACATGGGCTGCAGACTGATTTGGTGCTCTTGAAAAATAAAACAAAACAAAGCAAACCACTCTACCCTGTATAGGAAGTAAATGTCTGTAAACTGAGTCAGTTGTATAGAGCTATTTTGCATTATACCGAAATATGGAAACACTTATGTCCCTGGAAACTGTATCTCATGGAACTCTATTAACTGAAACATTTCAAAAGTGAAGCTTAGGTCCAGTAAACCCATACGGAAAGGTCAAACTAAGTGCCAAGACCCTTCTGACTGATTTAATGATCCAGAAGACATAATGAAAGGAGTACTCTTCTAACTTATTTATTATAAACAGGAAAGGAAATGGCTATATTGAAATCTAAACATTTTTTCAAAGACTTAAAAATAATTTTCAACATCATTTGTGGATTTCCAAAAGTATAGGACATCTCAAAGGGGCCCTTGTTTATTTCTTTGCTAAAAGGCAGAACAGCTCAGATCTTACAAGACAAATGAACGTCCCTCAAATTCTTGAATATTAACAGGCAAAGAGTTTCCTGCAGCAACATTATAATTCTGCTTTTGAATACCAGTGGAGAAAAAGGAACATTTTTATGACAAATGCATATAAGTATACAAGGTAACTTTTATTTCACCTTAGTTTTTTAAACAAACGAACAAAATACCTTCCTCTATTTTTTAATAATTATCATTACCACATATTTTTCACATTCTCTTGACTAAAGCATCCTGGGGTGATAGAAGACTTAATAAGAATAGGAAAATGGCTAATTATCATTTTGACCTTTGAGAAAGTACTAGTAACTTCCTATTTTCAGGCAATAAAAATGTTATGCTAAGGGACAAGTTGGGGCCCTGCTCCTTGCTTTTCTTCTCACGAATCCCACTCAGACCCACAGGTGCTTGGATAGAGGACCTGGCCCCAGAGGAGCTGGACTGAATATAAAAATGAGTCCAGTAGATGTACTTGATAATGAAAATACCTTTAAAATCTTAGTTGCAACAGATACTCAACTTGGATTTATGGAAAAAGATGCAGTCAGAGGAAACAATAAAAATTTAAAGTTTGCCTAGGAAAATGAATTGGATTTCATTTTATTAGGTGGTGATCTTTTTCATGAAAATAAGCTATCAAGTAAAACATTACATATGTGTCTGGAGTTACTAAGAAAATATTGCATGGGTGATTGATGCAGTTTGAAATTATCAGCAATCAGTCTGTCAATTTTGATTTTAGTAAAGTTTCCATAGGTGAACTAACAAGACGGCAATCTTAACAGTTTGAATCCAGTGTTTAGTAGTCACAGTAATCGTGATGATCCTATGGGGGCAGATGCACTCTGTGCCATCGACATTTTAAGTTGTACAGGATTCTTGAGTCACTTTGCACATTCAATATCTGTGGAAAAGATAGATATGAATTCAATTTTACTTCAAAAAAGGAAGTATAAAAATTGCTCCATATGGTTTAGGATCCATTCCAGGTGAAAGGCTCTGTTTAAGAACTTATTTTTATAATTCATAGTCAGTCTTTTATGCAATTATGATACAACTTTCAATTAAATAAATTATGAATGGCTAAAAAAAAGTTATGTTAGTCTTGTTTGTTGTAATACTAGAATCTAGAATAAACACTATATGCTGAAATTCCTATTTGAATACTAAATTTGAAGAATAGACTTGGTTTCCATGTATCTATTTCCTTGATAATGATATAAAATCTGTCACTTCTTCCCTAAAATGTCATAGTTTTTGACTGATTAGATGAATACATTAAAGAAGCAGATCCATTATACCGTAGAAATTTCTATTGATCCCAAAGTCTAAGGAATACATATTCTTCTTCTTAGTTTTTGTGGTAGTTAGATTCAGTTGTCAACTTGGCCAGGTGAAAGCACCTAGTTCTGTTGCTGTGGACATGAGCCAATGGTAGGTGAATCTCATCTGTTGCCAATTACATCTGCAGTTGGCTAGGAGGCGTGTCTGCTGCAATGAGTGACGTTTAACTTAATTGGCTTGTGCTTAAATGAGAGAACGCAGTGTAGCACAGCCTAGCAGCTCAGCATTCCTCATCTCAGCACTTGCAGCTCAGCCCAGGCCTTTGGAGAAGTCACCCCGGGGAAAGTTGTTGGAACCCAGGGGCCTGGAGAGAAGACCAGCAGAGAACATCCTGTGCCTTCCACGTAAGAAAAGAGCCTCAGTGGAAAGTTAGCTGCCTTTCCTCTGAAGAACCAACAAAATAAATCCCCTTTTATTAAAAGCCAATCCGTCTCTGGTGTGTTGCATTCCAGCAGCTAGCAAACCAGAACAGTTTTCTTAGAGCTCATGGACATGATTTAGCAGTAATTGCACAGGAAATCTTCCAAAAGTGGCCCTAATCTCTGTCCTCTCCAAGATGAATGGGAAATCTCCTCCTGTGGGTGATGACTGTGGAGAAATCATCATCTTCAGTATACAGTTCTACGCGCCAAAACAGAGCATCATGCTTTTTCATTAAAAGAGTACCTTTCAAAATGGAGTAATGTGTATTTCTACATCTTTGGTATCTGATCCAGCTGGTTCTCTTGTAAACAGACTTTGCAGGTTTGAGCCAATGTCTCCTGACATTATGTCCCATCAAGTGCACAAAGATCATTTTAGGTGTTCTGCAGTAGACTTTCCACAATGTGTTTTTGAACTTGAGATGACTTCTGTGCATGCTAACTAATCCAGAAATACAGTTAATTAACATTCCTAGGACAAATCTCAAATCTCATTGGATAAATGCTTCTCCCTGCAGTGAAATTCAGGGAGTTTTTCTCTATAGTCCTAAGCAGGTTGGGGAAGACTATGTCCAATTTACCCACAACTCTTTCCATCCATTGCTCCTGATTCCTGAGATCACCACCTAAATAAATTATGGCAAGCAAGTTCTTCTCTGGGGCTTTGCTTTCAGGGAACCATTGATATGGTACCTGATTTCCCCTCTCCCTCTCTCCCTTCCTCCATCTATTTATCTGTCTTTCTATCATCTATCTTTTATTTATCAGCTTATCTATTGTTCTTATCTATCATCACCTTAGAACATGATAAAGATAAAATGACTTTTAAAGAGTTATTTTAAAGGAATGTTTGTACATTTAAGACACAAAAGGCAAATGAACCCTAATCTTTTCTAAGTTACTGAAGTTTATTAAAGACCAAGTATCTCTGTATTTGAGGAAGGATGGTAACTGTGAAAATAGAAAAAAATGACACAGCCTCTTTAAAATAAAGATTTGATTACAAATATGACATATATCTATTGTTTAAAGAAAAAACAAAGGTAGAGAGGAACTGCATACACTGTGTCCTGACTCCCTGGACATCTACTCACTGGCATCAATGAGTTACGAACATTCTCTTCGGGATTCTCTACACGCTTTTAGGTTCTCCCATTTAAAAACATAATTCTAAATTATTTTCACAATAATAATGCTAGTTTTCTTTCTGCTTGTTGTTTCACATAACAGTACACACAAGGCATCTTTGATTTGCCTTCAAATGATGAGCTGCTTATTGCAGCTGGTATAAACATGAAACCCCCGCCAAATCCACTTGAAATGTGATCATTCCTGCTATTTCCCCCTGTTAAATGTTATGTCTAGAAACTCATCTTAATATAACATCCAGTTCCATATGATGAGCATACATTCTTGGCTTATTCATCTGCTTGAACTATGTCACTTCTATTTAACAATGATTGACCAGGCAGCACCAATACATGGAATCATTTATCATAAGTCCATATTCACATACTAGCTAATAAACCTCCTAGGAAAGACAGGTATGAGATAGGCTTTCAATCTGGAGCTTGTTCACTCTATAAACTACTTAATCAAACATTTATTAAACTTAAATGAGTTTCTTTGAAACAGATTCTCTGAGCGGCTATCAGCGGGTCCCAAAAAGCTATGAGGAGCATCTTTTAATATTCCCTCTCAAGAGACAGTATAATTTTGAGGGAAGACCAGAAAAAATACTGGAGACTTTCAGAGTTTCAGTGCAAATGAGTTTATATGTTTCTGTTTAAGCTATTTATATAATAATATAATGCAATGAATGTCTCCCAAATTACAGTTTTCATGCTTTCCAATGTCAGAGCATGAGGTAAGCTCAATATTTCAAGTTACCTTGCTATGAAATTTTTTTAATCAAGTAAAAAGTCATTCTCTTAAGTGAATTTTTAGTTTCTCCATTTATAAACTTTGGTTTGTTGCCTTGTACTTAATTTTATTAAGGAAGATACACTTCAAAAATTAATCTGATGATAAACTCAAAATCATTTTTCATGTCGGAAGAATCCTATCTTTCAGTTTGCTATGTAATGTAAGGAAACAAACATCTCTGCTCCTGAGAAGACTATAATCTAAAAGATGATTTAATTGATGGTATTCAATGAGCCATCAAGTCACTCAGAGACTTGGGGATCCCTTATAACCCCACCCTGCAGACATGCCATCTTGTGTGCAATTTGAAAATTTATACGGGGTGTTTTTAGATTTTAATGTTAAGTTTTCTATGAAAATATAAAATATATACACAGTTGTTGTCAGTGATCTCACAAATGCTAAGGATCATTCAACACAGTATAACCCTCACATTGGAATCAGATTTACAGAAAGGCTGGAATGTGTGTTGGGGACAATATACAGCACAAACAATGTCTACTGGTTACCACAATGGGTGTGCAGATCGCAGACACTTTCCTACAAACCATATTTAGAGTAAAACCTCCTTCTTTTTCCTTTCCTCAACCTTTCTCCCACTCTCAAGACAAAATAAACTTGCAATTCATTGTATTCAGCAGGATTCAATCTGGGACTTCACTTAATGGAGAATATATTTCATTGTTGTCTAACCTGAGAGAGACACTTGTTGGATCTCTATTGATTTTTAAATCTACCATTTTGAAACCACTTCAGGACTATGCCTGTAGCTCTTTTCCTGCAGGCTGGACCCTGTGATATTTCACTCTTTGAAATTAAAACACCATGGGTTAGGGTGCACAGGCGGTTCAGCAGTAGAATGCTTGCCTTTCATGTGAGAAACCTGGATTCAATTCCTAGACTATGCACCCTCGCGCTCCCCCCCCCCCCCAAAAAAGCTATGGGTTATATGAGAATTCAAAATCCTTCAATCAAAGACATTTACCAGTACATTAAAATACATTTAAAATTAGTTTCTTAAGAATTCTTAACCTGGTGAGCTGGAGACCTGGGTTTGATTTCCGGAGCCTGCCCACGTCAAAGAGAAAAAAAAAAAAAATCAGTTTCTTTTTAAATAAGGATATAGACAAAAAAAAATGCTGTCTATCTACCCACTATCTATCATCTATCTGTTTAACCCTATCTCTATATCCATGTATATACTCAAAAATTACTTAAAACTAAAGATTAGATCACTCATATCTGAACAACTGGCTTTATAATAAGCAGAACTACGTCATTTTACTCTTGATGGAAATCAATGATAATATGTTCAATTCAGTGGCATAAACTTCGTATTGGCTCAGGAGATAAGAACAGACAAACACAGCCTTGGCCTAAACAAATTACATGAATTTTGTACAGAATATATACTTTAAAATTTGTAAAGTTTAGATTTCCAAAATGTAATTCTTAAAAAATGCCCCCCTCCTGCTTAAAACTTCAGGGACTTACAACTGCATACAGAATAAATCTCGAACACATTAACAATGTGTAGAAGTTTTGAAACCTGAGAAAATCCAACTCAATAGTTCTTTTCTCCAACAATATTGGTCCCTTATCTCTCCTTGCCATGCCTCATATCAGCTTTGCCTGAAAACTCCACAAACTAGATGGAAATACCAGGTACTTTAAGACTCACAGGATGCTTTAATGAAGCCATTTCCTGTATCTGGAATCTTATTCCACTTCCTACTTGACAAGAGTCTAGAAAACCCAGCTCAAAAGTTACCTTCTTTCTGACCCTTTCACAAGAGCTTCTAAGCTTTGTTACTTATTCTACCCTTTGTATTTCCATAATGTTTCATAGATTAATGAATGAATGAATACATCTCTCCTTATTTAACAGCTCTTCACAACAAGGAGAGAATTTCAGTTAGACTTAAACCATTTATACATGTCTACAGTTTTATTGGTTTTGTAAGATATAAACTTTATGATGTAATTGATTGGTTTCTCATGCGGCAAACTACACAAACCATAACACAGTAACATTTTAAATGGGATTCACCTCTTCTATGCATTTTTCTCACCATAAAATATTTATTCTCAGTTAATATATTACAGCCAAATTTCACAGAGTTCTGGGAATTTAATTTCAATCAGCCATCACACATTGATTGCATTGAATAAAATGTGCATGATCCAACAAAAACAATATAACATATTGTTGATTTAATTTTTCCTAAAATATAAAAAGGTATAAATATGAATTACTGTCAAGACACTCCCATGAATCAGTGGAGTAGGTCTTAGCAGAAAACTGCACACTGAGAGGCAAAGGACAATTTTTATGGGATAATCCCCATAAAAAATACATTCTCCTCATCTGCTGGAATCCCACAAACATGTGTGAGTCTTTCTTAGTGAGTAGTTGCCATTCTCTTAAAATTCCAGTATGCATGATGATCTTATAAACTACAGAGCCAGAATCTGAAAGCAAGAGGAACACTATGGGTCTAATGAGATAAGAAATTTTTTTTTAATTAAAAAAAAAACAAAAAACCAAGAACTGCTTCCAAAACTGGTATATAGCATAAAGTCCTAATGTAGGCACATATAAAAACAGAAACAAAGCTGCTCAGGTTGAAGTGGAAGGGCCACTTCTTGGTATTAATGTAGAGCACCGTGAGGATGATGCTCTGTGCTGACAGGTAATATGGCACCTCAACCGCACCCCCTCAGGCCATGGGATGTTCACTGGGACAATTTGTGGAACCCTATAACTCCTTCATACGTAATATAGAAAATCATTCACTTCAGAGTTCTTTACAGAGACCAACGGAATAAGTGAATTATCTTAAGAGTGTGCATTCTCAAAACGTTTTCTTGAGGAGGACAGGATAGGTAAAAAATATCCTTCTTATGTAGAAATTTTTATGAATCATCAAGGTATAATAATAGTACATAAACAGATGTTAAGTATATCTGTGGTATTAAAATTTCATTAGTGGGCTGATTAGGGAAAAATGCCTCAAATGACTCCTTCGGGTGGGTGCTAATGAAAAAAAGGTTTCTTTCCTGTGTCCCAGAGGATATATTACGACTTTATTGCAAAGAAGTAAACTGCAGTGAGGATACCATTGGCTTTGAGAACGTGGACTAATGGAGAGACCAGAGCCAAGAAATGGGCCCAAGGGTCTACTAGAACAAAAATCAGAGCTAAGTGAGCAAGACACAGGAAAAGGCTATATTTTTCTCAAACACTCCCATCAAACATGTTACATCTTAGAGAATTTTTCCCACCTTAAAAGCCATTTCTTTTCAGACATTTCTGGTTATGAGGAACAGTCTCATATTTGGTAATTAAATCTAATTTTTAGGTATTAAAAAGGCCCTTTTAGGGCGGGCCACGGTGGTTTCTGCCATGCCGGAGACCCAGGTTCAATTCCCAGTGCCTGTCCATGCAAAGAAAAAAAAGAAAGAAAGAAAAAGTCCCTTCTAGTTTAAATATTAATTTGAAAGTTGGATTCAAAATAAACGTCTCTCCTTTCCCCAATCCGTGGCTCAGCAGTGTGCAAAAGGGAAGGCGATGTGGTTTCACTTTCCTCAGCCTTGTTTATTCCCTTTGCCTCTTACAGATTTAGGGTAGTGAAGAAAAGATTCAAAGAAAGGGGGAAGTTGATTCCCTGAATGACACTTCTATTTAAGAACTCTCCATGCTAATATTGGCTGGCAGTCACGGCTGTCTTTGTGGCAGGTGTTGGAGTATCCATGCTGGTCCTTTAGTGGGCTGCCAATGTGAGTTCTCTGAGAGACCCATGGGGTTCTAAGCATTTCACAGCTGCCTGATTTGGGCAAAGTGTTCTTTAGCTAAATTCCCATTAACCCTCTATGTTCCTTCACCAAGTTACACTCCAGAGGCTCTTACTGCTGAAATTTTTCATGGTTATATCACTTGAATATACTCACTTTATGACAGACCAAAGCCTGGTACCCTTTGTCCTTGTCTATGTAACCTAGCATGTTCTCATCCCATCAAGTGGAAGGATGCAAGAAACCCCCCTTCTACACTGTTCTTCTAACCCAAGTATCTCTGGCCCTCATAATGGTTCGGGTAAACAGGAGTATGGTAGTTAGATTCAGTTGTCAACTCGGTCAGGTGAAGATACATTGTCTCACTTACATGAGACAATGGTACCTGAACCTCATCTGTTGCTGATTACATCTGCAGTCGGCTAGGAGGTGTGCCTGCTGCAATGAATGATATTTGACTTAATTGCCTGGTGCTTAAATGAGAGACTCAACATAGCACAACCCAAGCAACTCAGCATACCTCATCTCAGCACTCGCAGCTCAGCCCAGGCCTTTGGAGATGCAGAAAGAAATCACCCTGGGGAAAGTTGTTGGAACCCAGAGGCCAGGAGAGAAGACCAGCAGACCCCTTTCTGTGCCTTCCCATGTAAGAAAGAACCTCAGTTGAAAGTTAGCTGCCTTTCCTCTGAAGAACTGAAAAAATAAATCCCCTTTTATTAAAAGCAATCTGTCCCTGATGTGTTACATTCCAGCAGCTAGCAAACTAGAACAAGGAGATACCCCTCCTTGTGTTTATGGAGACCTTCAAACTCTCAGGGTATACGCATGGCTCTCAAGAGCCTTTCAAACACTCACAACCATGCTCAAACGGCAGGAAAAGAAGTCAAATCTGCAAATCAGCAAACATCCGGCTTTAGAGTAAGATCTGTTGTGCCCTACCTTTATCCCTTGGAATGGCTTTTTTGAAAAGTCTTTCCCTGGCATGAACTACAAGAAGTCTCCTTCCCTTTTATTAGGGTAATAAACCATCACAAACCCACATTCCCTGCTTCAACCAACTTCCCCTAGATGTCCTCGTTTCACTCTTTCATGGGCCAGAGGTAGATGACAGGAAGGTTCTTACAGGACTGATCTCCCATCTTTTTTGTGAGTACCAAAAGGATGTGTCCAGAAATTCGTATGAGCATGGGGATACTGAGTGTCTCCTGTCCTCAGTTCTCATTCAACTTCTTGACACCCAAATGCTGACATGTTGCCAAGGGCTGTTACTCATTGCAAGATTGGGATAAAGACATTTAATTCCACCGTATAAGAAAAAGAACCAATTGTTTTATGACTTTTAGCTCTTCATTGATCATATACTTATTTAGGCCAACTGACTTCACGATGGATATTCTAATTAAGTTTTTTAAAAACTTTCTTGACATTACCTGGAAACATTTAAGCCCATGGGTTCAAGAAATTCTAAATTAATTTAACAGTAAATAGCTCAACTAAATCCCAGTTAATTAAACTTCTCTTTTAAACTGTAAGACCTAACATACTGGGAAATAAAAGTGCTGTGTTTATCATGCAAAATAAATTCTGGTTCCATCCTAAGGTAGCCAAGCCTATCTCTACTGGGGAGAAAGATGGCCATAAAGTTTAGCATCTCTGATGAGTGACTCTGGCTCCCAAATACTTTTCCTTCTAGCGAGCATCGCCTCAGTCTCTTCCACTTTCTCCTCAGCCAAACACCCACCAACTTCTTTGCCAATTCTAGGGTCTCTGAGACTGCCATCTTCGGCAGTACACAGCCGTAACTCTTCCAAAACTTCAAACAAAGCATTCCTTCCTCTCAGAACAACCATTTATCTGTTATTTGCAAGATGACTCTAAATTTTTCAGACAGAAGGTATTAATATTTACTGCATCACTTCTTCCAGAAGCCACTATATTCAGATGTCAGCAGAACTACTTCTGAAAGAGCTGTTAAGATGCTAATCTTAACTGAAGAACACCAGTGCACAAAGTATCAGTCATTGAATCAGGGAGGTATTGGTAGAAAGCTCTTTTCAGGCCCTGCCGAATCTCATCACAAAATGTATATCTTGAGTATTTCTTGACGGACATCTTGTCCTGGGCATATAGTATGATCTTTTTCTTTCTCCCTATTCCTTGTTTTATTTCTTTATCTGATTGTAATTACAGAGTTTACTGATTATGTAACTGGATACAATTTTCTACTGTGCATAGGATTACTTGTTTATTTCTAAAGAAAGCAGCTTATTTTCTTTGGTAGCCCACATGATTTCAGAGAATGAGTTGAGTTGGGCTTGTTGTTCATATCTACCAGCTGCAGAATAAAGAGACAGAAGCTCAAGAATGTGGCTAAATAAAGATGTTATACCTTCATGCAGAGCTTTCATAATAGATATGGTCCTCTAAAATGAAACTAGTTCTCTTAAACATGAGTTCTTTTGCTCCTCTGGCAACACAGCAGGTTATCCAAGGTCCAAAAAACAAACAAAAAACTTTTAGTCTGATCTATGAGGTGGGAATTAGCATAGCTGCTGCAAAGTCATTAAACACTATTTGAATAATTAATTGACTATCCACCAGTGCATGTCATTCCATCATCAAGATGGAAAAAATCATTTTCTCATTTCTTGGTATCTTCGTTGCATTACAATTTACACCATTTGAAATGTTTCATAGATTTATTGTATTTGAAACCTATCACAAAACTCCATTATGGGGAAATCACTTATTGAGTTAGAGGAATGGTTTTAGGTGTCTATAGAAAAGTGGACCTTTCCTAACGAAGACCCAGATTTATACAGTAAGCCTCTTCATTTCATCTGAGACAGTCCAATGGAATAAGATGAATCACAGGAAGATGATTTACATGTGTTCCTGTTTCTTCTCAGTTACATATTTCACATTAACTAGCATATTATTGTATTTTTGTAAATAAAGGTCACATAGAAGTCTAATTGTAAGAATATATAAACAACTTGTTACACATGGAACAAAAAAAAAACAGACATTTTCCAGTAAAATGTGATTCTCATTTTTCTAATGAAAAAAAAAAACAAAAAAAAAAAGAAATGCAGACTAGCCAAACTGCTGTCACCCACCTCAGCCTAGAAGAATACTCATCAGGACTGTAAGTGAGCTCCCACCCCCACAATGAGGTCTAGCCAATGTACAACAGAGGGGAGAACTTGGCGAACCTTGAATATGGTCTCTTCAGAGTTCTCATAAATCAAATCAGATTTGTCTAAGAATGTGGCATGGGAGAGGCCAAGCTCAAACAGACCTGATTGAAAGCGGGTTTTAGAGAATTGAATACCTGCCCCATGAGTACATTCTTAAATGTAGAAACTGAGTTAGACAGAAGCTGCTTTAAATTGCTCTAATTAGCAGCTTGCCAAGTTTGACTGTTCATGGGATAAAGGAATTATGTAAGTTTCACAATGTTCTTTTTAATGAGTAAAATGTGTGTATACACACACACATATATATTACTAAATGCTATCTTATTTTTTTAATTTCTTTAATATTTATGGAAAAGATTGCTTTATCATCAAGTATATTTTCTTCAAAATGCCAGTGGTTCCCATCTGCATATTCTTTGCTAATGTGAGAAGTCTTCTTCCAAGTGACTATTCAAAGAGGTAAAGCTCCACTTAGGAGTGGGGAGGAAGACTCTCCCACAAACCTTGGTTGTTGACCTAATAATGAATAGAAGCAAACGGCTACTAAGTCCTTTTTTACTTTTCTATCCTCATATATTCTGGCATCTATAGAGTTTTATTCCTTCTAACTTTGCAAAGTTTCACACTCTGAACACCTCCTCTCTACAATGATCCAACAATGATCTTTTGTCTCATTATCACAGTTGAAGAGTCTGGCACACAAACAGCACGGTCTATTCATTCCCAGAGCAATTTTAACATATGTGAGACTAAAGTCAAGATGAATGTCTTCATCCCAGACTTTATTACTCAAATACAATTAGCACTGAGATCCTTATGATGCGAACTGGGATTTGAATACATGTTCCTGATCAATAAGTCTACTGGCAACAAGGGTTTAAGAAAGCCTTCTTGACAAAAGGGGGAAGGGAGAAATGAGACAAAATAAAGTTTCAGAGGCTGAGAGATTTCAAACAGAGATGAGAGGTTATCCTGGAGGTTATTCTTATGCATTATAAAGATATTCCTTTTTAGTTTATAGTGGTTTGGAGTGGCTGGAGGGAAGTACCTGAACTGTTGTGCTTTGTTCCAATAGCCTTGATTCTTGAAGATGACTGCATAAAAATGTAACTTTTACAATGTGACTGTGTGATTGTGAAAACCTTGTGTCTGATGCTCCTTTAATACAGGGTATGGACAGATGAGTAAAAATAAATAAATAAGTAAACAACAGAGGGGACGAAGGGTAAAATAAATTGGGTAGAAGGAAATACTAGAGGTCAAGAAGAGGGAGAAAGGGGTATGGTACCTATGAGTTTTTTATTTTTATTTCTTTTTCTGGAGAGATGCAAATGTTCTAAAAAATGACCACGGTGAAGAATACACAACTATGTGATATTTTCAGTCACTGATTGTACACCATATATGAAACATGTGTGTGACGATTTTTCAATATAAAAAATAAAATCAACAAATCTACTCTTGTTCACTTAGCTATCCCTTTGCTGCAACTCAATCATCAAAATGGATTTTTAACAGAATGATGTTTATTGAAACCAAATTAGCTTTTCCAAGGGCCAGAGAGAGTGTCACCAAGCTTGACAAAATCCTTTACACTGACTCCCCAACTGCCCAGCTAACCATTCACACTGGGATCCTGGTGGAAAGGAAACCATTCTACAATGCTACAGTTTTTTTGGCAAAAGATATTTTGAAGCAAATGCATATCCTGAGCATTTCTTCATAGATCTCTTTGGGATTCTGCATAGGGATGGTAGAGTACTGCGTCTTTCACCTGCCAAAAGGATGAAGATCATGCAAATGAGTATTATTAGAGCTGTTTAGGGAGAACCAAAAACTGTGCTAAATAGGACAGACGTAAACTGGAAGAGTAGGTTGGGGAAAATCACTGGATTCAGTCCATCACGCTGGAGGAGAATTTTTGGAATTTACAAGAAATACTCCAAAGACAGGGCCATCTCCTGGGTGTCAGTGTTCAGACACAGGAACACAAGAGAACTAACAAAGGATAAGGGTGGGAGAGAGAAATGGACGCTGTTGTATGATTTTATGCAAGATCATTTCTATGAGAACTCGTGGCTTGCCCCAATTTCTGCTGCCCAGGGTAATAAGAACTAAAAATCAAATTTAACACCTGACATATATCTAGCGTTGTTTTTTTTTTTTCCAAATTTATTTTATGGTGATTAACTTTCATTTTCTAATTTGGCTCTATTCCAAGAAAAATTTCACCTCTATTCTATTTAAATTTTACTTAATTATTTAACTTCAAAGATTAAAGTCACAGGACACTGACTAACATTATGTGTCTCTGGATCTCATTTACCTGCAGGCATAAACAGTAGACTATCCAAGTTGTTTTTCCAGTAAATCATCAAATCACCTTTATTGGCAATACAATTTGAAATAAATTTTCTTCAAAAATCATGAGAAAATGTAACGTGCAGCTATCCTGATATTATAAAATATTAAGCAAAACCCTGATTGGGAAATACTCAGCTGAGTCTTCATTTATTAAATATTAAATAGAAAATATATAGGTTTATACCGACTTATAGTAATTTCTTTTGCTTGCTTTTCACTGAAGTTACCCCATAAATGAGAAAAATAGTAACAAAATGATGTGCTTCTTCTTGAATTAATCTATATAATGGACAGGAAAATAATTACCACTTTGTTGAGCAACTTCAATACTATACGCAAGATCTAGATCTAAATGTATTAATGCAATTAACATTACCACAAATCCAAGATGCAATTACTAACTGATTATGATTCATTCAGGTCAGCAAACTTGTAGATAAGGAGCCAGACAGTAAACACTGTTGGCTTTATGTGCTATAAAGTCTGTCTCAATTTCTCAAATCTGCTGTTATAGCAAGAAAGTATACAGAAACAAGATGTAAGCAAATAGGTATGTCTGTGCTCCAATAAAACTTTATTTTCAAAACTAAGTGGTGGGCCATATTTGGCCCACAGGCTATAGTTATCTGATCCCTGAAATACATTAGCATTTCTCTATAAACCTAAATTTCTCTTCATTTCATCTAATCTACCCACATTTTCCATATTTGCTGCATGATGCACTATGGAGACTGTTCTTCCTTCCATGCTATTCCTCATAAATTCCAAAATATAAAACCAATTTCACAAGTTTCTGCCAACATCACACTTCATTAAATAGTGAGTCCTGATGTCTAAGAAATGTCTTAACCTATTCAATACTGCCTACTAAACAGGCTGCATTGTGAGTTTATTTGGGGAAGGAGGTCTTCAGAAAGGATTCCTGGAGATATAGGAGAAGTAGAAACTCATGAAAATGTATGTTCATTGCAAATACTGGGAGAGCCAGTCATATCCAGAAGTCACAGTAATGAAATGTAGCTACTGTTTAGAAAAGTTTCTAAAAGAAAAGATGAGTAGTATTTTGTGGCTCTAGGAGTTGAGGGACAGAAAAGATGACCGTTCTTATTCCAAGTTAAAATGTGTTATACTCATATGCTCCTTTTCATTTGAATAAGCACAATTTAGTAAACTCACATAATTCAGGGAGGAATTCCAATTGGCAACATAAGTGCTGTCAGTGTTTGCACTGTAAACATACTTCAGCTTTTGCACCTCTTCTCCACCTGAGTTACCTGAAGGACTGACTAGGTTGAACATGAACTTATTAGTCTATACGTCACTGTTCTGTTATTCAGTGATAAAGAGAAGGCTGGTTTAGTTGCTCGGGCTTGGTTTTCAGAGCATGAATGTTTAAGGGATGAAGCCTAACACTCAAAACAGAATTCAAATCAAGAAGAAACAAAGTCCAAACATCTTTTGTGTCCAAATATATTGAAAGGGTTGCTGTACTACTTTATTTTCCTTCTATTGATCTCCCTTAACTGGTATCAAGTACTATCAATATTTTACTTAACTTCTTTTCAGAATTTGCATTCATCTTATAAGAATCTAGTGCCCTCTGGGTAGATAATAATCTTCATTTTACACATGAAGAAACAATGGTAATATATTGCTAAAGATCTCTGAATTAATTGAGAATTTCAATCAAAACATTACTTACCTTGTATATATAACTCAAAGGGACTCTTGGTTTCATGTTATGGAAATCAGGATGTCAGAGAATAGCTAAGAACAATAGAAGCAAAAAGATTCGGGTTGTCTTGGGAATGGAAGGTTGATTTTGTAAGGTGGCTGGGGATTATTATTATTGCGGATTACAATAGTTATCCATTGCTACGTATTACCACAAACTTACCAACTTAAAACACATTTATTATTTCAGAATTGCCATGGCCTGGGAGACCAGGTACAGCCTGGCTGGCTTCTCTGTGCAGGGTCTTAGAAGGCTTCTAACAACGTGTTAGCCAGGACTGTGCTCTCAGGCCCAACTAGGGAAGGATCCAATTCCAGGCTTCTTTGGGTTATGGTCAGAATCACCCAGTGAAGGGTGGTATGCTGGTTTGAAAGGATGTATGGATCCTGGAAAAGCCATGTTTTAATCAAAATCCCATTTTGTAAAATGGCAGAATAATTCCTATTCAACATTGTATGTTTGAATCTGTAATGAGATCATCTCCCCCTGGAGATGTCTCCCAATCAAGAGTGGTTGTTAAGTTGGATTGGAGGAGATGTGTCTCCACCCATTTGGGTGGGTCTTGATTGGTTTACTGGAGTCCTATAAAAGAAGAAACATTTTGGAGAATGACAGATTCGGAGAGAGCAGAGAATGCTGCAGCATCATGAAGCAGAGAGTCCGTGAGCCAGCAACCTTTGGAGATGAAGAAGGAAAACACCTGCTGGGGAGGTTCATGAAACTTGAAGCCAGGAGAGAAAGCTAGCAGATGATGCAGTGTTGCCATGTACCTTTCCAGATGAGAAACTCTGAACTTCATTGGCCTTATTGAACCAAGGTATCTTTCCCTGCATGACTTTGATTGGACATTTCTATACACCTGTTTTAATTAGGACATTTTTCTCAGCCTTAAAACTGTAAACTAGCAACTTATTAAATTAGCCTCTATAAAAGCCATTCTGTTCCTGGTATATTGCATTCTGGCAGCTAGCAAACTAGAACAGGTGGTATCAAATTCACCTAAACAAAATCACTGAACTTTACCTTTTCAGGAAGCAGCCACTGCCCTAGGACCAGGCAAATGTAGGGAAGATGTAGGAGTTAAGGAAATTTTGGAGTTTGAAGGAGGGGCCAGATGCAGCTGGCATCTGACCTCTGAGCAGTAGGTTCTGCCTGAATTGTACGTGTACCTCAGATGCCTGGGAGATGGCCCCCATAGAACTGGGACTCAGATATGTGAGGAGAGGAGGGCAGCTGGTTGTTACTGGTATTTCTGAGGAGTATACGAGAGGCTGATTCAAGAAGAGCAGAAAAACAATCAAATGAAACCAAAGGCTGCTATTAGCACACATTGTCTCTACCAGGACGAAGGCCTGCTGATGGGATGATATTCTGAGGAGTGGGAAACCTTCCTCCTCTATGATGGTGGAGCATTACAGGGAAACTGCGTTCTGATAATGATTAATCAAAAGGAAAAAATTTTGTGGATGCATACCCCACAACCCCACGTCGCAGTTTGAGGAAGAAAATGAGATACATATAAAGGGTCGTAGGATATCTAAGAAGGACCTCAAGATTCCACACCGCCAGTCTACCTGCCATGTATAAGTGCCAAGACTGTGAATAGAGTGTCTTTAACACTTAAAATGACACAGTTGACTCACAGAAAGGGACACTGTCCAGGTGGGCCTGACTGATCACATGGCCCCTTTCTGTCTTTTTCTAGAGGTTGCAGACAAGAACTCAGAGAGATTTGTGTGAGAAGGTCTCCACCTGAGTGGGATTCTTTGTTTCAGTTTCAGGGACTGCATGGTAGGGAATGTGGGTGACCCTCTAGGAACTGTGAGTGACCTCAGCTGGCAGCCAGCAAGGAAAAAGGGACCTCAGTCCTACAATCACAAGGAACTGAATTCTGCAAACAGCAGGGATGAGCGTGGAATCTGATCTTTCCCCAGACCCTCCACTGGAGAACTAAGTCTGGTTGACACCTTGATTTAAGATTGGTAATATGATACCCTGAGAAGAAATCCAGCCACACTCTTGACAACTGTGAGATAAGTGAGTATTGTTTTAGGCCAGTACATTTGTCGGAAACTCAGCAAAAGAAAGTGAATACACACAGCCACAAAGAAAGAAAGTAAAATGACAATTCGCCTTGAAAAGGTGGACACAAAATGAGGTATTTATCACTATTAGTTACATAAACTTGAAACATATACATAAAAGAATACACATTTTATCATAACACATGCACAAATAACATTTATTAAACTTAGATGGTTGCTAGTGGAGACAGGGTATTGGTGTGGGGAACAGGACAAAAGAGAACTCTTAATAAGTAAGGCATGACCTGTACATGGATCCATGGTGATTATATGTCATGATCTGAGGAGTACAAGTGACTATTCAACATTCTACGCCAGAATTTCAAAAGGAGAGATGTTTTAACGTATGAATCCAATGTATTTTTCCCAGAAATCGATTAAAGCAAGGGTAAACAGACAACACTCTCTCTCAGATATGCTTAATCTACTAAAACAGAATTAGTTTATTGACTAAACTTGCTGTTAAATGGAATTTTGCAGACCATAGAAATTTGCATTAAAAATAAATACTAACAAGTTCACCTTCAATTATGCCTACAGCTCTCAGCGTCTTGCAGCAGTATAACTGCTTCCTACCTCATCTGGACCCTTTCTCCCTGCCAACACTATCATGATTCCTCTCTGTTAGTCTGGACAGAAAGGAGCATAGAGAAGCAAACTTCCTCATAAACAGAGAGCTAGGTGAAATGGATATGTGCTAACCAATGATGAGAGCAAATTCTCAGCAGAAATTCTGAACCTGGATGCTGAATTCTTTGTCAGGAATTTTATTATCTTTGCGTATTAAAAGAGGTAACTGCGGCCAGACTTGTTTATGCGTTTCTCACATTTCGTGGGTCTTCACTCCTGCCACTGTACTGGGGGAAAGCAGATGAAGCAAAAGAGAATTCAGTCAGGAATCCAAATTTGGTGAAAAATATACTCTATACAGACACTCAGGCTTCTGTTCAAATTAGTCACTTCTTTACTCCTGAGAATGAGATCAACTGCCTCCGCCTGTGGCTTCAAACCATAGGATGGTTGAGAAAATGAGTGAAAAAACACAGGCATTTCCTTTCTAAATGGAAGCTAAGAAATAAGAGAGATACTTGAACCACTCTAAGCATCTAGCATGTGTAACTCCAGGGAAATAACGGAAGGTATTTCTTGTCATGAATGATGGCTTGGAAGCCAGCTTTGCTTGAACTCCTGGGTCCCCCACATTGATTACTTTAATACAGGAACTCATTTACTAAATTTTGACATAAATTACACTGGAGTTTCCCAATTCAATATTTGGAAACTGAGGCCCTTCAGAAGTAAATATTTCAAACCACTTAGTTCATTTCACTTAGTGTTTGATCTGTGATAGAAGAGGAAGTAGGTAAAGAAGCAGCTAGCTTCAATCAACAAACGTAATTTTACTGATGAAAGATAATTTCACCATCATTAAGGCAAACTTTCATATCTACTTTTCAAGTATGATGTTAGTTCAAGATGAGAGGAAAAAACACACAATATGTCAGTTTAAGACAATTTAATTTTTTCTGAGAAAACAGTAGGCGTTGAGTTTGGCAAACACAAAACAAAAAGTAACATGAGAATTGAAAGATTTTCTCCCCTACCCCTCAGTATTTAGTGGGACAGCCAGTGAGAAAACAAATAAAATCCAAAATGGTAATTATTCAACACGTGTGCTCACAGAGAACTTTAGACAGGAGATAGCTTTTGAGCCAAGACTTAAGTATGAAAAGAGTGTCAGGGAAGTGGGTGTCAACATGGAGGGAAGCTTATTTACACTACTCACGGCAATCTGCTAAACACCAGAGACCTGGCAATACCGAAGTATTCTAAAAAATGAAGGACATGGATGAGCACATGGAGAGCAAGAGATGTGGGCTGAGAGGCCAGTTCATGAAAGATACATTCTGCTTTCAAAATCAATATGGACTGGGGGAGGGAGGTTAAAAAAAAAAAAAAATCAATATGGACTTTCTCGCCTGCCATGCGAGAGACCCGCGTTCAATTCCCGATTCATGTACTTACCCCAAATAACCAAATAAACAAGCAAAAACAAACAAAAATTCAATGAAGGTGCTGCAATAACAGGATACTCACATGGAAAAATAATGAAATGTGACCCTACCATACAGCACAGACACACACAAAAAAATCAATGTGGACTTTATTTACAATACGCAGCCACTGAAGAACTGCACATCAGGAGAGTAATGCAGTCATATCTGCATATTAGAATGGTTATTCTATTACAATGTTGAGGATGATTAGAGAAGTAGGCAGAAGACCAATGCTAGTCCAGGAGAGCAGAAAAGAGGCAGTTATTACAACTCTGTGTATGTGGGGATAAATTAATAAAAATGGAATATCCAATGAAAATGCATATGTACATATATGTTTAGAAGGTCAAATTAACAGGCCTTGGTGAGTAATTACTGCCTCGGTGAGTAATTACACCTGTAGTGTAATCGAGATAGTAGGCACTAGAAGGCCTTGCAGGATCACAATTTAGAAGATTAGAATATTGCCCACTTTTCTCAGCTTAGACGAAGCAGGGAATACCAGAGTGCCATTATGTCTAATCAAGTCGGCAGAAGTGCGGGAATCAGTTTGGTTTAGAATGTAACGAACTTAAAAGGTCTGCTGGGTGGACAGTTGGAGATAGCTACGTGGTAAATTGAAATATGGACTGGGACTCAAAATAAAGCTCAGGAATTCAGATTTAAATATGAAAGTCGACAGTGTATAGGAAAGAAAACAAAAAAACAAGTGTGGGTTTATCCCTAAACTGTGCAGAATAGTGAAAAGTGAATAGCATTGAGGATGTCAATTTTTTTTAAAGACTGGAGAAAGGGGGGAAGCATATGCCACAGAGAAGAAATCAGAAAGAAGAAAGTCAAGATAGTGCAATTAAAACCAAGCCATAAAAAGAAAGGATGCATCATAATCAAGCTTAATCAATTCTAGGGAAATCATTTTATTCCAGCCTTCTGGTCAAGAGCTGATTTGTTTGGGAAGAAATAGAGTTCTGATGCCTTCCCTGATTTTTCCATATATTCTGGATTCAGATATAAAGTTATCTTAATTTCTCCTAATGCTAACTCCTTAGAACACACAAATTCTTTTCTCTTCCATCAGTGTCTTCCTATCATAAAGCAAAGGCATTTTGGTTTTTAAAATGATATTTCTTCTATATTTAAAGCTCCAATTAGAAATTCAACCCATTTATTTGCACTACATGTTCCATTTGACCTCTTGCATTAAATTCTGAGCTGATAAATTTGCACACACTCAAAAGAAAGGCATGGAGATGGAAAGAAGGAATACGATCAATCATTTTTCTTGCAAATTAATGATACAGAAATAATTCTTGAGACCTTCAATCAGGCAGACTCTTGATGGAGTGGGGGTGGGGGGATCCAACCATGATCAAACACAGGCATACTCTACTTTGGAATACAAGAAGAACACTGATGTGAGTTCGGATTCTCCCAGCTACAGAAACTGAGACAAGAAGAGTACTAACAGCTTAATTGAGAGTTGATCTCCAAAGACTTGTAAGTGAGAGGGGAAGCGATTAAGAAAAGGGAAGCAGACCTATGAAGGATGGGTTATGGAGCAAATTATCACTATGAGAAACTGGGGCTCACTCCCTCTAGAAGATTCTGAGAAAGGGAGTACAGCATCCACATGCAGCAGATTTTCCTGCTCCGGGGAGGGTGATGGGGGCATTTATACCCCAACTTCTATCATAACTGGTTGAGGGCTGCTCTCTGGGGCCACTCATTTCCTGACATTTTGGTCTGCCTCACATGCAGACAGTGATGCTGATGCACTTCGCGGTGGGTCAGGTATGCAGAGAAAGGGTAAGGGCCAAGTACATACGACAGGCCACCAGCATCATCTGCTAGGGCTTAGACACAAGAACAAAGGAACATGGAATAATTACTTTAAAACATGATAAAGACAGAAAGCAAGGAGAAAAGAAGACTATTATTAACCTAGGAATTACAAAATAACTCTTTTAAACAGGTAATATAATCAAATTCGCAGGCAGACATAGAATTAAGCAGTATTCTTAGTGAAAGGGTTAATTTTGTTTACTGATTTTTCAATGAATAAAATTAACCTATATACTGAGTACAGAAAATAGAAACATAAATATCATTATCATGCACACCATTCAAGTCAGTGTTGAAGTGCGAGGACTTTTTCGGTGGAGGTTAGGAGCCGGTCAGGGGAAAGGGCCAGGATAGGGTATTGATATGCAAATACTCCAAAGTGGTAGTGGGTCACAGGCTCCTGCTATACAAAGTTAGGTGCTGGCCAAAATGTAAAGTTATGCAAATAACCAAATACTTACCGAAATTGTTAACAAAACTAAACTGTGAGTATTATGGGCGAGGGGATGATACAAGGAAGCTATAAAAGCTGGAAATGCATAGCTTAAATCTCAATATAATACATCAAGAAATAGTTAAATTAATATCTTTAGAGCAGAGAGACTGGACCCTAGACTAGTTAAAAATACTATTTTTAACGGTATATGTCATGAGGAGTGATATATAATGGAAATAAGAGCGGGAGAGAGTGTTTCTTTTCATGAATGGTCCTTTTTTACGGTATGAAATTTTAGAGTTCCTACAGCTTGATGCAGTAAATTGTATTAAAGACCATTAATTCCTTCACTCTGTCAAGACTTACATGTAAATAAATCACTTAATTACAGATCCAAACAGGTTGAAGCTTTCCTTCCCTACATGTATGAAGCTCTAAGAAATTCCAATCATCCGTTATTCGTGCAATACATATCTTTGTAAACACTTGAAGGAATTAAGACATTTACCAGAATTGTACATTTTTCAACTTAAAGTACTGGCCACGGCTTCAATGTCTCAATTCCCATGTTTCTATTTTATCACGGAAGTATAGCATGCTTTACTTCTTCAAACTGTTTTTAAGGAGTTATCGGTCTGATATTCTCTGTTTTAGGTCTTCAGTACACACAGCGGAATAAAAGCCACAAGTGTTTGGATTGGAGCTGTGTATGCTTCCAGTAATTTAAAAATCACTTTTGCAGTTAGAATATGCCTATAAGAGAGAGGACAAGTTCCCACTTCCTCAGCCTAATGAGAAGTGATGAACTCCCACTTTCCTCAGCCTACCACTCCCGAGATAAACTGCTCACAGAGAATTTCCTTGAGTCTCATTTCTTCTAAATTTTTAAATGATGCACAATCTAGAAATTTGCTTAAGTTATCAATGTGTGTGTTGGTTAGAAAAGCACATTTCTAACCATTCATGAGAGAAAACCTTTTCCCTTTCATCACATATAATAGAAAACTTTGAAAGTCAGTAATTTTTTTTCTTTCTACAAATCCCAGGGATCATCAAGAAGTTTAAAGGGAAAAACGTTATTTTAAGAAATATGCAAGGGAAAAATTGCTTTTATTTGGTACTTTGTTAAATTTTCTGTAGTGATCCCTGTCTGAACTAGTTTTCCACCTGTCATTTTATCCTCCCTCACCCCCCCCCCCCCCACCAATGTAATGCTTGCACTTGGTTTTTGGCTTCTGCCTTAGGTTCTATGGAGACCCAGGTATTCTCTACCTTACCCCTTTTCCCTAAACATGGCTGGCATCTCTTGGCTATCAATTGCCTTGGAGAAGGAAGCTACTGTATTCACATTCAAAAAACTCAGTCATCCTGTAGATCCTTCGATATTACTCCAAAAAGAATTTTGCAATTTCTGAAGTCTGTATCTCCTCCCATCTCTGCCCTGGTGATATATGTCAACAGACATCTTGTTTGACTTCTTGACAATAACTCAGAGGAAAAATGAAAGAACTATCTTTGTCCAACTCTGATGTCCATTGCCTCCATTTCCCATGCTCACACACTCTTAATGCTTAGCAGGATGAATTTTAACCTTAAATTGCATGTCAGCCAGGTTTTAAAACTATACTCACATTTAAGTCCTAAAATAATCATTATATGACAGTCCGTTTTATCCACAGCAAAAACTGCAAACACTGCCAACATAATGGAAAATCACTTGTACATCTTTAGGTTGCCTGGAGGAAAACATCCTGGTTAATATGCTACCATTACTGCCTGCTGCCCCCAAGAAATCAGGAGAAAGATACTACAGGAGTACCTAATAGGTAGCATGTAAGAGATATTCTATTTTGCTCTGCTGATTGTGTACCACTCCACTCTGGCGCAGCCCCAAACTGGGCTAGGATCAGCAGACTACACAAGCTTCACTAAATCTTTCCACTAATCTGTTTAATCTACTCCTTGTTGGGCTGCAGTAGGCTATGCATCTTTTAAGTCCAATAATTCCTCTGAAAATAATATAAAAATGAATTCTGAACACTCATACATGCTAACTTTAATCATTTTACAATTTGGTTCAAAAGTCAAAGCAAAACAAAAATATACATTGGCTCTATCAGAGTAGATAGAAGCTTAAAATTCTGAAAATTTTCCAATGCTCTGAAGGTAAATACAACACATCTCAACCCCCTTAGGGTTGGAAGACAGGTTTGACTCCAAATTGTTTGCATACTTCGGACTTCCTACCCCCAGTGCAAGATACTCCAGGGTGGCCTTATGTGGCTAGGTTCTCCCCTCTAGAGTTCTCTTCCTCACAGCAAATAAAGTCTGGAGCCACACTCCTACTTTTAACAGAGCAGAACAACATTCACTACATCTGTTGATTCCAAAGGTCTAAAACTAAATACAGTAGCTTTAGAAATGACCATATATTCATTTATAATTTCTTCAAGGACAGAACCAACATCTGACCTCAATCTTGGTTTGACTGTAGCCCACAATGACTGATATTTATAACATTGTTTATAACCGTGAGACTTTTGAGTCTGTGGAAGAAATAGAGTCAATTTTACCCTTTCAAATTTAGATCGATCAGACACCTCAGAAGTCTGAAACTTTAAGGAAACATAATTACAGAGAGGTCAATGGCAGCCTCAGTTTTCCCATTAACTAATAGCGGAGATGGGTCAAATACCTCTTGTACTGCTGTTTTTTTTATAAGACATGCAGCTTCTCTTCTCGTAAATAATTTAAAAGGCATATTTAACAGGAGTGATCATTTAAACATTTTTAAGCAGTAAATCAGGAGATATTCTGAAATGTGAATTTTCTTTTGTCTAAACAATGAAAACACACTGAAAATATTTTAGAAGTGAGAATGAAAGAACTTTGTTTAAAAAAAAGTGGGCATTTAGGTATAATTTTCTATAAAAATTACGATCATTAGGGTTCATTTCTTATTTTTCATCCACCTTCCTCAGCGAAAATAAAAAAAAGACAATGGGTTCAATAGTGCATAATGTTATGACAAATGAGTATCGGTTTAGGGAGTTTTAGCCTAAAAGAAGGAATTTAAGCAGAATCATTTGATGGCAAAACACTTCAACACTAATAAAGCAAAAGCAGTCAGTGAGCCATCATGACAGAAGAAACAATGTGACGTTCTGTCAAAGGCAATGAATTTCTGTACAGAATTTTTGGCACAGTACATATCAAATTGTCTTGGGACAGAAAACCAGAATCTTTTCTTGAAAAACGAATTATGTCCACTTAGGAATAGTAGTAACTGTTTAAAACTTTTAGAAAAAAGCTACCGCCACCCCCCCACACACCTGCCCCAAATGTGAAGTTGATTCTTAAAGACTTGCAGATACTTCCTTGAAATGATTTCTTATTGAAATCGTTGTGCGCTTTTACTAACATTAAAAGCCCACGCGGCCCCTTTTCTTTTATTTAGGTAAGCCTGTATTAAAAAGTTATAAAATCGTGAACAAAAGAGAAATGCAGATTCTTTTGTAAAGTTCTCTTACATTTCTTTGAAGACAAATATCAGCTTTACTGAAAAAACATCCAGGAGCTCCTTCCTTTCTATTACCATTTTCGATGTACTATATCACAAAAGAATATAGGTAAAAACACTTACAAAGAATTTAAAAACTAAAAGTTAAAACAGGATAGAATTGAGAACAAATATATATGTAACAGCAATAATATGAGATAAATTTATTCACCTATTAAAAACAAAAATAAAAGTTTCCCAGACTTAAACACACACACATGCATACAGATACTTTTATGATTTTGGAGAGTAGAAACAGTAAATACAACTATATTCCATCACAAACAATAAATCAGAAATCAAAATAGAAATAGAAAGCAAACAAAAAGGAAAACTAAGTGAACAGTAAATTAAAACAAAATCTGTCTCAACTATCACGTAAAAGAGAAATTAAAAGCTGAAAATACAGAATTTACAGAAAATAACAACAAAACTATGTATCACAACCTAGTTGCTGCATGCTCAGGAGAAAGTTAATTGCTTGCAATATCTGTTCATGCCCGTAACAGTTTCAGACAGCGTCTTAGATGAGGTTCCCTGGCAGGAGCGCCTAACTGCAAGCTCCTGTATATGTGAATGCGCGAGTACTCTGGGGGACAGTGAGGGGAGCCGGGTCTGAGAGAGATGGAGAAAAGTTCAAGCCTGATGCCACGGGGTCCTCGGAGCATGAACTGTACCCTCATCTGGAAGTAACTGCTGCAGGCGAGCCAATAGAGGAATGGCCACTTACGAATTCCGTCACATACAAAGCAGGTAGGAAATTGGGACACGGGCTCAGAAAGGTCATCTCTGTGGGCAAGAAAATACCTACATTACAATGGTACATTAGCACTACCAGGCCTAGGGAATGGTCCAGTATCACTAGTCACAAGACAAAGTAAATATTTAATATCTATCTACAAGTTTAGCCAAGAAATTCATCTTAAGTAATGATTAAAGGTGTTAGTCCTTGGTCTTGAGCTTTCTATCATCTATCATTATAAGGGGGAAATGGTATTCTAGTCTGAAAAGTTTGATACATGGAAAAATTAAAAACTTGATGAATGGCAAGCTAAACGAATTTATTTATATTTTGAAATAAAGGTAAAAAAAATACATTTCCAAGGAGAGATATAATTTTTTTCATTATTGAAAAATATGAATATAAGGATGACAATGAGAAGAAGGGATGAAGAAAAAAGCTGGATAGCATTTTCCAAATATTGACTATAAAGAAGGTGAATTAATGGAAGAAAATTGTGTGGAAAGTAATGAAAAAGAAGTCTGGCTTTAGGAATAGCTGCAAGGTTGGTTATAAGTTGTTGTTTCATTTTCCCAGAGAGAAATGAAAACAAAATACCAAATACATTCTTGAAATTTCTCTTCATACCTATGGGCAACTGGATCAATAAATAGGAATTTAATCTTTCTATCTGCCAATTTTGGCTCTAGCAGAACTGCATACAAAGAAAATGGGCACAATCTCTCAGGGCTAGACTATGGTTTAGAAATACAGAGTACATATGCAGTAGGATTTTGACAGAACATATTGCTTGAAAGGTCAACTATAGATTTCTCCTTCTGAAAAGCTTCTCCTATGGGTCTCAAAAGCAATCTATATTGCCCACATGGAAAGGGTAAAAAAGTACATACAGAAAATAAATGACCATGTGTTTCAGTTGGATGGTGTATACATACTGTCATTTATTCAATCAAGAAACAGATATTGGGTGGCACTGAGGCTCTGAAGATTCAATGATTAATCTTCATTAATACTAACAAAAATGGAAAACATGTCTTTGAGGGGCTCAGAGAGAGTAGTGGAGAGAAACATGAAATCCGTACTCTCACACCCAGTGAAAATTAAAACAAGGACAACTGTAAGGAAGAAAAACTACAGGATTCTTAGAAAATTTCATAATGGGGTCCATAGTTGATGAATAAAATCTAAGCAGACCATTCAAGAAAGGATAAGATCCCTGAAGCAAGACTTGGATGGAAGGAGACAACATCATTGCAAAGCCTTGAGCAGGAAGGAAAATACATTTCTATATAAATAAAAAAGCATATTGAGGCCCTCACTCCCACTCGTTCTCTCAACTGCATTCTGCGGAACATTTACCCATTCTAAATAATTGCTTGATTTGTTTTATTTATACTAATAAATAAATATACACTACTTTTCACCCATATGAATGCATGAAGCTTACAGTATTTTTTAACAGATGGAGAGTATTGCACTGTGTAGCTTATGAAAGTTGATTTAGTGATCCCCATCAGTGGATATTTGGAATATTTCCAATCATCTGCAAATTCCAAAACTGTATCTGGCCATATTATCTCACAGTCAAACGCTGGAGATAGCCAGTATGAAAAGAGCACCATTCATTACCCTGTTTCTCTAGGGATATATGAGAGATCTTTTTTTGCCAATGCATAGCTTTGGTTTAAGCTTATACATGCAGCCTTCTTCAGCTAATAAAGCCTGAGTACTAAAGCACTAAAACGTTCACAGTTCTCCACCAACCACAGAAATGGTTCCAAAATGAAAACACAAACAAAACCATCCCAACCCATCAAGTTTGCTAATGAGTTTGTTATAAGTGTCACTGATGACTTTTTTTTATTAATTAAAAAAAAAAATTAACTAACACAACATTTAGAAATCATTCCATTCTACATATGCAATCAGTAATTCTTAATATCATCACATAGATGTATGATCATCATTTCTTAATACATTTGCATTGATATAGGAAAAGAACTAGCAAAACAATAGAAAAAGATATAGAATGATAATATAGAGAAAAAATTAAAATAATAAAAAATATATAAAAAAAGAAAAAAAAACAAAAAACTATACCTCAGATGCAGCTTCATTGAGTGTTTTAACATAATTACATTACAATTACGTAGTATTGTGCTGTCCATTTTTGAGTTTTTGTACTTAGTCCTGTTGCACAGTCTATATCCCTTCAGCTCCAATTACCCATTATCTTACCCTGTTTCTAACTCCTGCTGGTCTCTGTTATCAATGACATATTCAAAGTTTATTCTCTAATGTCGGTTCACATCAGTGGGACCATACAGTATTTGTCTTTTAGTTTTTGGCTAGACTCACTCAGCATAATGTTCTCTAGGTCCATCCATGTTATTACATGCTTCATAAGTTTATTCTGTCTTAAAGCTGCATAATATTCTATCGTATGTATATACCACAGTTTGCTTAGCCACTCTTCTGTTGATGGACATTTTGGCTGTTTCCATCTCTTTGCAATTGTAAATAACGCTGCTATAAACATTGGTGTGCAAATGTCCGTTTGTGTCTTTGCCCTTAAGTCCTTTGAGTAGATACCTAGCAATGGTATTGCTGGGTCGTATGGCAATTCTATATTGAGTTTTTTGAGGAACCGCCAAACTGCCTTCCACAGCGGTTGCACCATTTGACATTCCCACCAACAGTGGATAAGTGTGCCTCTTTCTCCGCATCCTCTCCAGCACTTGTCATTTTCTGTTTTGTTGATAATGGCCATTCTGGTGGGTGTGAGATGATATCTCATTGTGGTTTTGATTTGCATTTCTCTAATGACCAGGGACATTGAGCATCTCTTCATGTGCCTTTTGGCCATTTGTATTTCCTCTTCTGAGAGGTGTTTGTTCAAGTCTTTTTCCCATTTTGTAATTGGGTTGGCTGTCTTTTTGTGTTGAGTTGAACAATCTCTTTATAAATTCTGGATACTGGACCTTTATCTGATATGTCGTTTCCAAATATTGTCTCTCATTGTGTAGGTTGTCTTTCTACTTTTTTGATGAAGTTCTTTGATGCACAAAAGTATTTAATTTTGAGGAGCTTCCATTTATTTATTTATTTATTTCTTCAGTGCTCTTGCTTTAGGTTTAAGGTCCATAAAACCGCCTCCAATTGTAAGTTTCATAAGATATCTCCCTACATTTTCCTCTAACTGTTTTATGGTCTTAGACCTAATGTTTAGATCTTCGATCCATTCTGAGCTAACTTTTGTATAGGGTGTGAGATATGGGTCCTCTTTCATTCCTTTGCATATGGATATCCAGTTCTCCAGGCACCATTTATTGAAGAGACTGTTCTGTCTCAGGTGAGTTGGCTTGACTGCGATATCAAAGATCAAATGTCTATAGATGAGAGGGTCTATACCTGAGCACTCTATTCGATTCCATTGGACGATATATCTATCTTTATGCCAATACCATGCTGTTCTGACCACTGTGGCTTCATAATATGCCTTAAAGCCTTGCAGCGTGAGACCTCCAGCTTCGTTTTTTTTCCTCAAGATACTTTTAGCAATTCGGGGCACCCTGTCCTTCCAGATAAATTTGCTTACTGGTTTTTCTATTTCTGAAAAATAAGTTGTTGGGATTTTGATTGGTATTGCATAGAATCTGTAAATCAATTTAGGTAAGACGGACATCTTAACTATATTTAGTCTTCCAATCCATGAACACGGTATGCCCTTCCATCTATTTAGGTCTTCTGTGATTTCTTTTAACAGTTTTTCGTAGTTTTCTTTGTATAGGTTTTTTGTCTATTTAGTTAAATTTATTCCTAGGTATTTTATTCTTTTAGTTGCAATTGTAAATGGAATTCGTTTCTTGATTTCCCCCTCAGCTTGTTCATTGCGAGTGTACAGAAATGCTACAGATTTGTGAATGTTGATCTTGTAACCTGCTACTTTGATGTATTCATTTATTAGCTCTAGTAGCTTTGTTGTGGATTTTTCTGGGCTTTCAATGTATAGTATCATATCGTCTGCAAACAGTGATAGTTTTATTTCTTCCTTTCCAATTTTGATGCCTTGTATTTCTTTTTCTTGTCTAATTGCTCTGCTAGACCCTCCAACACGATGTTGAATAATAGTGGTGATAATGGACATCCTTGTCTTGCTCCTGATCTTAGGGGGAAAGTTTTCAACTTTTCCCCATTGAGGATGATATTAGCTGTGGGTTTTTCATATATTTCCTCTATCATTTAAAGGAAGTTCCCTTGTATTCCTATCTTTTGAAGTGTTTTTAACAGGAAAGGATGTTGAATCTTGTCAAATGCCTTCTCTGCATCAATTGAGATGATCATGTGATTTTTCTGCTTTGATTTGTTGATATGGTGTATTACATTAATTGATTTTCTTATGTTGAACCATCCTTGCAAACCTGGGATGAATCCTACTTGGTCATGATGTATAATTCCTTTAATGTGTTGCTGGATACGATTTTGTTGAGGATTTTTGCATCTATATTCATTAGAGAGATTAGTCTGTAGTTTTCTTTTTTTGTAATATCTTTGCCTGGTTTTGGTATGAGGGTGATGTTGGCTTCATAGAATGAATTAGGTAGCTTTCCCTCCACCTCAATTTTTTTGAAACGTTTGAGGAGAGTTGGTACTAATTCTTTCTGCAATGTTTGGTAGAATTCACATGTGAAGCCATCTGGTCCTGGACTTTTCTTTTTAGGAAGCTTTTGGATGACTGATTCAATTTCTTTACTTGTGATTGGTTTGTTGAGGTCATCTATTTCTTCTTGAGTCAAAGTTGGTTGTTCATGCCTTTCCAGGAACCCGTCCATTTCATCTAAATTGTTGTATTTATTAGCATAAAGTTGTTCATAGTATCCTGTTATTACCTCCTTTATTTCTGTGAGGTTACTGGTTATGTCTCCTCTTTCATTTGTGATCGTATTTATTTGCATCCTCTCTCTTCTTCTTTTTGTCAATCTTGCTAAGGGCCCATCAATCTTATTGATTTTCTCATAGAACCAACTTCTGCCCTTATTGATTTTCTCTATTGTTTTCTTGTTTTCAATTTCATTTATTTCTGCTCTAATCTTTGTTATTTCTTTCCTTTTGCTTGCTTTGGGGTTAGTTTGCTGTTCTTTATCCAGTTCTTCCAAGTGGACAGTTAATTCCTGAATTTTTGCCTTTTCTTCTTTTCTGATATAGGCATTTAGGGCAATAAATTTCCCTCTTAGCACTGCCTTGCTGCATCCCATAGGTTTTGATATGTTGTGTTTTCGTTTTCATTTGCCTCTAGATATTTACTCATTTCTCTTGCAATTTCTTCTTTGACCCACTCGTTGTTTAAGAGTGTGTTGTTGAGCCTCCACGTATTTGTGAATTTTCTGGCACTCCACCTATTCTTGATTTCCATCTTCATTCCTTTATGATCCGAGAAAGTGTTATGTATGATTTCAATCTTTTTAAAGTTGTTAAGACTTCCTTTGTGACCCAGCATATGGTCTATCTTTGAGAATGATCCATGAGCACTTGAGAAAAAGGTGTATCCTGCTCTTGTGGGATATAATGTCCTATAAATGTCTGTTAAGTCTAGCTCATTTATAGTAATATTCAGATTCTCTATTTCTTTATTGATCCTCTGTCTAGATGTTCTGTCCATTGATGATAGTGGGGAATTGAAGTCTCCAGCTATTATGGTATATGAGTCTATTTCCCTTTTCAGTGATTGCATTGTATTCCTCACGTATTTTGGGGCATTCTGAATCGGTGCATAAATATTTATGATTGTTATGTCTTCTTGTTTAATTGTTCCTTTTATTAGTAGATAGTGTCCTTCTTTGTCTCTTTTAACTGTTTTACATTTGAAGTCTAATTTGTTGGATATTAATATACCCACTCCTGCTATTTTCTGGTTGTTATTTGCATGAAATATCTTTTCCCAACCTTTCACTTTCAACCTATGTTTATCTTTGGGTCTAAGATGTGTTTCCTGTAGACAGCATATAGAAGGATCCTGTTTTTTAATCCATTCTGCCAGTCTATGTCTTTTGATTGGGGAATTCAGTCCATTAACATTTAGTGTTATTACTGTTTGGATAATATTTTCCTCTACCATTTTGCCTTTTGTATTATGTACATCATATCTGATTTTCCTTCTTTCTACACTCTTCTCCATACCTCCCTCTTCTGTCTTTTCGTATCTGACTCTAGTGCTCCCTTTAGTATTTCTTGCAGAGCTGGTCTCTTGTTCACAAATTCTCTCAGTGACTTTTTGTCTGAAAATGTTTTAATTTCTCCCTCATTTTTGAAGGACAATTTTGCTGGATATAGAAGTCTTGGTTGGCAGTTTTTCTCTTTTATTACTTTAAATATATCATCCCACTTTCTTCTAGCTTCCATGGTTTCCACTAAGAAATCTACACATAGTCTTACTGAGTTTCCTTCCCTTGTATGTGATGGATTGTTTTTCTCTTGCTGCTTTCAAGATCCTCTCTTTCTCTTTGACCTCTGACATTCTAACAAGTAAGTGTCTTGGCGAATGCCTATTTGAGTCTATTCTCTTTGGGGTGTGCTACACTTCTTGGATCTGTAATTTTAGGTCTTTCATAAGAGTTGGGAAATTTTCAGTGATAATTTCTTCCATTAGTTTTTCTCCTCCTTTTCCCTTCTCTTCTCCTTCTGGGACACCCACAACACGTATATTTGTGCGCTTCATATTATCATTCAGTTCCCTGATCCCCTGCTCAAATTTTTCCATTCTTTTCCCTATAGTTTCTGTTTCTTTTTGGAATTCAGATGTTCCATCCTCCAGTTCACTAATTCTAGCCTCTGTCTCTTTAAATCTACCATTGCAGGTATCCATTGTTTTTTCCATCTTTTCTACTTTGTCCTTCAATCCCATAAGTTTTGTGATTTGTTTTTTCAGATTTTCTATTTCTTCTTTTTGATCAGCCCATGTCTTCTTCATGTCCTCCCTCAATTTATCGATTTGGTTTTTGAAGAGGTTTTCCATTTCTGTTCGTATATTCAGCATTAGTTGTCTCAGCTCCTGTATCTCATTTGAACTATTGGTTTGTTCCTTTGACTGGGCCATATCTTCAATTTTCCTGGCGTGATCCGTTATTTTTTGCTGGCATCTGGGCATTTAATCAGATTTCCCTGGTTGTGGGGACCCAGCAGGTTGAAAGATTTTCCTGTGAAATCTCTGGGCCGTTTTTCTTATTCTCCCCAGTATGTGGCGCTCGTCTGTCTGCGGGTCCCACCAGTAAAAGATGCTGTGGCTCCTTTATCTTTGGAAGACTCTCACTGTGGGGGAGGGTCGCCAGCCATAGCGGCTTGGGGGAGTGCCGATCCAAATCTCCCAGCCGGCCCGGGAATCTGCGCATGGGGGTAGGGTACCGGTCGCCGAGGCTTGGGGGAGTGCTGATCCAAATCTACCAGCCGGCCCGAGAAGGAGGGGGGGAGGGGCGCTGGCCGTCGCGGCTTGGGGGAGTGCCAATTCAAATCTCCCAGCCGGCCCTGGAATCCGCGCATGGGGGTGGGGCGCCGGCCTCCGCAGCTTGGGGGAGTGCCGATCCAAATCTCCCAGCCAGCCTGGGAAGCCAAGTGTGGCGGGGGGGCGCCGGTCGCCGCGGCTTGGGGGAGTGCCGATCCAAAGTTCCCAGCCGGACCGGGAAGCCACGTGTGTGGAAGGGATCCCGGTCGCCGGCCTCCGAGGCTTGAGGGACCTCCGATCCAAATCTCCCATCCGGCCCGTGAGGCCACGCGTGGGGCGGGGGGCGCCGGCCGCCGCGGCTTGAGGGGACCGCCTGTCCAAATCTCCCAGCCGGCCCGGGAAGGAGGGAGGGAGGGGCTCCAGCTGCCAGCCGCCACGGCCTGGGGAAGCACGCACCCCTCGGGGATTTCACCGCAGTGGATTCTCCCAGTCGGTTCAGCCGTTCCAGAATGGGGTATGCTGTCTTTTTGGTCTCTGTCATGGCTCCGGGAGCTGTTCTGTACTGTTTCTGTTTCTTTAGTAGCTGTTTTGGAGGAGGAACTAAGACCCGCGCGTCTTACTAAGCCGCCATCTTCTCCGGAACTCACTGATGACTTTTAAACCCTTAACTGCTGTTTAGAAATCACTGAGGACATGAGACATGAAAGACTGCCCCAATGGCCAAGCAAAAAGAATTTTGTTAATGGGGAATAATTTGTCCCACCTTATTATCAGATATGAATCGAATGAAGCAAATTAATACATTTAAATCCATCTCAATGCAATGTAAGAGAAAATATCAGTACTCCTCACTTTCTACTGAAGCCATCAATTACTAATTTAAACTCAACTGTTCTTTTGATTTTGTTATGTCTAGAGTGAGGTGAATCAGCCCTAGATACCTTTAATTACAGGGCTGTCCTTCCTGAACCACCATTATGGGCACAGTTACTCGGATTAGTATATGCCCTTACAGTATCTGTTATTCGTCACCCCTGTATAGTAATCCTCATTTCCATGCATACTACCTCATACAAATTTTCTGACGTTAGCTTGGCAGTCCTTCTGAGACCAGAATAAATAGGGGTTTGATAGAACAGGTACCTTGAGTAACTGAGACTGCAAAGTGATTTCTTAGAAGTGGCTCACCCTATAAGAGCAACCATTTGCATAGTGATGTACGTTTTAACTCAAATGAGTAAGTATATCATCTGAAAAGGGGGATTAGTTGGTCCTGTAGAATTGATTTAGGAGATGAAAATATTAATCATGCCCAACATTAAGGCCAGGCTATGGAATAATTGGATTCAGGGTCCCTTGATTTTGAGCAAAAAGGCTGTCTAGCTTGAGCAATGTTCACAATAAACGGGGCAGATCAGCAGGAACCACTGGTTTCTGAAGTAAAGTTCAGTTGATATATATATACTCATTCAACCATCAGCAACCTGTTCAGATTAAATCATATTGAAGTGATTGATATTTAATTCTTTTGCAATTGCTTCTGTTTGCATCCAAGAAGTACGATAGGCTACTAATTTCAAAAGTCTCTAACAATATGAAAAATTGGGTAGTATGCTATCTGAAGATTATGAATGAGCTCTAGAATTATTTCATTTCAAGATCAGATGAAAATGTTGATTTGGTCTTCCTTCTCCATTATCTCTACAATTTTAAGAAAATTTTCAAAGTTAAAGGAAAGCAGAAACAATACATAATGTATTACTACATATATATGTTATACATATGTGTGTGTGTATATATATAATATTGCATTTCTCCACCATTAGGAATTATCTAGTTTCAGTCACTCTGCTTTCCATATTGGAAGATTGTAACATAAGGAACAGAATGCTGGAGACAAACAGTTTGACTTGCATATACATCTCACTAACTTACAACCTGATTAATTTTAGGCTATGTATTTGAGTTTCTTGAGCCTTGGTTTCCTCATCTGCACAAGGAAAATCTGTACTAATGTATGCAGAGTTGCAGAACAACACAGAGTTTTATCTACAGCTCCACAACAAGTATTTTCTCTTTCTGTTCAACTCTCCCAGGTTCCATAAAATATCATAACAAAATATTTCTCTCCCTGCCGTCCCTTCAATTATTATTTCTAAACCAGGGTCTTTTTTTTTTTTCCAAAGTGAATTTGAGGCAATTGCTAAGACACATGCAAGGATTTCACTTACACAATTTAGGAGAAAACCTAAGGAGTTAATGTGGAGGTGAATAATAACTACAAAATTTAAAGCAAACTGTTATTTTAAGTGATGAGATGATACCTACATCATTATTACAAGAGACAAATGTTTTCCAGGGTCTGAAAGGTAATTATGGCATCTAATTTTACTTTAAACTATACAAAGGCCATAATGTCGATGACTGTTTTCGTAAAATCGTAGGGTTGACTTTCATTGGCCCTTGTAGCTGAAGTTCTTGATGCCACCTGAGTTGACCTGTATCTCAGGTTCTGGCATGCTGCTCCCTTCCCTATACCAGGGTCTCTCTTCTGTGCTGCTGGAAGGTCTTCTCCCTGGCTTCACTGGAGCTTATTTCAACTAGGCAGTCATGACTACGAAACACAGGGGGATTAATGGCCCTGGAACAGCCCTCAATTTATGAGTGATGGGAGTCAAATAAAATTCTGGCCTCCTTGTTACCTTGTAGGACAAATCTGGAGTAGTTATCTTCCAGTTTCTCAGAGAACCTCCACATGGGTACCCCACAGTGATAACCTTTTCTGAGTTTTATCTTTTCTTTGTGAGACTTACTACTTTCTCAGTAGTGCTTCGCAGGATCCTTTTCGAAGTAAACTACTTCACCTGAAGCCCTTGCCTCAAATTCTCCTTTGAGAATTAACCAAACTAGGTCATGCTTCAATAAAAAGCCAGAATGTATTGATATATTATGGCTCTGGGTTAGCTCTTATGTGGGAGAGAGATGAAATCAATATAGAATGGTCCACAGTTGCAGCTGTGCAGTGACCCACCCTTGAGCTTAAATAATCTTAATGAATTGACTGCATGTATTGAATAACTTCCTCCATAATTTGGTCAAAACAGTGAGTCCCGTGTTACAGAGGGGTATCTAGGAAGGAGCACAGGGTTGGTTTATCTTAAGGGGGGTTGGTTTATCTTAAGGGGTGTTGGCAATTTCCCTATCTTTGATTTGCCTATATCCACTTTGTGAAATTCAAATGTGGATTTACATACTGAGCTATTTTGAAATTCACAGGAATTTTTGAAATGTCAGGCATCATGCTGTGTTTTAATGAAAAGTTTATGTTTAAAAAGAATTATGTAAGAAATAGCACAAATTTCAGATATGTGGTACAGACCTGAGAGTCAGGCATTTTGTTCTCCAAATAAGTAAGACTATGAGGAGACATCAGTGATATGAAAAGAGTATAATGACCTGGGCTGGTTCATGTAGGAATTTGGTCACTAGCTGTTTTCACAAATCTTCTTAGCATTATCCATCACAAATTATCTACAGACCTGAAGTTCGGGTAATCATTCCTCTCTGGCTTTACAGACTTTAGTATTTTTACTAAATTCTACATATTCTGAAACATAATCTGGGTTGAAAACACTATTAGTATTTGAATTTTCAGTGCCTCGATCATATCTCTTTGATCATATATATTAGTGCCTAGAATAAAAGTTAAACAATTTCATGTTTTCTCTCATAGAAATTTTCTCCCAAGAAAGTGCTCCCCTAATTTGGCATAAGAAGATTGGGCATTGGATCAGAAATATAAAAAAAAATGAGTGGGAGAAAAAAATGGAGCTACTATCTGTAATGTTTAATCAGAGAAGGTTTTTCTGGAGATAAAGGGATGAATTCAAGAGTGACACTATTTCTGTTCGTAGGGGAGTCTGGAGGAATTACTGGAAATGTGAGTACAAGGAAGCATTTTAGAACTGCAATTCATCTTGAAACTCATGTGGGTTTCAAACCCACAGGCTCAGTCTCTAGTTTTTCAAATGAGATAGACAATGTTACAAATGAACCCCAGCTGTTTAATATTTCCTGAAGATCCTAAACCAATTTACAGATAGAATGGGATGTGAATTCATCACTGAATTTATTTTATTTTAACCCTTTCTGGGTAATATCTGAACCTGTTCCCAAAGATCAGGATAGTTCTTAAATTATTTTATGATGTTGGAATATTTTGGGTCATATATTTTTCTGAAGTTTTTTATTTATCAGCATCATTTATACAACAAAAATGATATAAATATATACGTAGATCTGATTCATTTTTAAATAATAGTGAAGCCTAGCATTTTGGAAAGGTTTTAAAATTAATAATCATAAATAACCACTGATTATTGGTATCCAAAAGGTGATTTGCATGGATGAGCTCATCTGCTAACAAAATCTATCAGGAAGATACTATATTTTCTTCTCCCAATTTTACAGATAAGGAAACTGAGACTTAGATGATTTAACTAATTAACATCAGATTACCAAGCCAAGAGTGAGTGCTGAGGTTGGAGTGTGAAACCAAGAAAATCTTTCTCCCTCACCCAAGCTCATGCTTATGCAATACTACAGGCGCTGGGAGGATTCAGTAAGTGGATCTAAAATGAAAATATTTGCATGAGAGTGCATAATTAATCATCACCATGCTGTAATATAATTCCTACTGCCCTACATCTGTTTCTCCTTACAAGTTTGGGGACTGTGCATTTTAAAAGTTTTCAAAACATTTTCTACATGCAGCTTAGTTATTTGATTATAGTTTCTCTCATACTCTTTTCCCTAGGAAGCAAAGTATTTTCATAGATTTTCTAAATACCTTTAGCCATAACAAGGATTATTTAAATTAAAGATGGAATTTTACTTCCTTCTGTCATTGGGATGGTTATTATTATTATTTTCTTATGTATACTTGTGATGAAAGGGGGAGATGGGGGAGATTTTTCTCTCCATCTCTTCCATGTACACAATTAAGAAATGGAGAAATGACCATGGGATAGGGTCTGGGTTGTACTGGACTTCCTTCGAAGTAGACTCAGGTAAAAACTGAATTTATCATCTGATTCCTATAACTTCACATTCAATCAGTGGTACTTCTCAGACGCAATGTCCAATAAGTCCTGAAAAGTTTGCATCTTTCTATATCCTCAGTACACAATATCTCTTATCAATGATCACACTATTCCTTTGAGAAGACCACGAGGAATATCAGAATACGTACTTGAGATACTACTGGAGGACTCTTTATCAAGGGTGTACAGGATCCTCTTCATCCAAGAGACTGTTAGTCTATGAACTGACTTTGAGAAGTAGCAACACATGAGAACTCTAACAGGGTTCAAATGAAGACTCTAGTTACCAGTTTAGGAATTTTGTTTATACAAATCAATGAGTTATTTGGTCAGCTATGCATCTTCTTTGGCTACCAGGCTTTTTTTTTTTTTTTTAATCATTCATCACCACCAAACATGATGTAGGTCAGACCCTTCTCATTCGCATGCCTGTCCTGCTACTACTCTGATCATCAGGTTATCTTGCTTTTGATATCCTGAGATGCAGATCCCACCCCTTAACACCAGGGTGGCCATTTCTCTGGTGGTTCTTCCACCAGCACTTCCATTCTACAGAAAACAGACTTCATAGTACTATCTGTTGATACTGATACTTTCCTGACAATGCTCATAAAGAAACTATCTACAGGTTGTTTTGGCAAACAATTAGAAAGCTATGTATGATAATGTAGCAAACAGGTCCCCACCCCCACCTTCTTTTTCTTCTTCGGATGCCTTCCTGTAGAAAATCCCCAGACCCCCTCTCCTGGCCTCCAGAAACGGGTGAAAACTGCAGGTAAGTGAGATAAGACACATTCCTGGGACACAGGGACCCACTCTCCTAGCCTCCAGGAATGGGTGAAACTGCAGACAAATGAGATAAAACGCATTCTTGGGATGGGGACCCCTCCTCTAACAGCTCATTTGCTTCTGCAAACTGCTTCACACCTTAAACTGACCAATTATCTTTCCTTTAATATTGCTAGTCGCCATATTAAGCCTACCTCATTTCCAGTATGTAACACAGTCTATAAAAGTTAAGTTGCCTTTTATCCGCGGCTCAGACATTCGAGGTGACTCAGCTGAGCCCTGTGCACACGAGCCAATAAATTGCTTGCTTCCCGAAACTAAGGATACCTTAGTCTCGGCCTGTTCTAATTTCGCTGAACAGTCCTGGTTTTTGTGCTACAATAAAACTACCCAAACATTTCTCTGTCCCCAGAGTTTAGGATTTCTTCATCTACATGGAAGCTCTAGCATTTCACTCTCATATAAGTCACGTTTTTAAAAGTTTTATTTTGAAATACTTTTATATTTTGAGGATAGTTACAAAAATAGTACGAATCCCATACAGAGACCTCCAACATAACCCTATCCCCTTGATACCCAGATCACCAATTTTACCATTTTGTCACATTTGTTATATCATTGTATATATCTGTCTATTGATCACTCCATCTATCTATCTATCTATTTTTCTTTCAATCAATTTTCTGAACACTTGAGTGTAGGCTTTATACATCATGCTCCTTGAACACTTCATACTGCCATGAACATTTCTTAACAACAAAGTTATTCATTTAAGTAACCCACATAAGTACCAGTTACAAAGTTTAAGAATTTTAACATTAATATAAAGCTTAAAGTCTGTATTCCAATTTTTTTCATATGCCCCAATAACATCTTTTTGATTCTTTTCTCTTATATTTAATTGTAACCATCTCTTTAGTTGTTCTTTTTTTAATTATGGGAACATACATATAACATTAACTTTTCCATCTCAACCCTTCCCAAACGTACACCACTCAGGGAGATTTACCACATTTACAATGTTGTAGTACCTTCAACATTTTCCATTACTAAAACTTTCCCATCTCCCCAAAACTCTATCTAATAGATAGAAACTCTATTTATTGTGTATTACTTGCACTAACTCCATCTGAAATTTGGAAGGAAAGAAGATCTCCGGTACTGTGTTCTAGCTGCAAGAGGAATTGGGAAAGCACCTACCTTACCTCTTCAGTAGACATAGTAGGACTGCAGGCTCTACCTTCCACCAAGATTCATAAGGCGAACAAATCCCCTTCCAAGGGGACAAGTTTGCTCAGCAGTACACACCAGTCACAAATGGGGGCTATGGGAGATGTGTTTGAGGTAAGTGAGGAGGAGGACTGAAGGAAAAGAGGAGATTAAAAAAAGTGGCGTATGATGAGACATGCTTATGAAGGACACAGAAGCCAAAGATCTCTTGGAATGGATAGACAGGAAATGGGGATAAAGTTGGAAGTGCTTCTGCTCATTTGAATCTATGGTGAATCCCAGAAAAGCCACGTCATTTAATCTTCATTCAATATTATTGGCTGAGAGCGTTTTACTTATCCATGGAGATGTCACCTACCCAATTGTGGGTGGTCACTTCTGATTAGATGATTCCCATGGAGGTGTGTCTCCACCCATTCAAGGTGGGGTTGCCTATGGAGCCCTTTAAAAGGGAACGTTTTGGAAAGAGTTCCAGGACCCTTGCAACCAGAGACCTTTGGTTGAAGATGGAGGAAAATGCTTCCAGGGAACCTTCATGAAACAAGAAGCCTGGACAGAAAGTTAGCAGATGCTGCCAAGTTCACCATGTGCATTTCCAGTTGAGAGAGAAACCCTGAACATCATTGGCCTTCTGAAAAAGGTATCTTTCCCTGGAATGACATTCCTATAGCCTTGCTTTAGTTGGGACATTTTCACAGCCTTAGAACTGTGGACTTGCAACTTAATAAATTCCCCCTTTTTAAAAGCCATTCCATTTCTGGTATATTGCATTCCAGCAGCTAGCAAACTAGGACAGTGCAATGCTGATCTACAGTGAGAGAAGACAGAAGAAAGAATTGGAGAAATAAAAACCTAAATGTTCTCAACTTTTTTGAGGAGAGGTACTATTTGTTTTTTATGACCCACCAATGGGAAATTATTTAAATCACAAAAACATTAAGGAACAATGATGAACAATGTAAAGAACCGAGCTCAAGTGGTAGGGTAGAATTAACATGCTACCCAAAAATGTCCAGCAGGATGGCATGATCGAAGAAACATTCTGAAGGAGCCAAGAGACCCCTGTAGTCAAGTTGGCCGGGCCTTAGGCCTCCCACAGATAGTCCAGTTCATCTTCAAGGTCCCCTTGAGTCTTTAGCTCAAAGACTTCGTTAGAGTCATGGCTTACATCCAGGGCTATTCTGCCCACCAACAGATATTGGCAATGTCTAGAGATATGGTACTGGAATCTAGTGGGTAGAAGCCAGATATACCGCTCAATATTCAACACAGCACAGGTAAGACCCACAGCAAAGAGTTTTCTGGTCCCAAATGTCAACAGTTTGACAGTAAGTTATTGTTTTCATATCAAAGATCTCTAATTTGTTGTGTCTAACATACTCTACAAAGGGGGGTAATATACAAAGTACTCTTGGCTTTCCTACATTTCATTACTCATACATAGCAAAGTCCTCTGACCTAAACATTCTAGGCCTCTATTGTCCTGAAATTTTATTAGCTAAAGTACAGGGAGCCCTCACCCAAGTCCAGTAAGGAGCATGCATGCTGCTCACCGGGCGTGAACTATTTCCTTTCCCATAATAGGCTCACAGCAGCTTGCTTCTTTACTTCCCAGATCCTTCCATGGCATTTTAAGTTTTCCTGTAAGTTATTCATTTGGTCTATCCAAACAAAGTTAACCTTGTTGGGACAGCTGAAACGTAGAAGTCAATGTGTGCATTATTTTCTAGATATCATCAATAATTTTTTCTTCGTAGACTCACTACTTCATATTTAATCCCTTCAGCATTACAATGCATTAGAGTTTGAGATTTGAATGCTGGCTGCATTTTAGTTTATTAAGTTTAATTGTAAGATAATTTAATGGTTAGCTCTTCTCTGATTATAGCACAGTCCCCTCAATGGTAAATATGTCTTCTCCAGTAAGAGATTGTATTAAACTGATAAACTATTTCAGTCTTTTCTCGTTCCTATAGTTTTAGGAATTGAAAGGAATGCCTCAATGCATGAATGTCGTAAAAATGAATGTTTTTTTTTATATATAACCACATCTAGACAAACTTCTGACATTTATAGATTTTTTTTAAATATCAGATTATTTCAATAGAAAGATTAATGAATTTGAATCTTTTTCTTTCATTGTTTCCACTCACATGTATATAGCTGTTGCTTCACATAGAGACAAAAGCAGCAAAGCAATTCAAAGAGAGAAGGCAGGACAGTCCTCAGAGCGTCTCTGTAAAAGGGGAAGGGGGGGAAAAAAGACCTTTGCTCGTATTAAGAATCCTATTAATCTCTACCTCAGCAGTGATGATGCTGCACCGGCTTGGATGGCTGGATTCAGCTTCAAAGCTTTCTGGTGTTTGATGTACACTGCTTAACTGTTAGCCTGTATTTTTCCACAGGGACACCACGCTATACAAAAGTTGCAATCCCAGAAACCTGACAAATTAAGAACATTTCAAATGTCAAACACACTACTCTGTAGTGTTGGGGAGAATAAACAAGGTGGAATAAAAAGTCAGTCGGGGGTGTGAGGGTAATTCAATGGTAGAATTCTTGCCTACCATGTGGAAGACCTGGGTTCAATTTGCGGCCCATGTACTTCTCCAACAAAGAAACCAACAAACACAAACAAACAAAAAATTCAACAAACGGTGCTGCAGTAACGGATAACACACATAGAAAAAGAATGAAATGCGGCCCAGCATGTAGCATACAAAAACAAAAAAATTTCATTCAAAAAACAGTTTGATAGTCAGGTCTGTAGTCTGATTTTCTATGGTGTTATAATTTACAAATGTACATTAGACCTACAAGAATATCAAGTGTTTAGCAGTAAAGCCCCCATGTAAACACAGAGATGACTACGTCAATTACGGAATGTAAAGTCTATCATAGACTTAATTTTGTCTCATGATGAAAAAAGATAGGCATAATGGATAAGTAGGAGGTTCAAGAAATACTCTGGACATCTGGGAGTGTAAGTCTCCTTGGCAATGTGGGAGATGACTCCCAAGGATGAGCCTGGCCCTGGCACCATGGGATTGACAATGTCTACCTGACCAAAAGGGGGAAAAATGTAAGAAAATAAGATATCAGTGTCTTGAGAATTTTTGAGTGGCTATTCTAGAGGTTATTCTTAAGGACGCTTCAGCTAAATACTGCTAATTGCCACAGTATTCCAAGTTCCAACCAACAGTATTTCTGTAAGCCCCAAAAGAATATAAAGAGCTCTATCTAAGACTCTAAAAGTTTAAATCACTAAGTTTATTTTTCAGAAACTTACAATCTTCAGCTGGTTTCTAGGCCAGATAAGTCTTGAAACCCAGACTTACCAGGTTCTCCAAGAGCAACAACCAGTTGCATCCCACTACTCCATAATGTCAACACCCCTTTACAACATGAAAAAGTTAAAATGGTCATTGCCCAAACATCCCTAAAGACTGGGAGAAGGATCAAAGGAAAAGGAGGAGTTGTAACAGAGAAGACAGGATTTAACAAATGAGTATGACTACTCAATCACCATATTGATATTTCATCTTAGTCTCCAGTATCTTAGAGCAACTAGAAGGAAAAACCTGAACTTGTGGAACAGTAACCCATACCAGACTTTGAAATTTGTTCTTTAACTACTTGTTACAATGTACTTTGAAATTTACTGCTTTGTTGTATATATGTTATATTTCACAATAAAAAATGTTAAAAAAAATAGAAAAGAAAAGAAACACTCTGGATCAAAAGGAAGTGAGGCTGGGACTAAGCCACAGCACTGAGGATGACTAACAGGGAAGAGGTACACAAATGTTACTGAAATTCAGAATAAATAAAGGAAATGAAGCATTTCCTTGGTAAGTAATCAGCTGTCAGAGTATACGGAAGGAATGAAATTCAAATCCCACCGAGGTTTCTGATGGATTCTATGGTACTAGGTTGATGAAACAGGGAGAAGGGCAGGTATGCAGAGGAAGAGCGGACTGTTTGAGCAGCTAAATTTTACATGCCTGTGTGTTACTCAAATTGAATATCCTGTAGTCAGCTATGACAACAGCTCTTCAGTTCAGCCCAAGGACTTGGGTTAATGATACAGATTTCAAAATCTCAGCTTGAAGGGCAGCTACCTAAGGTAGCCATATTTGCTTCTACTGAATTGTATATTATATATTAAAGTCCATTCCCCTTATGAGCAATTCATATTTCCAAAGCTGATTTTTAGTAACATAGTTGCTACTAGTGAAGACTCTAAAGGCAAAGAACTCTAGGCTCCTGTGACCTTATGAAAGTTATTTAACCTTCCTCAGTCTCATCTGCCCTGCTGTAAACTAGACATAATGGTATTATCAAACTCAGGGCATTCTTGAAGGATGAAGGTGATAACTCACAACTTCTGTTAGGCAATGACAAAACACTCAGTCAAACTGCTGCCTGCTATAATTTGGAAAGCAGAATATGTAGGCTTATGAGAAACAGCAGGAGTAACTCAGAATACAGGTATATTCCAAGTTCTTATTGTCACTTTCACCCAATTCCCATAAGAAAGACAAACTCAGAGGGGAAACTAGCAAGACTATAAGGAAAAAGATGGGGGAAAAAAGATGAATACCATTTTGCAAAGTAAAGACCTCTTTAATCTGAAATTGAAGTTAACGGGGAGCTAGAATTTAAGAGTCTTGGAGCACTGGAAATGGCCAACTGCATCTGAACCATGAAGTGTAGTATGTAGTAGATACATGCAGTGGCTGAACAACTGCAACTCTTAAAAGAATGCGGATTAGTATTCCACCAGGTAAAAACCTTACTAGCATAGAGTCTTCCACTCAGAACCCTTGCTTCAACTTGACATAACTCAGTGATTATTAAGTTAAAGGTTAAGGACGTGTACAGCAGCAGTGAAAAAATCAAAATCTTACAAACAATGGAGAAAAAGGTGTACCCTCCTGTGCTGGTTTGAAATGATATATGTACCCTAGAAAAGCCATGTTTTAATCCTGATTCCATTTTGTAAAGGCAGTCATTTCTTCTAATTCTGATTCAGCACCCAAATTGTGAAACTATAATTAGATCATCTCCCTGGAGACGTGATTTAATCAAGAGTAGTTGTTAGGCTGGATTAAGTGGAAGCATGTCTCCACCCATTTGGGTGAGTCTTGATTAGTTTCTGAAGTCCTATAAAAGAGGAAATATTTTGGATAATGAGAGAGATTCTGAGAGAGAAATCTCATGAAAAGCAGAGTCCACCAGCCAGCAACCTTTGGAGATGAAAAAGGAAAAAACCTCCGGGTGAGCTTTATGAAACAGGAAGCCAGGAAAAGAAGCTAGCAGATGATGCCGTGCTCACCATATGCCCTTCCAGATGAGAGAGAAACCCTGACTGTGTTCACCACATACCTTTCCAGATGAAAGAGAAATCCTGACCCTGTTCACCATGTGCCTTCTCACTTGACAGAGAGACCCTGAACTTCATCGGCCTTCTTGAACCAAGGTATCTTTCCCTGGATACCTTTGATTGGACATTTCTACAGACTTGTTTTAATTGGGACATTATCTTGGCCTTAGAACTATAAAATAGCAACTTATTAAATTCCCCTTTTTAAAAGCTGTTCTGTTTCTGCTATATTGCATTCCAGCAGCTAGCAAACAGAACACCTCCAAATAAGGTGGTGCAGACGCCACCGTATTGCAGGTGATGACCATAATGTGCCCGTAAGGCTCTGGCATGACAAACTAGCAAGGACAGGGAAGAGCTGACCCCTGCCATGCTGCCCACATCTGATGTTTCCCTCTTGTAGGGGACAGAGCCGCAAGAGAAACGAAGTCAGCAAAAAGCTGCAGACACAGGGTGATTAGACCAGTTCCTGGGATTGACTCTTACTTCCAAATATTTCCTGAACCTTTCATGGTACCTGAAGTTGCACAAGCAGAAACTCTTGTGAATCATGATAATCTTTAATCTTCAAGGGTCCCATGTTCAAAGCCACACTGCATGACTAGAGTCCACATTCCCGAAATGATATTGCTCAAATGTACTCTGTCCCAGCACTGACAGAGGTCCAAGCAGGAAGGAGTCAAGAAGAAGACAAAAAGGCACTATTTAGTTCATCACAGAAGCTAACAAAGACTGGCTCTTGCTCTTAACAATCAAAGGATTCAACCTTTCTCTGCCCATACTGTGGACGTTTGAGGACAGAATCTTATTCCACCCCCTTCGGGCCTATTTCAGGAATGGAATCCCAGGTGGATTGATGAGGAACTTGCTCTTCCAATCACCACCGAGATCTGATGAGCAACAAATTAGCTGCTTTATCTTCTCACAAAGCAGATAGGACAAAGTTTCAGTATAACTTGACATAATCTTTTCCACGTAAAACACAGAAAGTGGTGGCCACAGATCTAAGATTATCTTCTTCCTTTCACAATGAACAATTTCAGAGTTTAAGGGAAGGGGACCTCTGGGTCACATTTTTCATATGAGCTGTCTGTTTGGGGGGCACATTTTTAGAGCTTGCAAGGCTGTGTTTTACAGTGTTACAGAGCCCACTAAATGTCACGGTTCAATCTCTGTGCTGAGCAGTTCGCCCCACTGGCAACCCAAGATGTTCTCTGCTTATAAGGACTCTAGTCATATTTGATTTAGGGTCCCCTGATTTGGTTTACTCTCCTGTTAACCAATAACACCCTCCATGATCTTATTTATAAATGGATTCACATCCACAGGACCAGCAGTTAGGACCTGGTGGTGAAGTTATTATGAGGACATAATTCAACCTATTACAACGTATGTGGAATATAATGCAGCCAGACAAAATGATGTCCTGAAAAGCATATAAAAAGGTGGATGAGCCTTGAGGACATAATGCTGAATGAAATAAACCAGACACAAAAAGATAGATACTATATGCTTCTATTTTTATAACCATGGTAAAGGTAAAATCAGAAGCTTATAATTCTACCCATTACAGTGTGCAAATTAATCTACGAAAATTTCAAGGACAATCTCTGTACCTCTCTTGCCCATCATTAGAGTTGAGACAATGACAGTTATACAGCCTCCCTATTGGCTTCCTCCCTCAGCAAGAGGGGACTAAAACTAACCCAGCTCTTCCCGCTGTCTCCATATACAAGTTATAATCTGAATTCTGGACTGAGGAGATGGTGGTCCAAGATATGAGTAAATTCTGGCTCATCTCTACCTTTTAACTTCAAGGATTAAGAAGATGTTGAAATTGATATTCAGGTAGGAATGAATAGATTAGCAGATGCTTCAATGTCAATTGCTTTCTAAGTTATTTACCAGATTAGATTTACCTATCTCCTGACTCCTTGGAGAACTGGACTGAGCAGAAAAGTGTTCATGGAAGAGAAAAGTGAAACACAGAAGAGAATCTTGAGCTGATAGATCTCTGAAGTGAAGATAACAGCAGTAAGAGAAGAGCACTGTAGGAGAAGGGAAGAGGGACCTCCAAGTGCAAGGTTGTACTTAACAAGGTGGGGATAAGGAGCCATGAAAAAAACAGTTCCTTGTTGCCCCATTCTCCTGCAGCCCATACCTGCACGAGGCTAGCGATACGAAGGAAGCCCAGAAGTATAAGAGACCACATTTCTGTTCCATCCTCGCTACTGGTCCAACCCTTCACTGCTGTGGACAGACACCCACCCAGGTCACACCTGATCCTAAGAAATGGGCTGACTTATGAGCCAATGTCTACCTCAGGGAAATGTTCAGAGGAACTATCCATGGTGCAAGTGCCTTGACTCAAACCGAAAAAGAACCAAAGAGGCCATTTTGTTGATAGAAACTAGCAGAGATCAAGGGTTGGAAGGCACTGATTGCAGTGTGACCAAGTATCTTAGGTGGCCTGGGGCAAAGGTATTTCCCGGGGCATGGAACTTTCAGTGCTAAAATGGGGAAAGTCAGACATGTTGAGACAGTCTTGTCAGGTCTAAAGAAGCTAGAAGAGATTTTTGGAGAGAAACAAGGTAATCTGCTTATACTATAGTAAAAAGTAAGAGTTTTATAAGAAGGTAAATAATGCTTGCCTTGGCAGCACATATACCAAAACTGGAACAATAGAGAATCGCATAGCCCCTGCACAAGGATAACACACAAATTCGTGAAGCGTCCATATGAAAAAAAAAAGAAGGTAAATAAAAAACAGGTAAACCTACATTTAATGTTTGTTTTTTAATGAACACAAAGAAGTTTTATGCATTATGCCTCTTACAGGAATATTTCATATCAGGAGGTTGGGGTCTGGATTATACCATCATCATGCACGTTTCCTTGTCCTCCTGGTACAGATGGAAAGTAAGGTGCTGCTCCAGAAATCAATGCCATACGCATGCACTGTGATGATGACAACTTATGCACATAAGAAATCCTTTAATTTTATTTCATTTGATAACTATGCCAGGCAGTCTATTGCCTCCTGACTCTAACAAGGTAACAGAGCAAATGAGAACCAATATGAAAGGTGAAGAGGCAGCCAACTCGATGGGAGAAAATATTTGAAAATCACATGCTGGATAAAGGTTCAATATCCTGTATACATAAAGAAATCATACAACTCAACAAAAAAAAACAACCCAATTATAAAGTGGGCTAAAGATATGAATAGGCATTTTTCTAAAGAGCACATACAGATGGCTAAAAAACACATGCAGAGATGTCATTTTCATTAACTATAAGAGGAATGAGGATCAAGAGTACAGTACGATACCATTTCACACCTATAAGAATGGCTGCTATTAAACAAACAGGAAACTACGAATGTTGAAGAGGATGTAGAAAAACTGGGACACTTATACACTGCTGGTAAGAATGTATGGTACAGCCACTATGGAAGACTGTTTGGCAGTTCCTTAGGAAACTAAATATCGAGTTGTCCTATGACCTGGCAATACCACTACTTGGTATATACCCAGAAAAGCTGAAAGAAATAACACAAATAGACATTTCACACCAATGTTCATAGCAGCATTACACACAATCACAAAAGCTGGAAACAATCCAAGTGCCCATCAACAGATGAGTGGATTAACAAAATGTGGTATATACATACAATGGAATATTATGCAGCAGTAAGATGAAATGATGTCCTGAAGCACACTACAAGATACATGAGCCTCGAGGACATAATGATGAGTGAAATAAGCCAGATACAAAAGAATATATACACTATGATTCCACTTTTATGACCGTGGTAAAGGTAAAATCAGAGGTTTATAATAGAGAATATAGGGGCCCCAGAGACACATGAAATCTAGAGATGGGTGAACGAATAGCCAGTGAGGTTGAACTTAAATGTAAGGGAATAGATAAAAGTGAAGGCAGTGAAGGTGAACACGACCGAGAGGAGTTCTATAGACCCATGTATCCCACCAATTAACATCACAAACATAAATAAGTTCTTGCATGAACTACTGCAAAGTTATGGATGTCTTATAAAGAGGATATTAGATGAGGGTATAGGGGGAAAACGCTATTGCTTGCTATGAGCTAGGTTTAACAGAAAAACATCAACAGCACCAGAGCAACACCAGGGGCAAATAACGGGGGGATGGACAAGAGTTAAGGGGAGGTTTGGATTTTCTATTTGGTCAGTGTATGTTTATTGGTTATCTTTCTCTTAGGAACAATGAAATTATCTAAACTTGAGTGTTGATAGATTGTTGGTTTTGGAAATTATACATGATGCCCAATGAATGGAGGCAGATGAACTAGATTGGCAAACGATGGTGTATACACATCACAGAATATTGTGCTGCTACAAAAAGGAACAAAGTTGTGAGGCATGTACTGTTATGAGTGAACCTGTGGGACATTCAGTGAGGCAAAATAAGCCAGAAACAAAAGAGCAAATACTGTGTGAATAAGAAAACAAGGGCCTAGATTGTAAGCTCTTATTGCAGTCACATTTAGTCCAGTTACTTCTGGATTTTGAGAGGCTGTTGTATATATATATAACCTGGCATTTAGAGATAAGAATGAATCCAATCAGGTTGGGATTAAGGTAATTCAGAATAAAGGGGTAAGGAAGACACTGTGTTTTACAACTTCATCTACTCTTTGAGATCAAAAGAAGAAAAGTTTATTTTGTCTTGAACCTAGATTTTCTGTAGCATATATTCTAACTCAAGCTGTCTGGATAGATCATTTAAACAATCCAAACACAGGGATCCCAGGATAAGAATCAGAGCCTTTAATTCTGTATAGCTTAACATAATGCCTAGATAAATCCCAGAGCATATTAAGTAGATAATCAAAAAGTATTGGCAAAGTCCCTTGAGGGATGGGAGAAAAAAATATGGAACTATTAAACTTTATCACCAGGAAAACCCTGAAACTGTGTCAAACATTAGGGATGCTCAAATCAACAGGCAAGCCCTTGATCTTGAGGCTTACTCCTGTGAAGCTTATGTAGGTAGTGAAGAAGTTTAGTCTATCTATAGGTATGCTTAACTTCCGAAGGGCCTCTTTTGCTGCTCAGATGTGGCCTCACTCTCTCTAAGTCCCACTCTGCAATTGAAATCACTGCCCTCGCCCTCTGTGGGACATGACATCCAGGGATGAAAATTTCCCTGACAGTGTAAGAGAAGACTCCCAGGGATGAACCTGGCTCTGGAGCCGTGGGGTCATCAATGACCATCCTGGCCAAAAGGGGGGAAAGAAGTAGAACGAATAAGGTATCAGTGGCTGAGAGAGTTCAAATAAAATCAAGAGGCTACTCTGGAAGTCACACGTACATAAGCTTCAGTTAGACAGTTCCACCTACCATAGCTTGTCAAATCACAACCATAACCACTCCTGCCAATTCTAAAGAACACCTAGTACATGATATAAGATTCTAAAAGGTTCCATGCACTAGGTTAACTTCCCAGAAACCTACAACCTCCAGATGGGTCCCTGGACCAGATAAGTCCTGAAATGCAGAGAAGCCAGCCCTTCCAGAACATCAACTAGTTCCATCCCCTTATTCCATATTATTGACAGCCCCTTCCAACATGAAAAAGTTAGAATGGGCAAAGCCCAAATATCCCTAAAGAGTGAGAGAAAGATCAAAGGTAATGGTGGAGTTATACAGAGAAGGTAGGATTTAATAAATAAGTATGATTGTTTAATCATTACATTGATAATCATTATATTAAATATTGATTAAATTGATACTGCTCCAGTATCTTAGAGCAACTAGAAACAAAGTCCTAAAATTCTGGAACTGCAAGCCACACCAAACGCCGAAATCTGTTCTACAACTAATTGTTTTGATGTGCTTTGAAATTTATTGTTTTGTATACATGTTATTTTTCGCAAAAAAAAAAAAGTCGACTGTGATGATAAATGCACAGCTATATGATGATACTGTGAACCAATGTATTGATTGTACACTTTGGTTGATACATGGTATGTGAAAATATAACATACATCTATACAAACAAAAAAAGAACCAATATGAGTTGATGCTATGTTCCTGAATGAAGCTTATTTATGCAAAAATGACAGTAATAAAACTATAAAACTTTTTAGACACTGCACAGTATCAAAACAACTGGAAAGCAACCTGGCAGTGGAAGTATATACAGTTCGGAATTTTTAAAAACCAGGCTTACAACCTGGCCTGTGTCAACTGGGGGAAGCATGTTCGCCACAATTTGGACATCAGTGTTCCCATTTCAGAAATGGGGATGCAATATATATCTCTTGCAGCAGCCTCGCTGAGGGAACTGCCTGAGTAAATATAATCACCCCCTAGCAGAGTGCTGGGTGAAGAATGAGTACCCGGCATATATCAATCCTTTGGCTCCTACTCATTCCTACTGCTTGTATGAAAATATGTAAGGTTACTCTGTTTAAATAGTACTTGAGTGTTAATAATTCTCCTACCGATCTTTAAGTAGTTAGATGCCTGCTAGAATCAAGAGAATCACAGATTTCAGATGTACAGTGCACTAGGAAGTGCCATGGCTTTTGTTGGTGAATGCACTGTTTTCGTCTGCTTCATTTCTGTTTTTATTAGACGAAGTTAAGGGTCAGGAAGCTTACTTGGCCTGCTAAGGTGAAGCTGCTAAATTATTCATAGATTTACTGCTGCCTAATCCTTTAAGTGACACTTTTTTTAATATGCAGATTTCATCCATTTATTGTTATAGAAAACATCTACAAGGGTGTTTCTGCCCAGAGTATTTTAACACTCATCAACCATACCTGGAGTCTAGAATATGGATTGCAAGTGCCTTTCCTATCATCAAGTTGCCTTGCAGGTATGGAGTTCACATCACACGGGTTCCCAAAAGTTGCCTTCACTTTTGGCTGCCATCTTTCTAAGTTTGTCTGCTTCTATTCTTCCTGTCATGCTCCTTCTGCTCAGACCTCAGGGGTCTCTTTCACCTGCCAGCAGCCAAGGGTTGTGGGATCTGTTTGTGGTGGAGCCCACATTCTTTACTGAAACACCTATGGTCAAACATCTCCCCCACCCCTACTTCTCTTTCTTCCTCTGATAGCAAAACCAGGATGTCCTTCTACACTGTAAGTTTCCACTTCCAGAAGGGAGCACAAAGGAGCAGAGGCTCAAGGGAGCAAGGATAAACGGAGACCTACAATACAAAATAACAATCCTATGGGGTTTTGTTGCATCTCAATCAGTCCATTATTTATTGACTGCAAAAATTAATTAAATATACAAGCAATCTAAAACCACTAAATGTTGTGTTGAAGCATCATGGAAGTATGTTCTAAAGCTGGACTGCAGAACAAGATGTTCTTTGTAAACTACGTGCAGGGGTTCTTTCACATTCAGCTCTGAAGTCTATGGAACATAAAAACAATCCAACTAACATTCACAAGAAGAATCCGACATGGCCAAAAAGAGAATTCTGAATGTTGGGCCAAGCGGTTCATGTCATTACAGCAGTATCTCTTGGTACTAGAGATCAGCTCTTCCCCGATCCAGGGAATAAGATTTTCCCAGCTCCCTACCTTCCCAGGAGAAACATGGAAAATCCTAAGAGAAGGAAGTAAGTCAGTACACCTTGCAAATCAGACCCCAGCAATCAGACAGTCTTCAGAGAAAAAATGTATATGAACATTTAGGTTTCTAAGTGGTAGGTTTAGTGGAAATTAGAGAGGGTTTTTTTGGGGGGAGGAGTGGTTGTTTTTTGTTACAAATTAGCACATCAGAGTTACACCATGAAAGAAGTTTTTATTAGTAATAGATAGTGAATATATATATTTGACACTGGGATACTTTACTCAAGGACCATAGGACAAACTGGAATTGTTCCAGAAAAATAGGTATTACAGTAACCTTTACTAAGAGGGAGATACTGGCCTACGATATCTCTACTGTGAAGATGATAGAATCAGTGCAAAGAAGGTTTGCCACACTGAGCACCATGAGGTGAAAGAGTGTCTATATGGAACTAAAGGGGCATACGAGGACAGAAATTTGGATTGCAGGAACAAGATCCTTCTCGCTAAATCCCTCAAGCCCAGCAGCATTTTGCCTAGCCCTTTCAGGCTCCCCCCATCCTTCCCGTCACCTCTGCCACTGCAATAGCTTACTTAGTTCATTATCATCAGGCTTACAGGAAAGAATGAGGGCTTTCCTGGCAGCTTTCCCATCCATTCTCCATCTTACCATTCAAGGTGCTTCATAAAATTCAAATCTGATTATGATCTTTCCCTATAGTAGTCTTTTGGTGGCAGGAACAAGTTTTAGCTTTTTCTTTGTAAATACTTTACTGAGATGCAACAGACACATAGAATACTCACCACAAGGGAAAATGCAGTTTTATAAACTGAACCACAGATCTAGAAACCCAGTATTACCCCAGTTGCAACCCTCACTCTCACTTCTGGACACGATCTACCCACCATGGGTCACCAAGCAGCAGGATCAAGTGTCCTGGTTACCCGATGTGGGTAGCTACACTCAGGTCTAAACCCTCTTGCTAGTTTCCAGCCATCCAGTTCCAGACAGGTTCTGTTCGCACTGGTAAAACCAAGCTGTGCTGGTTTGAATCTGTGGCGGAAGCCAGAAAAGCCATGTCCTTTAATCCCCATTCAATATTGCTGGGTGGGAGCATTATGACTGTTTCCATGGAGATGTGACCCACCCAATTGTTGATGGTAACTTCTGATCAGATTATTTCCATGGAGGTATGTCTCCACCCATTGAAGATGGAGTTGCTTACTGGAATCTTTTAAAAGAGGAAACATTTTGGAGAGTCCCTTTTTGTAGAGCCAAGAGAAAGCCAGCAGATGCTGCCATGCTCACCATGTGGCCTTCAAGCTGAGAGAGAAATGTTGAAGGTCATTGGCCTTCTTGAACCAAGGTGTCTTTCCCTGGATGCCTTAAATTGGACATTTCTATAGACTTTGTTTAAATTGGGACATTTTCTCAGCCTTAGAACTGTAAACTTGTAATTCATTAAATTTCCATTTTTAAAAGCCATCCCGTTTCTGGTATATTGCATTCTGGCAGTTAGCAAACTAGAACACAAGTCAACTAATGTTTTCCTACCTCTCTTCTAAATGCCTCCAATATCATTGCATGTGCTGGTCCCCCTGCTTGGAACATACTTCCCTCCTTCCTCTACCTAGCTTTGTACCTTCAAAGACCATCTTATGGGTGACCTCGGCCAAGAATGCTCCCTGATCCTCCAGGCTGATTCCAATATTGGTCTCTCTGGCCTTAGCTCTCTCTCCACTTGTCAAGTACAAAAAGGTACTAGTCTGGATACATTTCTTTGAAAGAAAGCTTCTTGAAAAGAGGGACTATGTCTTGAAAAGGGATTAGGTCTTGAAAATAGTGATTATGTACCTTGAGTGCTTATCAGTATCGAGAATATAGACATGTGTAGGTTGAAAAACATATACAGGTAGGTGGAATCAGTCAGTTAACAAAGAATAAACAAATGGAGCCCGGAGTGCTGTTCTCGTACCACCTACACATGCCAAGACAACTGTAAAGTACCATTTCCAAGTCTTGTTACCTCTAAGACATTCCAAATTCAAAGTATTCAGACCTCTGGATATAAACATTTCCAAGATGAAAATGTTACTAACAACTAAGGAAACCAAATCATTGTTTGCTAGAATTTTTCATCTTCTTACTTTCTATAAACCACATGTAACCCCAGAAGCAAGTTACATCATTGTTCCATGCCTAAATCATGTTGAGCCAACTCCAAGGCAAATGGCAAATATGTGTCATCTTGGGCTATTGTATCCTCTTCTCAGGTTTCTTGCCACCAGCTCTACCTTTGCCATGGTTTCTTCAACTCCTCCATCTCCTGGTTTCTGGGCTGATTTGATAGATTCCTGGTTCAAACCCTTCACTGGTTCACACTTCCTCCCTGTGTTTTAGCCACAACTACCAGGTCATCCTGAATCACCCCACTTTCTTGTTCCAACCTGGCACAAATTCCCAAAAACAAATGATCCAGTATTCGGTTGGACCATCCTGCACTTTCCAAGCTTCTGCCCTGGGGCCATGCATCACTGCACTAAGCCACCGTGAGTCACGACCTGGGCTGTCCAGCTGAATCAGGGAAGCCCACATCCACGCATTAATTAGAAGGCAAGTGTGGATCCTTCCTGAGCTGGCATTCTCTGCTTACTTGCCACTGCTCAAAGTACATGCAGCCCCTGGGCTTGTGTTTTATTATTTAAGCACCAGAAGACAGATTCTTCCAACATAAGCTTTGATTCTATTACAGCAACAAAATGACGTGTGCCAGGGCCTGACTTACGCTATATTTAGAGAATAAGACTGCTGGGACTTCCTTAGTAAATGGCCCCAGCTGGGATTAATTAAATAGGATGGCTCTAGTCAAGGGAATCTAACCAGGCAAATAATAATCAGAAGTGTCATTTATTTCTACAGAAAATGGGTTATAACTGCCTTCTATTTGCCAGGTAGCGTGTGCTGGTCACACCGCGCATGATCCACAGGCTCACTATTTCAGCTCTCTTGTGCTTATGTACCGCTAAGGGACTACAAAGTAATTACTTAAACAAATACATAAATACTAGATGAGGTAAAGCCATTAAGTAGAGGACAAAAAGGAGGGAGCAATGCTATGATTTAGCATGAGGGCATTACAGCTAGACATAACCGTGTAAGAGAGTCATTTTATATACTTTATTTCAAATAAAAGAAAATCTGGTTGTTGGGGTGAGGAAGCCCTGGGTAGGGAAAGGAGTTCAGTTTGAATTCCATAAATTATTTATTTGCTCAGATGCATTCAATTGCGATTCATGTCAATTTCACTTTCTCTGCTGACATATCCTTGGGTTATTATATCACAACTAACACATCTGCTCAACGATTTTTCTCTTGCATCTTACGCTCACTTTTTCATGAGCGTTTAATTAATTTTTAATTAATGTTTCTTCCATCCATAAAATTGTATACTACAGAGACTCCTGCCTCGACCTAGTCCAAGAAAATTGAAGAGAACTAATATTTCTGTAAACCTTTTGTATGTCAGGCACTAATACCACTAATTTATGTATGAACTATCAAAATAACCACAAAAATTGTGAATTCAAATTCAGGACAAGCTCAGGTGCATCTGTTGCATATCAAGTTGAATTTGCCTTGAGATATAACTAGAGATCCACAAAAAAGATCTATAGGTATATAAGCTATATATGCAAAACTACTGGGACGGAAGAATGTGCATTTTTATCTCTATGTCCCCAGACATGAAAAATAGCCTATTTGATTTGTCATGCTATGGTTTGCTGCAACAATAAAATCCTATAACGTTTAAATTCACCATAAATTAAGGTGCCCAGGAGTTGGGGGATGTAACCTGTGGAATATGATTTTGTTCCAATTTCTGAAAGCCATCTAACCATCAAAATTCATAGTATACTCTTCTATATACATGAGACTTTGTTCATGAATTTAAAAGTTTATTTTAAAGTAGCTTCAGCATTTAAGTAACTGAGACTTTCAAAAGTTCTAAATCTCTGTTTCAACCACGTGTAACGTAACCTCCATGTCTGCAAAATACTTCAGGCAAACATCTGAGCGCTGACACTGGCTGAGTTAACACACTCAGGTCTCCTACTTCAGTCCTCACAGTGAATGCATATAAAGGAAAATTCGAGCTTTCTGAAGGGGGCATTAGTGCTGCACGGGTTTATCAGAAAACATCAGATTTCTCATCCATAATTCATCTTTATGAGTCAGCTTCCTGGCCAGGCATATTCAAGCACTATATTCTTTCACACAAGATCAGACAAGGTTGTTAAATCACAGTTTATTTTTCTATGCAGCAATATCATCCCTTGGGCTATCCAGAGAGCAGTCTGTTAGCTGTACCTTCAAAGTGTAAGCTGCTTATTTCTAGGCCATATTAAAAATATTGGTGAACTCCAAGCTGTGAAATCACTTAAGTTTAACAGAGAAAAAAGAAGCACTGGAAATTTAAGAATCTTTAATTCTGTGATTAGTACTACATAATGGGAATATAAATACAATCATGAACTAGATTCTGAGGACTGGGAACAAAAGTACCAGCTATGGAAATGTCAAGCAGAGCCAGACTTCATCCAAAAGCTCTCGATGTCAATTTCTGTGGCCTTTTATCAGACCCTGCAGGATAGCAAAGGAGCTCCGGTTTATGAATCGGGCCATCAGGGTTTCAGTCCTGGCTGTGCCCCTCACCTGTGTGATTCTGGAAAGTCACACAACATTTCTGGAACTCAACTGCACTATCAATGTAAGGAGACTTCTGCTTAGAAGTTCAACATCTTGTTTGACTCTGAAATAAGCTGTCCAGGTCATTCCTCCTTCCACTGAAGTGTCCCTCACTTGGGGAAGTCTTACATTCCCCAGAAGTAAACAGGGTTTTTGGTGATGTAAACTCATCACTTAGATATTCTTACGTTTGACACTTTTCCCTTTGACTGCTGGCTTCTTGTGGGATGCGGGGAGCACTGGATAAGCATAGGATGCTTATGAATAGTCATTAGTTTTCCATTTCACTCTTTATATCAGTCTCCAGGACAGAGTGGAAATTCTAGGCAAACGTGTATCCTCATATGGTTCCCCAAATCAGTCAATGTGCATCCCTTGAGAATAGTTAAAAATGCAAAAACCCAAGTCTCACCCAGATTTCTGGAATCTGAATTTGCATTTTAACAAGAGAGCCAATTGATTCCAATTTGAGTTTGAAAAGCACTGAATTAGACCATTAGGAATGGTCACTGCTTAGTGTCCACCAAGTCTGCACCCAGTATTTGTGATTATAATTGTTTTGAGACAAGGTCTAAGAACTTTTCAGTCCAGCTCTCCCTTCTATTTTGTTTGGATGAAAGTATGGAGGAGACAGGTGGGCGTCTGTGTGTGTGCACATGCACTCTGAAAAAAACGGGGACAAAGGAGAGAACCTGTGTTCTTACACGTAGCCTGTTAGATTTCTTCTCCACTTGCAAACGCACCTACATTGCCAAATGTGTAGCAGAGACCCCAGTGGAACCCACCCCACCCAGTAAAGGCCGACTGGCCTGGCACATTAGCATGTTTGAGCAAACTGACACAGCCCTGCAAATTATATAGCTAGCAACTCCATAATCAGTATGCAGAAAAACCTGCTTCCCTAAAACCATCTGCATTTCAAAAACCCCATGCTTGTAATAGAAGCGTGAAGTTAAGCTATTTTATTTGTGAGTATGGACAAGCGAGAGGAAGCATTTCCTAATAGTTAGGGGTCTCTCTCAAATCCCAAAATATTAAGTGCTTACTTGTCTCTTTTCACCACACCATTCCTCTAGTAAAAAAAAAAAATTGTAATTATCTTTTTTATTTTCCTGTTTTTTTTACTAATTGATGAAGTCTTGGAAGGCAGAGATTTTATCTGACTCCTGTTACAAATCTAAAATTGCCGGGTTTATTCAACATACAGGACTCACGGTTAAATTTGAATTTTGGATAAGCAAAATTTATATTTAGTATAAATATATCCCAAGCAATGTTTTAACCATACTAATATTTCAAAATATTCATTGTTTATCTGCAATTATTTACCTAACTTACATTTTATCCGGCAACCTTCCCAGATCCCAACACCCAACTTAGTACCCAGCTCAGAGGAGATGCTCCATACACTTTGAACAATTAAGCTCTCACTGTCCAAAGTAAAAGACTGAATATCTGATGTGCATGAAGAGAGCAGATAGGTAGAAAAATATAACACTGACCAATAAGAAATCAGAACCCAGCTTACTCCACCTAACTTGTAAAAACCTTTAGCTAGTAAAAGGAAGTATTAACTGATGAATTATCCCAATGAAAAAAAACAGGAGAAAATATCCTCAGGAGAGTTAACCAGTGGCTTGAACTCTTTAAAGAGCAAAACATACAAGAGCTGTCTGTCAGTAAGAGTTTCTGCCTTTGAAAAGTGGAGGGCAAATTAGCTTGTGAAATTTTTGGTGACATATAAAATGATTTAATGGCAAAAATGGAGATGAGACGCCCATACTATATACCTGTTTCTTCAGTACACAGAGGAAATTTAAAAATAAAAGGAATGAAAGCAGAGATTTAAAACAAACAGAAGCTTGCCTATGAAACAATGTAGCTGTAAATAAAAGATCAATGCATTAAAGCGAGGGATATTAATCATTCAATCCAATGACACTGTTTCATATTTAGCCCATGGGGGTCAAACTGCATCTTTAGCTCCAATTTCTCAGCCCTCCCTACAGCCACTTTACCACATATGTGTGCAACACCATTCCACGGTGGGCAGACTGATCTCCCCCACCCTTGGCTCTATGCTGGCTGTGTGACTTGCTTTTATCAATGGATCTTATCAGAATTGATGAAAGCAGAGGTCTGGGATGCCTGTGCAAAACTGGGCTGAGACTCTCTTGCGGGCCTCTACCAAAGGCGGAAGAATCTGGTCATGATAGCCTGCTGGAAGATGAGACACACTCAGAGCACAGTGAATGGCTTCTGTTGCCCCAGTCAATCCCCCAATGGACAGTGAGCCTAGTCACGATCAGCAGAACTTAAACTGACTGACCACCAGCTAACCTCCATCACATGGGTATACACAGGTATTGCTGTATGCTGCTGCAGTTGTGGTTGTTTGTTATGCAGCATCATCATGGCAACGGATAAAAGATACAACACCTGAATAAACTGGAGATAGACTTAAGGACACAATAACCATTGCAAACTCCTATTTTTCTCTTGTTCTTCTCACACCCACTCTGCAGGAAATCTAGATTCTCTCATATTTTCCCAATGGTTCTAGTAATCCTAAGAAACGGATTCCTATATGCTGGGTAAACTAATCCTGTGGAGTTTCAGAGTAATCCACCACTCTGATCCTCCTTACGCAGGGTAGCTGTGTTGAGGTTTCCCAATAAAGCAAGCTCCTCCGGAAGGAGCCCAGTGCCCTCCAAGGATGGTAGTTTCACTGCTTTTCTATTGTCCAGGACAAGGCTGATCTTGCCTTTTAATAAGATACTGAAGCTGGTTCTCCTCACTTATCCATCACCGTTGCTAAAGGATCCCCATTCTGCTACAGCCGAAGATTATAAACAACCCTTGATGTACACGGTTAAGAACATATGTTTTGACTCCCCCCTACACAACATGAAATATTCACCATACATTTAATAACCCTGTATTTGAAACGTACTCTCTTGGAGTTTTGGAGGTCAGGATTTCGAAACCAGTATCAATGAGTTGTAGTCAAGTATTGATGCGGCTGTGCTCTATCCCAAGATTCTGGGGGGATTCTGTTCCTTGTCTCTTCCAGCTTCTGGTGGATGCTGGCATTCCTTAGCTGTGGCTACTTCACTCTAATAAGTGATGCCTCATCAAGCTGTCTTTTCTTCAGTGGATGTCAAATCTCCCTCTGTTTTTCTCTAAAGATATTATAAGTATTATATAAGTATTCTAAAGATCGTATCTAGGTAGGAGGAAAAATATGGAACTATTACCACGAGGGAAACCCCTGATACTGTGTCAAATGTTAGAAACACCCAAATCAATAGGCCAAGCCTTTCATCTTGAGGCTTACCCTTGTGAAGCCTATGTATATAGTAGAGAAGTTTCACCTACTTATAGGTGTGCCAAAGAGTTACTTCTGGAGGACCTCTTTTGTTGCTCAGATGTAGCCTCACTCTTTCTAAGCCCCACTCAGTAAGTGAAATCATTGCTCTACCCACTACATGGGGTATGACATCCAGAGGTAAAAGTCTCCTTGGCGGCATGGGAGATGACTCCCAGAGACGAGTCTGGCCCTTGCACTGTAGGATCAACAATGCCATCCTGACCAAATGGTGGAAAAGAAGTCGAACAAATAAGGCATCAGTGGCTGAGAGAGTTCAAAAAGAGTCAAGAGGCTACTCTGGAGATCACTCTTATGTAAGCTTTAGTCAGACATTGCTACCCATCATAACTTGCCAAACCCCAACCAAAACCATTCCTGCCAACCCTAAAGAACACCTAGGGCAATATATAAGATTCTACAAAGTTTCCATGTACTAGGGTAACTTTCCAGAAACCTACAACCTCCAGATGGGTTCCTGGACCAGATAAGTTCTGAAACCTAGAGGGTCCAGCCTCTCCAGAACATAAGCTAATTTCATCTCCCTACCACATATTACTGACAGACCCTGCCAACATGAAAAAATTAGAACAGCCATAGCCCAAATACCCCTAACGAGTAGGATAAAAAGATAAAACGTGATAGCAGAGTTATAAAGAAAAGGTAGGGTTTAACAAACAAGTATGATTGTTAAATCACCATATTTATATTTCTTTTAGTCTCCTGTATCTTGGAGCAGCTAAAAGTAAAAACCTGGTAACCCCTACCAAGCTTTGAAATTCATTCTACAACTAACTGTTGTGCTGTCCTTTGAAATTTATTGTTTAGTACATATGCTAATTTTTGAAAAAAAGTTGATTGTGATAAAAAAACAAAATTTATTCCTTCTAGCCGCCAATGTTCTGGAGCACCTAAAAGGAAAAATCTGAGATGATGGTATGGTAGCCTATGACAAACTCTGGGAGCTGTCCTGTAACTACTTGTTGAAGAGTGCATTGAAAACTATTGCTTTTTTCTTTGCTTTGTATATACGTTACATTATACAATAAAAAAAGTTTAACAACAACAAAAAAGATTGCATCTAGGGCCCATCCAGATAACACAGAATAATCTCCCCATCTCAAGATCTTTAACCTATTTCCCAATCCCCCAGGTACAATCAATTGCCTTGCCCTGTGGATTTTGTCTACCAAATATTCTCAAAACAATTTATTCTTGTCAATCTCCTCTGCCCCTGCCTTGTCACAATTACCACCATACCTCCCCTGGATAAGAGCAGGAGTGGCCTAAGTGGTCTCCTCACATATTCTTTCCACACTTCAATCCATTTTCAATGACAGCCAGAGTGATATTTTTGAAAATGGAGAACTCATCCTATCACTTCACACATCAGTGACTTTCCATTGTTTTAGGGATGCACCTCAACATACTTCATATCCTGCCATGATTTTAGGGATGTGGTACCCACCTAGATCTCTAGAGTCCCTTTGTACTTTTCCAACCCTTTAGTTTTGTACCCCAATAACACTTGAATCATTTAATTAAATGTCTCATCCTATTTACTACATGAGCATCTTCTTTTGGAATTTAGAATAAATAATGGATCCATTCTGTCTGCCTAGTTAACTCTTAAAGTTCCTTTAGACCTCCATTAAACTTACTTTGCATGGTCTTCACTAAGCCCCACTGTAGCATAATCCTCCTTTATATTCACTCATAGCATGAATTACTTCTTTTCAACACTTCACAATCAGAAGTATCCAATTAATTAGGCAATGATTTGCTTACTGCCCAGTGGCAAGAAAAATTCTTTATTTCACTGATGTAGCTTTATTCTCTTTCAAAGCACCTTGTATGTAATAGATGCTCAATAAAAGAAAACAATTATATGCTGTGGTAAATGAAATGGGCTTACTCCTAGCAATCTCTGAGCTACTGTATCTTTACTCTGTTCACAGAAAACTTTGGCTGTATGAAGTCCCTTCATTAAAGTGCTGAATACACAGTCTTTTTATATTGACTATTGCTGGTTACATGTGAGGTCAGCTTCATTTTATGCTGTCATAAATCTGATTATGTTACTTGACATGCAAGGAGGCATCTTCTCTCTTTATAATTTGTTTAAACAATAGATTCATAGAGAATGGGACTTCCTTCCATAATAATTTTAGTAAGAATTCAATGGATCTAATTCTCCACATATTGATCATTTTTAAGTTCCAACAAGTTGTCTTCAATTCTACGTTTGGTATTTCTTTTGTTCCCATTTTTCACAACCAATTCAAAGTTCAATTTTTAGGGTCAGAACATACACAACATATATACTTCTCTCTCACACACCCACACACATTTTTTTTTAACATTCCAAGTTTTCAAACTTTTTTCCTTCTCTATGTTCTTTAAAGTGTCTTAAATTTATCCCCTGATGACACAGTTTGACAAACGGATTTTGTGCTTTATTTATTCTCCTGTAGAGCTGGAGGAAGGGAGATGTTCTGTGGTGACAGTACTTGTTTTTTTAAAGAATCTGGGATCTACTTGTTCCTCTTAGATTTTCTTAAATGTCTGTACTAACTCCATCCATCTGGAAACATGTGAATACCTTATCTCTAGGGTACAGCCTCATACGTCAAAGCATTCCCCTATTCGGTGTGCCTGGAAAAAGAGCAAGTCCTAGCTATTGTTTAATGCTTATGCTGAGACACTAAGACTTCCTTTCAGTGATAGGTAGTTTCTGCCAGATTAATTGTAGCTTATGACTTTTATCCAATTGCCATTTTCATCTCCTCTGCCAACCATACCTAAGTTCTCAGAATATCCAGCATTTCTGTCATTGCTTCTTTCCTGCTCTTTCAGAACAATGGACATGTAATCGAGAAATCAAGATTTAAGGGATGATTTTGATTACTGAATCATTATATAGATTTACCATTTTGCTTTCTGATATATTGGAATAAACAAAGAGAAATATCTGAAATCTCTAAATTATAATCCAGCTACCTAGATCTCAGGTAATGACTGTATAATCTTTATCTTCTGGCTCTGTGATTGTTAAAACGTTGGGATTAAACTTCACCTGTACTCAGTTATCCAGTTTTTCAACTTTAGAGTCATGTAATCTCTAAATACAGCCTTTAATGTTTATTAATGAAGGGATCTTGGGTCAGCCCAGAACTAGCCCACCCAAAGTCCGAAGTTATTTTGATAACTGAGACTGGATCTAACCAAAATCCACCTGACATGCACCATAGCTTAGACTTGAATCTACATATCACCTAGACCTCATTCCACCATTTTCTTGCACATGATCTGTGACTAAACATGTCATCAATCCATGCATGATCAATAATTAGATCACTTTTATTATATCATCTGGGGCTACTGTGCTCATTATACTAAATGCTACCCTAATAAAACTATCAGGGGAGACAGATTTTGGGCCAATAAGCCATTTGATCTCAGTATTTGTGCCTAGCAATAAACTCTCTCTTTGAAATCCCAGGGTCTCAGGAACTGGTCATTGAGAGAATCAGGCAAAAAAATCCAAATTCTTAAATAGAGCATGAGATTTTGTAGGTTTGTCCAGGTTAGTGTGATGCCCCGATAAATCCCAGAGTGATCTGAACAGTGAATAAAGGGGCATTTGCAAAATCCTCCTGGGAGGAATGAGGAGAAAGAGGAAAAATTCAACTTCCCATATGGAGAACTGCTGATATTCTCGCAAGCAGTGAAGACAACCAAATCAACAGGCCGAGCCCTCAATCTTGGGGTTTGTTCCTATGAAACTTATCCCTGCAAAGGATTAGCTAAATCTACTTAAAATTAGGCCTACAAGTTACCTCCAGAGAACCTCTTGTGTTGCAGAGATGTGGCCTCTCTTTCTCTCAGGCAACACAGCAAGCAAACTCATTGCCCTCCTGCTCTCTACGTGGGACATGACTCCTAGGGGCGTAAACCTCCCTGGAAACTTGGGACAGAAATCCTAAAAAGAACTGGAACTCAGCATCAAGAGACTGAGAAAACCTTCCCGACCAAAAGGGGGAAGAGAGAAATGAGACAAAATAAAGTGTCAGTGGCTGAGAGATTTAAAACAGAGTTGAGAGGTTATCCTGGAGGTTATTCTTTTGCATTTTATAGATATCCCTTTTTTACTTTATGGTATATTAGAATGGCTAGAGGGAAGTGCCTGAAACTGTAGATCTGTGTTCAGTAGCCATGTTTCTTGAAAATGATTGTATAATGATATAGTCTTCACAATGTGACTGTGTAGTTGTGAATACCTTATCTGATGTTCCTTTTATCTAAGGTATAGACAGATGAGTAAAAACAATATGGATAAGAAATAATAGGGGGGACAAAGGTTAAAATAAATTGAGTAGATTGAAATACTAGTGGGCAATGAGAGGAAGTGGTAAGGGTTATGAGCATGTATGAGTTTATTTTTCCTTTCTTTCGCTGGAGAGATACAAATGTTCAAAAAATGATCATGGTGATGAATACACAACTATGTGATGATACTGTGAGCCACTGATTGTAACCATGTCAAGAATGTCCGTATGTCAAGACTGTTACATCAGTTCATTGTTCACAATAAACATATCTTTTTTAAAAAGTATAATGCTTTAGTAGGAAAATATAAGAATGCTTGAACAAAGAGTAAGTCCTTTTTAATATAAAGGAAAGTTGGAAGTAAAAAAAAAAAAAAAATACATTCAGAATCCAACAACACCACAAAAAGAATCCAAGGTCTTTGTCTGCTAATAGGAAGAGGATCAAAATCAGATACCTTTAGACACTTCAGTTAAGTAGAGCCTCCTTGCTCTTTCTTTTATTGCCTTTTGTAGGAGTTTATGGTACCTTTACACTTCTGTAATTTTTGCTCCTTATGACATTCAATACAGGTGTCCTTCTCCCATCTTTACCTAATTTCTCACTATATCTTAACATTAATGTAAATAATGCATGAATAATTAAAACAACACCATGTTACTTATACAAATAAAACAAATAATTAAAAAAGTAACATAAAAGAAGTTCATGCAAGGACAAATAATCATATATATTTTTTTGGACTAAGGAATAGGATGAATCCATAGGTACTCTTCATATCCAAAAATACTTGACTCCTATTTAGTATTACTATAAACAAAATTCTATTTCACGTGCATGTAATTACTGCTCTTGTTCATCTATCAAACTAAATAAAATTATTGTATCTCATTTCATTTGCAGTTAGAGTATTCAAGATTTATACACAACTGTCATAAAATGAATGGTAAGTTGAGTTTTATTTGAGCCATAAGTAAGAATATATGATAAGCTCATGTATTATGAAGATAGAGCATTAGAGTAATTAGCAAGTAAAATTATCACAGTGAAGGGATTGCCTTTTAATATAAAATATACTCTACTTTGCACTATCATTTAGTTTTAATGACTTAGTTGGTTACTGTTCTGTTTTGTATTTATTGCTGATCTTAAAGAAAATGACTTTAAAAGTCAACCAAATTATTAAAATAATAAAATCAAGTTTACCAGCAGGTAAAAAAGGTTAAAAAGCTCTGAAGTCCTTCCTGTTTAACCTTGTAGATCAAAATTTTTGGTTAATTAAACTCAGGCCTCTAATCCCCAATTCTCCCCTAATTAGCTTCAGTTGTGGGGGATATTATTTAACACCTCTTAATTTCAATGTCCTTATATGGAAAATGTTCATAGAATTACCGAAAGCAGTGGTTCTTGATCTTGAGTACACCTGGAGAATCTGTTAAACAAAGGCCCACCACCTCAAAGTTTCTGATCGGTACGTTTGGGCTGGAACTCAATATTTGTGTCTCTATAAAGAAGACATATGATGCCTCTTCTGCTGTTCTGGATACCACACTGGCCTATACCATAGGGTCTGGGGATGAGATAATCTGTCAGGAGTCCTAAAGCCTGGGGGAAGAACTTAAAAATATACTCTTATACCAGAAATTCTAGTTGGATTGAATTGGGGCAGGTAGTAACTAATTGGTATAGGCCTAGGAACCAGGGGTCTGCAAAAAGAAGTTTGTTACAGCACCTGGTGATCTGGGTTGCTCAATACATGTTAATTCTGTTTTGTTTTTATTTCATGTTTTTGCACAGGCATCTGTTTATTTATTTTTAATGGTTTTTGTTTGTTTGTTTGTCTCTATTAGAGAAGTTAATGGTTTACAGAAAAATCACAGAGAAAATATAGTCCCCATTTAATGCATATGGATTTATTTGATTTCCATTTTCCTAAATGACTATTCTGTATTAGTACTAGAATGAGTCCAAATGGGTCACCAGTTGTTTCCTTTGTTTGTTTAAGGACTACATATATTTCAGGCTTAACAATTATTTGAATTTTGAGTTTCGGTTCCATCTCCCTATAGAGGTCAGCACAAGTGCCCAGGATAATCAACTTCTTTTTTTTTCTTTCCTAAACCTGTTTATCTATATACATGGCCCCACTTTGTGGGGAATTAATTATAGCTGGAGTTGGGTAAAAGCAACCATAGACAAAATTCACCTACATCAAGCCTTTTATTTTGGTTTTGGTTGGGATTTGAGGATAAACACTTTCCAGTTAAGAATTTATCTTTGTAATTGTTCACATTAACAATAAATCCAAGATTAGTGAGCCTCACAATCATTTGCATAAGCATTAAAGTGCACTCAAATACTTATGCAAATAGACTACCAGAAGGGCTTTTCTGGGGGTGGGGGAGGGCTTAGTGAGGCATTATATATTATCCACTTTTGAAATTACAAGCAATTCTCTTAAGGCTATGCAGACCTATTTTCCTAAAATGTAAAATCTCCAGGTAAGTGAAACTTTAGGGAATAGATTTTTCACTTTTTATTATAATATATGGTGGGGTAACATTTCATTATTTTTCCATGTGAGTATCCCATTAGTGCAGCACCACTTGTTGAATTTGTTTGTCTGGTTTTTTGTTTTGTTTTGCTTTTTTGGGAAGTGCATGGACTAGGACTCAAACCTGGGTCTCTTCTCACATGGCAGGCGAGAATTCTATCACTGAACTAACCTGGCACCCCCTCAGATATTTTCACTTCTTTCGGCATTAAAAAAAAGAGGAAGAGAAGGCCCTTGATTGTCACTGATGATTTGCAGAAGAGTGGGAGGGAATTTTTTTATTAGAAGAATATTAAATTGTTTTCAGAGATACTTGGAATTATTTTTAAAATAAATTCAGTATACATTTCTTCAATAAATATTTAATAAGTGCTGATGTGAATTAGGTACTGTGATAGATTTAGGTTACAAAGATATAGAAAATGTGGACTGGACTCAAAGATGGGAAAAAATAGCTTGATGGGTTATTTCATTTGGGCATTTCTGTCAGACACAGAAAAAGTAGGGTTTAATAATCAGGTTGATTGAGGAAGGTGTGAACTGAGAAAACTGGGAAGAATCCATACAACTAGAACTTATGAAATCTCAAAATTCAGCTACAAGAGCCTTTTATTTCATCAAAGAGAAAGGAACAGAAATAAACTATTTGTTCAAATCCACATGTAATACTTTCAAACTATCTGACAAGTAGCCTGTTAAAAAAGATTAAACCACAGATGGTGGTGATTCTATGTGGTATGACCAGTTTAACTTCAGTGATAACAAGAGGGGCCAGGATTTGAAATAAGATAAACATACTTTGAGCATCAGGGGAGGAAATCCAGTTTAGTTCTCCAGGGACAACTTGGCCTTATATTCCCATAGGAAACTAACAGGTGGTAGGGGGTCACCTTGAGATGTTACTGCTTGAAAGCATGGAACATTCTGAGAGCAAGCAAACAAAAGCTTTAAAAAAAAAAAAAAAAAAAGCATGGAACATTCTGAGAGCAAGCAAACAAAAGCTTTAAAAAAAAAGCAAATAGGCAAGAGACAGTTTAAATTAAGGCAGACAGAAGTTAACACCTGCAAAGTATCTCATTAAGAAATAAAGTTCCTCTTCCTGTAATTGAATTTCAAGTCAGAAATCTGGACCTCAGATTGTGACTGATCAGAGCAAGGAGATCAGCAAATTAAGAGTTCTGTGGTGTCAGGTGTTCTCTAAGAGAAGCAGGAAAGACAGATGGTGTTATGTGACCTGGAATAAAGCATGCAGAGAGGAGGAAGATTGGATGGATAATGGGCTAGGGAAAGCAAAACATGGGGCCATCTCTCTCTCTGCCAACATGACAAGCAAACTCACTGCCCTTCCCCTCTCTATGTGGGACATGACTCTCAGGGGTGTGGACCTTCCTGGCAACATAGGACAGAAATCCTAGAATGAGCTGGGACTCGGCATCAAGGGATTGAGAAAACCTTCTCCACCAAAAGGGGAGAGAGTGAATGAGACACAGAGTCAATGGCTGAGAAATTCCAAACAGTCAAGAGATTATCCTCGAGGTTATTCTTATGCATTAAATAGACGGCACCTTGTTAGTCGAGGTGTAATGGAGGCTGCAGGGAAGTGTCTGAAAGTGTAGAGCTGTGTCCCAGTAGACATGTTTCTTGAAGATGACTGTATAATGATACAGCTTTCGCAATGTAACTGTGTGATTGTGAAAGCCTTGTTTGTATCTGATGCTCCTTTTATCTACCTTATCAACAAATGAATAAAACATATGGATTAAAAATAAATAAATAATAGGGGGAACACATGTTAAAATAAATTTAGTAGATTGAAATGCTAGTGATCAATGAAAGAGAGGGGTAAGGGGTATGGTATACATGAATTTTTTTCTGTTTTCATTTTTCTGAATTGATGCAAATGTTCTAAGAAATGATCATGATGATGAATATACAACTATGTGATGACACTGTGAGTTACTGATTATATATCAAGAATGGAATGATCACATGGTAAGAATGTTAGTGTTTGTATGTTGTTATGTTTAATAAAGAAGAATTTTTTAAAAAGAGCTCTATGGGGAGAGCCATGAGTAGACATTGTGGAAGTCCATGTGAACGCTACGTAAGCATCTGCTTTCTTATACACTGGCTCTTACATACCATTAAGTAACAAAGCTATAAATTCTTTCCACATAAAAAAGTTTGATATGAGCATAATCTCACAGCACAAATATACCATCTCAGGGGCAAAAGAACACTGGTAGTCTATCATTTCAGCATGGTCCAAGGACCCAAGGATAAATAACTATGCTCTAAAATTTAGGATATGCGCAATTAGGCAAGGCTAACAGAAGTGGAATATCTCCTAAATCCTGGTATTTAATTATGGGCTGAGGTGACCCTTGGAAGTTACAATGGTGAGGATTTCTAAGTATCCGAAGTACACCAAAGAACTTGGATGAACACTGCAAGTAAAACACATAAACACATGCAGAATTAAACTCACGTTGTACTCCGCTAGCTAAGGGATTCACATACTTAACATCTCTAACTTAAAATGACTCCTCAAAATACAAAAGTCAATCCAGCTGGAATGTAAGAAGTTATATTTTAAGCAAAAATCTTCTTGTTACATATAAAAGGAAACACAAAATAGGTTAAATCAATGTTATTTCATGGAACTATAACAAGGGCCATAAATACAAGCTTCATATATAATTTCAGAATTTCTAGAATAGGTGAAAATAATTTTAATAACATTTTATTAAACTAGTATATGTAAAATAATATAATTTCAATATATAACAAACTTTTTATATTAAGTCTTTGAAATGCAATGTTTTACACTTAAAACACATCTCAATTGGACAAGATAAATTTCAAGTGTACATAAGGCTAGTGGGCATTGTATTAGACAGAACAGGTTAAATACTAAAAGCCATTTACTGCATTTAATGAGAAGAAAAATTCCAGTATTCTGCTGCCCATACTGCCAGATATGATGAAGATGCATACTTAAACTAAGTCACCAGTGGCCCATCTCTGCCTCATTTTTCTCCCTTTTCCCTGCTAGCGTTAGTGTCAGGTTTCACTTGACGGCCTCTCAGCAGCCCAGACGCAACGTCTTTGTTCACTGAAGGGCAAGTCCTTTTGCAGGCTCTCATGCTCATACAGGACACAGGAAGTGTATTTCTTACAGTTCATGTCTGCTGGATGCATTTTGCCACTCACATTTTCTCAGTGGCTTGAATGGAGTGACCTGCCCACTCTGAGAATGGCCAGTGTGGTTAGTATCATGAAAGCTACTGATAGTATAAAGCACAAAGGTCCACTCTGAGAATTTAGAAGTCGGCTCAAGCTGTCCCAAACCACATCATTAAGAATAGTGAAAAGTTTGTTTCCCAAAGGAAAATCAGAGTACTTTTAGCAGAACATAAGGTGGGAGGGGTTGGAACAGGGTAAGAACCAACATATGTCACAACCTGTTTGCCTGTAATCTTTATGTGTATCTGCTGATGCTTACCACAAAAGTAGAGACAAGATGAAGATGACCATGTACCTAACTCTTAGTTGGGGCTGATCCAAGTAGGTGCAGCTTTAAAGACCAGTGCCCCACTTGTAATCCAGCAATGCTGTGCAAATGGTCACCTTCAATTTCTACAAACAGTAATAGCATCTAAGTATCCAGAATAATAGAAAGTATAGGTGTTCTATAGCAAGTATAGGTATTCCATCTGAAAATGTACACACTCTTATGTGACTAGGAGTTAACTTAAAGTGGAATATATGATGTTCGCTCATTAAAACATTGATCAGAACATTTGTATTAATGCTGAAGTGCCTACTAAAACCTTAAAACTGTTTGCTTTAAAAGAGAGAATAAAAAATTCTGTTCTTTCCTACTGTTTCAGTTAAAGAATCATTCTAGGAAGTGTTCAATATATATTACCGGATTTGGTGGGTTTTACAAAATTATTTGAAGAAAAATGCCACAGTTGTGAAATAGGCAAAATCAAGTAAAAGTTATTTACCAAAAGGATCTGTTGTACTACATCTTATACTATAAGTAAAACATTTTTTTAAATTATCCACATATATAGGCAAGTACAAAATGGGAAAAGCATAAAATATAAAACTAGGATGCATAAGGGTGAAAGGAGCGTGGGCCGCATCTTTCTCTTCAGAAAGCTTCTATGGATGTTACAACAGCATTTGTGCAAGGTCTAGAAGAAAAAAATGGTTATGAATTAAAAGACTCAAAGGCATATTTTAACAGTTTCCATAGAGAGTTTGAGACTGAGGGGGAGGAGGGTAATGACAGGGAGGCAGAGAAAGAAGATAGACTTTATTCCTCCATTCTGAGCCTATCTCCATACAACGTGTCGCCTCCCAGAACTTCCTAGGGAAACAGAGGAAACTCATCCAAAGATATATGGAGTAAGGAAGAATATACAGACATCAGCATTATGGAAACAGTGCTTTTTGTTTAGATCTGGAAGAAATATGTTGTCTTACTCATGTATAAATGATCAACATTGGTTTCAGTTCCCTATCAATAGCAGGCCGCTTAAATATAGTCTAATTTCCCAAATTCTTTTATAGTCAGATTTCCCAAATTCTTTTATAGTCAAATTTCCCAAATTCTTTTTTCCAAAACAACTTTTCTCAAACTAAGAGGAGGGGGTGGGGAAAGAAGACCTTTCTATTTCAGTAACAGGACTAGATTCTCCTCCAGCTTCTAACTCAGCAGAAACTTTCCCAAGCATAACCAAAATAACTCCCAAAACATTTGAAAAGATGAGAATCAAGCCCAGATGGTCAGGATTCCGGACATTAAACATGATGCTATTACTATGGTTAAGTGAGATGATATATTTGCATATTCCTGATTCTATTTAAAATTAGTCCTTTTAAAAGGTCCATCTGCTTTAAAATACCCTTCCCACTACCTTGCCAGTGCCTGAAGTTTCCATACTGAGTCATGCAACTGGAGAAAGGAATTGAAATTTTAGAAGACCTTTTAAATAATAAATATGACAATGGAGTGGAAAGCACAGTTACTGGATGGCCAAGAGCAACTGAGGGAATGATGTTTAGTCCATTTAGATAAACCTGAAGATGAGAAAGAAGGGTTAAAAAACCTCCCCATTTTTCCTGGGTTCTGATTTTCTTGTGATAAAACAACAGTTTAATTGCATGTCTTCATCCCTCTCATTCCACACTGGTATTACTTTAATCTTTAAGGATCTTTATCTGCTGCTTAAATCTTAAAACTGTGCCCACTGTCCCTAAACTCTCAGATATCTCCTCTCATCACCTTTTTTTTGCAAAAGCACCCTCCCAGGTACACTGCGCATATCAACAGGCCTTGTAAATGTAGCGCCATGCAAATATTGCTCCTCTCCCCTGATTTATAATAAAACCCATTTAGGATTTCACTCACATTTGTACTCTGCTCTTTAGTGACAAAGTTACTGAAAAAAGACAAAAAAAAAAAAAGGAATTACTTTAAAGGGTTAGAGGCAGCTTGGCTAATAAGCTACACCAAGGAAACAAAGTCAACCACCATGGGAACTAATAACAGAGCAAAGTAAATTCTGTGTGACAAAGTATAAGCTTGATGAAGTAATTATAAGAATCTGATAAAACAGAGCAAGTGTGATATACGGTCCTTCTGTCCATATCCTCTTTCATTTTGTATCAGGCCAGACAAATGCATAATATAGACCACACACCCCAGGACATATGTGTCTGTTAGGATTTGGATCTGAAGCAGTATGGCCTTGCACCAAACAGCCCCTTCTGTGTAACATGAGTTACTGTGGGTCCATCTGCATTATTTTCAGCTAACATCACTTTCCCATAATCTAACATGGTCCCTTTCCAGTTCTCAGTAAACTTAAACCTTTTAAAAGAGATAGAGATGAAACTCGTAAGTGTTCAAGGACAGATAACAGACAGAAGATCATCCCCTCACTATCCTGGCTCCATTAGCCAAGTCCAAAGTCAAGAATTCTCTCAAAGCAAGTTATACGTTTACGACTTTCCCATTGTGCATGTCTATTATTAGCTTATAGAGAAAAAGCCAGACAAAATAAAAAAGAACAATGGGAATTAATTCAAGGGCAAAAATGGTATCAAAAATAAATATCTACCATAAATATGATAAAGTTGAAGCAGAGGTTAAAAAAAAAGTGAACATCAGTAAAACTGGAATGTAGCCACATTGTAAGCATATAAATAAATTTACAGTCATTGTGAGTCTTCAATTCATTTCAATTAACCAGAACTAAGCCACACAGGATTCACAACACTCAAGAATTGTTCTACATTGCTGCCAGCCCTCCCTTCTTTGGGGAAGATCAATACAACATGGTTTCCCAAATAAAGCTAGGTCTCATAAACGTCTGAGGCTTTTCCCAATTGTATAGTTTATGATATTAATATATTTTAACAGCTCTCTTGAGTTGTAATTCACATACCATAAATATCATCCCTTTGATGTGTACATTTTAATGTTTTAGTATATTTCCAGATTTGCCCAACTCTAACCATAATCTAATTTTAGAATATTGCTATCATCCCCAAAAAGAAATCTGTACCAATTAGCAGTCACTCCCCATTCTTCCCTCTGTCCAGCCCAAGGCTTTCTGTTTCTAGAAATTTGTCTATTATGAACATTTCACTTAAAGGGGATGTTCTAGTATGCTAGCTGCCAGAATGAGATATACCAGAAACAGAACAGCTTTTAAAAGGAGGAATTTATTAAGTCGCAAATTTACAGTTCTATGGCCATGAAAATGTCCCAATTAAAGTAAGTCTATAAAAATGTTCAAATTAAGTCACCAACAAGAGGTTACCTTCACTCAAGAAAGGCTGATAAGGCTCAGGATTTCTCTCTCAACTGGAAGAGCACATGGCGAACATGGAGACTGACACCTGCTAGCTTTCTTTCCAGGCTTCTTGTTTCATGAAGCTCCCCCGGGGGCGCACTTCTTCTTCATCTCCAAAAGTCTCTGGCTGCATGGGTTTTTGTGGCTCTCTCCAAAATTCTCTTTTAAAGAATTTCAGTAAACTAGTCAAGACCCACCTGGAATAGGTACAGTCACATCTCCTGCTAATCAAAGATTAACAGCCTCAATTGGGTGCGCCACATCTCTGTGGAGACAATCTAATCAAGTTTCCAACCTACAGTGCTGAATACAGATGAAAAGAAACAGCTGCCTCCCCAAGGAAAATCAGGATTAAAAAATGGCTTTTGTAGGGTATGTAATCCTTTTAAACCGGTACATGGGATCATGCATGTGGTCTTTTGTGTTTGGCTTCTTTTACTAAGCACACTGTTTTTGAGGTTCATCTATATTATAGGATGTACCAGTACTTCGTTCCTTTTTATTTAGAGTGTGTGTGTTAGTTATCAATTTGTTGCCTCCTAAATGCACCCCTCAATATATGCTCTGAGATAAACCACAGAATTCCTTTAAGGTGAGTGCAATGTTAAGCTTTCTCAGTAGAGGGCCCTGGAGAGACACTGCTGGCAGAAGTGGCATCCAGCAAAATTTCTGTGCAAGTGAGATATCAGAAGTGCAGATACTTCCAGTGGAACCTGCCTGGCCAGGCACCCAGTACACAGAATCTTTGCAACCTTGTAGCCTGGCTTCCCAGTAGTCTTTCTATATGCCTCTTGATTCAGACTCAGACTGCTCTCTGCCCCCCCTCAATACCATGTATGCCTCCAAATAGCCACTTGTTCCCCCAGAGTCACACACTGAGCAGTTGTTCCTTCAGCAAGTTGCCCATGTGCCCAGCTCCCTCTGAAGGCCTCCTGCCCCCTCCCATGCTCAGATATCCCATGAGAATGGGATGCTGACCACCTGCTCCAGCAACTCCACATTAGTTCCAGCCTAGCTAAGCCAGCAGACTTATCTGCCAAACTCATCTGCACCCTGCCCAAGGAAATCTGAAGCTCTTCCTGGTTTGCCCTTCCTGGCAAACTATGCCTTGGCCCTAGGACACTACATAGAGGTTCCATATATCTTAAAGCTACTCTTTCATCACAGTTAATGACCTTTTAAAAGTTTATTTTCTTTTTTAAACTTTTTGTTCTTTTTTTTTTAAATTTATTTTTGTTCTTTTTGTTTTTTTGCTAATGACTTTTTAACGTTAAACTTCCTTGCTTAACCTACTGCGTAGTTTTTATCTCTTGGTGTGTGTGTGTGTGTGTGTGTGTGTGTGTGTGTGTCTGTGTCTGTGTCTGTCTGTCTGTCTGTGTGTACATTTGGCAAGGGAAGGGCACTATCCGGGAATCAAACCTGGGTTTCCCACCTGGAAGGCGAGAATTCTACCACTGAACCACTGGTGCAGCCTGGTTCAGTATTTTATTGTAACATTTTTACATTTTGTTTAATTATTCATCAGTTCACAGACATTTGGGCTGCTTCCAGTTTTCTGTTTTTTGTAATAAAATGCTTCTACAAGTATTTATGTGCAAGTCTTTGTGTGAACACACATTTTCATGTCTTGTGGGTAGACACGTCGAGTTGCTGGATCATATGGCACATTTTATATTTAACTTTAAAAAAAATGTCCAAACTAATTTCCAAAGTGGGCCATACTATTTTCCCTGCCCACCAACAGAATATGAGGTTCCAATTTCTACACATCCTTGTCAATACTCACGGTGGCCTTTTTTATTACAGCCATTCTAGCAATCTTCTATACTAGAAATTCAAGATACTGGACTCAAAAATAAAGGTTCTGTGAAAACCAGAACTCTGTTCAGTAGCTGAAAACAAGCAGCAAGTCCATCTCTTATTTTGTTCACTTTCATGTCAAAAGTTAAGAAATCAATTACCCTCTGGGTAATCATTTAGATATGTCCTCTCATAAATGTTGCGGTAGTAGTGGTAAATGTCAGTAAATTCACATTGTCTTTTGGAACAAAAGTGGTAGAAATTCTGGTTCAAGAAAAACTCAATATAAACTTCAGAAAATAAAGCAAAAAAATTAAGCCAAAGACATTTTGATTTGTGCATTTTTATAAGAGAGTTTCTTTCTTCACAGCAGGAACTTTAAAACTAACCATTACATGGCCCAAAGACAACATTTAATCATTATTTTCTAGGCTACACATTTGGGCCTACTGCAAGTCCAAAGAATGGAGAAATACTCTGTTTTCATTTGGAATTCAGGGAATCTTGCTCTGGCTGTGGTACAGATTTCCTGTTTTTGCTTGAGGAAGGCTGAAATTTGGGCAGCTCAATCAGGTTCAAATTATGTTAGAAGAGCATTTGCAACAGGAGGCTTTGAACTCCCACCCACACTTTCTTAGCTTCAACCACAATCCTCATCAGCTTTAAGGGATTTATATCTTTTAAACAAGGCTAGGATTAAAGAAAACTTGCGCTAAAAAAGAAAAACCTAAAAATTTTTCTGAGTAAGTTAGATCTCCTTAACGTTTTCAGATGACAAGCCACCTCCTAGATTTACAGAATAAATTACATAGCTAAATGGTTACCATAATGAACCAGTAAAGCTGTAGATTAAAACTCTGGAAGCTGTTCATTTACATACTGTTGAATTTCTAACAAATCCAAATATCAAAAATAAGACCAGATACAAAGATATGTGAGGTTTTGTGATGGTGGAAACTGTACTCAACTAACATCTCTGGACTAACAGTTCCTGTTTTCAGCCATTGCTCTTTGATAGTGAATTATCCTCTCAACTCTTTTGGTTTCAATATATTTATATGTCAATAATATTTCAAATCATTCACAATTTTATGATTCTTAGTAAAGTATATACAGTGAGTATATACTTTAGATAGTATACATTTGTATTCAATAGAAGAACTATAAAATCTTGTCAAAAATCGGCATTTTATATAACTAAATTGCATTCCCAGACAAAATAAACCACTTGAATATGGTCTGTCAGTAATAATTTTAATTGAACATATTCACAGTATATAATATGTGGACATTAGTGAAAATATCTTAATGATTTGAAAATAATGCTATTTATTTTAATTATAAGCATTGCTATGACTAATTTAAAAACTCACATCAGGTATTTCGATGTGAATAAAATGATTATCTTGAAGGTTTTGTGCTTATTTTTTCATTAAATAATGCAGGGTTTTGGTCAGAGGTATGCAATCATATGGACATATGGGACTTTGTTTTTATAACATAAAAGGAAACATCTGGCACATAATCAGGGAGTCCTACATGCATGTATATACATATTGTAAATAATTAGGTTTCAAAGCAGCATGGCCTTGGCATGTTGGAATACATAGTTTTAGGCAGAAACACTGTCAGGAAGGCAGTGAAGTTTGGGAAAAAGCCACACAAGGACCATTTTTTCTGAGACAAATTTCCACTCAGGGAAGAACATCTAAAAGGACTGTATTAGTGCCCACTTAACTATTCTACATGTGTTCCCAAACCGTATTCTCAACAACAGAAAATGAAACAAATATATATTGTGTATGTATTTGCTGTGTGATTCAAACATTATTATTTTTAGGAAAAAAGTTTATATTATTAGCTCTAAAATGAAACATGACAGACATGCAGTGTGTATTAGTTAGGGTTCTCTAGAGAAACAGGATCAACAGGGAACACTTGCAAATATAAAATTTATGAAAGTGTCTCACGTGACCATAGGAACACAGAGTCCAAAATCCACAAGGCAGGCTGCAAAGCCGATGACTCCAATGGATGGCCTGGATGAACTCCACAGGAGAGGCTCACCAGCCGAAACAGGAATGGAACCTGTCTCCTCTGAGTCCTCCTTAAAAGGCTTCCCATGATTAGATTTAGCATCACTAATTGCAGAAGACACTCCCCTTTGGCTGATTACAAATGGAATCAGCTGTGGATGTAGCTGACGTGATCATGACCTAATCCTATGAAATGTCCTCATTGCAACAGACAGGCCAGCGCTTGCCCAATCAGATGAACAGGCACCACAACTTGGCCAAGTTGACACATGTCCCTAACCATGACACAGTGTTAGACACATTTTTCATGAAAATAGGTATCAAATTCCTTAAAAATGTTCTTATATTTGGGCTTAATAATTCCATATCAAGGAGTTTAGCCTTATGACACCAATAACAATACAGACCAAGATGTAAATGCAGTGGTATCCTCGGTATACAAATTTAGTATTAAAAAAATGTAAACCAAAAAAAGCATCTAACATTTATCTAACCTTATACAGTTAAGTAAGTAAACTGTGGGAAATCTCTATCAAGCATTTAAATCTTGAGTCTATTTAAAGTGGTATTATTGAGGAATATTTAATGGTATAAAGAAATATTCCAACATAATATAAGGGTAGGAAGGAACTGGAATATGAAACCATAAATAATGGAAGTCCATTTCCATTTAGCAGTGATTCTCAATTCAGGGCAATTTTGCCCCTCAGAGGACATTTAGCAATGTGTGGAGACATTTTCGGTTGTTACAAGATAGGGGAGGCCATGGAGATAACTACTACTCTAGCATGTAGAGAGGCTACGGATGCTGCTAAAAACTCTACAATGCACAAGACAGTCCCTATCACAGAATTATCCAGCTTTAGATGTCAATACTGCCAGGGCTGAGAAACTTTCCTATAAAGTAAGCAAACAAAAAACTATCATCTGTAGGCCACAGTAACTTCCATAGGCACAGCGTTTTATAAAAATTGTCTACAATTTGAACTAAGAACAAAACCTGTACTTTTTGAGGAACTGTCTACTATAGGAATGGAACTGAAAACTTCCACTACATGATAAAGGACAAGTTTAATACATATATATGGTTAACTTCCTGGTACAATATTGTTACTTCAAATGCAAGCACACACAGAAAAACACCACTTTTTTTTTTTTTTTTTTGGCATGGGCAGGCTCTAGGAATCGAACCCAGGTGTCCAGCATGACAGGTGACATCTCCACCACTGAGCCACTGTGGCACCACCCACACACATAAATTTTACATTTCTATTTCTGATACAGAAACCAGTCTCCAGTCCACATAAAAATGTTGGACAGATGTTACAAAGGTCAGGCCAGACCAAGCTTTGCCCTCTAGTATGCCTTAACGAGACTTGGAGATGTCCCACAAGTTCACTGTGAAATATGAGGACACACATCAGTCTATTGTCCACAATTTGTATTTTGAACTATTTGAGACTCATTCTACCTAAAACTTGTGTAAGAGTGGATTGTTTTCTTTTTTTCCTCAAAAGCTGTGTTAACATCCACTTTAACCAAATTGTTAAAATTAAGAGAAAAAATCATCTGTAAAATTTAACCCAAATATTTCTGGGCATAAAACTAAGAGTCAATTCGTAACTAAGAAAACTCATCATCATCATCATGTTAAAAAATAAAAAGCACCAAAAAGGCACTTACTGGTCACTCACTGACATGAAACACAATACTTCATTGCATGTTAACCATCCTTTTGCACCCATCTCCCAGACACTCTATCGTTATTTCTGCCTGTCTCATCCTTCACCCTCTGGAAGTGGATATTGGTTGGTATTCAGTCATACATGTTACCAGCACTTATGGAGACCTTTTCTTGTTTAATGCACTAAAAAGAAGTATGAGGATATAAAAATTACCAGAATAGGGTCTACTACCTCAAAGTTAAAAATTAAATAAGAGAAAAAAGCAAGTGATGAATTAAATGTAAAACTGGATATATTATACACACTCACAAACATACAGATACAAATATATTTATAAATAAGTAGTAATAAATGTGTTCATATAAAAATTGTACAATTCTATCAAAAAATTAAAGTACATAAAAAAGCTGTTAAAAAAGGTGAATCAAAATGAAAATAAAATGATAAAATAAACAAAAAAATAAAAATAAAAACAAAAGAAAAGAAAAAATAAAAAAAAGGTGAATCAACCAATACTTCACCAGACAGACATAATCAGTATTAATGTAATATGACTTATTCCAGACTTCTTTCTGTACCAGGAGACTAGGGTATGTGTGTAGCTAGATAGATACTGATAGAAATACCAGTGACCATGTTTTTAATAAAAAATAAAAAGTGATAAATGTTTTAGCGTAAATTTAGCTGTAAAAAAAAGTTTTCAAACCAGAAGGTTTGCTGAGCTTCAAATATTTGAAGTTGACCTGTCTAGGAATAGAGTAGAATGAGAATTCTTAAAATGGTTCAGTTTACATACCTATTTTAAGTATGTTTGATTAAAAACAATGGTGGCTTGTAAAACAGAATGCAAGCAATTCCTGAATTAAACCAGAAGGTGTCTGGTGTTCTGTCTATACCTCCATGACTTTGATATCCTACCACCTTCAAGCTCACATCAGCCTATCCTGTCTCCTCTCAACTTTCCTTGTTCTCCTCTCACCTGCAAAATCTGGCTGAGAAAGGGGAGAAATCAGATAATCCTCAGACCCATCCTTCCAGTTACTATAAGAGAAATACAAATTGCAACAACTATGTCTGATGCAAATAAAATTAAAACTTTCTTTTATGGTCACTTCCCCCCATTTCCCTAAAAGACTCTGTGAAACTGACTTTAGCGTAGGTTTAAGAATACCTAGAGGTAATTATAAGGATTGAAAAAAAATGAACTTTCCTCTAAATGCAATGCTAAATATCACTAGGGAAAAAAAAAAATTAAACACACTGCACAGCACTGACATTGGGTATATACCGATTCCAACCCATGAGCAGTAATTCCAAAACTATTAATTTTTTTCTTCAAAGCAGGTGAAGAGAAAGGCAAAGTGTCAGTTAATTGGGGGATAAAAACTGGAAATTCTTGAAGGGAGTACTTCAGTCTTCTAGAGATCCAACTCTCAACTCACGGCCTAGGAAACACTACTCCTACATTGAAGTCCTGTTCCATCCTGAAATTCTTCCCTTTCCCTCTAGGACTGTAACCCTCAGAGTACCACCTTTTCAAAAGCCTGAGTTATTCCGCTCTGGCCATGTTAACAGAAGTAGCTTTGGCAACCCAACTCCTGAGAACAGTCCAGGACCACGCTGCCCAATATAACTTTCTTCTATGATGATGACAAGGCTCTATGAGCCTATGCTGTCCAATACAGCAGCCACTAGTCTCAGGTAACAGCAGAGAACTTGAAATGTGGTTTTTCATTTTATTTAATTCTAATTAATTTAAAATTGGGTAGTGGCTGCAGTGAGTGTTCATGGCCCTTCAAGGTCATCCGGAGGGGAGGATTTATCTCCTCATCCTTCCTGATCTTCAAGAGAATCATTACTGGAGACACAAGATCCAACACATGCACAAACACACACATTTTCCAAGGGCAAACAACAATTCTAAGATTTAATGCAATCTAAATCTTCATTCAGGAAGACACACCTTATCCTAGCTGGGGAGTAATACCCTTCCCACTGAGAAAGTATTGTCCCTTCCCTTGAGTTTACCCTCTTTTTTGCCACCGCCTCTACCTAAAGCCCCCACTCCAATTAAGGATTTAGTAATGTGGCCCATATCCATGCATTTTCAAACAACATATCCATCCTTTGTTTAAACAGAGATTTGGCTGAAACTATGCATTTACTCATCTTCTTTACTTTAACCTGGACTGCATTTCTAATTTAGGCAAACCTTAATTGCATTTACTCTGCACCTCTGATCAGAGTAAAATTCTACAGAGTTTAAGACGTTTATTGGGTCCAGCTTCAATGACTTGTTAGAGCAAAGTATTTTGATCACGTACAGTCAAAGTTGTTAACTGTTCTCAATGGCAATGCAAATGCATTACAGTAGAATAAACTGAAATGAAAGATCTCAAGTATTTAAAAAAAAAGCAAAATCAATTTCTTATATTTTAAGTAATTATGATATTTTAACGAAGATGATGGAACCTTTATTGTGTATTATGATATTCAATGTACCTTAAAAATGGAATACCACAAATGTTCATCAAATTTAAAAGTAAAGACACTCAACATAGACTTTAAAAATAGGAGAAACGAAGAGCAAATTTATTTTCTGTCAATGGCCAGATAGTAAATATTTTCAGCTTTGCATACCCTATGGTCTTTGTTGCAATGATTCAACTCTGTTCTTTTAGCACAAAAGTAGCCAGAGACAAAACATAAACATATGACTGTGGTTAGGTTCCAATCAAACTTTATTTACAAGAACAAGCAACGGAGTGGATCTTGGCCCAAGGGCAGTCATTTGTTGACCAATGCAGTTGATAAAAAACATGAAGCAACACTGCTGGGAAATAGCGCCTATGTTTCAACTGGAAGAAACACATACACATCTAATTAGCCAAGGGGTGAGGAACAGATGCTGTAAGCAAAAGAAAACAGAGAACAGAGAAGATAATTGATAGTTTTTGAGCTTATAATTAGGACACAATGTCTATGTAAAATGGACTGACAGGCCAAGACTGGTAGCGTTGGATACTGGAAGTTTAGAGGATGCTCAGCACCATATCAGGACTGAAACTCCTCTGGGTTACGAGTTAGGGTCCTGGGTTTATATTTCATTATAACCAAAATCCTTCCATAATCTTAAAATCCTAACCCCAGCTGGCCTGTTTGGCTCAGCCACTTAGAAATGTTGGGTATAGAATATTTATCCTTAAAAGCCACTGTCATAGTTTCTGAGGGATACCATAACATAGCATAACAACAAACTGGGTGGCTTAAAACAACATAAATTTTCTCTCTCTTAGTTCTGGAGGCACAAGTCTGAATCAAGGTTTTAGCAGAGCCATGCTTCCTCTCAAGCCTGTAGAGTTCTGGCTGTGGTATTCTTTGAGCTGGTGGATAGGTCAATCTCCACCTATGTCACATGACCATCTTCTCTGTATTTGCTGTCCGTCCATGTCCATATATCTATTTCTTATAAGGACAACGGTCACATGGGATTAGAGCCCACCCTAATCCAGTTCGCCTTCATTTTAACTAATCTCATCTTCAAAGACCCTATTTCCAAGCAGGGTTACATTCATTGGACCAGGGTTTTAGGAGCTGACCATATCATTGGAGAGAAGCGGTGGGCACAATTCAAACGATGACAACCACCTTAATAACTATTTTTGTAATGGAAATGTGAACAAACAAAATAGACTGAGTGGTTTAATGGGCCTCCATTGCTCAGCCCCAAACTGATGACCTATTATTAATCTTGCCCCATCCACACCTCCAACTTATCCACACCTTATTTTGAAGATACTCTCAGAGCTCATCATATCATCTGCAAGCGTTCCAGATAGCATCTCTATAAGATAAGGATCCAAAGCCTACCTGTTTATTTCAGGTTACTCTTGTATACCTAAATACTGGTCCAAAAAAGTAACTTTTTATTCCATGTAGTGAAATGATTAATATAGATTTTTGCAAGAAGAAGAAAAAAATGGTGTAATGTAAGAAAACAATTTGACTTATTTGATAAGCATTTCCATGATGAAAATAAATACTGTTCCATTTTATGTTTTATTAGGTTTGATTTTATGATATCAGTGAGTATTAAATGTTTCTGTAGCAATGAAGAAACCTATGGAAGTGCTTAATTCTCAGAAAGCACAACATATGCTCAACTAAAAAGTAACATCATGATCAGTCTTTCCACAAGCTGGGGAATTTTATGTAACTCAAATAACAGAAGAGAGGGAAATGGCCTATGACTACAATCTGAAGAAGTGTTACTTTCTCCATTCAAAGAGTACAAATAACCCTGTCTTATCCATGAGTTTTGAGAAAAACATAGAAAGCAAAGCTAGAATGATGGGCTCAGTGATTTAATGAAGATAAGAGAAAATAGAAAGATAAAAAAAAAAAAAAAGAGGGCATGTACTTTCATCAGTTTATTTATCTTTGAGATGGCATAACAGATACTGACTCAGACAAGGAAATTAAGTTTCTATAAGTGCTGTACCACGACAGAGTATATTTTCCAACAGGTGAAGTGTAGTTTCATGTGCTGGACTCAACTTCAGTGCCCCTGTCTGGATCAGGCAAGTCAAGTCCACGGAGAACACTGTGCCGGGTGCATTGGTAGAGCATCCAGAGCACTTCCAAGACTTAGGACAATGGGCCAGAACAGATAATATGGGAAACAGACTGAAAATATTAAATCACAAAATAATTCAAAATGTCCAACATGTTCAAATAAAATAAAAGAAGCCAATAGAACTTCTTTGGAAAAGGAAAGATGATTTTATTGTTTTGTTTTGCTGAGTGTGGGTATGTGTGTGCCTTAGGTTGGATTTCTCAACCCTGGGACTATTGCTATCTTGAGGCAGGATGACTCTTTGTTGTGTGGGACTGTCTGTGTATTTCAAGATGCTTAGCAGAATCCCTGGCCCCTACCCACTAGATGCCAGTAGTGCCAATTCTCCTCTAAGCTGTGACAACAAAAATGTCTCTAGGCACTGTCAAATGACCTCTCAGTAGAGAATGGGAGGCAAAATTTTTCTCCTTTAGGGACACCAAAAGGAGTAATGACATGCTTTAAAAGACCATATATTCAAATATCCGAATTTTATCTCATTTTCAAAGTCTTAAGACAACTCCCAAGCAAGAGGAATATTCGTTTAAGCTATTAGTTAAATGTGTTACATAAGTAACTGCAGTTACTGTCACATTAACAAAAAATGTAATCTCATAAAGTAAAAAGTAGAGACAAGTTTCCTAAAAATAAAGCCTAGTTGTGAGTGCACTAGTCCACTGTGCATGGCGTAGAACTTGAGTCTGCAAGTTCACTGCTGAGGGAGCAGGCTTGCCTTAATCTGTGTTTCATGGACTATATACTATACATACTAGGTAATCTTGTACCAGTGAAAGAAACTTCCCAAAATAAGAGAGAATAGAAATGAAACCTCTGTTTTGGAAAAGACAAGGTATTTATATTTCATTTGAAAAATCAAAATAAACGCTCACTTAGAAAAGCTCTGATGATCAGCTGTGAAACTGACAGGCTCTCATTCAGTTCTGCAAGTATCTGTTCATAGCTCTGCTGACAATCTGAAGATCAATAAAGTAACATTTAAATTCTTTAAAAAATAAAAGTCAAAAAGATCAATATGTGATATTGTGGAAAGACGACAGAGTAGAGAGGTCCAAAACACAGTACTTCCACCAAAACAACTAAGGAACAAGAAGGAACTAGCTGTAACAACTATCTTGAAACTTTGGAGGCCAAAAGAACACTGTACAGCATCCAGGGAAGAATGAGAGGAAGAGCCTGGTAAATTATGGTAAAGAACGGTATTGCGTTCTGTGCGGCAGCTACTGAAAACCCTCCTCCACTCTTACGACTTGCAGGCACAATATTCAGCCTCTGACTACCTCATTAGTGACAAAAAAGGACATAAAAAAACTCTTCCTCAAGACAAAGAGTGGGCATGGCTATACACTGATCACGGCTTTTGATTAGTGAATTTAGACCTCTGCAGGTTCATCTCTAAATGGCCACTGTTTCAACGTATCCCAAAGAGTGTGGCAACCATAGTTTCAACCTCCCTGGACAGGGCAGTGGCAATGGAGACTTAAAAATCCTGTGCTTCCTGAGAGCTGTGGGGGACACTTAATTGAAGGGCTACGTTTCCTAGTCAGGTCAGGAAAGATCAGCTGTGGGGATGCATCAGAAATGCTCTTGGCATCCTTCCTGATCTTCACACCAGGGACCCTTCGAGCTGATCTATGCCACCTTTGTGGGTCCCTAGTTCTGTTTGGCCAGGAAAGACTGACATGGGCAAGACTTCACTGGCATGCACTCCTCCCAGAATTTGCCCTCCAGGCAAAAGCAACTTGAGACAATGAAAGGATTGTACAAAACTATAGAGGTGGACTGTCTGGGGAAAAGGCCTGAAGGCTTCAGACACAAAGGAAGGAAGTCTGTTGTCTGGGAAATAGAGGGGATAATACAATTCCTGTAAACAGAGGGACTTCAAAAAAACAAATAATTAAAAGCTGAGGACAAGACAAAGGCCCCAAAAGATGGGGGAAACCCCGCATACCACATTCACCTGGGGAAGATCTTCATGGTAGGAGGGCTAAAGCTCCAGTAAATCTCTGTCTCCTCGCCAGGTGGTTACAAAAGAAAAAACAGTCATTAATGGGAATCAATCTCAGAGTCCACACTTTAAAATATTACCACACATAGTGTGCAAAAAAAAGACACAAGACAAACAAAGAAACAGGAAATGATAGCTCATACCAAGGAACAGGATAAAAATACAGAAAAGACCAATGAAGGTGAGAATGCAGACATATTTTTAAAAAAACCTTTAAATATATGATCCTAAAAATGCTCAAGAAGCCCCACGGGCTGCTTGGAAAAGCCATCTTTGCATTGTTCCCAGTCCGGCTCCCCTCTCGCAGCAGCCACCTTGGCCGCACACCACTGCCACAGAAACCAGTAGTTTCACAGCCAGAGTCCCTGAACGCTTGCTTTCTTTTTAATCCACAGGATCAGATAACTGATGTGCCCCATCATATCAGATGTTGCCATGGATTCCAGCTCCAAAATCACCACCAAGGACTTAAAGGAGAAGAAGGAAGTTGTGGAGATCACGAAGAATGCAAGAGATGCATCTGCTAAAGGGAATGCTACTGAGAAAATCAGGAGACAGGAGGCTGATAATGAGGTAGGTGAAGAGGAAGGTGGGGAGGGGAAAGGGAGAGGAGGAGGAAGGGATGGAGATGAAGATGAGGAGCTGAGGGAGCTGAGGACCTATTCACCCTCCACTTCCCATTTCAGAATCTAAACATGGTCACCTTCAAGTCGAGAGGCTCACCCGACCACACACCATGGGCAGAGCCAACCACAGACGACACATACTCTCCACTACCCAACGAAAACTACGATGTGAATTTCGAACAGGGGAGGAAAAAAGAACCCAAACTTCCAAGGCCCTGCTTTTCTTCTTAAAAGTACTCTAAAAAAGAAAATTTGTATTTTTTATTTATATTTTTGTATATATTGTTAGGGGTCAGCCATTTTTAATGATCTCATATGACCAAACCAACCTTTGAGCATTCTCCGTCCTACCTCTACCTAACTACCTACCTAGACTTTAACTGTGCTGTGACCATGTTCATTATACTCTCAAAGGAGAAAATAAACTCTTTTGAAAACAAGCCAAAACTAGAAAAAAGTATGATCTTATCATGAGCATTCCAGTAAAAAACAACAACAATAATAATAATAGGGTCCACAGATAGTTCAGTGGTTAGAATACCTGTCTTCCATGCAGGAGACCCAGGTTCGATTTTCGGACCATGTACCTCCCCCCCACACAAAAAAAGAAAAAAGAATAATAAAAATGCTCATGCAGATGAAGGAAGTAAAAGAAGTGAATGATACAAGGAAAACACTGAACAGCCAAAGGAGAGTTTTAGAAAAGAAACAGAAATTTTAAAAGAGAACAAAACAGAACTACCAGGGGTGCAGACAACAATAACCGAAATGAAGAATGCCCAGGGGGGTTTCAAAAGCAGACGGAGCCAAAACAATAAAGAATCAGTGAACTTGAAGAGAAGACATTTAAAATGCATCAAGCTAAGGAGCAGAAAGAAAGAAAGACAAAATAGCCTAAGACAGCTATGATTCACCATTAAATGCATCAATATACACATTATGGAAGTACCAGAAGGAGAAGAGAAAAAAGGGCAGAAGGAATATTCAAAGAAATAATGACAGAAAACTTAACAAATTTAGCACAAGACATGAATATGCATATTCAAGAGGCACAGGGAACACCAAACCAGATAAACATGAAAAAGTATACCCTGTCATAAACTGATCACACTATCAAATACAAAGGACAAGAAGAGAGTTCTTAAATGTATAAGAGAAAAGCAACATGCTACATACAAGGAAGTTTCAATTAGATTGAGTTTCAATTTCTCATAAGAAGCCATGAAAGCAAGAACACAGTGGGTTGAAATCACATGCTGAAAGAAAACAACTGTCAGCAGAGCATATTATACACAGCAAGACTTTCTTCTAAAAATGAGGACAACTATATTCTGGAGCAGCTAGAAGGAAAAATCTGAGAGACTGTATAGCTGCCCATGACAAACTATGGGATCTGTCCTGTAACTACTTGCTTAAGGGTGCTTTGAAAACTTTTTTTTTTCTTTCTTTGCTCTGCATACATATATTACAGAATAAAAAAGTTTAAAAAAAAATGAGGAAGACATTACTACACTCCCAGATAATCAAAAACTAAAGGCGTTCATCCCAGGAGATCTGCCCTACAAGCAAACCTAAAGTGAATACATAAGGGTGAAAGGAAAGAACTCCAGAAAATGGCTTAAAGTGGCATGAAGAAATACAAACCAACGGTACTGGTACAGATTTGAGTCATTATAAATGCCAGTGTTACTGTACTGTGCTGTGGGTATGGAATCCACTTAAACCTCCTATAGGTACTAAAATGCAACTGCATGAAAGATCATGGCAATTTATGATGGCCACATACAATAACAGTTAAAGTAACTGCAAAAGACATCAAGCCTCAATTCGAGTTTAAAACGAAGTCTATCTAGCTGGGACTAAGATAATGCCATCCTGACAAAGGGGGGGAGTATAACAAATAAGGTATCTGCGGCTGAGAGAGTTCAAATAGAGTCAAGAGGCTACACTGGAGGTCAGTCTTACCCAAGCTTCATTACCATAACTTACCAAACCCCAATCAAAACCATTCCTGCTAATTCTAAACAACACCTAGGGCATTAAAAAGATCCTAGAAAAGCTCTATGCACTAGAGTAACTATTCAAAATCCACAACCTCCAGATGGGTCCCTGGATCAGATAAGTTCCGAAATGCAGGGGTGCCAGACCTTACAGAATATCAACTAGTTCCATGCCCCGATCCCATATTATAAACAGCCCCTTCCAACTAGAAAAAGTTAGGATGACATAGCCCAAAAACCCTAAAGAGTGAGAGAAAGATCAAAGGTGATTGTAAAGCTATACAAAAAAGGCCGGGTTTAACAAATGAGTATGAGTGCTGAATCATTATACTGATATTTTTTCTTTTAGCCTTCAGTACTTAGAACAGCTAAAAATAAAAACCTAAAATTGTGGAATTCAAACCCACACCAAACTCTGAAATCTGTCCAGCAACTAATTGTTGAGATGTACTTCAAAAAGAGACAGAACAGGCATTGCCCAAATATCCCTACAGCTTGGCAGAAGGATTAAAGGAGGATGAGGAGGTATAACAGAAAAAAACGGGGTTTAATAAACGAGTATGGCTGTTAAATCATTATATTAATATTTCTTATACCCTACAGTGTTTTGGAGCAGTTAGAGGGAAAAATTTGAGACGGTGAAATGTTAACCCACAACAATTCTGGGATCTCTTCTATAACTACTTGTTAAAGTGTACTTCGATAACCATTGTTTTTTGTTTCTTTATTTGCTTTGTATATATGGTATATTTCACAGTTAAAAATGCTTTTTTAAGGTTTTGGTGCCAAGATGGCAGCTTTGGGAGGTGTGGGATGTAGTCAGTCCTCCAGAACAGCTACTAAATAGTCAAGAACAGTACAGAACAACTGCTGGGGCCACGTCAGTGACCAGATACACAGCGTACCCCAGTCTGGATCAGTTAGACTGGATGCACGTCCCAACCAGAACTATGAATGCTCTAAACTGCTGTTGCCAGTGCCCCATCCCCACAGGCTGCTTCCCAGAGGGGAGAGGAAAGGACTTTACCAGCAGCAGGGGCTGGGCACAACTAAGCTCCTATTGTGGAATGAATTCCAAATTCTGACTACCAAAAATAGGCCAACAGCTCAACTGAACCTTGTCAAAGCGGAGATTGCTGATTTTTACTCCTGTGCAAGGGGACAGGACTGATGGAAAAAGAAAAAGGAAAAAAGAAACAAAGGTTTCTTGGATGGGAGAGCTCATAATACTTGAAAGGGTCTGGGCCCTGAAGGAAAGGAGGGGGCACATAGGATGTGAAAGTACATAAAGCAACATACCAACTTATACTCTTGATTGGTAAATGCAAGGAACGGGGTTCCTGCTCTGAGAAGGATTTTTCTCTTTGTTTTTTTGTGGCTGTGTTTCTACAAAGGCTTGACTGCCTTTGGATACAGCAGGAGGGCCTCTCAGGCTGCAACTGCCCCAGACATAGCGAGAAGCAAGTTTGTTTGAGAGCTTGTCTGGAGCCTGTGCCTTCCCCAGGAGAGGGGTGGGGCCCAGCTCAGGTGGATTCTCTCCCTCAAGGAATTCAGACCCCAGGGTTGGGAAAATTGAAGCACTTAAAGCCAGCACAACTTCTCCTCTATCTCCACCACCCACCCAGCAGGGAGAGTCTGCTGAAGTTAAAGGTACCACATCACCTTATGCTGGTGGGACCTGCAGGCAGGAAAGCGCCACATACTGGGCAGGACAGGAAAAACACCGAGTCCAGAGACTTCATAGGAAAATCTTAAAACCTGCTGGTGTCTCACCTCAGGAAAAAGTGACGCAAGTGACTCTTTCCTCCTGAAAGGAGGCCAGATGGGTCTGGTAAAATCTGGCTGGGGTCAGATTTAGATACCTAAGTAGACCCTACTGGGGGGAGGGGGGAGAGGGGCACCATACAGGCAGGGCAAGAAACAAAAAAAACAAGAATGGAAAAATTCTAATCTATTAAACAAACCCTAAGATACAGGACTAGTATAAGCTGTCACAGAACAGGTAGACCACAAAGTCATCAAGCAAGAAAATTCTAGGAAAAAAAAAAGTGAAAACAATCTCCAGAATAAACTAATTAAGGTAATTAAATGCCTAGACTCCAGCAAAAAAAAAAAAATGAATCATACCAGGAAAACTGAAGAAATGGCCCAGACAAAGGAACATACCAACAATTCAGATGAGATACAGGAGTTGAAACAATTAACAATATTCTAGCACACATGGACAACTTGATAAAAAATCAAATCAATGAATTGACAGAGGATATAAAGAAGACAAGGAATGGACAAAAAGAAGAAATCTAAAGTCCGAAAAAACAACTCAGAGAACTTATGGGGATGAAAGCACAGTAGAATAGATGAAAAAAACAATGGAAACCTACATTGTCAGATTTGAAAAAGGAGAAGATAGGATAAGTGAACTAGAGGACGGGACATCTGAAATTCGACAAACAAAAGAAAATACAGGGAAAAGAATGGAAAAATATGAGCAGGGACTCAGGGAATTGAATGACAACATGAAGCGCACAAATATACATGTTGTGGGTGCCCCAGAAGGAGAAGAGAAGGGAAAAGGAGGAGAAAAACTAATGGAGGAAATTACAACTGAAAATTTCCCAACTCTTAAGAAAGGCTTAAAATTACAGACCCAAGAAGTAAGCATATCCCAAACAGAATAGATCCAAATACACATACTCCAAAACACTTATTAATCAGAATGTCAGATGTGAAAGAGAGAGAGAGAGAATTTTGAAAGCAGCAAGAGAAAAGCAATCCATCACCTCCAAGGGAAGCCCAATAAGATTATACGTAGATTTCTCAGCAGAAACCATAGAGGCGAGAAGACGTGGGATGATATGTTTAAGTCACTAAAAGAGAAAAACTGCCAACCAAGAAGTCTATATCCAGCAAAATTGTCCATCAAAAATGAGGGAGAACTCAAAACATTTTCAGACAAAAAATCACTGAGAGAATCTGTGATCAGGAGAACAGCTCTGCAAGAAATAACAAAGGGAGCACTAGAGACGGTTAAAAGGAAACAGAGGTGTGGAGAAGAGTGTAGAAATGAAAAATATCAGTAAAGGTAAAAAGAAGAAAAATTAGATATGACATATAAAATCCAAAAGGCAAAATAGTAGAAGAAAGTACTGCCCTTACAGTAATAACACTAAATGTTAATGGATAAAACTCCCCAATCAAAAGACATAGATTGGCAGAATGGATTAAAAAACAGGACCCATCTATATGCTGTCTATAGGAAACACATTTTAGATCCAAGAATAAAAACAGGTTGAAAGTCAAAGGTTGGGAAAAGATATTTCATGCAAATAACAAACAGAAAAGAACAGGTATAGCTATACTAATATCCAACAAATAAGACTTCAAATGTAAAGCAGTTAAAAGAGACAAAGAAGGACACCGTGTATTAATAAAAGGAACAATCCAACAAGAAGACATAATAATCATGTATGCACGAAGCCAGAATGGTCGAAAATACATGAGGCAAACACTGAAAACACTGAAAAGAGAAATGGACACATTTACCAAAATAGGTGGAGACTATAATTCCCCACTCTCATCAAAGCACAGAATATCTAGACTAAGGATCAATAAAGAAAAAGAGAATTTAAATAATATAATAAATGAGCTAGACTTGTTAGACTTAACAGAATTTATAAAACATTATACCCCATAACAGCAGGATATACCTTTCTCTCAAGTGCTCATGGATGATTCTCAATGATACACCATATGCTGGGTCACAAAGCAAGTCTCAATAAATTTAAAAAGACTTAAATCATACAAAACACTTTTTCGGATCATTAAAGGAATGAAGTTGGAAATCAATAATGTGGAAAGTGCCAGAAAATTCACAAATATAGGGAGGCTCAACAACACACTCTTAAACAACCAGTGGGTAAAGGAATAAATTACAAGAGAAATCAGTAAAGATCTCAAGGCAAATGAAAATGAAAACATGACATACCAAAATTTATGGGATGCAGCAAAGGCAGTGCTAAAAGGGAAATTTATTGCCCTAAATGCCTATTTCATAAAAGAAGAAAGGGCAAAACTCGAGGAAGTAACTGAGCACTTGGAAGAATTAGAAGAAAGAACAGCAAACTAACCCCAAAACAAGCAAAAGGAAAGAAATAATGAAGATAAAAGCGGAAATAAATGAAATTGAGAACATGAAAACAATTGAGAAAATCAACTAAATCAGAAGCTGGTTCTATGAAAAATCAATAACACTGATGGACCCTTAGTGAGGTTGATAAAAAGAAGAGGATGCAAATAAATAAAACCAGAAATGGAACAGGAGACATAATCACTGACCCCACAGAAATAAAGGAAGTAATGAGAGGATACTATGAACAACTTTAGGTTAATACACTCAACAATGTAGATGAAATGGACAACCTTCCTAGAAAGGCATGAACAACCAACACTAACTCAAGAAGAAATAGACGATCTCAACAAACACATCACAAGTAAAGAAATTTTATCAGTCATTAAGAAGTTTCTCAAAAACAAAGTCCAGGACCAGGTGGCTTCACATGTGAATTCTACCAAACACTCAAGAAAGAATTAGTACTCAATCCTGCTCAAACTCTTCAGAAAAATTGAAGAGGAAGTAAAGCTACCTAACCCATTCTACAGAGCCAACATCACGCTCATAACAAAGCCATACAAAGATATTACAAAAAAAGAAAACTACAGACCAATCTCTCGAATGAATATAGATGCAGAAATCTTCAAAAATATTCTAGCTAATCGAATCCAGCAGCACATTAAAAGAATTATACACCATGACCAAGTAGGATTCATCCCAAATATGCAAAGATGGTTCAACATAAGAAAATCAATTAATGTAATACACCATATCAACAAATCAAAGTAGAAAAACCACATGATCATCTCGATTGATGCAGAAAAGGATTTTGACAAAATTCAACATCTTTTCCTGTTGAAAACACTTCAAAGGATAGGAATGGAAGGGAATTCTTCATAATGATAAAGGGAATATATGAAAAACCCACAGCTAACATCATCCTCAATGGGGAAAAACTGAAAACTTTACCTGTAAGATCAGAAACAAGACAAGGATGTCCACTATTACCACTGCTGTTCAACACTGTGTTGGAAGTTCTAGCCAGAGCAATTAGACAAGAAAAAGAAATACAAAGTACCAAAATTGGAAAGGAAGAAGTAAAACTCTCACTGTTTGCAGATGATATGACACTATATGTTGAAAACCCTGAAAAAGGCACAGCAAAACTACTACAACTAGTAAATGAAGACTGTAAAGTGGCAGGTTACAAGATCAACACTCAAAAATCTGTAATGTTTCTGTACATTAGAAATGCACAATCTGAGGGGGACAATCAAGAAAAAAATTCTATTTACAATTGCAACCAAAATAATAAAATATTTAGGAATAAATTTAACTAAAGAGACAAAAGACCTATACAAAGAAAACTACAAAAAACTGTTAAAAGAAATCACAGAAGACCTAAACAAATGGAAGGGCATACCATGTTAATGGATTGGGAGACTAAATACGTTAAGATGTCAATTCTACCCAAATTGATTTATAAATTCAATGCAATACCAATTAAAATCCCAAAACCTTACTTTACAGAAATAGAAAAACCAATAACCAAATTTATCTGGAAGGGCAGGGTGCCTTGAATAGCTAAAAATATCCTGAGAAAGAAAAATGAAGTCAGAGGTCTCACGCTATCTGACTTTAAGGCATATTATGAAGCTATAGTGGTCAAAACAGCATGGTACTGGCATAAAGATAGATACACTGACTAATGGAATAGAATAGAGTATTCAGATATAGACTCTCTCATCTATGGACAGCTGATCTTTGATAAGGCAGTCAAAACAACTCATCAGGGACAGAACAGTCTCTTCAATAAATGGTGCCTAGAGAACTGGATATCCAAATGTAAAAGAATAAGAGAGGATCCATATCACACACTTTATATAAAAGTTAACTGAAAATGGATCAAAGACCTAAGCACTAGATTTAAGACCATAAAACCATTAGAAAAAGATGTAGGGAAACATCTTATAAATCATATAACACGAGGCGGTTTCCTAGACTTTACACCCAAAGCATGAGCATTGAAGAAAGAAATAAAGAAGTGGGAACGCCTCAAAATTAAACACTTTTGTGCATCAAAGAACTTTGTCAAGAAAGTAAAAAGACAGCCTACACAATGGGAGACAATATTTGGAATGATATATCAGATAGAGGTCTAGTATCTAGAATATATAAATAGATCGTTCAACTCAACAACAAAACGACAGACAAGCCAATTACAAAATGGCCAAAAAACTTGAACAGAAACTTCTCGATGAGGAAATATAAATGCCAAAAGGCACATGAAAAGATGCTCAACCTCCTTGGCTATTAGGGAGATGCACATTAAAACCACAATGAGATATCATTTCATACCCACCAGAATGGCCATTATCAATGAAACAGAAAACGACAAGTGCTTTAGAGGTGTGGAGAACAAGGCACACTTGTCCACTGTTGAGGGGAATGTAAAATAGTACAACCACTGTGGAAGGAAGTCTGGTGGGTCCTTGGGAAGCTAAGCACATAATTGTTATATGACCCAGCAATACCACTGCTAGGTATCTACTCAGAGGACATGCGGGCAAGGACACAGACAGACATATGCACACCAATGTTTATAGTAGCATTATTTACAATTGCGAAGAGATGGAAGCAGCCAAAATATCCATCAACAGATGAGTGGCTACACAAGCTGTGGTATTTACATACGATGGAATATTATTCAGCTGTAAGACAGAATAAAGTTATGAAGTATTCAACAACATGGATGAACCTTAAGGACATTATGCTGAGTGAGATTAGCCAGAATCAAAAGGACAAATACTGTATGGTCTCACTGATATGAACTAACATTAGCGAATAAACTTGGAGAATTTCATTGGTAACAGAGACCATCAGGAGATAGAAATAGGGTAAGATATTGAGTAATTAGAGCTGAAGGGATACAGATTATGGAACAGGACTGACTGTAAAAACTCAGAAATGGATAGCACAATACTACCTACCTAACTGTAATACTACCTAGCTGAATGAACCTGAATGTGGGAATGATAGAGGGAGGAGAGCTGGGGGCACAAATGAAATCAGAAAGAAAGAGAGACAATGAAGACTGAGATGGTATAATCTAGGAATGCCTAGAGTGTATAATGATAGTCACTAAATGTACAAATTTTTAAAAACGTTTTTGCATGAGAAAGAACAAAGAAATGTCATTACTGCAGGATATTGAAAACATGGTAATTAATATTTTGAAATTTTAACTTTTTGAAATTTTAACTTACGTGTGAGACTAAAGTAAAAAAAAAAGCTTATTTCGAACAAAATTTATATTTTGACTACTGCAGTTCCTAATATAGCTTATGTGAACAGCTTAACTGAACACCATAAGTACATGGCATAAGACTGTGTAGGTTTGTCCAGAGTGATGCCCAAATAAATCCGAGAGTGATTTGAACAGTGAATAAAAAAGTATTTGCAAAGTCCCCTTGGGGAATGGTGAGAAAGGGGGAAAATTCAACTTCCCCAAGTGGAGAATTCTTGATAGTCTCACAAGCAGTGGGGACAACCAAAGCAATAGGATGAGACTCCAATCTTAGGATCTGTTCATATAAAATTTAACCCCATTAAGGATAAGTCAAGCCTACTTAAAATTAGGCCTAAGAGTCACCCCCAAGAGAACCTCTTCTGTGGCTCAGATGTGGCCTCACTCTCCAGCAAACACAACAAGCAAACTCACCACCCTCCCCCTGGCTACATGGGACATGAGTCCCAGGGGTGTGGATCTTCCTGGCAACGTAGGACAGAAATCCTAGAATGAGCCAGGACTCAGCATCAAGAGACTGAGAAAACCTTCTCGACCAAAAAGGGGAAGAGTGAAACGAGACAAAATAAAGTGGCGATGGCTGAGAAATTCGAAACAGAGTCAAGAGGTTATCCTGGAGGTTACTCTTACACATTAAAGAGATATCAACTTGTTAGTCAACGTGTAATGGAGAGGCTGGAGGGAAGTCCCTGAAAATGTAGAGCTGTGTTCCAGTAGCCATGTTTCTTGAAGAAGGTTGTATAATGATATAACTTTCACAATGTTACTGTGCGACTGTGAAAACCTTGTGTCTGATGTTTCTTTTATTTCTACTTTATCAACAGACAAGTAAAGCATATAGAATAAAAATAAATAATAGGGGGAACAAAAGTTAAAATAAATTTAGTAGATTGAAATGCTAGTGATCTATGAAAGGGAGGGGTAAGGTGTATGGTAGGTATGAATTTTGTTTTGTTATCTTTTTATTTCTTTTTCCGAATTGATGTAAATGTTCTAAGAAATGATCATGATGATAAATATGCAACTATGTGATGATATTGTGAATTACTGATTATATATGTACAATGGAATGATCATATGTTAAGAATGTTTATGTTTGTTGTTATATATTTTTTAACTTTAAAAATTAATAAAAAATATTTTTTAAAAAGTTCACTATATCAAGGATAAATTTTAAACTATTTTTATTCTGTGTATCTTGAATTTTTGGCATTATGGATCAACAGCCATTTTCTAAATGATATCTTGTTTTTCATCCTTACAATACATGATGAATTATCTACACTTTGACATTAAAGGCTGTCCAATGGCCACAGTAGGCAGGTGTAAACTCATAAAATTGACAAAGATGTGACGCTACATGAAGCAAGTAGAAGGATTTGCATCAAGGTGACTGGCAGAGAATAAACTGAAAATGGATCTTCAAGGGATTAAAAGGGAATCCAGTCCAAATGTCCCTCTTATGGATGAGGTAAGCAGAGTTACAGGGAGGTGAAAAGGCATGCCCAAATAACACAATTGACTGCATTCTTATTTTTCTGTCCTAAACATTTTTTATTTGGGAACTGCATAAATCAATTAACCAGATATTCTGGAAAAAAATACACAGCAAGAACTTCACAATTCACACAAGTAAAGAGATTCAGTCAGTCTTCAAAACCTTCCTATAAACAAAAGCCCAGGGCTAGATGGCTTCACAGGGGAAATTTATAAAACGTATCAAAAAAAACTAACACCAATGTTGCTCAAACTTTTCCAAAAAATTGAGGAAAAAGGAACACTATCTAATACATTTTATGAAACAAACATCACTTTAATATCAAAACTGGATAAAGATGCTGTAAGAAAGGAAAACTACAATCCAATCTCTGTAATGAACATAGATGAAAAATTCTCCAGAAAATACTAGCAAACTGAATTCAACAACACATTAAAAGAATTATGCACCACAACCAAATGTGGTTTATACCAGGAATGCAAGGATGGTTCCATACAAGAGTATCAATTAATATAATATAGCACATTAACACATCAAAGGGAAAAATCTTATGATCATCTTGATTGATTCTAAAAAAGCATTCGACAAAAATTCAACATCCTTTTCTGAAATAAACACTTCAAAAGGTAGGAATCAATGATAACTTCCTCATTATGATAAAGGGCATATATGACAAACCCATAGCCAGCATCATATCAAAGCAGAGAGGGTGAAAGCTTTCCCTCTAAGATTGACAAACCCATAGTCAGGATCATATCAAAGCAGAGAGGGTGAAAGCTTTCCCTCTAAGACTGACAAACCCATAGTCAGCATCATATCAAAAGAGAGAGGGTGAAAGCTTTCCCTCTAAGATTGGGAACAAGACAAGGATACCTTCTGTCACGAGGATCATTCAACATTGTACTAGAAGTTTTAGCTACAGCAATCGGGCAGTAGAAAGAAATAAAAGGCATCTAAACTGAAAAGGAAGACATTAAACTTAAATTATTTGCAGATAACATGATACTAACTTGGAAAATATGACGACAAAATTATGTGAGTTGATAAATTCAGCAAGGTGGTGGAATATAAAATCAATGTGCAAAAATCATTAACGTTTCTACTCACAAAAAATGACCTAACTGAAGAGTCAATTGAGGAAAAAATTCCATTCAAAATAACAATTAAAACAATCAAGTATCTAGGAATGATTTTAACTAAGTATGTACAGGACTTGTAAATAGAAAACTATGTAACACTGCTAAAAGAAATCACAGAAAATCTATACAGGTGGACAGACATTTCTTCTTCATGGACAGTGAGGTTAAATGTAGCTAAGATGTCAATTCTATTCAAACTGATCTACAGAATCAATGCAGATTCAATCAAAATTTCAATAACCTACTTTGAAGACTTAGAAAAGCTAGTTACGAAATTCATCTAGAAGAGAAAGAGACCCCAAAGACCTAAAAGCATTCTAAAAAAGAAGAATGAGGTGGGGAGATTAACATTTCCTGATTTTAAAACCCATTATCAAGCCACAGTGGTCAAAACGGCATGGTACTGACCAGTGGAATCAAATCAAGGGTGCAGAAAAAGACTACCAAATCCACGGTCAACTGATTTTTGGCAAGGCCCCCAAAATCCACTGAAGTGGGATAAAATAGTCTTTTCAATTAATGAGCATGGGAGAGCTGGATATCAAAAGCCAAAGGGATGAAAGACGACCTTTATCTTACACCCTATACAAAAACGGACTCACAGTGGAACAAATACCTAAATATTAAGAACTACTCCCATAAAGCTCTTAGAAAAAAATGTAGGGAAACATTTTCAAGACCTAATAATAGTAGGTAGCTTCCTAAACTTTACACCTAAAGCACAAGCAACAGAAGAAAAAATAGATGAATGGGAACTCCTCAAAATAAAATACTTTTGAACCTTAAAAGACTTCGTCAGAAAGGTGAAGAGGCAGCCAACTCAATGGGAGAAAATATTTGAAAATCAGACAAAGGTTTGATATCCTGTATACAAAAAGAACTCACACAACTCAACAACAAAAGAAGAAACAATCAATTATACAATGGACTAAAGAAATGAATAGGCATTTTTCTGAGGAGCAAATACAGATGGCTCAAAAGCACATGAATAGAAGTTCATTTTCATTCGCTGTAAGTGAAATGCAGCTCAATACTACAATGAGGTATCACCTCATATCTATAAGAACAGCTGCTATATATTTTTTTTTGGTTAAGTAAACAGTTTTAACAGCTGCTATTTAACAAACAGGAAACAAGAAATGTTGGAGAGGATGTGGAGAAACTGGGACACTTATGCACTGCTAGTGGGAATGTATAATGGCACAGCAGCTATGGAAGACAGTTTGGTGGTTCCTCAGGAAACTAAATATTGAGTTGCTCTATGAGCTGACAATATCACTTCTCAGTATATACCAAGAAGGGCTGAAAGCAGTGACACAGACAGACACTGGCACACGGATATTCATAGCAGCATTATGCATAATTGTCAAAAGATGGAAACAATCCTAGTATCCATCAACAGATGAATGGATTAAGAAAATGTGGTATACACATACCATGGAATACTATGCAGCAATAAGACCAAATGACATCCTAAAGCACATGAAAAGATGGATGAGCCTTGAGGAGATAATGCTGAGTGAAATAAGCCAGACACAAAAAGGACACATACTGTATAACTCCACTTTTATGACCATGATAGAGAATAAAAGAATAGGGCAGTGACTGCACAGTTGGATGAAAAGGTAAAAGGAACTGATGACTGTAGAAATCTCTTTCAAAAAATGTCCTATAATGCCTATGCTTTTGATTTTATTATTAATCCCAAATTATATTTCTCGCACTGGAAAAAATCTTTTCCACCTGCTTCACAGTAAGGCATGATTTTGCAAGAATAAGTCATGACCAAGACAAACTGTGAACAAAGAGCTCACTTGTGTTAACTCTGTACTGAGAAAAAAAAAAGCAAATGTCCATCTTAGGACATAAAAGGTCTTTGAGTTATCTGGACTGGGAAGTCTATTGAGAAAAATCTCAAAATTCTAACTTTGTGATCTACTCAAGCTATAGTTATCAATGGCTAAATTACTTGTGTATGATAGAGTTTTCAGTATCCAAACAGGATGAACAAACCCAAAAAGAAATATATATCCTTATGCTATATCTTAAAATGTGTTTCCAAGAGCATCTGAAATTCTTTTTATACATGTCTTGATCATCTATAAAGCTACTATGATCTATAATTCAAGAGAATCCATTGTCATGACCATTTTAAAAACTAAGACAAATTAAAAATTGAGATGTCCTTAATAATGTTTCAAATGTAAACACTAAAATGTATGTGAAAGAATAAAGAAAACAAACTATAACACATTTATATATTAGGGAAAATCTCTGTTTTGCTCCCTCTCTATTTTTCACTTAACTTGACAGGCAAAAGAGTAGTTGAACTTAAAATTGTAAGAATTGCTAGTGAAAATTGTTAGTAAAAGAAAACCTGAACATCATGAACTAAAAAATTTTTTATGAACAATTTTGCCACCAATCTTTAAAGTTTTTAAACCTACCCAGAAATCCACTTCAGTATCTAATGTTTCCCTCTGTCTCCTCCTCAAATTAAGCTTGTTATTCATTAAGCACCAGCATTCGAGATTATAAAATCATTTATTCTGTTAAAAAAAATGTTTGGGTAAAAAACAGAATAACCAATGTCAAAAACAAATTTTCTTTTATTTTTAAAATACAGAGCAGTTTGTACATTGTATGACCTTCAGTTTCTACGTGTATATGTGTGTCCATGTATATGTATGGAGGTGGCAGGTTATAAGTGTTGTAATTAAATGGAAAGATATATAAGATTTTTGTCATAGCAACTGCTGCTCATTAATGGGACAGGGTGTCTTGAGGACAGGAATTATCAGGTCATTTACTTTATGGTTTATAATTTTTGTGACTTTCGAATTCTGTGATGTTACCAGTTCAAGTAAATAAAATCAAAACAAAACAAAAAAGCATGAAATATATTTAAAAAATAAAGAACTCCATAATTCAATTCATCAATCTACTGTGAGACTGGAAATAAAATGATGAGAATAAATATATAAATAAAGAAAGGGTTAAAGTTTGAATGTGTGACTTTGCTACTATGAACCTTAAAGATGTTTTTTTCATCATTTATTATAAACCACGCATTCTTCGACCTGGGGCATTTACTCATTGTGGACAGTTTCTGATAATTCCAAGATTACTGTATTTACAATGTTTCAAAAGAACCTAAAGTGCTCTACTGGGAACAGCTAAAGTCCAAATATGGACAGCAATATATTTCTTTGGAAATGGTTTTCCCAAATTCCCTCTTTCCAGAAAATGAAGAACAGAGTAAGGCGATAACTTGCGTGGTGGTGGTGGTGGGGGGGGGGGGGGGGAGTAGGGGAGAGATGCAAACACTGTTGAGAAAGTGAAGAAGAAGGTCCCAATAAAGCACCTTCTTCACCTCCCTCTCACCCTTAAAATGGCAATAATAGTGGACTGAGGATCAGGAGGGAGGAGATCAAACAAACTGTAGTAAATACCACCAGGGCAAGATAAATATGGTCATAGCTGTGCTATTTATAAGGCATGGACCAGGGGCAACAGGATGAATGCAAAAGATGCCGTGTCCAACTCACATTAATCAATAAGTAGGGGGTATTTAAACTGCTCTAAAGTGGAACCAGTTTTATGATACATAAAATGGAGTGCCATGACCCCTCCTCACCAAGTGTCAACTCCTAGCTCAGTTCTTGACACTTTGGTGGACTATGTTTTACATTTCTGGTGAGCTTCCCTAGATTGCTTTGTGTTTCTCATCTGCACATGCATACATGACAGGGGTATTTACTAAGTGCCATTTAGGTCCATTACACTGTTCTAGAGGTTCTGAAAAGTCCCTAGTCTAAAACTGGCATTATACTGGGCGATACAAACAACAATTATATAAGTATCTATTATGTTTGGTAGTGATATGTACTATATAAACAAAAATGGGCAGGATGAAGAATGATGATGGAAGGGGCATAGGGAACGGATAAATTTAAAGTCTTCCAGGATCAGCCATGAAGTGAGCCAGGTTAGAGGGGTTCATGGAGAGAAGATCAGGTCACAGATGAACACAGGACAGGCCATGGAGGGATGAGGGCGATTTTATGAACATCTCACTCAGCATTTTACAAGGAAGGTTTTGAGCAGAAAAGGAATAGGAGTTGACTTACACTTTAACACATTTACTCTGACTTTGGAGTAGGGTATAGGTTGAATAGGGCAAGAGTTGGGGAATGGTTCAGAGTCTGTTGCCATAGTCAAGGTGAAAGATACTGACAGCTTATCCCACCTCACTAAGAAAGCTTCCCCGTGGGATGGGAATTTCAGTTAAATTCAGAAAAATAAAATCCATCTAGATTGAGTTGATAACAGGAAATCAATCAAGGTTCCTTGCACATATTGCAAATATTAGGACATAGAAAAGTTAACTATGCTTAATGATATGCATTTCATCTGCATTCCCTCTAATATAAGATATGTATGGGTATGTATATATATATATATATATATATATACACACACACACACACACATATACATTTATACTTATAATTTAAACATAAACTATACTGTTATATATAGTTTAAAGATAAACTCTAGAATAATTTAAAAGTAGTTTAAATATAAACTTTGGAATTCAGCATGCCTACAAATGTCTTGAATTGTATGTATGCCCAGCATGCAAACTCATTTAACTCCTTGTCAGACTGTATAATACTTTCTCTGTGTGGTTTCTTACAGTTCGACAATAAAAACTTCTTGCTTTCTATGAGTAAGACCAGAGACTCAGATACTGGCAAACGACCCAGGAGAAGTGGCAACTCGCAACAGATGCCACCTCTACCCAGACTACATTCTCAGCCAAACTGTGCTCAAAAAAGAAGACTGTAGGTAAGGTTGGCACAGAAACACTGTTCCCTCAGTCCCTGGGGCAGGCCCTCCTTCCATCCTCATCTCCTGTCAGCTACTGCCTGAGCTGGACCACAACCTCTTTCCTGTGTAATTGTGGCAATAATGGTTTATCCAGATGCCACTAAACCAGAATGTGGACAATGAAGGTGATGGATTGCGTCCCCCAGAAAGATTCAATGAAGTCCTCACTACTGGTATCTGTGAATGGACCCTTATTTGGAAATAGGGTCACTGCAAATGGAATTAGTTTAGTTAGAATCAGGTCAGAATGGATTAGGTTGGGTCCTTAATCCAATATAACTGGTATCCATATGAAAAGAGGAAATCTGGACATGGAACCTGAGATAGACAGAGGGGAGAAGGCCATGTGGTCAGAAAGGCAGAACTGAAGCCCAAGAATTGAGGGCAAAATTACCAGAAGCTAGAAATAGGTAAGGGCTCTCTCACCAGATTCACACTTCTGAGCCAATAAATTTTCGTTGTTTTAAGCCATCCAGCCTGTGGCACCTTATTATAGCAGTCCCAGAGAACAAATGCAGGGAAGCAAAAAATAATTTGAACCTTCAACCAAAAAGAACACGAGTGTGGTTATTTTAATGAACAAGGCTGCTACAGAGGGGGAAAGTATGGGTTTTCCAGTCTTCGGATATTAAGGCTTGATTCACTAGCCATGTGCCTTGTAAAAGTTATTCTACTACTCTGAAACTCAATTTTCTTATGTGCAAGATGGAGCTAATTTGAATGTGCATACTACAGAGTTGCAACGAGGCTTAAATGAAACAATCCATGTCTGGCCTTCAGCATGATGAAGGACTGATTATGTGTGTATCCATTTAAATGTTCACTTGTTATTTTCCCAAGGCACTGCAATTCCCTTTAGCTGTTTACCTATGCTGTCAGTTCTTTTGATAGCAGTAGATAACCATCAGCAAATTACCATTTCTAAATGAGCATTCATTAATTAATCACAATACTCAGAAAAATATCAAGTCTTTTTTTCATGAGGAAAATGGCTTGTGACTGAAACACAAACACAGAAGCAGCACTGTGTATCACTTAAAATACACTACTAATATTTTTAAGAAACCTGGTGTTTCTGATTAACATTAACAGCAGTGATTCTCAAACTTTTTATTACACATTATTTATTATCACACTTCAAAATTCCTAGAGGGCTTGTTCAGCACTCATGGGTAGGTCTCAGCCCCAGAAATCCTGATGGAATAGGTGTGGGTGACATAATGTGCATGTCAATCGATGTCCAGGTCATAGGTGGTGACAATGCCCCTAAACCACAGCCGATGTTCATTCTTTAGTGTCTGGGTGATGATGATGCTACTCCAGAGACCTAACTTTGAGAAACCCTGATATAGAGAAAACATTTTACTTCTGCTACTGGCATATAAGTATTTGTGCTTGCTCAAAAACTGAATGCATTCAAGTACAATTAGTGTTGTATAAACAACTTCCTCACTAATTCTGTTGTCTGCATTTCCTAAAATGTTCAAGAAAAAAAAAAAAAAACTAAAAGGAAGGTGAAAGGGAGAGTGGGAGCGGCCAGAAAACGAATGTACCTGACAACCTCTAAGTCCATCCAATGCTATCCCAGGCATCAATCATAACATGGCAGGCATTTTAACCTCAAAAGAACCCTGAAGACTTCAGAGGTGGAAAAATCTCTAAATTATGGACTTTTCATCTGGCAAAGGAATAGAAGAAGTGTCTATTTTGATGGCCACGGTTCATCTCCTTCAGCCAACATATTAGAAATAATGAAGTAACCAAGATATCTTCCTTTCAAGGTGATTTATCTGCTTCAATAAATGGAAGGGCAAATACCAATTGCCTATGAAATATTTGATGTACCTTATTAAAGAGATAGCTCTAGACATTCTTCAAGGTATTAGACAAAACCAAAAGAGATTGAAATTCATTTGCTGTACATTAAGGAGCTTTCCTCTCAGATAACCTTCTTTACAAGTATGTTTACTTTGGCCACATGAATCTTCTTCCGACAGAGATGGCAATGTTACCAAATTTACACGCAGTTTAAAATTCAGAAAATAATAGAGAAAACATTCAGCTCAGGCTAGGGGCATTTTTACCTTTGATTCATTATTTTCAATTTAGAATGCAGCCAGAGACTATATAAAAAATTATTATGGATTCATCTTAATTTAAACTGTCTTGTGACATATATATATTTTTTAATGTTCCAGAAGCCACTATTTAGTCTTCTAAGTCTCTTGTGATTGAACATCTATAACTGGATTCATGTATCTGAGGACTTTCAGTGGGACTACTCTTTGAGAAAGCAGGCCCACATTTTTCTCTTTTCCTTAATCCTAATGTTGTATGGTTTAAAGATAACCTTGTTTTCTTCTTGTGCCCTTGGTTTCCTTGCTCCCCTTTTGTTAATAGCTGATTGCACCAATGATGCAGTTTGGTCAGTGTACATGTAGGTATATGTGGATGATTTATTTCAATGGCGTCAATGGGGCCTATCAGCAAATTCAGTGGTGTGTCACAGACCAGATATAATTGAAGGATACTGATTTCTGATGGAAGCACTCCCAATCAGGAGTCCACTGCCAGAGCTTACTTAGCACTTTATAAACTGCTATTTAAAATTATACCAGATAGGTGTTATGAGGGAGGAAGTTCAGTGGTAGAATTCCCACCTGCCATGCGGGAGACCCAGGTTCCACTCCTGACCCATGCACTTCCCCAAAATAAACAAATTAATGAAAACCCAAACAAAAACAAAAATTCAACAAATAGTACTGCAATAAGGGGATACTCACATGGAAAAAGAATAAAATGTGACCCCGGCACGCAACAAGAAAAAAAAATTATACCAGATAATGTGTTAAACAACATGGGCCATCAAATAACACAGGATGGTGAAATGATCAGTGTGGTTACAATGTTCTGGTCTACCTGTCCCTGAGTTCAGGCGGAGTCAGCAAAACCAGTAGCACTCCACTTCTCGGGGTCCTCAAATACCATCCTAGAAGATCATGATGACAGCTTCAGGAGAAACTTGGAAATGAGGTTCTGGTCTGAATACCTGAGAACAGTGAGTTTTGCTTTGGTCAAGCAACTGGAATACGTTGTCAGGATCTGGACTTAATTATTAAGAAATGTGTGTATATTTGGGCAACCTTCTTGTAAAGCTTGTTTTTGCTGAGCCATATCACCTAGTAGGGACATTACAAGGGAGGAGATACTTAGCTTCCTTCTATCTCTAACTGCAAGAGGATACCAAATGTTAAAGAGCCAAATGGCTTAAGCCAGTTATTAAAAGGGGGACCAGGCATAAAATGTTGAATTTTTAGTACTGGGCTCATCATTATTCTGGAAGCTTTAAAATCCACTTGGGTACTGTTGATCAGTGAAGAAGTTCTGGTATTTGAAATAAAGGGATGTTGACCAAATTCAACTTTTTTCCTTCTTTCTTCTAAGATTTGTTCAAAACAAAAGAAATAGCCAAGTAATAAAACTGATTTTGAAATGAGTACCCCAGGGAGGAGGCAATGCTGAATATGTATAAAATTTATGTGGATTTTTTTTCTTACAATATGGACCCCAAATCACCTGTCAGAATCTCCTGAATGGGTGTTTCAAATGCAGATTCCAGAGCACTGGCTCAGACACGCACAAAGAACAGACAGACATGGAATAGGAATCTTTCCTTTGGTAGCAGCTCACCTAAGGGCTCTGATAGGCACTCAAGTCTGCAAAGAAGAAATCACAGTCACTTGGTCCTAGACCAGCGCTACCCTAAAATCTTAAGCCCACCAAGGTGAGCTTCAGTGATCCTTGGAACCGATATCTCACATATGTTTTAGGTCCGTGAGAAAACCTAGATAACAACAACAGAGAGGGTCAATGTATGTCATGGTTTTGTCCTAATCCATGTGATACGCTTTGTGCCTCTGGGAGAAAGGAGAGAGCTCGCCTGAAAAATCTAACACCCCAACCCTAGATATCCCGTCAAGTACCTTAGACAAAGGAAGTGGGATTTGATTGAGAATGACATCTGGTATGAAATTAGGAGGTCCAATTAAAGAGTTTGAGAACTTCCGTGGGCTGGGGTGAAACTCTGACTCATTCACTTCAAGTATCTTCATATTGGTTCTCTCTTGCTGAAGGAGCCAACCTACAGCAAGTAGACCTGTCCCCTGCAATTTCTGTAAAGTTTTATTGGAATACCAGGTTCATTTGATTATATATTGTCTCTGGCTGTTTTCAGGCAAACCAGCAGAGGTAAGTAGTCTGACCGTATGGTTCCCAAAGCCTAAATTATTTAACGTGCGGCCCTAAATGGGAAAAAAAATTCCTGACTCCTGTTCTATACTACTAAATTGAGAAATTTTTAAAAAGTCTTTTTATGCTTATTGTATTTTGAGGTATGAAGGAAGAATACCAAGTTTCAATTTCGTAAATGTGTTATAAATACTGTCATAAAGAAGCTACCTTGAGTTTTTTACTCACAAATGTAACCACAAAAATGAAACAATGCCTACAATGACTAAGATGTGGTCTTGTGAGGAATAAATGGGCATGTGAATTTATAAAGTGTTAGCCCCCATTCTCTCACTAAGCCCAACTCTGCAAGTGAAACCACTGCTCCCCCCCCCCGCCCCCACGTGGGAGATGGTATCCAGGGAAGAAAGTCTCCCTGGAAGCATGGGAGATGACTCATAGGGATGAGACTGAAATGCAGAGAGGCCAGCCCCTCCAGAACATCAACCAACTAGTTCCATCTCCATACCCCATATGATTTGCAGATCCCTTCAACATGAAAAAGTTAGAATACCCCTAAAGAGTGGGAGAAAGATCAAAGATGATGGTGGAGTTACACAGAGAAGGCTGGGTTTAACAAATGAGTATGAGTGCTGAATCATTATACTGATATTTCTTTTAGCCTCCAGTACCTTAGAGTAGCTAGAAATAAAAACCTAAAATTGTGGAATTGTAACCCATATCAAACTTTAAAATGCATTGTACAACTAATTGTTGTGATGTACTTTGAAATTTATTGCTTCTATGTATAAATATTATTTAAAGAGTAAGAGGAGTACAACAGAGAAAATAGGATTTAACAATTGAGTATGACTGCTGAATCATTATTTTGATATTTCTGTTGGTCTCCAGTGCTTTGGAGCAGCTAAAAGGAAAAAAAAAGAAATCAAAGAACTGTAACTCATACCAAACTTTAAAATCTGTTCTATAACTACTTCTTAGAATGAACTTGGAAATTTATTGTTTTTATATTTCAAAATTACAAAAAAAAAAAAAACACTTAAAATGTAAGCCCCCACTTCTTACGGAGCAATCCTGGGAAAAGGCCAGCAAGAACCAAGCCCCCTTTATGATTGTCGAAATGAAGGAAAGTACTTAGGATACCCAAGCCCTGGTCCAGATGATGCTCCTAGAATCACTGCATCTCTCAACTTACCTGAACCAGCCACCACAGGGAAAGTGGTCAAATAGAGGTTTCAGCACGAGGAGGCCTGTTTCTCATAGCTATCTCTGCGAGGGAAGAAGGTCTGCATCAGAACTGGAGTAAAGAATGGGCCAGGTGTAGCCAGGTACCCTGAACCTCATCATGCAGTTCTAAAGGAAAAAGACTGAATTTATTTGGTCCCTGTTGGGAAGTTTTGAACACCGGAGTAATTTTCACTACTTATTTCATGGTTATAAGTATTCCTAAGGTCTCAGGTAATGAGTGTTGGGTTGTTGTGTTGTTTGGACCACATCTTACCTAATTATACAGGGGAAATCATTTAACCCCACTTTATCCATCACAAGTAAAACTAAATTATGTGAAGATATTTTATCCTTTTGTTTTTTAAAATGTATCATTACTTATGAATACAGTAATAACATCAATCTACTATGGATTTGAAGGTGATTTCTATTAAAATAAAATCACACTCAGGGATTCATATTCTCCCACCGTAATTAAAGAGTTATAAATATAAATCAGTATTTTAATAGACTTTAAATATATGTGATCTACATCGACTGAAGTGGGAATAAAATTAAAAAGAAATGAACTCATTGTAAGGTTATGCCAGTCAAGGAGAAAAAATTTTATTCCACAGACAAAAAATGGTAAAGATAATGATAACTTCACTCCAGCCAAATCATTAGAAAAATCATTTCCATGTTGCTTTTGTTGCCTATTTTGAAAATTCTGACTACAACCGATGAACAAAAGGAAATAAAAGATGTACAGAGAAATAAGTTTTAAAATAAGGAAAACTTTCCTCAACAAGCAAAGGAAATGTAAAGATTTCCATAATGTAGACATTGAAAGTAATAAAAATATGATCCCAAGAATCAAAACTAATCTCATGACAATCCGTCCTTATCAAGCTGTGGGTTTCTTAAACAAACAAGAGTGTAGAGAAACCTGAATTCAAGCAGCCAAGATAGTCAAGAACTCTGTAAACTACTGTCTAAAAGACTTAGTACATATATCTTTAAAAATATATAGATTTCCCCTGAAGGTTGCTTCAAAGAAATCTGTATTTTGACTCGTGTGAACATTCTCACTGATAATCACATTTCCCTATAAGCTCCACAACTGAGAGTTGCTCCTTTAAAACCTAAATGCATTAAGGAGGAAAATGATATTACAACTTCAGCCCTATAAACCTTTACGCTAGATAATTCCCTGTTGTGAGGGCATTTGTCTCTACAAATGCGGGGACCACCACCTGCCCCTCCAAGTTTCAACAATCAGTAGAGTCTCCCAACACTGTCAGATATTCTCTGAGGGACAGAATGCCCTTGTACTCAACTCCCACCCAAGATGAGGACCACTGTCATAGCAGTTTCCTTAGGGATCTTAATTGCCTAAACCTCCTTTCAAGTTTCAATTTCCTAAAGGAAATACTAATAAAAGACAATTGCATACATCCTTCAAGTTTCAATTTCCTAAAGGAAATACTAATAAAAGACAATTGCATACATCCTAAATGAAAAATATTCAAAGCAAAGGAAAAGACCAAAGAATCAATATTTCATTAAGTACTATTAAAAGTCTCCAGGGGCGGGCCACAGTGACTTAGCTGGCAGAGTTCTAACCTGCCATGCTGGAGACCAGGGTTTGCTTCCTGCTGCCTGGTCATGCAAAAAAAAAAAAAAAAAAAAGTCTCCAGGGACTTCCGGGAAGATGCACAACTAGAGTAGCTCAAGATTACCCTGCTCAGCAGAAAAGTTAGAGAAGGGACAGGAAGACGACTGAGGCCGCAATTCAGGACTGCAACTGACCTGGGAGAACCTTCAGCACCACATGCAATAGCCCTGGTTTCGGAAGTCGAGGAACTGAGAAGCAGAAAGCTGGAGCCTGGTATGGGGGCCAGAGAAGCGGAGCCCACAAGACTGCACAAAAGGGAGCGCGGGACTAGAAAGTAAGCCAGGCAACATTCCTTGGGGGCACTACCCTCACCAGTGCAGGCCCGTAAAACAGAAACTCACCCCACACCCTACGTACCTGAACCCTGACACTTATACCCATTTCCTGCACTCCAGGCATCTCCACCCCACCAGCCCCCAGTATATGAACCTGCCCCACACCCCCACCCCAAGTGCAGCAAAATCCAACTTCCCTGCACCCCTCCTGAGCACTACCTCCCCCTCCCTGTTCCCTGAAGGCTGTTGCCAGTGCATAAAGGTTGCAGACACTAACCTCCATACCTAGACTAATTCCATCCCCCACCTACAGTGTCACACAGCCTCACCCCGCAATCCCTGAACTCAGTGCATGCATTATGTCACTCCCAGGCCCACGGATGTACACGGCCCCCCAATCACGTCATTCAGCTCTGGGAACTGCACTTTACAGCAGTCAAGGAACTGGGCATATGCACAGCCCTCAGCCTCACTTTCCACTTTCCCACTGACAAAGTTTCGACCTGCACAGCCAGGTCACATCTGCCCACAATCCAAGAAAGCATAATGTTGACCTGCTGCCACAGCTCCAAGCAGGCGTAAAAAGGGACCCATGCCTTAGACCAGTGCACACCAGGGTTATGGCTCTTAAGCAAGCTTCAGTAGACCTTGCAACCTATTACAACCTGCCAACACCCAACCAGGACCATTCCAGCCAATCCTAAAGAACACCTAGGGCAATATATAAGATTCCACAAGGGTTCCAGGCACTAGAGTAACATTCCAGAAACCTACAACCTCCAGATGGGTTCCTGATACAGATAAGTCCTGAAACCTAGCCTAGCCTCTCCAGAACATTAGATATTTCCATCTCCCTACCCATATTACTGATAGACCCTTCCAACATAAAAAAAAAACTTAGAATTGCCATAACCCAAACAAGCCCAAAGAGAAGTATGGAAGATCAAAGGTGATGGTGCAATTATCCAAAGAAGATAGGACCTAACAAATGAATATGAATGCTGAATCAATTAAACTGCTATTTCTTTTAGTTTCCAGTATTTTAGATCAGCTAGAAGTAAAAACCTAAAATTGTGAAACTGTAACCCATGTCAAAGTCTGAAATATGTTCTACAACTAAATGTGGTGCTATGCTTGGAAATTTTTAGCTTTTTTGTATATATGTTATTGTTCACAAAAAAAGAAGGAAAAAAGTTGATTGCGATAATAAAAAAGTATTCAAGTCCTCTAGCCTCCTATATTCTGGAGCAGCTAGAAGGAAAACTCTGACAGGATTGTCTGGTAGCCCAAGACAAACTCTGGGGTCTGTCCTAGTAACCACTTGGTGAAGAGTGCTTTGAAATCTACTGCTGTTTTATTTCTTTGCTTTGTATATAAGTTATACTATACAATAAAAAAGTTTTTTAAAAAAAAGGCTAAATGGTAGTGCAACGGTGGTTCAGTATCAAGAATTCTCATCTGTGAGCTGGAGACCCAGGTTTGATTCCCGGAGGCCGCCCATCCCCCCCAAAAAAAGTCTCCAGAAACTCTCAGGTTTAAACCCTATGCAGGACCAGGATTCATCCCCCATTCCCACCTCAAACTTCAAAATTCTGGGTGCTTGGTTTTAAAATCTGATAAACTGTAAACTTCTGCTAACAACAGTCATATGAAAAGTTTCCAGATGTCTGGATATTTATTTTCTTGCTCTACTTCTTTAAAAGTCATATCAACAATCAAAAAAGAATCTTGAGGTAAATCCATGGGGACACTTATTTTGTGACAATATCTCAAACATTCATCTGAATTAGATTCCATGATTTCATACAAGCTAAATCATTTTATTGCAATTAGGTATTAAAATATAATTCATCCATTTGCTTAAAGCAGTGGTTCTGAATCAGGGGAGATTTGACCTTCAGGAGACACATGGCAATGTCCAGAGATAGTTTTGTGACAATCAGGGGAAGGTGATGGTACTGGCAATGTTACTGACATCCAGTTGGTAGAAACCAGGGATGCTACAGTGCATAGGGTAGCCTCATGTTAAAGAATTATCCAGCCCAAAATGTCAACAGTATTCAGGCTGTAAAATCTTGGACCAGAGATAAGTTGTTGTTTAATCTTATGGAGCTCTGAAGTTTTGTTGGCAGGACCTCACTCCAGCTGGAACTTCATTCCCTAGCCTCTCAGGAAAGAGGTCTGTGTGAGCCCACATCTATCTGCTATTCCACTCAGCCACAGTAAAAAATGGCCATCACGTTTTGCTCTCACTTGTGCATGATGTTGTGTCAGCTCAGTCCCATAAATCTCCAGGAAGTAAACCTGAGTGGAGCTCCATTCTGCAAAAAGCTGGTTGACCAGACACTGTTTTGTGCAGTGGTATTTTTACTCAGATTTTTTAAAGCACTGGCCATTCGTAAAGTCATTTCCAATGATGTGAATGAAACTACTTAGGTAAAGAACAATGCAATCAGATCTAGCACTACTACCATAATTTTTATAGTCAGAGACATTGATGCTAGGAAAATGAGCTTTCCTGGTAGGCCATATTTTAGGATGCTTTAAAATAGATGGTTTAAGGACAGTTAACAGTCCCTTCCAAAGTGTCATGGATACTGGGAATCTTGGGCAAAGAACAGATTTTCTGGCCATCTTCTGCAGGTGCTCTATGACATTTTTGCTAAGCACACAGCTCAGCTTATTAGTTAATTATTACTCTGTAACAGATTATCACAAGCTTAGTTGCTTGAAAGAACCCAGCATCTTTTTTTTTCATAGTTGTTTTGGGTCACAAATGTTTTGTCTCAACTGATGATAGCTTGTTTTTGTAATTGTACTACTAACTAAAGTCCACAATTTGACTTAGGGTTTCAAGTTGCGTAGTGTAGTTCTATAGGTCAGAATAAAAATTTTTATTCAGTTACTGCACATATAATCTAAAATTTCCCCATTTAATCATATTAAGATATATTTCAGTGCTGTTCACAGTATTCACAAAATTGTGCCACCACCACCACGTCCATTACCAAAATATTTCCATCATTCAAAATACAAACCTTAAAATAAACTCTTACATATCATAATGTAATCACAAAGTGTCATCCCTTCACCCTTGCCAGATGGGATAACCTAATCATTGGAGGAGACCCACCATATACAAAATCCTGCCCACACCCATGGGAGGGGTTTATTCAAGGTAGGTACACCAAGGCACGGGGAACCATGGGGCCATCTGAATATTCTACCCACCACAACAATAACTAGAAAAGTCCTAAGCTTTTCTCTCAACTAGGCCAAAATCCAAAATCCTTAGATGGGTTACAGAATCATCTGTGGGTCTCAGTTGCCTGGTCTCTAAACAGAACCTACCTCAAAGGGCAGCCATGAGAACTCAAGAGATAACATATAAAGGGCTTGGCATAGGCTGGGCATTCATAAATGGTCATTCCATATCCTATACCAATTCCCAACACTTCTGTTCTCATCATAAAGGAGAGGAGAGTGACTATCAATAATCTACCTGTAAAATTCTTGTTATAAAATTTCAAAGTGAAACATAATAACTTGACTATAATAAAATGATTCTAGGGTATTAAAATACATTACTGTGAGTCTGTGACTGTGAAAACATTGTGTCTGATGCTTCTTTTATCCAGGGTATGGGCTGATGAATTTTTTTTTAAGGATAATAAATAAATAAATAAATAGTACGGGGAAATAAACGGTAAAAAATGTGTTAGACTGAAATGCCAATGAGAAGGAAGGGGGAAGGGGTATGGGCTGTATAAGTTCTTTGTCTTTCATTGCTTTTCTTTTTCCGGAGTGAGGTAAATGTTCTAAAAATGATCATGGTCAAGAACACACAACTATGTGATGATTCTGTGAACCACTGATTGTATAATATGGTTGGACTGTACATGTTTGGATATTTCTCAATAAAAATATTTTGAAAAATAAACAAATACATAAAATACATTACTGCCAAGATGGGAGTTCCCAGAAGATAATGCAGTAGGATAGGCAGAGTTCATCTCTACTATAAGGAACAGCAAGAGAAGTGACCGAAAAATGACTAGGACAGCAATACCAGGGTATAAGTGACCTGGGAGGCTCTTCTAACACCATACTGGGAGATCCTGGTTGCAAAAGCTGAAGAACTGAGACACAGAGAACCAAGACAGTCACATGGGTGCAAGCTAGCAAACGCTCCCCTTTCTAAACAGAGGCCTGGAGCCCTCAGGGACGGGGGACAGGAGGAAGTAGGGGTGCGGGGAGATGTGGGGATGGGGGGGCAGAGGAACAGTAGGGGTACAGGATAGGGAAGGAAGTAAGTCAAGCCACATTCCTTGAATGCACTAACCTCACATGCAACACTCCAAACCCATGACCCACAACTGACCCCACATCCCATGTATCTGAACCCCAACACCCATCCCTGTCCCCCACTATGGATAGGTCCCTACCCCTGCCCCCATGCACACACCTTCCCCAGTCTGACCCACCTCTCCTGCGCTACAGCACAGTCTCTCCCCACCTTCCGGAAAACCATATACACTCACCTAGCCCCTAAACGTCCGTCTCCCCCTTCTTACCCACTGCAGGCAGTCACGTGCATGTCCCGGCTGCAGGTGCTCACCTTCATTCTCAGGCCACACCTGCAACCAGCCCACACAGTCAGGCAACATACCCCCAAACACACCAGCCACCCCAAGCTTTACAGATGTGTACATCAGCGTCTGGCCCCCTCAAGCTTCCCCCAGATCTGATCACACGATCCCTGCCACATGCCCCCAGTTCTGGGCAAGCGTTAACCTGCACATCCTGCCAACACCTACCTCCAGCCCAAGCAGGCATAACCCTGCCCTGCTGCATGCACATATCAGGGCCCCACTCACTAGACCCGTGCACACACAAACGCACATTCTCCCCACTAGGTAGCCACACATCTGTGCACTGACCTCCTGATCCCTGCAATGAACCCCCCCTGCCCCACACAATGACACAATCTTGCAGCACAAGTGCCCTATTTCCATACCTGGCAGGTACTCATGTGTGCATCTGTGCTATACTGCCTCTGCCCTGCACACATGTGCACCTGCAACATCCAATATCACCCACATCTGACCCACACCCTGCAACCCCAGTGACCTGTGCCCCATTTCAGCACATTTGTGTATCTGCATCTTGGTCCCCAGGACTCCTCCCCCTCAACAGGACACACCCACACCCTGCACTTTCTGTACCCCAAACTCTGTGCCCCATACCGCACACCGTAATACCTACACCCAACATTCCACATGCCCATTCATATCCAACCAGAGCACCAGCCCCTGTGAATCTACACAGCCCCCCATTCGCCTCTTCCCATGCCCTATCTCTGGGTCCCCCACACTGTATTCTGCTCCTGCGCTCCAAGGCTGCCTGAGCAGCATCCCACCCCCATGGCCCCCATACCAAACCTCCACAACGCTGAACCCCATACCCCACAATCACAGGCAGCAGCATGGCATCCCCAACCCATACTGATACGTGCACTGCAACCTGTCACAGCACAGTTATGTCCCACCCCATGCCCTGGATCCTGCTCCACACCCATCCCACAAATACATAGCTTTAGACTACTGAATGAAATCAACTTCCAAAGTGACACTGTCAAGATATTTACATGCCTTGATGGTAAAAAAGGATCACTAAGCATAAGACGACGCAGAGAGATACAGCCCAGCCTAACAACCAAACTATAACACCAGAGGAAATGCAAATTTTAGAAAAATTAATGAAAGATGTTCATGTAACTCTACTAAATGAAACCAATGAGATGGCTAATAACATAAAGAAGATCAAGAAGACACTAGAAGAATATAAGAAGTAATATGAAGAATAAATAGAAAAATAGCAGATATCACAGGTATTAAAGACGCTGTGGAAAAGATAAAAAAACATACCAGAGACACACAACAGTAGATCTGAAGAAGCAGAAGAAAGAATAAGCAAACTAGAGGATAGGACAACTGATTTTGAACACTCAAAAGAGCAAATGGCAAAAAAAGATGGAAAAATTTGAATTGGATCTAATGGAGATGATGGACAAAACAAAGCACACAAATACAAGGATCATCACTGACACAAAGGAGAAGAAAAGAATAAGGGCTAGGAAGATTAGCTGAGGATATAATGAGGGAAAATTTCCTAACCCTTATAAAGGACATAAATTTACAAATCAAAGAAGCCAAACAAATTCCAAATAGAATAAATTCAAACAGGCCTACCCCAAGATACATACTAATCTGTTTGTCAAATGTTGAAGAGAAGCAGAAAATTCTAAGAGTAGTAAGAGAAAAAGAATTTTATATATACAAGGGAAATCACATAAGACTGCATTCAGAGTACTCAACCAGCACTATGGAGGCAAGAAGGCAGTGGTATGATATACTGAAGATGATATATTAAAGATCTTGAAAGAGATCTTCCAGCCAAGGATTTTGTATCCAACTAAACTGTCCTTCAAAATTGAGAAAGATTAAACCTTTCACAAATAAACATATGCTATGAAAATTTGTCAACAAGAGACTGACCCTACAAGAAATATTAAAAGGAATCTGCCAGCTGAAATAAAGACAGGAGACAGGGGATTGGAGGAGAGCACAGAATTGAAGAGTATCAGTAAGGGTAACTTGAAGGACAAAAGGGAAACGGGAAAGAGTACGGAGCTCTGACAAATAAAATCTAAAGGATAAGATGGTGGATTCAAGAAATACTTTCACAGTAATAACTTCCAATGTTAAGGGAATAAACTTTAACAATTAAAAGATATAGATGGGCAGAATGAATTAAGAAATATAACCCAGGGACTTCCGAAGAAGATGGCGGCTTAGTAAGATGCGCGGGTCTTAGTTCCTCCTCCAGAACAGCAACTAAAGAAACAGAAACAATACGAAACAGCTCACGGAGCCACGACAGAGACCAAAAAGACAGCGTACCCCATTCTGGAATGGCTGAACGGGCAGGGAGAATCCGCTGCGGTGAGATACCCAAGGTGTGCGCGTTTTCCCGGCCGGGGCGGCTGGTGACTGGGGTCCCCTCCACGCACGTGGCTCCCCTGTCTGACTGGAAACATTGGATAGTGGGGCCCTCCTGCCACACTTGGAGTCTTGGGCCAGCTGGGAAATTTGGACCAGCACTCCCCCAAGCCGCGGCGGCTGGTGGCCCCTCCTCCACGCACGGTTTCCCGGGCCAACTGCGAGATTCGGATTGGTAAGTTAAAGGAGCCACAGCATCTTTTACTGGTGGGACCCGCAGACAGATGAGCGCCACGAGCGCCACCTACTGGGCAGGAAAAGAAAAACAGAGCCCAGAGATTTCACAGAAAAACCTTTCAACCAGCCGGGTTCCACACCCAGGGAAATCTGATCAAATGCCCAGACACCAGCAGAAAATAATGGCTGACGCTCGGAAAATTGAAGATATGGCCCAGTCAAAGGAACAAACCAATAGTTCAAATGAGATACAGCAGCTGAGGCAACTAATGCTGAATATACAAACAGAAATGGAAAAACTCTCCAAAACCCAAATCAATAAATTGAGGGAGGACATGAAGAAGACATGGGCTGAACAAAAAGAAGAAATAGAAAATCTGAAAAAACAAATCACAGAACTTATGGGAGTGAAGGACAAAGAAGAAAAATTGGAAAAAACAATGGATACCTACAATAGTAGATCTAAAGAGACAGAAGCTACAATTAGTGAACTGGAGGATGGAACATCTGAATTCCAAAAAGAAACAGAAACTATAGGGAAAAGAATGGAAAAACTTGAGCAGGGGATCAGGGAACTGAATGAAAATATGAAGCGCACAGATATACGTGTTGTGGGTGTCCCAGAAGGAGAAGAGAAGGGAAAAGGAGGAGAAAAACTAATGGAAGAAATTATCACTGAAAATTTCCCAACTCTTATGAAAGACCTAAATTTACAGATCCAAGAAGTGCAGCACATCCCAAAGAGAATAGACCCAAATAGGCGTTCTCCAAGACACTTACTAGTTAGAATGTCAGAGGTCAAAGAGAAAGAGAGGATCTTGAAAGCAGCAAGAGAAAAACAATCTGTCACATACAAGGGAAACCCAATAAGACTACGTGTAGATTGCTCAGCAGAAACCATGGAAGCTAGAAGACAGTGGGATGATATATTTAAATTACTAAAAGAGAAAAACTGCCAACCAAGACTTCTATATCCAGCAAAATTGTCTTTCAAAAATGAAGGAGAAATTAAAACATTTATAGACAAAAAGTCAGTGAGAGAATTTGTGACCAAGAGACCAGCTCTGCAAGAAATACTAAAGGGAGCACGAGAGTCAGATACGAAAAGACAGAAGAGAGAGGTATGGAGTAAAGTGTAGAAAGAAGGAAAATCAGATATGATATATATAATACAAAAGCCAAAATAGTAGAGGAAAATATTATCCAAACAGTAATAACACTAAAAGTTAATGGACTGAATTTCCCAATCAAAAGACATAGACTGGCAGAATGGATTACGACCCAGCAATACCACTGCTAGGTATCTACTCAAAGGACTTAAGGGCAAAGACACAGACGGACATTTGCACACCAGTGTTTATAGCAGCATTATCTACAATTGCAAAGAGATGGAAACAGCCAAAATGTCCGTCAACAGAAGAATGGCTAAATAAACTGTGGCGTATACCTACGATGGAATATTATGAAGCTTTAAGACAGACTAAACTTATGAAGCATGTAATAACATGGATGGACCTAGAGAACATTATGCTGAGTGAGTCTAGCCAAAAACTAAAGGACAAATACTGTATGGTCCCACTGATGTGAACCGACATTCGAGAATCAGCTTGAAATATATCATTGGTAACAGAGACCAGCAGGAGTTAGAAACTCAAAAATGGACAGCACAATAATACCTAATTGTAAAGTAATCATGTTAAAACACTGAATGAAGCTGCATCCGAGCTATAGGTTTTTGTTTTGTTTTGTTTTGTTCTTACTATTATTACTTTTATTTTTTTTCTCTATATTAACGTTCTGTATCTTTTTCGGTTATATTGCTAGTTCTTCTAAACCGATGCAGATGTACTAAGAAACGATGATCATGCATCTATGTGATGATGTTAAGAATTACTGATTGCATGTGTAGAATGGTATGATTTCTAAAAAAAAAAAAAAAAAAAAAAGGACAGCACAATACTACCTAATTGTAATGTAATTATGTTAAAACACTGAATGAAGCTGCATCTGAGCTATAGTTGTTTTTTTTCTTATATATTTTTGCATTTTTTAGTTTTATTTTTATTTTTTTCTCTATATTATCATTTTATTTCTTTTTCTGTTGTCTTGCTATTTCTTTTTCTAAATCGATGCATATGTACTAAGAAATGATGATCATACATCTATGTGATGATATTAAGAATTACTGATTACATATGTAGAATGGAATGATTTCTAAAAAGAAAAAAAAAAGAAGAAGAAGAAACCACTGTTAGTAGGGTCTACTGATGAGGAAATGGAGTCGGAGCCCCAGAAAGTTAGTGAATAAAACAACAACAGAGTGTGTGTCTTACTCACACTATCAATGCTGTCTTTAGGAGACAGCTCTAGATTTAGACCTGTGTTTCAACCACGTACCTGGTGTTATGGGGAGCCTTGATTAACATCTTACAACACTGTTTTCTGCAACTATAGTATTAGTAACTAACACTTTTAAAACACATTTGATGTGCCACAGGCTGTTCCAATTATCTCTCCTTTTACGTGTTGAATTCTTATAACAGTTCCACATGTAGGTATCCTCTTATTATCTCAGTTTTGGAAATGATCAAACCTGAGGCAAAGAGAAGTAAAGAATTTTGCTGGAGGTCATATGGCAAATAAGAGTAGTAGGGACAAGATGAGAAGATAGTCTTGTCCCAGAGTTTGAGCTCTTAAGTAATAATCCATACTGCCCCTCATTCAAAACCAATTAGAATTGTTCAAGAGCTAAATAAGCTAAGTTATTTTGAGGGTTAAGTAAGCTAAAGTATGTGGGCATTTTTTTCCTTCCTTAAAAGTTAAGCTATCAAATGTGTGTGTTTTGGCATAGTTATGTCTCCACCTCTGTCTACATCTCCATCCACCTCTGTGCCTGCGTCTACATTTATGTCTGCATGCATACCTATCTCCATATCTGTTCTTCCAATAAGAGAGCAGCACAGATTCTCGAATTCCATGTAAATGTAAAAGATGTGTAAAATCCTGTTATTTTAGATAAGATAAATTCCAAATTGTTTCTGTAAGTTGTTTCTGTTCTTAATGAACACACTTCCAAAACTAGCAAACAAACCTTTCAGTTAAAGAAAGTCAAAGCTTATTTAGAGCAATACAGTTGGAATAGTAAAAGTGAATACGTCCTCTGCCTTTTTATGCCCTTTGAATATCAGTTAGGAAGGTACCAGGACACCAGTTCCCTTCCTGGTATGTGCATGTTTCTCCATCATAGTGGCAATATTGATGGCAATTTTTAATGACTTAATTTTATTTGCTTCTCAGGATATATTGGGGTGCATTACCAAATTCCCTGAGGCAGATTTAAAATGAAACGAAACAAAACAACCTTCCTGTTGTTTTAGGACCTCTTAATCCAAGCTATCACACTGCATATTGAAGGCTTAATAGTTTCAGTAAAAGCTTTTTCCTGGAGTAAAAGTTTTTAACTCATTTTGCCTTTTTTTTTTTTTTTAAATCTAGGAGAGGATGTCAGTTCTGTTAATATCTCCATCCTCTTTCTTCTTGGCCCCAATTTTGACTTTAGAATATCATTGCCACTCTGTGTAACCCAAACCCCTTACTTTTTGCTAAGAAATGCATTGAAATGTGCTGCATGTCATAAAACTAAGTGGTTTCAGTATCTATCATTTGATGTAGATCAGAGACAAATTCCAGAACTCCTGAGAGTGACAGTCATTGGCTAAGACAGGGCATGTATAAGGCGAGTCTGGAATATTAGAAGGTCAATGACAGTCTGATGAACCAAATTTTATTTATATGTTCAGCCAGTGGCATGGAGTGCCTATGGATTTTCTGGTTTTGAAAAAGTATCATTTAGGAGGGCAGTTAGATGAAAACAATACTTTGTGGTCCACTTTTGATGCTAAGAAATTCCTCTTTTTGATATGTGGGCTTTACTTGCACTGCAAGTGGTGAACTTGTACCCAATTCATAGAACTGCTGTGAGATGTACAAGTGCTGTGGGAATAAGATAGCATTTTACAAATGTTAAATTCAATTTCTACTAATAAGTTATTCTGATGTAACAATAGCCATTATTAATGCTAGAAGCTACAAGTAAGCCTAATAAGGAAAAATACCATAGATACGATCCCCCCAATTTTGCATGTTTGTGGTTAACCATAGGGCTCTTAAAAAAATTCTGTGCATTCCAGGAACTGATACCTTGATATGTATTTTATAAGGAATACTAATCCATATCCTGAAGGCTTGAAAATATAATCCTTTAATTTCTTCCTTGTATACTTTTCATAACTTTGTGATTTTTTTTTTCCCTATTCTAACAAAATAAAATAAGGATAATTTTGGCTTCTCTGTTAAGCCATCCTGATGACCCTTAATCCTCATTGCTCCAGAAATAACGTTTCATGGACCATGACTACTTTTGGGTAGAGATTATTTTAGGGATAAACAAAGAAATTAACTCTTGGTCTCCATAGTCAGTACTCAGTCATGTTTCTCAATGGCTGGTGTTCAACCTAAGACAACAACAACAAAAAAAGTTGTGCTGGGAACTCCGCACCCCAAGAGAAAAAAAGTCTGCCTGTGATGAAGCCAGCAGCTATGAAAAACTGCTTCACCGAGCTGAACCTGGGAGAAAAGCCGTCACTGCTAAGGTCAAACAATCTCCCCTCCTCCAAGAACTGGAAGAAGATATTCAACAGGCAGATATTTGTTGCTCTTCTGAGCTCAGTGGGAAAACACTGCCAAGAGCTAAACCAGCTGGCAGCCTGCCCTTGGGTCCTTTCATGATGGGAAAGAGCAAACGGCATAGGCAGTGCTTGCTCTCTCTGTTCCTCCAAGCAGAAGTATGACCCTCCACACGTGACCAGGACATCAGGGAATTGTTCTCATAGGGGGTTTTCTGTACTTGAACCAGTGCTATCAGTGGCCTCTGATTTGCAGCAAACTTTAGTGAGGCCTCCTAGAAATAACTGACGGGAGCCAAGAAAGTATTCCGTGTGGGTCTTATGAGAAGAATGGAATTCGGGTGGGGATTCTTCAGCAAGATCATTCCCAAAATGGTGTTTCTCAAAAAGTCTTGAGAAACAATTTTAAGTTTCGTATTCTAATGCATTTAAGTAAAGTAAATTGTAATAGGAAACAAAGGTTAAACAACTGTAAGAAGCTCAACAGTGCGATCAAATTGTGCATTTTATGATGTCTTCTAAGTTTCTGTAATCTGAAAAATACATTGCAGTCCCTAAAAAAAACAATTGTTGGTTAGCTGATATGAGTGAAGGGAACCCTCAGCAGAAAATTGTGCATTTGACCACGTCCGTTTATTTCCAGCCAAAGAATATAGCATTCTGGTTGCCTATTGTTAGGTAACCAACCCCCCTCCCTTGTAAAGAATGACTTAAAAGCAATACCAGATATTTATTTTGCTCATGAATATGGGCTGGCCAAGCTGATCAGGTTAACCAAGCTCCGCTGGGCAGTTCTTGCTCAGGGTCCATTGTGCAGTTTCAGTAAGATAGCGGCTTGGCCAAAGGGTATTTTGAAGGTTTCTTCACTCAACTGTTTGGTACCTGGACAAGGATGTTTCCCACAGATGGGCATGGAGCAGCTGGGACTCCTCTGCCTTTTCTTCCTCTCTCTCTCTTTCTCTCTCTGTCTCTTGTCTCTTTTGTCACTCTCTTCTCTCCTTGTGGTTTTTATATGCAGTGGGCTTAGGGTAGCAGAATTCCTACACAGTGACTCGCAGTTCTAAGAGTGATTTTTTTTTCCCCAGGGAAACCAGCAGAAGCTGCACAAACTTTTCTAAACTGGCTTCAGAAGTGAAGCAGACAAAAATTTTGTTGTTTCTTGATGATGTTACAAAGACCCACTCAGGTTCAAGAGGGGAAACACAGATTCCACATCTTGATGGGAGGAGGGTCAGTAATCTGTGGATGTACTTTAAAACCTCCACTGTCTCATCTTTGTCCATTATTAGTTATATGACCTACACAAGTTATTTAGGCTCATCCCTTCTCAAAGATCTCCATAGGTCATCTGGTGTGGTGTCAGGGTTCAAGATCCTGGCATTTAAAATCTGAATTAAGTGCAGAGGATACTGTTCAACTTTCGGTTTCCTACTAAACTTAAGACCATTAGAGGGGACAGAAATTATCTGCCCTCTGGTCCCTATACATATCGCCAAACATACAGTGGGGAAAGAATCATAGGGTAACTACTGACGATAACCTAATTCCAAAAGAGGGAAACTAGAGGCACAAAATGGTCATGGTTCCATAGCAGTTCACAGATCCAGCTGTATACATGTTTCCAGTCCTCAGATGAAAGCTTAAGGTCCAGGACTGGTCCACTCTGGCGCTGGGCCTTGTCCTATGAGTTCCACCATCAGAAGCATCTTTCTTTTCCAATAAAATGTAGCTCATGTTAGCAACTGAATAGTCTCAGCATAATAGATCCAAGGTCCAAAGGCCATTCATTTTGTACTTTATCATTTTTAGTCTGAGCTGGTGGTGTTTTCATTATGACTAGTCTCTTTAAAATTTAATGTGCTTTCTGTGACTCTCATTGAAGTTCATGCTTTAAACAAAAGCCTCACCCTCAAATCTCATCACTGTAAGCTACTTTCTGTCTTGAGTTACCTGTGCAATTATTATAGGTTAAAAAAAAGCAAACAAGAACAAAGCTAAGCATGTTTTTCTCATCTTAATTTTTAAAATACATTTTTATTAAGAAATCTCCATACACATAAGTCCAGCCATATTATACAATCAGTGACTCACACTATCATCACATAGCTGTGTATTCTTTACCATGATCATTTTCAGAACATTTGTATCACTCCAGAAAAAAGAAACAAACAAACAAAATTCATACATCCAATACCCCTTACTCCTCACTCTCATTAACCAACAATATTTCATTTTTACCCCTTATCTTCCCCTGTCATTTATTTTTCATCCTTTTTTTTTACTCATCTGTCCATACCCCAGATAAAAGGAGGATCAGAAAAAATATGGATAAGAAATAAACAATAGGAGGAATAAAGGTTAAAATAAATTGAGTAGATTGAAATACTAGTGGTCAATGAGAGGGAGGGGTAACAGAAGTTGAGGTTAGAAAATATGGAACGTATCATCCTTCGCCCAGTATTCTGATTTGTCTTAGTTCTATCCAGATCAGCTTCTTTCATATCTCTTGATGATGTCTGATCACTTTTTCAGCTTTTTAAACAATTGCTGAATGGGGTAATGCTGACTTTCATAGCTCAGTGCTCTGAGTCTCAGGTGTCACATAAATACACAAAGTTTCAGGGAACAGCCAGGTTATATACTAATAGATCATTATCGTATAATTTAGAAATATCAGATTCACCCCCTAAATATAGGTGACTGCTGTAAGAGCTTATAATCTAGGAACCTTTACAATAGGCTCCAAACTGATAACCTATGCTCTCAACTTCAATTCTCTGAGCTTGTATATTATAGTTTACCCATATGAGTGAAGCATGATAATAATTGTCTTTTTGTTTGTGACATTATTCAACATACTGTCCTTAATTTCATTCATCTAGTTGCATGCCTTACAACTTCATTCCTTCTTGCAACTGCTCAGTAGTCTGTTGCCTATAAACACCGCGCCTCCCCTTTTGTTCCTTAGTGGTTGTACCCTTAGGCCACCTCCTTCATTGTGAATTGTGAACACTGCCGCCATAAACTCTATTTTGCAAATGTCCACTTATGTCCCCACTCTCAGTTCCTCCAGCTATACCTAGCAACGGGGTTGTAAGATCATATGGCAACTCTACTCCTAGTCTCTGTGAAACCACCACACTGCCCTCTGGAGAGGCTGTACCTCTCAGCTTCCCTAGCAACAGTGAATAGATAAATCTCTCTCTACACATTTTCTCTAGCACTTGTTTCTCTCTGTTCGTTTTTTAAGCAATTTTATTTCCACATCATACAATTCAACCTAAGCAAAAAGACATTCCTTCGTCACCATAATCTGTATCAAGACATTTCCTTTTCCTCTACAAAGAATACATACCACTCCCCTGTACCCCCTGCTTGTTGACGTTTAGTTTTGGCATAAAGCCTTTTTTGGATTCAGTAGATGCAACAATTTTACTGTTGACTATAGACCCTTGCTTGCGTTGATTTTACTTCTTCCTGTTTACCACCTATTTTCAACCCCCTTCATTCATTTCAGCAAATGAATGTTGACATTGATATTTGTTAATTCAATCACCATCATTGTCCACTCTAGGCATTCCTAAGTAATACTGTGTCAGTCTTTATCTTCTGACTTTCCTTCTGGTTTCATACTTGTCCCCAGCCCTTCTCACTCAACCATACTCATGTTTACCTTCATTCATTTGTACTTATATTATTGTGTTACCATCAGGTAATACTGCTATCCTTTTCTGAATTTTTACAATCAGTCCTGTTGCACCATCTGTATTCCCTCAGCACTAAATGCTAGTACCCTCCCTCTTACCTCCTGATAACCTGCATTCTTAACTTTAACTCTCGAAGTTCACCCATTAATGCTAGTTCGTATCAGTGAGACCATACAGTATTTGTCCTTTTGTTTCTGATTGATTTCATTCAGCATAATGTCCTTAAGGTTCATCCATGTTGGTACATGTTTCAAGACTTTATTCTGTCTTACAGCTGTGTAATATTTCATCTATATAGAAACAGCTTGTTTCTCCATTCTTTTGTTGATGGACATTTTGGCTTTATCCCTCTCTTGGCAATTGTAAAATAATGCTGCTCTGAACATCAGTGTGCAATTGTCTGTTTGTATCCTTGCCTTCAGTTCCTCTGAATATGTATCTAGGAATGGGATTGCTGGATCATATGGCAATTCTTTATGTAGTTTCCTGAGGAACTACAAAACTCCCTTTCAGAGTGGTTGTACCATTTTACATTCCCATCAACAGTGAATAGGTGTGCCTCTTTCTCCACATCCTCTCCAGCACTTGTCATTTTCTTATTTTCCTTTTTTTTGGCCATTCTAGTGGGTATGAGATGATATCTCATTGTGGTTTTGATTTGCATTTCCCTAATAGCCAGTGATGTTGAGCATCTTTTCATGTGTCTTTTAGTCATTTGTTATTTCCTCTTCTGAAAAGTGTCTGTTCATGTTTTTTGCCCATTTTTTAATTGGATTATTTGTCTTTTTGTTGTTGAGTTGAAGAATCTCTTTATATATTCTGAATACTAAATGTTTATCTGATCTGTGCTTTCCACATGTTGTCTCCCATTGTATAGGTTGCCTTTTCTCCCATTGTGTAGTTTGCCTTTTTATTTTCTTGTCAGAGTTCTTTGATGTACAAAAGTGTTTAATTTTGAGGTGATCCCATTTATCTGTTTCTTTTTTAAATGCTTGTGCTTTTGATGTAAGGCCTAGGGAACCAGTATTTCAAGATTTACAAGGTATTTCCCTACATTTTCTTCTAATGGTTTTATAGTCTTAACTCTAATGTTTAGGTCTTTTATCCATTTTTAATTAATTTTTGTTTAAGGTATGAGATATGGATCCTGTTTCATTCTTTTGCATATTCATATCCAGTTCTCCAAGCACCGTTTATTGAAGAGCTGCTCTGTCTCAAGTGGGTTGAACACTTGACCACCTTATCAAAGATCATTTGTCCATAGATGAAGTGGTCCATTTGTGAACATTCAGTTCAATTCTATTAGTCAGTGTATCTATGTTTCTGTTAATACCATGCTGTTTTGACCACTGTAGTTTCAGAATATACTTTAACGTCAGGTAGTATGAGACCTCCCACTTAATTTTTTTTTCTTAAGATATTTTTAGGTATTTGGGGCACCCTGCCTTTCCAATCAAATTTGATTATTGGTATTTCTGTTTGTACAAAGTAAATTGTTCGGATATTTATTGGCATTGCATTGAATTTATTAATCAGTTTGGGTTGACTTGACATCTTAACTCTATTTAGTCTTCCTTGACACCTTAACTCTAGTCTTTCAGACCATGAACACGGTATGCCCTTCCATTTATTTAGGTCTTCCCTGATTTCTTTTAGCAATTTCTTGTACTTTTCTGTGCATAGGTATTTTGTATACTTAGTTAAATTTATTCCTGAAAATTTGATTCTTTTGGTTACTACTGTAAATGGATTTTTTTCCTTGAGTTTCTCCTCAGGATGCTCATCAGTAGTGTATAGAAACACTTCTGATTTGGGAGTGTTGATCTTGTACCATGCTACTTTTCTTGTATCCTGCTACTTTTCTGTATTCATTTGTTAACACAAGTAGCTTTGCTGTGGGTTTTTGGGAAGTTTCAGTATCTGTCATCTGGAAACAGTGAGAGTTTTACTTCTTCCTTTCCAGTTTGGGTGCCTTTTATTTCTTTTTCTTATCTAATTGCTCTGACTAGAACTTCCAGCACAGTGTTGAATAGCAATGTTGACATTGGGCATCCTTGTCTTGTTCCTGATCTTGGAGGAAAAGCTCTCAGTCTTTCCCCATTGAGGATGATATTAGCTGTGGGGTTTTCATATAATTCAGTAATAATATTGAGGAATTTCCCTTCTAGTCCTATCTTTTGAAGTATTTTCATTAAGAAAGGGTGTTGAATTTTGTCAGATTCCTTTTCTGCATCAGTTGAGATGGTTACGTGGTTTTTCCGCTTTGTCTTATTGATCAGGTGTATTACATTAATTGATTTTCTTGTGTTAAACCTGCTTTGCATAACTGGAATAAATGTGCTGCTGTACTCAATTTGCAAGTATTTTGTTGAGGATTTTGGCATCTATATTCATTAAAGAAATTACTCTTTAATTTTCTTTTCTTATAATATGTTTGCCTGGCTTTGGTGTTAGTGTGATGCTGACTTCATAGAATGAGTTAGGTAGCTTTCCTTCATCTTCAGTTTTTTTGAATTTTTGCACAGGCTTGCTGCTAATTTTTTCTCAAATGCTTGGTAGAATTCACTTGTGAAGCCATCTGGCCCTGGACTTTTCTTATTTGGGAGCTTCTTGATGACTGATTCAATCTCTTTACTTGTGATTGGTTTGTTGAGGTCATGTATTTCTTCTCAAGTTGGTGTTGGTTCTTCATGCCTTTCTAGGCAATTGTCCATTTCATCGACATTGTCTAGTGTATTAGTATATAGTTGCTAATAGTATCCTCTCATTAACTTCTTGATTTATGTGGGGTCAGTGATTATGTCCCCTCTTATATTTCTGATTTTATTTATTTGCTTCCTCTCTCTTTTTTGTTAGCCTAGCTAAAGGTCTGTCAGTTTTACTGATTTTCTCAAAGAAGAAACTTCCGGTTTTATTGATTTTTTTTCAATTGTTTCCATATTCTCAATTTCATTGATTTCTACTTTGATCTTTGTAATTTCTTTTGCTTTGTTTGCTTTTGGGTTAGTTTGCTGTTCTTTCTTTGGTTGTTCCAAGGGAACAGTTGATTCCTTGATTTTTGTGCTTGCTTCTTTTTTGGTATAGACATTTAAGGCAATATGTTTCCTTCTCAGCACTGCCTTTGCTGAATCCTGTAAATTTTGACATGTTGTGTTTTCATTTTCATGTGCCTTGAGATATTTAGTGATTTCTCTTGTGATTTCTTCCCTAACCCACTGGTTGTTTCTAAGTGTGTTGCTTAGTCTCCATATATTTGTGAACTTTCTGGACCACTGCCTGTTGGTGATTTGCAATTTCATTCCATTTTGATCTGAGAAAGTGTTTTTTTTATTTTCAGTCTTTTAAAATTTATTGAGACTTTCCTTGTGACTTAGCGTATGGTCTGTTCTTGAGAATGAACCATAAGCACTTAAGAAAAATATGTATCCTGCTGTTGTGGAGTGTAATGTTCTGTAAATGTCTGCTAAGTCTAGTTCATTTATCATTTTACTCAAAATCTGTTTCCTTGTTGATCCTCTGTCTAGATGGTCTATCCTTTGATGAGAATGGAGAATTGAACTCTGCAACTGTTATGGTAGAGGGGTATCTTCTTCTCCCTCCGGTTTTGTCAGTGTTTGCCTCAAATATTTTGGAGCACTCTGGCTCAGTGCATATGCATTTATATTTATACCTTCCTGTTGAACTGTTCCTTTTATTAATATATTAACAAATTGTTCCTTTGTCTCTTTTAACTGCTTTACATTTGAAGTCTAATTTGTTGGATATTAGTATAGCTACCCCTGTACTTTTCTGGTTGTTATTTGAATGAAATACCTATTCTTGACCTTTCACTTGCAACCTATTTTTGTCCTTGGGTCTAAAATGAGTCTCCTTTATACAGCGTATTCATGGGTCATGTGTTTTAATACATTCTGCCCATCTGTCTTTTGATTGTGGAGTTTAACCATTAACATTTAATATTACTAATGTAAAGGTAGGAGTTTCTTCTACAATTTTGTCTCTTGGATTTTATATGTCATATCTAATTTTTTCCCCCTCTTTTTACCTTTACTGATAGTCTTCATTTGTATACTCTTCTCCAGACCTCTCTCTTCTGCCCTTTCCTTTATGCCTGTAGTACTTCCTGTAGTATTTCTTGAGGAGCAGGTCTCTTAGTCACAATTCTCTCAGTGATTGTCTGAAAATACTTTCATTTCCTCCTCATTTTTGAAGGACAGTTTTGCTGAGTATAGAATTCTTGGTTGGAAGTTTTTCTCTTTCAGAGTCTTAAATACATCATACCAGTGCTTTCTCACCTCCATAGTTTCTGCTGGGAAATCCACAGTCTTATTACACTTCCCTTGCATGCAATGGATTTCTTTTGTTTTGCTGATTTCAAAATTCTTTCTTTTGTCTTTGACATTTGACAGTTTGATTAGTAAATATCTTGGGGTATGTCTGTTTGGTTTTATTCTGCTTTGGTTTTGCTGTACTTCTTGGGTCTTTCCTTAGAGATTGGAAATTTTCCGTGACTCTTCCCTCTGTCAGTCTTATTACTCCTCCTTTTGACTTCTTTGCTCCTTTTGGGACACCTACAGCATATATATCCATGCTCTTCATGTTGTCATTCAGTTCGTATTTTCCATTATTTTCCCTGTATTTTATTTTGTGCATTGAATTTCAGATGTCCAGTCCTCTAGTTCACTAATCCTTCCTTCTCCCTTTTCAAATCTATTGTTGTAGGTTTCCATTGTTTTCTTCATCTTTTCTATTGTGCCTTTCATTCTCATAAGTTCTGTGATTAGTTCAGACTTTCGAGTTCTTTTTATGTTCCCCCCATGTCTTCTTTGTATCCCCTCTCAACTTTTTGATTTGAATTTTGATGAGATTTTGTACTTCTATTCAAATATCCTGAATTAGTTGTTTCAATTGCTGTATCTCATTTGAAGTATTGATTTGTTCCTTTGACTGGGCCATATCTTTGGTTTTCTAGTATGAATGGTTATTTTTTGCTGGCATTAAGGCATTTGATTCCCTTAATTAGTTTATCCTGGAGGTTGTTTGCACTCTTTTGCCTAGGGTTTTTAGCTGGATGACTTTATTCTCTGTTCTTTCACATTCAATTCAGCTTATTTTAGTCCTCTAGTATAGGTTCTGTTTATTTGATCAGAATTTTTCAGTTCCAGTTTCTGTTTCTTGCCCTGCTTATATGAAACTGTTTTTTTTTTTTTTTTGATGATGATGAGGTTCTCCTCAGGTATTATAGTAGACCCCAGTCAGATTTTCCAGACCAAACAGGCCCATGTCGTAGAAATAGAGAGTAGCCAGCATTATTTTTTTCCCTGAGGGTAAGACCCAGCAGGTTGACAGACTTTCCTAAGAAGCCTCTAGACTCTGTGGTTTTCCTATCCTGCCCAGTATGTGGTACTTACCTGCCTACAACTTCCCACTAGTTCACAGTGTTGTAGTGCCTTTAATTTCAACAGACTCTTCCTGCCAGGTACGCGGTTGAGGAAGAGGTGAGGTAGTATGATGGCTTTAATTGCTTTTGTTTTCCAGTCTCTGGGGACTGAATTCCTTGAAGGAGGGATTCCACTTCACCTGGGCCCAGCACCCCTTTGCTTGGAAGATATGTCTTTTAGGGAATTAACTCCTTTCACCTAAGTAGTTTTTTGTCTCTCTGACATCCCTTAATTCCATGATTTCCTAGGGCACTGCTAGAGCTGAGAGTGCTTTCAGTTCTATCTAATGAGCTGTTAAGTCAAACAAACAAGAAGAGCAAAAATCCTTTTCAGAGTAGAACCTCTGCTCCTCAGGGTTTGCCAATCAAGAGATTGAGTTGATTCATGACTCTGTGTTTATCTAGGCTTTGTGTGTCCCCTTTTCCTTAAGGTCCAGACCTTTTCCAGTAATGTGTGCTGGAAAAACAAAAAATACCTTTTTTTTTTTTTTTTCCTTTCAGCTCTGCACCCCCTTCCTTGGTGGGGGCCAGAACTCCTACTTCCTTTAGTTCTTATTTCAGATTGATCTATCCTGGGATCCTGTTTTCAGTAGCCAGAACTCCTTAACTAATTCCACAGTTGTAGCTTTGTTTAGCTAAGCCTTTGCTATGAATAAAGTCTGTTTCCTTTCCCCTTGGTGAACCAGCCTGCTGTGCCCCTGGAAGAGGGGTGCTGGCCTCCCTGGCCTGGGAGACTTACAGTTCTGTGTGGGATAATAGCCACTTCACCCTTTCCAGACAGGTATGTGCTGTATGTCCGTTAACTGATGTTCCCCTAGTAGTTCAAAGCTAAGTATTTTTTGCAGCCCTATTATTTAGCTGCAACCATCCATGGACTCTGCTCTTAAAATTTGTAGAGGGGATTAATAAAGTCTTTGAGGAGCCACCGTAAATCTCTCTGAAATTTTAGCAAAGGGTCTACCTTTAGGTTTAGACCAAGTGTGCTTGGAAGCACCCTGAATTTGAACATTGCCCAGAAGATAGTTGTTCTTCCTCTTTTTTTTTTTTGTTTTTGTATGCTGTATGTTGGGGCCACATTTCGTTATTTTTCCATGTGAGTATCCCGTTTTTGCTTCACCAGTTGTTGAATTTTTGTTTGTTTGTTTTTTGGCTTGTTTTGCTTGCTTGTTTTTTTGTGTGGAAATGCATGGGCTGAGAATTGAACCTGAGTCTCCCACATGTAACCAAGAATTCTACCATTGAACTATGCTTGGACCCCCCAGAAGATATTTCTTGATTTGAAATTTTTTCGGTAATTTGAAAAAGTTTGGAAATGAGGAACATTTTTCTATTTAGTTCAGCAGTTCCTTGCTCTCTTTTTTTGTTTGTTTGTTTTTTCTTTTTTTTGCATGGGCAGGCACCGGGAATTGAACTCGCATCTCTGCCATGGCAGGTAAGAACTCTGCCACTGAGCCACCATGGCCCCCCCCTCCTTGCTCTTTTTATATTTAACAGTTCTTTCTGTAACTAACGCCTCTCCTCTCTCAATTTATTATAGCTAGATAGAAAAAGGCTCATGATGACTTTGAAACCCGGTATTGAAATCTCACCATCACGTTCCTCCAATACCATTGACTGTCCTCTGTCAGTGTCTTCAAGGACCTTCTAACTTCTTCCCACTCTGCATCCTAAAGTCAGGTTTTTAGTTATGGCACTCACCCACCCCAAAACTTAGTGATTCAAAACCACAATACACATTTATTTTGCTTACTTTCTTGCAACTTGGACCAGGCTCAGTGTAGATGGTTTACCTCTTCTACATGTAGCGTTAGTTGGAGAAGCTTGAACAGAGGCTGGGTATTCCTTCTCATGATATTCACTCATATGGATGGAAAGGAGATTTTGACTGACATTGGAGAGTGAGGGAAACCTCATTTCCTCTCTCTAAGGGCCTCTGTTCTAGTTTGCTAGCTGCTGGAATGCAATATACCAGAAACAGAATGGCTTTTAAAAAGGGGAATTTAATAAGTCGCTAGTTTACAGTTCTAAGGCTGAGGAAATGTCCCAATTGCAACAAGTTTACAGAAATGTCCAATCATAGGCATCCAGGGAAAGATACCTTGGTTCAAGAAGGCTGAGGAAGTTCAGCGTTTCTCTCTCAAGTGAGAAGGCACATGGTGAACACAGTCACAGTTTCTCTCTCTGCTGGGACAGCATATAGCGATCAAGGCATCGTCTGCTAACTTTCTCTCCTGGCTTCCTTTTTCATGAAGCTCCCTGGGAAGCATTTTCCTTCTTCATCCCCAAAGTCGCCGGCTTGTAGGCTGTATGCTTCTGTGGCTATGTCATTCTTCTCTGCTCTCTGAATCTCTCATTCTCCCAAATATTTCCTTTTTATAAGACTCCAGTAAACCAGTTAAGACCCTCCCACGCAAATGGGTGGAGACACATCTCCCCTCATCCAGTTTAACAACCGCTCTTGATTAAATCACACAAGAAATGTCTGCCTTTACAAAATGGGATTAGGATTAAAACATGACTTTTCATGGATGCATACATCCTTTCAAAACAGCACAGCCTCTTTATAGAGCTTCAGCTTCCTATCATCATAGTGACCTGATTCCCATTTTGAGTGTCCTGAGAGAATACCAAGTTGGAGCTATATTTCCTTGTATGTCCTAGTCTCAGAGGTCACGGAGTGTCCATCCCATGGTACTTTATTGGTCAAAGTAGAACATGGATGCCGCCTTTTAATGGGGGAGTGGCAAGGTTTTGAAAGAGCATCTTGAACTAGACCTATAGTAGGGGGTATTTTGATAAATAGAATTTAATACAATTATAATCAAAATGCAATTTTACACTGACAAATAAGACCAGAAGTCTTAGGTTATTCTATTATATTTATTCAGAATGAGAGCATGGATTGAGAGTCCAGCTGGGCTAGATATTGTTAATACTCATCATCGCACTTACCCTTCCATACTCTCCCCCATGTTGTAGGCATTAAAATCCTGAAAATGTTCTTGCTTAGACTCTCTTGCCACCATCTTTCTGTTTTGATCTACTGATCAGGGACATTTAAGCAAGATTTGACAGGGAGAAGGGAGAAGACCTTTTACTCCCTGGCTGTCTCTGTAAGCAGCTCATGATGTTGACTAACAACAGAAGGGGCTTATGTATTTTTGGCCCATGGCTTTTAGGTGACATTGTCAGAGTCATCCTTTTGAATGGGGTTTTGCAGCAGGTGGCTGAGAATGCTGACAGTGGCTGTTCCATGATCCTTTCACTTCCACAAAGCTGCCTACCTTTCTCCAGTTCCCCAAAGCTCCTGGTGGTCTGTCTGCCTCTAATCCCTGCATTAAATCTCTGCTTAACCTAAAACCCAGGGTGGTTTTGTTTTCTTTGACAGTGCAATTTGGACAGGTCTTGGTACAGAATCATTGTCTCTGTTCCACGTGGTGTCAGCTAGAGTGTCTGTTGCAACTGCATCCTGTCCACAGAGACACATGGTTGGAAAGCTGGTGTTGACTAAGAGTTGGGGCTCCCGTGGGGTTGATACCTGTGGCTGCAGTTCCTCTCCACGTTAATTCTCTCCACATTGACTGGGCTTCCTCAAAACATTGGTGCTGCGTTGGGAGGTGAAGAGTCCTGATAGAGAGTCATGTTGATACAGTAACCCTGATAAGTCATCCTGATAAACATGGAAAATGGGAGTCTATCTGTGCACATGTATCTGAAACATGTATACAGACACACATGTTTCAAGAAAAAAAATATTGCTGGTGGCAAATGATTCCTTTTAGGCATAATTTATTAAGAAGCAAAACATTCAGCACAAACAGTGAAGAGAATTTGTTGTGAGAGAAATGACTGTTTCTCTCCCAGAACACAATAAACCATGCATTAAAATAATGAACGAAGACTTTTACTGAACTTGTTTGTTCCTTCTCCTCTACTGTCCGTGTATTGATTATGTTCTTAACTTTTCACGAAATACTAAATCTGAAAAGCCCAGTATGGTTTATACAGAGCTTTGAATATCCCTTTTTGGCTCAGCATCTTACATGCAGTAGTGCTCAAGATTTGTAAAGTGAATCAACAGAAATAAAAATTAGGCGCTCAACTTTCCCAACAGTTTGGGTACTAGTCACCAGTTCTTAATGGCTGGGGCTGCAAAAAGTGTTGATGAATGTTGCTGTCCTCCCCAATTGGTTCAAATGCAATTCTACTGTGTCTCTTTTGTCATTAATGAATTGTTCACAAATGAGTTTTTATTAAATTGGCCTCTGGGGCAATTAAATTGTTCCTTCTCATAGAAAGCACTGACAGCTGAAAAAACCATTGGTCCTGGGTAACAAGCTCAGCATCTGCTGAGATGAAGCAGCAGAGGCCAAAGACCTTGGATATAAATGAAAGTTTGTATATATATGCTAAAGAAAACAGCAGAGAGAATCTTTGTGTGAAGCCTGACATTTGTGATCACTGCCAACAAAATTTGGTGACCTTACCGTCATAAACATAATAAGTATAATATTTTAAAAGCTTCTCCCTCCACTCATATGTATATGTTGTTACTTATATACTGAATCTGCATTCAACCTCCAAACATGACATCAGTGTCACTATATCATCCTAATTTGCCAAAAATATAATACTGTCATGTGTTACTAGAGAGAAAATATGTTAGGGATTAAAGTGGAGCTCATGATATAGATTTGTAATTGTTATTTTAATGGTTAGAAATTTGTAAATTTAGGAAACATTATTTATTGATTAACCACCAGGTGACTGGGTACAAAAATTCAGTAGTTACCTATCTTCTCATGGTAGAGACAAAACAACGGTCAATTTCATGACCTAATTAACTTCAACTAGAATCTGACTTCTTTTCTCGAATATTTTTTCTTCTATCAGGTACACATACCTGTATTTTAAACTTGTCAGTAAGTGATCGGTATGGATAAATGTATCTGTTTAGGTATCATAAAATCAAGGAGAGAAAATTTGATTCGCTAAGCCACAGTTAGGAGATAAATCAGGACCCATGTGTAAGGCTCACTGTTGTCCTCTTTTCTTAAGGGCCCCAACAAAGTCACATTTTATATCCTGGGCTCCTCCAGTGTAAAGCCCCCAGGCCTAAATCCTCCCCCCAATAATCTGGCTTTACCTAAACCTAACACATGTAGTCAGTTGAATGCTACTGGGATTGGCCAAAACTTGGAGATTAGCAAGTGGGCAGGATGAACATGCTCTGGATGGTGAATAGGCAAGAATGTATATATCGCAGAAAGTTGTATTGGGGGCAACCAGAGCATTAAAAACGAGGACAGACTCTCATGACAGTTATTTCAGAATGGTCTCAGGTTGAGATGATATATGGGACCCTGATAGGAAGCAGTGGGGAAGACAGAGCCTTGCCATTCCATGAGCTGGGAATCTCAATAAGTAGCAGCCACGCAGTGCCTTGTGATTTAGAAAGCAGTCATTTCTGCAGTCATCTGATTCTGAATTTTAGATAATTTGTTTCCAAGAGAAAGATAACCAATGGACACACCCTCACCAAACAGAAAATCCAGACCTCCCCTTAACTCTTGTCCTTCCCCCATTATTTACCTCTGGTGTTGCTGTGTTACTGTTGATGTGTTCCTGTTAAGCATAGCTCATACATAGCATGCAATAGCAATTCTCCCCCATGCCCTGAATTTATACAATATTTGTATAAGATTCATACTTTTGTAGTAGGTCATGAAAGAATTTATTTGTATTTGTAGTATTAATTAGTGGGACACATGGGTCTATAGAACCCCTCTCAGTCATGTTCACCTTCAATATGGTAATATTACTTATAGACCCACTAGTGAACTGCCTTCACTTCTATTGATTCTCTGAATGAGTTTACTGCCTTCACTCCTATCTATTCCCTTAATGGGTTTAAGTTCAACCCATTAGTTAACATTTGCCCATCTCTAGCTTCTATGTATCTCTAAGTCCCCTATAGTTTGTATTATAAGCTTCTGATTTTACCTTTACCGTGAAAGTGGAATCATACAGTATTTCTCCTTTTGTGTCATTTCACTCAGCATTATGTCCTCAAGATTCATCCATTTTGTCATTGCCTCCTACTGCTATATAATATTCCATTATATGTATATGCCACATTGCACTAACCCACTTGTCTTTTCTATTGCTTTCATCTTTTGAGATTGTAAATTTGTAAATAATGATGCATCCGTGTGCAAATGTCTGTGTCATTACTTTCAGCTCTTCTGGATGTATACCGAATAGTGGTGTTGTTGGGTCATAGGGCAACTTGTATATCGTGGTGTTTTTTTTTCTATTTTATTTTATTTTCTTAACTTTTAATTTTCTGCATAGTTTTTATTTAAGAAAACACAATTTTCTTAGACCCATCAACACTGGATGACTTAGTTAGCTTAACCATAGGTATATTTAAATAAAGGATCCGTATAATCATTGAAAGCCTGTATTTGTGCAGTAAGCTTCATAAACCAAACCAATTTAAAATTAAGGTCACAAGGAAAAAAAATCTACATATTCAGATAACAAAGTTCTTAAATTCTAAGTATTAAATACTAACTTAGATTCCATTTGATCAGCTGTCAAAACTGTGAATGTTCTTAAAATATCAAGGAGAAAGTTGTTACAAATAGTTGCATTGCTGTAATAATGACCAAAATTATGAAATATTTTCATAATTTCAGGAAAATATGAAGATGCAAATATTTTTATAATTAACCTATGGAAATCTTAACCACCTAAAATGGATATCTTAGTTAGCTTATAGGCATATTTATAAAAATATCTAAGTAATCATCGTAAAGCCTGTTTATGCAATATGTTTCATAAACCTATTTAAAATTGAAGCAAGGAAGGAAAAAAAATGTGCAAATACAGATATCAGAGTTACTTGAATTCTAAATATTAAACAGTATCTTAAATACCATTTGATTAACTATCAAATCTGTATGTGTCCTCAAAATATCAAGTAAAAATTTATTAGAAATATGAACTTTACTATGGTAGTGAGCTGTTGTTGCGTGAAACAGAGCAAACCAAGGCTGAGGCTCCGAAGTTTCAGGAAGCACAATTTTAATAATTAATCAAATGGTATTTAAGATACTGTTTACCAGTTTCTCTAGTAATTTCTTCTTTGACCCATTGATTAAGAGCATTTTTTAATCTCCAAGTGTTTGTGACTGTTCTCATTGTTTGGTGGTTATTAATTTCCAGCTTTACTCCATTTTGATCAGAGAAAGTGCTTTGAATAATTTTAATGTTTTAAATTTATAAACATCTGTTTTGTGCCCCAGTGTATGATATATCCTGGAGCACTAGAAAAGTGGGCACTAATAAAGAATATATCCTGATGTGTTGAGGTGTAATGACCTGTATATGTCTATTAGATCTAATTCATTTATCATGTTTGTTTAAGTTCTGTTTCCTTGTTGATCCTCTGTCTGGTTGTTCTATTTATAGACGAGAGTGGTGTATTGAATTCTCCTACTGGTATTGTTGAAACATCTGTTGCTCCCTTCAATTTTGCCAATATCCGTCTCATGCACTTTGAAACACCTTCATTGGGAAGACAAAAATTTATGACATTTCTTCTTGATGAGTTTTCCCTTTTATTAATACGTAGTGTCCTTCTTTGTCTCTCTTTTGATGTCTTTATATTTAAAGTCTGTTTTGCCTGGTACAAATATAGCTGTTCCTGCCTTCTTTTGGTTACTGCTTGCATAGAACATCTTTTTTTCATACTTTCAATTTCAGCCTGTCTGTGTCCTTGTGTCTGAGATGCGTCTCTTGTAAGCACCATGTAGCTGGGTTATTTCTTTTTTTTTTTTTAATTTTTTTTATTAATCAAAAAAAAGAAGAGAAATTAACACAACATTTAGAAATCATTCCATTCTACACATGTACTCAGTAATTCTTAGTATCATCACATAGATGTATGATCATCATTTCTTAGTACATTTGCATCAATTTAGGAAAAGAACTAGCAAAACAGCAGAAAAAGATATAGAATGTTAATATAGAGAAGAGAATTAAAATAATAATATTAATAAAAAAAATATATATATAAAAAAAGGAAAAAGAAAAAAACAAAAACAAAAGATACAAACAAACAAAAAAACTATATTTCAGGTGCAGCTTCATTCAGTGTTCCAACATAGTTACATTACACTTAGTTATTATTGTGCTGTCCATTTTTGAGTTTTTGTATCTAGTCCTGTTGCACAGTCTGTATCCCTTCAGCTCCAATTACCCATTATCTTACCCTGTTTCTAACTCCTGCTGAACTCTGCTACCAATGACATATTCCAAGTTTATTCTCAAGTGTCGATTCACATCATTGGGACCATATACTATTTGTCCTTTAGTTTTTGGCTGGACTCACTCAGCATAATATTCTCTAGGTCCATCCATGGTATTACATGCTTCAAAGGTTTATCCTGCCTTAAAGCTGCATAATATTCCATCGTATGTATATATCACAGTTTGTTTAGCCACTTGTCTGTTGATGGACATTTTGGCCGTTTCCATCTCTTTGCAATTGTAAATAACGCTGCTATAAACATTGGTGTGCAAATGTCCGGTTGAGTTTTTGCCCTTAATTCCTTTGAGTAGATTCCCAGCAATGGTATTGCTGGGTTGTATGGCAATTCTATATTCAGCTTTTTGAGGAACCGCCAAACTGCCTTCCACAGTGGTTGCACCATTTGACATTCCCACCAACAGTGGATAAGTGTGCCTCTTTCACCGCATCCTCTCCAGCACTTGTCATTTTCTGTTTTGTTGATAATGGCCATTCTGGTGGGTGTGAGATGATATCTCATTGTGGTTTTGATTTGCATTTCTCTAATGGCCAGGGACATTGAGCATCTATTCATGTGCCTTTTGGCCATTTGTATTTCCTCCTCTGAGAGGTGTCTATCAAGTCTTTTTCTCATTTTGTAATTGGGTTGGCTGTCTTTTTGTTGTTGAGTTGAACAACCTCTTTATAAATTCTGGACACTAGACCTTTATCTGATATGTCGTTTCCAAATATTGATTCCCATTGTGTAGGCTGTCTTTCTACTTTCTTGATGAAGTTCTTTGATGCACAAAAGTGTTTAATTTTGAGGAGTTCCCATTTATTTATTTCCTTCTTCAGTGCTCTTGCTTTAGGTTTAAGGACCATAAAACTGCCTCCAATTGTAAGAGTCATAAGATATCTCCCTACATTTTCCTCTGTTTTATGGTCTTAGACCTAATGTTTAGATCTTTGATCCATTTTGAGTTAACTTTTGTGTAGGGTGTGAGATATGGGTCTTCTTTCATTCTTTTGCATATGGATATCCAGTTCTCTAGGCACCATTTGTTGAAGAGACTGTTCTGTCCCAGGTGAGTTGGCTTGACTGCCTTATCAAAGATCAAATGTCCATAGATGAGAGGGTCTATATCTGAGCACTCTATTCGATTCCATTGGTCGATATATCTATCTTTATGCCAATACCATGCTATTTTGACCACTATGGCTTCATGATATGCCTTAAAATCCGGCATCGCGAGACCTCCAGCTTCGTTTTTTTTCCTCAAGATGTTTTCAGCAATTCGGGGCACCCTGCCCTTCCAGATAAATTTGCTTATTGGTTTTTCTATTTCTGAAAAATAAGTTGTTGGGATTTTGATTGGTATTGCATTGAATCTGTAAATCAATTTAGGTAGGATTGACATCTTAACTATATTTAGTCTTCCAATCCATGAACACGGTATGCCCTTCCATCTATTTAGGTCTTCTGTGATTTCTTTTAGCAGTTTTTTGTAGTTTTCTTTAAATAGGTTTTTTGTCTCTTTAGTTAAATTTATTCCTAGGTATTTTATTCTTTTAGTTGCCATTGAAAATGGGATTCGTTTCTTGATTTCCCCCTCCGCTTGTTCATTGCTAGTGTATAGAAATGCTACAGATTTTTGAATATTGGGCTTGTAACCTGCTACTTTGCTGTACTCATTTATTAGTTCTAGTAGTTTTGTTGTGGATTTTTCCGGGTTTTCAACGTATAGTATCATATCATCTGTAAACAGTGATAGTTTTACTTCTTCCTTTCCAATTTTGATGCCTTGTATTTCTTTTTCTTGTCTAATTGCTCTGTCTAGAACTTCCAACACAATGTGGAATAATAGTGGTGATAGTGGACATCCTTGTCTTGTTCCTGATCTTAGGGGGAAAGTTTTCAATTTTTCCCCAATGAGGATGACATTAGCTGTGGGTTTTTCATATATTCCCTCTATCATTTTAAGGAAGTTCCCTTGTATTCCTATCCTTTGAAGTGTTTTCAACAGGAAAGGATGTTGAATCTTGTCAAATGCCTTCTCTGCATCAATTGAGATCATCATGTGATTTTTCTGCTTTGATTTGTTGATATGGTGTATTACATTAATTGATTTCTTATGCTGAACCATCCTTGCATACCTGGGATGAATCCTACTTGGTCATGATGTATAATTCTTTTAATGTGTTGTTGGATACGATTTGCTAGAATTTTATTGAGGATTTTTGCATCTATATTCATTAGAGAGATTGGCCTGTAGTTTTCTTTTTTTGTAATATCTTTGCCTGGTTTTGGCATGAGGGTGATGTTAGCTTCATAGAATGAATTAGGTAGTTTTCCCTCCGCTTCGATTTTTTTGAAGAGTTTGAGGAGAGTTGGTACTAATTCTTTCTGGAATGTTTCATAGAATTCACATGTGAAGCCGTCTGGTCCTGGACTTTTCTTTTTAGGAAGCTTTTGAATGACTGATTCAATTTCTTTACTTGTGATTGGTTTGTTGAGGTCATCTATGTCTTCTTGAGTCAAAGTTGGTTGTTCATGTCTTTTCAGGAACCCGTCCATTTCCTCTAAATTGTTGTATTTATTAGCATTAAGTTGTTCATAGTATCCTGTTATTACCTCCTTTATTTCTGTGAGGTCAGTAGTTATGTCTCCTCTTCCATTTCTGATCTTATTTATTTGTATCCTCTCTCTTCTTGTTTTTGTCAATCTTGCTAAGGGCCCATCAATGTTACTGATTTTCTCATAACCAACTTCTGGCCTTATTGATTTTCCCTCTTGTTTTCATGTTTTCAATTTCTTTTATTTCTGCTCTAATCTTTGTTACTTCTTTCCTTTTGCTTGCTTTGGGATTAGTTTGCTGTTCTTTCTCTAGTTCTTCCAAATGGATAGTTAATTCCTGAATTTTTGCCTTTTCTTCTTTTCTGATATAGGCATTTAGGGCAATAAATTTCCTTCTTAGCACTGCCTTTGCTGTGTCCCATAAGTTTTGATATGTTGTGTTTTCATTTTCATTCGCCTCGAGGTATTTGCTAATTTCTCTAGCAATTTCTTCTTTGACTCAGTCGTTGTTTGGGAGTGTGTTGTTGAGCCTCCACGTATTTGTGAATTTTCTGGCACTCCGCCTATTATTGATTTCCAGCTTCATTCCTTTATGATCCGAGAAAGTGTTCTGTATGATTTCAATCTTTTTAAATTTGTTAAGACTTGCTTTGTGACCCAGCATATGGTCTATCTTTGAGAATGATCCATGAGCACTTGAGAAAAAGGTGTATCCTGCTGTTGTGGGATGTAATGTCCTATAAATGTCTGTTAAGTCTAGCTCATTTATAGTAATATTCAGATTCTCTATTTCTTTATTGATCCTCTGTCTAGATGTTCTGTCCATTGATGACAGTGGTGAATTGAAGTCTCCAACTATTATGGTATATGAGTCTATTTCCCTTTTCAGTGTTTGCAGTGTATTCCTCACGTATTTTGGGGCATTCTGGTTCGGTGCGTAAATATTTATGATTGTTATGTCTTCTTGTTTAATTGTTCCTTTTATTAGTATATAGTGAACTTCTTTGTCTCTTTTAACTGCTTTACATTTGAAGTCTAATTTGTTGGATATTAGTGTAGCCACTCCTGCTCTTTTCTGGTTGTTATTGGCATGAAATATCTTTTCCCAACCTTTCACTTTCAACCTATGTTTATCTTTGGGTCTAAGATGTGTTTCCTGTAGACAGCATATAGAAGGATCCTGTTTTTTAATCCATTCTGCCAATCTATGTCTTTTGATTGGGGAATTCAGTCCATTGACATTTAGTGTTATTACTGTTTGGATAATATTTTCCTCTACCATTTTGCCTTTTGTATTATATATATCATATCTGATTTTCCTTCTTTCTACACTTTACTCCATACCTCTCTCTTCTGTCTTTTTGTCTCTGACTCTAGTGCTCCCTTTAGTATTTCTTGCAGAGCTGGTCTCTTGGTCACAAATTCTCTCAGTGACTTTTTGTCTGAGAATGTTTTAATTTCTCCCTCATTTTTGAAGGATAATTTTGCTGGATATAGGAGTCTTGGTTGGCAGTTTTTCTCTTTTAGTAATTTAAATATATCATCCCACTGTCTTCAAGCTTCCATGGTTTCTGCTGAGAAATCTACACATAGTCTTATTGGGTTTCCCTTGTATGTGATGGATTGTTTTTCTCTTGCTGCTTTCAAGATCCTCTCTTTCTCTTTGACCTCTGACATTCTAACTAGTAAGTGTCTTGGAGAACGCCTATTTGGGTCTAATCTCTTTGGGGTGCGCTGCACTTCTTGGATCTGTAATTTTAGGTCTTTCATAAGAGTTGGGAAATTTTCAGTGATAATTTCTTCCATTAGTTTTTCTCCTCCTTTTCCCTTCTCCTTCTGGGACACCCACAACACGTATATATGTGCGGTTCATATTGTCCTTGAGTTCCCTAATACCCTGTTGAAATTTTTCCATTCTTTTCCGGATACTTTCTGTTTCTTTTTGGAATTCAGATGTTCCATCCTCCAAATCACTAATTCTATCTTCTATCTCTTTAAATCTGTCATTGTAGGTATCCATTGTTTTTTCCATCTTTTCTATTTTATCCTTCACTTCCATAAGTTCTGTGATTTGTTTTTTCAGTTTTTCTATTTCTTCTTTATGTTCAGCCCATGTCCTCTTCATGTCCTCCCTCAATTTATCCATTTCATTTTTGAAGAGATTTTCCATTTCTGTTCGTATATTCAGCATTAGTTGTCTCAGCTCTTGTATCGCATTTGAACTATTGGTTTTTTCCTTTGACTGGGCCATATTCTCAATCTCTGAGCATGGACAGTTATCTTCTGCTGCTGGCGTCTGGGCATTTAGTCAGATTTCCCTGGGTGTCGGACCCAACAAGGTTGTAAGATTTTTCTGTGAAATCTCTGGGTTCTGTTTTTCTTATCCTGCCCAGTAGGTGGCGCTCGTGGCACACGTTTGTCTGCGGGTCCCACCAGTAAAAGTTGCTGTGGGTCCTTTAACTTTGGAAAACTCTCGCCGTCTGGGAGGTTCACTAGCCGAAGCGGCTTGGAAGAGTGCCAGCCGGCCCGGGGTCCAAACGCGGGGAGGGTCGCTGGCCGCCGCAGCCCGGGAAAGCACCCGTCCGAATTTCCTAGTCGGCCCGGGGCGCCAAGCTTGGGGGGAGGGTGTCAGCCGCAGCGGCCCTCCCGGGAGAGTGCACGTTCCCAGGGAGTCACGGGTTTGGAAGGGCCCCCCCCCCCCCGTCGCCGTCCTCCACGGCCTGGGGATTTCCTATCCAAATCTTTCAGTTGGTCCGGGGGGCCGCGTGTGGTGTGGGCGCCAGCCACCGCGGTTTGAGTGGACCGCCTGTCCAATTCTCCCAGTCGGCCCGGGGAGGGGGAAGGGAGTGACTCCGGCCGCTTGCCGCCCTGCCCCGTGAATCCCGCGCCCCTCGGCGATCTCACCAGAGTGGGTTCTCTCAGCCAGCCAGCCGTTTCAGGATGGGGTACGCTGTCTTTTTTATCTCTGTCGTGGCTTTGGGAGCTGTTCTGTATCGTTTCTACTCCCCTAGTAGCTGTCCTGGAGGAGAAATTTCCAGTGGTTCTTTCTCTAAATGGGAACCCTTTGGCATGTCAAAACGACCTTCTGGTAACTTTGGCTTCTTGAGGGATTGTTTGTCAGGTTCAGACTTTCCTTCTAGAGAAGAACTCATTTTCCTCAAAGAATGGCACAAAAATGGCGATCCGTTTCCACGCAGTTGCCCGAAAGCGGCTGAGCAGCCAAGCAAGGTCCAAAGTGGCCATGGCGCCGAATCCCGCAGCTTCAGTGGTTTCTTCTTAATATAATTCCTATGCTCCTCTGAGTTGGGGTAAGAATCAAATAATTTAAAAGGAATTAAAAATGACAGAGAGCTGGAAAATAGCAGTGGTAATATTGCTCTCTGGGGTCCCCCCTCTTCTTTTTTTTTTTGATTCTTGTGTTCCCAGGTTTTATTAAGGCATCCTCATCATACAGATATCAAACCTACAATGGGAACTTCATCAAACATTCCAATCCACACAAGAAGGAAATTAAACATCTATCATCTTGCCATCATTCGAGAGCAGGGATAAAAGAGACAGATATAGATAGATTAGATAGATAGATAGATAGATAGATAGATAGATAGATAGATAGATAGATAGATAGACAGACAGACAGACAGACACACACACACAGACAGACACACAGACACACAGACACACAGATACATATATTTTTTTAATTCCTTAGTTTATTTTTACAGGTATTTGTTTCTGGAATGATCTGAGTGTCTATTTTGTTGAGTTTTTTTCACTAAAGTTATGGATAATGTATCTAGAAAGTGGTTTGAAGAAAAACAGAATTGATAAAGAAATTATGCTGGGCACATTTCAAACTGCCCAAGCAGATAGAGAATATAATCCAAACCCCAAATTTGGGGCACAGAATTTGATATATTCCTGGCAAGCATGACCTTCTGTTCTAAAGAAGACTTCAACAATTTTTGCACTTTAAATAGGAAAGCATTTGATGAATAAAGGAATGCACAACAATGATACGATTCAAATCTTCTGAAAATTCTTTATAGAGTTTAAAACAAAAGGAATTTTAAAGTTGGCACAATGTATCTCAGGATTGAATAAATTAAACATATCACAAAAGACATTTGCTCCCCCATTTGAGCCTAAAAAATGATTTTAAAAAATGATCACCATCTCCACCAGCCTTAAAACCACGTCTTATTTTACCCAGAAACTTTACTTCTTTACAGAAGGGAATGAAAGGATATTTGCAGACATGAATAAAGGGAATATCTGGACACATATGAAAACAAATGAGAGTTCTTGGGTTTAGATGAATGATCTTTAAAGTAGATTTATAAACTGCGGTATTCAGCTTCCAAGACAGCGTTTGATGATCCCTACCTCTTGGTATTTCCAAACTTGTAGAGTTTCTTCCCACATTTTAGAAGGGTTGGTCTGTATGACCAAAGGAATATGCCAGAAGCAATACTATGTCTCTTTTACAAGCTTCCAAGATCTGTATTAGAGAGGGGCTTGTGTCCAGATGATGTCGGCAAACATTTCCAGTTCAATGGTAAAAATATCAGATTCCTTTACATTTTAAAAACTGTTGACTGTGTGTAGATAAGCTGCACAAAGAGTAATCTCAGGTTAAAAAAAAAGCAAAAATGTATTATTTTGGCACCACTGTTTTACACAGACCCAGTACATGAAATTTCAATGTTTAAAAAATGAAATTTACCCATAACTTTTGCTTCTGGTTTACAAATATTAGGGAATGCTGCCTGTGAAAAAGAATGTTCTCATCTTTGTGCTCATTAAGCTGGGAAAGAGATAAAAGTATGTAGCAAAACAGGGTTTCATCAGGGAGAAACAACCAAGAAAAAAAAACTCTAAGCCTTTGCCTATAAATATTCCCTAAATATCTCTTAATTCTCCAGTTTGAAACAACCTTCTAAGGAAATATTTCATTCCGTAGAATTTGTATAAACATAGCATAAAAGCACTAATCTACTTCTTTATAACTGGGTCTTATTTTTGCCATACAGTTGAACACTTTGAAATCACTGGATGATATCTAGTTGAAAAAGTAACTTTTTACTAAATGACAACTCTGTAGAAGAGAATATATCCCTTGTCTTCTCGACTTCAAAGACACTTTGTAATTCTTCTGCATCTTTGAAGTCAGACTAACCTTTGGCATCATTTACAATGTAGCCACTGGAAAATTTTTGCGGTCCTGTAGACATAAACAGAATATTTGAAATCCTGCTTTTCCCTAGACCAGGTTTCCTTGGAAATGTGCATTCATCAACCACTTCAAGAAGGCATTTGAATACCTGCATCTCTTTCATTTCGTATCCAACGTTCGCCCCAATTTGCCTTGTTTTCTGTTAGCTTTTTGTCAAGTTTAAGATGCTGATTTTTATTTCCTCATTTTAGAACATTTTATTGATACCATTCATTAATGAAACTTATGCTTTCTCACTTTCATTATGGGAAGTCACATTCACCAAACATGCCCATCATAAAACTTACAATAAAGAAAATCTCATTTGTTTCAGACACTAAAAAGGTTATATATATTTTAGGGAATGGCACACAGAATTAAACACAGAACTAAGTCTCAGCATTATAAGGATGCTAAAATTTAAGTGCTTGTTTTATTTCCTTATTAGGTAAATGATTGAAATTCTCTAGTACTAAATTTTATTACCACTTAGGACAGATCACTTTTAGGCTCCACAGGATGCCAAATTTTCAATGCTAATAATATATTTCCCAGCAGGTAAAAAACTACTTAACTTTACACATACAGATGCTTTATTTTCATCATCAAGCAGACAGCTTACATTCCATGAGTATAAAATATATATACAAGGTAATTCAACACTTGAGTACTGGTATCATTTTTACCATAAAGATCCCAGGGCAGTTTAAAAGCCTAACCTGCTGAGAATGATAGCCAGCAAACTGATAAATTATTTTCCTCTTGAGACAAAATTATGCTAATTTGTCCATTTTTGGCCATCAAGCCCAATTTCATAATGTCACTCTCCTTAACATCTGTTGACTTCCAGGCAGAGAAATTTATCCTGAACACACAGTGAAAGACTTGTCAAGTTGGAAATTGAATTCAGTGGTTATTTCCTATCTGGCATATTAGAGAAATATTTTTAAAGTTGTTCATTTTTTTTTTACTTTGAAGACACAAATATATACATTTTGGATATATTTTCATTCTCATGAATTGGTCATTTTTTACAACATTGGAAATACATTTCTGCTGTTGCCAAGAAACTTGCTTTATTTGCAAAAATGGAGGCCCAGTTGGCTTCTCTGACAATTATACTCAGCTTCTTCAGCTCAAGGGTAGAGCAGAACAAAACACCATAGTATCTGTTCAACCTCATGAAATGTACCATGCAGGGCAGGCTTCTCTGGTTCAATTTTTATTTTTAACTGCGCCATTGTGACTTCAGGGATAACTTTTGTTTGTGATGTTTTAATCAGAACTATACCAATATTTAGGTCTTTTCATCAAGAATATTCTACAGAGCAACTACATTCATTAAATATTTAGTGGAGGAAAATTAACACAATGAATTCCTTCATCCATTTTCTATACAACATGGTTAAACTTTGTTCCATGGTTCCATTTTCTCCATATTCATTTTTAATTTAAGGATCCATTTTCTGCCATATCAAACTTTATCAATCATTAATTTTAACCCCCTGATTGCTTCTCTGTCAATCCTTTCTACTAGGTTCAATTTCCTTGTCAACATTTTTCAGTCCTAAATTTTATAAAGACTGAATGTATTTAAAGTCTTAGTATGTATTCAGTTATTCGTAAGCTAGCTTTTATTATAATCATTGCACACCTCTTCCAGTTAGGAAGAAGAATTAGGTAAATTAATACTACTGTTACTAATGGTATTAATTATGCAAACTGAGAAAACACATGGCTAAATGTAGATAAGCTGTCATTTTAGGGGCAATTATAAGTTATAGCACAATTTATACTGACCAATTTGCTGAAATAAAATGCTAAAAACATCTACATCACTGAATCAGAATATTGATATTTCTTTACTCTCCAGTACCTTAGAGCAGCTATAAATAAAAACCTAAAATTATGCAACTGTAACTCACATCAAACTCTGAAACCTGTTCTGAAACTAACTGCTGCAATGCACTTTGAAATTTATTGCTTTTTTGTATATATGTTATTTTTCAACAAAAAAACAGAAGATGGGTATAATAAAGCAGATAGAATTTAACAAATGAATATGACTGAATCACTACCCTTATATTATTTTTGGTCTCCGGTGTCTTGGAGAAGCCAGAAGAAAAACTGAAAAATTCTGTGGAACTATAACCCATATCAAACTTTAAAATCTGTTGTATTACTATTGTTAAATGTACTTGGACATTTATTGCTTTTTGTACATATTTTATTTTTCACAATAAAGTTTCTTTAAAAAGATCTCTCCTTGTATAAATACCTCTCAGAATTTCATACAGTGGGGTTCTGAATATATCTAAAGGCATATCAAGAAGTACGGAATAAAATCTGTCCATAAGCCTTTTCACGCAATTTGTAAAAATTTCTGTGGTATGACAAAAAAAAAAAAAAAATAACTGGAGTGCTGGAGTAAGAACTTTCTCAGAAATGCTAAGTTTGTGTTACTTTTTAAAATAATATGTATATATATTAATTGCTGCATTTTTTATGTTTTAGGCTCTGGTGAAATGTGTGGAAGATGATGTAAAGTCAGAATGTTTTGTGATTATTATTCTAGACACGAAGTATGTCCATTTATCCTGTAGCACAGTTATATATTAAAAAACACATCTTCACACTTAATTTTACTATCACAAATGTTTAAATCTTGAATTTCTACTAGGAGCCCCCAAAATCGGAATGTGTTGCTTTGCCTAGCACACGCTTTACATCAACGTTTGATCAGTAAAACTAGTGTAATAAATAATTCATTGTGCTAGTTGTGGCATCTTTTAAAGACATTTATCGAGCTCTTTAAAGCACTCTTGGCACAAAAGTTGGTCAGTATATTTAATTATATTAAGCTAATGTTTGATATCATCCATTATAAAGTGTTGGATGACACATGCTTTCCAGGCAGTGATGTTGCTGCTGAAAAACTGTTTTGAATAAAACCATTTACTATGTCCTTTGCCACCAGAATTCACCATTCAACACTTAGTCATTGCATGTTACATAGCAAAACCAGTCTTAGAGAACAAAAAAAAAACAGTCGACAAAAGGAAATCATTTCTTTAACTTGGACTTGTGAAAAAGAACTTCCTGGAGAAATTAGCATTCTACAGAATTTACCTATTTTGATAAAACATGAATGTGGATCAAACCAAAATCTTGATGTTTGTACAAATGTGTTGCACTTTTTAATTTTTCATTTATTTTCACCCTCTGTGTGGCAGAACCATGGAACGGCCAGGAAGAACGGAACTGCCAAAATACGTATAGTGTTTCGTCTGCCAAAGTGAGAATGACTATAGAAACAATGACAGGAGGTTAGCTCTGGTGAGAGTCACAGCATGACTTTATTGATGGAAATGAGTTGTGTATCCACGGTTTCAGGGAGCCTCTCCGAAACCAGCTAAACTTTAAAATTTCACTTTCCTCAGAATTAAAAAGGTGGTGAACATCAGAAGGGACAAGCAAAGAATATGATTAATGAATTTTCTTTAAGTGGAATAAATACTGGTGATTTTTTTTCTTCTTCACCATTTTACTTTCTAAAATGCTATCTTAATTATAATGAAGAAAAATATAGGGGAACCTCATTTAGCAAACGATTATTTTTAATAAAAATTCAGCAAGTTTAGGCTGATTTAAGAAAATTCAAGAGTAAATCTCTTGCTGTTTTTTGTTTTATAATTGAGATGTACTACACATACCATAAAATTCACTATGTTAAAGTGTACAGTGCAATAAATCTTGACAAACATAATGTGTACAGTGCAGCATTTTTGGTATATTCACAAAGTTATACAACCATCATCAGCACTGAATTTCAGAACATTTCTATTTTCCCAAGAAGGAAGCACATATTCTTCAGCAGTCACCTCTACAATCTCTTCTCACTCATCAACTCCTAGCTAAGACTTAATCCACATTTTCTCTGTAAAGATTTGTCTACTCTAGGTATTTTATATATGTGGAATCATACTATATGTGACCTTTTGTGTCTGGCTAAACACAAATCTGTATCTAAAATGCATTAAGAAAGTCATATTTCAGAAAATAGAAAAATTTCAGGGAAAAGCAAGAAATAAAAACTGTGCCCTCAAGGTTGAAAAGAAGCTTCCTGTAGGTAACACAGAAAATATTCAGAGAGACTTTAGTCATGTAGAATCACATCAATCTCCCCGAGCTCATTATTTCCATAAGGAGTAAAAGAATACACAAGCAATTGATGAATAATGCAACTTGTTATTAATAACGTGCTGTTTCTCCAGTCATGTTGCCAATATGTAAATGCAATCCTACAACACAGAGAGCTGAGAGGGAATTATAATGTAAGGGCTGACATTTACTAGGATTTAGCATCCACCTGGCACACCGAATAGATCACTCACTGAACCCAAAGTCAGACACACAGATCAATGAAACAAAATAAAGAGCCCAGAACTTGACTCACACAAACACTGTCAACTGATCTTTTTTCTAAAAAAAAAAAAATTAGACAAGTTGTAGGTTTATAGAAAAATCATGCATAAAATACAGTTCCCATTACCACTTCATTTACTGATTTTTGACCAAGGAACAACTTTAATGGAGAAAGGAGAGTCTTTTCAACAAATGGTGTTGGGTCAAAAAAAAAAAAAAAGAGAGAGAGAGAGAGAATGCAGACACAGAGCACATTTGTCACAGAGATTAACTCAAAATTGATCAGCGTTCTAAATACAAAAATGGCCCTGGCACCGTAGGACCAACAATAACTTCCTGACCAAAATGGGGGAAAGAAATATAACAAAATAAGGTACTAGTGGCTAAGAGAATTCACATAGAGTCGAGAGGCTATTCTGGAGGCTACTCTTATGAAAGCTTTAGCTAGATACTGCTAATTAGCATGGTTTGACTACCCCTAACCAAACCACTGCAGTTAACCCTAGGGCTCTCTCTACTTGAGATTCTACTAAGATTGCTTTCCAGAAACCTACAACCTCCAGTTGGGTTCCTAGGTCAGATAAGTCCCCGGGGCCAGTCTCTCCAAGAACATCAACTAGTTCAACCCCCCTTCCGATATTATCGACACCCCTTTCCAACATGAAAAAGTTAGAATGAGCATAGTCCAAATACTCTCAAAGACTGGGAGAAAGATCAAGGAGGAGGCCAAGTTATAACAGAGAAGATAGGATTTAACAGAAGAATATGACTGCTGAGTCATTATATTGGTATTTCTTTTAGTCTCCAGTGTCTTAGAGCAGCCAGAAGGACAAACCTAAAATTGTGGAACTTTAACCTACAGCAAACTCTGAAATCTGTTCTATAACTACTTGATACAAAGTATTTCAAATGTACTGCTTTTTTGTATGTATGTTATATTTCATAATAAAAAGAACAGTTAAATTCAAAAAAGAAAGCATAGAAAATAAAGTTTTAAAAAAATTGACCATGACATCACATGATACAGCAACTGTGCTCTTAGCTATTCACCCAAATGATCTGAAGACACATATCCACACAAAAACCTGCACGGGAATTTTAGAACAGCTTTAGTTACAATTATCAAAATCGAGAAGCAACCAAAATATTCTTCAACAAGTGAATGGTAAACGAATTGTGGTATACACATACAACAAAATATTATTCAGTGATGATTTAAACAATGGTGCCATCAAACCACAAAAAGACATTGAGTAACCATAAATGCATATTACTAAGTACAAGAAACCAGCCTGAAAAGGCTACATACTGTCGGATACCAATATGACAATGACAAACCAATATGACATTCTGGCCAACCAAAACTATAGAGATTTGGTAAAAGATCGGTGCTTCCCTGAGACTTTGGGAGAATGGAAGACGAATATTTGAAGGCCATGGGACTTTTTTTTTTTTTTTTTTAGAAGGAAGGAAGGATAGAAGGAAGGAAAGGAGGAAGAAAGGGAAACATCTTTAAACATTTTCTTATTTTATTATATTTTGTTTTGTTTTGTTTGTTTTTTACATGGGCTGGGGCCGGGAATCGAACCGGGGTCCTCCGGCATGGCAGGCAAGCACTCTTGCCCGCTGAGCCACCGCGGCCCGCCCACCATGGGACTTTTTAAGGTGGAGAAACTATTCTGTAGAACATAATAAGGGTGGATATATGACACTATACGTCTGTCAAAACCCACATAAGTTTACTATACAAATTACAAACCCTAGCATATTTGATTTAAAAAATACTAGCAGGTTTGAGGATTCATGATGGAAAACACAATGGACATAACAATCTAACCATATTATAAATGTATGAAACAACCTCACTGAGTAAGATGGGGAGTAAAGCACTTATGTGAGTAACTTTGGAAATGGAGACTAAGATTAAAGACAAAAGAAAACATATGTGAGCACTGTACTCTACTTGATAAAGTTATACCTCATGGGAATCTGGGTTAACAATTACAGTACCACTATGTATATCTTGGAATCAAATAATTAGGTTCAAGAACAGAGATTGGGGGGCGGGGGAGCCACGTTTCCCACTGTTGCAGAGTGGGTTGTAACAAGCAAGTGGAAAAGGTTAGGACAATCCATGTGGTACAGGATTAGAGTTACAGATATCAGCAAAATTCACGTTTGGCTTTATATGGATATTGATGCCTAAAAAGAGAAATATTCATAGATATGCGCATATATATATATGGATTAGTAAACTTTGGAAACATGAAATTTAAAATGTATCTAAACTAATCTACAGTTACAGAAGTCAGAAGAGAGGTTATCATTGGTAGGTGATAAGAATGGCTTAAAAGGGGAACAAAGAAAATTCCCAAGGTGAACAAAATGTTCTGTTTCATAAATGAGGTGTTACCTGCACAGGATACATAGGTATAGATAATAGAGCTGTGCAATTAAGATGTGTGCAACTCAAATTACACTTCAATATTTTAATGAATAAATCATTTCAAATTGCAAAAAAGAGGATTCATTTAACAGCAACAGGAACAGCCATCCATCAATGAACTTAAGTTGCTAAGAGAAAGGGATAAAATTCGTACTGGGTCGTTCAAGTCAGACTTACTGCATCCTTGACAGTTGATGCTCTGTACACTACATGGAATATCTGTAATTCTGAGAAATGTTCTTTTACTCTATGCTTTTTTTACTTAACCATGAATGTGTTAAAGGCAAGCATGGATGTAGAAGACTACACTTCTCCAGCAGTTTGCTCTGGGAGCTTTGTTTACTTCAAATAACATACTGAGTGTGGATTGTTCATTCCTTATCAGGCTTCCATTCAGCTTTAGTGACCGTGAAAAAGAAATTCAAAGAGAAGTATACATTTCCACTGAGTTTACAAAATGAAAATCAGTAAAGTATCCTATTCATTTGGATAGTTCATTTTTTATCAAAGTTGATACATTCGAATTCAAAGTTTAAAAAAAAAACAAAAAACACCTTATAACATGTGCCAGCTGGAAGCTATTACGTACCCCAGAAAAGCCATGTCCTTTAATTCTTATTCAATATTGCTGGGGTAGGGGGATTTTTTATTGCTTCCATGGAGATGTGCCCCACCCAATTGTGGGTAATAACTTTTGATTAGATAGTTTCCATGGAGATGTGTCTTCTCCCATTAAAGGTGGGGTTGCTGACTGGAGCCCTTTAAGAGGGAATCATTTTGGAAAACACTACAGAGCCACCAGAAAGGGCAGAGTCCCAGGGAAGTCACTAAAGAGAAAGCCAGCAGATCTCACTATGTGCCTTTCCAGCTGAGAGAGAAACCCTGAACATCATCAGCCTTCTTGAACCAAGGTATCTTTTCCTGGATGCCTTAGATTGCACATTTTAACATCCTTGCTTTAATTTGGACATTTTCACCCTTGCTTTAATTTGGACATTTTCAGCCTTAGAACTGTTAACTTGCAACTTAATAAATTCCCCCTTTTTAAAAAACTTTTTTTATTAATTAAAAAAATTAACAAAACATTTAGACATCATTCCATTCTACATATACAATCAGTAATTCTTAATATCATCACATAGTTGCATATTCATCATTTCTTAGTACATTTGCATTGATTTAGAAAAAGAAATAAAAAGACAACGGAAAAATAAATAAAATGATAATACAGAAAAAAAAGACTATACATACCATACCCCTTACCCCTCGCTTTCATTTACCACTAGCATTTCAAACTGAATTTATTTTAACATTTGTTCCCCCTATTATTTATTTTTATTTCATATGTTCTACTCTTCTGTTGATATAGTAGCTAAAAGGAGCATCAGACATAAGGTTTTCACATTCACAGAGTCTCATTGTGAGAGCTATATCATTGTTCAATCATCATCAAGAAACATGGCTACTGGAACACAGCTCTACATTTTCAGGCAATTCCCTCCAGCCTCTCTACTACATCTTGAACAACAAGGTGATATCTACTTAATGCGTAAGAATAACCTCCAGGATAAAATCTCGAATAAATTCCCCTTTTTAAAAGTATTTCTGGTATACTCCATTCTGGCAGTTTACAAACTAGAAATAGTAACCCTGAGAGTAAACTCAATACCTAAGAAGACAGGAAGTTGAATTTACCTTAATTTCCGCACCTACCATTTCTTCCCTGACAGCACAGCAGTCACTGCCCTATAACTTCAACTTCCGCTTAGGGACAGACATTTCGGGCTCTCAGAGTTTTTACTCCCTCAACCTAAGGGCCTTGGTTTAAAACACAAAGGGTTCTAGAAGAAAAGAACAGTATGATCTTCACTTATAAAGTAAACAATGGTAACTTCCTGTCTTGGTTTACCAGAGCTCCTATGACAAACAGCACAAATGGGCTGGCTTAAACAACAAGCATTCATGAGCTCATGGTTTGGAAGGCTAAGAAGCCCAAAATAAAGATGGTGGACAGCAAGGCCATGCTTTCTGCTGGGATCAGTAGCATTCTGGTGGCATCAATCCTCCATTTTATGGTGATGTCTCTGGCTTCTGGCTTCTTCCTGTGGTTTTCTCTGACTGCCCAGATTTCTAAGACCTACCCTTATTCAGTAGCACCACACCTTAACTTATTTCACGTATTCCAAAGTACCTATTTACAAATGGGTTAACAGCCACAGGATCTGAACACATCTTTTATGGGTACATGATTCAATCACCAACACTTCTTAAAAAACTTCTGGGTTTCATTCAAAAAGTCCTCAAATATAACTCACTAAGGCTAGATCTGGGAAAATAGAATACAGATTGATAGAAGTGGATGAGAGTTTGAAAAACTCACTTGAACATCTGGAAGCAAAGCCTGAGAAAACGAGGAGACCCCAATTAAGGACAAGCTAGTGTGATGGCCACAATATACATACTGCCCAAATCTATGGAAGGAAAAATGTGGAGGTGTTACTGAATTTGGGGAGAAAAATGAAAAATTTTTGGCAGATTGTAGACTTTAAGGATTTTTTTTCTTTTCTTATAATAATTTGGCTCTTAATTTAAATCACTTTTTTAACCAAAGAAAGTTTGAAGAACACATGTTTTCTGACAAGACAGAATTCTACAATATTCAGAGTTCTAACAGTATTCTCCTCCTACTGAGCCAAGCAGTATGGTCTCAAGAAAGTTCTGAATTAATTCTTCTTTGAGTGGTTGAAGTCTCTCATCACACACACTTCTTCAGAGAAAAATGCAAAAGGGAACCTTAAATGTATGGATTTTCCAAAATGCCATATGTTGCCTGCCCCTGTATCGGGGCAAATATAAAATTAACGACCAAAAGAAAATACTAACTGGCACCTGGTTATTATTTCTGCCTTTCAGTTGGCAAATTTTTACCCTAAATATCTTATCGACATAAGACAGAAATGCCAGTTGAAAGTTCACAGAATGATCTACCAGTTCAGCCAGTGGGTTAAAATGGAAGCCAAGCATTTTATAGAAGCTTGATAGGGAAGATGAGGTATATCCTAGACATGAGCAAATCCTCTTAGTTTTGCCTCTGGAATATCTTTCAAATCCATCTCCTCCAACCCAACTTCATCTCTACCACTCACAAAAGGGGGAATGAAATAGATGCTTAAATCAGATCCCTGATTCCACTCCACTTGGCTACCGCTTAGCAGCCCTGGTCACTTTTTTAAGCCATTCATTGATAACCCACCCATTTGAAATTATTTAATGAGTCCCACTGGAAACTCTTTAGTATGCCTGCAAAATCTGTGGGGTTTTTTTCCTCCAGGCAATACCATCCTGTCAGACTAGATTCTGATCTTATCAGTCACCACACACTCTCACATTACACAAATGTGGGATTAAAAGAAAATTACTTGGAGCATGACCATTTGTGATGTCCTAACTCAAACAATGAGAGCATGTTTTTACAAGTGGAATTTATTATGTAATGTTTAATGACTCTAGACAACATAAGTAATACATGTAATAAATTATGAACCACAAGAATAAGATGAAATCTTACTGACCTACCAAAGACCCAGGAATCTAAATTTATCTCTGTACTCCTCTTTATCACACCATCCTCTCACTACCCTGTATGCTGAATTTTAAGTTTTTCATTGTCCTGTTTTATAAAACAGAGTTGAATTACATGTGTATTTGTCCCTAAATGTAGTTCTGCTTTGTTTTGTAGGTTTTTCAAATCAATCTCATTTATGTGTATAGGTTTTGCTGAGGTGTGTATTATTTAAGTGTACAGTTCAATGAGTGTTGGCAAATGTATATGCTTAACGTAACAACTACGATAATCAGAAAGAAAATATGTCCATCACTTCAAAATATTTTTCATCCTCCTACTTAACTGCTACTACCTCCAGGAGCTTATTGACAAATGATTCCCAGTAACATCAATCACCAGGAAAATGCAAATTAAGACCATAAAAGATATCATCACATTGACCAAAATGGTTAAAGTTAAAAAGATTTACATATTAGGGTTGACAAGGAGATTGAGTGATTGAGACTCCCAAGTCTTGCGGTGGGTATATAAAATGCCAAGACCACTTCTGGAAAAAATGTTGACACTGTCTTAAGTTAAACATGCACTTACTACACAGCCCAGCAATTTTACTCCTCAAAGAAATGAGAATACATGCCCTCATATATGCATGAACGTTCACAGCCACAAACCAGAACAAATAACAACACCTATCAAGACGAGAGTGAATAAATAAATTGTGGTATTTTTACAAACTAAAGCAATCAGCAGCAGTAAAAACGAAGAAACCACTGTTACAGAATCTCAAAATTATGCTGAATAAAAGAAGACAGATATAAATGAGCACCTACTCTATAATTTCATTTATAATAATTTACAAAACCAGTCAAGCTAACCTATACAAACACAAAGCATATAGTTGTATTTGTTTTTGTGCTCTACAAAGAAAAAACAAAAAAGAATCATACTATATGTGATGTTCAGTGAATTGACTACTTTCACGTAACATCAAATTTCTAAGAAATTATTACATGTTACTAAAATTCACTGCAGTTTATTGTGTAATACCTCACCGAGTAAACAGGTTATATTTCGCTCATGGGTCTGAGTTTACTGCCCCTCTCTTAAGCTTTTATCTCAATGCTGAAGATTCCAGACTACATATTCTACCACAGACTGTACAGCCCTCAAAGTCTAAAATGTTTCCTAGCTGGCCCATTACAGAAAGTATGCTGACCCCTGGATCAGGTGAAAAAAACCACTCAACATATCACACACTGAAGTCATGAATGGCCTGCTGGCTACCCTGAACAACCTTCTATTGCATTTAAAATAATTCTCATCTTTTAGCCTCTGCAGACCAGATGTGAAAGGCTTTGTGACAATCACGTTTTTGTTTTTTTTTTAAATATAACAAACACAAACATTCTTAACATACGATCATTCCATTTTACATATATAATCAGTAATTCACAATATCATCACATAGTTGTATATTCATCATCATGATGATTTCTCAGAACATTTGCACCAATTCAGAAAAAGAAATAAAAAGAAAACAGAAAAAAATTCTTATATACCATACCCCTTACCCCCTCCCTTTCATTGATCACTAACATTTCAATCTATTAAATTTATTTTAACATTTGTTCCCCCTATTATTTTTATTCCATATGTTTTACTCACCTGTCGATAAGGTAGATAAAAGGAGCACCAGACACAAGGTTTTCACAATCACACAGTCATATTGCAAAAGTTATATCATTATTACAATCATCTTCAAGAAACATGGCTACTGGAACACAGCTCTACATTTTCAGGCAATTCCCTCCAGCCTCTCCATTACATCTTAACTAACAAGGTGACAACTATTCAATGCATAAGAATAACCTCCAGGATAACCTCTCAACTCTGTTTGGAATCTCTCAGCCACTGACAGTTTATTTTGTCTCATTTCACTCTTCCCCCTTTTGGTCGAGAAGGTTTTCTCAATCCCTTGATGCTGAGTCTTAGCTCATTCTAGGATATCTGTTCCACATTGCCAGGAAGGTCCACACTCCTGGGAGTCATGTCCCATGCAGAGAAGGGGAGGGTGGTGAGTTTGTTTGCCGTTTTGGCTGAAAGAGAGAGGTCACATCTGGGCAACAAAAGAGGTTCTCTTGGGGGTGACTCTTAGGCCTAATTTTAAGTAGGCTTAGCCTATCCTTTGCGGGGTTACGTCCTATATGAACAAACCCCAGAATTGGGGGCTCAGCCTATTGATTTGGTTGTCCCCAATGCTTGTGAGAATATCAAGAATTCTCCACTTGGGCAAGTTGAATTTTCCCCCTTTCTTGCCATTCCCCCAAAAAGATTTTGCAAATACTTTTTTTTCACTGTTCAAATCACTCTGGGACAATCACAACTTTTACCAAGCCAGGCAGCTGTTTCAGCCCTGGCTAGAGCTTGGGGTTCTTTTAGGTTTGGATGAAATCAGGAGACCCCAAACAGAACCTCACTGATATTCTAGGTACCATCCAAGAAGAAATGGAGCCCAGGGTGCAAGCAACTGGATGTGTTCACTCATTAGAATATGCTCCTAAGACAACACTTAATGCAGAAAATAAATTTCTTGGGATGTTTTTCCTTTCTGTTCTTTTTTCCTTAGATTTAATTTTAAGCAAACTATTATTCATACCAGTGAATGTGCCCATTTTTTGAGTCATCTTCCCAGAATATGAAATTACCCACCTTTGTTAAGGTTTGTAAGAGGGTTTTAAACCCAGAACAGACTTCTTTTCTTTCCTTAAGACTTTTAAGAAAAATATTAGCAAAGCAATCTTGAAAGCCCCCTTCTTCTCCTGGCTTAATAACAAAACTGCCTTCTACACACTTTCTTCTATACCTCAAGAAAAGCATTCAGGACAAAGCGGGTATCTGGCATTTGGCCAGAGAAGTTCCATCAGGTTAGGGAAAAGAAACTACCCGCGAGACAGTGCTCTCAAAATTTTAAATCCATGATCTGTACTTCCCTGGGAATTGTTAAAGAGGGATATCTTTCCATTCAGATTTTTTTTTTCTTAAATACAACCTAAAGAGGAAGGCTCTAAAGCAATTATCATTTTTAAAAGGGGGCAGGGGTTGGGAAAGTTGTTTTCTAGCGTCTCACTCTAACAGCCTCCAGAGAGAAAAATACATGTCTTAATAGAACTTAATCTCCACCCTGTGCTTTCCGTTCAGCCGGACAAGACTGCAAAGCTTCGGAACCTGGCAATGTCTCTACTGAAGGAGCTGTGTTTGTCACACTGAAAAGGAAACCAAATTAAGAGGCAAAACTATTCCAGACCTCAATACCAAGATATCTCCAAATAAATGTGTCCAGTTTCTCAAATCCCCTGATAACACAGGAGGAGGTTGGCAGCACCTCACCCATAATCTAAGAATGTGAGTGTCGACATGAGGGAAAACTCGGCCCTTGTTGTGGCTGCCACTTGGACCACAATAACAAAAATGCTGGCGGTGGTGACATTCTCAAATTACACACCACACAGCTCTAAGGGTTTTCATTAACCAGCTCTCCAAGTTCCAAGGACAATGCCAATGAAAATATGAGTCATCCTTTTCCATGTTCATTGTGTCCTTTCCCGGTTGGTGTTTCAGCACTGTAGCCCCTATTATCTGACACAAAACTCACAACTCACCTGCAAGGTAGATAGGAAATGTATGCCAGTTTATAGAGGCGAAAACAAGACAGAGAAGACAAATCAATAGCTTCAGAATAAAGATCACCAAACTCCCAGCTCAGGACACAACTGGCTAAGCAAATCCTGGCACTTGATTTGGCAGGAAGTTTGCTGCTGCTTCTGTATGCTGAGAAAAGGATGTGAAATGCTAGTTTGCCTGCTGGAAGGAGAGAGAATCCCAGAATTATCTTTTCCCTTGCTTAAATCTCAGATACAGGACATTCTCAACTGTTGTTTCTCTAGAGAGCGTGGAGGAGGGAGCTGCAATTTTGATCTGATGAGAAGATTTTTACATGTTGGACTCAGGAGACAAGGGGACATTCAGTGTCAGGTCCCCGGCCGGCGAGGGGGACAGGGGGAGAGAGAAAGAGACGCAGACAAACGAACCGAGCGACAAACACGGGTCTGAGACACGCGGGCGGTTGTAAGCACAGACCTTTACTGGAGCTAAGCTTGTATTCCCTATGGCAGATTCGGCGCGGGCCAAAGTACCCTGCGGGAGGACAACCTCTATGCGGCCGTCAGGTGCGGCTCCCTGTGGATCGTCCTACCCCACTCCGTCCGGGCAACATCTTATGTACCTAATTCACACCCAATAGGCTATCGCCACGTATACAAGGGTGATTGGTAGATAGGGTTGGCGGGCGCGTATGTCATAAGCGGAAGCAGGATGTGGGCGCCATCTTGGCTCACTCGATGGGCGGGGGGGAACTCTAGAGCAGGCTGCAGCGTGTCCACTAGGCCTGACCCGGGAGGCGGCTCTCCACAGGAAGATCCTTTTTTGTCTCTAAATTATTTTATGATATTAGAGCGCTTTCTTATAAATAGTGTTTGCTCTTATGCGCTCCTATTTACTGAGCAGCATGTCAACGCTCGCTCCCATTCAGTCCTAATCCCCATTCTTGCCCAAAACACAAACACACACAAGCAGACACAGCTGCCTGTTTTAACCATTCCTTAGTACATCAAACTGATTAAGGCATGCGGGGTAGGAACAGGAAGTAGCAGACTTTTCCCAAGTCTTTAGGCTCCAAACTTCTCTCCACCAGAATGCAATTTGCACAATTCACCAGGACTGGCTAGCATGACTTGTTTAAACATCAAACAATCTGAGAAGTGTTAGTGGTGATCATTATATATACATTCCACCAGGCCCAGCATTCTCGATAGGCTGCTGTCCTGTTTCTGGGCTCTGAAATCTACATTGGGATTTGGCCTTCCACCTCTTCATAGGAGAGGAAATTCTTCCTGTGCTATTTTCTGTCTGCAGAAGAATCAATATACCAACTATAAAGAAAGCCATCACTTACTCCCTACAAATGCTCCTCTCTCCATCTTCTATACTCTGTGAAAATTTACCACTTTTTTGACATGGGACTTATTTTTTGTTTTATTCTTATTTGTTTTTTATTTTTTTATTATTTTTTTTATTAACGGAAAGAAAGAAAAAAAAAGAAATTAACACAACATTTAGAAATCATACCGTTCTACATATGCACTCAGTAATTCTTAACATCATCACATAGATGCATGATCATCGTTTCTTAGTACATTTGCATCGGTTTAGAAGAACTAGCAACACAACAGAAAAAGATATAAAATGTTAATATAGAGAAAAGAAATAAAAGTTGTAATAATAGTAAAAAACAACAAAAAAAACCCCTATAGCTCAGATGCAGCTTCATTCAGTGTTTTAACAGGATTACTTTACAATTAGGTATTATTGTGCTATCCATTTTTGAGTTTTTGTATCTAGTCCTGTTGCACAGTCAGTATCCCTTCCGCTTCAATTACCCATTATCTTACCTGTTTCTAACTCCTGCTGGACTCTGTTACCAATGACATATTTCAAGTTTATTCTCGAATGTACGTTCACATCAGTGGGACCATACAGTATTTGTCCTTTAGTTTTTGGCTGGACTCACTCAGCATAATATTCTCTAGGTCCATCCATATTATTACATGCTTCATAAGTTTATCTTGTTTTAAAGCTGCATAATATTCCATCGTATGTATATACCACAGTTTATTCAGCCATTCTTCTGTTGATGGACATTTTGGCCATTTCCATCTCTTTGCAATTGTAAATAACGCTGCTATAAACATTGGTGTGCAAATGTCCGTTTGTGTCTTTGCCCTTAAGTCCTTTGAGTAGATACCCAGCAATGGTATTGCTGGGTCGTATGGCAATTCTATATTCAGTTTTTTGAGGAACCGCCAAACTGCCCTCCACACTGGTTGCACCATTTGACATTCCCACCAACAGTGGATAAGTGTGCCTCTTTCTCCGCATCCTCTCCAGCACTTGTCATTTTCTGTTTTGTTGATAATGGCCATTCTGGTGGGTGTGAGATGATATCTCATTGTGGTTTTGATTTGCATTTCTCTAATGGCCAGGGACATTGAGCATTTCTTCATGTGCCTCTTGGCCATCCGTATATCCTCTTCTGGTAGGTATCTGTTCAAGTCTTTTTCCCATTTTGTAATTGGGTTGGCTGTCTTTTTGTTGTTGAGTTGAACAATCTCTTTATATATTCTGGATACTAGACCTTTATCTGATATGTCATTTCCAAATATTATCTCCCATTGTGTAGGCTGTCTTTCTACTTTCTTGATGAAGTTCTTTGATGCACAAAAGTGTTCAATTTTGAGGAGCTCCCATTTATTTCTTTCTTTCTTCAGTGCTCTTGCTTTAGGTTTAAGGTCCATAAAACCACCTCCAGTTGTAAGATTCATAAGATATCTCCCTACATTTTCCTCTAACTGTTTTATGGTCTTAGACCTAATGTTTAGATCTTTGATCCATTTTGAGTTAACTTTTGTATAAGGTGTGAGATGCGGGTCTTCTTTCATTCTTTTACATATGGATATCCAGTTCTCTAGGCACCATTTATTGAAGAGACTGTTCTGTCCCAGGTGAGTTGGCTTGACTGCCTTATCAAAGATCAAATGTCCATAGATGAGAGGGTCTATATCTGAGCACTCTATTCGATTCCATTGGTCGATATATCTATCTTTATGCCAATACCATGCTGTTTTGACCACTGTGGCTTCATAATATGCCTTAAAGTCCGGCATCGCTAGACCTCCAGCTTCGTTTTTTTTCCTCAAGATGTTTTTAGCAATTCGGGGCAACCTGCCCTTCCAGATAAATTTGCTTATTGGTTTTTCTAATTCTGAAAAATAAGTTGTTGGGATTTTGATTGGTATTGCATTGAATCTGTAGATCAGTTTAGGTAGGATTGACATCTTAATTATATTTAGTCTTCCAATCCATGAACACGGTATGCCCTTCCATCTAGTTAGGTCTTCTGTGATTTCTTTTAGCAGTTTTTTTGTAGTTTTCTTTATATAGGTTTTTTGTCTCTTTGGTTAAATTTATTCCTAGGTACTTTATTCTTTTAGTTGCGATTATAAATGGGATTCGCTTCTTGATATCCCCCTCAGCTTGTTCATTACTAGTGTATAGAAAAGCTACAGATTTTTGAATGCTGATCTTGTAGCCTGCTACTTTGCTGTACTCATTTATTAGCTCTAGTAGTTTTGTTGTGGATTTTTCTGGGTTTTCGACATATAGTATCATATCGTCTGCAAACAGTGATAGTTTTACTTCTTCCTTTCCAATTTTGATGCCTTGTATTTCTTTTTCTTGCCTAATTGCTCTGGCTAGAACTTCCAACACAATGTTGAATAATAGTGGTGACAGTGGACATCCTTGTCTTGTTCCTGATCTTAGGGGGAAAGTTTTCAATTTTTCCCCATTGAGGATGATATTAGCTGTGGGTTTTTCATATATTCCCTCTATCATTTTAAGGAAGTTCCCTTGTATTCCTATCCTTTGAAGTGTTTTCAACAGGAAAGGATGTTGAATCTTGTCAAATGCCTTCTCTGCATCAATTGAGATCATCATGTGATTTTTCTGCTTTGATTTGTTGATGTGGTGTATTACATTAATTGATTTTCTTATGTTGAACCATCCTTGCATACCTGGGATGAATCCTACTTGGTCATGATGTATAATTCTTTTAATGTGTTGTTGGATACGATTTGCTAGAATTTTATTGAGGATTTTTGCATCTGTATTCATTAGAGAGATTGGTCTGAAGTTTTCTTTTTTTGTAATATCTTTGCCTGGTTTTGGTATGAGGGTGATGTTGGCTTCATAGAATGAATTAGGTAGTTTTCCCTCCGCTTCGATTTTTTTGAAGAGTTTAAGAAGAGTTGGTACTAATTCTTTCTGGAATGTTTCATAGAAGTCACATGTGAAGCCGTCTGGTCCTGGACTTTTCTTTTTAGGGAGCTTTTGAATGACTAATTCAATCTCTTTACTTGTGATTGGTTTGTTGAGGTCATCTATGTCTTCTTGAGTCAAAGTTGGTTGTTCATGTCTTTCCAGGAACCCGTCCATTTCCTCTAAATTGTTGTATTTATTAGCGTAAAGTTGTTCATAGTATCCTGTTATTACCTCCTTTATTTCTGTGAGGTCAGTGGTTATGTCTCCTCTTCCATTTCTGATCTTATTTATTTGCATCCTCTCTCTTCTTGTTTTTGTCAATCTTGCTAAGGGCCCATCAATCTTACTGATTTTCTCATAGAACCAACTTCAGGTCTTATTGATTTTCTCTATTGTTTTCATGTTTTCAATTTCATTTATTTCTGCTCTAATCTTTGTTATTTCTTTCCTTTTGCTTGCTTTGGGATTAGTTTGCTGTTCTTTCTCCAGTTCTTCCAAGTGGACAGTTAATTCCTGAATTTTTGCCTTTTCTTCTTTTCTGATATAGGCATTTAGGGCAATAAATTTCCTTCTTAGCACTGCCTTTGCTGCATCCCATAAGTTTTGATATGTTGTGTCTTCATTTTCATTCACCTCGAGGTATTTACTAATTTCTCTAGCAATTTCTTCTTTGACCCACTCGTTGTTTAAGAGTGTGTTATTGAGCCTCCATGTATTTGTGAATTTTCTGGCACTCCGCCTGTTATTGATTTCCAACTTCATTCCTTTATGATCCGATAAAGTATTGTGTATGATTTCAATCTTTTTAAATTTGTTAAGACTTGCTTTGTGACCCAGCATATGGTCTATCTTTGAGAATGATCCATGAGCACTTGAAAAAAAAGGTGTATTCTGCTGTTGTGGGATGTATTGTCCTATAGATGTCTGCTAAGTCTAGCTCATTTATAGTAATATTCAGATTCTCTATTTCTTTATTGATCCTCTGTCTAGATGTTCTGTCCACTGATGAGAGTGGTGAATTGAAGTCTCCAACTATTATGGTATTTGTGTCTATTTCCCTTTTCAGTGTTTGCAGTGTATTTCTCACGTATTTTGGGGCATTCTGGTTCGGTGCGTAAATATTTATGATTGTTATGTCTTCTTGTTTAATTGTTCCTTTTATTAGTATATAGTGTCCTTCTTTGTCTCTTTTAACTGCTTTACATTTGAAGTCTAATTTGTTGGATATTAGTGTAGCCACTCCTGCTCTTTTCTGGTTGTTATTTGCATGAAATATCTTTTCCCAACTTCTCACTTTCAACCTGTATTTATCTTTGGGTCTAAGATGTGTTTCCTGTAGACAGCATATAGAAGGATCCTGTTTTTTAATCCATTCTGCCAGTCTATGTCTTTTGATTCGGGAATTCAGTCCATTACCATTTAGAGTTATTACTGTTTGGATAATATTTTCTTCTACCATTTTGCCTTTTGTATTATATATATCATATCTGACTTTCCTTCTTTCTACACTCTTCTCCATATCTCTCTCTTCTGTCTTTTTGTATCTGACTCTAGTGCTCCCTTTAGTATTTCTTGCAGAGCTGGTCTCTTGGTCACAAATTCTCTCAGTGACTTTTTGTCTGAGAATGTTTTAATTTCTCCCTCATTTTTGAAGGACAATTTTGCTGGATATAGGAGTCTTGGTTGGCAGTTTTTCTCTTTTAGTAACTTAAATATATCATCCCATTGCCTTCCAGCTTCCATGGTTTCTGCTGAGAAATCTACACATAGTCTTATTGGGTTTCCTTTGTATGTGATGGATTGCTTCTCTCTCACTGCTTTCAAGATCCTCTCTTTCTCTTTGACCTCTGACATTCTAACTAATAAGTGTGTTGGGGAATGCCTATTTGGGTCTAATCTCTTTGGGGTGCGCTGCACTTCTTGGATCTGTAATTTTAGGTCTTTCGTAAGAGTTGGGAAATTTTCAGTGATAATTTCTTCCATTAGTTTTTCTCCTCCTTTTCCCTTCTCTTCTCCTTCTGGGACACCCACAACACGTATATTTGTGCAGTTCATATTGTCTTTGAGTTCCCTGATACCCTGTTCGAATTTTTCCGTTCTTTTCCGGATACTTTCTGTTTCTTTTTGGAATTCAGATGTTTCATCCTCCAAATCACTAATTCTATCTTCTGTCTCTTTAAATCTGTCATTGTAGGTATCCACTGTTTTTTCCACCTTTTCTACTTTATCCTTCACTTCCATAAGCTCTGTGATTTGTTTGTTCAGGTTTTCTATTTCTTCTTTTTGATCAGCCCATGTCTTCTTCATGTCCTCCCTCAATTTATCGATTTTGTTTTTGAAGGTTTTCCATTTCTGTTCGTATATTCAGCATTACTTGTTTCAGCTCCTGTATCTCATTTGAACTACTGGTTTGTTCCTTTGACCGGGCCATATTTTCAATTTTCTGAGCGTGATCCGTTATCTTCTGCTGGTGTCTGGGCATTTAGTCAGATTTCCCTGAGTGTTGGACCCCACAGGTTGAAAGATTTTTCTGTGAGATCTCTGGGTTCTGTTTTTCTTATCCTGCCCAGTAGGTGTCGCTCGTGGCACACGTTTGTCTACGGGATCCACCAGTAATAATTGCTGTGGGTCCTTTAAGTCTGGAAAACTCTCGCCGTAGGGGAGGTTTGGCAGTCGAAGCGTCTTGGAAGAGTGCCAGCCGGCCCTGGGGTCCAAGCGCGGGGAGGGTCGTCGGCCGCTGCAGCACGTGAGAGCATCCGACCGAATTTCCTAGGCGGCCCGGGGCGCCAAGTGTGGCAGACGGGTGCCAGCTGTCGCAGCCCGGGAGAGTGCACTGTTCCCAGCCGGACCAAGGAGTCAAGTGTTTGGAAGGGACCCCCTGGTCACCGTTCTCCACAGTCTGGGGATTTCCGACCCAACTCTCTCAGTTGGTCTGGGTGGCCTCGCGTGGTGGGCATGCCAGCCGCCGTGGCCCAATGGGACCGCCTCCCCAATTCTGCCAGCTGGCCTGGGAAGGAGGAAGGGAGGGACTCCGGCCGCTTGTCGTCCCGCCCAGGAAAGCCCGCGTCCCTCGGTGATCTCACCGGAGCTGGTTCTCCCAGACAGTCAGCCGTTCCAGAATGGGGTACGCTGTCCCTTTGATCTCCGTCGTGGCTCCGGGAGCTGCTCTGTATTGTCTCCACTCCCCCAGTAGCTGTTCTGGAGGAGGAAACGTGAGGGTGGCAAGGCTGTCGATGCTGGTGGCGGAGGAGCCAGTGAAGGCGGAAGAGGGCACCGTGGTGGTTTGAGAGCCGCCGGAGCAGGAAGGGGAAGAGGGGAGAAGGAGGGCGGGCGGGTCGGCTTCTGCGGGGCGTGGGCGCCGTGCGGCAGGCCGGCGGACAAGGAGGGGAGAAGGAGGGCGGGCGGGTCGGCTGCTGCGGGGTGTGGGCGCTTCGCGGCCGGCCGGTGGACAAGGAGGAGAGAAGGAGGGTGGGCGGGTCGGCTGCTGCGGGGCGTCTATTTTTATTTTTTATTAATTAAAAAAAATTAACTAACACAACATTTAGAAATCATTCCATTCTACATATGCAATCAGTAATTCTGTTTTTATTAATTAAAAAAATTAACTAACAATATTTAGAAATCATTCCCTTCTACATATGCAATCAGTAATTCTTAATATCATCACATTGATGTATGATCATTTCTTAGTACGTCTGAATCGATTTAGGAAAAGAAATAGCAAGACAACAGAAAAAGAAATAAAATGACAATATAGAGAAAAAAATAAAAATAAAAAATACCAAAAAAAAAAAAAAACCTATAGCTCAGATGCAGCTTCATTCAGTGTTTTAACATAACTACATTACAATTACGTATTATTGTGCTGTCCATTTTTGAGTTTTTGTATCTAGTCCTGTTGCACAGTCTGTATCCCTTCAGCTCCAATTACCCATTATCTTACCCTATTTCTAACTTCTGATGGTCTCTGTTACCAATGACATATTCCAAGTTTATTCTCGAATGTCGGTTCACATCAGTGGGACCATACAGTACTTGTCCTTTAGTTTTTGGCTAGTTTCACTCGGCATAATGTTCTCTAGGTCATCCATGTTATTACATGCTTCATAAGTTTATTCTGTCTTAAAGCTGCATAATATTCCATCGTATGTATATACCACAGTTTGTTTAGTCACTCGTCTGTTGATGGACATTTTGGCTGTTTCCATCTCTTTGCAATTGTAAATAATGCTGCTATAAACACTGGTGTGCAAATGTCCGTTTGTGTCTTTGCCCTGATTTCCTCTGAGTAGATACCTAGCAATGGTATTGCTGGGTCATATGGCAATTCTATATTCAGCTTTTTGAGGAACCGTCAAACTGCCTTCCACAGTGGTTGCACCATTTCACATTCCCACCAACACGTGGATAAGTGTGCCTCTTTCTCCACATCCTCTCCAGCACTTGTCATTTTTTGTTTTGTTGATAATGGCCATTCTGGTGGGTGTAAGATGATAGTTCATTGTGGTTTTGATTCGCATTTCTCTAATGACCGGGACTTATTTTTAAGTTTTTATTTTTTATCTTTCAAGCATTTTCAGGAAATTTCTTGCTAGGCAAGCAAATACAATCCTACACATATGCTCCCTTTAGTCAATAAAAACTACCCCATAATTCTGCATATCATCTTGAAATTTTTCTTGAAAATGTGTCATTACATGGTTTGTCCCTGTTGCAATATATGCTTTGAAGTAGAACAAAATCTTCTCTTCTACTTTTTGAATGATGTTTGGCATCAGTTTTCAGTAAACTTATTTATTTCTGTAGTTTTGTTTTATTGAAGTCCAAAGTTGGACCATGGCATAATTTAATAACAGAAGAATGTGGGACACTATGAAAAATGCTTGAGAAATTTCGGTGTGAGGAGTCACTATTTAGACACTAACTTCCAAATTCCAATGACTCTGCCTCTTCTCACAGAATCCTTCTCAGCAAGATACTGCTGGTAAATTAAAAGAAATTTCAGAATCCAAAAATACTTCCACCCACCCTAACGGGGTCATAAGCTGAGGGTAAACAATCACTGGAACCCCATGAAAGCTTGGGCAGATTTTGAGACATTTAATTTTTAGACGCTTATCAAAGTGGTGAGTGAACTCAAATCACAATTTTATGTAGGAATGGTTATATATGTGAGCAAATAATACTAAACACTCAGAAAAAATCGAGTGCATGGGAAACTGATGTAATCTGATTAAGGCTGGTGGATGTGAGTTGCCTGGTTGTGACATGGTACCATTGTTATTGAAGATGTTATCCTTGGAGGAAACCTGATGAAGTGTACACAGGATCTCTCTGTATTATTTCTTACAATTGGATGTGAATCTACAATTACCGCAAAACACAAAATAATTAATTAAAGAAAATATATGAAGGAAGGCAGAAAGACAGCAAGGGGATTCATGGCCCTGAAAGCACTTGTAATTGTCCATACATGGTAGACAAGTCGAGAAGATGGGTGTGGTTTTCAAGAGCCAAGGAACAGAAAGGAGAGGAGTGACAGAAGGTGGAAAATGTCTATGCATTAATGAAGACAGAGTAATGATTATTAGAATAACCAGCCCATGATTATGAGAATAAAGACAACATCTCCAGGGTGTTCCTTCCTTTCACACAGACACCCAACGTTGGAGCCTGATTTAAAGAGAAATCATCAGCAGTTGTCTTATTAGTACCACCACTAAAATGGAATCGTAAGTCTCCCATGTTGCTTTTTTGTACAGCTGTGAAAATGTTAAGTCTGACTTATGAAATGATCAAAACTAAATTTATTTAAAGGTTGTGACTTGCTGCTCCTTTTATAAAACCGACCCTAGGATCATAATGCTAATAAGGCTTTATTTTAAATTATGAAGAACAGGTTAAAAAAAAAAAAAGAAACAGTCACAATAGACAAGTAGACTAATTTCTGTCTAGTGCTATGTCAAGCCTAGAATCACGTTTTAGTTCCTTTTTTAGAGAATCTGACATCTTTGATCTCCTTTTTCCTGAGGATCTTTTTCTTCGTAAGTGAAGCTGGAGTTCTGGACATCCTTCATCTGCCTTCTAGACTGATTTTCTACTCGAGAGGGTGACCCAAGTAGAACACAAGGACAGGCTCTCTTTCTCAGAACATTTTTGAAATTTAGGCACTTTACTGCTTGTTTTGGCGATTCATGCTTGCTGCAACCAACATTTACATATTTCACTGTGATCTCAGTGTTGGGAAGCATTCTATTGTCTTGCAGATTCAGTTATATTTTATCATTTCATGTCTCCCGTTCTTAGTTCACACTGCTAAAAGACAGAAAGTGTGTGTGTATGAGTGTACAGTCTCACTAATCGTGCTTTGATTCCAAAACACCAATATTGCTAATATTAAGATGTTTAGTTTGGCTGATGAAATAGGATAGGTTAAAGAAAAGTAAAATAGGCCAGCTTTCGTTTCTCTAATTACAGCCCTTGCTAAATCACTAGGCCTTAAAGATTGCATTCCCCACCTCGACTTCTCAAAATCAAGGCAGAGGCAAATTTTTGAAAGCAATGCAGTTAAGTGGCAATGTTGCTAGAGCACACAATCAAGAAACCTAGATTTCTCTGGTGGCACTGCCACTTGTTAGCTGAATAAATTTTAACAAATCCCTTCAAACTTGGTATAGCATCTCTGACTGTAAAATAACGGCACAACGTTTATAGCTCTAATACTCAGCTCTAACACAGGGTGTCTGAAGTCCTCTTATTTCATAAATCGGTAGAATTCATACCTCTTTCACTTCACTCTTTGCTTCTGGTGTGTTCAGAAGACCATCTTCAAGGTTGATGTATTTTCCTTTTCATCATTACAGTTCATATTTCATGCGGAATCAAGTGATTGGTTTCACTACACATGTACCAGGGGTTCTCGATGTCTGTTTTTAAGAAAAGATCCCAGGAAGGTAGCTATATCCTCTTTCCATGAATCAAAGCCAAAAAGGGTGCCAACATCTGAGCTCATATGGTGCCTACTAGCTGTAGTTATATATTATATACAAAGAGTCAAGTCAACAAGTCACCTGCTCAAGATGCCTTTCTTATTGGTTTAAGTGAGATTTCAGTAATAGAAGAATCACATCCTGTTTTAGTCTACCAAAGCTGCCAGAATGAAACACAGCTGAGATGGATTGCCTTTCAATAAAAGGGGATTTATTTAGTTAAAAACATACAGTTCTTCAGATGGAAGACAGCTAACTCTCAACTGAGGTTCTTTCTTACACATCAAAGCACAGGACGATCTCTGCTGGCCTTCTCTCCAGGCATTTGGGTTCCAACAAGTTTCCCTGGGGTGATTTCTTTCTGCATCTCCAAAGGCCTGGGCTGAGCTGCGAGTGCTGAGATGAGGTATGCTAAACTGCTTGGGCTGTGCTACATTGAGCTCTCTCATTTAAACTTCCAGCCAGTTAAATAAAACATCATTCACTGCACCAGGCATGTCTCCTAGTTGACTGCAGATGTAATCAGCAACAGAAGAGGTTCACATGCCATTGGCTCCTGTCCAAAGCAATAGAATTAGGCACCATCACCTGGCCAAGTTGACACCTGAACCTACCTCCCACACTTCCCTACAGTTCTATTATGCACATTTACAGTCCCAGTATTGCTTAGCTGATCTACAAAATATCATATCTGTATAAGTCAGGATTCAACCAGAAACCTAAGATGATTTTATATATATAAATAGAATGCATACTTATATTCTATATATATATTATAGAATGTATGTATCTATATATCTTTCTATATCTGTATATTTATATCTAACTCTATCTATCAAGAGAGATGGAGAGAAAGAGAATTGGCTTCTGGGATCAGGAGCCAGCTAGGCAAATTTGGAACCTGTACGGCAGGCCATCAACAAGAGCTAGCTGGCCCTAAGCCACAGGCTGAAGCTGCTGACCACGGATGTAAATCTCTTCTCTCTGAAAAGCCTCAGCTCTTCTTATGGCCTTTCAAGTGATTGAATCAGGCCCACTGAGACTGTCCAGGGCAATCTCCCTTACTTAAAAGTCAACTGATGACCGACTTTAATAGGAATCTAAGTAGCCTCACAGCCACAACTAGCTTAATATTTGATTAAATAACTAAAGATGCAGTACATCCAATCCAAGCACACACATCAAAAAGACCATCCCAGTACCAAAACAAGACAGGAAATATAAAGTAAACTTCATCTGAAATACAACCACCTCCACACCTCCAAGTGCATACAGGCGTGCCGGCCATGCTGACCAGTTACACTCTCTAGAAGCCTGTGTACTCTCCAGTAAAGAAAAGATCATATTTTGGCCCCAAAGTGTTGTTTTGAGGACTTAATAAGACGATGTGTACACACATCTTCTAACACCAGAAAATTGTCTGTTACTTAATAAAAAGAGTACACCCTTTTCTTTGTAAAACTCTGTTCAGAAGAATTTTATGGGGAGACTGCTTCATATGCAAATCTGTGTGTGGTATCTCCAATGTCTGTGCTTCTTTAGTTCTCATTTAGGAAGGTTCAACTATTTGTACCTATAAATGAGCCAAATGACCCTGGGCTCATGGAAATGCATCTGCAAACAATGCCACAGAGAGAAGTAAAAGAAATCACATGGCGATTATATTTCTAAGTGGCTTCAAATATGAGACACTGTTCTTACCTGTCATCATAATATTCAAAAGGGTAACAGTCAGTGCCACTATACTATTACCGTGATTAATTAAGGCTGCTATTACAAGTATTAGAAATACTTACAATTATTAATAAATAACAATCACAACATATAGAATAGACTCAGAATTATAATAAATTATCTCCATTCTCAAGATAAGGGCTAGCTTCGAGCAAGGCTTAAAAATGAGTAAGGCAAAATGCACTTTCAAATTAATAATTTCTAAACACTTAAATTTTAAGTTCAGTAGATGAAACTCTGTTATCACTCACCACAGATGAAACATTAAATTTAATAGATAAAACTGATACACATCATGCCTCCTCAAGGTACATGACACTGCTTTCAAAAACCGAAATGCCTACTAAATATTAGAAAAGATTCCTTGTCTCAAAATTTTACATTTAAAATATCCTCTTCCTTGAACAAGGACCACCTGAAGTAGAGGGTTATTATCTGACATACACAATTATCGCTGCAGAAAACCATTAGGTGGTTTGATCAAGAGCACAGAGATTAATATGAAGGAACTTTGGCCCTCAAGAAATAAATTACTGTACAAATGGTGGCTTTCTCCCCCATGCCTAGAGAAGACCCAGCCAGGAATCATAACAAGGGCTCTTCTAAGGAGTATATCTGTTTTTAAAGCTTGTTTTTGAATTCCTAAATTTGTACTAAAAAAAAACAGGCAGGCAAATTTCTTCTCAGTCTAGGATATTCTTGTCAGGGAGTTGGAAATACTGCAAGACTGCCACAGCCAAGTCTACCCGTGGCTAAATCTAGGTACTACATCGTGTCTTTCTCTACAGGTCAGGTCTGACCTACCATCAGTATCTGAAAAGGAAATGAGGGACCCTAGGACTTTTTGCATGTACAAAGACATGTCTGAGAAAGTAAATGGAGTATAATATTTTTAAATCGTACTATCGTGTTTATATCTGCTTAGGTTGTTAGGTGTGAAAGTATCTTAACCACAGCTGAAAAACAACAGATTTTTTAAATCCATAAATGAGTACAGAAATGAATTCCTGACTTGAATCTGTAATTTTCTTTTTTTTTTTTTTTACATGGGCAGGCACCAAGAATCAAACCCGGGTCCTCTGGCATGGCAGGCAAGCATTCTTGCCTGCTGAGCCACCATGGCCCGCCCTTGAATCTGTAATTTTACAAAACCCTCCTAAGAAACAATCCAAGGACCCAATGTACCCAATCCTTCACTCCATCTATGTCTGAGTGAGTTTAGCCTAACCACATAATTTCTCAGAACATAGTTTTTTGAATATGGAGATAGTAACACCGGTTCTCCCTTCTTCAAAGGGTTATTTCAAAGATAAAGTAGATAACCACTGTGAAATCACATCAAAAACTCCAAATATTTTCACAAATGGTTAGAGTTACTAATGACCAGAGAGCCTGCTGAGAAATGCTTGCCCTCTTTGGAAAGGATCTATTATGGCAAGGGGCCAGCATCTTACAGGTTTGTAAAGGTATTGACAGTTTCCTCATTCCACTATTCTGTCAGTGAAAGGGAAAACAAGAAGACAACTTATAGTCAACTGGTAAAAAGAAACAGCTAGCTTCCTTCGCATACAGTCTGGGAAAAGCATGGGCAGATATCTCCTACAGTATGCATTATTAATTAACCAGAAGAAGAAAAGAAAATCAGACTGAAGTTAAGAAATAACTGATAAAACTCAAGTTTATCGGTTTAAGTATTTACCTCGTGCTTAAGTGCAGAAACTTCTCACTTTCTTTATACTCAGAAAATGTAACTTTTAGGTAAATTTTATCCTACAAAATTTAGTTTTAAAAGGCATGTTTTTCAAGATTACCTGAATCAGACATGAATTGTCCAGGAACAACGCTAGGAATGCAAATAACTCCACAGCCAGCACTGCCATTCACCAGTGGCAGCTATTGAAATCACGGAAAGAATTCTAGGAAACAACCCAGCTCCTTAAAAGACAGACTTAAGATCCTAACTCTATGAATCATGAGTTAATATCACATATTTATTAAAAGGTAACTAAGTGAACCACCTTCTGAAACATTTTACCCTGAGAAATGCTTTTTGAAATGTGGATGAACACTGGTCTTACAAAACCGAGACTGAGATGAGAAAGAAATCTTAAAATGTCATTAGGACCATCATGGGCCCACGAGGAGTGATCCTGGTAATTGCGCGGCATGTAACAAGTTTGAGCTCTGTTTCATCGTGTCAGTGATTCCAATAACTTGGACTTTTCTAATCTGCATCAAAACATATTGCTTTTAATCAGCTTAATCAGAGGAACAGTATATTAGTTCAGCGGTCTGCCATCTCAACAGGCAATCTGCACTACGAGAAGCATTTTGTAAACATGATAAAACCCAGACTTTTCACAAGTCTCTAAATCATAGTTAGGGTTGCTAACAGGCCATGTCAGCAAGAGCCAAGCAAATCTTGGAACTGTATCATGAAAGCTGATTTTTTTCCACAAAGAATTTGTAGAGAATCTGGTAACAAGAGAATCTGGTTACCATGCATATTTTTTGTGCCAGCTATCTTTAACCTTGATTTACTGCCTCTCTTCTTCAAGATCACACTTATTTTCATTGCTTGAAACAACTTAGCCTAATGTCCACGACTTTGAGAAGGATGGTAAAAGCAAATCTTTTACCAGCTAGAGATCTACAGATGTGATCACAGAAATACAAGCAACGTCGTATAAGGAAAAGGAAATAATGACCCTCAAGAACAAAATCCTCCAGCAAACTTCTTGGAAAACACTATTCAATCAAGAAAAATAGAGCTCTTTATAAAGTATCTGGCATTGTGTCAATGTCTTATTTTTTGGAAAAATCTCACTTAAACTGATCATTATCAGATCTCCAACAACACAATTCTACAATTCAATTCTCTCCTAAACAGAGCATAATAACAATTTATGGCTTGATAATTTAGGTACTGTCTTGAAAATTATGGATAAATTTCACCCTTGGGCATACACTGGGCTTTGAAAACATGATGCTTTTGGTGTCTGATGACCATAATGAAGTGATTAGCTTACAACATGCAGATATACACTGGAAAATTGAGAGGGGGAAACTTACTGGAAGATCCAGTAACTTGTGTGGCTCAAACTCAGAAATCGACACAGATGATAGGAAAAAAACAAGAAGTGACCATGAGTAAAAGGCTTGGTATTCCCCATATGTTCTAAACACTCAATCTGACCCTTCCCAGCTCCATGCTTCATATCATCTCTTACCTGGGTTACTACTGTGGCCATCTAACTGCTCCATGAATCTGCCCCATGCATTTATTCTTCATATGGAATTCAGATGGAAGTCAGAACATGCTGATCTCTTCAAAACTACCAGTGGCCTCCTATTTCTCTTGAACAAAAATCACGCCGGCTTTGCAATGGCCTAGGTCTTCAGTGATCGGTCCATACCTCTCAACTTCTGCTTCTCCAACCTCATCTGTTGGGTAGCTGATGGCTGGTTGGCTGATGGCTGGGGGTAAGCAGCCGTACTGAGTCAGTCACACAGACACAGAGCACACAGCACACGACTCAGGAAACAATCCTCAGGAGTGAGTGGAAGACGTTCGCTTTATTGAAGAAGTGCACAGGCTTATACAGGCTGGGACCATGCAGGAACACGTGTCGGATGGGGATTGGTGGCCGTTGTTGCTAGGGCAGAGGGCAGATTTCTGGGATTGGTCATCACTGTTGCCTTGCATCAACCACGGCAGCCAGGTGAGCGGTATTTTATGGCTTCAACAGTTAGCCACTGCAGCCAGGTAAGCGATATTTTATGGCTTCTCCAACACTCATCTCCTAGAATATGCATCTGTGTTCATGTAGATTCACCTACACTCTCTTCCTTTATGTTTCTTAAAGATGCTGAGCACATGCGGGCCTCCAAGCCTTTGTTTTTATGGATCCAACTGCCTGGAGCACTGTCCCTCCAGATACATATGTCCTTCACTCCCATAATTTCCCTTAATCTAGGCTGAAATATCACTTTAAAAAAAAAGGATTGTTCAGGGGAAATGGTACAATAGGATATGTCGAGTTCACAAGGAACAGATAGAGAAGGGACAGAAGGGTGACTGAGACAGTTATTCTAGGGCATAAGTGACCTGGGAGGGTCTTCCACACCACATAGAGAGGCCCTGCTTACAAAAGCTGAAGAACTGAGACAAAGAAAACTGGAGACTGTCCAGCTGCTGCAAACGGCCTAATGCAGAAGCCTGCAACCCTCAGAAGTACAGAGATGGGGGGACAGGTACAAGGAGGGACGGGGAGAGAGGGGGATGGGGGGATGGGCAGAAGGGGGGACAGGGAGAGAGGGAGAAAGGGGGACGGAGAGACAAGGGGATGGGGACTAGGAATTAAGCCAAGCCATGTTCCTTGAATGCACTATCCTCACAGGCTTAGCCCTACAACCCATGACTCACCCCACACCCTACACGCCAGAACCCCATCACCCACTGCCCCCAAGCATGCTCCAAGTACCTCCGCCCAAAATCCCCGCATGCATACCCAGACCACACCCCACACACCCAAGAGCCGTGTACACCTGCTCCAGCCCAACCCACCTCTCCAGCGAAAGTGCAGTCTCACCCCACCCCTCCTGTGACTTATCTACCCATCCCTGCCCCTGCAGGCGATCAACAGCATGTAAAGGTTGTGAGTGCTTACCTCCATGCCCAAGCTACAACGACCCCGAGCCCAAACAGTCGTGCAACCAGACCCTGCCTGTCCTTAGCTCTAAGCACTGGTACATCATTTTATAGCCCTCCAAGATCTGCGTATGAGCACATTCCCCAGTCACGCCCCCAGCTCTGGGCAGGCGCTGACCTGCACAGCCAAGCAACATCCACCCCTAGTCCAGGAAAGCACAATAGCAACCCACTGCTCTGAGCTCTGCACTTGCAGACAAAGTATCCCATGCCCTAGACCAGCGCACACCAAGGCTGTGCCCACCAGACCCATGCACCCACAGAGCCAAGTGCTCTCCACCACTGGGGGCCCACGCTCACGGGCACCAGTGTAACATTCCCAACCTACACCTATATATGCGCTGCAATACATCACCACACTGTTGTGTCCCAACCCTCACCCTACAACCTACACCACATTCAACCCACAAATACAAGGCTTTAGACTACTGAAGGAAATCAACTTCCAAAGTAAACCAATCAAGATATTTACAGGCTGCAGAGAGAAGATCTCTAAGTATATCATGAAACACACAGGTGTAGCCCAGCCTGGTGACAAATTAAAACACTGGATAAGACAGATTTTCGAAGAACCAATCAAAGATGTTCACAGAACGCTATTAAATAAAATCAATAGGATGGCTAATGACATAAAGGAGATCAAGAAGACACTAGAAGAGCAAAAACAGGAATCTGAAAGAACAGAAAAACAGGAGATATCACAGAGGTTAAAGATGCTGTAGACCAAATAAACATACTAAAGCAACACAACAGCAGATTTGAAGAGGCAGAAGAAATAAGTGATCCAGAGGACAAGACAACTGATTTCAAACACTCAAAGCAGCAAATGCCCAAAAAGCCGTAAAATTTCAAATTGGATCTCAGGGAAATAATGGACAAAACAAAGTGTACAAACAGAAGAATCACTGGTATCCCAGAATGAGAAGTGAAGAATAAAGGGCTAGGAAGAGTAATTAAAGATATGAGGGAAAACTTTCCAACCCTTATAAAGGATATAAATATACAAATCAAAGAAGCCCAACGAATTCCAAATGAATGAATCTCAACTGGCCCTCCCCAAGACACACATACTAATCAGTCTGTCAAATGATGAAGAGAAGCAGAAAATTCTGAAAGCAGCAAGAAAAAACAATCTACTACACACAAAGGTAACTACAGAAGACTGAGTTCAGACTACTCAACTGGACTATGGAGGAAAGAAGGCAGTGGTATGATATATTTAAGATCCTCAAAGAGAAAGACATCGAGACAATAATTCTGTACTCAGTCAAACTGTCCATAAAAAACTGATGGAGACATTAAAATTTTCACAGACAATCAAATCCTCAATGATTGTATCCACAAGACACCAGCCCTACAAGAAATAGTAAAGGGAGTTCTGCCAGTTGTAAAAAAAAAAAAAAAAAAGACAGGAGAGGGCGGCCTGGAGGAGGGCACAGAATTGAAGAATACCAATAAGCGTAACCTTAAAGGATAAAAAGAGAATCAGATAAAAGAATATACACATGACAAATAAAATCCGAAAGATAAGATGATGGATTCAAGAAACACATTTTCAGTAATAGCTTTGAATGTTAAACTTATCAATTAAAAAATAGAAATTCTTTCTCCCAATCATCAGGGACTTTGCCAAGAATCTATAGAAGAATACAAGCTATTAAACTCTACCATCAGGGAATTCCCTGATACTGTGTCAAACTTTAGAAACAGCCAAATCAATAGGCCATGCCCTTGATCCTGAGGCTTACTCTTCTGAAACTTACGTAGGTAGCAGAGAAGCCGAGACTAGCTATAGGCATGCCTCAGAGTTATTTCTGGAGCGCCTCTTTGGTTGCTCAGATATGACCACACTCTCTCTAAGCCGAACTCTGCAACTACAATCATTACCCAACTCACTCCCTGGGACCTGATATCCAGGAGCAAGTCTCCCTGGAGACATGGGAGATGATTCCCATGGATGAAACTGGTCCTGGCACTGTGGAGTTAACAATTCCATCCTGAACAAAAGGGGAGAAAGAAGTTTAATAAAGTATCAGTGGGCGAGAGGGTTCAAATTGAGTTGAGAGGCTACTCTTATGCAAGCTCTAGTTAGACATTGCTACCTATCATAACCTACCAAATCTCAACCAGGACCATTCCAACCAATACTAATGAACACCTAGGGCAATATGTAAGATTCCACAAGGGTTCCAATGCACTGGAGTAACTTTCGAGAAACCTACAACTTCCAGAAGGGTCCTTGGACAAGTCCTGAAATCTAGAGGGACCAGCCTCTCCAGAACATCAGATATTTCCATACTCCTACCCCATATTACCGACAGACCCTTTCAACCTGAAAAAGTCAGAATGGCCATAATTCAATCACTCCTAAAGAGAGGAATGGAAAGATCAAAGGTGTTGGTGGTGTTATACACAGAACATAGGATTTAACAAAAGAATATGAATACTAAATCATTAAATTGATATCTCGTTTAGTCTCCAGTATCTTAAATAGCTAGAAGGAAAAATCTGAGAGGATCATATGGTAGAGCATGACAAATTCTGGGATCTGTCCTGTAACTACTTGTTGAAGAGTATTTTGAAAACTATTGCTTTCTTATTTCTTTGCGTTGTATATATGTTAAACCATAAAATGAAAATGTTAAAAAAAGATACCGATTGGCAGAATGGATTCAGAAATATAATCCAGGTATATGCTTCTTATAAGAGACTCATCTTAAACACAAAGATACAAATAAACTGAAAGTGAAAGGATGGAAAAAGATGTTACATGCAAGTTATAGCCAAAAGAAAGTGGGAGTAGCTATATTAATACCAGACAAAATCGACTTTAAATGTAGACATCATTAGAAACAAAGAAGGACACTATATATTAACAAAAGGGACTATTCACCAAGCAGAAATAACAATCATAAATGTTTATGCTCCAATCAAGGAGCTCCAAAGTACATGAGACAGACACTGGCAAAACTGATAAGATGTTACAACAATAATAGCAGGAGACTTCAAGATACCACTCTCCTCTACAGACAGAGCAACTAGACAGAAGCTCAAGAAGGAAATAGAGACGTGAAACAACTTGATAAATGAATAAAATCTAACGTCCAATAAGTCCAATGATCCAACAGCACCAGGATACATTCTTCTCTTGTGCTCATGGAACAGTCTCCAGAATAGCTTTTATGCAGGGGCACAAAACAAGTCTTTATTAATTTAAAAGCACTGGGGCGGGCAACAGTGGCTCAGTGGCAGAGTTCTCACATGCCACGTAGGAGACCCAGGTTCAATTCCCAGTGCCTGTCCATGCAAAAAAAAAAAAAGTTTAAGAACACTGAAATTATTTGAAGTACTTTCTCTGATCACAATGGGATGAAGCTAGATCTCAATAACCACCAAAGAAGAAGAACATTCACAAATATATGGACAGTAAATAACACACTCTTAAACAATAAGTGGGTCAAAGAAGAAATTGCTGGAGCAATCAGTAGCTATGTGGAGACAAATGAAAACGAGAACACAACTTATTAGAACTTATGGAATGTGGCAAAGGCTGTGCTGAGGGGGAAATTTATTGCCCTAAATGCCTATATTTAAAAAAAAGGACAAAAATCGAGGACTTAACAGCAAACCTGGAAGAACTTGAGAAAGAAAAGCAAACTAGACCCAAAGCAAATAGGAGAAGTGTAATAACAAAGATTAAACCAGAGAAAAAAATGAATTGGAGAACAAAAAGAACAATAGAAAGAATAAAAAAAAAAAAAAAAACAAAAACAAAAGTTGGTTCGTTGAGAAAATCAGTAAAAATGACGGGCCACTAGCAAGACTGACAAAGGAAAAAAGAGAGATGTTGCAAATAAACAAAATCAGAAATGAGAAGGGGTGTGTTACCACAGACCCTGTAGAAATAAAAGAAATCATAACAGGATACTATGAACAACTATATGCCAACAAACTACACAACTTAGATGAAATGGACAAATTCCTGGAAACACACAAACAAGTTACACTGACTCAGGAAGAAATAGAAGATCGCAACAAACCAATCACAAAGAGATTCAATTAGTCATCAAAAATCTTCCTACAAACGAAAGCCCAGGGCCAGATGGTTTCACAGGGGAATTTTATCAAACATTCCAAAAAGAACACCAATCCTGCTCAAACTTTTCCCAAAAATTGAGGAAAAAGGAATACTACCTGACTCATTTTATGAAGTCAATATTTTTATACCAAAACAGGGTAAAGATGGTATAAGAATGGAAAACTACAGGCCAATCTCCTTAATGAACATAAACGAATAAATAAACATAAACATAAATGAATTTTTGTGTAATTCTTAATAAAATACTAGCAAACTGAATCCAATAACACATTAAAAGATTATACACCACCATACAAGTGGGGTTTATACCAGGAATGCAAGGATGATTCAACACAAGAAAATCAATTAATATAATACAGCACATTAACAAATTAAAAGGGGGGAATCACATGATCATTTCAATTGGTGCTGAAAAAGCATTCAACAAAATTCAACATCCTTTCTGATAAAAACACTCCAAAAGACAGTAATCAAAGGTAACTTCCTCAATATGATAAAGGGCATATATGAAATATCAATAGCCAGTATCGTAATCAATGGAGAGAGACTGAAAGCAATCCCCATTTTGTCTGTAGGAAGATTTTTGATGACTAATTGAATCACTTTGTGATTGGTTTGTTGCAATCTTCTATTTCTTCCTGAGTCAGTGAAGCTTGTTTGTGTTTCCAGGAATTTGTCCATTTCATTCTCCTTTCAAATTGGAAAGGAAGAAGTAAAACTTTCATTATTTGCAAATGACATACATGATACTATATTTGGAAAATCATGAGAAATCTATAACAAACTTACCTGAGCTAAAAAACAAATCCAGCAAGGTGGCGAGATATAAATTAATGTGCAAGAATCAGCAACATTTCTATACACAAGCAGTGAACTCACTGAGAAGTCTGTAAAGGAAAAAATTCCATTCAAAACAGCAACTAAAAGAATCAAGTACTTAGGAATGAACTTAACTAGGGAGTTAAAGGACTTGCACACAGAAAACTAAATAACATTGCCAAAAGAAATCAAAGAATATCCAAACAAGTGGAAAGATATTCTACCAAAATTGATCTACAGATTCCACACAGTACCAATCAAAACTCCACAACCTACTTTCAAGATCTGGAAAAGCTAATTGCCAAATTCACGTGGAAGGGAAAGAGGCTCCGAATAGCAAAAACAACCAAAAAAAGAAGAACTTCCTGACTTTAAAACTTATTATAAAACCACAGTAGTCAAAACAGCATGGTATTGGCACAAAGTGGTATTGGCCAATGGAAGAGAATCAAGAGTGCAGAAACAGACCACCAAATCCATGGTCAACTGATTTTTTTTTTTAATTTTTATTAATAAAACCAATCAACATACAATGTGGACATTCTTTTTTTTTCATCACATAGTTGTATATTCATCATGATCATTTCTTAGAACACTGGCATCAATTCAGAAAAATAAGAAAACAGAAAAAACATTCACACATACCATACCCCTTACCCCTCCCTTTCATTGATCACTGGCATTTAAATCTACTAAATTTATTTTAACATTTGTTACCCTTTTACTTATTTATTTTTAACCTATATGTTTTACTCATCTGACCATAAGGTAGATAAAAGAAGCATTAGACACAAGGTTTTCACAATCACACAGTCACATTGTGAAAGCTATATCATTATATGAGCATCTTCAAGAAACTCGGTTACTGGAACACAGCTCTACATTTTCAGGCACTTCCCTCCAGCCTCTCCATTACATCTTGACTAACAAGGTGATATCCACTTAATGCATAAGAATAACCTCCACGTTAATCTCTAGACTCTGTTTGGAATCTCTCAGCCACTGACACTTGTATTTTGTCTCATTTCTCTCTTTCCCCTTTTGGTTGAGAAGGTATTCTCAATCCTTTGGTGCTGAGTGTCCCAGCTCATTCTAGGATTTCTGTCCCACAGAAGTTTCTGTCTATCAGGATTTCTGTCTGTTCTCAGGAAGGTCCACACCCCTGGAAGTCATGACCCACGTAGAGAGGGGGAGGGCAGTGAGTTTGCTTGTCATGTTGGCTGAGAGAGAGAGGCCACATCTGACCAACAAAAGAGGTTCTCTTGGGGGTGACTCTTAGGCCTAATTTTAAGCAGGCTTAGTCTATCCTTTGCGGTGTTAATTTTCATATGAACAAACCCCAAGATTGAGGGCTCAGCCTATTGCTTTGGTTGTCCCCACTGCTTGTGAGAATATCAAGAATTCTCCATTTGCAGAAGTTGAATGTTTCCCCTTTCTCACCATTCCCCCAAGGGGACTGACTTTGCAAATACTTTCTAATTCACGGTTCAAATCCTTCTGGGATTTATAAAGGCATCACTCCAGACAAACCTACAAAATCTCATGCCCTACTCAAAGTTCCATGTACTTATGGTGTTCAATTAAGCTGTCCAGAGAAGTTATATTAGAAAATGCACTAGTCAAAATATAAATTTTGTACCAAATAAACATTTTTTGCTTTAGTCTCACACATAAGTTAAAGTTTTAAAATATTAATTACCAACTATTTTACAACCGTGCATTATTGACATACCTTTGTTCTTCCTCATGCAGAACATTTTTAAATTTGTACATTTAGTCACTATCATTACACACTCTAGGCATTCTTAGATTATACCATCTCAGTCTTTATCGTATATCTTTTCTTTTGATTTCAGTTGTGACCCCAGGCTCCTCCCTCTATCATTCTCACATTCAGCCTCATTCAGTGTTCTAACATTATTGTATTATAGTTAGGTAGTACTGTGCTATCCATTTTCGAATTTTTACAATCAGTCTCGTTGTACAATCTGCATCCCTTCAGTTCCAATTACCAAATATCTACTTATTTCTATCTCCTGATGACCTCTGCTCTTAACGGAAATTATCCAAGTTCATTCATTAATGTTACCAGCTGATTTTTGACAAGGCCCCCAAATCCTCTGAATTGGGACCAAACAGTCTTTTCAATAAATGGGCAGCGGAGAACTGGGTATCTATAGCCAAAAGAATGAAAGAGGGCCCTTACCTTACACCCTACACAAAAATTAACTCAAAGTGGATCAAACACCTAAATATAAGAACTAGCACCATAAAGCTTCTAGAAAAAAATGTAGAGAAACATCTTCAAGACCTTGTAATAGGACGTAACGTCCTAAACTTCACATCAGTCCCACTGATTAACATTAGGAATATAAACAAGTTTTGGTAAGAACTACTTCAAAGGTATGATCCGTGTACAAAGAGTGTTTAAGTCAAGGGTACAGGGAGAAAACTGCTATTGCATGCTATGAGAAAACTACTATTGAACACTAAGCGCTACTTTTAACAGGAAAACATCAGCACTATCACAGCAACAGTAGGAATAAATAACCGGGAGACGGACAAGCCTTGCGGGGAGGTTTAGATTTCCTATTTGGTAAGGTTCTGCTTACTGATTATCTTTCTCTTGGGAACAATGAAATTATCTAAAATTGAGAGAATTGATGGGCTGTCCACTTTGGGCATTATACATGATGCCTAACTAATGCAGGTGGTTGAAGAATGCACTGACTGAGAAGTAGACTGGCAAACAATGGTGTCTACATATGATCAAATATTGTGCTGCTACAAAAAGGAACAAAGTTGTGAGACACGTAACGATATGAATGAATATGTGGGATATTTGGTGAGGCAAAATAAGCCAAAAAAGAAAGAACAATTATTGTATGATCGTCTTTAGAAAATGCTTATAAGAAAACAGGGACTTAGATTGTAAACTTATAGCAGACAAATTTTATTCCGGAGTGGTAATTATTATGTCTGGATTTCAAGAGGATGTTTTATATATCTCTAATCTAGTATTGAGAGATAAGAACAAGTCAATCAGGTCAGGATTAAGGTAATTCAGGAAACAGGGGTAAGGAAGACATTGTCTATATTTCAGAACCCCTTTGAGTCCAAAGGAAGAAAGATTTATTTTGTCTGGAACCTAAATTTTCTGTAGCACATAATCTAACTCAACCTGTCTGGATAGCTCATCTGAACAACTGAAACACAGGAAGCCCAGAAAAAGAATGAGGGCCTTTAATCCTGTATAGCTTAATGTAATGCCTGATACCTCCTAGAATATATTTGGCAAAGTTCCTTGATGGATGGGAGAAAAAATACGGAAGTATTAAACTTTACCATCAGGGAATCCCCTGATATTGTATCAAACTTTAGGAACACCCAAATTAATAGGTCAAGCCCTTAATCTTGAAGCTTACTCTTGTGAACCGTATGTAAGAGGAGGAGAAGTTTAGTCTACATATAGGTACGCCTAAGAATTACCTCTGAAGGACATCTTTGGTTGCTCAGATGTGGCTTCTCTCTATATATATAAGTGAAATCATTGCCCTTGCCCCTATTTGGGACATGAGATCCAGGGGTGAAAGTCTCTCAGCAGCGTGGGTGATGACTTCCAGGGATGAGTCCAGCCCTGGTACTGTGGGATCAAATATTCCACCCTGACCAAAAGGGGGAAAAGAAATGTAACTAATAAAGTATCAGTGGCTCAAAGAGTTTAAATAGAGTTGAGAGGCTACTCTTGAGGTCACTCTTACAGAAGCTTCAGCTAGACATTGCTATCTACATAACTTGCCAAACCCCAACCAAAACCATTTCAGGCAATCCTAAAAAACACCTAGGGCAATATATAAGATTCTACAAATGTCCCATGCACTAGGGTAACTTTCCAGAAGCCTACAACCTCCAGATGGGTTCCTGGACCAGATAAGTCCTGAAACCTCTGGAGAGGTCCCAGCCTCTCCAAAACATCTACTAGTTCCATCTCCCTACCGCATATTAGCGACAGCTCCTTCCAATATGAAAAAGCTAGAACGGCCATAGCCCAAATACCCCCAACGAGTGGAATAAAAAGATCAAAGGCAATGGCAGAGTTATACAGAGAAGGTAGGGTTTAATGAACTAATGTTTACTGAATCATTAAATTGATATTTTAGTCTCCAGTATCTTAGAGCAGCTAGAAGTAAAAACCTAAAATTGTGGGACTGTAACCCATACCAAACTCTGAAATCTGTTCTAAAAACTAATTGTTGCACTGTACTTTGAAATTGACTGTTTTTTGTATACGTTATTTTTCACACAAAAAAGTCCATTATGATGATAAAGAAATATTTATTCCTCTAGCCTTCTATATTCTGAAGCAGTCAAAAGGAAAAATCTGAGATGATTATGGTCCCCCAGCTAAGGATCCACAGAAATTCCTGAGTTGTGGGAAGTTTCCTTAGTTCATATTTGGTACCATAAATAACAAAGGTTTAGACAGAGTTCTTAATCTGTATGTCAGATATCCCTAGGAGTTCATGAAATTAATGAATGTAACACTCAGAAACACTGTGGAAAAAAAGGACTGTTAGATTTTATGAAAGATAGTGTTGCATTTAAAACATAAACTCCTGAAAAAAAAAAATATATATATACATGCAATGTCTTAGACACATCAATACAAAGTTGCCAAAAACACATGCAAGCAGCTAGAAGGAAAAATATGAGAGGATCATATGGAAACTCTGGGATCTATCCTGTAACCATTTTTTGAAGAGTGCTTTGAAAACTATTGTTTTTTATTTCTTTGCTTTGTATATGTTATATTATACAATAAAAAAGTTTAAAAATACAAAATAAAAACTAAAAAAAAACCACACGCACACACATGAACTTACATAAGACATGGCACATAAGTGTCTTCTTTATGGATCTACAAAATATATCCTCGATTTTGGTTCCAAGTGAGCTCATTCCTGAGATTATTAGTAATTATTGTACTTCTCTGCTCAATCATTGCTTTGGACATTATGCACTGGTCTCCTATTCTGCTCTCAACCTAGGACACACCATGGTAAACAAAACAAATTACCTGGTCTCGTGCAGCTTACTTACCAAGAGAGGAGAAAAGAATACGCATTGGATTGTTTATGTTACAACAGGCGATCTAAAGAATCTAAAACACACATCTAAAATCTAACACATCATGTGTGATGAGGTTTTTTAGTAGGATGGCCGGGGGAGGGGTGGGGTGGGGGTTTGGAGCAGGGGTGTCTTGAAAGAGATGGCAACTGAATAGAGTTCTGTATAAGCAGAAGGAGAACCCCAGGGGGAGACGGCTGCAAGCAGAGAAAATAGGAAGTATGAAGGTCCTCAGCAGGCAATGAGCTTAGAACAGTGCTGCTTAACCATTTTAATTTTGGTACTAGATCCTTCTAAACTACAAGCTGTATTGCTCTAAAGCAGTGGGGTGAGTGCGCCTCCCAGGGGACACCTGAAAACATCTGGAGATGTACATTTTTGGTTGTCACCAAAAATGGTGGTGATGCAGAAGATCTACAGGCATCTAACCAGGAGAAGCCAGAGGTGCTGCTGAACGTACTACAACACACAGGACAGCCCCCGCCATAAAGAAATGATCCAACCCAAATGTCAATAGTGCTGAAGCTGAGAAACCATGCATTAGAGTGTATGGGAAATAGCAAGGAGGTGGGTGGTTGGGCAAGGCAAATGCACACAGTAGGAGGAGGCAAGACGGAAAGACAGGAGTCCTACTGATTTCACTTAAGATGAGCTTGAGCAAACTGCTATAACTATTTTTTTTTAATAGGTACTGCTCTCCTATGGTGCCATGGCAAAGATGACTAAGTCTGAAAAACTCCTGTATGTAAAGGACTAACAGAATAGCAGAATAAAGGAATGAATTGAGTGAATAAGTGAGGACAGGGCTTCAATCTTTTGTTTAATTTATCATTTATTTTTCGTATTCATAGTCATCACCATATCAATCTGAAACTCTTGTCCAGAACTAGACATTTCAATACAGCTAGATGCAGTTTGGGCCTAGAGATGCTGTTAAACAACCATGTGACCACTAGTAAACTGCCCACAATCTAACTGGCATGCAAAACAGTAACTACCAGTAAGAACTTGGATGCTGAGTCAACTGAGGTTTGTATCACCACTCTGCACCATGCTTCCTGTCTTCTCTCCCTCTCTCTTTCTCTCCTTCTCTCCCCAGTATACTTAGTATACTCACTCTATATGTATTTTATCTTTCTTTGCAATATTTTTGAAAGACACTTTAATGACCATCTCAGGCATTGGATTTGGTACTCACAATATAGAACAAGTCAAATCTCTTCAAAGTAGCACAGCCCAGACTCAGTACATTCTTCCTTAATAGGAAGACATTTATCGCACAGAATTGTCTTACACAGTAAATGAGGTGCTATCTCTAAAGGGCTAAGGAAGTGTTAGCCATGTAACCAAAGTCTAAAATTTTATTTTTTAATATTAAGAAAAGCATTGAATTACTTTTTTCTTAACATCTAAAAATAAACAGTGAGGACAATCTATAAATGGAGAGAGGTGACCTGCATCTCCCTATGGTTCCCAGCATTCAGCTGGGACAACATTGTCAAATGGTGATCCCAAATTTAGAACAAACCCCACAGATTGTGAGTGCAAAGATATGACATAAACCGAGTTTACTTTAATCTCACATCTTGAAATCGTGACTGCCTTCCATAATATTTCCTGATATTGTTTGAAATAAACCAAGCAAAAAGTTTACAGGTTTTGGAGCCTGAGAAATATTGCTTAGAATTTTGGCACTACACAACTTTGTTGATCTGTAGGGACGTTACCTAAAGCATCTGCATGTGGGAAGTAGTCCACTATCATTTGTTTCTTTTGATCCTGTTATATCTATCTATTTAGAGATTGTGTTTTTGCCTACTGCAAGATCCTTCATTATTCACTATACTTACCTAAAATCATTTTGAGTAAAAAAGTACTAACCAATGGAAATATCCCAATGATGAGACTGTATTTTACATCACTTATACTCTCTAAATTATTTAGACTTTAATCACTTCAGAATATGAATGTCATATAATGATGGAGAGTGGAGAAATGTATCTTCCTATCTACTTGAAACTTTTTATAGTTACTATGAATTTATTTCCGTTAAAATCACCCATTTTGCAAATTCAGCATGTCTTCACATATATTATCAAAGAATCACTTTATTTCCAGAGATAATAAAAAGATATATTAGCGATGAAATGAGAGCTGTGAAAGGTAAGTACAATATAATTTTGCTGGGTAACATTCTTTTTTTTTTGGAATTTCACTATATATAATAGGATGAGGGCAATCATTTTTATAAAAGAGGATAGTTTCATTTTTATGTTTCCAATCATCACAATTATCACTATGCTTCTTAATAGCTCAAGAGTTTCATTCTTTCTTATTAATCTGAAGGAAAAAATGTATTTCCTTCCAATTGTTTGCCTGAAATGCATAATAAGTAAAAATTTGTACATGAATGGGATTCTGGAGAAAGATGGACCAGAAACAGAATTTTCCTCCTTTCTAAGAAATGCTCTTATAATCCATTTTTTATTAAAATGGAACATTTTACAACATTCTAATGGAGAAACATCAATTATATTTTTTATTATCATCATTTTTTAGGCACAGAATATAAAAACTAAACATACTTTAAGTATGAGGTTTGATGATTTTTTCCTATGAATATACCCATCCATGCATCCATCACTTTGGTCAAAATATAAAAAGAACCCTAAGAAGGATCCCTTAAGTTTCTTCTCAATTAACTCCTCAAAAGCAGCTATCATCCTGATTTCTATAACCCTAATTTAGGTTAGCCCTGCTCAAACTGTAGAAAAATGGAATTACTCAGTGTGTAATCTATGATTCTGGCTTTTGTTGCTCATTATGTCCATGAGATGCATCCATGCTGCTGCATGAAGCAACAGCACATTTCTACTTTTATTCTTACTGTGTAGTATTTCATTGTACAAACAGACCATGATTTTGTATTCATTCTATTGTTGATGGATATTGGAGCTGCTCCAATTTTGGGCTATCACTGTGAATATTGTTATATCTGTTCTCTGTTGGACATAGGTACTAAGTTTTCTTGGGTATAGGCCTAGGAATGAAATGGCTATTCATGGGATATGCATATTGTTTGGTTAAGAGTGCCAAACAAGTATCCAAATGTTCATTCCAATTCACAATTCCACTATATATATTAGAGTTTTAGAGTTATCTCACAAACTTGCAGATATTTGGAATTGTCAATCTTTTTACAATTTTACTCATATTGGTAGCTGTGTAGCAAGTGGTGTGTTATGCAATTGTATTTTCCTGGTGAACTGCGATGTTGAGTAACTTTTCATATGCTCATTTGCAATTTGGAGATCTTGACTTAGGAAGTTTCTGTTCAAGTCTTTTGAAAATGTTTAAATGAGATGTCTTTTTTGTACTTATCTGTGGGAGTTCTTTATATATTCTGAATAACAGTCCTCATGAAGTCTGATTCTCATTCTGTATTTTATCTCTTACCTCTAACTGGTGTCTGACCATGAACAAAAGTTCTTAATTTTAATGAAAAACTATGTATCAATGTTTTACGTCTACTGTTTTTTGTTGTTGCTGTTTTTCGGTTTCTTGCTTAAAAATTGTTGAATTATGGCATGTTCATGAGCACATTCTCTTGTTTTCTTCTGTCAGTTGTACATTATAAAGATTGTCTATGATCTAATTCATATTAATTTGATGTAAAGGAAAAGACTTATTTTTTAAAATATTAATATCCAAATGAACCAATATCACTTTGTGAAACTGAAAATCCTTTCCCCCACTAATTTCTGTGCCACCTCTTCATAAACCAGCCAGCTGTATACATCGGTCATTTTCTGAACTGTTTCACTGATTATCTGACTACTCTTGGGCTACTACCTTGATTACTGTAGCTTTACAGAAGACTTGATATCTGTTAAAGTAAGCCTTTGACCTTTGGCCTTCTTCAAGATTACCTTGGCTAAACCAAGTTCTTTACATTTCCATATGAACTTGAGAAATCAGCTTCTCAATTTACACACCACCAACAAAAAAATCTGGTTAAATTTTTATAGGGATCACCTTGAACTTACAAATGCAGGTAAGGAGAATGGTATCTTCAAAAAATTCTGAGTCATCCAATCTACAAGCATGGTGTATTTCTCTATTAGGTCTTCTTTAGTTTCTCTAAGCATTGTTTTGTTTCCTCTGTACAGTTTTTTCATGATTCATTATATATTCTTGTTAGTATTAAATACATTTCTATCATAAATTTGTGATGCTATCATAAATTGTATATGTGCTTAGTTATTAGTTTATTTCTTTAAATTTTAATTTCTAGTTCACTGTTGCCTGTATTATTCTCAGGTTTTACTAAATCATAAAAAAAAAACTATTTGACCTTAACCTCTGTCAAGTCAATAACAATTGAAGTAATTGTTCAAGTCTTATTTTGTTGCCCAAATTCATCAAGCTATATAGAAAATGTTCTCTATCTTCTTTTACATTCCTACTCATTTTCCCATGCTATTTCAGACACAACTAGACCTCACCAAAAGAAATTTATGAGTGTCCTAGTGGACCTTCTTTCGTATTCCATAACAATTCAACATAACACCATTTGATAATCATTTAAATATTAAATACTAAATATGGTCCCAATCATAATATTTTCTTATCAAATCTTCATAGATTCTTTTTTTATTAATTAAAGAAAAAAAAGAAATTAACCCAACATTTAGAAATCATTCCATTCTACATATGCAATCAGTAATTCTTCATATCATCACATAGATGCATGATCATCATTTCTTAGTACATTTGCATTGATTTAGAAGAACTAGCAAAACAACAGAAAAAGATATAGAATGTTAATATAGAGAAAAAAATAAAAATAATAATAGTACAAGAGAAAAAAAGGACAGACAGACAAAAAAAAACCTATAGCTCAGATACAGCTTCATTCAGTGTTTTAACATGATTACTTTACAATTAGGTATTATTGTGCTGTCCATTTTTGAGTTTTGTATCTAGTCCTGTTGCACAGTCTGTATCCCTTCAGCTCCAATTACCCATCATCTTACCCTGTTTCTAACTCCTGCTGGACTCTGTTACCAATGACATATTCCAAGTTTATTCTAGAGTGTCGGTTCACATCAGTGGGACCATACAGTATTTGTCCTTTAGTTTTTGGCTAGACTCACTCAGCATAATGTTCTGTAGGTCCATCCATGTTATTACATGCTTCATAAGTTTATTCTGTCTTAAAGCTGCATAATATTCCATCGTATGTATATACCACAGTTTGTTTAGCCACTCGTCTGTTGATGGACATTTTGGCTGTTTCCATCTCTTTGCAATTGTAAATAACGCTGCTATAAACATTGGTATGCAATCTTCATAGATTCTTAATATTTTAGAGTGTCGATGCCTCACTTTTTCCAAATTTATCACCTTCTATTTCTCTATGTATACTTTAGACACAAATTAAACCAATCATATTACTACAGTTTAGACATCACCTTTGCTTGTGCTGTTTTATGCTTATGGAATTTCTTCCTTTTTTATTTGTCTCTTCTACCATCCATCCCTTAAGAAACGTGCAGATCAAAACTCAGTTCCAAATAAGATGTTTTTCTGAGTCCTCAACCAAATTTAATCAAGTGCTTCTCTGAAATCGTGCAGTTAATTTCAGGGCACATTTTTCAGTGTACCCAGTATAAACTAATTTCAGATGTGTGATGATGAGGTTCTGGTGTCAACTTGGCCAAGTGATGATGCCCAGTTGTCTGGTCAGGCAAGCCCTGGCCTAACCCTTACTGCAAGGATATTTCCTGGCTGGTTGATAAAGCGGAAAGCTGATGTACTATATCATCGGTCACTAGACTGCATCTGAGGCTGATTACATCTGCTACCAACTAAGGAGCATCTCCCAACAATGAGATAACCCAATCAGCTGAAGCCTTTTAAAGGGGAAAGAGAGACTTTTTCAGTGCTTCTTCAGCCAGTGAGCCTCTGCTGTGGAGTTCTTCCAGACCCTTTATCAGAGCTGCCAGCTTCACAGCCTTCCCTGCAGATCTTCGACTCTGCCATTCCCATGGTTGCATGACAGAAGATGTTGCTTCTGCTTCTCTAGAGAATCCTAATACAAGATATTTCCCCCCTAACCATATTTTCATAGTCTTTAATTCATGTCTTCATCCTTCAAGTATTCAGCAGTCTTTGGTTCCTAGTTAATAAATTTAAGTTGACTTAAATTTAATGTTAATAAATGCCAAGAGAAAACCATAATGTACTGCACAATATTCTGTTTGAATTTTGTTAGCCAGGGCATCCTACAAAAACCTTTTGAAATGCTAAAAGAAGCACAGACAAAATATTCTGCTTTACCCAGAGTACCATTAAAAAATCGTGAACCTTCCATTTTTGAAGCATATAATTTATGTGCATTATAAAGCGACCCTTTGTATTCACAAGTTGACATTCTGAACGAAATCTGTCAAAAGTGCATTCTCAGTAAATAGCTTTGATGAACAAGCCAGCCAAGTCAGTTACTTTTAAGGTGACAAGAAGAAAGTTATTTTTTTTTAAGGCAGAAGTTTTGCGACACCACAAAGAAAGCAAATAAAACAGGTCTAAACTTTATTACATATTTTTATACCCAAGGTTGCCAATAATTGGCTTCACACTCTCAGGAGCCAGAATTCTTACTCAAAATTTGCAACTCATGTTTTTGTTTTATAACAGATGTACTTTACCTATTTCAGCTTCTGTCATATAGGCCCCAAACAAAGCAGAGATCTGATACAATTTTTAATGCATAGCCAGGAGAACTGTTCTCAGCATGAGAAACTTGAGCTAGAGCACTTCAAGGTACTACAGGTCACAAGGGCCAGAACTCCTCCCCTCCTCCCTGTGTTTTTGATTCCTTCTTCACTGTGCCTATTCTGACCCGTTTGCTGTGTGATTTTTGCAAAAGTACGTTCAAACCAGACCAGCCATGTCTCCACATCTTTGAAAGTGTCCTGCTGTTACACGAAAATCCATATAGACAGGAGCCAGGACCATTTTGTCCAGTACTGTACTTAAAGAATTCAGTGTTATTATGCAGTTTTTCCCTCAAATATTTTGTCAGTATTCATTAAATAAGAGTGGCTATAAAAAAACAGACAGTGCTGTGATGAGATTATGCTGTCAGAGGAAAAGAAGACCAACACTACATTGATTGGGAAGCATTTCTCCCAAAGAGAGAGGACTTTACCATTTGCAACTGAACTTGAGAGATGCAGTTCCAGGGGCAGAAACTGAAGTCAGCAGAAAGACCTTTCACTCTAGGGAGGATGGGATTTCCTTTTCTGCTTTTTTCTTTATGGAACTGAGTTCTGGGGATGGAGACATTTTCTAAGGATGCTTCTAGTGTTGACAGCAGTGCATCCTTGACCATGTACTGGCATCAAGTGGCTACTCTGGTAAGTGAGAGTGATTCTTACTAGCCTCTTTGTATATAGGAATTAATTTAATCTTCAGAAAGGGAAGCATAGAAACTCTAAATCCCTTGGCCCATGTCCTGTTATCTTATGCCCCAAACCCTTCAGAGACTGGACGCAAGTCCCAGCTCATTATTTAAACCCTGTTTGGTTAATATTAGTATTCATTCTCCTTCCTCCATTCATGCAAGAACCTAAAGACAAGGATGCAGGCAATGCATTAAAACATATTCAGGTATTTTGTTTTCTTTACTTAGGATTAATAGCTTCATTGCAATGAACAACTTATTCAACAACAGTAACAAAACTAGGTTCTGTGCATCAGTATTCATTTACGCAATCAACATCTCAGCACATGGGAGTCACAGGTCACAGTTACTAATATCTGAAGGAATGCATTTGCTATTTGGGCAGGATTTTACCTAGACTCAACACCTCACTTCTAGGTATCATTTTATGGTTCTGCTAGCTCTGTGTACAGTACTCAAACAGAGCTTTGTCCTAATTCCTCAAAGAGACTATGAGGAAAACCCAGTGCGGTTCTAGTTAAAAGGAGTCTGTGAATATCTTCCAATTAAACAGACCAGGTATGAATTTGGACAGCCTCTAAACTTTATTTCACATCACGATCAAGTGGGGCTAATATTTATCTTCTTCAAGTTCTTCTCTCTTACATGTTTCACATACCTACTTTAATTAATATTTGCAACATGCTTTTAATTCCTAAGATTCTTGTACAAACCAAAAGAATGGCAGCAATTAGTGTGAATACAGTGAGGTTGAGCACTTTGCAAAATTGCAGTCAATAAGCACTTCAGAGGGGTAGCTAATAAAACACCTAAGGTACTTTCAGAGTTTAAAGTGTTTATCTTTTATATCCTTTTTCTGGGATTCACTGTAAGCATCATGACTCAATTAAATTCAATAGGTCTCAGATTCTTAAAAATAAAGGGATTGAAGGAGATCATTTTTAATATTTCTCCCAGGTTACAGACACATGATTCATTTGTGAATAGTGAAAAATCCTAAGTCTTATCTGCCTTGAAATATAGAACATTCATTCTTATCAGATAAAACACCTCCCTTTCCAAATCCTGTGGTTTCAGGAAAACAGCTGAATGTTTCTTCTTTCTGAGAATATTTGAAAAGTAATCCAAATGGCCAACATTTGACTCTGCTATAATACTCTCTAAGACCTACAAATATATATTTAAATCATCCCATTTAAAAATACTATTCTCCCAGGTTTTTAGAGCTAAGCAATACAATAAGGTAAGTAAATTCCGGTCCACAAACATACCTTATCTTGAATATTTTGCCACCTGCGCAGGATGATTCCCACAAGATTAACTATGGGCTGAAGCAAATATTCACATTAAAGAGAACATATATTATTTTTTAGAAGTGTACTGAGTACCCAAAACCATTTCAGTTGCGAATAAAGCAAACACTAAACACGTTTAGTGTTTTTCCACTGGAAGAAATTCCTCTCTTGGCCGCCGCCAACTGAATTGCCCAAAAATTTGGGGGCATTCCAGGCAACTCTATAGACAATGGTTTCATTTGAAAATGCTTTTGTTTGTTTCTCCCAAATATTAAAGAGCAAAGTATATAAGAAACAAGATTTGAACACCGTTTTCATATCCTGCATGAATAGCATTAGACACCCAAAGACGCCTACACAACTACAAGTGTTAGACAGGATGTGGAGAAACTGGACACTTATTCACTGCTGGTGGGAACGTAAAATGGTACAGTCAATATGGAAGTTTAGGCAGTTTCTGAGGAAGCTAAGTATAGACTTATGACTCAGCAATCCTGCTACTCAGGATACACCCGGAAGATCTGAAAACAGGGACACAAAAGATATTTGTGCATCTATGTTCATAGCGACATTAGTCACAATTGCCAAAAGAAGGAAACAACCCAAGTATCCATCAATTGATGAATGAATAAACAAAATGCATTACATACATACTATGGAATATTTATTATTCAGCAATAAGGAACGAAGTCCTAAAGCATACAACGACACGGATGAACTTGAAGACATTACGTTAAGTGAGATAAGTCACATACAAAAGGAAAAATATTTTGTGATCTCATTGATATGAACTAATTTTAATATGCAAACTCATAGAGATAAAATAGAGAATATAGGATACCAGGAGATAGGATGAGGCTAAAGACTGGAGAGTGGTTTCTTAGTACGTGCAGAACGTTTATCAGAATGTTTTTCCAAAGTTAAACGGTTGGAAATGGACAGAAGTGACAGTAGCATGTTATTGTAAAAATAAATAACAGTGCTGAATGGTGTTATGAGTGTGGTGGAAAAGGGAAGTTTAGAGTCATGTATGTCACCAGAAAGAAAGCTGGAGGTTAAAACATGCGAATGAGTGAATCTTGTGGTAGACAATGTCCATGATAAGCTATAAAAATATAAAAAGACTCTTTCATGAACTAGAGCAGATGTAAAATACTATTAAAAGGCATTAATAATAGAGGGGTGTAAGGGGAAAATATCTCTACACCAAACGATGTCCTACAGTTAGCAGTAATATTTTAGTACTCTTTCATCAATAGTAACAAAGGTACCCCTACAATACTACTGGTCAATAATACGGGGGAATAAGGAGGATGTGAGGATTAGAGTTTTCTCTTTGTATTTTAATTTCTTTCCTAGAGTAATGACAGTGTTCTAAATTTTATTGTGGGGCTGTATGCACAACTATGTGATGGTACTGTGAACTGGTGATTGTATACTCTGGATGGCTTCTATGCTGTATGAATTTATCTCAAAAAAATGCATTTTTAAAAGAAAGATAACTACAAAAGAATATCAAAGGCTATAGACAGATAGATAGCTATAGATGCAGATACATGTATATATATGTGTGTGTGTATATGACAGTATTAACTGGTGACCAGAAAAACAGACAAAACAAAAAAACAATGGTTATTAAAAGCCTACTGCATTATTATCACCAATACCTACTGTTGAAAGATCAATGAAACTACATTACATGTCTACACACCTGCAAAGGTCAAATTTTCTATAAATCTGGATTCTCTGCTACAGGCTCAACTCTCAAATTTTAGGCCCAACAACTTGAATTGAATAGTATAAGAAAACTCTTATAATAAGAGTGTAATTTAGCCTGGATGTTCTCACTTTAAATGTTAGTTAAGGTAGAATAAAAAGAAACTTAAACAGAAAAACAGGTTCTCAAATTTCAAACCACTGTTAGGATATTGTATAAAGCTAGAAATAGAAACTTTCTAACAGTAAGAGCAAAACCCTTGCTGTCTTCATAATATGAACACCTAAAAAAATAGATGAAAATGTCCAAGAGCTGAATCAATTCATCCATAAAAACAGAATGAAATTACTATAAACCACTTGATATCTGATTAGTCCAGTTATTTTAGAAACCAAGGTTAAGAATTCCCATTCGATATCTGAACTAGTTGTTCGGGAAGGGGAGGTCGTTGTGAAGAGTTGACCTGCAGTTTGCTTTTCAATACAGTGGCCATATCTTGATTTTGAAATGCTGTCATGTGAGACACACTGATTTAGACAGAATAAAGTATGACTACACTCAAATAGAAATAAATGATCTTTCATCATTTTTTTCATTTTGTCCTGAAGGTCCATAAAATTCTATACTTCAGAATCATATGGTATTAAGAATTCTTCATTCTTCGAAAGAATATTTTCAGGGACTTCTGTGAAAGAAAACAACAAATGATATACGGTGCTTTGAAAAATAACATTTCGATATATTATCATCTTTTCATTTTGACAGGATAGACACTTGGAGATGGACCGCATGAACTGCAAATTCACTGTAACTGTTAACTAATATCTGCTGGAAAAACAAGACTCAATGTAAGTTAAGTTAATTATCCAGTCCAGTAGTATGTTGGGAGCCGAGGACCAAATCAATAGCCTGAGATAAAAGGGACTTGCTCCCTCCTTTTTTGGTATTTTAAATTATAAATACCACCAAAGACAAACTATTCTTTTTTTTTTTTTAAATATTTTTATTGAGCTATCATCACACACCATATAGTCTATCCTAAGTATACAATCAATGGTTCACAATACCATTATATGGTTTTATATTCATCACCACGATCACTGTTAGAACATTTTCATTGCTCCAGAAAAAAGTTAAAAGAAAAAGGAAAAATCCCATACCCCTGACCCCTCCCTCTTATTGACCACTAATATTAGAATGTACCCAATTATTTTTACTCCTTATACCCCTCCTATCACTTATTTATTGCCCTTATTATTTTCCTCATCTGTCCATATCCTATATAAAGGGAACACCACCCATAAGGTTTTCACAATCACATAGTCACACTGTAAAAGCTATATAGTTATACAATCATCTTCAAGAATCAAGGCTACTGGAATACAGTTCAGAACAGTTTCCTTCTAGCTATTCTTATACACTAAGAAGGGATATCTATATAATGCATAAGAATAACCTCCACAATAATCTCTCTGACTTCATCTGTAATCTCTCAGCCACTGAAACCTTAGTTTGTCTCATTTCTGACTTTCCCCTTTAGGGCAAGAAGGCTTTCTCAATCCCATGATGGTGAGTACTGGCTCATCGCCAGGAGTCACATCCCATGTTGCCAGGGAAGACAAGCTATTCTTAATAAGAAAGGATACAAACAGCCACAACTGAAGATAATTTGTTCTTCAGAATAACACCATACAGAAACCATTTTTTAAAACGTGGCTTTACTTTCCAGAATACTGCTGTGGGTAGACTGGGTAGAATAACATTGCTTAGCTTATTTCATCAACAAGAAAAAAAGAAAGTCTATCTTAAACATTAAAATTCATTAATTCATTTATGATTTTTTTTCAGCGAATATCTGTTAGGCATGTACTCTGCCACAGATTAGGTTAAACACTGAAAAAACAAATGCAAAACTTCAAATGGTGAAAACAAATGCCAACTTTCATACTTCTAAATGCCTCAAGAATCATACTTTGTTGGTAAAGGCAGAGGACAAGCAAACCATTTTTAAAAAGCAAACATTTATTATATATGTTATCTTCCATGAAGGAGTCAATTTTGATTTGAGAACGTTCAGAGACTCATGTGACATCCATTTGGGAATCGGAGGATCCTCTACTGTAAGAAAGTAAGTGATGATGTGTATATCAAGCTAAAGTCCTGTAGGCCAATTCCTTAACCACAAAGATAAAGAAATTCAATCTCCAAGATGGGTGAGCTGGACAATATGAACCTCAGTACTAAGATCCCACTTTTCCAACCCCAGGTTCAGCCCAGTTCCTATTGCTTCAAATTACCTCTTCCAATGCACTAATCCAATAAAAAATTTTAATGCGTTACTAAATTTCCTTTTTTTTAACTTAAAATATTGGAATTTTCATTTGGTGCAGTTCTATGCAATTTATGTTAGGATGTTTATCACTTGACTGAAGTTAATTTAATGGAAGTCAATCCAAATTCTCTAAATAACACTCAGTCCTACATATTTTACATTACTTAACCCCGTACTGTTATATGAGCAAAGGAAAACTTTAGCATTCGAGAACAATCACAGCTCAGAATGAATCTGACATCTCAAACATATTTTAGAATGCTTAAATATGTTTGATAGGTTTTTTTTTCCTGCCAGAACAAACACAGGTTTATCTAGAGAATTATTAGCACAACAAGCTTTCGTGGCAAAATTAGAATGAGTCTAACTTCGAGCCAAAGGAAAAAAAAAATTTTTCCAAGATAGAATAGGTTTAAATAATATACATTAGAAATTTAAGCATTTATTTAAATGTTACATGATTTAGGTTCTTCAATGAAAGGATTTTTTTAGTTCTACTTCAAAGATAAAAATAAACCTGAGTTGTAGAAATTGAAATTCTTAAAAAAATATGATAATTTGTTTTTGATTCTTTTTTTTTGAATTTTTTTTATTAATTAAAAAAAGAATTAACAAAACAATTAGAAATCATTCCAATCTACATGTACAATCAGTAATTCTTAATAACATCACATAGTTGCATATTCATCATTTCTTAGTACATTTGCATCGATTTAGAAAAAGAAATAAAAAGACAACAGACTAAGAATTAAAACAATAGAAAGAAAACAAAAAACAAAAAACAAAAAACCTATAACTCACATGCAGCTTCATTCAGTGTTTTAACATAATTGCATTACAATTGGGTAGTATTGTGCTGTCCATTTCTGAGTTTTTATATCCAGTCCCGTTGTACAGTCTGTATCCCTTCAGCTCCAATTATCCCTTCTCTTTTTTTTTTTTAATTAACGGAAAAAAAGAAATTAACCCAACATTTAGAGATCATACCATTCTACATATGCAATCATTAATTCTTAACATCATCACATAGATGTATGATCATCATTTCTTAGTACATATGCATTGGTTTAGAAGAACTAGCAACATAACCGAAAAAGATATAGAATGTTAATATAGAGAAAAAAATAAAAGTAACAATAGTAAAATCAAAACAAAACAAAACAAAACAAAAACCTATAGCTCAGATGCAGCTTCATTCAGTGTTTTAACATGATTTTTTTACAATTAGGTATTATTGTGCTGTCCATTTTTGAGTTTTTGTATCTAGTCCTGTTACACCGTCTGTATCCCTTCAACTCCAATTGGCCATTATCTTACCCTGTTTCTACTTCCTGCTGGACTCTGTTATCAAGGACATATTCCAAATTTATTCTCGAATGTCTGTTCACATCAGTGGGACCATACGGTATTTGTCCTTTAGTTTTTGGCTAGACTCACTCAGCATAATGTTCTCTAGGTCCATCCATGTTATTACATGCTTCATAAGTTTATCCTGTCTTAAAGCTGCATAGTATTCCATCATATGTATATACCACAGTTTGTTTAGCCATTCTTCTGTTGATGGAGATTTCGGCTGTTTCCATCTCTTTGCAATTGTAAATAACGCTGCTATAAACATTGGTGTGCAAATGTCCGTTTGTGTCTTTGCCCTTAAGTCCTTTGAGTATATTCCCAGCAATGGTATTGCTGGGTCGTATGGCAATTCTATATTCAGCTTTTTGAGGAACCACTAAACTGCCTTCCACAGTGGTTGCACCATTTGACATTCCCACCAACAGTGGATAAGTGTGCCTCTTTCTCCGCATCCTCTCCAGCACTTGTCATTTTCTGTTTTGTTGATAATGGCCATTCTGGTGGGTGTGAGATGATATCTCATTGTGGTTTTGATTTGCATTTCTCTAATGGCCAGGGACATTGAGCATCTCTTCATGTGCCTTTTGGCCATTTGTATTTCCTCTTCTGATAGGTGTCTGTTCAAGTCTTTTTCCCATTTTGTAATTGGGTTGGCTGTCTTTTTGTTGTTGAGATGAACAATCTCTTTATAAATTCTGGATACTAGACCTTTATCTGATATATCATTTCCAAATATTGTCTCCCATTGTGAAGGCTGTCTTTCTACTTTCTTGATGAAGTTCTTTGATGCACAAAAGTGTTTAATTTTGAGGAGTTCCCATTTATTTATTTCCTTCTTCAGTGCTCTTGCTTTAGGTTTAAGGTCCATAAAACCACCTCCAGTTGTTTTTCCCCATTGAGGATGATATTAGCTGTGGGTTTTTCATATATTCCCTCTATCATTTTAAGGAAGTTCCCTTGCATTCCTATCTTTTGAAGTGTTCTCAACAGGAAAGGATGTTGAATCTTGTCAAATGCCTTCTCTGCATCAATTGAGATGGTCATGTGATTTTTCTGCTTTGATTTGTTGATATGGTGTATTACATTAATTGATTTTCTTATGTTGAACCATCCTTGCATACCTGGGATGAATCCTACTTGGTCATGATGTATAATTCTTTTAATGTGTTGTTGGATACGATTTGCTAGAATTTTATTGAGGATTTTTGCATCTGTATTCATTAGAGAGATTGGTCTGTAGTTTTCTTTTTTTGTAATATCTTTGCCTGGTTTTGGTATGAGGGTGATGTTGGCTTCATAGAATGAATTAGGCAGTTTTCCCTCCACTTCGATTTTTTTGAAGAGTTTGAGGAGAATTGGTACTAATTCTTTCTGGAACGTTTGGTAGAATTCACATGTGAAGCCATCTGGTCCTGGACTTTTCTTTATAGGAAGCTTTTGAATGACTAATTCAATTTCTTTACTTGTGATTGGTTTGTTGAGGTCATCTATGTCTTCTTGAGTCAAAGTTGGTTGTTCATGTCTTTCCAGGAACCCGTCCATTTCATATAAATTGTTGTATTTATTAGCGTAAAGTTGTTCATAGTATCCTGTTATTACCTCCTTTATTTCTGTGAGGTCAGTAGTTATGTCTCCTCTTCCATTTCTGATTTTATTTATTTGCATTCTCTCTCTTCTTCTTTTTGTCAATCTTGATAGGGGCCCATCAATCTTATTGATTTTCTCATAGAACCAACTTCTGGTCTTATTGATTTTCTCTATTGTTTTCATATTTTCAATTTCATTTATTTCTGCTCTGATCTTTGTTATTTCTTTCCTTTTGCTTGCTCTGGGATTAGTTTGCTGTTCTTTCTCCAGTTCTTCCAATTGAACAGTTAATTCCTGCATTTTTGCCTTTTCTTCTTTTCTGATATAGGCATTTAGGGCAATAAATTTCCCTCTTAGCACTGCCTTTGCTGCATCCCATAAGTTTTGATATGTTGTGTTTTCATTTTCATTTGCCTCGAGGTATTTACTAATTTCTCTTGCAATTTCTTCTTTGACCCACTCGTTGTTTAAGAGTGTGTTGTTGAGCCTCCAGGTATTTGTGAATTTTCTGGCATTCCGCCTATTATTGATTTCCAACTTCATTCCTTTATGATCTGAGAAAGTGTTGTGTATGATTTCAATCTCTTTAAATTTGTTAAGACTTGCTTTGTGACCCAGCATATGGTCTATCTTTGAGAATGATCCATGAGCACTTGAGAAAAAGGTGTATCCTGCTGTTGTGGGATGTAATGTCCTATAAATGTCTGTTAAGTCTAGCTCATTTATAGAAATATTCAGATTCTCTATTTCTTTATTGATCCTCTGTTTAGATGTTCTGTCCATTGATGAGAGTGGGGAATTGAAGTCTCCAACTATTATGGTATTTGTGTCTATTTCCCTTTTCAGTGTTTGCAGTGTATTCCTCACGTATTTTGGGGCATTCTGGTTCGGTGCATAAATATTCATGATTGTTATGTCTTCTTGTTTAATTGTTCCTTTTATTAGTATATAGTGTCCATCTTTGTCTCTTTTAACGGTTTTACATTTGAAGTCTAACTTGTTGGATATTAGTATAGCCACTCCTGCTCTTTTCTGGTTGTTATTTGCATGAAATATCTTTTCCCAACCTTTCACTTTCAACCTATGTTTATCTTTGGGTCTAAGATGTGTTTCCTGTAGACAGCATATAGAAGGATCCTGTTTTTTAATCCATTCTGCCAATCTATGTCTTTTGATTGGGGAATTCAGTCCATTAACATTTAGTGTTATTACTGTTTGGATAATATTTTCCTCTGCCATTTTGCCTTTTGTATTATATATATCATATCTGACTTTCCTTCTTTCTACACTCTTCTCCATACCTCTCTCTTCTGTCTTTTCGTATCTGACTCTAGTGCTCCCTTTAGTATTTCTTGTGGAGCTGGTCTCTTGGTCACAAATTCTCTCAGTGACTTTTTGTCTGAGAATGTTTTAATTTCTCCCTCATTTTTGAAGGACAATTTTGCTGGATATAGGAGTCTTGGTTGGCAGTTTTTCTCTTTTAGTAATTTAAATATAACATCCCACTGTCTTCTAGCCTCCATGGTTTCTGCTGAGAAATCTACACAAAGTCTTATTGGGTTTCCCTTGTATGTGATGGATTGTTTTTCTCTTGCTGCTTTCAAGATCCTCTCTTTCTCTTTGACCTCTGACATTCTAACTAGTAAGTGTCTTGGAGAACGCCTATTTGGGTCTAATCTCTTTGGGGTGCGCTGCACATCTTGGATCTGTAATTTTAGGTCTTTCATAAGAGTTGGGAAATTTTCAGTGAAAATTTCTACCATTAGTTTTTCTCCTCCTTTTCCCTTCTCTTCTCCTTCTGGGACACCCACAACACGTATATTTGTGCCGTTCATATTGTCCTTGAGTTCCCTGACACCCTGTTCAAATTTTTCCATTCTTTTCCCGATAGTTTCTGTTTGTTTTTGGAATTCAGATGTTCCATCCTCCAAATCACTAATTCTATCTTCTGTCTCTTTGAATCTATCATTGTAGGTATCCATTGTTTTTTCTATCTTTTCTACTTTGTCCTTCACTTCCATAAGTTCTGCGATTTGTTTTTTCAGTTTTTCTATTTCTTCTTTATGTTCAGCCCATGTCTTCTTCATGTCCTCCCTCAATTTATCGATTTCGTTTTTGAAGAGGTTTTCCATTTCTGTTCGTATATTTAGCATTAGTTGTCTCAGCTCCTGTATCTCATTTGAACTATTGGTTTGTTCCTTTGACTGGGCCATATTTTCAATTATTTGAGCGTGATCCGTTATCTTCTGTTGGCGTCTGCACATTTAGACAGATTTCCCTGGGTATTGGATCCAAAAGTTTGGAAGATTTTTCTGTGAAATCTCTGGGTTCTGTTTTTCTTATCCTGCCCAGTAGGTGGCACTCGTGGCACACATTTGTCTGCGGGTCCCACCAGTAAAAGGTGCTGTGTGACCTTAAACTTTGGAAAACTCTTGCCGTCCGGGGGGTTCGCTAGCCGAAGCGGCTTGAGCCGGCCCGGGGTCCGAATGCAGGGAGGGTTGCTGGTCGCCACAGCCCGGGAAAGAGCCCGTCCGAATTTCCTAGTCGGCCCTGGGCGACAAGCGTGGCGGGAGGGTGCCAGCGGCAACGGCCCGCCCGAGAGAGTGCACGTTCCCCGGGAGTCACGGGTTTGGAAGGGGCCTCCCCCACCCATCACCGTTCTCCACGGCCTGGGGATTTCCAATCCAATTCTCTCAGTTGGTCCGGGGGGGCTGCGCGTGGTGTGGGCGCCAGCCGCCTTGGTTTCAGGGGACCGCCTCTCCAATTCTCCCAGCCGGCCCAGGAAGGGGGAAGGGAGTAACTCCGGCCGCTTGCCGCCCCGCCCGGTAAGGCCCGCGCGCCTCGGCGATCTCACCCGAGCTGCTTCTCTCAGCCAGCCAGCCGTTCCAGGATGGGGTACGCTGTCTTTTTTATCTCTGTTGTGGCTTTGGGCGCTTTCTGTATCATTTCTACTCCCCTAGTAGCTGTCCTGGAGAAGAAACTAAGAGCCGCGCGTCTTACTAAGCCGCCATCTTCCAGGAAGTTGTTTTTGATTCTTATAGCCATGTGAGTGCTAAGGATAGCTGAATTTGGTAAATAAAAAACATTTTTTACATTAATTTCCTACATACTATTCAGCCACAATCAACTGTTTAAGACTAGCAGCGGATGAATTATAAGCAAGACCCTAATTCTCCCCATTCTAGACTAATATCTTAGGGTATGTAATGATTTTTCTTCACAGCAATTTTCTTGCCAACTACTGCTGAAATGCTCAACCATACAGAGAAGGCAATGCCAGACAGACACCTCATAAGAATTTAGCTTTAGTAAGACTGGAATTCTGTCTTAAGGTACAACAATGATTCCAAAACATAAGTCTTAGGTTTGGTGTGAGTGCTAGTATCCTTACAGATCTAACAGTGTTTATTCTGAGTCTTAGAGGAACTGTCTTCCTCTAATACACTTTCAGAAAGCCAGCTAATTTTCACTGACAGGGAAATAAAGGAAAATAAAGAGCAGTTCAACAAGCCATGGGCACAGGAGACTTAGTTTCTTCGGATACTCCACAGTTTTATCATAGGAGGGAGCTCAACCCCACCTGATGCCTGAGACAATCTTGACCATGCCTGGTGGGCAAGACTGCAAACTCCAAGTTTGGGGCAGGTGTGGCAGCAGGTTCCGAAGTGTCTGCAGTCATCTGTCAGACTGGCTCCTCTCTTACGTCAGATACGCCTCCCAGGTTCTTCCGTCAAAACAGGGATTCTGATCTTAACCCAGGTGGCACACTCTCCTGCCTCTCTCTCCCTGCACTGAATCCTCTTCTCTCCCCACCAGTATGCTCAGTCGTCTTTCGATCTGTGCCCTTGGGACCGTATCACGAACACCCACTGATTTCTAAAATTGCCAAACCAGAAAACTCCAGATGCACTGCACTGGTAACTAACAACGGACCAGAGTGGGTCCCTGGGAGCTCTGATGGGGATTTCTTCCATCTACACAGACGCCAGTGTTTCTGTCCTGATAGATTTCTTAGTCCAGGCCCTTAGTTACGATCTCCCCTTTCTGCTTGCCAGTAGGACTCGAGATAATTTGGGTTCTGACCATGAGCCACTCAATGGAGAGGCAATGACGATAATATCATACAATAGAGGCCAGTGTGAAGTCAACGGTAGCATACGAAAAGCAATGATGACCTGAGTGAACTGAAAGATGAGGGTGGAAAAATCAGGGGGCAGAGGGGGGATTCAATAGTAAATTCAGTAAGTATCTGGGATACACAGCATAGGCTAGACCAGGGATGGAAGAGAAAGGAGATAAGCCACACGTGACCCATGTTGATGACGGACCCTACAAGTGAACCAAAGGAATGAACACTGCCACATATTCCACAAATGCCTGCTAAAGGAACACACAAAAAAACAAAAACATAAAATATATTTACTCCTTATGTAGTCAGCATTTTAAGTATCTTACAATAAATTCTTGTTATTATTGGCAACAATAGTGTTCCATCAAGTTTCCACAGACATCAAACTAGCAAATACTGAACCACTGTTTTTAGGGAAAATACAGGGTTAGGTTTGTGCAAGCCTCTGGCCACAACATTTTATACCAGATGATCACTAAATAAGTTTGTTTAATGTACATTTCTGTTTAAAGACACCTTATTTAAAATATATTGTGAATCTTTCACACTGATCTCACAACCAATGGCAGTATAACTCCTACAAACCTTATCTAGCACACAGGTTCTCTCCATAACACAGCACAGCCTTCCTGTGCTTAGGAATACTAGATAGCACTTTAGCCCTAGGCTTGTGGAACATTTTAAACAGAAATCACCAACATGAAGCACAAACATGGAAAAACCTTGGCATTAAATATCCCACAAAAAGGACACATGTACAATATGAGATCTGAAGTAGGAGGGCAGAGCATTACTCGTCTGTGTCAGATGGGAAACACACACAACAAGAAATTCAATTTTTTCTATTTTGTGCACATCCACCAATGACCATTAAAGTGTCACAAGTATTGATTCTGGGATTACAAATAAATGTTAATGAGTGGGAAAATCAGCAAATATGGAGTCCATGAATAATGAGGATCAGTTGTATATATTTAATTGTATGTTACTTGATTATAATTTATATATATTATGCATACAGAATTATCCCAAAAGAAGCAAAAGCAATAAAGCTACTATGGACTGCTTACTAAATGTCAAGATTGATTTAAATACTTTAAATACATTATTTCATCTAATCATCACAAAACATGATGGTGTTGATATTATTATTGCATTTGTTTTACAGATCAAGAAAAGCAGGCTTGAAATGATTAAAACAGTTGACTATTGACTCTTTTAATAATTAGCTGTGCTTGTTTTTAAGCAACTCAAATTCAAGAATCTTCTTAATTTTTGTGTGAGGCAGCATCTGAGATGGCCCTCCATGATTTCTGCCTCCTGGTATTTACACTCTGCGCAGTCTCTTCCCTTGAGTGAGAACTGGACATTGGGACTTGCTTCTAACAAACAGAAAGTGGCAGATGTAATGGTATATCATTTCTCAGATTAGGTTATAAAATAGCTGTGACCTCTATCTTGAATTCTCTCTTTTTCTTATGTAATGTACTGAGGCAAGCCAGCTGCCATGTTTTCAGCGAGGAGACTCAGGCAACCTATGGAGTAGGCCAAGTGACAAGGAACCAAAGTTTTCTGTCAATATCCACATGAGTAAGCTCAGAAGCAGATTCCCAATGTCCTTCACATGACTAAAGCCCCATGCAACAGCATGACTCATGAGTCAGAACCACCCACCTAACCTGCTCCCAGATTCCTGACTCTCAAGAAATTATGTGAGATAATGAAGGTCTACTGTTTTAAGCTGCTAGGTTTTGGGGCAATTTGTTATATAGCAGAAGTAACTAATATATCCTACTGCATAACAGTACTAAAACGCTGTACAGTGATTTACAGTATACAAAGAGAGCATTTATCACATATCATTTTGTTCTTCTTTTCCATAACCCTGAGAAATGGATAACTGCCCCACTTCACAGAAGTCTGGAGAAAATGGACTTGTTCTTAGATACAAGTTATATAGACTAATCTAGAACTGAGGTTTGCTAACTCTAAATTCTAAGCATATTCATCTTCTAGTACTGCACTTTTTTCTGAGTTCTCTTGATGTGCTGGTTAATATTCTGACACTAATCAGAAAGTTGGCACATTGTTCTAAGTTGGGTCTAATACACGCCATATGTTCAAAGTCTAAGTGTCTTGGGCAATGCAGAACTAAAATACAGTTGGGAAGGTTATATAGCTGAATAATGTCCAAGTGAGGGACACACCATCTTCTAAGGTCACCAATGTTCCTGAATAGGGTTTGTATCATTTCCAGAGAGCTGACCCCTACTGTCATAAAATGATACTATACATGTGATACTAACTCTGTAGAAACTACCTAGATGCATTTCTAAAACTCTAAAGTTTCATCCATACAAAGTAAATAATTAGTGAGCTTAAATCTGACTCAAGTGAATTAGCCCCACTCTTTATTGGCAGAGGCAATGTGACTAGGAAATACAATCATTTTTAATCAAAATATTGTGGAGGTTAGTTAATGCATCTTAAGATAACTTTCGGTGCAGAAAAATGATCTCTCTAAAATATATGCCCATTCAGACAAAGTAGGCCAAGGAGAGGCTGGCCTCTTTTCAAAATGGAATTATAGCCAGAAGTGATCAAACTACAAGGCAGCAAATACGTCCCGGTACCCTGAGTTTTACTATAAACGGGCTGAGATTGCAGACAGCTCACCTCCCATGTGGGTTTATAGGATATGGGAGGTTGAAACAAAGTGGTGATGGTCTCTTATGGAGGAGTAACATTATTTATGTCAGCATTTCTTCTACAACTTTGATCTCGTGAAAGGCGAAATATGCCCCCAGTTAGTTTCTGGGCCAAAGGGTCTACAGGAACACTTTCTAATTCCCCTCCTCTTAAGGGCAAAGAAGAGAAGAGCTAGCTGACACATTAAACTGTTGGCAGTATCATCCAGATTCTCTGCCAGACCAGGGGCCAAGTATGTCGAAAAACTTAATTTAGTTAGTACTGACACAAATTAAGGTCTAATTCTGCTTCATTTTACATTATCAAACCTCACGTGTTTAAGCACAGTCCTGCAACTCTATGAACGTTGAGTTATAAGACAAAAATGCACAGAAAGCACTCCAAAAGACCTCCTATGTAGATAGTTATGTTAGTGGTGAACTTTTGTGTGGGTCCCTTTAACTCATGCATTTTAACTGATCTTGGGGCTCACTCTACCATAATATGGTTCCACATATAGAAGAGGTTAATAACTTCCAGGAGGCCATTTTACCAAATAATTCTCAATGGGAGCAGGGCACTGGAAATACTGACTGGATAATTTACAATCTGTGGTGAAATACTCATTCCAATGACAGCTGTTATATGATAGCCATTTTCACACTGCAAACAGCTCAGGAATGACAGGCAGGAATTACACACAGGGTTGTATCACTACCTTTCTAGAAGAGGTAATATCGTTGCCTTTTACCATAAACACTGTGGGAAGGAAGCAGTTTTGGGTAAGGAAAAGCACAATGAACTAGAAGGCTAGGTTTGGAAAAGGGTGGTTTCTAATTTCTTGGGGACTCTTTATAACTTTATCCTCCCCAAAGGGGAAAAGTAAGAATACATTTGAAGCAGAGAAAATCAAGTGTGTGTGTGTGTGTGTGTGTGCATGTATATATACATTTTTATATATACAAATTTTTTTTTTTTTTTGGTATGGGAAGGCACCAGAAACCGAACCCGGGTCTCCGGCATGACAGGTGAGAATTCTGCCACTGACCCACCATGGCCTGCCCGAGTTTATATATTTTATTTGGGTTCCAGGTTTTAAAAACACATTTATCACTTAAAAAAAAAGAGTTTTAAAATATTCCAGTCTATGGATTTTTCAGGGTCAGCAGGCACTATGCTATCATTTTTGGAAGCTACAAAGAAGGATGAGGTCTAAGTCTTGATATTAAAAAGCTCAGTCTAATGCAGAAATCTTTATATATATATATATAAAACACACATACACACAAACACACTTGACTACAGGATGTAGGCAAAGATTTCACGGGAATACACAGAGCAGGCACAGCTAGGGAGGCAGGACAACGCTGTGAAGTCCTGACAAATATTCTACTACCTGGCCATGAGAATGCAACAGGATAACATTATCTACTTAAGTTGGTGATCATAAGCTCCAGTTTTCTCTCTTTTACCTCAGAAGCAGTTATACGACCAGGTTGCCTGTTTAGTTTCAATCCCCAACAGCTAAACAATGAAAAAGAGATTGGAAGAATTTTCTTTGATACTGTCTTCTGCTGCCCAGCCACTATAAGAAGTACCACACAATGAATGGGTTGGCTTCAACAATGACAATGTACCATCTTAACAGTTTCAGAGGCTAGAAGGTTTGCTTCCTCGCAGGATAACTTGCATTATGAGCTGGCTGCTAGAACCCTTGGATGCTCTATCATGCCCTCCATCATGCAGCAGTGCCCTCTCCTTTCTGTCTCTGTGACTTCCAGTTTCTCTTTATAAGGCCTCCAGTAATTTAGGTTAAAGGCCCACCATGGTTCAGTTTGTGATACCTTAACTAAAATTAACATCTTTAAAATAACATTTACAATGGGTTCATACCCAGAGGGACACAGATTAAGATGAAGAACACATGTTTGTTGGTATACATAATTCAGTGTACCACAGGCACCCTTTTGCCAAAGATAATACACTGATGAAGCTTCATTTTGAAGATACGCCTTGAAATTTTCACCTTTGAAAGCTTGTTTCTAATGCCAAATACTACAAATAAGCGCAAAAACTGTTGGCTTCACACTTTCCTTCTTCCAGTCTCATCTTTGATAATAAATTATCTAGGCAATAGTAAGAAGGATCTTTTCTAAAATATAAATCAGCTCGAGTCCATTTCCCTGTTTATATAATATAAGCATATTATTTCTTCATGCTTTAAAGAAATTCTAGTGCTCACTTCGGCAGCACATATACTAAAATTGGAATGATACAGAGAAGATCAGCATGGCCCCTGCGCAAGGATGACACACAAATACGTAAGGCGTTGAATATTTTTTAAATCCTGAAACTCAGAGGGACCAGATCAGCCTTTCCAGGATTATCAATCAACTACATCCCCCTCTCCTTTACTGTGGACACCTCTTTTCAACAATAAAAAGAACAGGTATTGCTCAAAGATCCCTATAGACTGGGAGAAGGATTAAAGGAGGAGGAGGTATAGCAGAAAAAATGGGATTTAGCAAATGCGTATGGCTGCTGAAACACTATATTAATTATTCCTTCTAGCCTCCAGTGTTTTGGAGCAGCCAGAAGGAAAATCAGAAAATGCAATGGGAGCCCATGACGAACTCTGGTATCTGTTCTGCAACTACTTTTTGAAGTGTGCTTTGAAAATTATTGGTTTTTCCATTCTTTACTCTGTATATATGTTGTATTTCACAATTAAAAAAAAGAAAAAAAAAATCTAGATTTCTTCTGTGGCCTGGCCATCAGCTGGCCTAAATGTTCAGATCTTCTTCTATCAACAGGTGCAGATGCAGATCTGGGGAGTCTTGAAGTGTGCAGAATTGCTTTTCAAAGGTATACACAACTACAGATGTGGCTGTAGGTTCAGGGCCTTAGCAGAGAAGGGACTTTATAAAGAGGGAACACCAAGCAATTAATGAACGCCTCATTAACTTCATAAGAAATTCAATTCAACTTACTGCCTTGCTATCATTCTTTTTGTTATTTGAAGAAACTGAACCCATTCCCAACTCAAATTACTCATATCAGCTCAAAACTGGATCCAACTCTTCATTCTGGCAGTGACAATGTCATCTTTTTAGAGAGATGAGCCGTGGCTGTCATATTTGAAGTAACCATACTTTACAGCACTTCCAAGTTCATGTGTTTGCCAGCGCCTGGCTTTGTCTCATCATCATGCAGTCTGGAATTATATTATTTCCATTGGTATGGAGCAGATAGTCAATATAGGCTGAATGAATGAACCTAGCTATATTTGAAAGAAGAGCATATGTCAGTGTTACTAAATTCCAGTAACCTAAGGGCCATGCTAACACCAGCAAACCTAATGATGATAATTCAAAACAATGATATTCCCTCACCACTGCATACAAACTGATATTTGGAGAAGTTAAGATTCATTTTAACAAAATTCCTTAGTAAATTACGAAGGCTTACTACTTTCCTAATGTGAGATTGCACAACAGAAGTCTCAACTTTGTGCTATGTAGTGAAGCAATGCAAATGTTTGAAGAACGATCAGAATTAATAGACATGTCCTATTATCACCAAAGATTTAAAACAATTCTGTGAAAGTGCTGGGTACTGAAAAACTATATAGAAGAATTTGAAAAGGATTAGAAAAATATACAATAATTCAATAATGAAAATACTTACATAAAACTGTTTCTATATGCAAATAACACTCACAAAACATTGTCTGAGAAAATTTCATCCATAGTAGCAAATTAATTATATTCCCAGAAGCAAACTTAGCAAAACTATGAAAGACAAATGTGACAAAAACTATGAAGCTAAAATAAACAAAAGAACTTGAGAAAATGGGGACATAAATTGTCACTGAGATGACTCAATATTGTAGGAAATGTTGCTTCATAAATTATAAAATTTCAAAGCAACCCCAGTGAAACTTCCATTCTTGATTTTTAAAACTCATTTGGAGTGAAAGGATAAGACAGAATATACTGCAAAGAAAAACTGGGGAAGCACTGGAACATACAGAGTTATAAAACTGAATCAATAATACAGTCATGATGAAACAGACAACTACTCAAAAAGCAGAATATAGGCTAAATGTTGTGTTAGTTAATCTTTTTTTTAATTAATAAAAAAAAAAGCAGAATATAGGACCAAATGGAAAAGAAACAATACCTCATAAAGGCAGCATTCCAAATCAGTAAGGCAACAATGGATTACACAAATGAAACTGGATTCCTGTTAACACTTGAAAAAAGAAAACACAGGTGACTCTTTGTAATGTTCAATTGAGACATTTTTTGGGTGTGATAGAGCATGAAGAAAAACCCTGGCATTCCACTCTTTCGGAATGGAAAATGTCCATACACAAATTCAAATCATAGAATTAACTGGAAACAAACTGCCATATATTAATAAGTACAAATAACCGGGTATTTTCCCTACCAAATTTTGTTCAGAACAAAACAAAAATGGATAGACATGGGCCAACAAGGAAAGAGAAGAATAGCAAATGAACATATAAAAATGCTTCAACTTCATTACTACTCTTCTCTGTTCTCGCCCTCCCCCCAGAATAATGTAAGTTGCTTTTTTATCTATTATGTCGGCAAATATTTAAGAAAGTAGTGTCATATCTGGTTAAAGAGCTGGAAATGGTAATTTCCATATAATCTTGGTGGTATTAGAAGTTTTGGTAAATACACAAATTTAGACAACATAATATTCACCATAAAAATTTAACTTCAAAGCACATATAGCTCTCAGAAGTGTGATTTACTTCAAGGGACTAGATTATATAGAAATTTTTATAAAACTATGAAAATAGCTACCTAGAAAATATAAGCAGATATAAATATATAAATGCCCAAATCCAGGTGTTTATTTTCAAATGTCAAAAATAAAAACATAATCGTTGATCAACAGAAAATTCTTAAGTAACATGTCATCTATTCATCCAACAGAACAGCATGCTGCATTCCAAGGTACTGCTATGGAAACAAAAATGCCAGGGAAAGATATACATAATATAATATTACATGAATGTATATTAAGATCTAATATTTACAGATACATATTTTCAAAATGTACTGTGGTTATATCTTGGAGGCAGAATTAAGAGGGACATTTGAATGAATTTTTGGTTTGGAACTTGGAAGTTATTTTCACAGAAAAATATATTACCTTAAGAATAACAAAAAATAAGTAATCATTTGCACAGTTTATCCCAAATAACCCAATAAATAAAGTATCTACTCTAGAAGTATAATTTTGGAAGCGAGACATGTCTGAGCAAAAGAGGTAACTAATACTTATCAATATTTCTTTTACTTCAGTCTAGAGGAATAAGAAATGCATGCTCTCTGGTTCAAATATTTTAAGACGTCTCCTTCCTGGCCAATCAGTCTCTATTTGCAAGGACCTTAAAAAAGTGTTTCTCCCAACCCAACCTCTTAAAATAGATGTGCCTGAAGACTAAAGTGGTAAATTCTCCCCCTTTAAGCTGGCCCTTTTTTTCCCATTTAAATAGAGAGACACAGTGATTCACACCCACTAAGGCTCAATTAACTGCTTTATAGAAAAGGAGACAGGCATCTGTTTTCTTTGAATAAATACGGTTTCATACAAAATTTTTTGCCGTGAAAATTCTGGAGAAATATTTTAAGAACTGTCCTAACTTTTCTATCACACTGTAAGACCTAGCATCTGACTTTAAGATTTAACCATGGTACAAGTAAGTGAAGTCTGCTGGGTAAGCTTTGGGAAGGCTTACGATCTGGAAGAAATGTAGCTGGCTTCTCAGAAAGCTGAGGTGTGAACAATGAGGACTGAGAGTGAGAGCATATTTCGTTAGGTGCTTGCATTTCTGAGGTACTGATTCAGTTTCTTCCGGATTCCCGTGAAATTTCTTCATGCCCTAAAATATATTCTTTTTTCTGGGTTTCCAATTCTGGAAACCCAACTAACCATCCATTTTCACACTTTCACAGCAAGGCAGAAACATCACCCTTCTAGGACATATGGTTAATGGACATCAGTAAACGAGCTGGGTGAAAAGCAAACTGTTCCCCTGGCCCTCGGTCAGCTTTATTACATATCAAGCGATTGAGGTATCATGGTGCCAAATAAAGTATTTGCAAGCAAGTTATACGGTGCATTGGGGAATGGTTAATAAACGGTGGCATAAGTGTAGGTTTCTGCCGTTTCATATAAATAGCACATTTAAACAGGTTTGTGATTTTTAATGGCTGAAGATATTTTTTAAGGAGAGATTGATTCTACCCAAAAGTGTTGTGGACATTCTGCAATGTATGTAGAGTAAGTGAAATGATTAAAAGTCAACTTCTATAACCCCAGGATGACTTGCATTTTTTTTCCCTGCATGATGGAATATGGAAAAACCTGGAGCTAATGTGATGTACTCAATCAACACTGTACAATGGTCTGCTTGAATTTTTCTGATGTTCACTTAAACAAAATTGAAAAATGGAAATTATTTTGGGTTTTTCTCTGCTGTTTAATACAATTCAATTTGGAGCAATTAGACACAAGCCCTTAAATTCTGTGAGAGACTCTTGTAGGTCTCTCACTTTTGGGGCTGGGTAGGATACCTCTACATTGAGTCCAAGTAGAGGTGTAAGAATATCAACGTAACATTATACAGGGAAAACTGCTGGTAGGGTTAGAAGCAGTAACTTCTATAATCATAGTAAAAATTTACTTTCTTCTTTTTTTCATAAGAAGATATTTTTAAGTATCTCATCAATGGCAGATGAACTAAGGAACAGACTATAGAAACGTCAGATAACAGAAAATATTTCTTAATATATAATACATTTCCAATTGGTACATACTACAGAGTGACAGCAAGTTAATGCTTTTAGAGGTTATGCAAGTTGAAGTATGAAAGCATTCTGCAAACTATAGTATATGTTATACATAAACTATATATGTTATACAAACTATATTTTAACCTGAGACTGAATTTTTCTCCAATCATCTGGAAATTCGAACTGTAGTATTTCAGGCACAATATGAATATGTGCAAATTCAGCACTCCCCCACTGTCCCCACAGTAACATGAATAAAAGGGGCATGCAAAGCAGATGGGAATCATAAGTATAAAATATAGAATTTTATTCTGACCCACAACATTATATAGAAAATCTCACCAATCCATAGGAAAAAGGCAAAGCCAGCAGGAAGGAGCAAGGGCTCTAACAGACAATTCACAGAATTATAACTTACATGCAAAATGCTTCTATAAGTAATGCACGAACTCACAAAAACTAGCTGATCGATTGTTTCCTGGCGCCTGCCCAGGCAAAAAAAAAAAAAAAAATGCTGAATTAAAAACACACCTAAGAACAGAGTAGCTCGAGATTAGCCCCGCTCCACGGAAAAGTTAGAGAACAGACAGGAGAATGACTGAGGCGGTGATTCAGGAGTGCAGCTGACTTGGGAGAGCCTTCTGCACCACACAGGGCAGCCCTAGTTACAGAGGCCAAGGAACTGAGAGGCAGAAAACTACAGACTGGCGCAGAACAGCAGAGCCGGAACAGAGAGCATGGTACAGGGTGGAGCACTCAGGTGGAGGATGACTGAATAATGATACAGCTGTCACAATGTGACTGTGTGACTGTGAAAACCTTGTGTCTGATGCTCCTTTTACCTAACTTGTCAACAAAGGAGTAGAACATATGGAATGAAAGAGAGGACTAAGGGGCTCCTCCGTCCTGGCACGGACAGGAGCCAGGGATAAGGTAGTAAGCCAGGACACATTCCATGGGTGCGCAACCCTCATCAATGCAGCCTCATAACAGGAGACTCACCACACACCCAAACCCCATCATCCACTCCCATCCCCTGTGCTCCAAGCACTCCCACCTCACCAGTCCCAGTGCAATCACCTGCCCCATCTCCCACCCCAAGTGCAGCACAAACCACCTCTCCTGCACCCCTCCGAGCACTATCTTCCACTCCCTATTTCCTGCAGGCTGTTGTTGCCAGTTCATAAAGGTTGTGGGCACTAATCTCTAAACCCAGGCTACCCCTGCCCCCCTGCCTATAGTGTCACACAGCCACACTCCCCCTGCCCTGAGGTCTCCTAATTGTTTTACAGCATTCCTAGGCCCACACATAAGCATGGGCCCCCAAACACATCATTCAGCTCTAGGAACCGCGCTTAAGAGTACTCCAAGAACCATGTATGCACCTGGCCCTCAGCCACATTTCCTAGCTCTGAGAAAGTGCTGCGCAGTCAGGTCACATCTGCCCCAATCCACGAAGGCAAAATGCCATCCTGCAGCACAGCTCTATGCATGCGCACTAAGGGTCACATGCCTTAGATCAGAGAACGCCAGGGTTACATCCCCCACACCGGTGCGCCGGCATAGCTAAAGCCTCCCTGGCCGCTGGGTACCCACGTTCATGAGCATCAGCCTAACATTCCCAACCTGCACCTACACCTGCCCTGAAACAAATCACAGTACTGAGTGCTCCACCCTGTACCATGCTCCCTGCTGTACAACTATTCCACAAACACAAGGTCTTAGACTAATGAAAGAAATCAACTCCCAAAGTAAATCAATCAAGATATTTACATGCGACAAACACAGAAGATCACTAAGCATATCACAATGCAGACAGATATACCCTACCTAATGACCAAATTAAAACACCAGAGAGACAGACGTTGGAAAAACTAATCAGAGATGTTCATACAATTCTTCTTAATAAAATAAGTGGGTTACCTCTCTACGTGGGACATGACTCCCATGGGTGTGAACCTTTCTGGCAACGTGGGACAGAGATCTTGGAATGAGCTGAGACTCAGCATCAAGGGATTGAGAAAAACCCTAGAATGAGCTGAGACTTACCATCAAGGGATTGAGAATACCTTCTTGACCAAAAGGGGGAAGAGGGAAATGAGACAAAGTGTCAACAGCTGAGAGATTCCAAACAGAGTCGAGAGGTTATCCTGGAGGTTATTCTTACGCATCAAGTAGATATCATCTTGTTATTGAAGATGTAATGGAGAGGCTGGAGGGAACTGCCTGAAAATGTAGAGCTGTGTTCCAGTAGCTATGTTTCTTGAGGATGATTGAATAATGATACAGCTGTCACAATGTGACTGTGTGATTGTGAAAACCTTGTGTCTGATGCTCCTTTTATCTACCTTGTCAACAAAGGAGCAGAACGTATGGAATAAAAATAAATAATAGGGGGAACAAATGCTAAAATAAATTTAGTTTGAAATGCTAGTGATCAATGAAGGAGAGGAGTAAGGGGTATGGTAGGTATAATCTTTTTTTTTTCTTTCCTGTGTTCGTTTTCTTTCTTTTCCTATTGTCTTTTCCTTTTTCTGAATTAATGCAAATGTTCTAAGAAATGATGAATATGCAACTAAGTGATGATATTGTGAATTACTGATTATGTATATTGTTTTAGTTGATTTCTTAATTTTTTAATTAATAAATAAATTTTAAAAAAATAAGTGAGTTAGCAAATGACATAAAAGAGATCAAGAAGACAGAAGAAGAGCATAAACAGGAATATGAAAGTATAAATACAAAAACAGTAGATATCACAGAATCTGCTGACCAAATGAAAAACATACTAGAGGCACACAACACCAGATCTGAACAGACAGAAGAAAGAATAAGTGATACAGACGACAGGATAACTGACTTCAAAGACTCAAAACAGCAAATGGCAAAAAAGATGGAAAAAATTGAATGGGAACTCAGGGAAAATGATAGACAAAACAAAGCACGTAAATAAAAGAATCATTGGTATCCCAGAGGAGGAAGAGAGGAGCAAAGGACTAGGAAGAGCATATAAGAGGATATAATGGGGGGAAACTTACCAACCCTCATAAAGGACATAAACACACAATTCAAAGAAGCCCAAAGAACCCTAAACAGAATAAATCCAAATAGGCCATCCCCAAGATATGTACTAATCAGTCTGTAAAATACTGAAGAGAAGCAGAAATTGGCAAGAGAAAAACAACCTACTACATATAAGGGAAACCAAATAAGACATAGTTCAAACTATTCAACTGGCACTACAGAGACGAGAGGGCAGTGGTATGATCCATTCAAGATCCTGAAAGAAAAAGACTTTCAGCCAAGAATTCTGTATCCAGATAAACTGTCCTTCAAAACTGAGGGAGAGATTACAGTTTTCACAGCCAAAGAAGTCCTGAAAGACTATGTCAACAAGAGACTGGCAAGAACATTCACAAATACATGGAGATTAAACAACATACTCTTAAACAACCAGTGAGTCAAAGAAAAAATTGCTAGAGAAATCAGTAGTTATCTAGAGATAAATGAAAATGAGAATACAACTTATCAAAACTTACAGGATGCAGCAAAGGCTATGCTCAGAGGAAAATTTATTGCCCTAAATGCCTACATTAAAACAAGAGCAAGCAAAAACCAGGGACTTAACAGCACCCCTGGAGGAACTTGAGAAAGAACAGCAATCTAACCCCAAAGCAAATAGAAGAAGAGAAATAACAAAGATTAAAACAGAGGTAAATGAATGGGAGAACAAAAGAACAACAGAAAGAATCAATAAAATCAAAAGTTGGTTCATTGAGAAAATCAATAAAATTGATAGGCCACTAGCAAGTCTGAAAAGAAAAAAAGGGAGAGGATGCAAATAAACAAAATCTGAAATGAGAAGGGGTGCTTTACCACAGACCTTGAAGAAGTAAAAGAAATCATAAGTGGATACTATGAACACCTATACACCAACAAATTAGATAGATGAAATGCACAAATTCCTGCAGAGACACAAACAAGCTACACTGACTCAGGAAGAAATAGAAGATCTCAGCAAACCAATCACAAGTAAAGAGATTCAATCAGTTATCAAAAATCTTCCTACAAAGAAAAGCCCATGGCTAGATGTCATCACAGGGGAATTTTACCAAACATTCCAGAATAAACTACCACCAATTCTGCTCAAATTTGCCCAGAATATTTTATACCAAAACTTTAATACCAAAACCAGGTAAAAATGCTATAAGAAAGGAAAACTACAGGTCAATCTCCCTAATGAACATAGATGCAAAAGTTCTCAACAAAATACTAGCAAACATTGTGAATTACTGACTATGTATGTTGTTTTATTTTGTTTCTTTATTTTTAATTAATAAATAAATTTAAAAAAAAACTAAAAACTAGCAAACAGAATCCAACAACACATTAAAAAAATGATACACCATGAGCAAGTGGGGTTTATACTAGGGATGCAAGGATGGTTCAACACAAGAAAATCAATTAATGTCATACAGCACATTAACAAATTGAAAAGGAAAAAAGTCACACGATCATTTTGATTAATGCTGAAAAAGTATTCAACAAAATTCAACATCGTTTTCTGATAAAAACGCTCCAAAAGATAGGAATCAAAGGTAAATACCTCAATATGATAAAGGGAATGAATATATGAGAAACTGATCGTCATGATCATACTCAATGGAGAGAGACTGAAAACTATCCCCCTAAGATCAGGAACAAGACAAAGACGGCCACAGTCACCACTATTACTTAACACTGTGCTAGAAATTCTAGCTAGAGCAATCAGGTAGGACAAAGCAATAAAAGGGATTCAAATTGGAAAGGAAGAAGTAAAACACTCATTATCTGCAGATGACATGATACTATACTTGGAAGATCCTGAGAAATCTACAGCAAAGTTACTTGAGCTAATCAATAAATTCAGTTAAGTGGTGGGATATAAAATCAATGTGCAAAAATCAGTAACATTTCTATACATAAACAATGACCCAGAGGAGGAGTCAGTTAAGGAAAAAAATCCATACAAAATAGCAACTAAAAAATCAAGTACTTAAGAATGAACTTAACTAGGGACGTAGAGGACTTGTACACGAGAAAACTATATAACAATGCTAAAAGAAATCCAAGGAGATCTAAATAGGTGGAAAGACATTTTCTGCTCATGGATAGGAAGGATAAATATAGTTAAGATGGCAATTCTCCCCAAATTGATCTACAGATTCAACACAGTACCAATCAAAATTCCAACAACCTACTTTAAAGATTTAGAAAAGCTAACTACTAAATTCACCTGGAAGAGAAAGAGACCCAAATAGCTAAAAGAATCCTAAAAAAGAAGAACAAAGTGGGAGGATTAACACTTTCTGACTTTAAAACCTATTATAAAGCCACAGTGGTCAAAGCACCACGGTACTGGCATAAAGACAGAAGCACTGACCAACGGAATCAAATCAAGAGTGTAGAAATAGATGACCAAATCTACGGGTAACTGATTTTTGGTAAAGCCCCCAAATCCTCTGAACTGGGACAAAATGCTCATTTCAGTAATTGGCCATGGAGGAACTGGATAAAAATAGCCAAAAGAATGAAAGAGGACCCCTATCTTATACTCTACCCAAAAATTAACTTAAAGTGGATGAAGCACCTAAATATTAGAACTAACACCATAAAGCTTCTAGAAGAAAATGTAGGGAATCATCTTCAAGACCTAGTAATAGGAGGTAGCTTCTTAAACTTTATAGCCAAAGCACAAGCAACAAAAGAAAAAATAGATAAATGCAAACTCCTCAAAATCAAATGCTTCTGCAACTCAAAAGATTTGTCTAAAAGGTGAAGAAACGGCCACTTCAATGGGAGAAAGTATTTGGAAATCACATATTGGACAAAGGTTTGATTTCCTGTATATACAAAGAAATCACAGAACTCAACAACGAAAGAACAAACAACCCAATTATAAAATGGGCTAAAGACACAAAGAGGCATTTTTCTAAAGAGCAAATACAGATGACTCAAAAGCACATGAAGAAATGCTCATTTTCATTAGCTATAAGGGAAACGCAGATCAAGACTAAAATGAGAATCACCACACACCTATACAAATGGCTGCTATTAAACAGGAAACTAAAAATGTTGGAGAGGATGTGGAGAAACTGGGACACATATGCACTGCTGGTGGGAATGTATAATGGTGCAGCCACTATGGGAGACTGGCAATTCCTCGGGAAACTAAATATCAAGTTGACCTATAACTCAGAAATAGCACTACTTGTTGCTATTTCTCTGCTATTTCAGCAGAGCTGAAAGTAACAACACAAACAGACATTTGCACGGTGATGTTCACAGCAGCATTATTCACAATCATCAAAACATGGAAACAAACCAAACACCCATCAACAGATGAGTGGATCAACAAAATGTGGTATATACTTTTGATGGAATATTATGCAGCAGTAAGACAAAATGACATGTTGAAGCACATGATAAGATAGATGAGGCTTGAGGACATAACGCTGAGTGAAATTAACCAGGCATAAAAGAATACTATATGATTCCACTTTTATGACCAGCATAAAGGTATAATCAGAGGCTTATAACACAGAATACAGTGGACTTAGAGGTACAAAGAACCAAGAGATAGGTGAATCTTTAGCTAATGAGGTTGAACTCCAACGTAAGGGAATAGAGAGGAGCGCAATCCAAGGGAATACATAGGAGCGAAGGTGGTTCTCTAGTGGGTCTATAATTAGTATTGCCATTTTGAAGATGAACAAGATTGAAAGGGGTTGTATAGACCTACATTTCCCACTGATCAACACTAGAAATATGAAATAGGTCTCGTAAGAATTACTTCAAAGATATGATTCTTGCATAAACAGTGTTTAAGTCCAGGGTACGGGGTGGGGGGGAACTGCTATTGTGTGCTATGAGCTATGTTCAAAAGAAAGCATCAGCATTACTACAGCAACAGCAGAGGTAAATAATGGGGGAAGGCACAAGAGTTAAGAGGAGGTTTAGATTTCCTATTTGGCAAGGGTGTGTTTATTGGTTTTTTTTTCTCTTGGGAACAATGAAATTATCTAAAATTGAGAATGTTGATGGGCTGTGGACTTTGGGCCCTCTACATGATGCCAGCTGAATGCAGACGGCCGAAGGATGCACTGACTAAGAAGTAGATTGGTGAACAATGGTGTATACTTATGAAGAAAGTTGGTGCTGGTACAAAAAGTAACAAAGTCATGAGGCATGCAAAAATGTGAATAAACATGTGGGACATTTGGTGAGACAAAATAAGCCAGAAACAAAAGAACAACAATGGTATGGCCACCTTTAGAAAATGCTTATAAGAAAACAGGGGCCTAGATTGTAAGCTTTCGGAGCAGACACATTAAGTCCAGAGTGGTGATTACTATTTATGGATTCTGACAGGCTGTTTATATATATAACATGATATTTAGAAATAAGAGTGAAGCCGAGCAGGTTGGGGTTAAAGTAATTCAGAATACAGGAGGAGTAAGGAAGGCAATGTCTATTTTAGAACCACACATGCTCTTTGAGACCAATGGAAGAAAGCTTTATTTAATCTGGAACTGAAATTTTCTGTAGTTCATAATTTAATTCAACCTATCTGTATAGCTCATTTGCACAAATGAAACACAGGGAGCACAGAATAAGGAAGAAGTCCTTTAATCCTGTATAGATTATTGTAATGCCTGGAAACATCTTAGAGTATATCAAGCAGATGATCATAACATATTGGCAAAGTCCCCTAAGGGAAAGGAGAAAGAATATGGCACTATTAAACCTTACCATCAGGGAATCACATGATACTTTTCAAACTTGAGGGACACTCAAATCAATAAGCTATGCCCTCGATCATGAGGCTTACTCGTGTGAAGTTTATGTAGGTAGCGGAGAACCTTTGACTACCTAAAGGCATGCCTAAGAGTTAATTCTGGAAGACCTCTGTTGTTGCTCAGATGTGACCTCAGTCTCTAAGCCCAATTCTGTAAGTGAAACCACTGCCCACCCCCCTTTGTGGAACATGACATCCAGGGGTGAAAGTCTCCCTGGTGATGTGGGAGATGACTCCCAGGGATGAGTCCAGCCCTGGCACCTTCTGATCAACAATTCCATCTTGACCAAAAGGGGGAAAAGAAATGTAACTAATAAAGTGTCAGTGGCAGAGAGAGTTCAAATAGAGTCGAAAGGCTACTTCGGAAGGTTGCTCTTACACAAGCTTCAGTTAGACCTTGCTACCTGTCCTAACCTGCCAACCCCCAACCAGGACCATCCCAGCCAATCCTAAAGAACACCTAGGGCAATATATAAGATTCCACAAGGGTTCCATGCACTAGAGTAACTTTCCAGAAACCTACAACCTCCAGATGGGTCCCTGGTCTAGGTAAGTCCTGAAACTTAGCCCAGCCTCTTCAGTACATCAGATGGCTCCATCTCCCTACCCCGTATTAGTGACAGACCCTCAATATCAAAAATTTAGAATTGCCATAGCCCAAACACCCTTAAAGAGAGGGATGGAAAAATCAAAAGTGATGGTGGAGTTTAGAGAAGACGGGATTTATTTAGCACATGAATATGCGTGCTGAATCATTAAACTGATATCTCTTTTAGTCTCTAGTATTTTAGAACAGCTAGAAAAAACCTAAAATTGTAGAATTATAACCCATGTAAAATTCTGAAATGTGTTCTACAACTAACTGTGGCGCTGTGCTTTGAAATTTATAGTTTTGTATAGATGTTATTTTTCACAGAAAAAGAAAGGAAAAAAGTCTATTGGGGTGATAAAAAATGATACAAGCCCTCTAGCCTCCTATCACCTGGAACAGCTAGAAAGAAAAATATGAGAGGATCATATGGTAGGCCATGACAAACTCCGGGATCTATCCTGCAACTGCTTGTTGAAGAGTGCTTTGAAAACTGTCACCTTTTTATTTCTTTGATTTGTATACATGTTATACTATACAATAAAAAAAGTTTAAAATCATTAAGAAAAAATATATCTGAGAAGAGACACCACTTTAACCATCAGATGTAAAACACAGACAGACACACACACACACACACACCAGCTCAGAAAGCTCATCTACAATACTGCAAATAGTGTGAGGAGACTGGTTTTTTTCTATACCATTAGTGTTGGCATGCATCAGTGGAGGGAAATGTAGAAGAATGTTAATTTTCACTTTGCTTGCCTTAGATCAAACAATTCCAGTACTATTCTTCAGAATGTTGTCACAACCATGCAAGATAAAATTCCAACAAAATCCTGTCCAGCTTTCTTTTGTAAAGCATAATTTGTAAAAAAACAAAAATAGGATCACAATGGTTAAATAAATCGTATCAGCACAACGAAATGCCATCGCTCATGCTAAGAAGACAGCTCTCTACTGCTAACAGAAATATGTCAAATATACATTTTTAAATGGTAAAGAGCAATTACTGCACAAAATATGCGAATTTAATGCAATTATATTTATTTTAACACGTGCGGATACATACACCCAAATTAGTGTGCTGGGTTGTGCACATCTGCTACTTCTGGACAGGGCCAGAGGGACTGAGGGATAGGGGTACAAAGAGCAACTTTTCTTCTACTCTCTACACTTTTTAACTTGGGAATTAATAAAAATAAGTACCACATTGCCTTCAATGTTTTCATAAAGTCAAAATCGCACAATCTGCTTTATAACTCTCCAACCTCCCCTCATCTGTACAAATATGATGAAGATAATATCCCATGCACACATTATTGAGAAAATTAAAGGAGAAGATCTAGAAATGATATTTTCAATTTATAAGATGCAAAACAAAGATTATTCTTTTGACTTTAATTATTAATTTCCATTATTGGCCACTGCCAATAATTCAAACAAACTTCAAATAAAACAGTTGATTACATAAAACTTGAGATTGTTGTCCCTCAAAAATTATGAAAAAACATTTTAGTCTCAGAATTTTGGAAACTAGAACCCAAGTACTCATGAATGAGAGTATTTATTTTAGCATATGATTGGGCCTATTAGGCAAGTGTCAATCATCAGTAAAATAAAGTTTTTCCTTTCTTATACCCCTTCCTTTGGCACAGTAAAGATCTGGGATGGTAAGATTTTAAGCAGTACTCCTCAGCTATCATACATGTAAACAGAACACAGTTTGAAAGCCTCTTTTTACCCACGCAGTGGCACAAAGTCCAACAACCACAATTCCAGCCCCAATCTCAAAGGGAGTAATTCACAAATTTCACCTATATTCACTCCATCTTACAACGAGACCCTTTTGAAAGTGTGTACAATTGATCGATCCATTGCTCCATTGGGAGAAATTAACTAATTCCTCTTTGTTTATGGGTGGTTTTTTAAACCACTGACCAAAATCTTGTCTACTTGATTTTCAACTGCATCTTCGGAGGTGGCTTTTCTGTTCTCACACTGGCTTATTAAGCACAATGCATATATCTCCTTGGAAAAGCAGGTGATAGAAATGAACTTAGTACAGACCAAGGACTTAGGGACATAGGGAGCAGATTTCAGAACAAATTCTTGACTGTGGTAAAAACTAAATGAATGCTGGAAAGACACATATGTGTTTGGAATGCCTGTTTCTAAATGAAATTAAAGTTACTTTTATGCTCTTATAAGTCATTTTGAAAAAATATCTATAAATAGTCTGCTGGCCTTTGAAAAAATCATTATCTGGTACATGGCCTTCCAGTATATCTATTATTCCATATTTACTAGTAGTATTGCTTTGTATTTGTTCTGCACTTTTTCAAACAAATGGATATACATTCAGATATTATAGATGAATATAAAATCTATCCATTTTATATTTATGCTATTATATTCATGTACATTTTAATAAATATATAATTTCATATTTTTACAACAATCTGCTATTTTTCTGATGATAGACATTTTCCTAATTGACTGATATTTCCTATTTGTCTAAGACTGACAAATATCCTTTAAATTAGAGCTTTTATGCTTAACGTAATAGTCCTTGGGATATATTTCCAAATGTGAAATTGCTAAATAAAGAGTATACACATATCTCAGATACTGAACAAACATATTGCCAAAAAGCTGACAAAATTACAATTCATCTCATTTGCATATACTTTAACAAGCAACAGCTAGTCTGACTTCTCAAATGGTTTGCTAACAAACTGACACCATAATATTTGAGTTTTTACATCTATTTATTTTAATCAGGTTGAATAATTTCCCAAAGATTTTTAACCATATCTAGTTCTCAGTTTGTATGAAAGATCGTATTTTAACAAATAGAAGCAGTTGTCTTCATCATAGTTTTTCTTTGAAGACAAACTTAATTTAGTTGCTACCATATGCTAAACATTTTGCTAAATGCGTTATTTCAGAATAATAAAATTGATCACAATCGAATCGGGGCTTTAGACATGACTACATCATTATACTACAATGTAATAAATGCTAAGCCAATAAAGCATAAAGTAGCACACACAATATATACAAGAAAATCACAATTAATGGGTTTTGGGACGTGAAGGGTATAGCATTAGGTTAACTTATGCAATTATTTCAATGATGATATTATCCAAAATGTGTTTAGAATATTGTCTTAGAAGTTGTTGCTTCCCCCCCAAGGATTAGGTTAAGTTCGTTTAAGTAAACATTTTAGAAACAAACTTTCTTATAAAGATGGATTTTATTATTTTTCAAAACTGCCATAAGTTATCTGGAAGCTAGTCTGATAGAAGTGTGGACAATATCATTCAGCAAAAACAAGCTTTTAATATCAAGAAATAGGGCTATTTTTTAAAGTCCACATGAGTCCTTATCATTAGAAGTCACAGGTACATGTTAATTATACTGATGTCCAGCCAGCAAAGTTAAATTCCCAAGAATTAGGGGAACACCTAGAATCACCGAATCCTGGAATATCAGAAATGGCATGAACTGCAGACATGGCCTTGCGCAAGTTTCTTGTTTGAAAGGAGGGAACTGAGGTCCAGAAAGGTGAATTGGCTTTACCAAAGCCCAGACTAAATAGGTGGCAGAGATGAACCACAATCTCAAACTCTTATTACATCCTTCATGGAAATATAAAGCAGTCCAAGGATAATTTGGTAGATGTCTCTTTTGCGGGATGCTCAATCAACAGTAAATTATACTTAAGAATTGACTATGCACGGTCCTGAACTAAAATTAAGAAGCACTCCAATGAAATGAACTATGAATTTTAAGGAGATGGAATCTTATCCATCCTTGAATTTCAGATACCATACAAACTATCCAACCCATGGAATTCTCAGAACTGCTGCTGTAAAAACACTTAGCAGTTTCCCACATGGTTCATAAATGACCAATGTGAGTTACGTCATGTTTATTTTTCATCAACAATAGAAAGTGTAGTTAAGAGCCGGCATTTTAGGCGTTGTAGGTTTCAGTGTGTACAGACCACTGGAGTATTTGCAATACCAGACTTTAAATCCCAACTAAGTCCTGCATATCAACGTGAATTGTGTCATAAAAGCCACTTTTCAACATTATAACTTCTAATTGGGAAAACGACTTTTGGCCAAAATACACCCAATTTTAAAGTGAGAACTCTTTGGATTCATGGGCAGGATGGAGGCGTTTGGAATCCTTTCTGTATAAATACTGTATTTTTATTAAGATAGCCCTGTTCTCCTAGGAACTCAAGGTCAAAAACCCTGCATGTATAGCATTAGTCTTTGGTCTCAATGGCAGTGCCATCAGCTACTTTCCAGTTGTCTGAAAAAGTGCAGATCTCCTTAAGATTCATACATGGTTCCCTTTCAAAAATTCAAAGGTTCAATTTCCTTTTCTTGCAATGGCTGCCATGTGTTTTCAATAAGAGAAACCAGATGCAGGTGCAGTTATCTTTTTCAGCCCATAAATTTCAGAGACAGCATTCTTTTTCTCCGTTCTCCACAAAACCCTGCCTTGATTTGCTAGACATCCAAGATCTTGCAATTGAGGCATAATCTCTGATGCCGGGTAACCAACAGAGAGAGAACAAACCTCATCCCCTAAACAGCCCACCTGTTTAAACCATCTGCAGAGCCCAAATGGAATAAATTTCCCTTACACTTCCTTGACACTGAGTTCCCCTTGTTGAAGCTGAATCCAACAATCAAGGCATCTATGGGATTGGAGTTGGGGCCACACGAACTTCTCTACACATTCAGTGTTAATGGATATTTATACATGGAAGGGATTTATACATCTTCTAATGCTCAGCTCCCTCATTTCAGAAATGAGGGAACCAAAACATCTAATCAGAGCTCTTTTAAACATGCCAAAATTCTGGGAGACCCACTGGGACCAAGGATTTCATTCTTTCTTCACAGTGTCCTTTCCTATAAAACATGCTTGGAACACACAAGTTTGATTGTCACTCAATGCAATTTTCCCCCATTAAGCATGTTCCTTTGGAGAGGGAATAATTACCTTTTGCCTAAATAGACACTTTATATTTACAGACTCTTCTAATGCTAATACAGGATTAATCCTGCAGCTGAAAATTCTATGATGAGGATGTGCTATTGTGCAACTACTGTATAGGAAAAAAATACACAAATAAACAAACTTTCCTTTTCATTCATTTTATAAAGCTATACGTTTAAATAATTATTTGACCAAATTAGCCAAGCAGAATTACTATGTTCTCCATCTTCAACCATTCAGACATATTTATATGATTATCTTTAGTCTGATGAAAAGTATAAAGCCTTTTGTAGTGCACTTAATCTTGAGGAGACTCCTCTATTTCTTGACCTGTCACTCTTTTCTAGTTTTATTAACTTTCCACATTTTTCTGACCTTCCATTGGCTTCCTGCCTAAAGGAAGATTAAAAGCATGCATGAGATATCAACTGTTAACCTGTTTATAAACAAAGGTAATTCTCTGCAACCAAATTCTATAATCTTAAAAACACATCTTTTGTGAATCTAAAAGTTATTCAATATGGAGATATACGACTAATAAATGAACCATGTTGTTCAGATGATCACTAATGTTTCTTCTAACTTAAAAATTATCAGCTGTTAGTCTGGATTCCACTATAAACTTGTCCTGATTTTCTTTATATTTTAAAGACATGTCTATCATCACAGAAATCAACATTTGCTTAAAAAAAAAAAAAACAGACATGGCACTATTTTACTTAATACTGTTCTCCAAATGAAAATCTAGAGAAAAACTTGCTTATATAAAAATATTAAAACATAATTAGGTTCATAAAAATTATTAATGAATGAAAATCCTATTAATTTCTCAAGATTTAATTGTGTTAGTTTCCTAGGCTGCTCAAAGCAAATACCATAAATTTGTACACTAACATAAAACCAAAAATTATTGAAGAAAAGCTAAGATATTTCTGAAAAGCAATATGAATGAGAGGAGATTAAATATTAAAAAGAACTGCAGGACACAGACAGACATACAGCGGCATTAGTAACAACTGCCAAAAGAAGCAATTCAAGTGCCTATCAACTAATGAATGGATAAACAACGTGTGGTATATACAGATGATGGAATATTATTGAGCAGTGAGAAGGGATTAAACCCTGAAGCATGCAACAATATGGATGAACCTTGAGAATATTACATTGAGTGAAATAAGTCAGACACAAAAGGACAAATCTTCTATGATCTCACTAAAATGGACTAATTATATTATGTAAACTCACAGATACAGAATTTAGAATATAGGCTTTCAGGAGATAGAATGAGGCTAGAGAATGCAGAGTAGTTGCTTAACATATGCAGAATTTTTAATTTGATGGAATTTAAATGAGTGGAAATGTAGAGAGGTAATAGTTGCACATTTTTAGGAGTACAATTAACAGTGCTGAAAGGTGGGTGAGCGTGGCTAAAATTCGAAGTTTAGAGTCATATACACCAAAAGAATGAAAGCCAGAGGTTAAAACATGGGAATGTATGATACAGTGAACCCTGTGGTGGACGATGACTGTGATTAGTTGTATAAATATTATAAGGAGTTAATAATAGAGTGGTATAAGGAAAAAACCTACTGCAAACTATGGACTATAGGTAATATCTTACTATTCTTTCATCAACTGTCACAAATGTACCACACCAATACTAGGGGGGATAAAGGTACAGGATATTTCGCGTGCTCTCATTTTTTTCCCACTTGCTAGAGTAATGAAAATGTTCTAAAATTGACTGTGGTGATAAATGCACAACTATGTGATAACACTATGAGCCACTGATTGTATACTTTCAAAAGATTGTATGGTGTGTGAATATATCTCAATAAAATTGCATTAAAAGCTGCAAAAAAAAAACCTCAATCAAAAAGCATAATGGTTCAGTAAATTCCAGAAATCTTTTCAAAAATTAAAAAGAATTTAACATATGATAAAGAAGGCATTTTAATCAATGGAGAAATGTCACATTAACCAATAGATGGGGTCGGGACAACTGGCTACTTTGTGAGATAAGATAAAGCTGTATTTTCAATGTACAAGATAATATCAAGATGCAGTACAGATTTCAACACAAAAATTTTAAATGTTAAAAAAAATAGGAGCGTGAAAGTGTAACAGACTCGGGATAAACCAAACCTTTCTAAAACTGAACAATGGTCAAAACAATAAACATTAAAAACATAGTTGTCTTAGTTTTCCAGGGTTTCTGAAACAAAGTACCAAAGACTATGCGGTTTAATCAACAAAAATGTATTGTCTCAGAGTTCTGGAAGCTAGAACTCCAACCAAGGAGCCAGCAAGGCCATGCCTTCTCTGTCTGTAGGGTCTAGTGGTAGCTGACAATCTATGAAGTTTCCTGGCATGGGGCATAACTCGGTCTCTGCCTCTGTCACATCTCTATCTCCTGAAACTGTCCAAATTTCCTCTCCTTCAAAGCTAACAGTGAGACTGAATTAAGTACTCCACCTAATCCAGTTCAGCCTCATCTTAACTAACAGAATCTTTAAAGGTCCTACTTGCAGAAAGAGATGTAATCTGCCTTGACAGACAGATCAGTATGACTTTGGCATTTTTCACACGGCAATAGTCATATCCACATCTCCATCAAAGTGGATAGCATCTTCTTCTGCAGATACTTCCTCTCACGTCTGAGCTAAGTGCAGCAATTTTCACATTGCATGCAGCCATGCACACATCAACAAACTAGTTTTGGGGAAGGGGATAAATGAGTTTACTTCAGAAATATTAATAAGCAGTTACTTATTTTTGACTGGATTTCACATTTGCTTATCTCAACTTTGCATTATCAGTGTTACATGCTATACATACAAAAGGCCTAAAATAGGTCCACATCTTGCTTTGCATATTGAAGCACTGTATTATATACTTCTTAATGTCTCAATTAGTTATTAATAAGTGAACATTAGGTAATAAAGATGGATATGCAAACATCAATATAGATAACATTTCAAAAGTGTTACAAGAAAATATATTTCAATCCTTCCTCAAGGGAAATAATTTATTAACTGATTGTATGGATTTTTTTCTTTCTGTTATCACTCATTAGTTTCTGAAGTATAAAGACATGTGCTAAAAGACAGCACCCTTGAAACTAAGATGCATATTCAACACAATCAATTTGACTCAAATAAAACAAGTAAACACCTTTTGTTTGACTATGAACCTGTTAATTCAACATTGATTACTAAATCACAGAAAGCCTGTCTCCTGCTTTAGTTTAGAAAATAAAAATAGCAGTACTCACAGCTTATTTATTCACAAACCAACCTCAAGGGGAATTTCTGACCCACATCATATCAGCCAGCTAAGATCAGTCAGACACTAAGGTCAAGGCCCGTTTTCATTAACCTGAAATCATCTGAGCATCCCTCATTGTTTTCAGTAATTGCTGTCTTCCCAAGCTGATTTGTGGGCTCTGCTGTTTCTTGAAGATTCAACAAAATCATGTCATTGGTATTTCTAATTCTATTTAAAAATGCAATTTTCCTGGCTCTTCGCCTGGCCAGGACAGTGTGGACGCACTGTAGGTTTCAGGGCCGGGCTAGGAGTCTGCAACCCTAGCGTCGCTATTCTCGCAGTCTTCTACGGAAAGAGCAGTGTCCAGGCCTCCTCTAGCTGTAGGAGGGCCTGGAGACCCTTTCCGAAGGAGGTGAAAGAGCCTCAGGGTGGTTCCTCATCTGCTGCACTGAGACTCCACGAGCAGACAGAAGGCAGCAGCTGCCACCAAGGCCCTGACAACGAATCAGTTCCTTTAATCTCGACCCAAGAAAGGACGAAGAAATTTGGAATATATACAGACTACAGCGGGAAAAGCTGGAGCCAAATCCTCACAAAGAAACAGAACCTGCAGGAGAAAAAGGGCTTTCTCAACTGATCCTGGCCCTTTCTGAACAGAGGAGCACCAACCAGTTGAAGATGGAATCGCATTCCACCTTGCCTGAGTTCCAGAAATCGTTGACATTTGAAGATGTGGCCATATATTTTACCTGGGAAGAGTGGAAGATACTGAATCCCGCTCATTGGTGTCATGCGAGAAGTCCGTGAGACCATCGCCTCTCTAGGGTTAAAACTCAGAAGTGACACTGGGAATGATGTGCCAGCATTAGAATTACAAGCACCACCTGACAAAGTAGTATCTGTGCAGGCCAGAGTAAATGGTCCCCGAAAAAGAAGAGTCAAAGGAGTACGCACGGAGTGTTGTAAAACCCCATCAAGATTTGCCAAGGGACAAAAGAATGAATGAGTTTATAAATGAGAGCTTCAGAATCTTATGGCCATCACAAGAGCAGTTTTATGGGAGAGAAATGTTTTAAATACCTAGGAATGTAGGGAAAACTTCAGAATTAGGTCTGCCCTCCTTAAGCACCAGCGTATTCACACTGAAGAGAAAACCCACGCATATCACTAATATGATAAACAATACAGATGTTTTTGGTGTGGGAAAAGTTCCACTCTTAGCATAAACCGTCTATAAATTCATGAATCTATAAATTCATCATAGAAATTCACCCAGGAGAGACATCCTTTCAAAGTCAGAAATGCGGTAAAAGTTTCGGTCATAATGTCCACCTTTTAAACACCAGAGAATATGCTCAGGCAAGCAGCCTTTTATCGTAGCATGTGTGGGATAAAGTTTAGCAGCACTCAAACCTTCTGAGATACAGAAAGTCCCTGGGAGGGGGGGGGGAATCTTGTCCAGTGGCCCCAATCTAAAGAAGACACCAAGTGGACTTTAACCCTAAGATGATGAATGAATAAAAAAATCATTAACACCAAAGATAGGGACCTGTGATTAAGAGAAACCTTGAAAGAGGCAAGGGCCATGCTTGACAAAAGAGAAAATAAGTTATCTTCTTGTTCAGCATTCTTTCTTTCATACTTGGCACAAACCTGACCCATGGTAAGTTCTTTACGCTTTAGGACTTTCGACAGTGATTTCTTTATACTTTAACACTTAGCACAATACTGACATACAGTGAGTGTTTTGTACTTTATTACCAAGCACCAGACTGACACATAGTGAGTCCTTTATACTTTAAAACTTAGCACACCACTGACACATAGTGAGTTCTTTATACATGAGCACGTAGCATAAGATTGAAACAGTCAGTTCTTTATATTTTACCACTTTGCAGAAAACTTACACATGGTGAGCTCTTTATACTTTACCACTTAGCACAAGACTCACACATAGTGAGTTCTTACACTTTAGCACTTAGCCCAAGACTGAAAAGTAGTGAGTTCTTTATAATGTAGCACTTAGCACAAAACTGTCACTGCGTGCATTCCCTATAAATAAAATGTGACAGTATATCTCTCAAAGAACAGAAACTTCTCTGGCCACCTGAAAATTAGCTCTAGTTCCTCTGAGCATCCTCAGGTTTAGTGTTCTTTATTCCCAGGATGTTGGATAGTTGGCAAATGCAGGACGCCCCTGTGTCCTTGTCTCATTCTCTAGCAGGAGGGATGGTAAAGAAGAGTATTCAGTTCCTTTGCACAGCGCTTAGGGTAGAAATAATTGCACAGCTGCTCTAGCTGTCATTCTAATTGTATAAACTTCCAAGGCTGGGGGGTTCAGTGCGCTTTACTCTGGAACAGGAAGAACGGATTCATTATGTGCTATGGGAGGAGCGCCTCCACTTGAAAGCAACTGGGACCTTGCAAGCTTAGGACAATTCCCCTTTTTCCTCTCAGAACTGAGATTCTAGAGAGTGTTAAAGCCTTCTGCTCTCGAAGGAAGTCAGAAATCTTGCTTGCTCAGTGCATACCAAACATACTCAGGCAATGCTACTTGACAGCTACTAAGATGTAGGTTATAAAGAGAAAATAGTCTTCAAGTACGTTTGGGATCTAGGTGTTTATGACATCATTGTTTTTTTTTTCCATCTAGCAGTTGTCATAGCTTTTGGAAACTAAGAGAAACTGAGAGACTAATGAGAGAGAGATATAAGTATGCTTTCTCTAGTGTTTTTTAAGCACAATAGAGTTTGTGGGCGGGGGAGGGGGGGCATGTGTGTTTTTGTAGGTCCCCTAACATCTCTCAGAGCATTGTCGTGGAACACCAGTTAGGGAAACAGCGATTCAGTGAAACTCTCAGCATTATGGTTACTGAAGGTCCATAATGCTAAACTGAGTTGTTAGAACAAAACCCAGCGCTCATGTCATCTGAGTCACAATGAAATGTTCTTTCCTCCACACTGCACAGGTTTGCTGGTGGTAGAGAAACAAGCATTCCTCAAACTAGGAGGTTGAATGTTATGATGTTATGTCAGGCCTTGGTCTTAGAACAGAACCCAAACGTGTTCTTCCACTTCCTAGTAGGTGACATGGAGAATTCCCTCTCCACGGGCCAACAGAGAGGCTTTCAGGTCTCCAAATTCAAATCACCCAGTACTGTTTGGCATCTTCTCGTGTATCTAATAGGGAATCCACGTGTTTTAGCAGAACAATTTCCGTAACTTCCAACAGCTGCACAGCTGCAAAAGCAGACAGGGCATCAGTTCTGCCTGGCCCATAGTATAGACTGCACTGCCCAAGCTGTGTGGCAGGGTAAGTGTGTCGTTGTAATTTGCTTCTATCTTCTTCGACTTCACATCTCTTAAAACCTAATGTTTTTGTAAAATATGATAAAAACTATTGCTGGAAAAGTTCAATAATAAAGCCAAAGAAACGTGAAAAAAAAATGCAATTTTCCTATTTTAAGATTAAATTTAAGACCTGCAGGTTTGCAGACACAAACACACATTCACGATAATTAGTGGTTGATGTGCCCTAGTTGATGAGAAATAAAGCATTATTTGCAAACACAAACACAGACTCACGATAATTAGTGGTTGGTGTGCCCTAGTTGATGAGAAATAAAGCATTATGAAAGTAGCACAATAAATACTTGTTTATGATGACTAGAAAAGATAATGAGCTTTTAAAATAACTTGTAAACTAACAGAATATAGAACACATATATTCTAACAAATATGTGTCATTAGAATAGAGCTTTAACTTTTGCTGAGATCTCTGCTAACTGTCAAATCAGTGGGTACCACCAAAAAGTACAGTTTAAACCATAAAAATAGTTTAGGAACCTTTTACGAGTATCTGGACAGTGAAGATATTCCATGAGAAAAACAGTTTTAAAAATTTTAAGTGCAATCAGTAATTCTTAATATCATCACATAGATGTATGATCATCATTTCTTAGTACATTTGCATCGATTTAGAAAAAGAAATAGCAAGACAAAAGAAAAAGAAATAAAATGATAATATAGAGAAAAAATAAAAATAAAAAATACAAAAAATATATATAAAAAAACAAAAAACAAACAAACAAACAAAAAAAAAAGATTTTAAGTGGAAAACCAAAAAGCCACTTCAAGCTGAGGATGGCTAGAGATCTGCTAGCAGCACAGGAAAGCCAAGGGACTCATTTTTGCAGACCAGTCTTACCCAGGGTTTGAATCGATGGCTCAGCAAAATCCATACTCATTACAAGGTGTGGAAATTTACACCCATTTATGAAGAGTCCACCGTGAGAATTCAAGAGCCAGAAGGCCATGAGCCTGCTGTGGGTTTTTTCCCCTGGGCTAGAAGGGAATCACACAGCCCAGGCCCTGCAGCCCACATCTTTTCGTTATCCAATGTATGAAATGTAAACTGAGAGAAGCAGTAAGACTGGAATCCATGAACACAGCAAGTCTTTAGGGAAACGGAATAGCATTTCACCCTGTCTCAAATGCTCAATTTCAGGTCTTCTGATAAAGCAGAATGTGCATGAACCCAAAAGCTTCCACCTAAAAAATGTTAAGTATTTCACCAACAATCAATTTTCTTTCAGAAGGAAGACAGAGTTGTTATTCAAAATTTCCAGGGACATGTCAAGTGGGAGGATCAACAGGCTGACATCTTAACGTCCCTCTTAGTTTTAAAATTATTTGATTTTGACACGGATAATGAAAACATTTAATCATTTGTCAAATACAAAAGTTTTACGGAGCTTAGGAGTTTAACTGTCACGAAACCAAGTACTCAAATATGTTTGGTTGCCTCAATTCTTTATTGTAAGTATGTGAAACACATATCCTAAGTGGGAAAAAAAATGTTTTCTGATGACAGAAGGAAATGAGCTACTTGCTCTCAAACTTATTTTGACTACGTGTGGTTTTCAAATATTAGATACCACTCTTAATTTAAATATGGGACATTATGTGACATATCATTTGTGAGTGGTTTATATTATTAGTAATGAACTTGATATGTATTATCTCTAAAATAAATTCATTTTTGAAAATTCAGTGTTTGGTTTTGATCATTCTTACCTCAAAAACTATTTTTGTATGTAAATTTCAATTAATCAACAAATTACTGGCCTATAATTTCTATTCAGACTACAGACAGCATTTTTGATCTCTTTAAATTATGTTTTGGCTTCACTATATTTAAAATATTTAAATTATGTATCAACATTTCAAATAACTAACTGTATTTTTAATAGTCTAAACTACCTCTTTTCCCTTACCATTTAAAAGACTAAAATCTTTAGCACCTTCACTTGAAACATTCTACTTTAAACATTTAACTGTGATGAATTTAGGATCTTACAAAGTATTCAAATATTTGTCTCAATTATCTACATTATTCTGCATAGACGGCTGAATGTGGGAAGCAAAAATTCCAACCACAGTGAAAATCAGAGCCCACTGCATTAAGATGCTTCTTGCAGAGCTTTCAGAGATGTGCCATCTCTTGAGCTTAACTGAGGCAGAAGAGGACAGCTACAACTGCTGGACTTGTTCATCTGAAAGCTGTGAGGTTGCTCCTAAGATTCAACATCATTTTATGAGTGGGAAGAAATTCCTCCAAAGCAAACAAAATGAATTCAAGAAAGGGCAGCTACCTTATTTTAGACATGTCCATACATACACAAAACTATTTAGTTCCCACATATGCATTGAGGAATTACAGCATAAAAGGTCAAGAATAATATTATGTAAAAAGTGGAAATTTCACTCAAAATGATTCAGTATTTAACATGTGTAGTATTTTTTAAAACTAAAAACACTCATTCAATCATTCAACATAAATGAATGTTAAAAATAAAAACATACCAAGTCTCTACTTCGAGAGAACCCACCACCAATTCAAGGTGTGAAGAAAAAAATACTATGCAAATGATTAAAATACTGTTTGTATATTTTCTATATGTAATTATGAGAGCCAGAATTAAAATGTTTCTGGCAGTTTTAACAATGAACAGAGTCAGTGCAAGCACTGCACCTACTGGGAAGGCTGAGGGTGAGAAGGTTTCCCAGGCTGCAAGCTGCTCCTGAACATTGTCATCTCTCTTGGAAAGTTCCAAAGCAACAGAAAGGCACAAATGGAACTGTAATTTGCTATGGAATTGCACAAAGACTACGGAGCAATCAATTAGTTAGCAAATACATACTAAGGGTTAGACTGTCATAGGGCTTACTTTAGGAAAATTGTGGTTTGTATTCAGGTTTACTATCTTAGAAAAGGAAACATTTTTATATAAAGAAATATTTTATATTCTTAAGCAGTTGTATGGGTCTTCTTTTGAAAAAAGGAGTTACTTTGTATATGGCGGGTGGATGAGTTTTCCAGTTCTCCTTCCTTAAAAGAACAGAAGCTGCTGGTACTTCTTCCTAAAATATCAAGCAAGCATCTCATGCTAATGCCAGCAATATATGAATATGTGACCATAAGAAAATCATCTACCATTGGGGACAAGGTGATTTAAGAATGTGAACATATTCAAGAAGTTGATGAACTAAGGACTAACATATTATGAGCAAGAAATATGGTGCCCATAACTTTAATGGTAAGAAAGAGAAGACTATATAGAAGGACTCTCAGAGAAACGACAGCACAATCTGATGTCTGGGCACATGCATGATTTGACTGATAATAACTGAGAGACAATCAAAGATGAATGAGGTTTGGGGTCTGGGAGGCTGGGAAAACTGCTACGTCATCCACAGAAATGAGGAGGGAAAACTTGAGCAGGAGGAGCATGGGTTCAATTGGGGACATAGAGAGTTAGAGAAAGGAGAAGCCCTCCAAAAAGAGTTGGGCCCAAAAATGTGCTGAGTAATTTACAAAGAGTATTTTATGCGATAAAACAAAACATTGTAATTCAAGAAAATGGTGTAGAAAGGTAAGAGTCAGAATTTAGGGTGCAAGGGTAATTTAGTGGTTAGAATACCCACCTTTCATGTGGGAGACCCGAGTTCAATTCCCGGACCATGCACCCCCCAAAAAAATTTATAACTGGTCCTTGCTGAACACCGTGGTTTGGCAGGGGAAAAGGAGCTAGAGCTGAACTAGAACAAAAGCATGAAGATTAAGTTGGGAGAAAACAGCCAGGTGTAAACTCAAGGGGGACTAAAGGAAAAGGCAGAGTTCAAAAGAAAATGGAGGTATGCTCATCAGAGCCACCTGAAATACTAGTAACAGCAGAGAGAGAAAGCAATGCAAGGAGGCCAGTGCTAAACCAGATCAGGTAAGTAGTATTTCTACAGGGCTTTCAGATAACACCATGAATGAGGTCAGTGAAGATATAAAGAAGTAATTTCTGTATAGCCAGTGATGGAGATACATTCAGATTAGAAAGAAAAAAGGAGGCATTAAGGAGAAAGAAACAAAAGAAAGCAACATTATACTCCAAGAATTAATGAAGGAGACTTGAGAAGATGGGGGACCAAGTACCCCAGGCCTTCACGAACATTTGGGGTAGGATAACAACTTTGTTATGGGAGACCGAGCGATGCATTATAGAGTATTCAGCAGCGTCCCTGGCTTCCACCCACCAGATGCCAGCAGCACTGTCCCCCAGGTTTAAGAACCAAAAATGTCTCCAGACACTGTCAAATGTCCCTGTGAGTGTGTGGGGGGACAGGAAGGGCAGTACACACAACTGCCCTGATTGAAAACCACTGGTTTAAAGTTAAGACTGAAGGAAAAACAAAGAGAGTGAGAAAAGGAAGGTGGAAGGAGAATGTTTCAATATATTACTATTTTGTCAAAATCTCAAAGTCTAGCCATCACCATTCACACACTTAAGAACACTGCTTCTGCCCTCCCCCCTACATGGGACATGACATCCAGAGGTGAAAATCTCCCCGGCAGCGTGGGAGATTCCCAGGGATGAGCTTGGCCCTGGCACCATGGGATCAAGAATTACCATCCTGACCAAAAGGGGGATAAGTGTAACAAATAATGGATGAGAGGCTGAGAGAGCTCAAATAAAGTTGAGAGGCTGCTCTGGAGGTCACTCCTACACAAGCTTCAGTTAGACACTGCTACCTACCATAACTTGCCAACCCCCAACCAAAACAATTTCTGCCAATCCTAAAGAACACCTAGGGCATTAAAAAAGATTCTATAAAGGTTCCACACAAAAAGGGTAACTTTCCAGAAACTTACAACCTCCAGAAGAGTCCCTGGACCACATAAGTCCTGAAATGCATAGAGGCCAACCTCTCCAGGACATCAACTAGTTCCATCCCTCTATCCCATATTATCAACAGCCCCTTTTAATCTAAAAAAGGTTAGACTGGGCTTAGTCCAAATACCCGTAAAGAGTACGAGAAAGATCAAAGGTGATGGGGGAGTTATACAGAGAAGGTAGGGTTTAACAAACGAGTATGAGTGCTGAATCACTGTACTGATATTTCTTTCAGTCTCCAGTATCTTAGAGCACCTAGAGGTAAAAACCTAAAATTGTAACTCATACCAAACTCTGAAATCTGTTCTACAACTAATTGTTGTGATATGCCTTGAAATTTATTGCCTCTTTTTGTATATATCTTATTTTTCACAAAAAAAAGAAAAACAAAAAGAAGAGTTAGGTTTTGTAGGATGTTGGCTTAAAGACTAACTTCAGGATCTTTTTTGGTAATTTAAATATGTAAAGTATGCAGAAAGTGTTTCTGTTAAGGAAAAAGTGATTACTTTTCGCCTAAAGTAAAATAACATTGTTGGAGCATGAGAAACAGGAACGTGTAGGACAAAATGGATGGATACAGAAAATTGTAGTCATCTTGTTGGAAGTGAATTTTATTGGTTGTGGTTAAGGCTGGATAAGATTTTATAGTTTTAAAAGATTTTTAAGAGTTTTATTAGATATATCTTCATGCAAAACAAGAATCTGGTTTTCACTCTGTGAAAATGACAATGTTGTCTTGGATTATTTGTTTGCTCTTAATGAGAAGCTATAAAAGGTTTTTAACCATCTGAGTACTCTGCCTAGAAGACAAAGATTCTGTTCTATCAGACCAATATTGATATGTATGTGGACCATCCCCTTCCTTATTGTTTTAGACAGTGCCTCCTTACTTAAAAAAAAAAAATGTCATTTTTAAATAAAATTTAAAAAAAAAAAAAAAAAATTACTTCAGCCCTCCCCTTTAACGTGGAACATGACATCCAGGGGTAAAAGTCTCCCAGAGATAAGCCTGGCCCTGGCACCGTGTGATCAACAATGCCACCCAGACCAAAAAGGGGGAAAGAAGTGTGTTCCAGTTTGCTAGCTGCTGGAATGCAATATACCAGAAACAGAATGGCTTTTAAAAAGGGGAATGTAGTAAGTTTCTAATTTACAGTTCTAAGGCTGAGAAAATGTCCCAATTAAAACAACTCTATAGAAATGTCCAATTAAGGCATCTGGGGAAAGATACTTTGTGTCAAGAAGGCCGATGACATTCAACATTTCTCTCTCAGCTTGAAGGGCACATGGCGAACATGGCAGCATCTGCTGGCTTTCTCCTGGCTCTACGAAAAAGGGACTCTTTCCCAAATGTTTCCTCCTTGAAAGGATTCCAGTAAGCAATTCCACCTTCAGTGGGTGGAGACACACCTCCATGGAAATCATCTAATCAAAAGTTACCACCTACAATTGGGTGGGTCACATCTTCATGAAAACAATCAAAATGCTCCCACCCAGCAATATTGAATGAGGATTAAAGGGCATGGCTTTTCTGGGGTCCACCACATATTCAGACCGGCACAAAGTGTAACAAATAAGGGATCAATGGCTGAAAGAGCTCAAATAGAGTCAAGAGGCTACACTGGAGGTCACGCTTACATAAGCTTCAGTTAGACACTGCTACCTATCATAGCTTGCCAAACCACAACCAAAACTATTTTTGCCTACCTAAAAGAATAACTAGGATGCTAAAAAAGATTCTACAAAGGTTCCATTTACTAGGGTAACTTTCCAGAAACCTACAACCTCCAGATGGGTCCCTGGACCAGATAAGTCCTGAAATGCAGAGGGGCCAGCCTCTCCAGAATATCAACTAGTTCCATCCCCTTATTTCATATTATCGACAGCCCCTTCCAACATGAAAAAGTGAGAATGGGCATAGTCCAAAGACCCCTAAAGAGTGGAAGAAAGATCAAAGGTGATGTTGAAGTTATACAGAGAAGGTTGAGTTTAACAAATGAATATGAGTGCTGAATCATTATGGTGATATTTCTTTTAGCCTCCAGTACCTTAGAGCAGTCAGAAATAAAAACCTAAAATGGTGGAATTGTAACCCATACCAAACTCGGAAATTTGTTCTACAACTAACTGTTGCAATGTGCCTTGAAATTCATTACTTTTATATATATATTTTTCACAAAAAAAAGAAAAAAGTTGACTGTGATGATAAATTTATGAAAAATCAAAGAAAAAAACACTGCTTTACAATACCTACTGGATGAATTGTGTAGACAAAAAATATGCACATTTTGGGGGTCCTTTCACTCAAGCTAAAGTTTCACAAATACTAATTTCCTCTCAGAGTGGAAATAATGATTCTGTTTTTGCAGACCTAAATCCCAGGCTGAACTGACTCCTAGGCCACACACAAAGGCACAAAGGCCCAGGAAATTTTATTCTTCATGTGCATGAGATGGCACTGTGGGCAGGAGGGTACAGCTGTTTGTGACAGATGTTAGAAAAACAGAATAGTGGTGGCAGGGCCAATCTTGCAGCCAAGAGTTAAAATGCATTTCTCTGAGCAAGGCAGCATTCTCCAAAGCATCCATCGTCCACCTGCCGATCTCTTTCTTTATTTTTGCCTAATAGCTCAATACTTAAAGCTTCCTCACAGCTTCTACATCTTACTGGAAGTATATGACATGCCATGATCCAGAGGCAGCCAAAAATGTTATATAACAAGACATTCTGAGCAAACATATTCTAAAAAGGTAGTAAGTAGTTTCTGGAAACTTCAAAGACTCTTTCAGAACAGCAAAGCAATCTCTATTAGCAGATTATTGCCTCAAGGTTCTTAAAACACCATTGTTATCACATACCCAGGATATGGTATGATAAAAAGGACACTTAAGCTCTGTGACATCCTTGCCCCATACCCTTGATACCTGTCTAATCATCAGAAAAGCATCACATAAATCCAGACTGGGGGACATTCAGATAAATCCAGACTGGGGGACATTCTACTACATACAAAGTACTCCTCAAAACTGTCAAAGCCAGCATCCGACCCTGGCACCACTGGATCAACAATGCCATCCTGACAAAAAGGGTGAAAAGAAGTGTGACAAATAAGGGATGAGTGGCTGAGAGAGTTCAAATAGAGTCAAGAGGCTACTCTGGAAACCACTTTTACGCAAGCATCAGTTAGAGATTGTTACCATCATAACTTGTCAAACCCCAACCAAAACCATTTCTGCCAATCCTAAAGAACACCTAGGCAATTATATAAGATTCTATAATGGTTCCATGCACTAGGGTAACTTTCCAGAAACCTACAGGTTCCAGATGGGTGGCTGGACCAGATGGGTCCTGAGGTGTAGAGGGCCCAACCTCTTGAGAACATCAACTAGTTCCATCCATCTATCCAATATTATTATTATTATTATTTATTATTTTTTTTAAATACATGGGCAGGCACTGGGAATCGAACCTGGGTCCTCTGGCATTCCACGCAAGCGTTCTTGCCTGCTGAGCCACTGTGGCCTGCCCAATCCCCCTATCCAATATTATTGACACCCCTTCAAACATGAAAAAGTCAAAATGGGCATAGCCCAAATATCCCTTCAGACAAGGGAGAAAGATCAAAGGTGATAGTGGAATTATACAGAGAAGGTCAGGTTTAACAAATGAGTATGACTGCTGAATCAATATACTGATATTTCTTTTGGTTTCCAATGTCTTAGAACAGTTGGAAGAAAAAATGAAATATCATGGAACTTTAAGTCATACCAAACTTAAAAATATATGTATAACTACTTGTTAAAATGCACTTGGAAATGTATTGCTTTCTTGAATATATGTTATTTTTCACAATAAAAAAAAAGTTTGGAAAAAAAAACTGTCAAGGTCATCAAAAACAAAGATTCAGAAACTGCCACAGATCAGAGGAGGCTAGGGAAATTGCAACAAAATGCAATGCGGAATCCTGGAACAAAAAATATATTAGTGGACAATTGAGAAATTCAAATAAAGTGTAGAGTTTAATTAATGGTATTCTACCACTGTTTTTTTATTTTGACAAATGCACCATGGTGATGTAAGAGGGTAACATCAGGGGAAATCAAATGACAGGTATAATGGGAACTCTGTACTATCAGGACAACTTCTCCCTGAATCTAAAAATATTCATAAATAAGTTTATTTAAAGCAAACTGCATCTTTAAAGGGATTGGAAATGAATACATCTTAAATGAAGAAGCATTAGCTTGGCAACTGCTATATCCATCTATTCATTCACCCATCCATTCATGCATCTTTATCTGGAGGTTCAAAATAAGGCCAAGAACTTGGAAATCTTGGGAGCAGTTAGACAGGAGTGAAGGGAAACCAAGTGAGCACTGAGTCACAGCCAGGAGGTAAATGTCACTTCATTCTATAATCATGACAATCCTATAATAAAGGTATTTATTTTTATATATGAAGAAACAAGCTCAGAGAAGTTACATCATTTGTCCAACATCACACAGTTGCTTGAAGCAGATTCAAATTCAAGTTTATCTCTACAAAAACAAAATCCCACACACAGGGAGCTCAGAAAGGGAATGAGGGCTTGTAATTCTATATAGCTTAATGTAATGCCCAGATACATTCCAGAGTACACTGAGCAGAAAATTTAAAAGTATTGGCAAAAAAATATGAAACTGTCAAACTTTACCACTGGGGAAACCCATGATACTGTCTCAAACATTTGGGATCTCCAAGTTAACAGGCCAAGCCTTGATCTTGAGGCTTGCTCTTGTGAAGCTTATTTATGTAGCTGAGATTGGGAGAAAGATCAAAGAGAAGGAAGAATTGTAACAGAGAAGACAGATTTAACAAATGAGTATGACTGCTGAATTATTGTACTGATATTTCTTTTAGTCTCCAGTGCCTTGGAGCAGCTATAAGTAAAAATCTAAAATTGTGTAATGGTAACACATACCAAACTCTGAAATCTAGTCTACAACAATTGTTGCAGTGTGCTCTGCAATTTATTGCTTTTTTGTATATACGTTATTTTTCACAACTAAAAAAAAAATCCCATACATTCAGTCATGATATCATCACACCCAATTCTGGTCTGGAACAGAAACATGGGATATGGAGAGAAAACTGAGGAGGTTCAGGTAGTACAGAGAGGACTTCCAATATGGTGCTGAATCAGAGGCATCTGGGGACAGTGGAGAACCTTGGAAAAGGGCATCAACTGTGGAATAGAAGGAATAGCTGGAGAGATGGAAAGGCATGAGCTGTGAAGTAGAAGGAGCAGCTGGAGAGATGGAGAGGCATGAGCTGTGGAGTGATACATACTGGGTACACAGAGAGTTCACCACACACAAGACATGTAAATGCGAGAAAAATAACATCTCTAACTTCAGTTTCATTTTATGGGAAAGAGAGCTAAGACTACCCGTTCACACCATTTGGGGATTAAATGAAATAATATATGTAAATCTTCCAGCTCATGCTTAGGATATAGCATGCATTTAAATGCAAGTTCCTTTCCCCTCTGAGGAATCTACTTATGCTCCAGGAAAATCCAAATCTCTGAATCATTCTGGTAGGAATTATAATGGACATGCAATGAATGCAGAACAACAGGTTGTACCCCCTTCATCACAGAGAGAACTGTATGGTGGGTTACAAAGAGTGCAAGTCCTTTCAACTGTATCATTCAACTCAAGTTACTACTGAACGAATTCAATTCTGAGCGGATATGGATGACGTAAACGTGTCAACGATAACTCTTACATGATGTTCCAGTAGAAGATAACTGCTATTTTCAGTTTCATAAAGCAGCAACTGTTGTGAAATGCATTTTCAGTGGCAGACCTCTTTCTCCACCTCACTAGATTCCTCGGGTATGATGTCAGAAGGAGTCTGACAGCTGCAGAGTGACATATGCAAGCGAGAAAAAGAAAACAAGGCAAAATTTTTACAAATTTTTTAAACAGTATGTTGAGTTTAAGGAGAAAGTTCCATTTTATGGTGAAGTTTGATCCTACCCAAACCTACTGGTAAGCTGAGAATCTGCTTTGTGAGAACTTTCATACCCAAAGGCCATGGTGCAATTTTAAATATCCTGAAGTGTATCCTCAGTTCACACTTCATCTTGCTTGGTTATAAGGGTCTGGAAGCAATGCAGATTCAGCCAGATTCTAACACTAAACTGAAATGTTCTGTTTCTATAGTGAAATCAGATTCTATTACATGCAATTTTCTCTAAAGATGAGTAAAACATATGGAAAACACAATGTAGGTAACCTGTGTGTGTCATTTCCTCCTTTATTATATTAATAAATTGAAAAGGAATTACCAGGAGACTACTAGAAGTAAGACATTGTTGGAGAAAATTACAGTATGCAATGTTATTACACAGAGAGAATCAGAAGAAACTTGTTTAGGAGTTAAACCTGGGTATATAATTTATTTTTAACAGTTTCCTGGTGGTTAAATTTTTATTAGTTCTGATTATTAATGATTTCCAATCATAAATATATTCTTGAAACACACAGAAAAGTATAGAGGATGTTACCACAGTTTTGTACCTTCCAATAAGATTTTGCGGCATTTGATTTAGATAACTTTAAAATAAAAAAAAACATTATAGACAGAGGTGTTTCTCTCATTATACCCTGTCCTGTGCTCATTTCTTTCCTTTCCTCCTAAATGTAATGACTAGACCTTATGATTCTTTATTAACTTACATAAAATTTCCAGCCATTTCTTAAAATGTTCCTCTTCACACAATTCATCTTTTAATTTACTCCTGGAAATTTAATTAAACTTATGTGGTAGCTTCTCAGTCTATTCTCCCCATTTCATAACTATTCTTTTTTATGTCTTTCTCTGAGCTAGACTCCAAGTAAATCTGTAAGCACTATTCTCCTGGTTACTGATTCTCTATTTGGATTTCTCCAGGCTAATGTTTATCCCATGCACTCAATTTTTATTATTATTCTAAAGAATGTATTTTTTTTCAATATTTCTTATTCTCTTTCTAATTTAAATCTATTTTTGTACCATACTGCTTTTTTCTAATTTATTTCTTTTTAACAGATTGTACTTTCATTTATCCTTTTGACACCCAAAATAGTTGCTTTAAATCTTTGTCACATTTCTAGTAACTTCATCTAAACTACATGTACCTTGCAATCATTGATTTTGATTGCTTAGATTTCTCTCTCCTTGCACCTTCCAATCTCCAGGCTTTTTAAGCTGCCTTCACTGTGGCCCTAATGACCCAAGGCCAATGGTACGAAGACTCAGTAATATCTACCCATGGTGATACTGGCCGCCTTAGCCGTGGCTGAATCTCGGCGCACTGAGCCACCAAGGCTGTTATTTCAGTTCCTGCTTGCAAATGTGTCTGCTTCATCCCAGCCCTAGGTTCACACTCTCAAATAAGCCATAGCCACAAGCAGCACAAGACAACAGCTTTTCTCAGCTTCCCTCTGAGTCCCTGGTTTCACACAGGTGAATCGGCTCTAAAGCCTCCACTGAGAGAGAAGTTTCATACCTTGTTATTCCAATGGAGCCAAATTTCCGGTGAACCTTGAGGCCAGCTGCAAAATCCTGGCTTTATCCTAGCTATTGTTTCAAATTTTGCCTTATAATATTTACACAGCATTGTTGCATGTTTGAATCAGAGGGAGTTCAATGTCCTGAGGTATCATGATTGGAAGTATTTATTCTGCTGGTGGTTTTCCCCCCCACCAATAAAAGGGCTTAATGTCTCCTCAGAAAGGGATTGACACAAAGACACTCCAGCTCCTAGAAATTGTTTTCTTGCCCTTGAGGTTAAGGAGTCCTTGGCAACATAACTTTGGGGCCTCCTGTCTGCAGGAAAGGGTGTAGGGTACTCACTCCTCTTTCATTCCTAGGTCCTGCTGAGTCACCCTCACCCAAGGATGGAGAAAGGGTTCTTCAAGAGCAGCAGGAAGGGCAAAATGACTTTTCACACCTGACTACGTCTGCAATAAGGGGCATGGGCCAGTTGAACTCTAGATCCCTTGCAGCTGTAGCCTCTATGATTCTCCTGGAGGACTGTGTCCTCTGCATTGTTGTGGGGTTCAGAGACATGCTATTTCAATCTTTAACGTGAGCAGGTGGCTGCCGGCCCAAGCCTTGGCTTCAAATGAAAAGCATTTTTTGGTGTGGCTTTTTGTTAGCCACGGAAATAGACTCAACAGACCACTCAAGAAGTCAAACAGAGAGGCACAGCTCATTTTCAAAACAGAACAGTAATAGCAAGGGTGTATAACGTAGAGAAAGGCATTTTAGTGCAACATGCCAACAAATATTTTTGAGCTACTACCAGGTGCTGGGTATAAAAGGATGAATAAGACAGAGGTCCCCTGGCCCTGAGTATTTATGTTGCGATTAGTTGCTTGCATCATGAGTCAGGGAGCGTGTTAATTATATGAAATTACTCTTCTCTAGGCCTCAATGTTCTTTCCAGTGAAAATAATGGTAAGTAGCATTCACTGAGAATTTCCTCCAGGAAGAAGTTCAAAGTTTCAATTACACCATCACCTTTTATCCTCATATGTTCCCCCATAAAACAGACACTGCTGCTAATCCCGTTTTACTAATTGTTCAACACCAAGCAGAGATAACCAGTAGTCCTGAACCTTACAAAGTGCCCACCAGTTACATTTGGCTATGTTGCCACCCAAACATAAAACAGTGATAATTCTTTCTGTCTTACTTGTTAGCTCAGAGAAGTAAGTGAGATATATGCAGGCCTGGGAATAAAGCACACACCCCAAAACAGTAGTCTCTCTGCAATGTGGAGGCGACATTTAATAGCAATAGACCCCTTAAGGAATGTCAATCACATTTTTTCCAGTGTCTTTTAGCCATCTCCTGCTTTTCCAACACATCGCTGTCCTTGACCCAGTCTCATTTGCGCTGTTTTCTTCCTCTGGTTATGTACATTTTTGTAACTCTAGGTATCTGCTGACTCAACCCCTCAGCTCAGAACCTTGAACTCTTCAGAGGAAATGTTTTCTTTTTAAATCTAATATTATGATGTGCATCAAGTGCCACAGCACAGGGCAGAGCTGAGACAACATGCTGACTTACATAAACGCATAGGACACAGTCTTAAGACTGGTGAGGAATTCATGTCTCAAATTTCATTGAGAACATGATGCATGAGACAAAACTGGGGGTAATACAGATGGAGGAGAGCCCTCACCATTACCTACAGTGACTGCCAAAATGCAGTTGGGTGGCTAGGCCAGGCCTATCAGTGGGAGAAGAAATGAGAACAGAATCTCTACCAGCATCTCCCAAAATTCAGTCATCAGTCAGCCACCAGCAGGCTGTCTAACACATCCTCACATCTCCAGTACTATTATTTACTTAACATTTTCCTTTAAACTGACTCATTTTAAAATTTAAATAACTGTATCTGAAAAACAGCTTTATATCATTACTATAAATTTAATACCTTTATCATCTGTCATAAACAGAAGGTACAGTTTCAATATATTCATGTTCATTAACAAAATCTTGTGTACAATTTGCTCTCCTGTCAGGATCCCTACGTCAGGAAATACAAAAGAAATTTTCCATTTCTGCCAGCACCTCTGCTTCCTGCCTGGAAGAAATGTGTCATGTTCCAAATATCCATTTACAGCCACATAGAAGAAGAAAGATGAGAGAAGAAAAATGGTAACTTGAAAATCTGGATTTCCAAAGTTTGGACCTTTAGAGTAATTACAGATGACAACAAAAGACCAAAAAAAAGGCAAAAAAGAAGGGTGACAGGGGTGTAAATCTCTCTGGCAAAGTGGGGCATGTCTGCTTGGGGATAAGCCTGGACCTGGCATTTGGGATTGAGAAAGCCTTCTTGACCAAATGGGGGAAGGGAAATGAAAGTTTTTAGTGGCTGAGAGACTTCAAATACAGTCAACAGGTACTCTGGGGGGTTTTCTTATGCATTATATAGAGAGTGCTTTTCAGTTTTTAGCGGATTCGAATAGCTAGAAGGAAGTACCTAAAACTGCTGAACTGTAATCCAATAACCTTGATTCTTGAAGACAACTGTATATAACTATACAGCTTTTAGAGTGGGACCGTGTGATTGTGGAAAACCCGTGGCTGCCACTCCCTTTATGCAGCATATGGACAGAAGAGTAGAAAAATAAGGACAAAAAATAAGTAATGGGGGGAATAATGGGTATGGTCCCTGATGCTTTCTTTTTTATTTTTATTTATTATTACTATTTTTTGGAGTAATAAAAATGTTCAAAAATTGACTGTGGTGATGAATATACAACTATAAGATGATATTGTGAACTACTAAATACACACTTTGAATGATTATATGGTATGTATATATACATCTCAATAGAACTGCATTAAAAAAAGAAGGGTAAGTTTGAGCCACAGTACTGGAAAAAAAAATTCCAAGTTATTTTTCAAAATTAAAAGATTTTTTTTTATTTTAATAAGAAAGTCAGACAATAGTCATTTATGTGTTTGACTACAATCTTCAACCCTAGTGTAACTGGTAGAAAATGACTAAAAACTTGAAGTCCATGGAAGCACTTCCAGGGAGCGTAAATGGATTAAAACAGAATCCCTTTCCTTCCTTTGACCCTTGACTGCTCCTCCCTACCTTTTTTTTCTATTCTTTTTCCCTTTCCCCATTTTCTGCAAATTTGTCCTTCCCTAAGACACTGCTTGATACATTGCAAAGCTTACAAAATAAGCTCTCAAAAGAATTCTTCTAAGAGTTAGGAGAATGGAATTTCACCAAGGATCCTGACAAAAGCCACAAAATGGTTGGCGCAATCTCCAAACAATCCAAATACAAAGTTCTCAGCAAAGACGAAGAAGCCAGCAGCCTGTAGCAGACCCTGAGGCCACACCCCCTCCTTCCTCCTCCTCCCCAATATAGAAGAGCCACTGGGCCTCACGTGGACACTAACGTGAGGTGAAGACTTTTACGTTTGCATTCATTAGTTTAACTTTTTTTTTTTTTCTTTTTTGTCACTGACAGCAGTAACCTCTGGTCTTAGCAACACTCTAAAAATGGCTTAACATCAAAGACACTAAGAACAGAACATGTATAGAGCTCTGAACTCAATGCCGCTCTCCTCCTCACCAAGTTTTCTCCCCTACTCGCTCCCCCTGTAACAACTCTACCCAGTGTTCACCGTAGCAAAGAGTTCTCAAAGGCTAGGCGTGCCCACAGACATTACTGGTGTCTTAAATCAAATTTATGCTCCCTTGATGTGGGCGTGCCATATTTTAGTTTCCTGGGAGCTAACGCAATGAACACACACTGGAACTGCTTACACCATTTGCTGACTCACGGTTTAGAAGCTAGGAGGAATCCATAATCTAAGGAATCAGCAAGGCAATGCCTCCTCCTCAGAGTCTGCAGCATTCTGTGCACCTCTACCAGGCGTTATCCGTTCCCTTGGCTTGTATCCCCACGTCTCCTCACGCGGAAAGAGCCTCTCGCTTCTTCCGGTTCTCGACTTCCTTCGCCCTGGACTTCCGGCTCCCTTAACTTCCGGCCCTTGGCTCCTCCCCGCGACTTTTGGAGGACTTCTGATTTTCTATTGGGGGTGGAGGCCTCCTGGAATCCAGGTTAGAACTCACCCTCGTTCACTTGGGCCACACTTAAACCAAATAACATCTTCAGGGGGATCCGCTTACTAAGGGTTTCTGCCCCAGGTTTGTGGATTAAGGATAAGACTGCATCTAAATTGGTCCATAATTCCACCCACCCCTGCCCGTAAGCGCTGGGGAGGTCCCATTGTTCTGATGACCTGAAGCGGCGTGTGCAGTGGTTTCCTCCGAAGCACTAGTCAGAATTTGACACACTAATTTGTTTTGCTCAATTTAAATGCCTATCAATTAGTAGAGCAATTGCTTAATATATGTTTTCTTTTAAAAGAAAAAACAAAAAAATATTTTTTTTCTATTTAATTGGGTGAACAACTAATTTGACTAGAATCAGCTGATTTTTTTTCTTTTGGCATCCTCGAGGCACACTCTTGAAAACTGTTTTGAATAGAATAGATGTTATTTGTATAGCCCGTATTCATGGTGGGTAAGGTTTTGTCAACTTCGGGAATCACGGTCAAACAAGAACATATTAAAGTCTTCATCTTCTCCCCATTATGCACAAAGGAGGTGGAAGGTGTTGACTTTGAGTAGTGCCTGTAGGTGAAAATAAGCATATATTCCACCTGATGGGTTTATTTACCTTTTTTTTTTTACATAAAATGGTGTTGCCACTTAGGTTTTATTTTATGGAGAACACCGACATTTTAGATGAATATGTGAAATTTCTTTCACCCTTCCCAAACAATCCCAGATTGAACAAAAAACTGTTGTGTTGATTTTTCTTCTGCTGTTATTACAGTGAAAGATATATTCTAAAGTGTAAATTTAAATTATATGGGATGGAAAAAAGAAAAATCACTCTAACAAGTCAAGGCTGGTTGACTATGATGCAGTAATAAGGCCCAAGAAACAGAAATTGTGTGTTTCTTTCAGAAAAACAAAGAGATCTTGAAAAACACCCATTACTATTTAAAATACCACTTAATGCCTCATTGCTTGGAAATGTGTTTTTCTGAATGTAGATTTTTTTTGGCTTTGCAATGAACTTAAATTTACAGATTGGTTTTGCAATCAGTGAACCTGAAAGTCGTAAGGAAACTGGTGGTTCACAATTGGTTATAAATCCTGGTTCCAGCCAGCAGAACAGCAAGCACATACGGTTTTCTAGAAACTTTCATTATTAACCCAAACACTAATTGAGTTTCTCGTGGGTATGTGCCAGACAATGAGTACTACTATGGATACACAAAGATGAGGAAGACAAGAGCCTGTGTGGAGAAGGACCCAAAGGCATAAACACAATACTAGTACTAATATTAATAGCAGTACTATATGATCAGAGATAGAAATTTTCAAAGCACTGTTTTCTAAGGATACTAGGAGATGATGTGTTAGAGAATCAGCACTGTATGTACATCAGGTTGACCAAAACAGAAAAAGTAATTCTCATTTGATAAGTAAAAAGAATTTATTATCTTGGATGCTGGTATTCTTTATTTGTGTACTGTTTTAATCATACTAAAATGGAAATTGTGCCTACTTTCATAGGAAATGTTATACAGTTGTATCTACACTTGGTGAGAAAGGGATGTCCATAATACAGAAATATGTTTAAAAAAATTACACGACAGAAAAGAGCAAAGATACTTTATCTCAGAATCATAACTTTAATTTTAATGATTTCCAAAAATAGTCATATTTTTAACATAAACATTTATCGAGTATGGATGTCGCTTTTCCTTCCTTCATATTACCATGATTGTTTCCAGACTTTTGTTTACTTATTTCTACATTTCTAAAATCACTCACCCATGCAACTGCATATTATTATATAAATTATCTACTAATGTTACAGAATATAAAAGTAAGATTTGTAAAAAAAAAACATACCATATTAAAGTATTATTTCTCCTGCTGTTAGAATTTTAACATAGAAATGGAATGCAGGCCAATGCTTCTCAAACTTCAGTGTGCCCATGAAGCACCTGAGGGCATTGTAGAACACAAGTATGGATTCAGCAGGTCTGGGCTAATGCCTGAGCTTCTACATTTCTAATCAGCTTCCAGGCAACGCCACACTCGACCATGACCATTTGATTTAAATCACCTTACAGGTGGCCCTGGCTACTTCCACTAGACTAGTCAATCCTGTGGCCTTCCCTGACCCTTTTAATTTGCCACACACCTGAGCACTGTTGTAAGCACCACAAAGTTAGAAGAGCTTTGTCTCAAGCCCCCCATTTTCTTCCATGAGCACATCTTGAAGAGATTTCCTGGTTTGAGAAATCAAGGGCAACGGGCTGGGATTGAGCATTGCGGTGACCTTTGTTTGGCTTTTATGTGGTAACGGTTATATGCTAAGGCTAAGCACCATGCACACAGATGATTCTCATCCAGGTAAATTCAGGCACTTGAATGATCCTGGTAGGAATAACCTGAATCACAATCTTATTTTTTTCCTAATAATTATAATTACAGTAATAATATCACCTATCATTTATTGAATGCTTACTGTATGTTATTTGCTCTTGAATAATAAAAAATCCTCAGAACAAATTTAAAATTTAGGTATTATTTTATTTTGCTATGAGGAACTAATTTTGGAGAGGTTATCTAGGACCATCTATCCATCCCTTCATTCATTTTTTTAGTTTATTTATTTTATAGCCCCCTATCATTTTCCCATCTCAGCCTGCAGTCTAGCTGTAACCCTCCATCTGCTGGCAGTGCTGACAGCTCTCACTTCCTGGGGGTAAATACTCCAGTGCATGGGCTGTCTTTCCCTTTGCTGTCTCTCGAGACTGCCTAACTTCCCTGCAGTTCATCTCAGTCTGACTGTGGCAGGCGCTGTGGGCTTGTTAACCTGGCTTGGAGATCCTTCTAAAGCGCCCTCACACCTCTCTGAGGCCCCCGGAGAACCCGAGGACAGTTGTAGGGGAAATATAACTAAAAACAAAATCTTTTCCTGACCTGGAAAACCTCTCCACAACAGTAAAAAGAGAGACAGGGTTTTGAATAAGCATTAAACCAGACCACGGTACCTCTCAGGAAAATCCATAGAGATTGCAAAAACAGAAAGGGAGCTCACCCTTTTTATGTGCTTAGGGGGTACAACCCATTACATGCACATTCCCAGGAATTTCAGAGCTTGGTTAACAAAAGTGGGGCCAGAATCTCCTTGGAAATTATGCTAGTCTATTCCTAGGAAACTGGAGATAGGGGCTTTATCTTCCTTGATTATATTACAGAGAAATGAATTCCTCCGTTGAGGAGAGCTTCTGCAGTGAAATTTGCAAGGGGCTTAATAAACCTTTTACATACTAAATTTATAGACATTTTAAAGGACGATGTTAATGAGAACTTAGAATTACAGGTTTTCTAAAGTGAGTGCAAAAAGAGCTGGGAGGCAGGAGTCTCTGCCCTCAGGTTGAACAGGTAGTAGCAAGCTCTCCATTATTAATAAATTTTTTTTTTACCCTTACACCATCTCCTTCCCTCTTTCTTATTGCCATTTCTACTGTACTGCATATCCATTTTTCGTTTTGGAGATAGAGGCTGCTTCTTCCAAGAGTTTCAGATGGGAAATGGGTGCCTAAAATACATGGTTGTTTCCATCTGCTTCCCGATACAGCCCTCAGCCCTCAAAGCTGATGCTTTCTGACAGGGCCTGGATTCCCTTTGCTCCAGGAGGCACCGCCAGTATATTTCTCTCACTCAGTGGTTAAAGGTGTAAAGTTACTGCTTGGGAGTTTTCCCTGTTATTAAACTTTGCATTCATATGGTAACTTTGTTAAAATTGATGAAAAAATATTATAATAATTATACTATTAAATATACTCCAAAGTTTACATTCGGGCTTACTATTTGTGATGTACAGTCTGATGTGGTTTTTTTTTCATTCTAGTAACATATATTTAACCTACAATTTCTCATTTTATCTACATTCAAGTATAAAAATCAGCGGTGTTAATTATATATATGATGTTACTGTCACCACCATCAATTCCCACAACTTTTCCGCCACCCCAAACAGGAATTCTGCACCAATTAAGCATAACGCTGGGCGCCCTACCCCCACTCTGGATCCTGGTAACCTGTATTCTAGTTTCTGACTCAGTGAGTTTGCTTATTCTAATTATTTCATATGGGTACAATCACATGATATCTGTCCTTTTATGTCTGACTCATTTCACTCAACACATTATCTTCTAGGCTCATCCACGTTGTTGCATGTATCAGAACTCTGTCAGATTAATATTCCATTGTACGTATATACCATATTTTATTAAACCATTTATTGGTTGATGGGCATTTTGATTGCTTTCATCTTTTGGCTATTGTGAATCTGCTGTGATGAACATCAATGTACAATTATCTGTTTGAATTTCTCTTTTCAAATCTTTTGGGTATATACCTAGAAGTCAGATAGCCAGGTCATAAGATAATTTGATCTTAACTTTCTGGGGAACCAACAACTGTTTTCCACAGTGGCTGAACTATTTTACAGTCTTCTAACAATGAGTGAGTGTTCCTATTTCCACACATCCTCTCCAACACTGATTATTTTCTGGTTTGTTTTTTTCTGATAGTAGCCATTCTAGAGGGCTTAAAGTGGTAGCTCATCATAGATCTGGTTTTCATTTCTCAAATGGCTAATGATGGCAAGCATCTTTCTCATATGCTTATTGGCTATTTGTGTGTGTACTTTGGAGAACTGTCTATTCAAGTTTTTGCCCATATTTAATTGGGTTGTTAGTCTTTCTGTTGTTGGCTTGCTGGATTTCTTTATGATAATAGAGATGTAGTTTCCAAATATTTTCTCCTGTTCTTCAGGTTGCCCTTTTACTTTCACAATGAAGCCCTTTGGTTAACAAAAGTTTTTTTTTTTATTTTAATGAAGTCCCATTTATTTATTTTTTCCTTTGTTGCCTGCATTTGGATACAAAGTCTATGAAACTATTGCCTCACACAAGGTCCTAAGGTTCCCTGTGTTTTCATCTAAGAGTTACATAATTTTGAGTCTTAGGTCTTGATCCACTTTGAGTTTATTTTTGTAGCTGGTATGAGGTAGGGATCCAGTTATTCTTTTGCATATGGATAATCAATTCTCCCAGTACCATTTGTTGAACAGACTGTTCTTTCCTCATGAGTGAACATGTCATCCTTGTCAAAAATCAATTGTTCATACATGTGAGGGTTAATTTCTGAACTCTCATTCAATTATATTTGTCTGTATTTCTGCCCTTGTTCCAGTATCGTTCTGTTTAGATTATCATAGCTTTGTTATAAGTTTTAAAATTGAGAAGTGTGAGTCCTCCAACTTTGTTCTTCTTTTTCAAGATAATCTTGGCTATTCAGCACTTCGATACAAATTTGATGATTGGTTTTTCAGTTTCTACAAAGAAGACTCTTGGAATTTTCATTGGGATTGCATTGAATCTGTAAATTGCTTTGCTAAGTTTTAGTATGTTGTACTTTCATTTCATTTTCATTTCCCTTAAGATATTTCCAAATTTCCCTTGTGATTTCATCTTTGACTCAATGGCTCTTTAAGAGTATGTTGTTTAATTTCCACCAATTTGTGAATTTTCCAATTCGCCCACCGTTATTCTTTTCTTACGTAATTACACTGTGGTCAGAGAAGACACATTGTATGATTTCAATATTTTTAATTTTTTGAGACTTGTTTTGTTATCAAACATATGGTCTGTCCTGGAGAATCACCCACGTATACTAGAGAAGAATGTATGTGTATTCTGCTGCTGGGGGTGAAATGATATATATGTCAGTTAGGTCCACTTGGTTTATAGTATCATTCAAGTCTTCAAGATTTCCTTATTGATGTCCTGTCTAGGAAGACTTGAAGAGCAAAAAAAGGATAAGACTTACAAAGAACAAATAGGAAAATGGCAGAAGAAAGTCCTGCATTTTCAGGAGATACTTTAAATGTAAATGGATTCATCTCTCCAGTCACAAGGCAGAGATTGGTAGATAGGATATTAAAGCATAGCCTAAGTATATGCTGTTTACAAGACACTTTGACCCTAAAGACACAGGTAGGCTGAAAGTGAAAGGATGGAAAAAATTATGTCATGTATATAGTAACCAAAAGAGGGCTTGAACAGCTATACTAACATCAGATTAAACAGAATTTAAGTCAAAATATGTTACAAAGGACAAAGAGTATCACTCCATCGTGAGAAAGGGGTCAATTCAACAAGAAGATATAAAAATTGTAAATAAATATGCACCTAACAGCAGAGCCCCAAAATACATGAAGCAAACATTGACGTATTTGAAGAGAGGAATAAATGGTTCTACGTTAATAATATAGGAGCCTTCCATTTATCATTTTCAATGACTAGGCAGCCTTTAGTCTCAATGAACTGGTGGAGGATATCATGATGGAGATGAATTCTCCTTCTAATCTAGTATTATCTGGATTCAAGAGACCCCCACACCCAGAAACTTACATGTTGGAGAAAAAATAATTTCCACCTTAGATACCTAAATTCAGAATACATGAAATAGTTATCTGCCCAGCTAGCCATAGGAGCTGCTTTTCATGTGAAAGCTGCCATCAGAAAGAGCCCTTTGCATGATACTGTTTTCAATCTTGAGGAGGTTCGACCATGGTGGGATTTCAGAAGCCTAAAAAGAACAAGTCTTTATCTTGAGTCACCTTATCCAAACACATTCTGGTCATCTAAGTCTGTGGTTGCATGTTTCAGAGGTTAGTGCAAACAAAGCCCTACACTTCTTTCCAGGGGAGGAGAGGAGATCATGTGAGAATGAGTTGCCCATATCATGCCCATTTACCACCAAATATTTTGATACATATTCTTTTCAATGAATGGATAGAATTACTTATAACATTTTTAAACCCATCTGACATTGTAAATAAGAGACTCAACAACCATTTATTTTTATTACACCCATTTTCTGCCACTAGTCTTACCATTTCCCCTGTGGCTTCCCCTCAGACAGGGAGACTAAAGGACACATATTTCCCATACAGAGAAAGATAATTGGCACCAAAGATTTCTGACCTAAATTCCTCAAAACATAACTCACATTGATGGTGTTTCTGAAAAATCAATAATGACACTGAGGTCCGTGAATAATTTGAGCAGCTGGTGAGCATCAATTTAAACTTGGATTCTGTCATTGGAACCTAAGATCAAGTTAATTATTTTTTCATATTCCATTTATTTGATAATGCCATTTTGTGAACATTTTATGTCGAATTTAGAAAAACAGTGGAATGAGGCTTACACCACATTATATTACAGTTCACCACATATAAATAAGTACATTGTAAAATGTGTATTATTAAAGTTGAAATCTAGAAAAGCATGATAGTTTCCAGCTTTTACATTTGGCATTGGGCTTTGCAGAAATTCTGCAATTGCTGTTTGGAAGTTCAAGCACCCCAGACACTATGCAGGCACCAATAGTGCAATTCCAAACAGCGTGAGAAATCTAAATATTAGGCACGTTTCTGTTTCAGGTAAGTTTCACTGCACTTCATGTTACAAGGTATTCTGGACTATTATCATTAAATGTTTACCATACATTCTTGTGCTTTACTTCAGCTTTCCCAGAACCTGAATTTTGTGTTTCAGATCATCTAATAGTGTAGCATAAATCTTTCAGAAGGCAGGATCCACCATTAAGTCAATTCAGCAAAAATTTAGTCATTATGAACCCCAAAACAACATACTGGTTCCCCAGGGTTTTAACTTCAATACATTAATTGCTTTATTTTACAGTTGTTTTTATTTATTCTTCATTTATCACAATTTGCATCTCTTTTTTATTTCTACAATTTTATTTGGTATATTTTTAAGCATGCAGAATTGCTAAATATAGTACAAAATCTACCATAAGCATTCATCCAGATGCAGGACTTGTTAACATTTTGTGACGTTAGTTTTACTTTACTAATCTCTCTCTCTTTGACTCTCTCTCTCTTCCCCCTTCCTTCCCACCCTCCCTTCCTTCTCTCCTTTCTTTCGTTCTTTCCTTGCTCCCTCCCTCCTATCAATTGTCATCTTCTTTTTCCATCTTTTCATCCACATATTTACACACTCACACAAATACTTCTCCATGTAAAAACAATACAAATTTTTTTTTAACTATTTGATACTAAATTGCAGATATCACACCTACTTGCCCCTATATATTTTGGTGTGCACTTCCTAAGAATAAAGACATTCTCTTGCACATGATACAGTGATCAAAATCACAGAGTCTAACTTTGGTACAATACTGTTATTTAATCCACAGCCATACTCCAATTTGTCGATTGTCCCTATAATGTCGTCTTTTACTGTTTTTCCTGGTCCCAGATCCAGTTCAGAATCACAAATTGCATTATGTTGCCATGCATCTTTTGTTTCTTCAATCTGGAACAGTTCCTCAGCCTTCTGTTGTTTTCCTAGGGATTGATATTTCTGAAGATTACAGGCCAGCTATTTGCTAATTGGCCCTCAGCATGACTGTCTAGATATTTCTTATGATTGGATTCAGTTATTTTCTTTGAGAGCAGGGACATCACATAAGCAATGCTGTGTTCTCTCCACTGCATCAAAGTGGGAGGTACATGATGTCAATCTGTTCCATTATTGGTGACATTAAACTTGACCAACTGGTTAAGGCCAAGTTTCTGTTTCCTAAAGCTGCCAGAATGCAACACACCTGAAATGGATTGGGATAAAGGGGATTTATTAAGTCACAAGGTTGTAGTTCTAAGGCCGTAAAAATGTTCAAATTAAGGCATCAACAAGAGGATAACTTCATTCAGGGAAGGACAATCACGTCTGGGGTTACTCTGTCAGCTGGGAAGGCACATAGATGGCATCTCCTGGTCCTTTGCCCCGGGTTGCAGTACTTTCAGCTTCTAATTCCAGTGGCTTTCTATATTGCTCTCCAAGCATCTGCAAATGTCTGTGTCTTGTTTCATGTCTCTTCTCTCTGTGTTGCCTCTCTTAAGGACTCCAGTAACTAATTAAGACCCACCTTGATGGGCAGGTCCACAACTCTGTGGAAATAATCTAATCAAAGGTCCTACCCACATTGGCTCTACACCCAAAAGGTTGGATTAAAAGAACAGGGATTTCTGGGGTACATAACAGTTTCAAACCAGCACTTGCAGCATCTCCCAGATTTTTCCCCATAGAGTTAGTAATTTTCCCTTTAATTTATAAGAAACTTGTAGTATTAATGAGAATCAGTGAGATATTTTGAGACAATGTAAACATTTTGTTCCTCATCAAAATTTTACCAACTCGTTTTGATATCCAATACAAGTGATAGTTGGCAATTAGTAGTTTTCTAACTCCATTCCTTCTACATTTATTAATTGACATTCTATAAGGAAGGATTTTCCCTTTCCTTTATTTTTTAATTCACTATCATTGTGGCCTCAAGGATAGCACAAATCCATATTTTTGAAACCAGACCATTTAAGCCAGGACCTACACACTTTTGACATGTTCTCAACATTTGTGAAACATTTCCTACTCTCTGACATTACATCACCATAGCTTCTTAAGTGTCGAAATGAAGATAAAACCAATTCTAGTATGATAATATCCACCTATCAATTTATGAAGGGAAAGAGTTAATACACATGTCAATAAACAGTTTTGTATTCTATTCTTTCTTCCTGGTATTTGTCCTGCCCAGAAGTGATACAGATAGGTTGATTACGACCAAGGCCATTTTGGTTTTTACCCAAAGAGCTTTCAATATAACCCTTGTCCACATGCTTCTATGAATGTACCATTCGTGCCTGCAAATCACACTCAGTAATGATTTTGGGCTAAAATATTTTAATTCAATGAGACATGATCTCCTATAGATAGTGGAAAGGAATTGTTTTCATGAAAATCTAAGAGTGGTTTAAGACTGGATTCTTCTTGGACACTGATATCCTGGCTACTTTTGAATCTTTCCAGTGGTTGAGGGGAACTGTTTCAGTTTTTTCATATATCATAGTAGGTTTTATTAAAGTCTGTCATTGACATAGGATAAAGCTGTCACACTATACGTGTGGATGATTAGAGAGAGATAAGTCAACTTATTCTCTTCTTTTGTATTATACTTGGATGAGAATTATGACATTTTAGAGCAGTTATTTTACTAATGGATTGCATTGAAATTTCCTATTTATGATAAGCAGTGTTTCCTTCTGAAATTCTATTACCTTTGTCTTTGTTTTGATTTCAGGAGCTGTACCAAATAGCAAGACCACTTACTCTGCAGTATGGCTGCCTTAAATATTTAAAGAGAGCCCTCATGCTCCTGTTTGGTCTTGGCTTGGCTAAATAGTCACGGTTCCTGCCTCCGTTTTTCAAAAATGAGGTTCACTATTGATTTTCTTTATATTGAACCCTCTGTTGAATGGGTATCAAAAAAGGCACCAATGTTGACTGATTTTTCACAGCTACCTGGAGCCCGGGGGTTAAGAATGAAGAAGAGGCTCTCTGAGAACGGGGCTCCCATTGATGACTAACGTCCATCAGGATCACATGGGAGGGGCGTGTGGTGTACACTGGCCTTCCTAGTTTAATGGCTTGGCCCTAATAGTTAGATGTAGTGTAACCAAAGTAGCATATATGTAATCATGTATGAAATGAAATTGTTTTTCTAACATGCTGATCTCTAAAAGCATTCGTTTTTAGCTTTATCCCACTGGGAGCTCATAATACATTTGTAGTCCACTAAAATGTCAAAACTTTTGTTTATCCCATCGTGCTTTTTGGATCATTGCATGTTTCAGCATCTCACTACTGCTAGAAGGCTTGGGAAAATCTCTTGATTGGAAAATTTGAGAATACAATGAGATTATATGAAAGAAGTATCAGCTTTACATTGAACTTTAAGAAAATTATCATGCAGAACAGCACAATGGCTAAGGACTTGTTTGACTTTTGTTCATGTAAAGATGATTTTGAATGTTTCAAAACATAAGAAAACTCTGTTAAGGTTTTCAAAAGAAAAGCTATTTTTACATATTTAATGTTCACCTTCTGCTTACCTAGCCGAAAACGTGAAATATTTAAACCAAGCTAACATTTGTTCACAAATACTATCCTAAAATGCATTCATATTTAATTTTCTACCAAAATGTGCTTTTCTACCCTATACTGTGAATGAAGATAACTTTTAGGGAGGAAATAATAAACCCCAAAACTATATAGATTCAACCTAATGGAAAAGGTCTTTCAGGAGCTGAGTGATTAAATAAATGCTTGCTACTGATGTGACAGATATTATGAAGTCTTTTACACATTTTCTTCTATAGATTATAAAAAGCTATAATCATAGTAGTCTAAAATGATAACTTTTGAAAAGAGGAAAGCTGTGATAAACTTTGCTGAAGGAAAAAAGCAAATAACTTTGGTTCCCACCTATTGTAACAGTTTCTTATTTCAACATGTTGAGTGATTCATATTCTATGCTCTCACTGAAGGTAGCTTCTGTGTAATATTCCCAAGAAAATTGTCTTTTGAAAGATGTTATGTTTATACTGGAAAATGAGTATTTTTGACAGTTGGTCACTATTAGATTTTTTTTAACTTTTTAAATTATATATAAAGCAAAGAAAGGAAAAAGCGATAGTCTTCAAAGCACTCTTCAACAAGTAGTTACAGGACAGATCCCAGAGTTTGTCATGGGCTACCATAGGATCCTCTCAGGTATGATTTGATTTTTAATTAGAAATATTCATCATGATAAAAAATATTCGTGAAAATTCAATTATTTTTCTTTCTCTAAGTGTCTTAAGTGGATGGTTTGAATCCAGCCTGGGTTGTGTTTATTCGCTTTCACAAACCAGCAGAAATATGAATGCGACCCAAAAGTGAAGCATCAGTTGCCTACTCTCATGACCCTCCCTCAGTAGGGAGGAAGGCTCTGTAATGAATAACCCTTCTTCACAGCTCCATATAATTCTGACAGATAAACAGGCATGGTGAGACAAGAGGGTACAATCATAATACCACTAGCTTACGATAGCAAATAAAACTCTCATTAATGTAACAGAGACGGAGCACACGAGGGTGCGGCTGCCGTCACATACTGGCCAGTCACAGTGTCCGCAGGCCCGGCGCGGAGAAAACGTGCGTTGTGGGGGGCTGCAACCGTGCTGCACACCTGAGGGGGCGGCGACCCCTCTCTTTTCTGCTGGGAGACCCCAGAAAGAGCCTGAGGCTTAGCTGTTCTCTTGCAAAGAGCTACTGCTAGAAACCAGGCCCTGCATTTGATGCTCCTTGCCCACTGGACTAGCAGAGTATTTATTAGCCTTCAGCAGCCAGACAAAAAAGGAAACAAAACAGGAAAAGTTTTCTGATGTATACTTGAAATGAATTCAGCTGAAAATGTTAGACTGATTAAAAATGACAAAATAGATGTTTTATATATATATAAAATTAGAAGGAGCTGGAAGATGAGAAACGCAAATTGGCAAGGGAAGTTGGAGAAACACAGCTCAATGAACATTAATTACACATTAAAATAAAGCAGTTTAGTGTGAGACAACTTTATGAGCTATCTATACCTTATCTAAATTCCCATTTCCTGAAAATAGGACCAAGAAAGTATTTAATGAACCTTTCTATATCATGCAGAACTGGCATTTATTACCAGAGACTACACAGTGTACAATGAAGTAGGGCCAGCTTTTAAAATAAATTCTTTGCATTGCTTGCAGTTGAATTATAGGTCAAATCCACACATTTGCTTCCTTCTAACTCTACTTAGGAAAACCCCCAAGTATCTGGTAATTCCGTCCTCACCTTAAAAGCTAGCTAATGAACGCTTGCTCGGAAAAAACCTGCCTATCGGGCTATTCATTCTTCTTTCTCCTCTATTAAGAAGCAGCCCAATGAAAATGTTCTTAATATTTAGAGTAAGAAGTCATTGTTCCTTGGTCCATGTTCCCATTGCAGTTTCTGTTCACCTCTGTGACAACACATAAAACACTGCTACCTCCCCCACCAAATTAAGAATTCCTTGACATAAGGACATAGAAAATTAATATTTGTGTTTATGAATTCAGGCCCCTCTCAATGTCACATCCTCCACTGATATTATTTTATCAACTACCTATCAGCAAGATAGGTTTCATTACTCCCACTTAGTTAAGAATTTTGCAACAATAGCCTCAAAAAGCCGTGTCACCTGCTTAAGATCATACAAAAAATAAGTGGTCAATTTGAGGCATGAAAGCAAACTGGACAATAATCACAGTCAGAGATAATTCTTCTTTTTTATGCAATTTTATTGAGATATATTCACATGCTAAATTATCATATAAAATATGTAGTCAGTGGCCACAGTATCACCATATAGTTGTACATTCAATTTTTGAACATTCTCATTATTCTAAAAACAATACAAATAAGAATAAAAATAAAAATAAAAAAGAATTCTCCAAACATCCCATAGTCCCTATGCTCCCTATTATTTATTTATTTATTGTCTTTATTTTCTTACTCATCTGTCCCTACACTGGATAAAGGGAATGTCAGTCACAAGGTTTTCACAATCACATGGTCACACTATAAAAGCTACATGGTCATACAATCATCTTCAAGAATCAAGACTACTGGATTACAGTTCAACAGTTTCAGACATTTCCCTCTAGCTACTCCAATATACCCAAAACTGAAAAGGGGTATCTATTAACTACAAAAGAATAACTTCCAGAGTGACTTCTTGACTGAAATCTCTCAGTCACAGAAATTTTATTTTGATTCATTTCTATTCCCCCTTTTGGTCAAGAAGTCTTCTCAATCCCACGATGCCAGGGCCAGGCTCATCCCCCGAAGTCATTTTCCACATTGCCAGGGAGATTTACACCCTTGGGAGTTGTGCCCCACATAGGGGAGAAGGCAGTGAGTTCACCTGCCTAGTGGATTAGAGAGAGAGGCCACATCTGAGCAACAAAAGAGGTTCTCTGGGGGTGACTCTTAGGCATAATTATAAGTAGGCTTAGCTTGTCCTTTGTAGGAATAAGTTTCATAAAAGTAAGCACCCAAATCAAGAGGTCAGTCTATTAAATTGGTTGTCCCCAGTGCTAGTGAGAATATCAGGAATTCCCCAGGTAGGGAGGTTTAATATTTCCACATTTTCCCCCAGTCCCTCAAGGGGGCTTCGCAAAAACTTTTTTATTCTCTACCCAAATTACTTTGGGATGTATTGGGGCATCACGCTAACCTGTACAAACCAACAAGATCTCATTCCTTATTCAAGGTTCTATTTAATTACAGTGTTCGAATAAACTGACCGTACACATTAAATAAAAGAGTGTGCTACAGAAAATATAAATTTTGCACCAAATAAACAGCACCTCTGCCTTCAGTCTCACACAGAAGTTGAAGTTTTAAAACATAGTCAATATCATCCTTTACCCTGTATTCTGATTTAGCTTAGTCCTGACCAGATCTGCTTCATGTGTATCTCTTATTGAAGTCTGATCTCTTTTTCAGTTTTTTAAACAGTTATTGTATGGGGTACCGCTGACTTTCATAGCTGCCTAACTCGAGCTCTGAATCTCAGGTGTCACACAGATAACCAAAGTTCCAGGGGATGACGAAATTCTACACAAGGAGATTAGCATCTGAGAATTTAGAAATAACAGTTACAGCTCCGGAATAGTTGTGACTGCGGTAAGAGATTACACTCTAGGAACCTTTACAATAAGTCTTCTCCTGATAACCCATGCTGTCAGATTCAATTCTCAGAACTTGCACATTATAGTCAGTCCATATTAGTGAGGCGTTATAACGTGTGTCTTTTTGTTTCTGTCTTATTTCACTCAACATCACAGTTGGAGATACTTCTACCACCATCATGGATCATGCGTATCTTTGGATTCCCAGGAAGTGAACTGTGCCTTATGTGTACTTGAGATCATTTCAACTAATACTTAGTAAAGACCTCGTTTTTCCAGAAACCAAGAATTAGGACATAGTACCTGCTATTTATTTACTTATAGCTGAACAAGTCCAGGTATTTTTCTGAAGTTGATCATCTTCAGAAATGGAATTTGGTAAATATATTAGTTTGCTATTGCTATGTGTTTTAGTTTGCTGAAGTTGCTGGAATGCAATATACCAGAAATGGAATAGCTTTTAAAAAGGGAATTTGTAAGGTTGCAAGTTTACAGTTCTAAGGCTGTGAAAATGTCCAAATTAAAGAAAGGCTATAAAAATCTCCAAACTAAGGCCTCCAGGGAAAGATAATTTGGATCAAGAAGGCCAATATATTCGGGGTTTCTCTCTCACCTGGGAAGTCTGCTAGCTTCCTCTTCAGGTTTTTTCAGTTGCTTCCCAGGGGGCATTTTCTTTATGCACCTCCAAAGGTCTTTGGCTGTGTGGACTCTGTTAGTTCTAAAGCCTTTTACAAGATGGTTCCTCTTAAAGGGCTCCAGTAAGAAACCCCTTGAATGGGTAGAGGCATATCTCCATGAAAAGCAAATACTCAAAAGTTACCAACCACACTTGGGTGAGTCACATCTCCAAGGGAAAAAACACCTAGCAATACTAAATGAGGATTAAAGAATTTGACTTTCTAAGATACACAACAGATTCATACTGACACACTATATAACAAATTATCTGAAAATTTAGTGACTTAAAGCAATATCCTTGATTTCATCACAGTTTTCTTGAGTCAGAAATCCTGGCATGGCTTTGCTGGGTCCTCTGGCTTAGGGTTACTCTGGAGCTTGCATTCAAGCTGTCAGTTGGAACCTTGGTCATCTCATGACTAGATTGAGAAAGGGTCTGCTTTCAAGCTCATGTGTGTGGTTGTTGGCAGGATTCCATTCCTCCTTGACAGCTGTACTGAGTGTCTCAGGTTCTGACTGACTGTGGCTTGGAGGCTCCCCTCATTTACCTAATTTACTTGGAACACGGGCCTTTCCCTAGGGCAGATCACAACTTACATTAATACAAGCATGCAAGAAGAACCAGAAAGAGAGACGCCAAGCACATGGGAATCATAGTCTTTTGTAACCTGAGTTCAGAAGTGTCATCCCATCATTTTGGCAGTCTTCTCTTCCTCAGAAGCAAGTCACTAGGTCCAGCACTCACGCAATGGGAGATTGCTTAGGGCTTGAATACCAGGAGTCAGGGCCCACTGGGGCGTCATCTCAGAAGGCTGCTTACCACAGTAAACAACAGAAGGGGAGAACTGGAATGGTCTACTTAGAAAATCACAATTTACCACAAATGAAAGAGTATTTTTTTTCAGAGATGGAAAATGCAAATCTATACCCAATTTGGCAACAATAAGATTAATGCATTTATCTGGATGATATGCCAAGCCCTCTAATGAGAATCCTGGCATTACCTTTAAATATCAGGTAAGCATATTCCTTGCAAGAACATGTCTTTTTTTTTTTTTTTTTTTTTTTTTTTAAAGGAAAGACAGAGAGAAGGAAGGAAGGATAGAAGGAAGAAAGGGAAACATTTTTAAACATTTTCTTGTATTCTGTTTCTCCGTTTTTGTTACATGGGCTGGGGCCGGGAATCGAACCGAGGTCCTCCGGCATAGCAGGCAAGCACTTTGCCCGCTGAGCCACCGCGGCCCGCCCCAGAACATGTCTTTTTTACCAGACATTTGCTACAACTGCTTCAGAGCCCAGGGCATTATGCAAATTAAATGAGCACTGCCTTGGTTTTATTGACTGCCACCACTGATATGCCAAAGGTCTGAAACAGCTGGCACCTTTTCCTGAGTTTCAGCTCTGAAGACTGTGTGTGACTGTGTGTGTGTTGTATAGCATGAGAAAAAAGAAAGCGCCCAAATTCATTTTTTAACAGCATTGCACAATTTGAACTTTATCATTCAATATGTGAAGTTACTTCTCATGAATGACAAAGAATATTAGACTGGAAAGCATTAAGTATGTTCCTCTGAGTCTGTTAATGAGATCAGCCTAGACATACTAACAGTGATGGAATTAAGGCTTATAAAACCTATTTCAGAATATTCTGATTTTTATTCATGTTACAAAGATAAGAGCATCATTATCCTTTATCATTTATATTTCAGGACAACTATTTTATGCATTACTCTTGTATACATTATTAAATTTCATTTCAAGTGGAAAATATTAATATTTATCTCAACAGCTTAAATACTATTAATACTAACACTGCCTTTCACTTTCTAAAGGGAAAATTTTACAAGTATAATTTGAATCTTCTTAACTTTTATTCCTATACTGTTTGGAAAGTATACTCCAGTGGCACGGGTTATCCTAAAAGTAATTCAAAAATAATTCATGTCTAATCTGACTTGTGTCGGTGGATTTATTCGAATATGCATTCCAAATATGTAGGAATTCACGACAATTAAATCACAGGTGTGAAATGGAACTGTGAAGATTGCATTCAAGCTAAGCAGGACATTATCTAAGCCTGCTGGTTTACCCCTTCAGCAAACCTCTTCCTACTTTTCCCCTTTTGTTAGGATTTCATCACTCCCTGAGATACAAGGCTATAGCATAAGAGTTGCTTTTATATTCTTATAGATACTTTGCACTTCTGGATGTTCACACTCCGAAAGTAGATGTAAATCCACTCGAATGAATGAATGACTAAAGTTGAGCATTTGGTATTTAAAATGCAAAAATAGAAGTTTTAAGTCAGTTATTTGAAATTCAGATTGATTTCCAGGAAACCATCTGTGTCCCTCCTCTACAGTTCCATAATGCCCCATGATAGCTTTTAACACACTGCATGGAAATTATCTTTATATATATTGATATGCCCTGCTGAATTCCTGAGGGTAGAGAGTCAGCGTCTTTGTGCCCCTCACATAATGTACAATGCCCAGTACTAACCATATGCTCAAATGTCCTAAAACCATCATAAACCGTAAAGAACAATAGCACACGCGGTGCCTGGATCTCCAGATCAACTGGTGTGATGTCTGGAATCTGCAATGTAGCTATTTTTCTGGTATTAGCATCCATTTAGGGAGAACCATCAGCAACTCGAGAAAAAAAAAAAAGGATTATTCAGCTCCCTCTTCATCACGATGTTACAGGCTCTGCTAACTTCATGAGAATTTCTCTGTTCACCTTGAACTATGAGGGTGCATCTGGAAGTAAGCATCCTGGGGAATCTCCCTCCAGAATCCACCTTGCTGAAGAGGTTCAAGTGGGATCGCCACAGAGGTTGCACTGGAAGAAAAGGGACCCAAGTACTTTCAGATCCATAGAGGAAAGAAGGGGTTAAAGAAGCTCTGATCAGCCTCTGCACTCCGGGCCTCAGACATTTACTGCTTTTCTTCCTTTCCTCTTTGTTATGTTTTCCCTTATTTCTTCCACCAGTTTCTACAGTCCCTTTCACCCAAGGTTTCCAAAACATGGGTATGGAGTTGTAATTACTTCCACCTAAGTGTGTTCCTTCAGTAAGGAGCTGTGGGTGATGAAGGGTTCCTCAAAACATTTCCACAAAATGGCAGCCTCCTGGGCGGGCCGCGGTGGCTCAGCGGGCAAAGTGCTTGCCTGCTATGCCGGAGGACCTCGGTTCGATTCCCGGCCCCAGCCCATGTAACAAAAACGGAGAAACAGAATACAATAAAACAAGAAAATGTTTAAAAATGTTTCCCTTTCTTCCTTCCTTCCTTCCTTCTATCCTTCCTTCCTTCTCTCTGTCTTTCCTTAAAAAAAAAAAAAAAAAAAAAAAAGGCAGCCTCCTGGAGCTTGGGAAAAACAGTGATTTTGTTTGAATTGTGCTTTTAGCCAGATTGCTTTCAGGTGAGTTGTGGTTACATGGCCAAACTATGGTTATGTCGTCTCTCATGCAGCAATTTTCACAACCATTCAGCAAAACAAATCACCTGAAAACCTGGCTGTTGACAAGAGCAAATATTTGAAAGCTCTTGTTTCTGCCGATGAACTGGGGTCACTCTGCTTCAGGCTGGAGATAGCTCCGATTACACCCACCTGCTGGCCATTCTTCTGTGGCTAATGGCCCCTAGGGGTGGGCTCTCCTGATGGCAGATCCCAGGAATGTCCCAGAGTGAGCAGAAACAAGGGAGGCTCTGGAGGCTTCGGCCACCAGCTGGACCATGGCCACATCACTCCCCATTAGCCAATCTAAGTCTCCTTGCCAAGCCCAGTATCAACAGGGCAAAAGGGAAAGATCGCTCACTGCCCAGGGGGTTGCTACTGCCAAGCCGTGAGAATGCCTCGGTGTGGTATTCTAGGGTAGGGAGGGCTGAAAGAAACGACAGTAATTCAGTCTTCCACACCCACTTACTTATAGTGCTCTGCAAACTCTTCAATGTCAGGGATATACTTACTCATCAATTTATTTTCTCCAGATGTAAGTTAAAGTATAAACAAAAAAGCTTCGAATTAAAACTAAATTACGTTGGGAGAATATCAAAACATTGTTCTTATTCTTTATCTGTACAATTTTTGTTTGGAAAAAAGATAAAAATAATTGTAATAATTGCATCCATAAACACGCATTAACAACAAAATGTGTATATTAACAACAAAAACAGTAACATTCTCAGTACAACCCAATCATTCAAAACCAGGAGGGGGGACTTTGTCCCATAACCACAAATAATGGTTACTAGATTCAGTTGTTGAAAAAGCAACATACTGGATTTCCGGGTCAAGATGGTGGCTTAACAATGTGCGCATTTTAGTTCATCCTCCACAACAACTACTAAATAACCAGAAACAGTACAGAACAGCTCCTGGGGCCACGATAGTGACCACACACACAGCATACCCCAGTCTGGACCAGCTGGACCGGCTGCGAGCACCCCCCAGAAACGGAGAATCTGCCAAAGTTAAAGGTACCGCATCATCTTATGCTGGTGGGACCTGCAGTCAGACAAGCGCGACATACTGAGCAGGATAAGAAAAACAGAGTCCAGAGACTTCACAGGAAAGTCTTTCAACCTGCTGGGTCTCACCCTCAGGGAAAACCGATGCAGGTGACTCTCTCCTCCTGATAGGAGGCCAGTTTGGTCTGGGAAAATCTGGCTGGGGTCTATAATATCTAAGTAGACCCTCCTAAGTGTGGGGTGGGGGGGAAGGCACCACACAAGCAGGGCAAGAAACAAGAAAACCAGAACTGAAAAATTCTCCTCTGTTAAACAAAACTTAAGCTAAAGGTCCAGATAAAGCTGAACGGAATGTCAAAGAACAGATAGACAACAAATTCATACAGCAACAAAACCCTAGATAAAAGAAGTGAAAGCAATCTACAGAATAAACTAATTAAGGTAATTAAATGCCTAGTCGCCAGCAAAAAATAACAAATCACACTAGGAAAATTGAAGATATGGCCCAGTCAAAGGAACAAACCAACAATTCAAATGACATACAGGAGCTGAAACAATTCAGAATGTACGAACAGACATGGAAAACTTCATCAAAAACCAAATCAATGAATTGAGGGAGGATATAAAGAAGGTAAGGAAAGAGCAAAAAGAAGAAACTGAAAGTCTGAAAAAACAAATCACAGAACTTATGAGAATGAAAGACACAGTAGAAGAGATGAAAAAAAACAATGGAAACCTACAATGGTAGATTTTGAGAGAAGGAACATAGGATTTCTGAACTGGAGGACAGAACATCTGAAATCCAACAAGAAACAGAAACTATAGGGAAAAAAAATGGAAAAATATGAGCAGGGACTCAGGGAATTGAAAGACAATATGAAGCGCATGAATATACGTGTTGTGGGTGTCCCAGAAGGAGAAGAGAAGGGAAAGGGAGGAGAAAAACTAATGGAGGAAATTATCATTGAAAATTTCCCAACTCTTATGAAAGACTTAAAATTACAGATCCAAGAAGTGCAGCGTACCCCAAAGAGAATAGATCCAAATAGACATACTCCAAGACATTTAATAATCAGAATGTCAGAGGTCAAAGAGAAAGAGAGCATCTTGAAAGTAGCAAGAGAAAAGCAATCCATCACATACAAGGGAAGCCCAATAAGACTATGCGCAGATCTCTCAGCAGAAACCATGGAGGCGAGAAGACAGTGGGATAATATATTTAAATTATTAAAAGAGAAAAACTGCCAACCAAGAATTCTACATCCAGCAAAACTGTCCTTCAAAAATGAGGGAGAAATTAAAACATTTTCAGACAAAAAGTCACTGAGAGAATTTGTGACCAAGAGACCAGCTCTGCAAGAAATACTAAAGGGAACACTAGAGACAGATACGAAGACAGAAGAGAGAGGTGTGGAGAAGAGTGTAGAAAGGAAGACTATGAGTAAAGGTAAAAAGAAGGAAAATTAGATATGACATATAAAACCCAGAAGGCAAAATAGTAGAAGAAAGTACTACCCATGCAGTAATAACATTGAATGTTAATGGATTAAACTCTCCAATCAAAAGACATAGTCTGGCAGAGTGGATTAAAAAACAGTACCCATCTATATGCTTTCTCTACTCAAAGGACACGAGGCCAAGGACACAAATGGACATTTACACACCAATGTTTATAGCAGCATTATTAACAATTACCAAGAGATGGAAACATCCAAAATGTCCATCAACAGATAGTTGGCTAAACAAACTGTGATATTTACATAAGATGAAATATTATGCAGCTGTAAGACAGAATAAAGTTATGAAGTATGTAACAACATGAATGGACCTTAAGGACATTATGCTGACTGTGATTAACCAGAAACAAAAGGACAAATGCTGTATGGTCTCACTGATATGAACTGACATTAGTGAATAAACTTGGAATATTTCGTTGGTAACAGAGACCATCAGGAGATAGAAATAGGGTAAGATATTGGGAATTGGAGCTGAAGGGATACAGACTGTGCAACAGGACTGAATATGAAAACTCAGAAATGGACAGCACAATATTACCTAACTGTAATACAATTATGTTAAAACACTGAATGAAGCTGCATATGAGAATGATAGAGGGAGGAGGGCTGGGGCATAAATGAAATCACAAAGAAAGATAGACGATAAAGATTGAGATGGTGTTATCTAGGAATGCCTGGAGTGTATAGTGATAGTGACTAAATGTACAAATTTAAAAAATGTTTTTGCATGAGGAAGAACAAAAGAATGTCATTATTGCAGTGTGCTGAAAACAGATGGTACTTAATATTTTTAAATTTCAACTAATGTGTGAGACTAAAGCAAAAAATGTTTATTTGGTACAAATCTATACTTTGACTAGTGCATCTCCTAATATAACTTATGTGGATAGTTGATTGAACACCTTAAGTACATGGAACTTTGTATAGGGCATGAGATTTTGTTGGTTTGTCCAGGTGATGCCCTGATGAATCCCAGAGTGATTTGATCAGTGAGTGGGAAAGTACTTGCAAAGTCCCCTTTGGGAAATGGTGAGAACAGGGGAAAACTCAACTTCCCCAAGTTGAATTCTTGATATTCTCACAAGCAGTGTGGACAACCAAAGCTATAGGCTGAGCCCCCAGTATTGGGGTTTGTTCATATGAAATTTAACCCCACAGGGGATAGGTCAAGCCTACTTAAAATTAAGCCTACTTAAAATTAAGCCTAAGAGTCACCCCCAAGAGAACCTCTTTTGTTGGTCAGATGTGGCCTGTCTCTCCAGTCAACACAGCAAGTAGACTCACCACCCTCCCCCTGTCGATGTGGGACATGACTACCAGGGGTGTGGATCTTCCTGGCAGTGTGGGGCAGAAAGCCCAGAATGAGCTGAGATTCAGCATCAAAGGATTGAGGAAAACTCTAGAATGAGCTGAGACCCAGCATCAAAGGATTGAGAAAACCTTCTCGACCAAAAGGGGGAAGAATGAAATGAGACAAAGTGTCAATGGTTGAGAAATTCCAAACAGAGTCGAGAGGTTATCCTGGAGGTTATTCTTATGCATTAAGTAGATATCACCTGGTTATCCAAGATGTAATGGAGAGGCTGGAGGGAACTGCCTGAAAATGTAGAGCTGTATTCCAGTAGCCATGTTTCTTGATGATGATTGTATAATGATATAGCTTTCACAATGTGACTGTGTGATTGTGAAAACCTTGTGTCTGATGCTCCTTTTATCTACCTTGTCAACAGATGAGAGGAACATATGGAATAAAAATAAATAATAGGGGGAACGAATGTTAAAATAGATTTAGTTTGAAATGCTAGTGATCAATGAAAGGGATCAGTAAGGGGTATGGCATGTAAAATTTTTTTTTTCTGTTTGTTATATTTTTCTGTTGTCTTTTTATTTCTTTTTCTGAATTCATGCTAATGTTCTGGGAAATGATCATGATGATGAATATGCAACTATGTGATGATATTGTGAATTGCTGAGTGTATGTATTGGGAATGTTTGTTTCTTGTCATTTTATTTAATTAATAAAAAATTTAAAAAAAAAGAAAGAAAAAGTAACATACTTAAAATATTTAAACATAAAGTCCCCGTGATCCCAAAGAGTAAGCCTACTTATTTTGACTAGTTTGTCATGGAATTAACTGAATCCAGGGAATAACACAGTTTGACACACAGTTAAACTCATAACCTCTGTGATTAAGAACTCAGGAAAAACATCATACATATTGGAGGACTAGATAAGTTTAAGAGAGGCTTTGGAGATTTAAAATAGAATTGGACTTGCTATTCTACCATTTGAGAAAGACCTGAGAGGTAGTATGGGTTTCATCTCAATGTGTATCTATTTCCTTTCTAAGCATTTAACCTCTGATAGCAATTCATGTATTATGACTTCTGATCCTAAGAGCAGATAACGTGGAGGAGATAGCAGGATAATTTACCCTGTTAAATTGCCTCTGGCATATAACAGCAGGAGCACTAAACCTGATTTAAGAACTTTACAAAGGATTACATTCCAGGAACCCTCCAATTTCCATCAGTCTGAATGCTACAGAGATTTTCAGACTTCAGCTGCATATGAACTTTCTGGTTTGAAATGGCTGCAGAACTTTAATTCAGCAGCACATATCAAATTCAGTTGCTTTGCTTTGGTTGGGATTTTTCTTTCTTCTTAAAAGAACAAATGTCAACTCAATGGGAGAAAATATTTCATAACCATGTATCTGAAAAGGGTTTGAGATCCACATTACATAAAGAAATCCTACAACACAATAAAAGGACAAACAATGCAGTTATACAATGGGAACATTTCTCCAAAAAAAAGAAATATAAATGGCTAAAAAGCACCTGAAAAGATGTTCACATCATTACCTATAAGGGAAATGCAAATCAAAACCACAACGAGATACCACCTCACACCTATAAGAATGGCTGCTATTAAACAAACAGGAAACGGCAAATGTTGGAAACGTGTGAAGAAATAGAAACAGTTATGCACTGCTGGTGGGAATGTGTATTGGTGCAGCCACTGTGGAAGACAGTATGGCAGGTCCTCAGAAAACTAAAAACTGAGTTGTCCTACAACCCAGCAAGCCCGCTACTTGGTACATACTCAGAAGAGCTGAAAGCAGGGACATGAACAGACATTTGCCACCGATGTTCATAGCAGCATTATTCACAATCGCCAAAAGAGGGAAACAATCTAAGTGCCCATCAACAGATGAGTGGATAAACAACATGTGGTGTATACATATGATGGGATATTAAGCAGCGGTAAGAAGGAATGAGATTCTGAAGGATATAATAACATGGGTGAACCTTGAAGACATAATGTTAAGTGAAATCAGTCAGACACATAGAACAGATATATCATTTTATTAATATGCATTAAATAGAACATGTAAACTTGGAGTCTTAAATTGTAGAATATAGGATACCCAGAGATAGACAGAAGCTAGAGAAGGCAGAGTGTTACCATTTATATACAGAATTGTTAATGAGGTGGAACTTAAATGTTTGGGAATGGATAGAGTGATGGGAGCTTGTTATTGGGATTAAAAGTTATAATGACATATTGTAGATAAATTTGAAAGTGATTGTTTTTAAGCTATGTATGTAAATAAGCTCTTGCATGAACTACTACAAATGTAAAAATAATAATAGAGGGACAAATGGGAAAATATATATTTATTGCAAACTATGAACTATAAATGAAAGCAGTATTTTAATACCCTTTCATCAACAGTAACAAATTTACTACACCAATACTATGTGTTAACGATGGGGTGTGTGTGAATCAAGTGTATGGGAGGATTTGGGTTTATTTCTTACTCTTATTTCTGTTCTAGACTAACGAAAATGTTCTAAAATTGATTATGGAAATGTATGCACAACTATGTGATGATACTGTGAGCCAGTGATTGTATATTTTGGATAGTTTGTATGGCCTATGAATATATCTCAGTAAAATTGGGGGAAATAAAGGAAGCCGTTCTAATTTAAACCTGTCATCTTGAAATTTATGGTAGAGCTGGACATGAAGGAGGAAAAACCAAGACATTATATTCTTTAGGATAAGGTCTTATTTAACTATCACAATCATTGGTCAGTGATCTTTGAAAATGGGTGAAGCAGTAGCAAAGGTAGCCTGAAATTACATATAATTGTCAGATGACCGACTGTATCAATAGATATTCCAGGACTATTATATGCCATGTGGCCGCTCACTTTCCCATCAAATGCACCGTGACTCCTGGAAATGCCTTTGGAATTGATTCTGAATATTCTCAGTTGTGAAAAAACTTTACTTTTTCAGAATAATTTGAACTTTTTGCATTTTTATTAAGCTTTGAAAGAAAAATGTAAGAGGAAAAGGAGATATGTAAAAGCTGAATAGAATAAGAATCGGAGTGAAACAGAAATAAAATGCAATGTTAGAAAACTAGCAACAAAAAAAGAACAAATGCATGAAGTTCCAGACCAAGGTGAACCATATATCACAGGGTACGTCAAACTTTCAATGCTTTTTTTTTTCTCAGAATAGAGGTTGCTTAGTACCGCCTTTGCTGTACCATCTTGGATGCTTGTGGTTATTGTAAAAGCATAAGATAATGATCTGAAGTGATCTCAGCTTCCATCCAGGTCTGCATAAGACTCATCTTGGACGTGGACTCCTGGAGTTGTCAGCTCTTGCTTTGAGAAGCATTGCTAGGTGAAATCAGGGGATTGGAGGACCACATTCACAGCTGCACATTTAACAAAATGGGCAAACTCTCATTGCTCATAACATGCTTATCGGGACATCGTGTTCCTTTTTCCAAGAGTAGAGGCTGAAATAGGAATGAGAATGCTGGATTTTGAATTCTGTAATATATGCAGTACTCACCAAAGAATGTTCTCAACATTCCAGATGTTTCTTGTGTGGTCAAATTAAGTGATCAAATTATTTAGCCTTATAGCAGAAAATAAAACTGTGTTAATTTCCAATATATACATGTGTATGTCTGTACATTTGTGTGTGTATATTTCAAGAGCAGATGTTGACAGAAAGGTGAATGTGAGTAATTTATTTGGGATGCATTCCTAGGGAATATTGGACGAGAGGGGAGATAAGAAAAGGGAAAGGGATAGTAAAGGGTGCTTCATCCAGAATGTCATTACTTTGGGCATCTGGAGCTAATCCCACTGGAGGGATATATGGGAAAAAACATAGTTGGTGCAAACTATGGACTAGATAAGAGTGCTACTTTAATGCTCTTTCATCAACAGTAACAAATTTGCTATATCAATACTATGAGTCAACAGTGTGGTGGGGGGGGATAGGGGTATGGGAAGATTTGGATTTTATTTTTCACGTGTATTTCTGTTCTAAAGTAATGGAAATGTTCTAAAATTGATCATGGGGATGTGTGCACAGCTATGTGATGATAGTGGGAGGCAGTGTAGAACACACACCTTGGAGTTCTCCTTCCAGAAGGGTAGGGGGCTGTAGCTGTTTGTCATTACCTCCCACCAGTCACTGCGTGAGGCCTGCTTCCCTGGAAGCGCTAATTCCCTGGCTCGTTAAGCATGCTTTGTACTCAGCAGAGCAGGCTCCTGTGGCAGGCATAGAGACGCAGGGGCTGGGAGTTGGAAGTCAGACCAGAATAATGTACATGGAAATTGTAAGGACAAAAGAAATATGGGCAGGATATCTATGTATCTAAACTCTCAAGTCTGAAGTCTAAATCTATGTCTGTCTCTAAGTCTATGTTATGTCTATGTCTAAATCTATGTCTATGACACTTTCAAAGTCTCTATTGAAGTTTATGTCACCTCTATGTCTATGTCTAAAATCTAAAGTCTTAAGTCTAAGTCTGTGTTAAAGTCTATGGCGTGTCTCTGCCTATCTCTATGTCATATCTATGTCTAAAGGGCAAAGTCCTAAGTCTATATATGTCTCTTTATGTCGAGACTATGTCCCATCTCTGTCTATGTCTAAGTCTAGGTCATGTCCGTGTCTATGACTATACCAATGTCTGTATCTGTATCTATATCTACACCTATATATGTTTATCTAAAGATATATACATATGCATATATGTGCAAACATACCAATTTGACCTGTCAAAGGAAATCTTAATAAAATCTAAAATGTCTGGATGTTACAGAACTCCTTCACAAATAAAGCTAGAGATCAGTAACCCCTAAATGATCCTAAATGTCTAACCATTTGTAAATGAAGAAACATTCTACTCACAACCCCTAGATCAATGGAAAAATTGCAACAGAAATCTCAAATTATCTAGCAGCTAGTGAAAAGGTTAATTCTATTTGACAAAGCCTATACATTTATTGATAGCAATTTAAGCTTTCATTATTAAATAGAAAGAGACTGAAGATAAACGAACTATAGATTCATCATAAGAAGCTACAAAACTAGAATTAAAATGATGACACAAAGGGAAAGAAAAAGGATAAAATGGAAATTACTAAAAGTATAAATAAAAATAAGTAGATCAATATATTTGTAAAAAAAAAAAACAACTTTGAAACGGAAAAAGTACCAGCAACTTAAAGGGAAAATAAGAAGCAAAAAAAAAAAATGAAATGAATAAAAAAGGCAATGTAGCCACAAATACTAAAGAGATGAAGAGAATCATAAAAGAATATTTTGTACAATCAAAATGGAGTTGAGTAAGAGAAATCTAAAGGGAATGGTTGATATCTTGGGGAAAAATATAGAGAAAATTGCTTCCCAAAAAGGAAGAAAGCTAAATCTACAAATAATCAAATAAGGTGTTGAAAAGGTAATTAAAGAGATGCCAGGTTCAAGAATAATATACATTAGGTCCAGATGGTTTCACAGCTGAGATTTATTTAAGTTTTAAGAACAAATCATCTCATGTAATGTAAACCCTATAGACTGCAGAAAAAGCAGGAAAACTGCCCAATTTTATGATATTAGCATAATCTAATGATAAAACCTACTAGGGTGAGTACAAAACAATTGAAAAGCTATAGAATAATGACATGTGATTACTCTTCATGAATAGATGCAAAAATTCTGAATTAGTTATTAACCAAGATAATCCAAGACACTGAAAAAAATGACCAAGATTTTAAATCCAGGATACAAGCGTGATTTAAAATGATTTACTCTAAAAAAAGAGAACCATCTGTTTACATTAAAGGTGGCAGATGATGGAAAGGTATTTGATAAATTCAGCAGCTGTTCCTAAGAATAGTCTAAGGTAGAAGTATGAGAAAATGGCCTGATCATGGGAAGATCTAATAACAGCAAGCATCCTAATCAGAAAGGAACACTGAATTATTTCTACTAAGTCAATGAAAAACAGGGCTGTCCATCACCACGACTCGTTCTCAACATTGTTTTTTAGGTTCTTACTAAAGCAAAAAGTTCAACAAATTGAAACACTTGTTATGCCTTTTAAAAAACATTAAAAGAAATGATTAGTATGAAGATGCTAACATTAGATTCTTAGAAAATCATAGCAACAATTAAAAGTTAACTAAGAGGGCGGGCCACGGTGGCTCAGCAGGTAAGAGTGCCTACCTGCCATGCCCGAGGACCCGGGTTCAACTCCCGGTGCCTGCCCATGTAAAAAAAAAAAAAAAAGTTAATTAGGAATTAGTTCAATAATTTACTAAGGTAAATGATACAAGTCAAATATAACAAAATGCTCTTCCTATATTAGCAATATCAAACCTGCAAATAAGAAAGAATACATTTTATTCCCAATAGTGGTCAAAACTACAGAATACACACACACACACAATCCAGGAGCTTTGTGTTCATCTTGAAGGAGAAAACCATCACCTGAATAAAAGGAGAAATATAAAATGGTTCCGGATGGGGGGATGAAAAAAATGGTGGTTAAAAATCAGTATATGGATTTAATACAATTCTGTGCAGCATTTCTTTTTAATAGATGATAAACAATATGACCACAGAGGTGAGTAAGATTGCTCCCTCCCAGCTCCCAGGCCCTGTCAGTAGAGCCAGAAAACTTATTGTATTGTGCCCAGCTTACTTCCCCATGGAGTAAAAAGTTACTTCTTTCCTTCCTATCAAAGACACCATGTGAAATGAAGAGAGAGGTGATTAAGGAAGCAAGACGTGCTATTACTGAAACCACACAGGATGTCTCCTTTCCTCAAAATATTCCAAGACTCACTTCCCAGCTCTGAGAAAGTGCTGACCTGCGCAGCCGGGTCCCATCTGCCCCAAATCCACAAACACGCATAACGTCACCCTGCTACCACAGCTCTACACATACGCACAAAGGGTCCCATGCCTTAGGTCAGTGCACACCAGGGTTACACCCCCCAGACCAGTGCACCTGCACAGCTACATTCGCCCTGGCCGCTGGGAGCCCATGCTCACAAGCATCGGTGTAACAATCCAAACCTGCGCCTATACCTGCCCTGAAACTAATCACCGCATTGAATGCTCCACTCCGTCCCCTGCTGTACAACCATCCCACAAACACAAGGCCTTAGATTACTGAAAGAAATCAACTCTCAGAGTAAATCAGTCAAGCTATTTACATGCAATGAAGACAGCAGCAGATCACTAAATATATCACAATGCACAGATATACCCTGCCTAATGACCAGTTTAAAATACTAGAGGAGATACAGACACTGGAACAACTAATCAAAGAGTTCATAATTTTTCTTAATAAAATAAGTGGGATAGCAAATGACATAAAGGAGATCAAGAAGACAGTAGAAGAGCATAAAGAGGAATTTGAAAGAATAAGTAGAAAAACAGTGGATATCACAAAGCTTAAAGACTCTATTAACCAAAGAGAAAACATACTAGAGGCACACAATACCAGATTTGAAGACACAGAAGAAAGAGTAAGTGATATAGACGACAGGATAACTGACTTCAAAGACTCAAAACAGCAAATGGCAAAAAAGATGGAAAAAATTGAATGGGGACTCAGGGAAATGATAGACAAACAAAGCACACAAATATAAGAATCATTCATTGCCCAGAAGGAGAAGAGAGGAGGAGTAAAGGACTAGGAAGAGTAGTTGAGGACATAATGGGGGGAACTTCCTAACCCTCATAATGAAAGGACATAAATATACAAGTCAAAGGAGCCCAAAGAACTTCAAACAGAATAAATCCAAATAGGCTTCCCCAAGACACATACTAATCAGTATGTCAAATGTTGAAGAGGCAGATCCTGGAAGTGGCAACAGAAAAACAATCTACTAAGTACAAGGGAAACCAAATAAGACTCAGTTCTGATGACACAACTAGCACCCTGGAGGTGAGAAGGCAGTGGTATGATGTATTCGAAATCCTGAAGGAGAAAGACTTTTAGCTAAGAATTCTGTACCCAGCCAAACTGTTCTTCAAAATCGAGGGAGGGATTAAAGTTTTCACAGACAAAGAAGTCCTGAAAGAATTTGTCAACGAGAGACCGGCTGTACAAGAAATACTAAAAGGAGTTCTGCTGGCTGAAAAAAAAAAAAAGACAGGAGAGGGAGGTGTGGAGGAGAGCACAGAATTGAAGAGTACCAGTAAGGGTAATTTAAACAATAAAAAGAGAAACAAGGAAAACAATACATAGATCTCACAAATAAAATAAAAAAGATTAAGATGATGGACTCAAGACATGCATTTTCAGTAATAACTTTGAATGTTAATGGACAAAATTTACCACCTAAAAGATACAGATTGCCAGAATGGATTAAGAAACAATCCAGGTATATGCGGCTTACAAGAGACTCATCTTAGACACAAGGATATAAATAGATTGAAAGCGAGAGGATGGAAAAAGATTTTCCATAAAAGTTGTAACCAAAAGAAAGGAGTAGCTATACTAATATTGGACAAGATAGACTTTGAATGTCAAGACATCATAAGAAACAAAGAAGGACACTATATACTAATTAAAGGGTCAATTCACTAAGAAGATATAAAAATCATAAATGTTTATGCTCCCAATCAAGGAGCTCCAAAGTACATGAAACAGACATTGGCAAAACTGAAAGGAGCAATAGATGTTTCAACAGTAACAGTAGGACACTTTGATACACCACCCTCCTCTAAAGATAGAATCACCAGACAGAAGATCAATAAGAAAATAGAGAAGTTAAATAACTTGATAAATGAATCACACCTAACAGACATACATAGGTTATTGCACGCCAGAGCACGAGGTTATACATTCTTCTTTAGGGCTCATGGAACATTCTCAAGGATAGATCATATACTGGGGCACAAAACAGGTCTTTATCAATTTAAAAACACTGAAATTATTCAAAGCATTTTCTCTGATCACAACAGGATGAAGCTGGATCTCAATAACCACCAAAGAATGAGAACATTCATAAATATATGGAGATTAAATAAGACACTCTTAAACAACCAGTGGGTCAAAGAAGAAATTGCTAGAGAAATCAGCAGCTATCTGGAGATGAATGAAAATTAGAATACAACTTATCAGAACTTATGGGATGTGGCAAAGGCTGTTCTGGGAGGGAAATTTATTGCCCTAAATGCCTATATTAAAAAATAAGAAAGAGCAAAAATCGAGGACTTAACAGCACACATGGAGGAACTTGACAAAGAACAGAAAATTAACCCAAAGCACATAGCCAAAGAGAAATAACAAAAATTAAATCAGAGATAAATGAATGGGAGAACAAAAGAACAATAGAAAGAATCAATAAAACCAAAAGGTGGTTCTTTGAGAAACTCAATAAAATTGATGGGCCACTAGCAAGACTGACAAAGAAAAAAAGAGAGAGGATGCAAATAAACAAAATCAAAAATGAGAAGGTGTGCAATATCACAGACCCTGAAGAAATAAAAGAAATCATAAAAGGATACTATGAACAACTATACACCAACAAACTAGACAACTTAGATGAAATGGACAAGTTCGTGGAGACATACAAACAAGCTACACTGACTCAGGAAGAAATGGAAGATCTCAATCACTAATCACAAGTAAAGAGATTTTCAATCAGCCATCAAAAATCTTCTCACAAAGAAAAGCCCAGGACGAGATGGCTTCACAGGGGAATTTTATCAAACATTCCAGAAGGAACTAACACCAATCTTGCTCAAACTTTGCCAAAAAATTGAGAAAGAAGGAAAACTCCATAACTCATTTTATGAAGCTAATATCATTTTAATACTAAAACCGGGTAAAGATGCTATAAAAAAAGAAAAACTATAGGAAATCTTCCTAATGAACATAGATGCAAAAAATCTCAATAAAATATTGGCAAATCAAATATTGGTAAATTTTGTCCATTAACATTAAAAGAATTATACACCATGACCAAGTGGGGTCTATACCAGGAATGCAAGAATGGTTCAACACAAGAAAATCAATTAATGTAATACGGCACATTAACAAATAGAAAAGGAAAAATCACATGATCATCTCGATTGGTGCTGAAAAAGCATTTGACAAAATTCAGCATCCTTTTCTGATAAGATAACTCCTAAAGATAGGAATCAAAGCTAAATACCCCAATATGATAAAGGGAATATATGAAAAACCAATAGTCAGCATCGTACTCAATGAAGAGAGACTGAAAGCTAAGATCAAGTACAAGGCAAGAATGCCCACTGTCACCACTATTATTCAACATTGTACTAGAAGTTCTAGCTAGAGCAATCAGGCAGGACAAAGAAATAAAAATCAATAATATTTTTATACACAAGCATTGACCTAGCTGAGGAGTCAGTAAAGGAAAAAATTCCATTCAAAATAGCAACTAAAAGAATCAAATACTTAGGAATGAACTTACCTAGGGACATAATGGACTTGTACACAGAAAACTACATAACATTGCTAAAAGAAATCAAAGTAGATCTAAATAGATGGAAAGATATTCCCTGCTTATGGATAGAAAGGATAAATATAGTTAAAATGTCAATTCTCCCCAAATTGATCTATAGATTCAACACAGTACTAATCAAAATTCCAACAACATACTTTGAAGATTTGGAAAAGCTAACTACCAAATTCATCTGGAAGGGAAAGAGACCCAGAATACCTGAAAGCATCTAAAAAAGAACAAAGGGAAGATTAACACTCCCTGACAATTTTTTTTTTGCATTGGCAGGCACCAGGAATCGAACCCAGGACTCCAGTTTGGCAGGCAATAACTCTGCCTGCTGAGTCACTGTGGCCCGCCCAACACTCCCTGACTTTAAAACCTATTATAAAGCCACAGTGGTCAAAACAGCATGGTAGTGGCACAAAGACAGAAGCACTGAATGGAACAGAATCGAGAGTCAGAAATAGACCACCAAATCTATGGTCAACTGAATTTTTTTTTTTAATTTTACACGGGCAGGCACCGGGAATTGAACCCGGGTCCTCTGGCATGGCAGGCAAGCATTCTTGCCTGCTGAGCCACCATGGCCCTGGTCAACTGATTTTTGACAAGGCCCCCAAATCCTCTGAACTGGGACAAAATAGTTTTTTCAATAATTGGGCATGGAAGAACTGGATATCAATAGCCAACAGAATGAAAGAGGGCCCCTATTTTACACCATACACAAAAATTAACTCAAAGTGGATCAATCATCTAAATATAAGAACTAGCACCATAAAGCTTCTAGAAGAAAATGTAGGGAAACAGCTTCAAGACCTAGTTATAGGAGGCAGCTTGTTAAACTTTACACCTAAAGCACAAGCAACAAAAGAAAAAATAGAAAAATGGGAACTCCTTAAAACCAAATGCTTCTGCACCTCAAAGACTGTCAAAAAGGTGAAGAGGTAGCCAATTCAATGGGAGAAAATATTTGGAAATCACATATTGGACAAGGTTTGATTTCCTGTACATACAAAGAAATCATACATCTCAACAACAAATGAACAAACAACCCAATTATAAAATGGGCTAAAAATATGAATAGGCATTTTCTGAAGAGCAAATATAGATGGCTGGAAAGCACATGAAGCGAAGCTCATTTTCATCAGCTATAAGGGAAATGCAGATCAAGACTACAATGAGATACCACCTCATACCTATAAAAATGGCTGCTGTTAAACAAACAGGAAACTATTAATATTGGAGAGGATGTGGAGAAACTGGAACACTTACACACTGCTGGGAATGTATAATGGTGCAGCCACTATGGAAGACTGATGATTCCTTAGGAAACTAAATATCAAGTTGCCCTATGATCCAGCAATAGCACTACTTGGTATGTACCCAGAAGAGCTGAAAGCAACGACACAAACAGTCATTTCAACACTGATGTTCAGAGAAGCATTATTTGGAATCACCAAAAGATGGAAACAAACCAAATTCCCATCAACAGATGAGTGGATCGACAAAATGTGGTATATACATATGGTGGAATATTATGCAGCAGTAAGACAAAATGGCATCCTGAAGCACATGACAAGATGAATGAGCCTTGAGGACATAATGCTGAGTGAAATCAGTCAGACACAAAACGACAGATACTATATGATTCCACTTTTATGACCAGCATAAAAGTATAATCAGAGGCTTATAATATAGAATTTAAGGGACTTAGAGACACACAGAAACTAGAGATGGGTGAACCGTTAGCTAATGAGGTTGAACTCTAATGTGAGGGAATACATAGGAGCAAAGGTGATTCTCTAGTGGGTCTAGAAGTACTATTATCATACTGAAGATGAACAAGATTGAAAGAGTTTGTATAGACCTACGTGTCCCACTGATTCACACTAGAAATATGAATTAGTTCTCGTAAGAATTACTTCAACGATATGATTCCTGTATAAAGAGTGTTTAAGTCCAGGGTACAGGGGAAAAACTGCTATTACATGCTATGAGCTATGTTCAAAAGGAAACCATCAGCTCTACCACAGCAACAAGCAGAGGTAAATAATGGGGTGAGGGACAAGAGTTAAGAGGTTTAGATTTCCTATTTGGTGAGGGTGCTGTTTATTGGTTTTCTTTCTCTTATGAGCAAGGAAATGATCTATAATTGAGAATGTTAATGGACTATGGATCCTCTACATGATGCCTGATGAGTGCAGGTGGCTGAAGGATGCACTGGCGAACAATGGTGTACACTTATGCACGAAGGTAGTGCTACTACAAAAAGGAACAAAGTCAAGAGGCATGCAGCGATGTGAATGAGCATGTGAGACATTTGGTGAGACAAAATAAGCCAGAAACAAAAGAACAACAATGGTATGGTCACCTTTAGAAAACGCTTATAAGAAAACGGGTCCAGACTGAAAGCTTTTGGAGCAGACACATTAAGTCCGGAGTGGTGATTAATATTTCTGGATTTTGAGAGGCGATTTTACATATATAACCTGATATTTAGAGATAAGAATGAAGCTAGATAGGTTGGGGTTAAAGTAATTCAGAACATAGGGTAAGGAGGACAAAGTCTATATTTTAGAACCACATATACTCTTTGAGACCAATGGAAGAAATGTTTATTTGATCTGGAACTGAAATTTTCTGTAGTGCATAATCTAACTCGACCTATCTGTATAGCTCATTTGAATATTTATACACAGGGAGCATGGAATAAGAAAGAAGTCCTATAATCCTATATAGATTATTATAATGCCTGGAGACATCCTAGAGTATCTTAAGCAGATAATCAAAAAGTACTGGCAAAGTTCCCTGAGGGAGGGGAGAAAGAAAATGGAATTATTAAACCTTACCATCAGGGAATCCCATGATACTGTGTCAATCTTCAGGGACACCCAAATCAACAGGCCATGCCCTCGATCATGAGGCTTACTCTTGTGAAGTTTATGTAGGTAGCGGACAAGTTTGACTACCTATAGGCATGCCTAAGAGTTACTTCTGAAGGACCTCTATTGTTGCTCAGATGTGGCTCAGTCTCTCTAAGCCCAACTGTAAGTGAAATCATTGCCCTCCCCACTATGTGGGACATGACATCCAGGGGTGAATGTCTCCCTTGTGACCTGGGAGATGACTCCAGAACTGGCACCTTGGGATCAAAAATTTCATCTTGACCAAAAAGGGGAAAAGAAGTGTAATTAATAAGGTACTAGTGGCACATAGAGTTCAAATAGAGTTGAAAGGCTACTCTGGATATTGCTCTTAGGTAAGCTGCAGGTAGACCTTGCTACCTGTCATTACCTGCCAACCCCTAACCTTGCTACCTGTCATAACCTGCCAACCCCCAACCAGGACCATCCGAGCCAATCCTAGAGAACACCTAGGGCAATATATAAGATTCCACAAGGGTTCCAGGCACTAGAGTAACTTGCCAGAAACCTACAACCTCCAGATGGGTCCCTGGTCCAGATAAGTTCTGAAACCTAGTCAGCCTCTCCAGAACATCAGATAGTTTCATCTCCCTACCCCGTATTAGTAACAGACCCTCACTAGCAAAAATTTAGATCTGCCATAGCCCAAACATCCCTAAAGAGAGGGATGGAAAGATCAGAAGTGATGGAGGAGTTTACAGAGAAGGTAAGATTTAGCACATGAATAGGAATGGTGAATCATTAAACTGATTATCTCTTTTAGTCTCCCATATTTCAGAGGAGCTAGAAGTAAAAACCTAAAATTGTGAAATTGTAACCCATGTCAAAGTCTGAAATATGTTCTACAACTAATTGTGGTGCTATGCTTTGAAATGTATGGTTTTTTTGTATATATGTTATGTTCTAGTTTGCTAGATGTCAGAATGCAATATACCAGAAACAGAATGGCTTTTAAAAAGGGGAATTTAATAAGTTGCTAGTTTACAGTTCTAAGGCCGAGAAAATGTCCCAATTACAAGTCTAAAGAAATGTCAAATCAAAGGCCTCCAGGGAAAGATACCTCGGTTCAAGAAGGCCAATAAAGTTCACGGTTTCTTTCTCAAGTGGAAGGGCACATGGCAAACACAGTCAGAGTTTCTCTGTCAGCTGGAAGGGCACATGGCGAACACGGAGTCATCTGCTAGCTTCTCCTGGCTTTCTGTTTCGTGAAGCTCTCCAGGAGGCATTTTCCTTCTTCATCTCCAAAGGTCGCTGGCTGGTGGACTCTGCTTCTTGTGGCTATGTTATTCTGCTCTGCTCTCTCTGAATCTCTTTATTCTCCAAAATGTTTCCTCTTTTATAAGACTCCAATAAACCAATCAAGACCCACCCAAATGGGTGAAGACATGTCATCACCTAATCCAGTTTAACAACCACTCTTGACTAAATCACATCATCCAGGGAGATGATCTGATTACAGTTTCAAATATACAGTATTGAATAGGGATTATTCTACCTTTATGAAATGGGATTTAGATTAATACATGGCTTTTCTAGGGCACATACATCCTTTCAAACCAGCACATGTTATTTTTCACAGAAAAGAAGGGAAAAAAGTTGATTGTGATGATAAAAAAATATTTAAGCCCTCTAGCCTTCTATATTCTAGAGCAGCTAGAAGGAAAAATCTGAGAGGATCGTATGGTAGGTAGCCCATGATAAACTCTGGGATCTGTCCTGTAACCACTTGTTGAAGAGTGCTTTGAAAACTATTGCTTTTTTATTTCTTTGCTTTGTATACATGTTATACTACACAATTTAAAAAGTTAAAAAAATACTCCAAGTCTAAAACATTTCTATTTAAAATACTTGCGGAATATTCACATGGCATTATGGAATTTAGAGAAAATTAAAGCACCTAATCATATAATTCTGGAGGTTTATCCAGAAACTTCTAAAAGGCATTAATAAGATTTTCTGCCTCTTTTCACTGCTCTTATGCCCCACCGTGTTGTGCGTCGCTAGGTGCAGCGTGTGTTGGCAGGTGTGCACGTCCTTTCCTTTTCTAGTTGGTAGATTAAAGTGAGAAGTTGTACTCATGACTGATGGTGGAATGTGCGTTTGAAACTCAAGAGACATTATTCCACAGGGTTATTTTGAGGTTAGTAGACTATGACTGTTTTTCACTGTCTCTCCTTAATCCTCATGTAGTTTTACAGTGTTTTCTTTTTTCCTTGAGTTAGTGCTGTTTTACAAACTGAAATTTATGTTTTGTTTACATTCATTTTCTTCATGTGATTTTTTAAAGGGAAAGTGTACTGTTAGTAAGATGTGCTAATCCTTTGACAATGGACATAAAATGGTATGTTTCTGTAAACCTTAATAATAAATATTTCCCTCTGGAATTACACTACCTTCTTTCCACTCTGAACTGCAGTGTCCCTTTGAGTCACAGAGTTTCAGAGCCTCCTAAAGAGGTGAGTTATTCCTCCTTACACTGGAAATAACTTTAAATTCTTGCTTTCTCCTTATATTCTTTTATGCACATAAAAAGGGCTTTCTTAAATTACCATTCTGGATTTCTGTATCAGGAAAGCCATATGTTTTATACTCATTATTGACGATATTTTAAAAAACCCACATAAAAACATTGAAAGTTCTGGTCTGTTACGTTGATAGTTTTAACTCATACTATTAAAAACAGAATGAATAAATTTTTTTTAAATCACTTTTTAAAATAGCCAAACATCAAAAAAAACAATATTTTTTTTAACTTAAAAAGAAAATAGCCAAACATCAACCCTGCATCCTGAAATACTCCCTAGACAGGTGGCAACCCAAGAAATCCCAATCTGGCATTCCCCTTTCCATGAGTACAGAGAACTTCCCAGTACTTGTTTCACATGAAGATGATTAGACTTTTAATGATAAAGAGATCATCTTTCTATACCAGAAGATTAAATGACTGTATGAAGCATTCGCTGAAAATCCATAGTTTAAATAAGGTATGCAGATGCCAAAAAAACTGCAAGCAATACAATAAAGCAAAGATTTTTCTGTCAGATTTCAAATGACATCTACTGAAATTGGAATTAAAATGTTACTGATGCTCTACTGTCTACTTGGTCGGGTAATGAGGGAAGCCGAGCGATTCTAACTTCACTCTTTCCCATGGGTGTCTCTCAAACTGCTAACTGAAATATCCTAGAAAATTTAGGCAACCTTTGGCAATCCAGATAATATTTCTCTGCTCTAAAATTTACTTTGCAAGATTCCATATGCATTTTATGACCTTTATCATTATGCTTTAATGTAAATAATATGGTTCAAGAGATGAAAAAGAATACAAATGCAAATATAAACTCCCAATAAAAAAATGAAAAATCTGAAAATATCCTTATTTCGTATATAAAACTCAAATGCATAAATGATTCCAAATAAACAATCTATGTCTTTGCACATGAATGATATAGCTCTATTTCTTTAAAAAATTTTAAAAATGATCACACAATGTATGTTTAAACTCTGCACAGAGAAGATATGGCAAGAGCTCTTCACTTGATTCATTCACATTTCATATTGCTATCAGGTGGAAACCACATGAACTATCTAACAGACATGTTCTTAGAGTCTAAGAATGTTTCGCTGATACCAGCCAGCTTGGACTGACATGTAGCATGGATGCATATCAAACTGTTAAACATCAGGATAGTTTATAAAACTATGCTGTCTCAGAGCTTATACATCAATAAGTTTCATGTTCTGAGTATGGAAAAAGTCTGTTCTCCGACACAAAAGACTTAAAAATCATGCCTGCCAAAAATCAGGATTAGAAAGACCCTGTAAAGAAGATACATCATTTTGCCAGTTGGTAGGCAGAGCTTGCCTTTTACAACCCGTTTCACTCATTCACTTGATTAATCAGTGAGTTATGGTTGATCATGGATTTAAAGACAAATTGAAATTTATTAGTCTTCAAACGTTAAGTCATTAAAATATAAAGGGTCCACCATCAATAGAGCACCTGAGCCATTGTCCAGATATTTTAGCAGTACATACACCTATTTTGGGTAGGGCTTAACTGGGATCACTTGGCTCGAGGACTGCTTAATATAGAACCATTGAAATAAGCAGAATGTTTTCCAAGGCAGGGTTTTCAATACATCTCAATGACAATATTTTGGGCTTGTCTCCTTGAAAGGGTTGCTTGTGCATCCCTGAAATAAAAAGGACTATAAAACAATAGTATGAACAATTATATACCAACAGATTAGGTAACCTAGATGAAATGGACATATTCCTGTAAGGTAAAAACTCAAGAAGAGAGAGAGGATCACAACAAACCAATAACTAATAAAGAGATTGAATGAGTAATAAAAAAAACCTCCCAGGGCCAGATGGTTTCACAGGGGGAATTTTACCAAACATTCCAAGAAGAATTGACACCAATCCTGTTATACCTCTTCCAAAAGATTGAAGGGGTGGAAGCACTCCATAACTGATTCAATGAGGCCAACATCACCTTCATAGTAAACCAGACAAAGGTAATAAGAGAAAAGAAATTATAGAACAATATCATTTATGAATACAGATGCAAAAATACTCAACAAAATACTTGCAAATCAAATCCAACAGCATGTTAGAAGAATTATCTACCTTGATCAAATGGGATTCATCCCAGATATGCAATGGTGGTTCAACATGTTAAAAATCATTAATGTAATATACCACATTAACAGAATGAAGGAAAAAAGAAAACATATAATCATCTCAATTCAGGCAGAAAAGGCATTCGACAAAATACAGCACCCCTGCTTGAAAAAAACACTAAGAAAACAAAGGAATAGAAGGAAACTTCCACAACATGATAAAGGGCATATATGGAAAACTCATAACTAACATCCTAATGGTGAAAGACTGAAAGCTTTCCCTCTAAAATCTGGAACAAGACAAGGATGTCCACTTTCATCATGGTTATTCAACATTGTACTAGAAGTTCTAGCCAGAGTAATTAGGCAAGTGAAAGAAATAAAGGGCATCCAAGTTGAAAAGGAAAAAGTAAAACTTCCCCTATTTGCAGATGACTTTATCTTATATACAGAAAATCCTGAAAAATCCACAACAAAGCTCTTAGAGCTAATAAATTAATTCAGCAAGTGGCAAGGGCCAAGATCAACACCTAAAATTCAGTACGTTTCTATACATTACTAATGAATAGCTGGAAAAAGAAATAAAGAAAAAAATCCATTTACAACAGCAACTAAAATAATCAAATATCTAAGAATAAATTTAAACAAGGATGTAAACGACTTGTACACAGAAAACTACCAAGCATTGCTAAAGAAATCAAAGAAGACCTGAATAAATGGAAGGACATTCTGCGTTCATCGATTGGAAGACTAGATATTGTTAAGATGTCAACTCTACCCAAAGTGATTTACAGATTCTATGCAATCTCAATCAAAATGTCAACCTTCATTGTAAAAACAGAAAAGCCAGTCATCAAATTTATATAGAAGGATAAGTAGTCCCAAATAGCCAAAGCAATCTAGAAAAAGAACAAAGTTGGAGGACCCATACTTCTCAATCTTAAATGTGTTACATAGCCACAGTAATCAAAACAGCATGGTGGGCAGACCATGGTGGCTCAGCAGGTAAGACTGCTTGCCTGCCAAGCCCGAGGACCCGGGTTCGATTCCCGGTGCCTGCCCATGTAAAAAAAACAGCATGGCACTTGTACAAGGACAGACATAACAGACATATAGACCAACAGAATCAAACTGAGAGCTCAGAAATCAATCCTGACATTTATGGCCAACTGATTTTTGACAGGGGACAAAGATCACTCAATTTGGAAAGAATAGTCTCTTCAACAAATGATATTAGGAAAACTGGATGTCTATTTACAAAAGAATGAAAGTAGATCATTTTCTCACATCATATAAAAATCAACTCAAAATGGATCAAAGACCTAAATATGAGAGAAGTACAGAACTCCTAGAAGAATATGTAGGGAAGCATCCATACCTTGTGTTAGGCAGCGGTTTCTTAAAATTTACACCCAAAGCACAAGCAATGAAAGAAAAGTAGATATGTGAGAAGGACCTCATCAAAATTAAAAACTTTTGTGCATCAAAGGATTTTATCATGAAAGTAAAATGAAAAGCTACAAAATGGAAGGAAATATTTGGAAACCTCATGTTTAATAAGGGTGACATATCCAGAATATAGAAAGAAATTCTTCAATTCCACAACAAAAAGACAAACAACCCAATTTTAAAATGAGCCAAAGATTTGAATAGACATTTCCCCAAAACAGATTCATATATGGCCAGTAAACCCATGAAAATATGCTCAACATCATTAGTCACATTGGAAATGCAAATGAAATACACCATGAGATACCATTTCACACTCTCTTCAATGGCGAATATAAAAAAAAAATAGAAAATTACAAGTGTTCGGGAGTATGTTGAGAAACTGGAACACTATTCATTGCTGGTGGGAATGTAAAATGATGCAGCCACTGTGGAACACAGTTTAGCAACTCTTCTGAAAGTTAAGTATAAAAATACTGTATGACTCTGCAATTCCATTTCCTCATGTGATTTTGTTGATTGATTTGAATTGTTTTATTGATTAAGAAAGCTGGAGATCTGATTACACATAATTCATATAATATTTTCTAATTTGCAATCCAAATTATAGAATTATACAATTTTAAATCTGGAAGGAATTTCAGAGAAAAAGTTGTCCCTTCTTTCAAAATAAAGTTAATTTACTTCTATGCCATGAGAGATACTTGATTTTGGAAACGCACATGGAAAAAGATGGAATGCTTTTAAAAAGCATGGAATGCTTCGGTATATACCCAGAAGAGCTGAAAGCAGTGATACAAGGAGACATTTGAGCACTGATATTCATAGCAGCATTATTCACAATCACTAAAAGATGGAAACAATCCAAGTGCTCAGAGGAGTGGATTAACAAGATGTGGTATATACATACTATGGAATATTAAGGAGCAATAAGATGAAATGACGTCCTGAAGCATGTGGCAAGGTGGATGAACCTTAAGGACATAATGCTGAGTGAAATAAGCCAGACACAAAAGGAGAGATACTGTATGATTTCGCTTTTATGACCATGGTAAGGGTAAACTCAGAGGCTTATAATACAGAATATAGGGGACCTGGAGATACATGGAAGTTAGAGATGGGTGAAAGGTTAGCTAATGAGGTTGAACTTCAGTGTAAGGGAATAGATAGAAGTGAAGGTAGTTTATTAGTGGGTCTGTAAGTAATGTTAACATACTTAAGGTGGACATGGTTGAAAGGGTCTTGTATTAGTTAGGGTTCTCTAGAGAAACAGAATCAACAGGAAACACTTGCAAATATAAAATTTATAGAAGTGTCTTACTTAACCATGGGAATGCAGAGTCCAAAATCCGCAGGGCAGGCCATGAAGCCGACAATTCTGATGCAGGGTCTGGACGAACTCCACAGGAGAGGCTTGCCAGCCGAAGCAGAAGGAGAGCCTATCTCTTCTGAATCCTCCATAAAAGGCTTCCAGTGATTACATTAAGCATCACTTATTGCAGAAGACACTCCCGTTGGCTGATTACAGGTGAAATCAGCTGTGGATGCAGCTGACATGATCATGATTTAATTCTATGAAATGTCCTTGTCACAACAGGCAGGCTAGCACTTGCCCAACCAGACAAACAAGTATCACCACTTGGCCAAGTTGACACATGAACCTGACCATGACAGGTCTGTACAGACCCATGTGTCCCACTGATTAACCCTGTAATTATAAACAAAAGTTCTTGCGTGAACTATTGCAAAGGTATGAATCTTGTACAAAGTTTCTAATATTGGGGTATGGGGGTGAAATGCTTTTGCATGCTGTGGGCTGTGCTTAACATGAAGACACCAACAGTACCACAGCAATGCCAGGGGTGAATAACTGCGGGGGGAAGGACGACAGTTAAAGGGAAATTTGGATTTTCAATTTGGTGAGGGTGTGTTTATTGGGTACTTTTCTCTTGGGAACAATGAAAATTTCTAAAACTGAGAATGTTGACTTTGGACACTATCCATGATCCCCAATGGATGGAGGTGGCTAAAGGATACACTGACTGTGAAGTAGATTTGGCGGATGATGGTGTGTACATATGATAGAGTATTGTGCTGCTACAGAAAGGAACAAAGTCATGAAGCATGCAACATTGTGAATGAACCCGTGGGACATTACATGATGCAAAATAAGCCAGAAAAAAAGAACAAATATTATATGGTCTCATTTAGAAAATACTTATAAGAAAACTGGGGCCTAGATTGTAAATTCTTATAGCAGTCACGTTCAGTCCAGAGGGGTAACTGTTATTTCAAGAATTTGAGAGACTTTTTAATGTATGTGTAACTGGGCACTTCCCTGCAACTTTGGGTACATGTGTGAAACCTGAGACTCAGAGTAGGAGTTCTGTAGCTCTGAAAGTCAGCATTACCACATACAAGAACTGTTAAAGAAATTGAAAGAGAGACCAGGCTTCAGTTAGAGACAAGAATGAAACCGATCAGGTTGGGACTAAGGTAAATCAGAATACAGTGGTAAGGAAGATATTGTGTGTATTTGAGAACTTTACCTACTGTATGAGACCAAAGAAGAAAGATCTAATTTGCCAGAACCTAAATTTTCTGTAACACATAATCTAACCCAACCTGTCTGGATTGATCATTTAAACAACCCAACACAGGGAGCCCAGAATGGGAATTAGGGCTTGTAATCCTGTATAGCTTAATGTAATGCCTGGATACATCCCAGAGTATATAAGCAGAAAATTAAAAAGTATTAGCAGAGTCTCTCGAGGGATGGGAGAAAAAATACGGAACTATTAAGCTTTATCCCCAGGGTAACCCCTGATCCTGTCTCAAACATTAGGGACACCCATTCAAAAGGCCAAGCCCTTGACCTTGAAGCTTGGACTTGTGAAACTTATACACGTAGTGGAGACAGCCTACCTATAGTTATGCCTAAGAGTTACTTTCAGAGGACCTCTTTTGTTGCTCAGATGTGGTGTCTCTCTCTCTCTCTCTAAGCCCAACTCTGCAAGGGAAATCATTACCTTTCCCCCTATATCGGACATGACATCCAGGGGTGAAAGTCTCCCTGGCAGCATGGGAGATGACTCCCAGGGAAGAGCCTGGTCGTGGCACTAGGGGATCAACAATGCCATTCTGACCAAAAGGGGAAAAAGAATTTAACAAATTAGGTATCAGGGCTGAGAGAGTTCAAATAGTGTCAAGAGGCTACACTGGAGGCTACTCTCGTGCAAGCTTCAGTTAGACATTGCTACTTACCATGGTTGCCAACCCCCAACCAAAACCATTCCTGCCAACCCTAAAGAACACCTAGGGCTTTTTCTGAGATTCTACAAAGTTTCTATGTACTAGGGTAACTTTCCAGAAACCTACAACCTCTAGCTAGGTTCCTAGGCTAGAAAAGTCCTGAAACTTAGAGGGCCCAGCCTTTTCAAGAACATCAGCTAGATCCATCTCCCTACCCCATATTATCAATAGCTCCTTCCAACATGAAAAAGTCAGAATGGGCATAGCCCCAATACCCTTAAAGATTGGGAGAAAGATAATGGAGAACGTAGAGTTATAACAGAGAAGATAGGATTTAACAAATGAGTATGATTGCTGAATCATTAAATTGATATTTCTTTTAGCCTCAAATGTCACAGAGCAGCTAGAAGGAAAAACCTAAAATTGTGGTATTGTAATGCATACTAAACTCTGAAATCTGTTCTACAATTAATTTTTGCAGTGTGCTTTCACATTTATTGTTTTCTTGTATATATATTATTTTTCACAATTAAAAAAATCTGCATAACCTGCAGGAAATAATACTTGCAAGACATATAATAATTAAAAACAGACTGGACAAGAAACACATTCAATTACAAGGAAATTGAAAACTCCATATGAAGCAGTCATTATCAACAAGGCTAGATATCAAGCAACACATTAGGACAAAATGTATTTAATTTAGACAAAGAATTCACATTCAATATATACAGAGTTCGCGTATTCCAAAAAAAAAAAAAAAAGTATTTAAAAAAACTTGACAAATGACATAGCTAGGCATTTGCCATCTGAAGACTGGTCAATGAGCATGTCTAAAATTCTGGATCTTTGTAGAATGGTAGGAAATAGAGAAACAATAACTAAGATAGTTCTCTAATCCATATCCCACACAAAGTTCTACGCTGTGGTCCTGTGGGTGTGAACTCATTTGTAAAGAGGATCTTTGTAGACCCTGTTAGTTAAATTCAGGATAGACTATGATCAAATATCACCAGAGACCTTGAAAGCAAAGGAAATCGGGACTTAGTAGGAGGAGGCACGCCGGGAGGGAGGTCGCATGTGAAGGAGGCAGAGATTGAGTCATGAATTGCCCACAAGCCAACACCGGAAAGCTAGAGATGTCAGAGAAAGCACAATTCTGCCAACAATTTGATTTTGGACTTGAATACATTTCTATTCTTTTGAGCCAAGAAGTCTAGGTGTTTGTTACAGCAGACCTGGCACACTAAGACAAATCATTATTTCTTCCCAAACAGATTCCCAAACTTTTAGAAACTGTTAATACCCTGTGTTGGCAAAAGGCTCAGAGGAATAGTTACAGAAATTGTGGTGTGGCCGTATCATCTTCTGAAAGTAAAATGCGGCTTTTCTAAGATCTGTTTTAAATATTTGTTCTAAAAATACCTGCATACACACCAGGAGAGATATATTTATGTTCAAGGACATAGCAATACATTGGGAAATAACCCTGCATATGTGCACACAGATACATGTACAGGGACATGTATATGTACAAGGTTACTGTGATAAATTGGGGGTGGGGTGGGTAGGGGAAGCCCTGAACTCTATCCAAGAGAAAAAATGTTGTATGAGTTACGGATGCCAATCTAAGATATTCTTGTTAGAATGGAGATTTATATGCATTGTCAATGAAAGTTCAGTAATTTGAAGAAAAATGTATATAGTTTGATTTATGTAAAAAACAGATTTGTGTAGTTATTCTGTAGACGTACAAGAGGAAAGATACAAAGATATTTGTTAAAATGTTAGTGAAAATCTCTCAGTAGCTAAAAGGGTAGGAAGTATGGAATTGGGAACATTAATCCTTAATATATGTCTATATATGCTAAGGATGAGGGTCTTACTCTGAGGATATAATCAGTATGGGGGTATGCAGGGATATGGCCCCCCAAAAGATGTCTGCATCTAATCCCTGAACTCTGCGGATATGTCACCTTACGTGACAAAGGGGAATTAAGGTAGAAGATCTAATTAAGGCTGCACATCAGCCAAGTTTAAAACACTGAGAATGTTCTGGATCATCTGGGTGGGCCGGATGTAATCATAAGGTCCTTTAAAGAGGAAAAGGAAGGCAGAAGGGAAGGTGGATGGGTTGCAGTCTGAGGACTCGGCCTGCCTCGCTCCTACTGGAGAGACTTATCCAGTACTGACTTAGGTAATGGTATCTTGCCCAACCTCTCATCACTCACAGAGTTCATCATCGGTCTTAACGTGTAAATTAAAAGTATTAAATAACATGTTTTCCTGTTTCTGTTCTTAAAATTCCAGTTTGACCTCTCCTATTAGCAGCCTGCTCTCATTTCCTGCACTTACCCCTGCCTGTGACCCCCGGGGTGATTAGTCTAAGACCAAGCTCTCTGCTCTTTGCAGCCTCCCCTGAACTGGCTGCCCGCTTGAGTCCAGATAACTCTATTAGTAAATGAAACGAGGTCAAGTTGCCAGTGACCAACATTTATTTGGCCAAATGGCCTCAGTGAATCACGTCTTTCCCTCTTCAAATCCCTGAACGGTCTCAGAGACCTGGAGCTCCAGGATCTGGCTCAAATCCCTTAGGCCTCTGGGCCTATTCAATCAGGACATTGGCTGTCATTCAATAAATAAATGTAAAAGCACATTGGGTCAAATGTTCTGCTGCAGTAAAAGGGAAAGGGAGAGAGAGCAAAGAAACTCACAACCGCTGTCTGTAATTCCACTGGCACACTGGAAAAACTGGAAGGTCTGAAATTGTTGAGAGCACCAGTGTATTAAGAAAGTTAGTGCATGCAATCACACAGGGAACAACGACGTCTGGACACTAATGGCGACATGTGGACTCTGATTTTCCAAAAAAAAAAAAAGTCAAGAGGAGAAACTACCGCCCTGAACTCCCAGCTCGGGTTTCGGGTTTACCCTGGGAGGGCTGGGGAACATTTCCACCGGTCCCCGAGCAGGCAGTGGCAGCGCATGCCCGAGGCACGTGTCCGCCGAGCATGGGCCAGGAGCGCGTGGTGGGTACGGCTGTGAGCATGCCCTGGGCCAAACCCTCCTGGTCAGTCCGGCTTGATGGAAGCCCCACAGCCCCTCCCCATTCTCTCTCCTTTCTTTCCTCTGCCTTGCACCTCTAGGCCTGCGGAGTCTGGACAGATGTTTTTGCCTTCGAGCCAAGTCCTAAATGTTCTCTGGGGGGAGGCGCGGGGAGAAACACTGTACCAAAAGGCCACCCCAGTAAGCAGCTTCCAAAGGCAGCAAATAGCTCGTGCAAAGATTCATCTCTTACAGACTTTTTAGAGACTTCACAGGGCTCACCATCTATGCCTATAAAATGCGCATTGCCAGGCTCCCTCCGGTTTGGGCCTCGGCGAGGCCAGGTGGTCTGAACGACAGGTTCTCCGGGTGGGCTGCTGGCCCCTGCCCCCCGGCCCTCTGGGCAGCACTTGCAACTGCTCCATCTCCAGCTGCCCCAGTGATTTGCTTTTTACAGGTGTCAGGCCCTCAGCTACCAGATCAGTGCATCTGTTTGGCTTGGACCCTGCCCTGGGGAAGCTGGCAGTCACCCCTAAGGCGACAGGGCAGCACCAGCAAAGAAAGGCACAGGGACCAAGGTACAGAGTTCCTTCTGTGCCCTGAGCAGCGCAGCCCTTGCGCTGGCTCTTCGAAGACACAGCTGCGGGCCCAGCGTTTGCTCTTCTCAGTCTGGGAACTGCATTTGGCTTGGGCTTCAGGTTGGTAACACTTCTGGGAATCTCTGAGGCCACCAGGGGAAAGTCTGTCAGACGCTGCTGGCAGAGGATGACAAGCCCTGGGCGCCTTCCCTCTGCCCGGGCACCAGGGCACACCCAGCATTCTGGATGAATGGAGCCTTGTAAGTTGATAAAGAAGACATGACAACCCTTTGCATCATCAATCATGGAAATACCCAGGTGGCTTTTAACAACTCTTCCTTCTAAGATGATTTCCTTGGGGCACAATTCTAGCAAATACTTTTATTATTAAACTTAATCCATCAAATGCAATTAATTTGGGAAAAAATGTAATTATTCTCACATGCAGAAACAAAAACACACCGTGTCTTCCAACTATTTGCTGTTCAATAAGACTTTTTTAAGTTAAGGGAAATAATGACTTAGTGATATTTGCATTTACCACTTGACCTACTTCATTCAATAATAATTTACTTCTATACAAGTTTAGTAAAAAAACAAACAAACAAAACAAATCAGAAACATTTGACAGTGTAAAGTACCTGCAAAACCCATCTCCAACTTACCTCCTAATTTGATTTGATAGATACTGAGAACTCAGAAGCCCGGGACTGAGCCAAATCCACTAACCTCACCACTTATATCCCAAACTGGAAAATGTAAGCATTTCAAACCTGTAAAAGTGGTTTCTTTCAAATCCTCTTCTTTCTACCTCTAACCTATATTTCCAAAGTCACGGTCTGATTGGCTGTTGACTAGCATGATCGATATATGAGAACAATGCAAATATTTCTATCCCCCCCCCCACTAAGTTTTTAAGACTACATCACCTGGAGTTTCACACATTAACTCAGAAATTAGAAAGATGGGAGCTTAATTTTCTACACAAAATAGTAAGACAATTTCAAATCCTTCCCTTACCTCCCGCCATCCCCCCTCCCCCCACTATATGGAAAGAAGAGTGAGGAGAGGAAAAACACAAAAAACTTTTTAAAGAACTTACTGTTTGCCTACATTTATTAGAGTACGTTGCTAGTGGTCAAACCCAAGAAGACTGCCACAATGTTAGGGTGCAACCATACTGCAACCTCTTTGGTTCTCCACTGAGAGGTTGGTCAACCCAGGAAGCCAGAGGTTCTGTGTGCAGAATCAGTTCTGAAGCTCTCAAAATATTCCCATATGTCAGCAGCACCATGGGGTTTGGAATGATTCAGTTAGATATAATTCAAAAACCAAAACCAAAGCAAAGGACACCTCAAACATATCAAGTTACAATGACATTTAACTTGCTTTCTATCTGTACATAGGTAGATATATTTAGAATCATAAATTTTTGGGTTAACATATATTTCATATATACATAATATTTCATACATGTATAGTGTTTCATGCATATAGACATGCACACATACATAAAATCATGTGCTTACTGCTTTCACGCAGTGCATTTTGTAAGCTGAGCTTCGGGGAAGGAAGGCTGGAAAGCACATTAGAGTTTAACTGTAAAGATGCTGAGTCCATACAGCCTAGTTTCATTTTCAGGCTCAGCCCCTCACTAACCAACTGACCTTGGTTATTGCCTTGAATGATCAGCGCCTCTCTCTAGTCATCTTTAAAAGGCTGCTGGTCTTGTAGAAATAAATGAATGAAAGCAAGCAGCACTTTCAAACACGACCCTTATAATTAGTGGGCCTCAGTAAATGTGAGATTAGTCCTATTAGCATCCTGTCTAGTAAATGAAAACAGTGGGTCTGTGATTTACCTGGTGCAATACCAAGCGTACCCACCCACCCAAGGACTGTGGTTTCCAGTGCTCATAATGAACCCAGTGGCATTGGATGGGCTGCTCTTTGAGATGAGGAAGGACATAACTTAGATGCAAAGGTCAAGGCAGCATCGGCTTTAGATTGCATGAGCATCTGCTGGCATAAACTTACTGACTGGTCGATTCTAACAGGCTGGATTTGACTGCCCAAAACCACTATTAGCTACATCCTTGGAAGTTGTTTCCACAAGACTAGGAACTAGATGGATTTCTGTTTAATTAAGATTTCTATAAACCAAGAAGATGCAAAACTTGTTTTGACTAGACATATACTTTACAAGTATTTCCCAACTACACAAAAGAAGATTGAGTATCTAGATAGATATGTGGATCTCTCTATATTGAATGGAAGATGTGAATAGATAATAAATGGAGAGTTATGTACAATAAATGACAGATGTAGATATTTATATGGATACACATGTGCATATGTGGTTACATGCATTTGCATACCTATACCTCTATATGTAATTAAGTCAAGCAAAAACTGAAAAGAACTTAGCTCACTGTGGTGCAATCAAAATATGATGCATAAATATGACTTTCTTCTTCTCCAGCTGTGCAAGCAGGAATGTTAATAGCATTTTCACTCAGTGTCTCCTCACAGTCCATCAAGTGGCTCGCAACACTGGGCACATACTAGAATCATGGGGGAGCCTTGAAAACATGACATGCATGCCTCATGCACACCTTCGCGTCTGGACACAGGGCTTCGTAAAGGCTCCGCTGGGGATTCTAATGGGCAGCAGATTTTGACAGCCTTTGACCTAGGGTCAGAGTCACGCTAATAATCAGAGCCAAATGTTCAAAATTCAATCTTTAAGTATAACATTAATCTGGAACTCAATTCTCTTTTTTATTTCTGTCAATATCTAACTTTCTAAGCAGTAATGAACTCCATCCCCCCATTCACTTCCAGGCCATACATATGCATTACTACTTCTCTCAGTGAAATGATTTTTCAAATCTACATATTTTATTCACTCATGAATTTAGTTTCATTGGACAGTCTTTCTAGACAGACTCGTTGGACATGCAGCCGCTTTATGAAAACAATACAGAAACTGAAATTCAAGACAGCATCAAATGCATATGGAGTTGATCCGTTCTATAGCACAAACCTAAAATATGCATTAGTGACACGAGAAAGTATGTAATACCTCCTAAAACCTTTGAGTACGCCGCTCACGTCCTTTAGATGTTCATCTGCATAAAACACAAGGGCTTCCTTTTCTCAAAGGTGGCACTGAAAATGAAGGGAGCCCCTCTCAAAGCCAAAGCAAAGACCCTAAAGGCCAAGAAAGCGCTGCTGAAAGGCATCCTCGGCCAAACAAAAAGAAGATCTGGATGTCGTCCACCTCCCGGTGGCCCAAGACACTGCATTTTCCCAAGATGGTCCAAATATCCTCGGAACAGCACCCCCAGGAGAAACAAGTTTGGGCACCATGCCATCATCGGCTTCCCTCTGACCAGTGAGCCAACCATGAAGAAGATGGAAGACCAAAACACACTTGTCTTCATTGTAGAGCTCAAAGTCAGTAAGTATCAGCTCAACCAGACTGTGAAGAAACTCAACGCCATGGCCAAGCTCAGCACCTGATGGGGAGAAGACAGCATGTTTGACTTGCTCCTGACTATGATACTTTGAATGTGGCCAGTAAAATAGAGGTCACTCAAACTGAGTCCAGCTGGCTAATTCTAAATACTACATATATAAATATATATAAATAAAAGGAACCCACAATGTCTTCTACACGAAGGCACTGGATAAATAAAATAGGATAGAAATAAATATATACAACTCACGCGCACAACTGTTTGCATGCAAAACTGGTGAAATAAGCTCAATGGATTATATCGAAGGCAAGTTCCTGGTTATGATATTGTACCACAGTTCTGAAAAAACAATCCACGTGTTTCTTACATTCTTTTAACTGCATGTGAACCTAAAATTACCTCAAAAAGTTAAAAAAAAAAAAAAAAAGACTCCTATAAAGAAAGGCACCAAACCAGGAGGTCTTGGATTTGTACTTAAAGTCAGTAAAACCAAATCCCCCACAGTGAGGTCTGGATCCCAAGTGGTTCATCATCAGGTGAAAAGCACCCAGCCTATTCAGGGCTATGTATTGCATGCTTCTCCTCAGCAACATTTAATCTAGTTGTTTCCATCTTGAAAGCTTGTGCTCCATGTCTGGTCTTCACCATGTGAAACAACTTTGGTCCTTAACCACATGTCCACCATCTTTGTCTCCTCACCCACCTTACCCTCTTCTTTCCCTGAATTCTGTATTTTCTAACTGTCCGGTGTCACAGCTTACTTTTCCCAGTTATTTATCTACTGATGTGGGACAATTTTTAAATTTTAAGTAGTACTGTTCTTTCTTAGTTTTGGCTTTTCCACATTTCTCTCACTGTATTCTCTATAGCTCAGAACTTTTCATTCTGAAGATTCTACATCAACAGTTCCCTTTTCTCATCTTACAGTAAAAGCAATTCCATTACGAGGGGGTGGTGCAAACATGACTAATGCCCTTTCTGCAAACTGTTTTATGGATTATAAAAATCCTCAGGTCTGTGACATTTTTAGACACCTACGTTAGAATTTGCAAAGTCCTTCACCCGGGCATGACTGAGAACAGCCTTCACAGTACATCTGGTGAGGAAACGGTAAAATCCATACTTCAGATGGGAAAACCAAGGCAGAGAAAGGCAATTATACTCCAGCTGCTGCAGCACAGCAGAATGCCCAGTTCTTCCCTCCTCAGACTCAATGCTTTATTTCCTTTCCTGTCACCCACAGCTACCTCTCCTTTAAGCAGCATGTTTCAAAAATGGCCAAACTATGTATAAGTGTTCCCCAACTTATAAACATACTATGGCCTAAAGACTCAGTTGTGTGGAAATTTCTCCCCAAACAAAACAACAGCAAAAATATTCATTGGGTTTTGAGTTCCTCATCCCATCCTACCCCCCAAAAAAAGTTCTGCTGACTCAGCAGTGCAGTTCAAACAGGAAAAGAATGTGGCAGAAATCAGGTTATCTTGCAACCTTTCAACCCGATCTGGGAGTCTTAAGCCTCCACTCGCTTTGATCTTTGAAGGAAGTGGAAAGAAGGGAGGACGGGAGACACTTTGAGATGTGGGTAGCCATGCAGCTGAGGATGGTGGAGCTGATACCTTGGACCACGGAGCTGACCAGGGATCCAGGACAGGCAACCATCAGAGCTGGGGGTAGAGGGGATGCTGGGGGAGAGGCTGCCCCAGGGGTGGCAGGGGCGCAGGTGGTGGCACCGGCCTTCATGACCTATGATCAGTGGCAGAGGAACCCACCCAGGAGGATACAAGGATGAGGTCCACAATCTCCGACCTTTCCGTTTCAAGATCAAGATTAGCAAGTGTTCCTACCGTGCCAGTTCCCCTTACTTTCCAGTTGACCATCAGACAAATTTACACTGTAAAGAAAGGCAGGGATCTCTAGTCACTTAGGAGAGTCAAATTGCAATATATCATGTACCTGCATTTGGAAATTGGGTAGTGTTGCTAAAATATTTTTCATTGAGATGAAACCCACGTAACATAAAATTGACCATTTTAAAGTATTTAATTCTGTAGCATTTACTACACGGTGCTGTTCAACTGTCACCTCTATCTACTTCACAACATTCTCACCACCCTGGAAGAAATCCCTGTATCCATTAACTAGTCACGCTTCATTCCCCCATTCCCCAAACACTGGCAACCATAAATCTACTTTCTGTCTCTATGGATTTATCTAATCTGGATATGTCATATGAATAGAATCATATAATATGTGAGCTTTTGTCTGGGCTTCTTAGGTCAGGTACTTATAACAGTTTAAAAAAAGAATGTATTATCATTATTTGAAAATTAAAAAGCACTGACCAAAACAGTATTCTAGATGCAGTGGCTTCTAATTATAAAGTGATATGGATCAGGGAAATTCCATGATTTTGAAGAGGAGATGATGATAAACGAGGTTCAATGGCTCCAGTAGACACTCAGTAGACCCAGCCTCAAACCTAAGAGCATTCCTGTCTTTGGCTCACCCCTGTATCCATAAAGTCTTGTCAACTCCAAGTCCTAAGCTTATTCACAATCTGTTGGTTTAGCTTTTCCTTCATCATGACGACTATGTTTAAATCTGCTTATTGGTCCTTACATGGTCTTCTAAGGTACGGGGTCCTCTTAGTGATATTTTGTTGTGACATCTGTGCTTCCACAATCCCTACAATCCTTGGAGTCGGGGTGACCCTTCAAAAGGTCAATGACATCCTGTGACTCTGGACTGCCTCCCTTGACCCCTCTGCGACCCTGCCTCATAGGCTTGCACTCTCCCATCTCCTCCACTCTTCACACAGCTGGCTTTTTGCCATCATGCAGGTCCTAGGTGAACTCTCAATCCCACAGCGGAGTTTTTTTTTCTCCTTTCATGGCATTTATATTATAGTTGGGCAGTAAGATTAGACATTAAACCACTGCAGATATAAATAAGGAATTGCATATTATGAAAATCACTTGGTGGGAAGTAAAGTAAAGGGAGGAAGCTGAAGAGTTAGGGAAGAGCTGTGGGCAAAAAGCCTCTAAGGTGGGAAGGGGCAGGCTAGGCTGACAAACTGCAGAGACCACGTGGCCCAGCGGAGTCCTGACTGACCACCGGATGAAGGGGGCCTCGGGGTCACCCCTAACATAGGCCAATCTTGCTTTGCATCACTGCACATGCCACCACCAGGTTTCCACATATATTATTTTGTTATTGTCTGTCTCTTCCTACTTGAAGAACCCATGACAATAGGATGCTCATCTTTCTCAATCAACATCCCACCTCTAGAACAGGACTTAGCACACAGTGGGGACTTGGAAAACAGTAGATGAATAAAAGGAAGAATACGGTAGTTGGAGACTGTATGCAGAAAGAAAAGTTCCCATCCAGTTCCCCTGGATAACAGCCCTTTATTTCTTACACTTTGTGGAACGCCACTGTTCCACTCTGTTCAGCAGATGTGCTCTCTGCCCACTGCAAGTCAGAGTAGGGCTGCAGAGACCACTCAAAACTCTTCCTGGGTGCTAGAGACTGGAAGACATTCGACACAGTATGTAGTTGAAAAATAAAGAGATATGGATTAAAATTTATTAGTGATGCATACATTAAGGGCTTTATGGATACAGTTTGGGGGTAGGGGCAAAAGCTAACTTAAAATTCTACCACTGATTAAAAATATCTCCACTCAAACCATCAGGAGTAACAGTTGTAAATGCAGAGAACTGACTCTGAGTGCTGACTGCCAGACTCCCAGTGACTTTCATTAGAATGAACTTCTGGTTGTTAACATTTACCAGACTTCAAATTCCATTCACACTGACATGGAAATTTATGTTTTCTTAATATCTCTGGCAGCAAAGCAAACGCTCCACTTTTTTTTCTTAAAGGAAAAAACAACAACAAAATATGTTTCTTTATGAAATAATTGATTCATTGGGCAGGTTTAAGGGAACTTTATTACTGAACCAGTATGTACAAACTCTACCATGAAAATAATGAGTCACAGAATATTGGACTATTTACAATACTTTTTTTTTTTTTTTACAAGATTACTTTCTCTCTAAACAACAAGACAGACATACACAAAAATCAAACATTTTTATTACATACATAAATAAATATTGACTTTCAATGACCATTATGAGGGACATGATTTCTACAGACCATTTGGATGAGAAGGTAGAAATTCTGTTATCTGCACACTACAATATAATTCAGTACAGGAAAAAAAATAATTTTACATAGAGACCTCTGTTAATCACTCTGTAAATTGTATAAGCTGCTAAGGACTCAGCAGAGGGAAGAGAGTTATGAGAGCCCAGCTGCACTTGGTTATGAGGCTGACCATGCAGAACCCGGCAGGGGCCCACATCTTTAAAGATTCATGTAGACGTTAAAGCGAATGTTCAAGTACATGCACTGGCTAGGCGGCCTCCGCGTCTGCTCACGATAGGAAAGTTTGTATACCAAGACTTAGAGTTATTTGGTCATGGGAATGAGTCAACTTGAGGAAATCCGTGGCACACCAAGAAAGAAAGGGCATTACGTAATTCAGGATCACGAATGACATTTCCTGACACATTGGACACACTGTACTTGCATTATGTAGACACAAGTCAAAAGTGAGTCTTTTAATTGGGTTTGACACAGACATGCAGGAGACAACTGAGGACCTGGGTTTCAATATAGTACTTTTGGGCCAATCGCAGGCAATTTATATGGTCTCTCAGTCCAAGGAGAGTCCCATCCATCAGTGAAGGTCAAGTTATGGCAATGATTCTCAGCCAGAGGGGACTGTGCCCCTTGGGGACATTTGGAAATGTCTGGAAACATGTTTGGTTGTCACGGGGGGCTGGGGGGCACTCCTGGTATCTGGTGGGTGGAGCAGGGAGGCTGCTGGGGGGCCCCCCAATGAATGCCCCCCCAATGTCACCAGTGCAGAGGTGAGAGGACCTGCTCTACAGAGGCAGTTAGGTTCTCTAGATTTGAATATATTTTTAAACTTTGAACTTTGTTTAATAAACATTTCAAAAAATACTCTGTCATAAACCATAGCCTCCCTTATAAGTCATATTAAAGCACTTAATGACTTCAGAGGGTGTATGCCCATCTGTAAGAATCATTTTTTAGTGTTCCAGTTAAAAAAAGACAGTAACACAGATAAATTTATCATTAAGGAGTAAAGGTTATAAATGAAAACCGTGCATTGAATTTTAATGTATTAATGTATTTCGAGTTAAACATCTGTGTATGATGACAATATTTTGATGAATTTACTATACTTAACCTGTCAATACAATTACTTTTCCTCATATTAGAGAAATGCATTTGATTTCAATAAAGCATTCCAGAATTAGACACCAAACCATTTTTTTTTTAAAAAACATAGATTTTGTTACATTAGGGCACTCACATTTTTAAAAATCAAGAAATAATTATATTTCTATGTATTTGAATATTATTGGAGATTATTAAAATTCATAGACACTAATGCTTCTTTGTGTCTTCATTACTAACACTTTTCTTCGAATAACACCAGTAAAATTAAAGTGACCGAAATATTATAGCAAAATTAGATGTCCATAGAGCTGCATTAATTTTATTAAGGAAAGTATAAGCTTCAGGAACTTTATCTAAACTAAAATATATTTTCTCAACGTCTATTATCCAGACAAAGGAAACACAATTAAATTTTATATAACTTAATAATATTTTATACCTATCTAAATGCTTCTGCCATTTTTACTCTATAGTAGTACTGAAATTTGATGGCGTAAATACTTGGATTTGGTTGTGACAATTTAATTTAAAAAGTAAGTTTCAATTTTTTAAATTTTAAAAACTTGAAATCCCAATGCAGGTAGTGGCGTTAGATGATTGCTGAAGCTTAGGGTGGGCTTAAATGAAGGATGTCTCCTGTTCTTGCCATTCAAATTATGTAATTCTTGGAATGGGTGAATTTCATAACCTACTGTGATAAATCCATCCCTGCACACTACAGGAGTTGCAGAAAACACTCAGAACCAATATGAACGTCGTTCTGAGGTTGTGATTTTATATTACTGTACAAACCTGCAAAACATTTGCCTTTTTAGCGTTTTAATATTCAGGAAACAGTTTTTTTTAAATATCTATCATCAGGTATTCATGTTGTTTCCTTAGGATACGCATTTACTTATTAATAAAGACAGTTCCCCTCCAGTTTATATTGTGTTGTCCTCCAGACCTAGGAGGACAAGCCTCATGAAGTCACCGGGCCGTGAGCTGTCTAGTGCATGCAGCAGACAACAGGGAAGCAGCGTGCATGCGGCACATTCTCCAGGGCATTGGGGGAGACGAGGACAACGTCCTACCATCAAAACCAAAACAATAATTAATAGTATTGATTCTTCCAGTGTACTTGGATAATGAAATGAGGAAGGCTTTCAGCTTTTAAAATGCTTAATTTTGATAAATTGCTCTTCTGTCATGGAATCAGTATCGACAGGGAAACTCTATTATCCTTTTGACCGTAACAAGAACTATATCTTTATCCACTAATGCTGAGCAGTGAGAACAATTTATTTGGTGATTTGGAACCAAGGTATATGCATGTCTATTGTGTGGACACACAGACACACACGTTTATAGTGTGTAGCCACATACAACTATGCTTATCTCAAACCAAGTATGTCACTCCAAAATATACTGCAACACTATATACTGATAACATGTTTTGCTTTGAATTAATGCTATAAGGAAGGAGGTGGAAACATGAAAAGCTTCCCAAACAAGAGGACACAGTAGACTTGAAAGAAAAAAAGGTTAAAGGCAAATAACTGTCCTTTCGTATCAAAGTCCTTTCTTTTACATTATTGAGAATACTCTAGTATACTTATAAGCTTACTTTGATTAAGAAATGGTAACTCCCTGTAAAGATTTGAAAAATGTTAAATAGTTTGGATAATCTCACTTTAAAGCAAGAGGTTTTGTGAATTTTCAAATGTGAGGGCTCTAAAACAAAGCGTAAGAACTACTGTTTTCTCCTTTCAGATAAATAAGGAAAAACATAAATAAGACAACATATAAGAAAAATCTCTCATATTATAGGATGAACTATAAAAACATATCCCAGAAAAGAATTCTAATTTCCCCTAGGTGAAGTCTGGTTAGCAGCATAATTAATTGAATACTTGCCTACCATTTTTTAGCGCCTTTCATAAATTCCAATTTAGAAAAGCGAATTTTCCTTTCTATTTATATGAAAAGAAGCTGAGGCTGTTTAATGGGTGTGCACTGTTAGATATAAAATAGGTGGTATTTTTCAGGTTAAAAATTTTCAGTTAAAAATCATACATGCTAAAATCATCTTATAAAATTTTTTAACATAATGGACACTAAAAGCTGAATGGTCTTAGGAGGTTTTGCAAATTATATCAATAATTTAAAACACATATTTTGTTGACTAAATTTATGCTTAGTTCACAAATGAACCGGGTATTTCTTACAGTAATTTCTTTTGAGAATTTGCCCCTCCAAATTCAACAAAATCTCAGTTCTGCAATAATAATCCAGTAGAGATTAGCAAAACCATAGTAGAATTCTTCAGAATCAATACAGCAAGCAAAATTTACAGTTAGCTAGCCCTATTCTCCATTTTATCCATCCTCATAGGGAACTGGTTTCCATCCTCATTCGTTGAATATTTATCACTTATTTCCAGATACATCTGAGATTAACCAAAGTACTTACTGAGTTAGAGTTCTAGGGGAGCGTATGGTCCTCTGAGGAATACCTACTGCTTCTCTGGGTACGCCTGTCTAGCTGTGGCAATTCAACAAGCTTACATTCATTGTCTTCAAAACCTTTTCAAGCAGTTTAGTATCTCTCTGCTGAAGGCTTGAAATGATGTGGATGATGATGCTTAAGATGGGGTCCTAAGAAGAGACAAGATATACGTATGAGTCCTATCACTTTACACTGACCAAACGGGAGGAATACATTTACTCGAAGTGAGAGCATCAGAACAAGGCCAACAGTCCCGCTCCCATCCATGTCGTCCCCGTCGTGAATCTGAGGGCACACACATGCTCATTCATCCTCTCTCCTCCCACGGACTCATTCCTTCCCTCCCTAAAACCGTAAATAACATGATGGAGAAGACGAACTCCTTTGCCAAAGTTTACAAGTTATTTAAGCAAACAATTTAAGCAAAAAAAAACATTTTTTTCATAGAAATTCACCATAAAATAAATTTAGTGAAAACTCTTCAGTGTAAGAACGGACGAGCTATGTGTGCATGACTCTCACAGACGACGTTCCGAGAGAGCAGCCGGACGCGCGTGACTCGGGGCGCACAGCTCCGTACCACAGAAGCAAAATGAACCTAGGCTGGAAGAAGCCAGGAGAGTGCCTAGCCCCTGGGGGCAGGGGGGCTACTGGAAGGGGGCATGCGGGGGCTGCTGGAAGCTGATAAGTCTGTTGAACTTCTTCTATTTAAATACCTTTATTAAACAGATGCCCATGGAGAAGGAAAGCAATCCATGCAACCCTTACAAACACAGGGGATACCAACTTGTCCTATAGGACTTTTACTTTCCTTCAAACTATAAGCATACAAAGTTACTGGGCAAATTTGATCAATCATTTTTTAAAAGCTGGAGGCAAAACTAGGATGACTTTTGCATTTCCTTACTAAGAAACACAATTTTAAATGCTAATTTTTAAATTAGAACTACAATAATAAATGAAAGAATTTAAAACTCAGCAAAAAGCTACTAGTTTTGAAACAGTAGGTGATTTTCAAAAGTTTCTGCTTGATTTAGCAGTAAATTGGGTAGATCTATGTGGACTGCAGTGTGAAGAAAATTAATATATCACAGTGAATTATATGCAATAAGAAAATAAGCTCCTTAGCAAGTATTATTCCCCTATCATGTCTTGTTTAAAATCTTAGCCTTGTCTTTCTAATTTCCGATTGATATGAGACTACATAAAATTTTTTCCACATGTGTTTATGATTTAAAAGACAAGTGAAAAGCAAGCATTATTTAAAAATAAATGAAATGAAGAAAGGAAGAAAAAGAAAAAAAGGGAGGGAGGGAGGGTGTGAGGCAAGGAAAAAAAAAAGCAATTGGTAGGACAGGCCCTCCCTGCTCGGGCACTCACTGTGAGCGGAAGACGGCGGCGGGTCCGGTGTCCGGAAGGTTCTGACCGTGGCCGGCCCTTCCCCACCCGTGGTCAGCACTTGCACTTCCAGTCGGTAAAGGGTAGAAGGCCGCAGGTTGGGTACAGTTAGGACATAATGATCCTAAAGAAGTGACATAAAACAAGATGCATGTCAATCACCTTTTAAAAGTATAGCAGGAAAGAAACATATTTTGATGACATTTTATTCCCCACAGGAGAATCTGGTACAAATGCATGTTAGAGTGCTTTTCGAAACCACATCTTGAGGGGAATCTCTCTCCTATTTGCTGGAGTTCTCTAATGTACAGTTTCTTAGCACCTACCTAGCTGTCTGGCAGCCTGAGATGGTTGGCAGAGTTAAAATTTGCCAAGATGCCAGTTCTCAGGGCTTACTCTGGGACTTCATTTTTTTATTCTTTAGCGTAAGACTTTCCCATGGTTTAAAGTTTTTAGCTGCACATCTTGTGATGTGAATTCTTGATAATCTGAATTTTACTGAATGAGCCAACTGCTTTTCTTAAACCACAATATCTGTCAATGCCCAAATGAAAAATGTTTATTTTTATGCCAACACATTCTTCCTAAAACTCAGTAAAACCTACTACATTTATAGAATAATACTTTCTAAATCCATGAATTTTTTCTTCTGAATTTTTTGTTTTTCTTTTTGGATTTTAGAGCAAGAGTTGGTTATTCTAAGGGCATTTTCAGAGAGGGTAAAAGCCCACACAAGATTTTATTTTTGTCCAAGCCAAGGAATTAAGAAGCCTGAAAGACAGGCCAACTCATTAAGTGCTCTAGCCAAATTTGAAGGAAAAAAGGACAAAAACCAAGATTCTTTTAGCTTTTTTTTTTTAGGTCCAATTTAACACTTCAAACGGGGCATGTCCACTTGGACTGAAGAGATGCAGGGCTAACAAAGACAGAAGAAAGATGGCTCAATTGCCTGCATGCGAGATGGACTGGACAAGGTCTGTTGAGCAGTTGGCTCTAGTCACTGAAGTGCAGTCTGGTGATAGTTTATGCTATCTCTTAACCATTCATGGTAATACTTCTGACGTGTTGCTAATCATTGTAAAACACTCTGAGAAGGAGACCAGGTCGGAGTTAGGCTCATAAACCAGCCCATGGCACCACAGGAATACTCCTGCGTGGGGTGGTGATTTAGAGTGAGAAGGTGGCACCCACAGAAGGCAGGATCTGGGACTGCGAAATGATGCTGTTGGGTAAGCTGTTCTGCCGGCTTTCCGTGGTGAGCTCAGCCCAAGTCACTTGAAAGCCGGTCGTGGGCTGGTAGAGGTTTGCCTTGGCCATCTTCCAGGAAAAGTGGCCTGTGACATTCATATCCTGAACAGTGAATGAAGCTGAAAGGTTCTCCGGCTTGGTTAGCACTTTGGAAAGTCTATGACCTGTGGCAATGCAAAAATGGAACAGGCGGTTAGCCTCCTGGAGAAAGAGTAAAAACCAGCTCTAGACGATCTTCATTATAGGAATTTTATGCAGTCCTTCTGCAGGGAGGTAGGTGCAGAGCTGACCTCATTTCTGATGCATGGGTTCAGACCACTACCTCTTGGGCAGTGGAGAAAAAACGGTGGGTGCTGACTAAGACCCTTATGTCTGTAACTTTGTACTAAAAGCTTCCTCTTTTGCATCTGATTCTTACAGCCCTGCTTTGGGGATGGAAGAAAGAGAAGTTTAGACTCTGGCAAGACTTGGCTGTTTCTTAGAGAGCAGCAATCACTACAGGGAGATGGACGGATGGTAAAGTTCCTAGAAGTGTAGATGGAGGATAGTAGGGGGTTGCATTTAAGGAGCATGTGGACAGGAACCTGCTGCAGGAGAGGTGCTCTGGCAAGGAGAAAGGGCTGTAGGGCAAAGACGTTGGGTAAGGCGGGTTGGTGTGGAAATGGGTGAAGATAACTCACATGATTGCTTGGCAGTGCTGGGGTGAGAGATGTGAGATAGAAAAGGAATAATTGACATCAAAGTACCCAAAACACAAGTGAACTGTAAATGTTTGGCTTCATTTCTAAAAGGATATCATCAGCACAGGACAGCTTTTCAATGTTGTTCAAATGATAAAAATACATATGTTCATATGTACCCTATTTCCCAATTGGCTAATTGCATTGCAATTTAGATACGGGTTTTTATAGTTTTCAGGGTCATGTGAAATACAGTTTAAAAATGTTTTCAAAGTGCTGCTAGAAGTTCTGCAGGTCAAAACCTACCGGCTTCGCCAGAGCAACTGACATGCTTGTGGCTTTTCCCCTTGAAAGCAGAGCACGGTGGAGTGGTGAAGAGGACGGTTTCCACCCTCAGATGGCCCTTTGGCCGTATGGGCTGCACAGTCACCTTATACTTGCAGGAAAATGACAGATCTTGAAGAATTATATAATTTTCCTAGAGCAAAACAAAAGAATATGCTACCAATAATTTCAGTTGGCATAAAAAAAATTGGCAGGAGATGAAATCATATTCCAACATGGATATTTTCCGATATACACAGTGTGAGCAATATGGCTTTTATAAAAAGCACAAAGGAGACACTGTCCATGTTTTGATTAATTACGATTGTGAAATCCTCCCACAGCTGTGGGATACCTCCCTTAGAATTAAACAGTACCATCGGCGCTCGGCATCAAAGCACCAGAGTCTGACGTCGGCAGCCTGCTCTCTGCGTGGGCAGCAGTGCGGGTGGCAGCCGCGAGCTGTAAATGTGCAACTCATTTTTTTCTAATATAAGAAAAATAATTCAGGCTTCTCTGAGACCATGGCTTAGTTTATATGTAAGCACCTCTACAAAAAATTGAAGATACTCTTTTAGTAATAATTGTTTTCTTTTTGGAGTACTGCTCAAGTCCTTACCGTAGTGTTGTGATTAAGTATCAATACAAAAAACAGGCTGAACTGCAAAGGTGTCTTTGAATATGCCTTTACCCTGCAGTGAAATATAACACTTGCTGTTAGGAGTCTGTAACTATGTGTCTTTTATATTTGGCTGTTAAGGTATGTTCATCCATTTTATTTACACTTGTCAAGTCTTACTGGATGTGCACCCAATGCACGAGTGAGAATCTTTGTCTAATACCCACTGGATAAAAGACAGACCTCCTAACAGGCCACAGTGGGGCCCGTGGGAAGACACGGGACTAGAGGAAGATTTAAAACAGAGGCTCAAGTCCTCCCTGGGATCATTCAGCAAGTGGGAAAGAGGCAGGACATGGGGCCTCGTAAGGCGGCCCTTTATTTAAAAGGTGACAGGAGGACTGCAGACCCAACTGAACACTACTAGCTGAAGGAACGAAATCTAGACAACCCCAAGCCTGCTGTGTCTCCCTGGGGGTCCGAAATTTTTTTTTTCTTTAGGAACAGACTGTATTTTATATGGAAATATGTTGGTATCCAGAGTTAGCCATAAGGATTCTGCTTCACAGCTATTTGAGGAATGCTTTCATATGGTACAGGAGATATCTGCAGCAACAGGTAAATTAGCTAATGCTCCAACAGAAAATGAAAACAAATTAATTGGGTCTACAAGTCATTTAAACATGAAAACAGACAATTTTATGGCCTTTAGCAGTTGCACTTTTTTCAGGATCCTGATTGTTATTTCTACCAGATACATTATATATGTTCAGTAAATAGATGTTACCAATTTCAGCGTTTCTAAGGGTGACAGCACAGGATGGGCACTGGGTTGAAATAAGGCAGATTGCACAGAGTCCCAAGGTGTGCATCAGGAAAACAAGTTAACAATAAATCCTGCTTCTGATATTTTTTTCTACATTTCATGTAGGCTTCCCCACTTATAAAAATATCTGTTTTCATTGAAGGCTGCACGTTTGGGAAGAACTTAAGGATAAATAAAGGAAGAATTTGGTAAACATGGGTTGAGTCAAGTCAAATGCAGCATAAAGTAGTGTTTCTGCAAATCCAGTTACATACTTTTATCTCACTGTTAAAAGTTACGTGATCAGATGATTCTAAAAATATTGTACTTTTTCCTTTGGGAAATGTTCAAATGTGTAATGTTCTTAAAGATCACAAACCAAAACACTGTAAGTTCTAGGCCCTGGTTTGGATGTCTTTAAATGGTCCTGATGTATTACATATAAACTGCTGCCATCAACACCTTGTACAACAGAAGGTCCTCTTAAATTGGCTCTGTTGGTTTACCGATTCTATTACTTTGTTCTATAACTCAGGCATTAGTTATTTTGAATATTCAGAATGTTATTTTGAGTGGTATTGACAGAATTGATAGCTACAATGAGTTTAATGTTGCTTTAAAGTTGAAAATGAACATACTGGTGAGTGGCACATAGGACAGATAGCATATCTGACGGGAGGACTGGCACTAGTTAGCGATACGGCAAAGGAGAAGTGGTGGAGGATATTCAGCATCATATAGAAATCCACCAGTAAAAATAGTACCTTAGATCCTTGTGTCAAGCCAAAATTCAGAAAATAATTCAGAAGTTCTCTCCAGATAAAATGAAACAAACAGATGCCCAGATTCATCACCTGACTGACCTGTATGTCTGTTTTTGCATTTTACAGCAAAGTTCAATCTCATTGTAATGGAAGGAGTGGACAAAAGGATTGAATCTGTGTCCTTTGTTTTTACCTTTCATCTCATTATGCAATAGCTCCCTTGTGTGAATGAGTTATCCCTTTGACGTATCTGTTTTTAAAAACTGCCTAATTATGTTCAAAAGCAAAGTGATCTACAAAGTACTGAGGAGTCAATAGCCTGATCTACATACATGGGTCATGCTGGATGATTTCTCTGATCCAGTTGTTTCGTTGTGGGCACATAATTCTGGAAACCACTGCACGTGATATCGGTGGACACTGGGATCTATAATGTCAAAACACACAAGCAAAAGGAACAGGTCAAGTGTTCTTAAAACGTGGGAGAACAGGAAGGGAGAAAACAAAAGCCTAAATGTTATCAAAGACTGCTTGAGCAAAGGGGAATTTGAGGTTCTGTTTAAGTTACTGCACACATAAAATATGCACAGAACTGTGCAGCACACAGAATAGACTTTAATGTAAACCCGAGACAAGAACTAATACCACAATTATAATATTGCTTCATTAATTTAACAAAAATATCACACTGATGCACACCGTTAGTGACGTGGAAATCGGTGTGTGGGAGGCACTGGATGGGAAGTCTCCAGGTCTGCATGGTCTTCCTGTCCACCTACAAATGCTCAATAAAAAAGAACTGCCTGGGAAAGCCAAATGAGGCCTGCAGGTTTTGTACAATTCAGATTTGATTTAATCAGTAAGAATCAAGTTAGGAGAAAAAACAGTACAATGTCAAAGAACAACTGCGTTGAAAATAGAAATAAGATCATTAGTAAAGTGATAGCCAACTGACTCCAAACATATTTTGAGAATAACCTAGCCATGGTTTTAATGGTGAATAAACTCCAAGGAGAAAGGGTAATTCTTAGCAGCAGCTCTCTGAATTCCCATGTCACAAGAAGGGATAAGGAAGATAGAGAGGTTATCAAACCGATGCAAAAACCAAAAACACTGTTAACGACCTTGAAAAATTGGGCATTGGGATAGGTTCCCTGTTAAAATATGGCCGTAACAAAGTTCCCATATCCGAAGAAGTTTTCCTGCACCCTTACATGAGTGTACCGTTGTGTGTCCAAATCTTTTTTTTAACTTTCTTTCTTTTCTTTTGTATGCTGTATGGCAGGGTCACATTTCATTCTTTTTCCACATGAGTATCCCGTTCCATGCAGCACCATTGGTTGATTTTTTGCTGTTGTCGTTGGTTTCTTTGTTTGATTGGTAAGTGACTAGGCAGGGAATCGAACCCAGGTGGTGGGCGAGAATTCTACCACTGAGCTATCCTCACAGCCCCATGTCTTTTTAAAAAAATTGATACATATTATATATTCACATATCATGTAAACATCCAAAGTATACAATCAATGATTCACCACACCATCCCACAGCTGTACATTTATCATCAGAATTGACTTTTTTTGTGAAAAATAACATATTAAAAAGCAATAAATTTCAAAGCATACCACAACATTTGGCTGGAAGAACAGATTTCAGAGTTTGGAATGGGTTAGAGTTCCAGATCTTTAGGCTTTTACTACTACCTGCTCCAAGACACTGGAGAGTAAAAGAAATTTCAATATAACGATTCGGCACTCATATCCATTTTTAAACTCGACCTTCTCTGTATGACTCCCCCATCCCCTTTGATCTCGCCCCCACTTTTAGGGGTATCTGGGCTCTGCCCACGCTCACCCTCCACAGGGGAAGGGCCTTGATAGCAGCGTGTCCGCATCTTTGATCCCTGATGAAATATGACCGGGCAGGGGGAACACTGGCCCTTTCAACATTTTTGCTCCTGGGTTGGAGTAGCATATTTTCTGTATATTTCTTTACTGGGACAATAAAGTGAGAGAAAGGACAAAATGAAGACAAACAAGTCACTGAGTGTGGGAAAGGAGGAAAAGAGGTTTTGACGGCCTTTGGTCTATTAACCAGCCCGGTGTGTCCAAGGGGTGTGAAACTCAGGGCTTTGCTGGTGATGAACATCTTGTCCCAAGTGTTCCCGCCAAGTGTTTGAGGGGGTTTCACACAGGCAAAGTCTTTGATGAACTGGGGTTGATCTAGTGGGAACTTGCTCTGAGCCCTTTGGAACCAGAAAAGAAGAATGGATATAAAGCAGACACAAACAGCCTTGGGTTAAAAGAAAAATCATTTACTCAGAGTTTTTAATTCTTACAGAGCAGACATCAAGGCCTTGGGGGGCGGGGTGGGCAGGGAATCAGCCGTTCTGTGTGGGGCTGATCCGTGCACCAGAGCACTCCCCCCGTGGGGCTTTCTACTCCGGACCAGAAAGGAACTACCCAGAGGCTGCCATCCTCATGGCTCTTACCCACCCCAGGGGCAGACCGATAAAAACAAAACGCACCGATAAGAACCCGGCAGGTTGGCAGCGGTGAGGGAGGAGGGCAGGATGAAGGAAGAGGCCATTCTCAAAGCGTGGCCCCGGGTATCACTGACGAGCCCACTTTGCAGTCAGGACGTGAGGGAGGCTGGGCCGAGGCGGCGGCCCGCAGGAGGGCTTCTGAGGCCGGGGCTGCCGCGCACACCCGCCTGTGGGCACAGAGGTCCCCTCCGCTGTAGCTAATTCATTGTTTGGAATGTCACTACTGCAACCGAGGAGCTGAATTGTTAATTTCATGTCACTTTAATTCAAGTTCACATTTAAACTGCTTCAGCTTCCGGGAGCAGGTATAGGTTTTTAATCTCCTGGGGTCCATAATTCAATCCATCACAGGCCCCTCCTGGAGCTGCAAGCCAGCAATGCCACACCGCATCCTCCTCAGGCTGCCTGGCTCTGCTCCCCTCACTGTGCTTCTTTTAAAGACCCTTGCGATCACAGTGGGCTGACTCAGATATTCAAGAGTAATCTTCCCATTCTGAGGTCTGCTGATCATCATACTCAATTCCCTCTGCAACTTTAAATCTCTTTTGTCATGTAGCATAACATATCCACAACTTCTAGAGGTCAGGTCACAGGTATCTTTAGGTGACCATCATTCTATTGAACACACATCGTTTGTATGAAATACTTAGGTGCTCAGAGAGTAATAAGCACTTAACAAGTTTATATTTTATTTATCACATAAAAGCAATATAACTTTTGAAATAACATAAATGCATTATAGCAGACATAGGACAAACTAAAAAATAAATACAATTCTTGCAAGATCACCTATTAATTTTGTCCTTTTTTTTTTTTTTTGCATTGGCAGGCATCGGGAATTGAACCCGGGTCTTTCATATGTCAGGCGAGAACTCTGCCTACTGAGTCACCGAGGCCCGCCCTCCGATACATTAACTTTACATTTCTAGATTTGGTATCAAAACTCACTTTTTCAAAAACATACTTCTAGAATCACAGCATTCAGAAGTTTTAGAGGTCATTTTGCCCAGCATCTACTGACATTTATACTTAAACGTTATTCCAAGGTAGATGGAAACACTCTGTGAGCTTAAGAGGCTCCAGAGAAAGAAGCCTTATGAGACTCGGGTACAACGGCCCTTCTCCTCCCTCTTGACTACCCGTACACTGTTGCCTCCTATCTTTGGCTACTCCTGCTACATGAACAAGTAGCCACTTAAGAGTTCCCACATTTATAGGCATCATTCTGATCCTCACAACAAACCTAGGAAGTAATCTGTAACTTTCCCTTTAATTCATCATGTTAACAGAATAAAGAAGAAAAATTAATTGATCTTCTCACTAGGAGAAGAATATTTGATCAAGAGTAATACCTATTCACGATAAGGAACTTTTCAAACCAGAATAGGGAAATTTATTGATCCTATAAAGGGTGCGCTCAGAAACATTACACTAAACATCATGTCTGCTCTCAGTACTTTCCGTCAACAGAGTATGAAAGTCTTAGCCAGGATTAAGGTCTGGGATGAAGTAAAATGCCAGAGGCATATATATAATCCCCATTATTCACAGTCTTCATGATTGTTTTTCTAGAAAAATGGCAAAGAATCATCATATGGAATATTATATTATCAAGACAATGTAGCAATATTGTTGGAGTCACAGTCATTATATAAATATATTTTTATCTACTGGTGGCAAAAATTAGAAAATGAAATTGAGAAAAAAGTGTGCTATCTACCCTAAAGTAAAACAAAACACAATTACCTTAGAACAAATCATATAAGAGGTATTATACTCTCTCCACAATATATTATAAAGCATTACTGAGAGCAAAATGTAAAACCTGAATAAAGGGTTATACCATGTTCATGGATTAGAAGGCTACAAAGGTTAAGACTGTGTAGTGTTAGTATAAGGTTGAAAATGTGCCAAATGACACTACAGAAGGTCCAAAAATTAACCTGCTGATATATACGAGATTTAAGGCCAAGGTGGCACTACAGAGTTTTGGGGAAGGGACTATTTTAAAATAAATGTTGCAGGCCCATTGAGATCAATAGGGGCAAGAAAACAAAAAACAGTGACTACCCGTACACTGGTACATATGCAAAAATCAACTCTGGGCTACAGAACCTAAGATAATAAAAGGTAAAATGATTCAGTTTCTGAAAGATAACAAAATAAAGTATCTTCATGATTTCTGTATAAGCAAAGATTTCCTAGACAAAACATAGTAAGCATCAAACCTAAAGGAAACAAAAAGATGACTTGAACTTCATTAAAATTTAGAATCATTAAAGAAGTAAAAAAAGGCGAGAGTGGATCAGAGTGGGGCAAATACGCTTGCAATAAATGAAAACAACAAATGAATCATATACTCAATATACTAAAAACAAACAACTCTTACAGGGTAGACTGACTAAACAGTCGAGGTGGCACTGCAAAGGAGAGAAGTTCTAACTGCCAGTGAACTTGTAAAAAGGTGCTCAACATCTTGGGCATGAGGAAAATGCAAACCCAAATTGCAGTGAGAGATTACAACACATAGCACAGAATGGCAAAACTTAAAAGGACTGCAAATGACACATGGCAGAGAGAATGTGAGACAAAGAAGACTATTCTTGCCTGCCCATGGCAGGGAAAACTGGTACAACCACAATGGAAAAGTGTATCTTCTAAAGCTTAGCACACTTCATCTCTATGGAAGAATACATGCATACATACATCAAAGGGCATGTCCACGGGTGTTCCTGGCAGCACTGTTCTTAATACTGACTCTGGAAACAAGCCAAACTTCCACCAACAGCTTAACTGATATATAAATTGAGGCCTAATCAATCAAGAGACTAATATACTGCAATGGAAATGAGTGAATTATTGCTACATGCAACCGAATGGATGAATGTCCTAAAAATAACATTTACTGGAATATGCCAAATACAATACAAACTGTAAGATTACACTGTATACATTTTAAATGCAAATCAAAGCTTCATTTTTAGAAATCAGTATGGTAGTGGGCCAATAATGTAAGATGAATATTCTAAAAGGTAACAAAGAAATAAAAGGAATCTGTTCTAAAAATTAATGTTCACTACATCCAATCATAAAACAGAAATGCTGAAGAAACCTAAATGTTTCACTCTAATGAAATAATGATGTGTGTGTCGGTGTTTAAATATATAATGATATGTTGTTATATACTTATATAATTACAATATAGAATTCTATAAAACATGAAAATAAATGTGTGTACATATTGTATGTGCATAAACACACACATATAACATATATTCAGTTTTATCTTTAACAGTGAAAAGCAAATGTATTTTAGTTCCTTTTAGAAACTTCTAAAAGGAAACCCAATAAAATGCCTTTTCCATATAATGATAGGTATCTTTTTTTTTAATTTCCCAAACTGCCTTTATTATGAGTGTGCCTTTTTTTTAAATTAAAACCAGTTTTAAACAAAAGTTGCACCTCAAAACAGTAAATATTTTGAGTGTTTGAGTCATAAGATCAATTTCCAAGGAAAGATAGCAAGATAGACCAATATTCTAAAATCACAAAACTTAAGCACTTATTATCAACTGCAAAATGGTACATAGATTCCCAGGAATCAACATCAATTCTTTCAGACTTCAAAAACAGCAAGGCAGGGCTGTGAGGGTAGCTCGGTGGTAGAATTCTCACCTGCCATGTGGGAGACCTGGGTTCGATTTCTGGCCCATAAACTCTGCCCCCCGACCCTCCCCAGTCAACAAGTGGTGCTGCAACAACGGGATAGTCACATGGAAAAAGAATGAAATGTGACCCCATCATACAGGATATAAAAACCAAAACAAAAAAAACAACAAGTTCAAAAAAAAAAAAAGGAAGCAAATAAGTGTTTCATTCAATGACTGTTATTTCCTATCAGTACTGGGATTTGGCACGTATTCTTTCCCAAGTTCAGGTCTACCTCTGTGCTATTTAAATCAATAAACAACAATAACAAACAAGCAAAAAAGCAGTTCACACACACCTTCGGTCTTTTTCCAGTAGACTTTGACCTGCAGTTGGTTGTCCTGATAGAAAGGAGCTCCAATTTCTAGGAGCCGAGTGGGCCGTCGTTTCTGAAAAGGGGTCTGCACTGGAATCACACCTTTTCTAGTTTTCTCCAGGTGTTCTTCTACAACAAATACAAAGTACAGCAGCCTAAAGTACTTGTTAAAAAGATAACCAGAAATTCATCCCAGTGGTTTAAATTTCATTTTGTTATTATATCATATTTGGTGCCAGGGTTCAAAGTAAAATAAAACTACAGATTCTTTCATGTAATATCAATGACCCCCCGACTTCATAATATACTGGAATACCTAAAAATATACTACAAGCACCTCCTAGAATTCAAGTTGGGAGTCAAAGTATATTCACCACGCTTGAAATGTGCTCTAACTTAAGGAATAAATGGGATATCTGGGGAAAACATTTATCATTATAGAATTTTTTTTGTAGTTATGAAGGAGTTAATCAAAATAATATTAAAATACCATTTGATGAAAACAAAGACTTTCAAAGAAATGCCAGCATTACATATTAATTGTTGACTCAAGGCTCTACACAGAAATATGGTTCAACTTCATCAAATTAGTATGAAAGAAACAATGAAATATTTCTTTGGATCAGGCAAATTCAAGCTTTCATTCTTAAGTCATTTCTAATTGTGTCTCTATTTAGGGTCATTCTGCTCTAGTTGTAGTTTTCTTAGTAATTTACTGTTTTAACTTAGCTGAATCATCTCCTTCTTGAACCATGAATGAAACGAATTCCTAAAAGCAGCTGTGCTCCCTTGTACCTTTTTTTTAATCTTTAATTTTAAAAAAATTTTTTATTAATAAACCAATCAACATACAATATGAACATTCTTTTGTTTTCATCACATAATTGTATATTCATCATCATGATCATTTCTTAGAACATTTGCATCAATTCGGGAAAAGAAATAAAAAGTAAACAGAAAAAAAATTCATACATCCCATACCCCTTACCCCTCCCATTCACTGGTCACTAGCATTTCGATCTACTAAATGTATTTTGACATTTGTTCCCCCTATTTCCCTTGTACCTTTATATTTCTGATTCCTTTAGCTCAGAACACACCAGCACTAATTGTTTCTGCCAGGGGCAATCTCCCTTGTTCTTCAAAACTTCCCATAACCTCTAATAACACCTTCCTGTCTGAAAAATTAAAAAAAAAATCTTCCTCAATGTACCTGTGCTTCCCAGTTTAAAGCAGTTTTATTTTCTTTAATTTGCTGCTACAACTCAATCTTGAACTCACTGGTCAGTGAATCTTATCTTAATCTTCTTTCGATTTCCACTGCCTAGCAGTTACACTGACATGGAAGTTGCTTAATAAATATTAATTGTGTGAAACGAAACGAATAAATCTGTGAACTGATGAATAAATGAATGGCTCCACTGACATTGCCAAATATTTATCTGTGTGGCACTGGCCCCTCCCTGGGCTGCGCTCCCGGTCGCAGCAGCGGGATAAACCTCACTTTTCTGATTCCGGGTCTTGGTGTGGTTGGTGAACTTTGTCACTATTTTATATTTATACAGTCATCCTGTGACACAGTCAACTTTTTTGGTCAAGGGGCAGACAATAACTATTTCTGGCTCTGCACACCAGCCATATGTGCTCGCTCCCTGCTACCCCTGTGGGGGGAGCCTGAAAGCAGAAAAGCAGTCTGCAAATGAATGAGCAGAGCTAGGTCCTAATAAGATTTTGTTCACAAAAAGCAGGGGTTGGCCAGTTTGGCTTGCAGGCCACAGTTTGCCGACACTGAGGTGAAGGAATTAGTATACACATGCTAAAACAGAAAATATTAAGCAATGTGTCCAATTTCACACAATTCCAACAGGAGTAAAGTCGAGATTTTACCCCAGGGTTGTCTCAAGCCAAGCTTATGTCCTTCTATTCCAAGCAGCCGCCTCCTTAGAGAGTGACAACTTACAGGATTTAAAAATCAGGCTCTAGAAAATTCCCCACCCCACCCCCTCCCCCGGCCTCAAGTCTCTCCCTCACGTGGCAAACGGTTTTGGAAGCTGCATAATTAGAAATCCTGCCCTTGGGTTCAAGACTTTCCTGCTCTCTGAATTCCAAATAGGTGTGGGGGTTAGCCCAGGCTCTGCTGTTTTGATGATGTGAGGTATTACTGAAAGTTTTCCAATGAAGCTGTGTGGTTTCTCAGGTGAGAAATGGAGGGAGGGCACTCCCAGTATGGGGTGAGGCAGAATCAATGAAGGGAAGCTGGGGGAGCTAGAAGGAAACTCACATCAATTCTCTACTTTGCCTTACCCTGGCATGCCCGGGGAATCACTGACCCAGAGGATCTGAAAAAAGGCTGGGACACTTATTTTGGTCAGGTTTACATTTAGAATATTTTAATTTAAGGAGTTCAAATAAATGCTTGGGCAACTGAGACATGGACTAAGCTACTCCATGATGCACAGAGCCAAAGAAGCACAGCCTAGTAATAAGGTCAGAGCTAGGAAGGAGAAGAAGGGCTGTGGAGGAAGGAAGTCCCAGGACCCCTGCCCGAAAGCCATTTCTTGGTTGACACCACCAAGAATCCTCCTGATTAAACCCACAGCTTTTTTAAAACAACTAATTGAGGATTTCAGATTTTCACAAGCCTAGTTATGTCTCCAATTTCTTAAATCATCTGTGATATTGAGAAATCCCCAGGAGAGAACCAAGATGGAAGGGTAGAGAATGATGCTTAACCTCTACATGAATTTTGTCTTGCTACTCTCCTTTAAATCCTATATAAACTTTTATTTTTAATTATAATGTAAGAACATATTCTATATATTTAAAGATTCAATCATTGTGGCATTACTGAAATGACTCAAGAGCAGAAATACATCAACATGTTGTGTTCTAAGGGCAGATATAATGCAATTTCAAGATCTCCAAGAGTCCTGGAAGTCTGTGTCTGCTTCACAGACAGTCTCCTCTATTTTCAAGAGTAAGCCAAAATTAGATAGAAATCCTTTCTACCTATTCTGAAGAAGGAAAACATCTGATTTATGCTTTTTGAAAATCATGAGTTAAGAGAATCACATATCTATGTTAGTTTTTTCAAATGCCAAAATTCTGATTAATTTTCCAGTTTGAGAGGTTTGAAGTACTTTCTCTCCACTTTTTTTTGAGCTAGAAAAATATTCCTGTTCCACAAGGTGACAATAAAATATTCTGAATCCTGCACAAAAAAGCAAGCTATGTTTCTAGTAAAGCCAGCATTATGCATTTCTTATTTCAAGGGACCTTTTTATAAAACGGCATGACCATTCAGCCTTAGTTTGCGTAGGAATATTTCACATTAAAATAACTAGTAGCCTGCAGACTTTGAAAAATATAATTCAAAAAGTAATTTATACGATGACATTTAGTACTCTCCTTCCTATAAAATATAATTTCCCTTGTTTACACTAATAAAGCTGTAATTATTCTTTACACCTAGTTGGCTTCTGATGAAATATATGAGGCATATACTTGTGTTTATGAGATTATATATCAACACTGGGATGTAAAATCCTGACAAATATTAAGCTATAACTAGCATAATCTTTTCTAAGCCCATTTCCTTCTATAGGATTCCCTAAGACCCAACAGTAAGTGTGACCAAAGTGCTTTGCATTATTATTTCTTCTGTTATTTTTTTTTATTACTTTTCTGAAATCACTTGAGAGGAACCAGTTTATCCTTGGAATAAAGAGGTCTTTGATAGGTTAGCTATCATAAACCTTTGTCAAGTAAGACATTATTTCATTTTTAAAGATGTTAAGGAGTTTAACACTCAGAATCAGCCACCCAAAGAGGTAGTATCCTTTCTGTCAGATCTGAATATAAATTGTCTCAAAATAATTATTTGATTTAACTGCCATTCTTCTACAGTCTTCACAAGTGATTAGAAAAAATCTCTCCAGCAAAGAAAATTGATCTAGAATAATCGACCAAATAAAAAGATAATCTCTTAGAGGATTTGGTTATAACATACACATGGCTTATAAATGATAAGTAAGCTTGGTTGTAGGAAAATAAAACCAAAAACCATTCTTTCTCCTTTTCCTCAGTCCTCGCTATCACATCATATCAGTCAAATGAAACGTTTATAAAACTGGGAAGTGTGGTGAAGAGATGGTTGAATGGAGAGACATTTATGTTGAGCTGAGCTACTTTAATTCCTACTATGTTGCTAGAAGATTTGAGCAAGCTGAAGGCTTGACAAAAGCTATAGAACCTAGAGAAGAATTAAGGTGAAGGACAGAAGGCAGTAAGTGAAGACTGCCAGCTTGGAAGACTGGGTAGCTAGAAGTGACTTCAAGTGGAGATGTTGAGTGGGCAGAAACATATGACTCTGGAGTTCAGGGAGTGTCCAGGCTGGGAGGCCCAGGGGGTCTTTAGCACACGGATGATTGATCAATGCAGGTGAATGAATGAGCTCTGTGAAGAAGAGCTTACTTCTCACTGCTCCTTTCCTCCTCCCATGCCCAGCCCCCCTCCCCATGCCCTCACCCTCCCCTCGGCACTCACTCACGCACCACTGCATCTGGTGGAGGACACCGGGGCAGGGAGCCCACGATCACACACGCCACAGGACTCAACAAGGGACTGTCTCCCTTCCCCCCTGCCGTGTGTGCATGAGATACACTATTCTTTGTGCAATTATCTTGATGGGTTGATGTCCCAAATTCAACAGTAGGCATTTTTAAAGGCAGAAAGTGAATTATGTCTAGTGCTGGAAAAACACACATGTGCATATGTGTGTATATATATGCATGCATGCATGCATATGTGTGTATATAAAGTATATATTTAGCATATATATTAATATACTGCTCATGTTTATATATTATATTAATCGTGTTATATTAATTATCCCCAGTAATATATAATTACAATACATAGTAATGTTATAATAGCCATGTACATTCAGTATAAGGGATGAAATAAAAAAGAATGAAGTTACTAAAGACATAGCAATGTTTACCTGAGAACTTCATACAAAAAGCTATATTGTACCCACACTCATAAGAATGGTAGATTGCTTCAAACTCTTTCAATCTCCAAAGTGACTGTTTAGTTCTCAAAAACGTAGGAAGCTCTGTTTCTAGAACTTTTTGAAAGCATCATTTCAAAACAAGCCTGCTCATTTGGATGCAATTTTTTCCCAGGTGGTTGAAAATAATTATGAGCAGTAACTGTTTCTTACCTTTCCAAAGTTTAGGTAAGCTTTCTTTTTTATAGTCCATGGTTTACATTACATGTATTTTTGCCATATATCACCCTATTATTAGGATGCACATCTGTTCTAGTTCATGGAAGAACATTCTTATATACCTACTATTAACTACACTTACTGTCCACAACAGGACGCACTATATCATCTGGCTGTGAGTCCCATCTCTGGCTTTCCTTACGCACTCTTCCCCACTTGCCCCTGCCTGCTGCCAGGAGGAAGGCACATTCCAGCAGGCTCCACTCTTCTTCCTCAGGCTCTCTTATCTGCCCCAATTTCCTGACACCTGGCTGGAAGCTTCCACAGGCAGTTCTAACCAGTCTCCAATTTTTACAAAGCCAGAACACTGAAGTGGCTGGTTTCTTAGCTCACATGCAAGAGTCATATCAGACTCTCCTTTTGTTTTGCATAATTCATCACCGACATAGTTAAGAAAAATTGGAAATAAAGAAGACCAATACAGCAACGCTTTAGTGACTGCTCAACTAAGTGTTTGGTAGCTTTTCAAGCAGCAACTATGATCACTATGTACAGCAACAAAAAATTGAGGGTCATGTTGATAGGGAGGATAAAACAGTCATAAAACTGCACATGTTCTCTTAATAAAGCTTAATACCAAAATAATGAAAGTATTATTCATGAAAGAAGATAACTGATTAAGTTTCCATTCTGATATCAAACACTATGTGCACAATAGATTTAAAAATCATGATTAGATAGTAAAAGTACTTTATACACAGGAGCTGAAGGGACACAGTCACTTGTTTATTGGTTTGATGATTTACCATATAATGATTCCAAATGAGAAACTCCCTCTCATTTAGTCATGCCTAGATCTTATGGTGATGTGCTTTAGAGGCCAGGATTTATTTGAGAAGAATTATAAGGTCACTTACTATTATGGGCTGTTTGTGCGGACGTGAAATGAAGAGACACCTTTGCACTTTTCAGGCGTGTCTGTCCCCAGTAGGCAATGGCCTGCAACTCCACCAGGTAGCTGCTGTCTGGCTGAAGTCTCTCAAGAACCACAGAATTTTGAGACTAGGCGTGAAGAGAATATACAAGAATCCATTACAAACCTTCCACTCCTCTTGCCTTCCTTGAAAAAATTACATGACATTTCAAGGCACACCAACTTCTCTAGGTCTCCATCTGTGTATAGCTTTCTGAGATCAGAAAATTTTCTGTATCTTTAATATCTAAACACCTAGTTTTATTACTAATGAAAATAAATTTCCTAGATAGGCCAAACTGTATTTTCCTAATTATTCTCCTAATCCAGTTACTGGATCCTCTCAGGTGGCATGGAAATGACTAACCCTGGCCCTCCTCCCCTACATACATACCATCTTGCAAAGAACAGAGAGATGTTGACAATATATACACACTGGTTTAGTGTGCCACATTTTGTGTACCATGATGGTACCTGGAAGAAATTATGAATCAGCATTCTTCTATTACATGATATCTATTCTAAATAATCTATGAGTAGATTTTCAGCAGAAGTTATAAGACAAATCAACTTAACAAAATGCTTCAAGATTTATTTGTTGGCCATAGTTATTGTAATATCAAGCATTCACTCAATTTGCTGTGTGATTATGAGCAACATTAAAGAAAGCCAATAAAAATGACATAATTTCCCCCAAGTCTCAACTAAGCTCAATAAGCCTAGAGGCACATCCAAGTAGATACAGCTAATTAATGCTTGGAGGAACCCTGAAACAAGTCTCAGAACTCAGAAGCATCTTTTTAGAGTTGGCAAATATAAGTAGGATGGTGAGGTCCCTTACAGAAATAAGTAATGAAGGGAAATAAGACTGTTGGCTTAGAATTCAAAACATGCATCATTTGATGCTATCAAATGATACTGAGCCAAAAAACGACTTGTCTAAAATAGTCAAATTGATGGAATTAATAATTAAAATGCAAAAAAACATTCATGAAGCATTGTACAGGAAGGAGCCAGGAGTGCAAGCCTCCCAGCAAAGGGTACCCCAGTTTTCTGTGTAGAATGTACTACACTAAAAACACGATAGTCTCAAGTCATCACGCAGTGAATCACACAAGTAAAGCACTTGCTTCAATCCCAATTAGTATTCTAACTATAATGCAAGTCTTGAGTGATCTGTTTGCAGGGAGAAGACATGATTGTCACAAGCACTCCAGGACCAGAGGTGTGATGCTTACTGCAAACTAATAGAAAACACCATTAGATGCTTCAGGATAACTGATCAGAAACCAGCCTTCTTCTGCATAACTGATCAGAAACCAGCCTTCTTCTGCTCATCCGCTCTGGAAGGCAGACGTGTCTGCCAACCTGAGAGGAGGTCCCTTCTCCCAGGGGAGGCCCAGAAAACAGCCCTCGGCAGCCTGCCACCACACATCATGAGCGGAGTACTTTTTGCCTCATCATGAGCGCAGTACTTTTTGCCTCATCACGGATATTCTTCCGCTCTTAACAGGGGGATGTCTGCGGAAAGCAGCCACGCCCCTCTCTTTTAGTTAGGCTTTCTCATTATGTGACTGTGACTCACTCTCCCCAAAACTACTAACTTCAAATAATTAAAGTAAAATTCACTTCAGAAAGAGTATTTCCTAGAAAATTCCCCAACCCTTAAGTTACTGAGGAAATGAGAATGGTATCTTAAGAAATGGGAAGTCACCGATATCCGAGAAGAAGAGTCCAAGATTTCTCATGTTCTTTCTTCTTCTGATTCTCTAATCCTAACCTCAATTGCTCACACTTTTAACACTGAGAAGTGTAATGATTCGCACGACATATGGTTTGCTCTTGTGAATCAAAAATAAGTCACTCACTTCTAAAGACCTTAGGAGTTTTATTAGGGAATAGTCTTGATCCAGGCTTAGCCATGGAACTCATATCTTGATCCAGCTGCTTACTCATAGTGTATTTGGGAAGGCAGCACCATCAAACCCAGAACTCAGCACTAAAACACTTGTTTTGGTTGTTGTTTTTTTCTTTTTTTTTTTTTTTTGCATTTTCCATTCAATTATAAACAGAGAGAAATGATATTATTCTTTTCTGTTCATCACAATGTAAGTAATTTGGCAATTTATTACACAGCTTCTATCTAAAGGTTTGTGCCAGGGCTATGTTCAACATCTGCCCTAAAAAGCAGCATTTGCTCTGCCAGCCCCAGTAGCCTCATATTTGACAAAGTAGTTTATCTTGTTACAGGTTTAATCATGTTTTCTCCTGCATCTATTCTGACACCCCTACTAATGCAGAAAAAAAAAAAGGCTTCCAAAACCTGAGGAGGAAAAAATGTCAATTTAAATAATAGTATTTCATACACATAGTAAATTAAATACATGAAGTATCTGCAAATATTACAGGGCAGATGTATATACATTAAAGTGCATGTGGGGGAGAAAAAAAGGTGAATAAAATGCATGCAGGTTGTTAAAAAAGCAGAGTCATGGAAGTTAGCACTATTTGGTTCACACAGTTGGGATTCAGAGTATGAGATGCCCTCTGTCCTATATACTCAGAAAAGCAAATTATGTCCAACTGGACCAGCTATGTTAAAGCTCTATTGAAAACATCTGTAGCTAATTATTCTATGGGCCCTCAACAGAACTGGTTGAAAAATGCAAACACAGTCAATTTTCTTTTTCACCAGGATGCCAAGTAATTACCTAGACTCACTTTAGTGAGTCCAGCTTGGGCCAGATAATGATACATGTTGAATATCTGAAGTGCCCAAGGAAACCAAGATGTCCAGTTGCTTCGGCATCTTCTTAACTCAAACACAACATGCATATTTTCAATCCATTTACTTTGGATTCATTTTTATATAGGAAACATGGTCAGTGTTCCATGAACACATTTTCAGAGGAAAGACTGCTATAAATATGATGTGATAATGACTGGAATGTTTGGGGGAAGGACAGGAGGAGAAAAGAAGGCAAGTGTAAACTCTCATAAACTTTAAAATAAACTGTGAACTAAGAAAAAAAAAAAAGTCACTCAGAAAATAGTGACCCATGGGTTGTGCTCCTCTGTGTCTCCTAACAATTACAATTAAATTTTCTGTTGACATTTTATTTACCTAATGTATCTAAATGGAAATAAATTTCAAATTTTCCTACTAACCACTTGATGCTGTTTGGTCAGTAACAGTGTGTGTGTCCTTGGGGGGGGGTGTCAACATTTTAGCATGTCATATTTTGCTTTAGGGTCTTGCACTTCTGAAACTTTCTTCAAAATAAAAGATCTCTCTATAAGAAACTCTCTAAAAAATAAAACAGTTAAAAATCAGTGACGTGGCCTTTTTGAAAGATGGTATCTAACTCTAAATGGCCTAGATACTGAAAGCTTTACTGCAAAAAAATAATGCCTCATTTAAAAATATTTGTCTGTTTATGGAATTCAACTTTATGAATTAGGGGGAAAGGTGTTGATGTAAATGTTATAACAAGTTAAAGTAATGTGTACTAAAAGGAAGTCAAATAACTCGTATCTGTGTATTAAAACGTCACGTCATTCAAAATGTTCACCATACTAGAAATCTCACTGCAGAAATGGCTCAATAAAGATTTTATTACTTGGCCCCTAGGGAATACACTATTACAAATCCTTTTAATCAGTGAGAAAGCACAATGTCAAATATGCATTTTCTAAGCTGTTCCCCTTTCCGCTGTTCAGATTACAGATGGAAACACTCTGCAACAGAAAAGCCATGAATATTTCTTCTTCAATTTACAAGATCCTATTTTTAAAAGACCAAAGTCTAGGAACAGTTTGTATTATATCATTTTCAACTGCTAGGCAGTCAAGATGGAGGAAATTTAAATTGCTCCCGGCACTTCTAGAGGGGTGACTTGCCATATGGATGGTGAGGCGGCACAAGGAGGTAATACATCCATTTCACCTAAAATGCATAAGGCAAAACTGTGGGCACGCTCCTCCAGCCTCTGAAGGTACCTGAACCAAACTAAAGGGACAGAAACCTGCCCTCTTCCCGTCCCTCCCCTCACTCAGCTCACAACTCCACTTCTCAGTTCAGCTGCCTGGAGTGCAAATGACCCCAGCACCTGCAGCCCAGCTCGTCCTTCTCATTCCCACTTACCCCATCTGTTGTCTTTCTCCGCTTCTTTTTAGTTGGGACGAGTGACTTGCTGTTGACTGTCCAGCTCCAAAACACTCTGTAGTGGTGCACTGGGACATCCGGCTCCTCGGAGGGGTCCCAAACCAGCATCACGGTCACACTTCCATCGCTGCCGAGGGTGGAATTGGCAAGCCGGAGGTTGGCTGGGGCCGGGGGTGCAGATGGATCTGAAAGACAAGCCACACTCTCAACTGTCAAGGACAATAACAAAAGCGATGCTCTTGCTCAGGTAATCTCTGCTTGTCCAGCACTATGACTAACGTCAAGGCATGAGCCATTGCTCTTTATTTGTGGAAAAGCTGGAAACGAGCATGAAGTAAGCTCCCTTTTAAGCCTCAAATGAAAATATAGCCTACAAAAAAAAAAAGCAATTTTCTGGTTTAATTTGTAATCTTGAAGGATCCACCTAGGCTTTTTAACATCACTACAACCCAGGCAAATGTTCATTGTGCTGAAATGAACAACGTTCTACAAGGCATGGTAAAAACTGAATTTAGCTTAGCCAGTATGAAACAGGTAAACAAAGTTGAATTATCTTTGACAACTTTGAAGAGAAAAAAAGAAACGCAGGTTACACAAATAAGTGCCTTCTTCTTAGTGGCACACTTTTAATTCTTGCGTCAACTCAAAGCAACAGAAAAAAGATGAGAAAAAACCAACTGCATCATTTGTTGTCCACATTACAAACTGGATGACTTATGGATAACATCCATTTATGTAATTTCACCAATTCTATGTGTCTCATGAACCAAGGCCTTCACAGCTGTCAAGGGAGATTAAGTTTTGGAAGTATTACCCTACACTTCTTCATTTGTAGGCAACTGTGTTTAGGTGACTAAATATGTGCTAAGCTAGAGGCTCTTCATTTCCTTTTCTGTCATAAATTGAGCAAGTCTAGATGCCTCTCACCACAAATAATTTACTATGGTTTGTTTACAAGGCTTTTGTGCAGGAAAACACAGTCAATAATTTTAATGCCATCCTTATTGGAGGTGCAAAGATGTCTAACTGGATGTAAAATAATAAGACTGGAAGAAAATTATCCAAGTTTTTATTTTCAGGATAGTCTATGTTTTGGGGAATGACTGAAACATGAAATTATGCCAAGAAATCGTTCGTTTTTCTCTAAGAATAGAGACTGTTAAGTGATTAAGTTTCTTCATTTTTAAAAATGGGAAAATTTGGTAATCAGTATGAGGTAAAGGGCTAGTTCCAAGCATATCATGTAACTCTCTTAACCACAGGTTCTTAAGAAATTCCTTGGGGTTCCCAAGAATCACTGTGGGGTGGTGGTGGTGGAGGGGGAACCCTGATTCAGTGAGCCCTTGGTGGGGCCCAGGAATATAAATGTAAAACACACAGGTAGTTCTCACAGAGAAGATCAGGGGACCAGAGGGGAAAATGAGCCCTTCTGTGGACACGCAGTCACTGCTGTGGCTCTAGGAGTCGGCAGCACAGGGAGGCCCGGCTGGCAGCATCACAGGGCTGGCGGGCGTGGTGTGGTTCCCAATCTGATCGTCCAAATTGACGTCATTGCTTCCTTCCCCTTTCTTGAAACATCCTTTCCACTTGGCTGTCAGGATGCCATACTCTCTTGGCTTTCTCTTCCATTCCACCAGACGCCACTTTCCACTTTCCCTCTCCCCATCCTCCCACCTCTGAACAGAAGAATCTCCCAGGATCTCAACTGGGACCTCTCGTCTCACTGCACTCTCTCGAGGGATCGCATCCGGGCTGTCAGCATTAAAAACCATCTGTATACTGGCAACTCTTCAATTCACATCTTCAATGAGACTGCCGCTGGACTCAGACTCGTGTTCAAGTTCAGTGCCTTCCTGTTGGCTCCCCTTGGAGGGCTTACAGGCACCCCCAAACTACATCTTCCAAACTGAAATAATGTCCCTGCACCCACCACATTCATCCCAACTTCAGGAAACGGAAAGCTTGTCCTTCAGCTGCACAGCCCAAAACCTCAAATTCATACTGTTTTTTTCCTTTCTTAGCCCTTGTGCAAATCCCGTGAGCACTGGCTTAGGAACATATCCAGAATATATAATTGGCTTATTCCTACTCTCACCCTGGCTTAAGCCACCATGACCTCTCGGTGATTATTGCCAAGGCCTCCAAACAATCCTCACTACCCAGCACCATTCTTTCCTGGAGCATTTCCGCATCACATCACAACCAGAATGTTCTTAACTGCACAAACCAGATCAGGTGGCTCTTCTATGTGGAAGCTTTCCATCCCCCTCATGTCCTGCCCACGATGTCTCCCACACCACCTTCCCTTTCATTCTCGCTCTGTCTACATGCTCCAGCCACAGTGGTGTCCAGGCTATTCCTCGGTCAAGAAACCCACAGTGCGAGCTGGGGCTTTGGCACTGGCTTTGCCTGACACTCTCTCTCCAGCTCCAACTCCACGCTGGCTCCTTACCCACTCGCAATCTCAGTTCAAATCACACTGTTCAAAATAGTCACATGCCTGTTTTCCCACCCCACCTCAAGGTCTCACCATGACTTTCTCTTGCTTTATTATCTCTCCATAGCTGTTACCTTCCAAATCACTTATGATATATTCTAGTTGTCATATATTCTAGTTGTCATAATGACATATTCGAGTTGTCAGTCACCCCTTTCTATAATGAAAGCTCCACGAGGGAAGAAATTTTTATCTGCTTTATTCACTGCTGTTCCCCCAGAGTAGACGACAGCACTTAGCACATAGTACGTGCTCAGTAACCTCCGGCTAAAGGCATAAGTGAATGTACTACAAGCTTTTTTCCTAAGTGACCACTATGATTTTTGAGGTGATTTTCAGTCATAACTTTTAACCTCGTCAATTCAGAGAGTTAAATCAAAAGAAAATCATAATATGAACTGAAAAAGCACAGGAGTTTGAAAGAGAACCAAAACATCACTGACATACTGTTTGAACGGGCTTGAAAATTTTAGGTTGCATATATGTTATTAGAATAAAAATTTTATTTTTTATTCTATTGGACCAAACAACACAAATGGTGAAGCTTAATGGAAACTATGGACTACAGTTAATAGCTTAATTACAATAATATCATTTCATCAATCATAAAACAGTACGACACTAATGCAAAGTATTGATAAGGAAAACTGTGTGCATGACGGAAAACTGAAATTTTCTGTATGATTTTTCTATAAACCCACATTGTCTCTAATTTAAATTTTAAAAAGGAAAAAAAAGGTCTAAACTTTTCTGAGAGCAAAGTGTGTTTGCAAATGAATCATTACTCCAAGGCAGACGATACATAACAACATGCAAAGATAACAGCAGCCGTTTATATTCTCAACGATACATCTGGCTGCCTAGGTGCTGGAAATAAATTATCACAGCTAGTGTAGGTTCATAAGCAAGATCTCCATCTCATTTCTTCTGCTAACGGGAGTTCACCAATTAAGAAAGTCAACCAGAACAAAGTAATTCATCATCGCCCTTCATCAACTTCATTCATTGAAGCATTTTTCACTGCCCTGGAAAAAGTTCTCATATCCGAGACATGATCACAATAAACCCACATAAAATTGTCTACTTGGGAAAAAGAAAACAAGGCATAAGTAAATGTTTTCAGAAATATGAATTAATATTTGCTCTATGCTTTCTTGTCTTTGAAACTAAGGCCCCTTTTGACTATTTCAACACCAAGATGGAGAGCTTACATGACTACTCCCAAGTACTTTCTCTCCAAAAATAATCACCATTACATCATGAAGCAAAGGGAAAATGCAGAGCTCAGCCTTTGTTGCCTCAATCCTCCTCCTTAAAGCAGCCAGGGGTTCCTCATTTCCGCAGGGCTTCCGGGAGAATGGATCCATCCCACTTATCTAACCAGAAGGTTTTCATTCAGTCTTAATGCGTTTCCATATTCCTTGTGAAATGAATGTGAAATGGCTCCCTCCATTATGCAATGCAGTACTTTTCTTCTTTTGAGTTACACAAAATCCTTTCTGTCAGTTTACATGATGTTTCAATTGTACTAGAATGTTGAAACGCAGTTGGAAGTTCACAGGTGATAGGTAAGGAGGCTGCGACTTACTCATTTCACCCATTGCTTTTCCTGGCGAGGGTGCTACAGTCTGAGGGGCAAAGTGACCTGTCCAAGGCCATGTTGCTGCCAGCTGCCCCCACCTGGTGCAGAAGAAAGGGGGAGGGAGGCGCCAACAGCTCCCAACTCCACAGGCCCCATGCTGGACATGGGCCATATTTCATCATAGCAAGGGCGGGCCTGGGTCCCAACAGGCTGTAAGAGTTTAAAAGCCTTTTATGGCTAAGAAAGATTATCATGACAGTCTGGTACCAGGGTCACCAACATTTTCTGTAGGGCATCAGTATGAACATTTTGGGCTTTGGGGCCTGTGATCTCCGAGGCATAGCTGGGCGTGGCCGCTGGCATGCGGACAGGGCCACCTGGGAACAGACGAGTGGGGCTCGGTTCCGAAACAGCTTTAGGTACCGCACAGGCAGCAGGTGGAATTCGGCTGGCAGTCCGCAGTCTGTCCATTCCTGATTTAATGTTTCAAAAGCAGTGATACCATTAGTTTTATGAATCTTCATCTGAGCACTAAGTTTATTTCAAATTTTTATAAACATCTGATTTATAAAAGCAGCGTCGGGCCTGCAGAGGTGGGGGCTGTTGGTGCCTCCCTCCCCCTTTCTCCTGCACCAAGCGGGGGCAGCTGGCAGCAACACAGCCTTGGGCAGGTCGCTCTGTTGATTAAATGTTGGCACACTGCTCCCATTTTACAGAGCAGGATACTGAGGATCAAGTTATTCAAGAGCATAAGGGAAGGAGGATCAGATTCACCCCAGGACTACTGGGTTCCCAGATCAGTGCTCTCCCTGTCCTCCCTGCGAGTCATATATCCAGAGCATATTCTCCCCCAGCTTACTTCATTAACTGCTTCATTCCAATCCCTCTTAAAACCTTCCCAATTATCTATAGAAACACGTTTCAGACAACAGAAACCAAGCACACGTTCTTTCAAAGACAACTAAAATGGTAAGGCTATATTAGGTCCCTCTATTTAGATACAATTTATGAGATTTCCAGTGCAAAACACATTGAATATTTACTATGTAAATCCAAACTGAACCTTGGAGAAATAGTTCCTTTTGTTTACAATCACACGTGATGCTTTCAGCAAAGAAAAATGGAACAGTTAGGTTTCAGAAAGACAGATTTCAGGTTTCATCATGACCTTTTGTGGTAATGCCACAGTGAGAAAATGGCTCGTGGGAAGGTTTGGCACAATAGAATGTCTTTGAGGCACCAGTGGGTAAAGTGACAAACAAAGTCACTCATCACCACTGGAGAAATAGCAGTCTATTATTACCCTGATGAGAAATCTCATGGGAAAGGAGGACTTCTGCCTGTCCCGGGAGAAATCCCATCATTTCTTGGGAGCCAGGCTCTTCCAAGTTCCAGATAAGGCTGTTTATTAAATACAGAAATCCATCCCCTGTGCATTAAAAGGACAACTAAGCAGTATGTAAAGGGCTATCAAGATAGCAAGGAAATAATCATACAGCCATATATGCTTACAAATAAAAACGCACAACATATATTTCAAAAAGATGAATGTCGATTTTACTTGAGTACCACAGATGACGTCTGCGGATCAAATATCCCACAGAAATGCAGGATGGGGATAATGCTTAAGCTATTTTACTGTAATCACGTGCAAGGTTTTTCTTAAGGAATGATATAACTATGTCACAAGTTCTCCTGTTAAATACAACACTGGCTTTAATATTTAAGTCTTTTTGCTTTTTCTTTCCAGACTCAGCAGTTGGGATAGTTTTTCTTCTCCCGTTAAAAAGAAAAACTGCCTTGCAGTATAACGAGGCACATGGCAGTTAGTGAGTCTCTGAAAAGCTGCTGAAGCTGCACTGGAGGCAGATTCCGACTACTAAGTAGTTTGAAGCCCTGTGCACCGGCAAACCATGCCTGCTAGAAAGGGCATACACAGTGCAGTTATGGAACAGCAGGAAAAGCCCTGGGTCCCCATGGAGCCACAGGGAACTTTATTACACACCAGCGATGTCTGCTCCAGATTCACTCACACACCCTGGTGTATGCAGGAAATAACAGCCACAGCTACACTTATATGCTATGAAAACATTGTCTGCTTTCTTTCCTTCTGCAGTGTACTTGATACACATGGGGAAATAAGGAGACTAAGATGGCCGAAAACTAGATTTGGAGGGAAATGAATATATTAACAAAAAAGATGATAAATGTGATTCATGATAAGATATGTTGGATTTAAAATGTTCCTTTAAAAATCACGGTATTTTATGATGCTAAATTGATATTGACTCATTTAAAAAATGTGAAATGTTTGCCTGCCTTTGTCAAAATGCCAATAAAAAAGGATTCTGATTTGCCTCCTTACGGTCACAAAACTGGGACTCTTCAATCTTTTATACCCATATTAACACATAGAAGTGGTCGTGTAAACAAGAAGCAAACACTTTATTTCCAAAATTCAGCAAACTTGTAAATCATATCTTGTAATAGGTAGTAGCTACTTAGCAACAGATATTTTTAAAACTGAGCATGTGTATGAGCTATGTTCAAAAGGAAACCATCAGCACTACCACAGTACAGCAGAGATAAATAATGGGGTGAGGGACAAGAGTTAAGAGAGGAGGTTTAGATCTCTTATATGGTGAGTTGTGTTTATTGGTTTTCTGTCTCTTAGAAATAATCAAATTATCTAAAATTGAGAATGTTGATGGACTTTGGACTTTGGGCCTTCTATATGATGCCCAATGAATGCAAGTGGCTGAAGGAAGCACTGAAGGAGAAGCAGATTGGCAAACAATGGTATATACTTATGAATGAAGGCTGTGCTGCTAAAAAGGAACAATGTCATGAGGCATGTAACGATGTGAATGAACATGGGGGACATTTGGCGAGACAAAATAAGTCAAAAACAAAAGAACAAAAATGGTATGGTCACCTTCGGAAGATGCGTATAAGAAAACAGGGGCCTAGACTATAAGCTTTTAGAGCAGACACAGTTAAGTCCAGAGTGGTGATTATTTCTGGATTCTGAGAGGCTGTTTTATATATAGAACCTGATATTTAGAGATAAGAATGAAGCCAAACAGGTTGGGGTTAAAGTAATTCAGAACATAGGGGTAAGGAAGACAGAGTCTGTATTTTAGAACCACACATACTCTTTGAGAACAATGGAAGAAAGGTTTATTTGATCTGGAACTGAAATTTTCTGTAATGCATAATCTAATTCAACCTATCTGTATAGCTAATTTGAACAAGTGAAACACAGAGCATAGAATGAGAAAGAGGTCCTTTAATCTTGTATAGATTATTGTAATGCCTGGAAACATCCTAGATAATCAAAAACTATTGGCAAAGTCCCTTGAGGGAGGGGAGAAAGAATATGGAACTATTAAATCTTACCATCAGGGAATCCCCTGATACTGTGTCAAACTTTAGGGACACCCAAATCAACAGGCCATGCCCTCAATCATGAGGCTTACTCTTGTGAAGCTTATGTAGGTAGCGGAGAAGCTTAGAATACTACAGGCATGCCTAAGAGTTACTTCTGGAGGACCTCTGTTGTGGCTCAGATATGACTTCAGTCTCTCTAAGCCCAACTCTGTAAGTGAAATCACTGCCCTCCCCTCTATGTGGAACATGACATCCAGGGGTGAAAGTCTTCCTGGAGACATGGGAGATGACTCCCAGGGATGAATCCAGACCTGGCACCGTGGGATCAACAATACATCCTGACCAAATGGGGGAAAAGAAGTGTAATTAATAAAGTATCAGTGGTAGAGAGTTCAAATAGAGTCGAGAGGCTACTCTGGAGGTTGATCTTATGCAAGCTTCAGGTAGACCTTGCTACCTATCATAACCTGCCAACCCCCAACCAGGACCATTCCAGCCAATCCTAAAGAACACCTAGGAAAATATATAAAGATTCCCCAAGGGTTCCATGCACTAGAGTAAGTTTCCAGAAACCTACAACCTCCAGATGGGTCCCTGGTCCAGAAATGTCCTGAAACCTAGAGGGCCCAGCCTCTCCAGAACATCAGATAGTTCCATATCCCTACCCCAATTTACCGACAGCCCCTTCCAACATGAAAAAGTTAGAATGGGCATAGACAAAACAACCCCAATGAGAGGTATGGAAAGATCAAAGGTGATGGTGGAATTATACAGAGAAGGTAGGACTTAACAAATGAATATGAATGCTGAATCATTAAATTGATATTTCTTTTAGTCTCCAGCATTTTAGAGTAGCTAGGAGCAAAAACCTAAAATTGTGAAATTGTAACCCATGTCAAAGCCTCAAATATGTTCTACAACTAATTGTGGTGCGGTGCTTTGAAATTTATAGCTTCTTTTGTATGTGTGTTATTGTTCACAAAAAAAGAAGGTAAAAAAGTCGATTGTGATGATAAAAAGCATTTAAGCCCTCTAGCCTCCTATGTTTTGGAGCAGCTAGAAGGAAAAATCTGAGAGAATCATATGGTAGCCAAATGACAAACTCTGGGATCAATCATGTAACCACTTTTTGAAGAGTGTTTTGAAAACCACTGCTTTTTTATTTCTTTGTTTTGTATATATGTTATACTATACAATAAAAAAGTTTGAAAAAAACAACAACATAGGACTGCACAAAAAAAAATAAGAAGAATTAGATTTAGAACCACTCAAAAAACTCAGCTCAATTTAAAAAAAAAGTCGATTGTGACGATAAAAAATATTTAAGCCCTCTAGCTTCCTATATTCTGGACTAGCTAGAGGAAAAAAACCTGAGAGGATCGGATGGTAGCCCATGACAAACTCTGGGATCTGTCCTGTAACTACTTGTTGAAGAGTGCTTTGAAAACTATTGCTTTTGCATTTCTTTGCTTTGTATATGTTATACTATACAAAAAAAAAGTTAAAATAAACAAAAAACTGAGCATGTGCTCTTGATATATTTATCAATATATATATATATCAAACAGCTGACAAAGATAAACAAGTACAAGTAGGAATCCAAAAAGTATTTTCCTTTTTTTTTTTTTTTTTTTTTTTTACATGGGCAGGCACCAGGAAACGAACCCGAACCCGGGTCCTCGGGCATGGCAGGCAAGCACTCTTACCTGCTGAGCCACCATGGCCTGCCCTATTTTCCTATTTTTAAAACTGTCACTCCAAATTGTAAATTTGCAAGGTTTTTTCTTTCCTTTAGTTAGAAATCCATGGTTTGCTTGTTTAAAGAAGTGGACGATAATGTCAAATTTGCCCACAGCCGGAGGTGGGTGGGTGGTACCAGGGGACAGGAGAAAGAGGAACCTGGAAAAGCTTGCCTGCCCCGTTACTCCTTCTGTGCAATGAAGGAAGCCAACCAGGGATATTCAGTAATGTGAGGATTCCTTGCATGACTGCCAAACTTTACCCATGAAGTTATTTACATGTTTATATTAAAGCCTGATTCAAGATGCGTGAGATAGGCGCCGCAGTTGAAATCACGTGGATATTGAGATTAAAACAGCAGGAAAGTGGATGTTCCAAGGGCCCACCCCACATATCCTCATAAGTGACCCTTCCAGGCATCTTGGCTCAACCTCAGTGCTGCTCTCGCACCTCCTGGCCCGAGGCTGGGCCCCACAGTCAGCTCTGCAGGTCACTGTGCACGGGAGTAGCACCCACAGGAGGCACAGGTGGTTGTCCCGGCACCGCGTGGCCTCTCTCTGCCCTGCTGGGAGCCACACTGCCACGCTGGGTGTCCCCACAGGCTCCTGGGGGGCCCGGGGGTGGCACACTAGATGCCCACTGGGTAACCAGCACACTAGCACCCTGGGGTCATCTCCCTTCTCTCCCCGGCCTCACTGCCCTCTCACCTGCCCTGATTCCTGGCGCACCTCCCAGATACACAGGTCAGCCTCGGGGGGAGAACCAGCTGCTGTTGTCAACAGTCACATTCTAAAGCGCTGTGAGTCAACATAATATGGACTGCGTTTTGACAGTTCACACTGTTTGTTCCAAATGGAGCAGGAGAGGAAGCTCAGTGGACCTTCGGACCTGGCGGCGTGCTCGGCCCGAAAGGCCCTTCACCGAGACATCTGCCAAGGCAACATCACTGGCACAGACTGCCGTGTCCACTTTCTAAATAAAGACCCAGCAGGCAGAAAGGGATCTTAGATATTAGGCAATGAATTAATTTTTATTTAATTTTCAGTTTTAAATTTGAAGCCAGTTTTCCTCCCCAAGTAGCAAGGGGAAAGATAGTAGAGGGAGCTAAAAGAAGCACATGTAGAAATTATCGCAATCTCTATTTTAGCCTGTCTGCTTCCAGCCAAACTACTGGTATTACCCATTCTATAATCATGAATATCTCCTGGGGGAAGCAGGGGTTAGCAATAAAAATATCCAAAAATGGCATTTAGCAGGGAACGAAAAGCTTAAGATTTTATATAAAAATAGGTATTCCAAGGGTTTAGGATTAAGTTATGGAAAAATAAATGAGGTTAAGAGAAATTAACTCAACAATAGTCAATCTATTCTGGTAAACCACAAAAGTAATTCTGTATTTAAAACTCAACCTTAAGGTAGATAACAACAAAAAGCTTGGCTTTTCCGTGAGAATCAGAATCAGAGCCCATGACCACCAGGTGTTTGGGCCTAATAAAATGAAATCTACTTTGTTATTATTTGTCCTTTTATATTTCTTTTTATTTTCATTTTCAGAGGTGTTCACGGTAGATGGAAGAATTTCCTTCCCCTTTTCCTTGACCCAGCTTTCAATTATGAAGGCTGGCTTGCTGCAACCCAAATACACTAGATAAGTGCTTACCCTGTCCATGGGCTATTATGCAGGAAGCAGTAATTCTTTCTTTAAGCCGTCTTAAACCACTAGAACACTTCAAACTGGTGAAGTTTCAGTTCTGGTGCATACAGAAATAAAAGGCCTTTTATTGAATGAAAACGCACCATTCTTTGAAGCAGTGCAGGCACCATTAAATGTTTGTACTAGTTTCTGCTTTTACAACTACGTCCAAAATTTACACTTCCATACATCTCATTTTGAGAAGCCTTCCATATTTTAGTTCTCTTACTCTTGCAAATCAAAACAAACAAACAAACAAAACACCTGTACAGAACTCAAAATAGATTCTATGTTTTCAGGGAAGACGTATAATAGAATGATGGAAGTTTCACAGATCAGATAAATGAAGGATGACTCAGAGCCTCAGGATATGTCTAAAGGATTTCTTAACTGCTTAGAAGACAGTGATGCCTTTCCCCTCTCAGTCAATCTCATCAAGAGTTGAAGAGTTCTTTACTGAGAAAGAAAGCTTGTACAGGTTTATTAATATGTAACATGCAAAACACAAAATTCCCTCATTTTAAGTGTATCATTTAATAACCTTAATAAATTTACTCAGTTTGAGAAGGTTTCTACCACCCTTCTAAGATCGTCAGAATTTACTGGGAAAATTTAAAGGTAGAAATAAAGTTTAGCTTGGTGTCCTTTGCTTCTCCCTTTATTATCCAATTTTCTCAACTTCAGCCCTATCAGAAGGACCAGTAGGTGTGTTTTAGGCCCTTTCCCGTCTGTTTGCAGAAAAGGGCCTAAAATACAGAAATCTCAAGGACCTGAAAGTGATTACTTCCTTTCTAGGGGATTCTCAAAGAAACAGAATAGCTTCCCCTTGAACCTTTCCTTCCTTCCAGCATCTCCATTTCAGCCATCAGCAATTACCACAACTCACAGTATAGGAACACTGGAATCATTCTTGACTCCTGTCAATTCCTATACCCCATCAGGAAATCCTATCAGATTTACCTTTTGAAGTACATGGAGAATCAGTTCACTTCTGGCTTTTTCCAACTGACCATTATCTCTCACCAAGAATGTTGTATTAGTTTCCTAACGGCCCCCCTGCTGCTAACTCCTCTCCTAATACTCTATCCTCAACACGGTGGCCTTCATGATCTACTAAACCCTACGTCACATCATGCCAGTTCTTTCCTCAGCAGCTCCCTGTGCCTTTCGCTACCCAATTTTTAGTAAAAAAAAAAAAAAAAACCTTCAAAAAGGGGCAGGCCACGGTGGCTCAGCAGGCAAGAATGCTTGCCTGCCATGCCTGAGGACCCGGGTTCGATGGTGCCTGTCCATGTAAAAAAAAAAAATTCAAAAAAGGCATATAAAAGCCATACTCTTTACAATGGCTGTACAGGACCAAACAAACCTACCTCCTTCCTCCCTCTCAGGCATCATCTTCTCCTACAGCAGACTCACTTTGTCTCAGGACCTTTGTACTTACTGTTTCCTGGGCCTGGCAAGCTCTTCCCTCAGATGGCTGCAAGGCTGGCACCTTCATCTCCTTTGTACAACCATATCTTCCTCAGAGAAACCTTCTTTGGCTCCACTCCCTAAAACTGTAAACACCCCATATCTATGGTATTTTAGTCTTTGTTTCTCTTTGAACATTATCACTATCTTTTCTACTGTACTATTTTATTTATTAATCTTGATAATTAATTTCTTCCCACTCCCTGTGTGTGTGTGTGTGTGTGTGTGTGTGTGTGTGTGTGTGTGTGTGTGTGTGTGTGTTCCACAAGAGCAGCTTTATTTTCTGTGGGCTAACTTCTTATCCCCAATGCCTACAAAATGGCCTGACTCAGCATAGGTGCTCAACAAATATTTGCTCAGTAAGAGAAGGAACAAATGCCTTGGGTAACTAAAATCAGGGGATACAGTTCTTATTTTAAGCTATTAAGGTGCTCAGATGGGGAAAGATTGGGAGGGCAAGACCTTACTACTTCTCCAGAAGCCAGACCACCTAGACCCAGCCCTCAGGACTTAAAAAGCACCGCTGCCCAGATCCTAGGAATCTGGTGACAGCAGGGCTTCAGAAATGCCACCTTCTCACCTTTACCCAGCAAGATGCAACACTGCTCTTAAAAGAATTCGACATCTGTTTCTGAAGGTCAGCAACCATTTCTGTCTGACATCTGAATTTGTGAACTTCTTCTGAGATTGCCTTCCCTGATTGTGTGGACAACTGAACAGATGGTAACATGCTTTGACAACCACATGTCTGGATTACATTTGGACCATGAAACTGAAAGTGAACAGTTCTCTAACTTGCTTCTCATCCTAATCCATGACCAATATTTTGTTTAACATGTCTCCCTAAAAATTATCTGACCAGAAGGAGACCCAATCTTAAGACAAAGTTAGATGGTTTTACTGATAACTTTACTTTAAAGCTTACTTAGCGTATTCACATATTCTGAAAAAACACTCTGTTTCCTTTTTTAAGAATTGTTTTTTAAAAGACAGTTAAAATTTCACAACATACGCTACAATAAAATCTAATTATTAGATTATTTTGATGGCATGTTTTGGCCTTGAGCCTCATAACTCTGGAGACCACATGGGAGCTAAACTACATTGTGAGAAATGGACAGACCATCTGAGACATGGAAGTTTCCCTAGCCATGGAACAGAAATTTCAATTCAGAGTTGCAAGTTAAAACCTTCCCATAATGGAAGACCCATGATTAATGATACAAGTTTTACATCATTCATTAATATCACAATGTATTTTGTTAAAAATAAATTTAAATTAGCTTCCACGAAAGAGGATAACTAACTGCTGATTAGTAAGTCAATGGCTTGACTAACACATCTTTATGAAACTGGATTTCTATGATTAGCCAAGCAAATCTCTAGTTAATTTAGAAAGGACACAGACACAGAGACATATTCAGAGAAATAAATACGAAGATATTGTTAGTATCTGGCCAAAGTATGTCCTTCAATGGCCAGGGACTATGCATGTTAACCATTAATGGGACAGAGAATTAAGCTGGCGTCGCAGAGTTTTTGAAATAATAATGGAATAGGAACTAAAACCTACAGCAATGATGAAGTGATTTGGAGGGGGTTAAATTCTGGATGCTATGAAACAAAAGTAGGAGATTAAGTCATACTAAATATAGTAAGCATTTTAAGAACAACAACATGGATGAAAGGAGTGAAAATGAAACTTTTCTCCTAAAAATTAATTGAACGGTGGTTGACATAGAGTATCTTGAGGGAACAATTCCCTAGATGTTGATACTGGAAAATTCCTACTTTAAGGTTTAGGAAAGCCCACCATTTGCAATTTTTTGAAGATAAAAGCCTAAATAATGCCCTTTACCATAAATTAACACAATAACTTCAAACTTATCTGGGTCCATTCACTGGGAACAGCCTAGTTACCTGTTGGCCAACAACAAATAAGAACTTAGAGAGATGGTGACTGCATTCCACAGATGCCCAGGTGGAAGGTGAGGGCCTGGGGGGAGGGAGAGAGACTGACCTCTGGAGGAACGGAAGTGTTTGCTGGGGGCAGTGAAACCTCGTGTCCCGTGCACATTGACGGCAGCCACTCGGAACTGGTACCACCTGCTGGGTCTGATGTCCATCAGTTGAAGCCGCTCATCTGTGGTCTGAGGGGAAATATCACAGAGCAGAGAGAGTCCTTTAATTCTGACATGTCAAGTGAGTCTGCTTTAAAAAAAATACACTAACTCATCAGCCAGCTCAACTCAGCCTTCACATTCTTCTGCTGGGTAACTGTAGCTAGGCATGCTCAATTACAAGAAAATGTGCTGGGGATCGAGGAAGTTCTAGGAAGGTGAAACTTGTAAGGAAAATTTCAATCACTTAACTTAGTGTTTAGATATTTCACCCCAGAGTTAAACAACTCTGGAAGTCAAAGTCTTATGAAAAATGCTTCAGCTAGTTTTAAACCTGGTGATGCAATACTAGCTTTTGAGGGATTTATTCAATAAAGAATATACATTAAAAAAAAAAACAGTAAGAAAAAAAAAGGGACAGTATAACAGTGGCTCAGTGGTAGAATTCTCACTTGCCATGCCAGAAACCTGGGTTCAATTCCCAGAACCTGCCCATGCAAAAAAAAAAAAAGTAAGCTAGCCATTACATTATAGACAAGAAATGAAAGCCTTGTTAAATTTTAGAAGGAAAATGCTTCTTTAACTTGCATGACAAATATAATTTGGAAAGTAGGTATGAGAATGTACACAGTTGAAGAATGCTAATAATTTCTAGGGAGAAAATTGTTAACCAAGGCATTAAAAAAAAAAAAACTGAATATATCATACAACATCTGCAAAGATCCATTTCTGGCCTAGAGGGAAGGATGTGTTAAGATATATCTATCCAAGGAAGAGAAGTAGACACTGGGGAAGCTCAATGCACCTGCTATCTCTACTGCTACAGTCTCAAGATATCAGATAACTTTAATGATTATTCCCTCATTTATCAACCTTAGGAATAATACCAGCATTAAGCCATGTTCTAAATTTTGTTTTCATTCATCATTCTTAAAACCTTTCCTAGAATTCCAAAGCTTAAATACCAGTCATCCATATCTTCATTTATGCCTAGTGCTGGGTCAAACTTGGCTCTCAGTGGATGAAAATGACAAAAGAGAATAGAACGTGAACCCTTCCAAACCTCAGTCTAAACTAACGTATTGAGAAGAATCATCACATTTATTTCAACAGTTCAAAGAAGCTAACCAACTTCAAGATCAAAGGAAGAATATGCATTCTTAAATGTTCCTTTCTGTCTAATTTGGCAGAATCTGAGACAATTCTTTTACTGACTAAACCATGTAAAGCTTTGCTTGTGAATTAAAAAAACTGAAGTCAGTATGCTATCCTGAGATAGGGAAGTATTTCTGGCCTTAACTAGGGAAAATCACCACCACCTCAGCCCCTCGCTGCCACCGTCACTATCACTGTCATCATCATCATCAAATCCTTTCTCACCACTCTCAAAAAAGAAGGAAGATATGACCTTGTCAATTAGTTTTATAAACTTTCGAATAATTTTGAAAATTTACAAACAAAACTGGGCCACTGTCTAAGGGAGAATACCATGTGTGGTAGTTAGACTCAGCTGTCAACTTGGCCAGGTGAAGGCACCTAGTTCTGCTGCTGTGGCCATGAGCCAATGGCATGTGAACCTCATCTGTTGCTGATTACATCTGCAGTCGGCTAGGAGGCATGTCTACTTCAATGAATGATGTTTGATTTAATTGGCTGGGGCTTAAATGAGAACTCAACATAGCACAGCCCAAGCAGCTCAGCCCAGGACTTTGGAGATGCAGAAAGAAATCACCTGGGAAAAGTTGTTGGAACCAGAGGCCTGGAGAGAAGGCCAGCAGAGATCACCCTGTGCCTTCTCACGTAAGCAAGAAGCTCAGTTGAAAGTAAGTTGCCTTTTCTCTGAAGAACTAATGAAATAAATCCCCTTTTATTAAAAGCCAATCCATCTCTGGTGTGTTGCATTCCAGCAGCTAGCAAACTACACCACCATGTAAACCAAACTGAATTTTATGTACTCTTTATGTAGCTTTGTATTTCATTAAAACAAATTCCTTTTTTAAAAAATAGATATAAAGCAGAATTATAATTTCAAGACACTAAATTTATTTAACAATTTTTTTTTTCTAATTAAAATGTTTCTTTTACATCAAACTTCTCACTTCATGTTGTGGCCTTAAATTATTTTAGTGATTTCCCCCTTTGAGAGATCCCTAGTAGGGAAGAAAACAAATTCCTCCTCCAAACTCTTAACACTGAAATGCATTTTTACTGGGAGAAGAAAAGGAGTCCATTCCTTGGAGAAAAATGATCTGATCAACCTAAGCTGAGAGTTTGTCCTTACAGACACGAATGAGAAGACATTTTAGTTGTAGAAAAGCATGAAGCAATTTCACATTGCGAGTTTATTCTTTTCCTTCAGCCATGTGTTTTCTTGCAGTTGGTAGTCTATTAACAGCCCTTAGGAAGAAAGAAAATATTTTGCTTTCCTCATCTACGTGGCAGAGGAGGAGGAAGCACTGCTAAGATAAACTCTGGGCGAGAGGCCATCCAGGTGGTATATCAGTTTTTAAGTTGACTAAGATGAAGAAGAAAGCACTTAGTGAAGATTTATGAGCTGTTGGCTGCTTCCCACTAAGCAGTTTTGAGATCTGAATCTCACTCTGGGCTACTAAGGCCCTGGGTATAATAAAGGCTTAAATGTAAAAGAAAGAGGAAAGAAGTCATTTAGATGATTTGATATCAAATTAACTAGCCCTGGCAGTGTTGCATTTCAACCTTATTCAGGTTGGTTTTGAGTTTACCTGAAGGAAATGTATTTCTTGGAGAAAATAAATGTGCACAGGAAGATTGGAAAATTATCTCCCTTCCACACATACTTTGAGCATATTTAAGCCAAAAGCCACGTTTCTGGGTGTACTGGATTCTATCTAGGGAACTCCTGCTCTCTTTTGTTGACATGGCATATCAATATTTCCACATTTCATTGACTGATTTCTATAGCAAGACTTTTGACTGAGGTGAATTTAATTTTATGTGCGTAATAAACATTACCTCAAAGGAAAAGAAAAGTCAATGTTTCACTGACCTGGGCCACCGTCTGCCAATGTGTGGCATCATCCTCGCTAGGATGGATTCCATAATTCCATCTTCTTTGTACCACATAGATCACAGGCTCAATTGAAATATTGAATTTCGAGGACCACTTAATCTCCAGCTGTCCTGACTGCAGTTCTGTAAACCGTAACTCTTTCCTGGGCTTCAGAGGGACACCTGAAACAGAACCACACCAGCTAAAACAATCTGTGTGTGACTTCAACTGATGTGAGAGCTGAGGAAGGAAATCTATAGGAGAGACAAACCTGATTTGACGACAGTTGATACTCTATTTCCTTTTATAAATGTGCTACTCTATCTTAGGGTCTCACAATGAAAATCTTCAGCCCATGAAATCTCCAAAGAGTATTAGCCTCTTTCCTTTAAGCTTTTCCATCTTTTAAAGAGGGATTTAAAATGATTCCTCATTTGAACAAGTCTTTTTCTCCCTACTAATCTCAAGAGCAACTTCTGAACACAGTATGTTACCAAATTGCATCACATAAGCTGAACACGAAATCCACACGATGAGATATTCATAAAGAGTTTCAAGTCATATTTCTTATTTTTTTATTGAACACGTCCCATTTCTAGGAATATAGACTAAAGTCATTTGAAAATGTTTTTCTCTCCTTTCTATCCCAAAGGTTTTCTTTCATTTTAAGGAAAAAGTTGCAAAGCTATATCTTCTCATGTGGTCAAATCTTACAAGAGTGTTTTCCAAAGCATGAGTCTTTTGCATTCCTCAACTGATTGCGTGGATGTTCCCCCATAGAAATATATTTTACAACTGGAAAATGATGACTTTCTAATGTTTGGATCTGGCATAAGTGAGTGCATGGTGTCAGAAGTCCCTTGCAGGTGTTTCATTTTAAGGCAGTTAATATTCCTGATTCTTTCCCACCCCCTTCAGAGTGTGCAAGATGTGTGGTGACTGAAAGATTTAAGAATCGCTGTTCAAAGTAGTAGCCACTATAGAAGTGGAATATTAAAACAAGTTTATCAGCTAACAAGGTGGGTAAACCCAGCAGAATTAGGTAGAATCTACGGCACTAAGGCATTCCTCACTGAGAACACCAGCAGTCACCACCATGATTTTCTGCCGATTGAAAACTAATTTGAAAAAGTCAGTTCAGAATTCTCCATTGCTTTTTTTCCATTTCTTACATTTAAATAGAGAAGAGACAGGAAAATAGGCAAATACAAAAGCTTAGATAAGATTTGATGCATATAAAGTGACATGGCTGGATTTCAACTCTGTTTTGAATTCATTTCATGTTAAGTTATATGTTTGGAAATTTTCAAATAATCAAACATTGGGGGGAGGGGTAGATACTTAAAACTGTTCATATCAGTTCTGTTTATACAGTTCCAAAGGTTGCTGATAAAAAAAAATGTTTTCTAGCGTACACTTCTACCATTTTGATTTGCACCGTAGCCTGCATTTTGATTTACTGTTGGGTTATATCTGCACACTGCCCTTTCATTTACCATGAGTTTGTCTCACCTGATTCTTACTGTGGCTTTGTGAAATGGGCGAAGGGTTAATTACAGGGTTTCTAACAAGAGGTTATTAGCCTGAGGAAGATTAAGTAAGGTGCCTGGACCCATGGTCTGATCTCAAGTTTCCCTTGGAAATCTCTGTAATTCTCCAGTTTAGGTTAGGAGAAGCTGCAAACAAAGGCAGAGTAAAGAGGTGGTTCCGGCAGATATGAAAATCTGTTGTACATTCTTATTTTCTTGCCCTTCTGGTTTTAGGTTTCTCTAAGTCACCCTTTTGCTGGGTCCAGGTCTGACACCCCATGAACATTTTTCAAGCTTATACTGTAACCTATCCAGAAGCCAGATGCATTTACTTTTCTGAAAAAAATATTTTGCTAAGTGAGGGATTCTCAAATATATCCTCAATCCCTTTCTGGGCTGCAGACACCTCTTTCCATCTGCTGAATTTCTCCACATAGGTTCCACCTCCAATTCCTGTCACCCTGACCCCTTCCCCAAATATGCCTTTGTTCCTGGAATATGAACCTAAGTGACAACTCAAGTCTTTTAGCTATCTGAGGGAATTTAGAGCCTCTTTAACTTGTTCTTGCACCTACTGACATTTTGTCTCCTTGGGTATGATAAAGAGAAGATGACCAGTTAGCTCTATAACCTCAGAGGGGACATCCTCCAAGACACTGAAATCCACCTCTCTCCTTAGCTCATCCATAGGTAGAGCGACGGTAAAGACTCTAGCACCTGAAGGAAACTTGGGCTCATCAGAAGCAAATCCAAGCAATGAAATTCCCCTGCTAAAAGGTTTTAATCTTAAATATCATTCAACTACCAATAGTCTTAATCTAACATAATGAGCATCAGGGTGATGTGGGTTTAAATTTCTTCACTTAAAACTCGCTTTCATTATAATGGACAATAATCCTGCAATGTGCACGTTAAGAAACGGTCCATCTGCTCTGCATTAGGGTCAGCTGGTTTCCCTTGATTGGCAGTCACTCTGGCCCTTAGGCTGTAATTGTGCACAGGTGGGGCGCAGCCCCCACACCTGCTGCCATCACAGCCAGTCCTCACGGCCGGTGCAGGCTGGCCCTCCTGCATCAACAGATGTGTGGGTTGTATCTCGTCTCAATGTGTTTTTCATTATGGAAGTGCTTTGAATTATTTTTGAAGAAATTAATCTGAAATCTAAACTCTTCTGCTTAAAGATTCAAAAATACAATTGTATGGCAACTCACAATGTCTTTGTCTTTTAAAGCATAATTAGTAGTTTAGGGACATCAAAGGAATGGCACCTTCATGCTTTATAAAATGTTGAAAATAAAAAAATCAATGATAATAAACAATCAGCAGTGGCATAATGATCACAGGGTCTGACTATCCATGTAAAAACATGTTTCTGACATGAGCCTAACAGCGATGGAAATGGAGAGAGATGTAGTCTTCCAATGATTCGATAATTAATCACTACTTAATATCTCTCATAAAAATAATCACTTTGCTTTTATATTAACATTAAGGTCAATGCTTTGAGATGTTAAAAAATGCATTTTGTGAGAAATTATATTAGTCTACCTATTGAGGACTGAAGTTTAAATATCTCATATATTAACACATTCTGTGTAAATATTAAATTAACTCCATCAACAGGTCTTTTGGAAAAAAAATAAATGGATACATGTTTATTTCTTGGTTTGCCCACGACAAAAGGGAAAATACACATAATTGAAGATAAGTCTGAATCTTTACTTTTGGAAAACCTTTCAACTTTTCTCCTTTCCTACCCAAACCAACTGTCACAGTTGAGAGTCAAGAGAGGCAGCGGGTTTGGCCAGTAAAATAAATGTGTGAAATGTCTAAGCTACAAAACAGACAAACCAGTAAAGCAAGAGAATCAACAGGAAAACTAGCATCTCCAGATGCAATCCTTTGTATTCTATCTGTGCAAGATCAGCTTTTCAAACATTCCACAACTATACAGAAATTTGCATTTAATACAACCAGCACTTTCAGGTGTTCTAAACTTACGTAAACATTTTCAAGTTTTCTATGTATTCTGGTAAGAATTCTCTTTACTGGAAAGTAGAAGAAAGGGTCTCTGTTGTTTTCCGTTGAATATTTCAAACTAGAACCCTGGGCTACAGAGTTAACTTACTTAGAAGCATCATCCAAGGACGATTCATACAGCATACCTTAGCTAAAGACACAAATATAATACAGTATTTTATTGGTCACTTTTTCAAAACACACTTTATATTAAAAATTCAAGTTTCTGCCTAAAAAAGCTCTTGAAGCTATACAATCAATACCCCTAACTTCCCTTTCACAAAAGCACACAGAAACCATGTATGTGGTTTATGGTTTTGAATTTTTTGGTTAAGTCAATAAGCAATAAAATGAAAAATGGCATCATTGGTTGGTACATATCCAATTTATACTGAAATTTTAAAAAGTTGCCCACTTAATGTATGTTTACCACAGTGACAAGCTACTGAGGGGTGTGAGGGCTGACGGTATTTTGATCATTACCCTCCCAGGCCCAGGGCACGGCATGGCGAATGGCAGACACTCTGGAAGTGTTGTCCCATACCAGCAGATCCAGGGGACAGCAGCCCCTTTTAAACTTAAAACGGGGACAAGGTTAAAAAATGTTCTTCAGCATTTCCAAACTAATACCTGTGAGATTACACATTAATAAGTAAATAATCAATGAATGGCAAGCCAAGAAGGCTTAAAGGTCTTCATTATTTGTACAACAGAAGTTGGTTCTTGATAAAGTACATCCTATGCTTAATTTCAATATTTCACCTATATAAATTAATTGACAATTAAGCTCAATGAAAAATATTCCATGTTAGTCATTGGCTGAAAATGACCATCAAATCAATGATTTTATGACCACCTGTTAAAAAATTTAAAAGTTTTCGATTTTGCAAAAGTGATTTGACATAGCTTATAATAAAACACATGAACAAAATAATAAAATTTTAAATCCATTCAAGAAAAGTTGCATGGGAAAAAGAGGAAAACAGCAATTATTTTGAATTTGAGACATAATTTACTCATGCTAGGATTTTGAGACTCTTTGGTAAGAAAGGAAAACCAGATGGATTACAAAGACTTCAGATAAGGGTATTTCTAAGAAGGAGCTAGAGACACACTAGGAAGGTACTTGCATTTTGGGAGAGCTGACTTGCTATGAAGGTCATGACGGACTTCTGAAAATAGTCGGCCAATATACAATTCAAAACCAGTATTGATGTCGAATACTGTTCTTACTTACATTTAAAAAAACAGTAACCTTAGAATTTAGAAACAATATACATTTGGGGTATGTGTGTGTGTATTTGTGTACATGAGAGGGAGGGAGGGAGGGAGAGAAGGAGGGAGGGAAGGAGGGAGAGAGGGAGAGAGGGAGAGAGGGAGAGAGGGAGAGAGGGAGAGAGGGAGGGAGGGAGAGAGAGGGAGGGAGGGAGAGAGAGAGAGGGGGAGAGAGAGAGAGAGAGAGAGAGAGAGAGAGAGAGAGAGAGAGAGAGAGAATGCTATTACTCTTTCTACCGTCAATGAATAGTAACCCTAAACATCCCAGTGACCCAGTCTCTGTTTTACTCTTCAAATCAGACCAAAGCATACCAAAATTTTATGTACCATATAAAATTGTGATAGTATCCAAGGCTATACATAATATAACACAACTGTTAGTCCTAAAAGATCTTTGCCACATTTACAGAAAAAGACAAGCAACCCATTTAGCATCAAGGAGTTTTTAAGTGCTGTTGAAACTGCTTTTGAACTGAAACAATAGAGCTGCTAAATTGTTTGTTAAATTGCATCCCTATATACCAGAGAAGGGCAATTGCTCTGCTTAGGATTCTTAAGAGCCTAATCAAAATATTTCAAGTCTGTACAATGACACTTCTGTTCCTGGATTATGCCAGCAGAAAAACACAATGCTGGTACATTTATTATGCACTTCTCAAGTGTGTCCCCCTCCAACCTCTTTTCCAAGGACCTAAAGCCCATTTACTCCACTATACCCAGTAGTGCTTAACTAATGCATTCTTACTGAAGTAATATACAAAAAAAAAAAAAAAAAAAAAAAGCTCCTGAATGGCTGCGGGAGGTCATATATTTTACATTTTAAAAGAACAGAAATAATCTGATTTGCTCTTCCCCAGTCTGAGTTTATTGTGGCTGATCTCTATGGTCCACTAATATTTTAAGATGTTTGCACATGGCTCAAAGTACATTTCCTTGAATCTTTCCCACCCGTGACTGAAGCCTTCCCCATTCTCACAAAACCTCTTGTGAAGAAAAGATCGTGCAAAGTACCCAGCTTTGCCCTTTACCTTTGTACAGAGTTTTGGGCACTTGGCAGGTGTGTCCACAGCCATTCGAGCAACATTTCTTCACCCCAGAGCACTCGCTGTCAACTTCGCAACTTTCCACACAGGCGGCAGCAAACCCGCTGGCCTTCTCGGGAGCCGGGCACTCCCCCTGCCTCACCGCCAGGACGTACCGCAGGAACTCGCAGCTCGTCAAGCATTCGTAGTTCTTCTTGGGGAAGAGAGGCTGAGGGAGAGGATGAAAGAAAGGTCTTTCGTTAAAGACCCGGGAGAGCTGATGCCCAAGACATCTGATAGGAAAGTCAGCGTTTTTTGTGCCTCTACGGTTTCCCTTGAGTATTTCACAAAGTAAATGCATTACTTTGTGATGCAGAACATGTAACGCTAAGTGCCCAAAGGAAGGCGGTCCGGGCCTTACGTTCCATACGCAGCTCAGCACACACTCACCATCGATACACATGGCAACCGCAGATTACATTTCCTTATAAATTAATGATCATAAATATTTGCAAAACATGTTAAAGTACAATTTGAGGGAACTCTTGGACAGTATACATTACATATGTCTTTGTTTTCCTACAAGTCATATATAAAATTTTTTTCCAGAAATAATTAAGCCTAATTAAAATAGGTTAGTAATAGCCCCATTGAACTTTTACAATTTCCAAATCGGTGCTCCATTTACTGATGTTATGTTACAAAGCTGTCTTTTAATGGAACATATTCTAATATTAATACAGTTTTTAAAGATAATGTGCACATAGAATCTTTCATCAATATGAAATAATGATTTTCATTCATATGAAATATGAATTAAATAATAATGAATTTCATTCAATACGAAATATGAATAATGGTTCGACACCACATTCAGTCATCCCGAGGATAGCAGCTGCAATAGAGAACAATGGCTTTTTTTCTGTCACTGAAGTGAGTAGCTGATGAGGTTCCTAAAAGCTGCCCCACCAAGAGAAAGGAAGAGAAATAACATTCTTTGAGCTTTGGTCTTCCTCTTCCTTTCTGGAAGAGGCCATAGTCAGTCACCCCAGGCCCAGCCCCAAGCCCAGTCTTCCGTCTTATGGAAGCTGGAAGCTGAGACAGCTCCCTAATCCTAACCCCAACTCTGTCCCTCAAACCAATTCTCACCTAGAATATACCTGCCCAGCCAGGTAACATTTCCCAGACCTGCATCTTCCTAGGGATGGGCATGCAACCCATTTTCTTCTTCATTACCTGGACGTGCGTATTGCCCACAAAGGGCTCAATATGGAAGAGGCTAGAATGTTGTCTGGCCAGGAGAGGAAGAGGAAGACCTACCTACAATGCTTGCCGTGAACAAAGCTGAACATGCATGTATTCCAACGCTTAGTCACGTGGAGATGTTTGTTACAGCACCTCAATCTACCCTAACCAATGTAAACCCCACGTCTGAAAGGAGTTCCACGAAGGCCTGCTGTGGTTTCTGGACAACGGGAGTGGGAGATGAACAAGGAGGGCATGTGGCAGGTGTGTCTATGATTCAAGTCTGTGCCAGTTTGAAACGATTATGTGTCCTAGAAAAGCCATGTTTTAATCCTGATCCATTTTGTTGAGGCAGTCGTTTCTTTTACTCCCTATTCAGTATTGTAGGTTGGAAAGTTGATTATATTATCTCCGCAGAGATTGTGATCCACCCTAACTGTGGGTATTAACTTTTGATTAGATGGCTTCCATGGAGTTGGGACTCTACCCATTCCAGGTGGGTCTTGATTAGTTCACTGGAATCTTTCAAAAGATGAAGCAATTATAGAGAGAAAGACAGAGCCATGAGAACCATAAGAACACACACAGCCAGAGACCTTTGGAGATGAAGAAGGAAAACGCCCCCAGGGGACCTTCATGAAACAAGAAGCCTGGAGAGAAAGCTAGCAGATATCGCCATGTGCCTTTCCAGTTGAGAGAGAAATCCTGAACATCATCGGCCTTTCTTGAGCAAAGGTAACCTCTTGCTGGTGCCTTAATTTAGACATTTTTTTAGATTTGCTTTAATTGGGACAATTTCATGGCCTTACGATTGTAAACTTGCAACATAATAAATTCCCCTTTTAAGAGCCATCCTGTTTCTGGTATATTTCATTCCGGCAACTAGTAAACTAGAACAAAGTCCAAAACAGTGATATAAAAAATGTGGTCGCACAGGTGAACACAAATGCAGGGAGAGAATACGGGTACCCTGCAGATAAATGTTAGCAGGTTACCTGCTCCATCACACTGAGATGGATGCTGGCCCTCTACCACCTGGTAACACTGGGATACCTTGAGACCTTCCAATGAGCTGCCTGTTGTTCCACTCTGTGACTGAGCATGGCTCTTCACCACTCTGCAACCCCTGGTAACCCCTGATAACACTCACTTAAGATTGATTTGACCCACCACCACCAGGTAACACCTGAGTACAACAAAGCATTGAACACAACAGCAATGCTATGGTAATGGGGGAGAAGAAAAGAAAGAACCAACTCACTGTCATCAAAGTACCTTAGGAGTGGGGAAAAAAAACGCCCTGTCTACTCAGTGTATTGGTTTTCCAGTGTTGCAGCTTAGGAGACTCAAAACAACAGAAAACTGTCTCACAGTTCTGGTGTCTTTGGGATCCAGAGGTCCACACAATCAAGGTGTCAGCAAGGCCATGCTCCCTCCTCCCTCTGAACCTGTGGGAAGAATTCTGTCCCTTGTCTCTGTCTTGGTTTCAGACTGTGGCAGCACGACTCAGTCTCGGTTTCGGCCGCAGCGTGGTCATGTGTCTCTCTCCCTCCCCAGACTTGTAAGGACCCCGTCATACTGGAGTGGTGTCCATCCTACTCCCTAATTCAATCTGCAGCAAACATATTTCCAAATACAGTCACACTGAAGTACTGGGGTAAGGACTTTACCCGATCTTTTGGGGAACAAATTTCAACCCATCACACCTGTTCCAGAAAGAGGGTCCAACTTAATTGTAGCCTATTAGTCCCACTTTAATGAAGACTGGGTGTGTCACTGAAACCTAAACCATGATAACTTCAGCAAGGACAAACCCCTGGTGATCCCAGGGAAAGGACATTAGCATCAATTGCTTTTTACTGTCTCTCCTGATGCTTTTCTCAACAATAATGTTGAGATACAAATATGAGTGAGAGCTAGAAATTCTATACACCATGGGAGGGATGTGGCAGGCATCAAAGAGTACTGTCAATTGTAAGAGCACCTTACAATCACAAGTCTTTCTGATATTTATTTATAAATATTATTTTTCTTAGATTAATTTATAAAAACATGAACCAGAATAATTCCAAGGTTTGAAAGAGAATTCTAGATGTCAAATAAAATTGACTGTTAACATATAATGGTGAATCAATCTTAAAAATAATATGAATTGAGTGGACCAAAATTGTATCTCTAAAATCTTTACAAGTAAAACTTAGAAAAATAGGCCATGGTTTCGATATTGAATTACCACAAACTTCCAACTAGTTCATTTAAAATATATATATAAACATTTAAAGTTTCCACACTTCTCAAGGCTTTTTGCTCTTCCTTGATTTCAAAGTTCATTTTTCTGTTAGCTGCTAGACATGTTTTATCTTATTGGCTTTTGAAGTTCTAAATTGAAGTCCAAACCTAAGTTCGTAATCAAAGAAGTATGTTAACAGATCTGTAAGAATTATATAGTTCTTCGTCAACTTTCCACTTGAAACAAAATGTATACATACACTGTGTGCACTAAAAGAAAATCTTTAGTTATCAGAACCAATGGCCCCCTCTCTCCCAGCCTGAAATTTTATTAAATTTGGCAAATGTTTACAGTTTGCTAACTTGGAATTCACAGCCACAGTGTATTTGGTTATGCCGTTGTATAACCAAATCAGCTCAGTCCAAATGTCTTCATGTTTGAAAACTGGGTGTGACTCATGAATCAGGCCACAGTGAGTGGGCTCTCTCCTGACACATTATAATCACCTAGGAGCCAAGTGCCAAGCCCTTGAAGCCTGCAGGACAGGAGAGTAAAGATGGCGCCTCTTCATCTTGATAACTGACTCACTGAACTGGTGCGGAAGAATTACAAAACCAACAAACGTGCAAAAACAGTGTCCTAGGCAAAGCTGAAACGTTTGTTCCCTATGAACATAAAAAAAGAATGATCATAATCTGTTAATTTCCATCATAATTTCCATCTTGCAGCTGATGTAAGAGTTGTTCTTTGGGGAGAATCAATATTTTTCCTTTCCTGTGCTGAACTGAAAATGTTTTTCTGATTAATCTGAGGACATCTTTGCACTCTGGGTTTCTAAAGTGGCATGTGATCCTTAAATAATACAAATAACACTGTGAATAGTCAAAGTGATGCCACACGTGAGGAAGCGAACACCACTGCACACAGCTGGCCCACTAAAGGGCTCAACAAGGCTCAAGCTATTCCCATTGCTTCAAGTTTGCTGATGAACATTTAAAAGTCCCTCCATTATTCTAACAAGTTCTTTAAGAGTCAAAGACTGAATGCTGGCTCTGCTTCTTCTAACGTCTCACAGTCCACAAGATTCCAACTTGCACCTGCCAAGCTAAGCACTGGAATCTGCACATAGTGAGCTAAGTGTACCCTGTTGGAAGTTGTAGGAAAAAAATAGTTCAAGGATTTGTGCTTAAAGATCAGAGAGGATGTGAACTGCCTTATCAAAATGCAGATATGGTACACAACCTTAGGGTACTATTATTTACATCTTTCAAAGACAAATCTTGATGGCATCTATCAATTTAAATATTCTATTATTTATAGTTATCAAAGGGTAAATTTTGATGGCTACTATCAATTATCAGGTTTGATTAAACATATTAAAGGTCTGAATATAAATTGGAGAATGTGTTATGTGTACTCAAGGGCTCTCTCTATGATTTTAATCATGGCTTAGTGAGAACAGAATGAACCAGGAGAAAGGTACACACAGGTCAGAAAAAATGATATGAATGTTAATAGCCAGAGAAAAGAAATGCATGAACTGGTCTCCTAAAAGCCATTTGGAAATCATGTGAACAAATGATCATTTGGGTGTCAGAAATGTAGCTTCTAACCATTGAGCATGTAAAATTCTCATGATAATCCAAATTAATTACTCACATACTTGTCAAGAGGGATTTGAAAACTTTAGGAATGTATTATTCAAATCAATAAGTATAATACCCATTAATTTCCATGGTGAATAACAGGCATGACAACACAAATATGTGTGCTCAAAACTGCATTTTTTGCTTATATAATCATATCCAATTGATTAAGGGAAGTTATACAAGTATAATTCTTTATAAAATTATTCACATGAATAAATAATTCACAAATCACACACATGGCAATCTTTTGGTAGATCTGTTCCAAATTAATTAAATCCAATTAAATATTTGGGGGAAAAGGTTACTATAATCAGTTTTGTTCGTTTTATTTTCTGCCCTTACCCTCACCAAACAATGAAAGAGATAGTCTTCAAAGGTCCCATATATTCCTAGACACTCAGTATCTAATAGCTGTCAGCAAACCATCAGGATGCTATTCGAAAGCAGGAACAGCAAAAGTAGGGTGGTAAAAGCAACAGCTAGGCATACACTGGATTAAGTAAAATATTTATGGATATGTAATATTAACTGATTCTTATAAACACTGCAGATTATAATATTAGTTAAATCTCATGTATTGATATATTCTTACAAATAACTCATACCTCTCATTTCCTATGAGTAAAATCTAAAATGTGTTTTTGAGTGCCTTAGAAGGGCACCATGCTGAGCTCAACATAAAAAAAATTAACAAAATTTATCATTTTACTTACCTGTAACATTTCTAGGAACTATTAAGTACTTTAAAAAATAAGTGTGGTAGTTAGATTCAGTTGTCAACTTGGCTAGGTGAAGGCACCTAGTTCTATTGCTGTGGACATGAGCAATGGCATGTGAACTTCATCTGTTGTGGACTACATCTGCAGTCGGCTGGGAGGTGTGCCTTCTGCAATGAATGATGTTTGATTCAGTTGGCTGGTGCTTAAATGAGAGACTCAACCAAGCTCAGCATACCTCATCTCAGCACTCACAGCTCAGCCCAGGCCTTTGGAGATGCAGAAAAAAATCACCCCTGGGAAAGTTGTTGGAACCCAGAGGCCTGGAGAGAAGGCCAGTAGAGATCACCCTGTGCCTTCCCACATAAGAACCCCAGTTGAAAGTTAGCTGTCTTTCCTCTGTAAAACTAATGAAATAAATCCTCTTTTATTAAAAGGCAATCTGTCTCTGGTGTCTTGCAATCCGGTAGCTAGCAAACTAGAACAATAAGATACTAGTATCTTTGCTTTGTATAAAAGGCAAGGTATTGTACAGTAAAACAGTTTCGGCAGTAACTGTGGAGTGATCAACACAGGGCCATCCAAGTCGTTAAACTATCTTAATGCTCTGAAATTACATAAGTGTGAGTCCTCAGCTATGAAGGGAAGATCACATTTGATATTCAGTCCAATTCAACAGAATTAGCTCATGTATCAGTACTCTATGAACACAGCAGTCTTTCTAAACAGCAGGGAACTGGTGATTCTCTTCCTGCTCCAACTATTAAACACAAGTGCAACCTAAAATATTTAATCTCCTGAAACAAGTTCTAGTTTACAAGCTGCCAGAATGCAGTATACCAGAAACAGAAAGCTTTTAAAAAGGGGAATTATTAAGTTGCAAGTTTACAGTTCTAAGGCCATGAAAATGTCCAAATTAAGGCACCAATAAGAGGTTATATTCACTTAAGAAAGGCCGATGAAGTTCAAGTTTTCTCTTACAGCTGGAAGGGCACATGGTGAAGTCTGCTAGCTTTCTCTCCTGGCTTCTTGTTTCATGAAGCTCCCTGGGGGGTGGGGGTGGAGGATTCCATCGTCATTTCCAAAGGTCTCTGGCTACGTGGGCTCTTGGCACTTTGGTGGCTCTTGTGGCTCTTTCCAAAATGGTTCCTCCTTAAAGGGCTCCAGTAAGCAATCCCACCTTGAATGTGTGGAGACACATATCCATGGAAACCATTTAATCAAAAGTTACCACTCACAATTAGGTAGGTCACATCTCCATGGAAACAATCAAAATGCTCCCACCCAGCAATATTGAACGAGGATTAAAGGACGTGGCTTTTCTGGGGTCCACCACAGATTCAAACTGGCACAACTGCATTCATCATCACATCCTCATCACCGCCGCCACCACCTCTTATCTTACTAGCAGGTAATTACTAACGATATTGAATGTCTACCATTTTACGTACCCTTTTTCGGGTACTTGAGTTACTCATCTCACTTATTCCCCCCAAGTCCCCAACAAACATTATTATTTCTATTTTTATCATGAATAAACAGGTTTGGGGAGATTATTATTTTCCCCAAACCCCAAAACCAGTAAGAGTCTGAGACACTGTTAGAGTCAATGTTTCTCTCAAGAGCCCACCAGATCTCAGGATAAAATAAGAAGATTGAGCTAACACAGTAGCTCTCAGTTAGCTTCCCCATTAGAACCACTGGGGAGCTTCTGAAACTCCCGAAGCCCTAGCTCAACTCCCAGCCAGTTAAGTCAGCATCGACGGAGACCGAGCAAGCTGCATCTTTTAGGTACCGCCAGTGATCCCAATACAAAGTCAAGGTGTTAAACATTGACTGAGCGGGTCTCTAAACTCAGATTCAGTTGTTAGATTGTATGACGTATACATTTTAGGAAACAATATTAATATGCAAAAATGTAACCCTACAGTTCCTGCGAAGAGATAGTAGGTGGTCCCACCTAAATGACTGACGACGCGTCCTCTCCCAAAATAGTAAAATAAACAGAACATAGCAAAAGCATGAAAGGAAACACAAGGAATCTCCCTAAGCAAGAAAAGAAATAGCTGGAATGATCGTAATACCAAAAAGAGAGGAATCACCAAAACCCAGGGACCCCTTAAGAACCCCAACATGGAGAGAAGCTGATGGAGGGTACGGTATCCTGGGGACAAAATTAAGAAGAATCCTTCTAGGGCAGAATGCTCTACTGCCACCACAGCAGCCAAGACTTTAGCAGAGACATAAAACTGCGTCATGAAAGCCATATGAAAGGAGGGAGGTCGGTGGTCCCTCCACAGGGCCCAGCATACAAACATGACATGAGTACTGAACATGCAACAGATTTCTCCTTCTGTTTATCAGAACACGAGCCCTTCAGTAAGAGGTTCCCAAAGTTCCAGGGAAACCACCCGTCCTCATGCACATACCCAGGCTACCAGTAGCAGATGGAAACATAATAATCAGGTCATAAACTGTAGCTAAACTGGTGAAACTAACAGCTCTTAGAATGGTTTAATGAGATAATTTAGACAGAGCAGTCTAATATAAATAATTAGAAAAGAATGTGTAAATCAAGACCATGCAAATAAATATCATGCAGAAAGGCAAATGTAAGTCAACCTATCAAACTGATAAACAAAATATAATGCTTGATTAAAAATAAAATAGTTTGGAAGAAAATTCCCTTGTCTATTTGCCCTTTTGTAAAGTTTAATGAAAACATAAGAATTCAATAGAATAAAAGCATAAAGACAGCGTAATAAAACAACAAAATGAGATGAAAAGGGATATGAATGAGTTAAAATCATTAATACTAAAACAACAATATAAAATCAGAAAATACACTAGCACTACCAAGGAATGGAACAGAGCAAAATCATCACCATCATTATCATCATCATAAGACAAAAGGGCAAGTTATGTTCCAGAAATAATTGATAATAACAAGCAAAACTATAATGCAGCTTGTGTTGTTGGACTTCAAGGATAAAATACTTTTTCAGGTATCCAGGCAGTAAAGGCAAATTGACTGTGAGGGATAAAATATGGTTGGCCCCCAAGTTTTCTCTACAATACTTCATATGTGAAGCCAATCAAGCAAGGACAGTATAATTCTAAGGAAAATAAAACCCATATGTACATACATAGATAAAATATGAAATGATCAACTAAATTGTTATTTAAATGTATATGTTACAAAAGCATTCTTAAAGACAAAAGAGCCCAGAGCATATAGCACCCATGAGCCTTTCTTGCGAATTTGGCAATGGCAAAATTCAGCCATTCTGCCGAAAAACATTAAAACAGGATAAATGAACTAATACAACATTCAATACCCAAAGAAAATAAAACAATACCTAAACCTTATATGAAAAAAGATGTTTACCCAATCAATGTTAGATTTCAAATATAAAGAACAGGTAAAGTTCTTTATAAATAAAGATTTTTATAAAGTTCATGCACAAATTCTAAGAAAACGGCATCTATGGCCCCTCTTTACAAATAGAGAAGGATGAATCAAATTTAGAAAACCAAGAAAAAAGAAGCCAGTATAAGAGAATTAGTAATCATTTTATCACTACATTTGTCTAGGACTAAAATGAAATAAAGTAAGAACTATAGTTAAAAAAGACAATTTGATGCAAAAAATTAAAGTAATATATGTTAGAAAAATTGATAGGTGGGAGGAGGCATTGTAAAAGAAACATTTGAGGGCAACTCACTTCATATATTATGGTAGGGTATAGGTGAACAATAAAAGAGACAAAACTTTAAATATAATGATTGCAACCTCATAATATTTTTCATAATCTTTCTAAAATACCTGAGTGACCTTTTCTTTCATTAAATTCAATTTATATCAAATGTTAAGTATTTATTTAAAAACTAGTATGCATAAAGAGATACCAGGAAATCATAGTTATCTATGGATGGTAAAATTTGGAATAACGGGTTCTATTTCTCTTCTTAGTAATTTGTTGGTTTAATTTTTAACAAGCATGTTTAATTTTATACAAAATAAAGGCCTTGTACTTAAAAGGTAAACTGTCAGTTATATCTTTCAAAGAGGGAATCTAAATATTAGCTATGCATATAGTAAGAAAAATAATTCTCAATTCATTTGTTTTGAATTTATACTTGGAAACAATTATAATTTGCTTGGAGACTCAACTATAAATACTAATTTATCAGATGTTATTACAATTATTTTGGTTCCCAGGCAAACTAATGACTCTGGCTGTGAATAACATGAAATCAGGAGAAAATGAAAATACACATATAAGGGAAGTCATTTTCCTATAAGCATACGCCTCATTTTAAGATTTTATAATATTCTTCACATGTGTTTTTCTCTGCTTCCTTCTTCTTGCTTTGCTTTTTCTACTCATTGCAAAGGTGGCTTCACCCCTGTATGGGAGCACAGCTCGGTCAGGTTTTCCACTGGCAGCAATACTCCAGAATCTGGCTAGAAGATCCTTGGAAGGTCACTGGGCACATATATATTTCCAGAAATTCAAACATTCCCAGACAATCAGAGGATGACGAGGGTACTACAGGTAAATCAGTAGGGCCTCTCCTTTCTTCATTTCGTTACTAGGAATTTGCAGGAATGCCTAAAAATGATGAGCACACCCAAGCACTTACATATTGATTCATAAAACAAACTCTGAGGACTTCCTGGCAGATGAGGCTCTAGGAATATACTGAAAACTCTGAAACTCATTATGTTTATAACTTATACATTTTCTAACAAGTAAGCAAACAATCATGAAACAGTTCAATTTGTTTAACAATTGACAGAAGAAGACTTGTGAGCTTCATCTCATACAGTTTATTTCACTGACATCTTCTTCCACTAAGGAATGTGGAAACTGACCTCCTGCTGTAAGTAACTAGACCGCTGGACCAAAGATGGGCAATGACCTTTTTCAGACACTGTACAACAGGTAGCACGGGACTACACCTGTAATTACGCAAAGAGATGAACCCAAATGAGTGCCTGGAGGGAGTTTTTCCTGACCACACTGCAGGAAGACGAAAACAAAGAGCCTAGCAGTTTTTCCGAGTTGCTGAGAAAGAGATCAATGTGAAAGGAGGTTGAGCTGGCTACATGTTTTGGGCAGAATGTCAGGGAGGAGAGAACCTCACAAAGAGAGAAATCCAGAGTTGCAGATAGGCTCCTCCAACTTTGGCTGAATACAGACTTGAATGTGCATATAGTGAAGCTCCACGAGACTGGGGGGAAAAAAAACCAACTAGAAAGCAGGAGGGGAAACAATGCCTTGAATTTTAACAAAGCTAAGAACTCCCATTCGACCCAGTTCAAGTGGAGAGGGAGCAGTAGTCCCTGGATCGAGACCTGAGAAGCATTTTCCACTGGCAGCGACACTCCATGGTGAGAATGAATTTGCCCTAAACTAGAGGCCATCAGGAACCCACGTGCTAGTATGAAACTGTTTTGTACCCCAGAAAAGCTATATTATTTCAATCCTGATCCAATCTTGTGGGGCAGCCATGTTCTACAATCCTGATTCAGTACTGTAGGGTGGAATCTCTTGATCAGGCTGCTTCCATGGAGATATGACACACCCAGTTGTGGGTATGATCTTGATTACATGGTGATGTGACTGCCCATTCAAGGTGGGTCTTGATTAGTTTACTGGAGTCCTTCAGAAGGGGAAACATTTTAGAGAAACCTGAGATGCAGATGCAGACATCTGGAAATGGTGAAGCCCCAGGAGATGGCAGGAGCTGAGAGAGAGAGCCGGAGCTGACACAAACTAGACAAGAACCAGAAGCAACACAGATGCAAGCATTTGAAGATGGAGACAGAAATAGCTTGGTGCTAAGTAAGGACTCAGAGAAATACCCAGAAAGCAAAGAGAAGAAATCTCTGGTCCCACAAGATGCTAAGCTAAGAGCGAAATCCGGAGTTTTGCCCCAAGCAGCTAAGTATGGGAACCATGGACAGTTAGAGAGGAAGCCACTGGAATCAGAAGCTGGAAGCAATGGAATCGGGAACAAGGACAAGCAGATGTCAGCCACATGCCTACCCATGTGACAGATACCAGTCTTTCTTTGGAGCCAAAGTTTCTTTCTCTAGATGCCTTAGTTTGGACATTTTTAAGGCCTTAGAACTGTATATCTGTGACTTAATAAATTCCCCTTATAAAAGTCAATTCCGTGCGAGCTACGGTGGCTCAGCAGGCAAGAATGCTTGCCTGCCATGCCAGAGGACCTGGGTTCGATTCCTGGTGCCTGCCCATGTAAAAAAAAAAGTCAGTTCCATTTCTGCTATTAAGTATTTCGGCAGCATTAGCAAACTAAAACCACCCATTATAAAAAAGCTTAAAAGCATGGTTCCAGAAGATAAAGCTGATCTCAAGTAACTTAACTACATGCCAGAAGAAAGTTTAAAAGATACAGCATTCACTATTCAGAACACAAAAATTTAACTTTCAATCAAAAGTCATCAGGGATGCAAAGAGGCAGGAAAAAAAAAAAAACATACAACCAGGAGTGGGAAAAAAAAGGGGATCTACAGAAACAGAGTCAGAATTGATAGAGATGATGGACTTAGCAGAAAAGGACATCTGAAAAGTTATTTTAAATATATTCTACACGCCCAAGGATGTAGAGGAAAATGTGAATACAATTTAGAGAGAAATGGAAGATGTAAAAAAATCACCTTTATGGAACTTCCAAGGTAAAACAAAGACATAAAAAATGTACCAAATGGGGTTAAAAAAAATAATAAACACTAGAAGAAAACGTCATGTGAAGCAAACCTGAAGGCATAGGGATTAAAAACTGTCGAAAATAAAGCACAGAGAAGGAAAAAAAAACCCATAAAGATAAATTCACTGACCCATGAGGTGAGATCAAATGGTCTAACGTGTATAATTAAATTTTCAGCAGGAGAAAACTGAAAGGATAGGAGAGGAAGAATAAATGAACACTGGCCAAGATGTTAAAACTGGTGGAAACTGTAAATGCACTAAGAGACAAATGTTAATTACCATGATCCAAGGCAATGTCTTATGCACCTCATGGTTTGGAAGGAAGAAGAGGGTGTTGGGTGAGTGCTTTATGCATTTAGGACTTAGAAGGAGCCCTCCCCTCCTATTTCTCAGAGAAAACAGATGTCAGAATTCCTTCACACCCCCATCCACCGATGCTCCTTTCACCACAGAGAGAGCAAGGACTCTCTCACTCCCTGGTGCACAGAACCTGAGCCTGCAAGGTACAAGAGACATAAGACTGAACCTCACTCCCGCTATCATGTTTACACTCCAGCTGGGGATAGAGACAAACCAGCAGCTATAATTCAGAGACTTGAAAGATACGGCAGAGGTTTGGACGGGGGTCCAGACATCGAAGAGGCCTGCCCAAACACTGGCAGAGCAAGGCTGGTCCTGAGCTGGCACAGTCAATACCACCTGGGAGCCTGCTGAAAATGCAGAATCTCAGGCCCGCACCCCATATCTGCTGGATCAGAACCTGCATTTTATATTTCCTGATGAGCTGTGTACATTCCCAGACCTTAAAGTTTGGGGCGCGCGTCCCCTGCCCTACTGCCTGACTCCGGCAATCTGCAGTGCCACCTTAACGCTGCTGACAACAGTCCTCACTCTAAGCTTATCAAAGATTCGGGTCTTCCTGAGTTAAAAATCCACAAAAGCATTTCCTGGAGCCTGAAAGCCTGCTTGCTACCCCTCAGCACATTCACTCTCTCCTTCCTTTATAGAGCCAATCCTAGAGAGAACATGCAGGTAACAGAGGAAACTGCATATCATGGTTGATATTTTCCCCTTATTTTTTGTTCTACAGCACAGAATCATCTGCACTGACTACTGTTGCTCCATAGAAATCCTCTGACAAAGGCTCCCAGTAATCTCTTAACTTCAAAATTTGGGAGGCCCTTTAATTCCAGCTCTTACCAACCTATCCAAGAACGCAAAGGGGAGCCTGTCGTGTGTCCTCCCCCTTCTCCAGAACAGCATGGAATGTTCATCTAGGAGTTGTTACGTTCCCACACTGGTTAAGTGCTTTACATGCATTTCCTCACTTTACTTAAATGTGCTGTTTATGCAACTTCCACGATACCCTTTAATATATCTGGTTGCTCAGTTCCTCTTTTCAGACAAGAGGAATCTTAAATTTAAATAACCTCCTGTCACAGACCCTTATAAATTTCCAAACAGATCAATTTCCCTCCAATAGAGTTCAGAATTTGTAAAAACAAATCATTAAAAATTAGAAATTAAAAAGCAAACACACTGTTAATTTCTTTTTTTTCTTTAATTAATAAAAAAAATCAATTGGAAAAAAAAAAAGAAGAAAAGCAGTTTAAAAAAAAGCAAACACATCTATCACTGCTGCCCATGAGTCCCCTTTCTGACTGCAATGACATTCCAGTCCCCAGTACTTCTCTTTCCAGTGTCTTCATGTCCCCTTGGGGAAGGCTGAGAGGAGTGAAAGGGGCAAGATGCATTTGTGAAGTCTGAGCAGGACACTTTTCAAGTCTCCCAAGTCCGGCTTCAGACACTGTGTCTTGGGTCCGAGAGCAGATTCACATGTGAGGAGGGGCTGACGAGCCTGGGCTTCCTGCACAGAGGATCAAGTCACGGTTCTCTTCAACCAGTTCCACAGGGCTTTTGTTTGTCAGAAAAGAAAAGAAAAAGACAAAAGAAGAGAGGAAAGGAGGAGACAGAAAAGACCCTACATATTCCACCTTAGAGAATAAATTACTGGACAATGTTGAAATGCCATGCAATGTTCCTGAAGTTCTCAATTTCTAGAAATATATAATTTGATATGAGGACAATTCCCTTCAAAAGAAATCTCACAAAATACAGAAATTCATAAGCAAGCTTAGAAACATTCTGATTCTATTACCACCACCACCAGGACATTGAAAAGAAAACTGTGGACAAATTCTCTCTCTCCACCATTGTCCAAGCATTGCCACCCAGAAAAATAAGTAACACTTTTATGTATTATGAAAGCTGAAAAAGGTAAATGCTTATCATTTATAAAAATAAGTTTATTACCTATAGTTACCAAAACTACCATTTTTTGGAAGTATAGTATGTGCCAGTTCCCCTGGCCTCATCCCTTCTCCCACCCTCTCCCTCGGTTGACCCCATTGCTTCCCATTCACTGAGAAAAGTAAGTAGACAGCAGAGAACTTCATGAATCCTACCCTCATGCCCACCAGTGCACCTGGATGTGGGCCCACATGTTCCCACTTATTCGCTTCCTTTCCTAGGACAGTTCTTGCTCCTGCTTCAGAACTTCCCTCAACATCTATGCAATGGATTTCATTCCCAATCAGCCACCCAAGGACATGCAGGTCAGCAAGTCTTCCCTGTTTCTCTGCCATCATCAAATGCTCCCTCTCTTTTGGATAATTCCCATCCGCCTATTACACACAATAATTTCTTCCTTTTTTTCTTTTGAGAAAACATCTACTTCATTTGGTAAATACACGTGAGAATTTCGGCACTGCAGAAATCATTAAACAGCTGAGTATCCTACTTTCCCTTTCCCCACACTTCATTTCTCTCCCTCCTCTTACAGCAATGCTCAGCGAAACGTCCCTCACACGTCCCGCCATTTCCCCACCACTCCTCCTGAAGGCACCAGCAGCCGTGCTTTCTGCCACCCCAGGAGAACCGCTCTTGTCAAAACCAACAGTGACCTCCACACTGTAGAGTCCAGTGATCAATGACCAGGCCTCAATAAACCTGACCTATCAGCAGGCAGCATTTGCTACAACGAATCACCCTTTCACTCTTGAAAAGCAAACTTTTACACAAAACATGAGCCCATCTTTTATACTTTACTCTAGTTAGTAAGCCTAGGCAGGCTCCCTAATTGACTACAGTGCGGCACCCAAAGCTAGCTTTATTTTATTAAGCCTCGAGTATGCTTCCTTTTGCCATGCAAGAAAAGGCATGTACGTGTTCAAAACGGATAGCATCAAAGCCCACTTTCATTTGTCTTTTTAGAGGATATTTTAATCAGGTAAACCATTCTTCTGATACATTAAAGCAAAAAATGTCTAATTATACTCAATTCTATGTGCTGAGCCTCTTTTCCCTCACCTCTGGGGCACATTATATAGTTTTCATGTTTAGCTCTCATCAGCTTCTTTCAGTACACTTAACTATTTTATGAAGTTCTCAAGCAGGTAGAGCCTCTGATTCAATTCCTAAAGATATGCATTTGATTAACACCCTAATTTCTAAGACACAAAATGTGTCACACAAAACTGGAAGGAGAAAAAGTTTAGAGTGCAAGAAAGCTAGCATGGGAGAGGGCATCACCTTAACACCATTAGTTTCTGAGGTCTTTGTTCATGAATGCTAGGACATTCTACGGCTAAAAAGCACGTTGAATTGCCAAGGAACTTTGTCTTCGTTCTCTTCCTTGGTGTGCCTTTAACTAACTGATTTCAGATACCAAGGCTTCCTTTTCATTTAAGGATAAGTCTTTCCAAGCACTGATGGTGCGGCCTGCAACCGTACTTTAGGGATAAGGTTCATTCTTTCTTTCATGAGGAAGGAGGTAAAATTTCGTCCTCTACTCTGTACGCTGCAAGACAGAATAGGGGTGAGGGCAAGAGACTAGAACTGAATATGCTGGAGCGGTATGTAACTAGAAGTCACCCCACCTGACTGTGCAACCTGTGCTCCTACTAACAGACCATGTGGTTGGTCTTGGGCAAATAAATATCTCTTCTCTTCAGTTCCATTGTTCATAAAAAGTTCCCCTAACAAAATCTAGACCTAACTTCCTCCAAAGAGTGCAATGAGTATTAAAGGTAATAAAACCTTACAAAATATTTTTAAAGCAAAACTACAAGGAAAAGAATCTATAATCATATATATTATAGAATCAAAACATTATTCTTATTTCATTTCCAGGCTAAGAGCTGCAAATCTGAGAATCCTGGTTGATCCATTAAGAAGATAAATATTACAGAGCGTATACCTCTCTCACTGATTAAGCCCTGAGGCAGATGACATCACAGCTCTTCATGACCCCTCACACAGGTCAGACTGCCAAAGCAGACACCTGTGAGTTTCTACTTAGGAATGCGCTGTCATGAAATCAGAACATCAGAATCAAAGGTGGGAGGTGTGTCACCTAGGATGAGGCCACTCACAAACTCGATTTACCAAGTTTTATCAAAACTAAGACACCTTCAACTATAATTCCCTTCAGTATTCCTATAAAGAAAGAAAAAAATTATTGTGGTTTATAATTTCATATTCCTTCAAATGTTAGCAAGAACTCTAATTTAAAGAACGATTACTGTGTAAAAATGATCATTTTATGATCAGTAAAAGAAAATGGCTTTGCCATGGTTTTTTAGGTTTTTAAAATTAAAGGGAACTCTGGGATCTATCCTGTAACCACTTTTTGAAGAGTGCTTTGATAACTATTGCTGTTTTATTTCTTTGCTTTGTATATATGCTATATTATATAATAAAAAAAGTTTTAAAAAAAAGGAGGTGGGATGGTGATAATGTTTCGTTAATAAACTAAAGCAATAAAGCAGGATATGTCTATATATCTATCATGTCCTACCAGGTTCCCAAAAAATGACATGAAAAACTATTGCATATGACCCAGAAAAGTAATCTGGTGCCCTGACCTGAGAGATCGCCTTTAATTCTTGTTCTAACACAAACATTTAACTTGGTCATTTAAAAGTAACATTCTAACTCTGCCAAGGGGTTAAGTCTCCAAAAGTCATTTCCATGTAGGAAAACATATTTTCTGATTACAATTACTAAGAACGACGTTCTGTATTTAGGTATGGATGCTGGTGATGAGGCACTTAATACACATTAAGTAATTGCCACACTCTAAGATGGGTGGATGAATGTTGTGAAATATTTATGATTGGTATTCTTTTTCTCCAAGCAGAACTTGGCAAAGTTTACATGTAAAGGGTGAGAGAGTAAATATTCTTGGTTTTGGGAACATATGCTCTGTTGTAACTGCTCAGCTTGCTATTGTGGTGTGAAAGCAACCATAGAAAGTATGTAAACAAATGGGCTTTGTTGTGTGCCAATAAAACTTTATTTACAAAATCAGGACATGGGCCACATTTGGTCCACAGACAGTGATTTGCAGATCCTTATCTTAGAAGATCATTAAAGCTCACACCATCTTGTAAACATGCTGGCCAAAACATATCTGCCTAATTGTTTCAATCATAGAGGTATACAATCTAAATTCCTTTGTGGTTTGAACTTTTACGAAGTAAAAAGTTTATATTCATGATGATATGTAGATTGGAAGAATTCTCTAACAAATAATGTGAAAATTAAGAGGATGAACAAATCTATCTCAATGAAACCCCAGCTCCAAAACTGCTGAACTGGCAATCAATGTTTTCAGGGTCCAGCCTGTGTCAATGTAATTGACACAAAGTAAATGTCAGACATTTACTGTAAAATAAGATTGAAACAAAAATCCCACAGAGACATAAGAACAATAAAAACAACTTCAAGGCCTGAGTTATTGGACTGTTGGGCTGAACTCTCTAGTCTAACTTCCTCATATTAACAGGCATCTGTTTTGCCCACCTTTCAAATTTCAATTAACCTTTCCTACCAGAGCAGATCACAATCCAAACACAAGTGCCATTTTAATAAGCCAGATTCTGTACAAAAGACCTCACAGTTATCGCGGCAGGAATAACAATTACAGAAACCTGCTATCAAGTCGTAATTTCCAGAGACAATGTTTTCAAATGGTCTTCAATTATATCTTCCTCCTCAGGGATCACATTAAAAAAAATATCAACCCAGAGTCACTGATATTCAGTAATACTCTGTTTATAAAACAAACAGCATGGCACATCTGTACCTCGGCGTTGTGTAGCAGCATATTTTAGCTCATGTAGATATACAGTTTGTCTATAGAACACAGTGTAATAGAAAAGTAGGAAAGCATTTTGAAAAACATAAAAAAGGAAGTAAGGATGGCCTCATTCCTCTTTTTTTTTTTTTGTCAATTCATCAGCTTTGTTTTGTTTTTTATTTCTGGTGCCTCTTCCCTGCTCTATGTCTTCAGGCACCTGATTTCCTCCTTTGTATTTGCTTCCTGTAAGAGATACACCCTAGGGTGACCCGCATTGGTAAAGCTCCCTCCTCCTGTGTGGGGGCAAGACCTGTGACTTGTTTCTAAACCATAGAACATGGCGGAGGTGAAGTGATGTCTTTTCTGTGAGGATGCTTGTTGTACAAGGCTCTGTCTTAGCATACGTGAGAGCGCGAGCTCCTGGAGGCCCTGAAGAAGCAGATTACTGTTAGGTCGGGGAAACGGGGAAGGGCACTGCAACTGGAGCTGCGGAGGCTGTGTCGCCCCTCCCAACATGACTTCCGGAACTAACAAACTGCCCCTTCCAGGCATCACCTGACCTCCATCCTTAAAAGCTGCATGCGCCAAAGCCGTGCCCGGACTTACCTCTCCCCATCTTGGGTTCAGTGAGCTCTGCTGGGGAGTGCAGAAATAAATCCGCCCATTTTAAATTTCCTGGTCTACCTTCCTTCTTTCTGACCCTTTCAATTACCACTTGTGAACTGTCCCTGAGGGTGGCCATAGGCAAGAAACTGCAAGCAGCCCCTAGGAGCTGACAGAAGACCACAGCTGACAGCAAGAAAAGAGCAATTTACTCCTACAGCCACCAACATTTGCATGAGCTCAGAAGAGGTTTCTCCACATTTGTGCCTCCAGATGAGAACGCAGCCCTGATGACAGCTTCACTGTAACCTTGGGAGAGCCTGAGGCAGAGAAGCCAGGCTAAGTCAGGCCTGGACTCCTGACCCCCAGAGGCTCTGAGTTAGTAAGTGGGTGGTGGGTAAACTACTATGTTTGGTTTACTTTGTTACAAGCAAGAGATAACTAATATAAAAACAAAGAAAATTTTATGTTTTCTGGAAAAGTTTTGATTGAGTCCCTGAGAAGACAAAACCTTTTGTTACGACAGATAGATGGAAAGCATGGCACCTCCCCTGAGGAAAGGCAGAAAGTGCATTATTCCCAGCATCTAGACAACGCCTGAATTGGAGAAGAAGAAAAAAATAAAGGATTTGCGGGGTTTTCCTTCTATTTGATTCAACACCAGTTCATCAGATTAGTCATGCATGTTAGTAGGAGAGAAACTGTGTAAGTAACTCAGAATATCTGCCAGGCCTCCTGTTTATTATTCTAGGCAGCAGCACTATAATGTCTACAATCACAGAAATGTCTCCAAGGACTTCTTGACATTGATCCTCAGGTCTCAAGTGCTTCTAGCAACAGAGCACTGTGTGAAAGTTCACAAATCACCATTTTTAAAGCCAGCCATAAAATGCTGAGGAGGAATACAGCAAATAAAACTGAGATAAGAAAGATAATGTATAGGTCACTTTAGATTCCGACTTCCCACCTGGAGGGCTTACTGTGGGTAAGCCAATGACTGGAGGAGCTTCAATTCCCCAGCCCTACAAGGGTTCCACATGCAGTTCTCTAAGGGCCTAGGCTGTGCCTTATTTCCAGGGGAAGGTCAGCTGAGACAATGAATATAAAGGCATTTTATGCTCCATACAAACTGTCACCCCAGTTCCACAGCTCACCTTCTCATTAGAGAGTCTGGGTGTCTTCCAAGACACAACAGCACCTGCCATGGTCAGGGCAAGATCTCTGGGGCTCTCTGGGTCACCTTGGAAGAGGTGGCCTTTGGCTCCCAGTACAATTCAAAGCAGTCCTTCATTCTTCTACTGCCAGGAACCCTCAAGTGTTCACTTTTCAAAACACTCAACCTGAGTATCTGGCTTGCCATAGTGGACTCTCAAATGTTGGCCCCATGGACTTCAAGGTTCTTCTCAATTCTAAAAGTCAGTGTGTCTGGAAATAGGAAGTTCACCTGGCCCCAGTCTCCCTAGCCACATCTAAGCAAGTGGGACAGAACCTGAGACTCTGGTTTCCCCTCAAGGAGGTAGTCCAGCAAAGCAGCTCTTTTCCCTTTTCAGCACTATCAATGATTCTAGACAGCTGTCCTCCAGGATAATACCTTCTCTTTAGTATCTAAATGAAAACACAGGTGACGTAAGATGCCTTGTACAACTACCAGTGGGCTAGCATTTTGCCAGTGTACGGGGATCCCAGAGGATGAGAAATCACATGAGAATGTTGGGAAACCCTGCCACTAATAGTATAGGCTGTTTCTATGACAAGAAAAGGTCAATGAGTAGAGAACTACCGATACAACTCAAAAGCTATAGGGTTGGAGGGTGGCAGCTGTGTATGCCTTTAAAAAGCTTTCTGTCTCTCACGCACAGATAAAAAAAAGCCTTATTATCTGGTTAAGTGATAATGAAAGGAGTAAGTGACTAGATTTTAAGAAAGCTAAAGCATTTTTTCTTCCTCATTTACACGAACCTATACATACACGTGTACGCACTTTGAAATAAAATGAAACTCTCAAACTGCGGAAGAAAAAGGGTGTTCTTTCGTGCCAATAATCCCATTTGAGCACTGCTCAATTTAAGTCAAAGGTTGTCAGAACCACTGGCATGCACCGTAGCTCTCTTACCTCACAGAAACTTCGGCACTGATGCTTCCGCAGGTCCCAAGGTTCCTTGCACGGCTCCAGACACTGGGAGAGAGTAACAATAAAAATAAATAAAGGAAGCACAGATAAAAAACAAAACCAAAAGGAAAAGAATCCACCTATGGTCCTTTCTTTTCAACCCCCATGCTTCCTGGTTGAGTTAAGAAATTCTGCTGGTTCCTTGATTAGTTTAGCTGCACTTAATATGAATATAAGCAAGAGACTCATTACAGAACTGGGACAAAAGAATAGTAGGTTTCAGCACAACTGAAAATAAAGGTTGCATGGTTTGGAGATGACTAACAGGAAATGTTTTCATATTCACTATCAAACCAGGACAGTTTAGATAAGAAATATTTTTATTCAGCAATACTTTGTCAGGGGAATTTTTTTCTCATAAATTTTAAAATTAACTTTCTCTTAAATTGGCAATATGGGACTACCTTTTCTGTATATCTTCTAAAAGTCATTGAGTGAAAACTGCATTGCACTGAACATATGTATATGTATAGGTGTGTATGTGTATACAGTGCATGTGTATACAGAGTTGATAACTTATGTCTTTACCTGAATGAATTCAGAAGCATCTCCCAACTATAATCTCTATTGATAATCAAACTAAACCTCACTCCATTAAAATATATTGAATAAACATGAACAATGGATTCTGACATGCACATTTCATGGCATGAGGACAGCTGATTACTTTAATTTAAAAAATCCTTGTTCTCTTCAATGATATTTTCTAAGACGTATATGATCTTCCCCCAAGTTTATTAGTGTTTACTTCTCCCAAGCATGATCTAAAACAAATATATGATTTATCATTAGTACAACATTTCTAATGAATACCATTTTTCTAAACAGCAATGAAATGTTGTTTAAAAATTTATTGTTCTTACACATTTCAATACTTTCTTAAAGCGTTAACCTTGCATCAATGGCTTATCTTCAGAGCGCTCTTTATTTATTTTAAGGCATTGGCTCCTAGGCAAACATTTTAAAAAGTCATTTAATAAGTATGCTAGACTCAATTCCTTCTCAAGACCATTTGAAATGAATAAATGGGCCGCTTGAAAATTCCTGGAGATTGTATTCAGGTTGAGAAATGTTCTACCGCATAGCAGGGCCACACTGTAAGATGTGAGAACGGTTCAAGGACAGAGACACAGCTACCTGCAAGTCAATTCCTTGTCATTTCATTCGAGAAACATCCAAAAAGTATTTATTCCATATGAGAGACTGTTAAATATCATATGGATAACAATACCTCAAAATAAGTATATAATTCTTGTTCTCTGCTATTGGGATAAATGTAAATGATGAAAATAAACAACTACATGTCTACATAGCTGCATTTTCACAAACCTAGACATTAGTGAATAAAGATTCAGTCCTTTTATAGTTCTACAATTCCACACAGCTTGAGGAACAAATAATTTATAAAAAACAAGTATCATTTACTAGAACTTGGCCATAATTCTGAAATGCTAATGGGAATAATACATAACACACCTATCTTCTAGTTAATCCAGAATCTCTTGTCTGCCAAGTCTAGCATCAGTATACTCAATTTATTTAAAATATTATTGTAATTGCATGCTAGCCTCATTTCTAATAACCATTAATCAGCAATATCTAAAGATGTATCTAAAAATAATATTTATGACAAGCAACACTTTCTTTTAATAATCATCTGTGAAAACTACCTGACAAGAACTGCCTGGCTGCAGTCATCTGAATAAATCTTTGAAGGATAAATCTGTCCAAAGCTCTATTTGTTTATAATGTTCTTGGCCAGTTAAAAGGATCCAAATAAAAGCTAAAAAGAAAAAAAAACAACAAAACAAAACATGACAGCAATTTCTCTCACACCTCATACAGGAAAGGAAAAAATAATAATAAAATGGAGTTGCCAAAAGAAGGCAGCCCCGAATATCCCCTCCATAACAGAAAGGAATGCAAGGGAAACGACACCTAGAGCAGACAATTGCTTTGGAATTTATTACATATCACAGCCGAATGTATTGGCTACTATTCGAGGGTTTCAAGTTTTAGGATCTCCTAAAGGATTATCTCCTAGGCAATTGCTTCAAGACAAAAAGAAAAACCTAAAATTTGAGAAACAAAAAAATTAAGTTGAGAAAGAAAATCACAATTACCATTTCCTGGCATGTAGACAGCAATGATCTTTTCCCTAGCCGAGAAAGATACACTCTTTATCACTTGCTTAGATGTTTATTTTCTCTATATTAAAAATGTACAATAATTTAAAATATGTCCATACAATAGTCCACTAGAATATAAGATTCATGAGGCCCAGTATTTTGTGACATTAACTATAAGAGTCTGGGCATATATGAGCAACTCGATAAGTACTTGTTGAACAAATTAGTTAATTCAGATGTTTTTATAACCAGTAGCCAGGGTTGGCATACACAGATGCCTCTAGGGACCAAGCAAGTAATGAATAAGTATGAAAAGGGGGAGATTAAGAACACTTGGGAACTATGAGCAAAATGGTAAACTGGAGAACCCATCCAATGCTCAGGGGACAACTGCTCAGCACCGCCATCCATCGCTACCTGGGTGCCCTCAGCTGCACAGAGAAACCAGTGATGCTGCCTTTTAAAAACTTTTTAAAACTCATTTGTAGTCTAGGAGTTGTACTGAAGTCATTACCTCAAATAGCTAGTACACTCCTCTTTCATAGGGAGTATGTCTGTTCACCTTTTACAGTCCTTCAAAAGGCATACTGGAATGAGGATGCAGATGAGAGAACAGACTGAAGACCGATTTATGCGCACCATGCGGTGCAGCCAGCCCAGAATGGAGGAGGGATGGGAAGCTTTGGTTTCAGCCCTGACCCTGCCAGGTGCTTGCTACAACCTTGAGTAAACTGCAGAGATTCTTGTACCTCAATACCCTAATTCAAATATGAGAATGCAGTCTTCTGCATTAACTTGTTCAAGGGTTATAAATACATAAAATACTGCCAGGTACTTTAAAAATTATGGAGCATTTCCAGAGCTATTTGTTCAGTGGAGCCTGTTTCAGTTTACTAAAGCTGGCAGAATGCATCAGGGGCAAGATGGCAGCCTGGTGAGGTATGGAATTTAGTTTGTCCTCCAGAGCAGGGAGTAAATAGCCAGGAACAGTACAGAACGACTGCTGGGGCTACATCAGTTACTGGACACACAGCGTACACCAGTCTGGACAACTGGATCTGCTGAGAACCCACCCAGAACTGTTAATTGCCCCAGCCACAGAGGCTGGCAGCCCCCACCCGCCATGGGCATGGCAGCCTGGTTCCCAAGGAGAAAGTAAACAGACTAAACAGACTTTACTAGTAGGAAGGGGCTTAGCTCAACCAAGCTCCAATTGTGGAATTCATTAACAAGTTCTGACTACTGAAAATATGACCCCAGCACAGAGAAACCTGGAATAAGCGTTAAAGATGCTAAGAGTTTTTGCCCTGGCAGAGATGGGGTGGGGCTGATGTAGGGGGAGAAAAAAACAAAAATAAAGCCCTGAAGCTTTTTGAGTAGGACAGCACAAAATAGTGCAAAAGGGCTGGACCAAGATTCTGGGAAAATGGCAGAACAGGATAGGTTCCTGCTCAAAGGCACAATTAGAGAAGGGATGGGAAGGTAACTGAGATGACAATTCCAGGGTGGAATGACCCAGGAAGGTCTTCTACACCACATAGGAAGGCCTTGATTGCAAAAGATGAACTGAGACACAGAGAACCAGAGACTGTCCTGCTGGTGCCAACAATCTAACGGGCCCCTTTCCAAACAGAAGCCCAGAGCCCTCAGGAGTGCAGGGATGGGGAGACTGGGACTAGAAACACTCACTGCTGTGTCCCCCACACCGCACCCTGCTCATGCGCTCCAAGATCTGACTGAGGTGCACCCCATACACATGGCCCCCAACCATTTGCCTGTACCTGCACTGCAATGCTACCAGCACAGCACCCTCAACCTTTTCCTGTACCTGCACTGCAATGCTACCAGCACAGCACCCTCAACCTTTGCCTGTACCTGCACTGCAATGCTACCAGCACATATCCTCAACCTTTCCCTGTACCTGCACTGTAATGCTACCAGCACAGCACCCTCAACCTTTGCCTGTACCTGCACTGCAATGCTACCAGCACAGCACGTGCAAACTCTGCCTGTACCTGCACTGCAATGCTACCAGCACACACCCTCAACCTTTGCCTGTACCTGCACTGCAATGCTACCAGCACAGCACCCTCAACCTTTGCCTGTACCTGCACTGCAATGCTACCAGCACAGCATCCTCAACCTTTGCCTGTACCTGCAGTGCAATGCTAATAGCACACACCCTCAACCTTTCCCTGTACCTGCACTGCAATGCTACCAGCGCAGCACCCCCAACCTTTGCCTGCACCTGCAGTGCAATGATACCAGCACAGCACCCCCAACCTTTGCCTGCACCTGCACTGCAATGCATCGCTGTACTATTGTGCCCTGCCCCGCATCCTGTATCCTGCTCCACATCCCGCTCCACATCCCTCCCACAAATACAAAGCTTTAGACTACTGAAGGAAACCAGGTCACAAAGTAAACCTATCAAGATATTGACAGGCCGTGAAGACAACAGAAGATCAATAACCATGTTAAGATACAGATAGAGGGAAAAAAAAAAAAAGATGCAGATAGAGCCCAGCTTAACCACCAAAGTAAAACACCAGATGAGAGACAGATTTTGGAACAATGAATCAGAGATGTTCAGATAAACTTACTATAAAAAATAAATGGGATGTCTAATGACATAATGGAGATCAAGAAGACACCAGAAGAGCATAAAGACAAATTTGAAAGGATAGAAAAATAAGGAGATATCACACAGATTAAATATGCTGTAGATCAAATAAAAAACATACTAGAGACACACAACAGCCCAGATATGAAGAGGCAAAAGAAAGAATAAGTGAACTAGAGGATAGGACAACTGATTTCGACACTCAAAACAGCAAATGGAAAAAAGATTGAAAAATTTGAATTGGATCTCAAGGAAATGATTGACAAGACAAGGTGCACAAATGTAAGAATCACCAGTATCCCAGAAGGAGAAGAGAAAAGTAAAGGGCTAGGAAGATTAGTTGAGGATAAAATGGGGGAAAACTTCTCAATCCCTATAAAGGACATAAATACGCCAATCAAAGAAGCCCAACAAACTCCAAATAGGCCTCCCCCAACATACATACTAACCGTCTGTCAAAAGTTGAAGAGAGCAGAAAATCCTGAAGGTGGCAAGAGAAAAACAACCTAATACATGCAAGGGAAACCATGTAAGAATGAGTTCAGACTACTCAACTGGCACTATGGAAGTGAGAAGTCAGTGGTATGATATATTTGAGATCCTGAAAGAGAAAGATGTTCAGCCAAGAATTCTGTACCCAGCCAAATTGTCCTTCAAAACTGAAGGAGAGGGTGGACCACAGTGGCTCAGCAGGCAGAATTCTCACCTGCCATGCCAGAGACCTGGGTTTCATTCCTGGTGCCTGCCCATGCAAAAAAGAAACAAACAAACAAAAAACTGAAGGAGATTAAATTTTCACAGACAAAGAAATCCTGAAAGAATACGTCAACAAGAGACCGGCCTTCCAAAAAATACAAAAGGGAGTTCGGCCACTTGGGAAAAAAAAGACAGGAGAGGGATGTCTGGAGGAAGGGACAGAATTAAAGAGTACCAGTAAGGGTAATTTAAAGGATAAAAAGAGATAGAGGGAAAAGAATACACAGATCTGAAAACCAAAATCCAAAGGATAGGATGGTGGATTCAAGAAATGCCTTTTCAGTAATAACTTTGAATGTTTTTGGACTAAACTTTCCAATTAATAGATACAGAGTGGCAGAATGGATTAACAAATATAATCCAGATATATGCTGCTTATAAAATCTTCTTAGACATAAGGATATAAATAGATTAAAAGTGAAAGGATGGAAAAAGATGTTCCATGCAAGTTGTAACCAAAAGAAAGCAGGAGTAGCTATACTAATATCAGACAAAATAGACTTTAAACATAGAAACAAAGAAGGACACTATACATTAATAAAAGGGATAATTCACCAAGAAGAAATAACAATCATAAATGTTTATGCTCCCAATCAAGGAGCTCCAAAGCACGAGACAGACATTGGCAAAACTGAAGGGAGCGATAGATGTTTCAATGATAATAGTAGGAGTCTTCAATACACTACTCTCCTCTTAGACAGAACAACCAGATAGAAGATCAACAAGGAAGCAGAGAAGTTAAACAACTGATAAATGAATTAGACCTAACAGACATATACATAAGTCATTACACCCCACATTTTTCTCTAGTGCTCATGGAACATTCTCCAAGATAAATCATATACTAGGGTGCAAAATAGGTCTTCATAAATGTGAAAACATCAAAATTATTCAAAGCACCTTCTCAGATCACAATAGAATGAAGCCAGTTATCAATAATCACCAAAGAGTGAGAACTTTCACAAATGTATGTAAATTAAAGCTGGAGGAACACAACATACCAGAAATGGGTTAGCTTTTAGAATGACAACTTATTACTTTGCAAATATACAGTTCTAAGGCTGTGAAAATGCCCAAGCAAGGCATCAACAGGATGATACCATCTCTGAAGACAGGCTGCTGGCATCTGGGGTTCCACTGTTAGCAAGGCTGGTTCTTCACGGCAGGGTTTTGTTGCTTTCAGCTCTGGTTCCAGTAGCCTCTCTCTGAGCTTCTGTGAGTTCTCTCATCCAGGTCTTTTGTCTTAAACTCTCTCCAAACTTCTCTGGGTGTTTCTCTCTGAGCTTTCTCGACATTTTATGTCCTTTATCCCCTTATAAAGGACTCTAGTAAAGGATTATGACCCACCTTGAATGGGGTGGGTCATATCTCATTTGAAAAAACTTAACCAAAAGATCCTACCCACAATAGGTCTATACCCAAAAAGAATGGATTAAAAGAACGTGACCTTTTCTGGGGCACAAAATAGCTTCAAATCAGCACAGAACTGCATAATAAAAACAACTTGTGGAAGTTTCTAAATTGTGTACTCTTATTTGCCCATTTTAGAAGTGAAACTGCAGTTTAGAGAGGTTAAGGGAACAAAGCTAGTGACTAGAGGAGTGAAGATTTGAACTCACACTTTTGTACACTTAAAACAATGTTATTTCCATCATATAGCACTGCCTTGTTTATGCCACATGACTGCATAAGCTTAATAAGAAAATGCATGTGAAAGGGATTTGCAGCCTGAAAAGTACTTTGCAAATCTTTGGGATTAACTAAATTGTTATGATCCCAGAGATGATTCCGTTCTAGAATGTGTTAAGCGTTCCAAATTCCCCAAATAATTACATAATCCAAGAAAGACTGAGTATTAATACCACAGAGAAAGATACATGGAAGAGCTAAAGTACTAACAGAAATCATTGACACTGCTTCGGAATCCACTGTCCGGCAAGTTCAGCACAGAATTTTATACCTTACACTTAACCACGTTCATAAAAGTACATCAACTGAAATTATATTACCTAGATAGCAATTCCAAACAATTCTGAATTTAAACAAAAAGGTGGCCATCAGATTTAAGTTTTCACATGTGCCTAGCAATCCCGGAAGCATAACCCGTAATTACATCATGCTACATTAATAGAACCTACACCAAAGCAAAGCATCCAGCAATCTGTATTTTACAACCTGTTCAAATCAGCATGTTTAAAATAACAAAGATGGATTAATATTTCTAGGGGGACAAAATAACCTTCTAGTCATTAAGATAAAAAAAATGTGACAAAATTTTTTTCTGCCTGGAGGTAGTATATAATCTCCTATGGGAGGAAAAAACTGTAGATAAATAAGCCTAAAGCAAAGAAGAATCTAAATAAGTTATAGAAGAACACACCATAAGAAATAAAAGTGATACTGTCATTCAAATACGGCAACTGTAGAGGGCATCCCAGAACTGGGGCCCTAGGATTAGCTCGGAAGGATGAGTAGAAGTTGAGCAACAGTAAATAGATTTGGGAACTAGACGGCATTGCATGCAGGAGAGGAGAGAGTGGGGCATGACTGCTAAAGGGGAAGGAGAGACAGGAGACGACAACAGGCTTGGAAGAGAGTCGCTGGACTTCATTAAGGAGCCCTGGCACTCAGGACAGAGAGTCATTAGCTCCCCTCTGTCCACAACGCCCTGAGCGCTGGAGCGGAGGGCCTCTTCGGGGGACCGAGCCTGCAGGAAGCACCCTCAAGTGCAGGTCTGTACAGTGACAGAGGTAGAGCCCGGCAGGGGGCTGAGGGCCGCAGCGCCTTCTATGTCACTGCCAGGCCCTGAGGTTTCCCTGCTCAGCTCAGAGGAAGGAAGGGTCTGGGATGGGGCAACAGACCAGGGATGAATTGCAATGGCCTTGAGGAAACCCACTTCTAAACCCAGCCAGTTGGTTTTCCAATGTGCTGATTAGCCAGGTACGTGACCCATTTCAGGGACAATTCTGTGGCCAAGCTTGAGTGGAAAGAAAGCAGCACACTGCCCAGGGATGGGACGTGGAAAAGGATAATAACTGAGTCTGAGGGCAAGAGAAAGTGCATGGAGCTTTGGAGATGGACTACTGTGGAGGATAATCCCTGATCTACTTCTTGCTAGACACTTTTGTTCGATTCAAGCTTTATTTTAGCCTCTCTGAACTAGGTTTCGGACACCTAAGAGTATAATACAATATTTTCCCAAGACAATTTCTTTGAAATAAACTTCATAAAGTTTAAAGTAAAGTACCTGTATATAGTAACCACTCAGTGAATCTGATTCCCCTCCATTTCCAGGGAAATGACTGGCAAAATTCACTTTAGTTTTTTCATCTTTCCCCACTACTTACCTTTTAATTAGAGAATAAATTAAAATTGCTTTTAATTTCATTCTCTGAAGCATGTTCCAATAATTGTAGTAAAGTGGCCAAATTTCTTGACAAAATATGGCTGGAGGAGTGGGAATATGCTCACGGGGGGCCAGAAAGAAGGAAAAGGTCGAGGTTAGAGCACTGTGCACTGTTGCCCATACTGTGCTGTCACAAAACTATTTTCCATTGAATAACCTTAAAAGGTGTATTAAATAATGGCTCACTTTAAATTTTTGCCAGGATTGCTACCTGGATATAAGGAAAAGTTTTGGGTTCTACAAAAAGTCCAATTTTGCATACTGGTATATACATCCACAGCATATAATAATGCTATCAACAAAAGTTCCCAACGAACATTTCTGGATTCTGAATTAATAACAGCAGGTTTCCCTGGGAAACAGCAGATCTATGCTTTGGATGGAAGTTATTGTTTTTTCCCCAATATATCTCTTGAAACACGTGCATCCTACTGTCTTAAGAAGTGTTCATGGACTCCCTCCAGCTCTAAATTACCGGTAAAGAAATTGTTACAACCAGTTGTCAAAATGTACAATGTATCTTGCCAAAATAATGAAACCTTTTGGCAAACAGCCTGCAAAAATGCAGTCGAACAATCACTGGAGCCCATACTACAGAAGATTAGCATGCCAGGCCACGAAAAATATTACACTTAAGCCATTTCATATCACAAATCAACTTGCTCTGAAACACTCAAAGCATAATTACACTCCAATCGTGATGTTTATCAAAAAATCTGGGCCTCATTTTATCACAACCTACTTTTTACAATAAAGGGAATGCCAACATCCAGAGTCCTTTTAGTTTCAGTGAAAGTGTGTTTAGAAATCAAACTCACATGGAGAAAAGAACTGAATCAAGATGGTTATTATCATAGACCATGCCCACTGCAATTTTCATTTCAAGTACACCATTATGCAAATCATAAAGTCTCTTGAAATAGGTACGTCAAGAAATTCTCTTTCAGTGAAAACGAAGCGTGTCTTCTTAGCACCCAGATTTTTTCCCACGCTGATCTTCTAAGGCATTTTAGTAGAGTCCCCTGAGGTTTCAAATAATATTCACAGGCATATTGCTCAAATATTAAAAAAAAAAATAATTCTAAAGGTTGCTTGTGGAGAACACATTAACAACGTGATCAATTTAAGCTTCCCAATAATGGGGAAAAAGCCCCAAGTCTGCCTCCTGAACTGACCCCCGGGAAGGAAACAGCATCTTCCAGGCCCTCTCCTGTCCCAAAGTGCAGGGCCTGCATCCACCATGAGGAAATGCCACCCAAAGTCAGACTGAGGGACCTTCTGCAAAGCAGCTGGCCACAACTCTTCAAAAATATCCCTGCTGTTAAAGATAAAGATGCTGTATTGAATCTGGAATCAGACAAAATATGATAAAGCACATCATTGGGATGATTGGTGAAATAGAAATATGATCTGCATTTTAGATAACACTATTACATCTATGTTAAATTTAATGATGGAATGCTAGCCATGGAAGAGAATTTACTTTTCATGAGAGATGCAGGCTGAATTAATTAGGCATAAGCAGTCAGGATGCCTGTAACTTAATTTTAAATGGTTTGAAAAAACAATGCTAAGAACATACGTGTACAAGTATGTGTGTGTATATATATATATGTGTGTGTAGTAAAGCAAATACGGCACCAAAAATAGTTAAGGATTGGTAAATCTAGATTGGGGCCGATAAACTACAACCCATGGGCAAAATCCTGCCTGTCAACTGTTTTCTGAGAATAAAGTTTTAAGGGACTCAGTTATGCCCATTCATCAATGGCTGTTTTGTGAGACTTTGGTCCACAAAGCTTAAAATATTTACTCTTCAACCCTTGCTGAGCCGTGATCTAGATGAAGGGCCTATGAAAGTTACTTGTTCTATTCTCACAACTTTTATGTAAGCTTGAAGTGTCTTTTTAGTAAAGTTAGAAATTAAAAGTAATTCACAAGGAAAAACTTTAACTCTCTTTTAGACTCAATACCCACCAAATAGCTTGAAACTTGGATTAAGATTAAATTTTCTCACCTCTTCAGCAAGCATCATTAAAAACCTACTATGTGGCGGTGTGATGGTGGCTCAGTGGCAGAATCTCCTGCCATGCCGGAGACCCAGGTTCGATTCCCAGTGCCTGCCCATGCAAAAAAACAACCACCACCACCACAACAAAACTACTATGGACATGGTTCCAGGAGCAGAAGGATATGCAAAAAGAAGGTGCCCATCAAGAAGATTATAGGAAGGAGTAGAACTTTAGAGACAAATGCTTCATATCTGAGACTTTATACTGACTGATAATGCCTGGATGGCTTACTGCCCCACAGAAGTGATGAACTAAGAAGAGATGCAACCTGGAACTTTCTAAGCCCTGTAAAGTTGGATCCAATAGGTTTTACAAGCAGTTTGCTTACCCAGTCTCAGACGCTCTAAAGCACAGGGACTAGAGTAGCTTCTCTGTCCCCTTGGAGACTCCAGTTTAACTGCCATAGGTTTGCTTTGGTGTAGTCATATTGTATAGTGACTCCAATCCTCCTGCCTCTTTGTCTTAGTTTTTACAGCAAAACACATAGGAAACAAGTTCATCCAGCACTGCAGTCCAATCTGCCTCTTAAAAGATGCCAATCTCCTTAGTACTAGATAAGCCCTTCTTATAACATGAGAGAAAAATGTTCCTAACAATGAAAAGAGGAATGAGTATAGTATGCTTCTTTTTCAGTTATAAATCATTAGATGACATGTCTTGAAAAATTATTAGCTTCCAGTAGTATTTTTTCTTCTTGCCTAAATTCATACATGCATTCTAAAATCAGCAGAATCCAGCAATGTTTATTAAATAAAGTCCAGGGAGGGGAAAAAGCTGATGTAGATGTTTGGCCAAGGAGATAGGAGATGTAGATGTTTGGCCAAGGCACTAGGTGCCCTATCCTCACTTGAAGCTTACATCCTAAGGCAAACATTTCCCTAAAAATAAAGGGAAATGGTATAGGACTGAGCCTCAGTGGGAAATTTATTGGGGAGTAAAGCACCAATAAATGATATCAGCTTTGCCTTTGGGGGAAAAATGTATACATCACCAAAGTTCCCCCCAAAAAATCAACAGCTAGAAAATATTATCTCTGTATAATTTCACACACCTGCCCTTCTTAAAAAAAAAAAAATTATAGTTTAGTTGTAGGCATCTGTGTCCACTGCCATCAGTTCAATCACTCAGCTTTCTGCAATACTGACCTCCAGAGAATCAAATTAACTCAAGACACTTGGCAGAGCCATTAGCCAGTTCTAAGAGGTGGAATTAAGGAGAAGTGCCTTATGTACCCCGAATCACAAGCTTTCAGTAGATCAGACTCTGCCTAACTCATCTGGAATCATCAGTCTCAGCATTCCTTGAACTTAGACAGCCAGAATTTAACCTGCACGGCATGTGTCTGCCATCACTGAGTCCCAAGGTTAAAGAACTCCAACTTCATGACAGGAGACAACTTAGATGGAGATTATGATTTCTCTCAACCCATACTATGTTCAAAAGCTTATGTAAATCTAACTCTTTTCCTTGCATCTACATACGATGTTTTCTAAACATTTTCTAGGCAATGCACAATTCCTAAGAAATCCATTGCACTGATAATTTTGGAGAACAGTGTTAATTGTTTGTCCCACAGGGCTGTTTTATTTTTCTTTCCTCTTGTACTACTGACCTTATACAATGCGGCATAAGTCACAGGAAGAATCGGATTTTGCTCTATGTAGTATCTTACAGAACTACTTCGGGGCCAGTTTTATTTATAATGCCTGCTTGTAAGTTAATGAGATGTTTATACCAGCAGTACATAAGAATGCGTAGGTAGATATATACTGTCAGCTTATTAATTTTGAAGATTTAATACTTTTTGTTTGAGAGGTGAGAGATTATAATATGTTCTCAGAGAGAATCTAAAATGAAACATGTCCTTACAGTAAGACAAATCAGCGGCAGTAGCCATGCTGATCCTTTTCAGACAGAAGCAGCTGGCCACACTGACAGCTTAATATTTCTCTGTGTGGCTGGGGCATCTGGCCCATCAAACACAGGGAGGGCTTGGCGTGCTCTAGAAAAGACAGAGGGGCCAAATCTCACGAGGACTTTCATGTTTCCTGTCTCCCTTGCCAAATCAAATCACCCCAGCATTGTCAACATAAAAGCACCTTCTAAGACATTAGTGCATCCTTGACCAAATCCATTCAATTTGGCACTATGTGGTAGGTCCAAATTAACGAGATAGAAGAATATTCATAACTTCCCAGAAGCTGAAAAGGAAACGTTGAGATGGAGAATATATATTACTTATGGATGGAAAATCCTATTTAAAATAGAACCCATGTGGCCTTTCACCCAAACTTGGCACTTGCACAGTCTCACTTGTGTATTTAATTTTGCTCTCCCTTCTCATGAAAAAGAGTGATTTTGAGGCTCTTCTTTCCAATGGAATTCTATTATAATAAAATAATAAGTAAAGCTACTTGTGAACACAACCCAAACCAGCAGCATGGACAAACTCAGTGAGTCTTTGGGAATGACAGTTTGTCCAATTACCCTCGTCCTGCAGGAGACTGTGTGTGCACGGGGTCTTGAGCCGCCTCCTTCACACTGTGAGTAAGGCAGACTTGTTTCCCCTCAGAGCTCCTCTGACCTGAAACACACAACTAAGACCCAACCAAAGAAGTCTCCTCAGCTCACTGTTTGGAGTTTCACACGCCAGCTAACTGAATGCTGTTAGGTTAACGCTTTGCTCTCTCCTTTACCCACTCTCCATCAGCTGCTCCATTGCATAACATGTGAACATAATTTGAGAGCCAATATAAATGCAGAGAAAGGGAATACCTCACATCACCTAGGTCAGTTCTGTCCAATAGAACACAATATGACCGTGGGTGTACAACCTGGCAGCACTCCAAAATGGAAGCCATCAGCCACATGAGAACACCGACGACTTGAAAGATGACCAGGATGATTAAGGAATTTTTCTCTTTCGTTCATTATAATTTAAGTTCATATTTGAGAAGCGATATGTGGCTAGAGGCTACCATACTGAATAGCTCAGATAAAGAGTTTAAAATGTGCACCTTCAACATGCATCCACCCCCCTCCTCCTTTGAGAGAGAGAGGTTGGAAAGTGAAAACTACATTTCCAAGATGAGCTTGCGGATAAGAGCCTGGATTGAATTAGCTTACACCAATTAGATGCACTTATGCAAGACTGGAAAGTAGACACAGAGCAGATTGTTTACTGGCTGGGTCTGTCACTATTTCCACCGCCCAGCACCCTTGTGGAGGTGTGAAGCATCTCTGCTGCAGACTTCAGGTCTGCATTGTACACCTTCTGGGATGTCTGAAGAGGCTTCAGGAGGGGGAGGTTCTTGATTCTTAGTTGCTCCAGAGAGGTCTCAGAGTGAGCAGGAGGGTCAGCTCTGGATTATTCTAGAGTCTTAGCCTGAGGCTTAGCCTAGTGCCGGTTCTGTTAACCTTCCAATCATTTTATAAGCACCCGGTCTCCTGAATTAAATTCCTTCCAGTTTACACACCTAGAAAAGTTTGCTTTCTTCATGGGCCCTGTCTGACCGAGCAATGAGGATGACTGATGTGCATTCAAGCTTTATCCCTACATTATGTAAATGCAAAACTGCAGCAGAAACTTTTCTGCGGTCACCTGTATGACCACTGTTCCTTTATGGATTCACAGGATCCCCCTACCCCCACTTTGCTACCTCCCTCTTCCCTGCTTCCATGCTCAGTGAGCTATGTCTCTGGGTCTGGCCCTCTGGTTAATACCGGGGAGGACATGGCCATGTGAGATACTGCCTGTTCCTGTGGGGCCTTCAAAGTGTGACAGGGGAGCAAATCAATCAAGCCGTTATAGCTGGATCAACAGAGAAAGGCACAGCAGGGAGATGCTACCTCCAGCATGGAGTTCGGCAAACCCCCTGGGCACAGGGATGTCTAGGCAGAAAATGGACCGATAGGTATATTTACCAGGTCAAAGTAGGTAGAAGGAAAGAAGAGTATGCTCCAGACAGAGCTGATCTTCTTAAGCATGAGAAGAAAGCTACAAATCTCAGCTACCTGGATCCAACCCCAGAGGTTTTGCCGTGTTGTCAGATGGGAGGCATAAATTATGTATATTGCATGGGCTGCTGAGAGTACAGTTAACTTTGGGGGAAATGGAAGCTGGAAATGCATCTATCCTTTGAGTAATAGACTGTTGCCAGAAACTAGGCAGGCATGATATAGATTACCCTGTTACTGAAGAATTTTATGTTTCCTTTATCAGAGACAAACGATCTAGGTTCTGTATTTCCAAATCTCCAGAACTTTTGGTAGAACCCATCCCTTAATCACCTCACAAAGACAGCATGGAGAGGTCTGCTTTATTCAATGGCAAAGTTACTGAGGTAAAATTCCATGTACCCGAAAATAACTGAATTGGGACTCCCCCATATTATAACAGACATGTGAGGTATTTATGGCATAGACGGCATGGAAAATGCTTGCTGTGGGTCCATGCTTCAGGACCTTAAAAATAATCTCACTCAGATACATGAATTGGAAATATGAGAAAAGCTATACAAAACTCACAAATCTGAACAGACAGCTTAATACAAATATCACATTTATCCATATAACTTTACAAAGACCCAAAGAAAATAAGTAAAAGACACTTGTTCATAAGTTTCTTTATTTTCTTCCCAATTCATTTGGATGGTTGTACCTGAACCCACTCCTGAGAGCAGCAGACGACGGCCCAACCCCCAATACAGCAGCAGCACAGTGCAGGGCAGTCCCTGCTCGCTGGTGGCCTACAGCCCGCCTCGGTGAGGGCAAAGGCAACTGCTGTGTCCCAGTGGCATTTACTGCACTTCTGTGCTGTGTGCAATACTCTCCTTCACTATCTTTGATACACTCAAAATGCCAACTACATATTCATATAAAACATTAGAAACTCATACCCAATGTACTACTTTTCCATAGGAAATGTGATCTAACAGGCACAGACGCTCTTGCAAAGGGACTGTGAAACAAAATGCATCAGGATGGTGTCCTCTGTGGGAAATGTCCCATCAAATATTTGGACAATAACTCTCTCACTGAAAGATTCAGCATCTGTCAGATCTGGCAAGACCTTTCTAGAAAGTGAGGCACTAATTTTTCTCCTGTGTGTAAATGTAGCTACCGCTTCTTACTCAGCCGAGCCAGCCGATGCCCCGCCCACCCCCGCAGACCCCACCCACGAGTCGGAGAGTGGCAGGGACAGCACACTGGTCTTGCGCCCCGAGGTCACTCTCCCGCCCGAGTTTGAGGGACAACCTAACAGCCAAAGCAGGGGGCGGGAGACCGGTGGCCTTTGTCTTGGCCCTCACTTTGCCTGGCTCTGGCTTCCCGCCTCCCCTCACCACCACCCGCACCCCGCGCGGCTCCGCAGCCAGGCAGGGCCTTTTCACTGCAGTTTCACGGCTCTTTCTCTGCGGCCCTGAAAGGCCAGCTGGGGGGGGGGGGAGGGGGGGCGGCCGCAGGGTCCGGTAAGCTTGGCAGGAGGCTCGGCTTGCTTCACACAGCCAGGTCCCAATGAAGGGGAGGGAGAGCATAGGGAAATGCCAAGAGGAGCCCGTTTCAGACAACGTCTTCTCAGGGGTAAACAAATTCCCTTCTGCCACTTGACAGAACACCCGGCAAATATAAAGCCACTGCCCGCCCCGCCCACGCTACCGAATCAATTCGATTAAGCAGGGAGAGAGGGACAGCCTTCTTCTCAGGGGCCGACTTCTCCCTTGTTGCTACAAAGAGGAAAAAAAGCAAAGCAAAGGCTTTGCACAGACTTTTTATCAGCGTAAAGAAGCTGTAAAAAAAATTACAGAGTATCAAGACATTGCAGATAGAGTTCTCACTTTTTTTCAGCTTCAATAGAACCACAGAACTTTAAAATGATGACTATTTCCCAATATGGGTAACCAACAGGCATATTAGGTGGCATTTGCTATTCAAAGTTTTATAAGGAAATTATTCTATTTAAACAAAATCTCTACTGAGAAGTTTCACGTGCCATGATATATAGAAATTATTTCTATGCAATAAATGATTTCCACTCCAGGAAGAAACGAATGGGTAGACGTCCCTTAAAAAACTTAAATCATTGACTATGACCAAGGTCAAGAGTGCAAAAACAATTGGTTTTCTAATGTACTTACAAGGTAGACTGCGGTGCTTCCCACTGGAACAGGATTTTAATCCCTTTTACAATGTCTTTCTCTAAAATCACATAATCACATCAGTCACTCAGCCCATATACAGAAGAATAAGCCTTTTCAAATGATGAGAAAATTATTGAAAACAAGTAGAGCAGCCAGACAGAGGGGATGCCTAACAAGTAAGGAATCATACAGGGAAAAAGCAAGAAGAACTAGAATACTCAATGAAGCCAGTGCTGTGGTAAACATAATCAGATACAGTGAGTTGTACACACACACACACACACACACACACACACACACACACACACACACAGAGAAGAAGCAAAAGCACAGCACAGGCAGATAACTAGGGCATTCTTCCTAAAGACAGGGATCATAAGTGTGAGAAGAGAGAGAGAAAATGAGGCTAACAGCAGTGTCCTGGGACATAAAGTAGTATTCTTAACATCCGTATTATCATTAATTATCATTTCTTCAGCCCTCTTTTTTTTCATGCAGAGAGGTGTGTGTGATCATGCTATCTGAAATATTTTTAAAAGAAACAAGAGTATCCATTGAAGCACAGTCCCTAACAATTATCATTCTTGCTCTTTTAGGCCTGAAAAGGGAACAAACAGACGTGCAAAGCAGGAGATGCAAATGCAGACAACACACACGCAAACTATGTGTGCACACACACAAACCTGCAAATGCACATGTGTGCACACACACAAACCTGCAAATGCACATGTTATGTGACAGGATATCCTCATGGACTTCTTAAAGCTCCCAGGGATATTACCTCAAATACTACACACAGACCATAGTTAATTCAACATGTGAAGGTCAATGTCACAGCAAGGTGATGACCAGAAAGGTGGCTTTGTAGGTGTCCTGCTCAATTTTTCTTAAAAGCATTAAACAAAACCCCTCTCTGATTAATTTTGTTTTCCTGTTCCAGAAAAGCACCCATTCTGGGGATCTCCTCCATGAGTTTTGTAATAAAGAAAAGATTTGTAATGGGGCAAAAGGAGAAAGCAGAGAATATACTTTAATAACAGACACTTCTAAAATAATTTAGACTTACATAATGAAAAAAAATCTCAGGATAATATATCTAATATGTTCATAAGTTCATCCACACCAATAACTTGTACACAAATGTTCATAAGGCAACGCTATTCATGAAAGCCAAAAAAATGGAAACAATTCAAATGTGTAACAACTGAATAATGGATAAACAAAATGGGAATATTACTTGGCAGTGAAAAGAAAAGGAGTGCTAACACAAGCTCTGACACAAATGAGACTTAGAACCATGATGTCCAGTGAAAGAGGCCAGATGCAAAAGGGCATATGATGTACAACTGCATTTATTTGCAATTGTGTTATAGACAAAGCACAGAGACAGAAAGGAGACAAGTGGTTTTCTGGGGGCAGGGAATGCTCATGTTTTATGTGTGAAGAAAACGTGATTAAACTGATTATGGTGACTGACTCTGTAAATACCCTAAAAGCCACTTAACTGTTTAAATACATAAATATTTTGATATGTGAATTATATCTAATAAAGCTACTATTTTTTTTAAAGTTTATAATTTTACAATATAATATTGAATGATGATTTAAAATTAACTGGAATTTTTTTTTGGCCAAATCTTCAAATGTAAAGTCACCTAAGTTAGCAAAATCTAGTGATCTTTAAATATCTCATTTTGAATAGCGAGATTCATGTTGTCAGATGTGTCTATTCCGTTCGAAGGGCTAAGCATACAGATCAATAGCTTTCATGGTATGGGTTTGGTCAGCCCCTACCTCTGGCCCCACCAAGATTTGGATTAAGTAGGCCCAAAGTTGCAGAAAGACGCACCTTTGGTGGCCCTACCCAGGCTGAGTTCGAGAATCACAGTATAAATATAAACTATACCAAATTACTTCAAATTACACAGAGTTCAAGGACAGATACTGGCAATATAAAAATGGGAACTTTCATAATGAACTTTATATTTTTCCTCCTTTCATGTTAATTCTGGAATAATTATCTTTCATGCAACATGTTTAGCACTCCAAAAAGAGTAAGTCCAGAATATGCTAGAAAGCAATCACATTATCTTAACTTTGACAGGACAACTGAAAAATTTCCCATGTGCTGGTCATCCACAGAAAATAACCTCTTGAAAACAAACAAAACTATTTTAGACATACAGATTCATAATTGGCACCCATTTATGAATTACTAACAGTGCATATGTTATCCAGAGAAGATCATTACATTGGGGAAAAAATGATGTTTGTAACTTGGAATCAACCTGTTTTATTCAGTAAAATTAGCAAAACGATGTATAACCCCAAAATATTTATGACTAAATTTTTAACTCATATACTTTTTACCAAGGAATTGTGCTCTCTCAGGCTAAGCTCTATAGTTGTACTGTCTGCTTCTGTTTAAGATTTGAGTTAAAGCAAACAGCAGATATGAAGAGTACCATTCAGCTTTAACATTTTATTAGATGGTTTCCACATATAATTTCAGAACGAAGTGCTCTTTCTGTAAGGTGAGTCTGTTGCAAATGCACTGCTACGCCACTCCACAGTTCCTCACAGTCCATGCGAGGGAGCCTAGGCTGGGAGCCCCGGGCACTGTCACGACCTGGTGGAGGTTCGGGGCCAGAGGGAAGGATTCGAGCAGATGGGAGCAATGCCCCAGGCCTGTGTCAGAAGGATGAAGCGAAGGACATTCTGCAGATGTTGCTGGGACATTAATCAACTAAGATTTTCAAGTGCTGGTCTTCTTTTAGAAGTCCGTCTAGCGTGAACATCTGGCTCTCTATTCCAGACACTTGCAGGAGTTTTTAGTTATTTTTAGCTTCAACAAATGGCATTGTCTAACTTGGTGGTAGATTTATCTACTGCATTTCTGTGTCTCCGCTATTATTTGTTCTTTTTAGATTTCTCTACTTTTCTTTCAAATGTTATCCTTCACTTTTTAAGTGGAAAATCATGGTACAAATGTTACCTAAATCCTGAAAATCCCCAATAAAGTTTTGTATAAGCCTTTCATCTGCACAAAGATTTTGGGGGGCTATATACAAATGGATTCCTCAGTAACAAATTCAGCCAGGGAGACTAAACATCTGATGGTACAAACTCCATGGAATCACTCATGGGAGATCTTCCCAGGAGATAGACTGGTAGTTGGGACATTTCAAGGGGATTGCTATAATGGAACTTCATCTTCTTCTACAGCCTTGATCCAAAAAGATGAGCTCAAGCACACCACCTGATTTTAACAAACCTGCCAAAGCAGGCCACCTCTTGAATGAAGAGAAAATCATCTAAGTTTGTCTACCCAGTAGAACGCCAAAAAAGTCCTTACTTCTAAGGCTGGAACTTAAATACTTTTGAAACTGCCCTTTATTTTTTTCAAAAAAAAGGTAATAATATTCCTATATATAGGAATTTAGCTTTATGGCAATCATCAAGTGGCCAAGAAGAATTACATGAGATGAGAGGATGTATCTGTTACTATTTTAGGTTAATAATCAAGAGCAAAGAACAGAAAGACAAGGTTTTAAATATGGGACACTCAAGGAGATGCGGGAGGCAGAAAAATTTGGATTTTGAAGGCCTGGTGATTTTGCAAACTCTTGCTTTGCTTTTGAATTGCTTTGAGTGTTGCTACATTGAAATGTCATATTTTTCAGTATGAAAACAAATGCAAACTTAATACACATTTGCCGTCTTTACTTGACTACAGTAGAACTCTTTATGTTTTATAGACTGCATTAATAAGTAAAGAAAAACTTGCCAAAGAAAGGGGAGTTTTGGAAAGGAAACTGTATCTTAAAAGAATCCTTCATATGGCACTCACATGCTACTAATGAGATCACAGTGGAGGGATTGAACCACATGTGGCGACTCCTTGTGTGCAGAGAAAACCCTGTTCTACCTCCAAAGGCTGCTGAGCCGTCCACTGGAGGAAAGGAACTATATTACTCTAGTGAGATGGTAGGATTTCTCAGACTCGGCTCTACTGACATTGGAGTTGCACCAGTGTTTGTTGTAGGAGGCTGTAGGCTGTCCTGTGAACTGTGGCATATTTAGCAGCAGCCTGGCCTCTCCCCACTAGATGCCAGGAGCACAACCTCCCCTTCCACCCACGGAAGTTGTGATGAACAAAAATGTCTCCAGCCATCGCCAAATGCACCCTGGGGTGGGGGGTGGGAATCACCACCAGCTGAGAGTTACAATGATAGGCAAAGTGTGTATGAACAAATACACACAAAACTATCACCACCATGGGAGTATGGGGTGAAGACATTCTATGCCCACACCCCATTCATTCTAAATCAGAACTCTCACCTCCACAATCCTGATAAACTCAATATAATCTGGATGGAATTTTTCATATGAGGCTGAAACAAGTGTGTGTGAACAGAATTAATTCACTATAGCAGCAAAGGATGAGAGAAAAGAGTAAGTAAAAAAGACATCAATTATAAAAAAAGGGGGGGGGGGGGGAATGGGCCACAGTGGCTCAGTGGCAGAGTTCTCGCCTGCCATGCCGGAGACCCGGGTTTGATTCCTGGTCACTGCCCATGTGGGGGAAAAAAAAAAAAAAGACATCAATTATAATACACACTAGAAAGGAATTTTAGGGCTACTCCCAGAAATCCATGTAGCTTTGAATCATATGCTTGTGGTATTTCTGGAATATTTACATAAAATAAAGGTGGAAGTTAAAACCGCCAGCTTTAAAAGTGAGCTGAATATGTTTGTAGCTAGAAGCTATTTAAGAGACACTTTCCCCTTTAGCTATAAGCAATAAACAAGTACAGTGATTATGTTCAAAGTCCTTGAGAAAAGACTCAAGAGCTCATTAAGATGAATGATAGGGAAGAAGATGAATCACTACATTATTCAAATTCTCTCATTAGAATCTTCTTACCAGCACAAGCACCGGAAACACAGTAATTTCAATTACATCTCATTTTAACACTCTGCCAGGTTCTATTCAGGTCAACCGTCTTACTGGGGGCAAATAATATTAACAAATCTTTCCATTCACAGAAAGCATTTGTTTTGAAATCCAGGAACGTTCATTTAATTATAATAATGCCATGACAAGCCAATTAAAATGATGAATCCTAGGTTAATCTTCATGGAAGATCAATAATTTGCTTCTAATTTGGACCAACATGCTATATTAAAAGAATAATTACATGAAGACAATTTCATAACAAAAATGAATTTGATCAAATAAATGATAAAGGAAAATATACAATAAATATTCAAACTATGTAACAAGTCATTATCGTTCTGAAATCCAAAATAATAAAAATTACTAAAAACTGAGCAAAAATTTTATAATTTTGCTGTAACTAATCAAGCTGAAGATTGAAAATTCTTTAATATAGTTTAACATTTTAATTTTTATATTTTTACTATATACTGTGAATTCATAATATTAGGGTAGCATAGAAATGTGCTACCCTATTTATTTCAAGTCATAATACTAAAAATATTTATGAATCTCAGAAAGGTACAGATTTATTATTAAATAACCAGTTTTAATTTATACATTTATTTATTGTCCATTTCTTTTGTATCTTCCTTTTTTTCTCTAAATATACCGATTGATGCTGGAGTACAAGAAAGGAAATACACAGAATCAGGTTTACTATAGGTGGGTGGTAAGCATTTAAGCCATAAGTGAATATTCATTTAGATTTGTTTTCTTTAAATAAAGAGCCAGGAAATGGGCAACCTCCCAGGTCAACATGTCTTTATCCTTAAACCCTCCATATAAATCACTTGAACTTAGAAAGGTTTGAATATGTGAACATCCACATGAAAGAGGCAACATTGCCCAAGATTGCTTTTCTCCTGGGAACCACCACTGAATTCCTTTCATACCCAGGGTACTACACAAAGAGGACCATCGTTCACCCCAAGAGGTTTCATAAAATGGAAAGTCATAGCTATTCTCTACATCTCTGCTGGCAACATGAAGATAGAGATGGAATCATCAGAGCCCTGGTGTGCAATGGAGAAAACAAAATATAAGGGTTTGTAAACCAGATATTAGAGCCAGAAAAGACTAAATGATCCCATTTTTCTGCTGAGGAGTTGATGGCCCAGGGATCTACCATTTGTGACTAACTCAAGACAGGACATTTTGCTCAGGACCAAACAAGACCTTGGAGACATCTCATCATCACCAACCTTCCATCATATCCCAGAGTTTCTCCAGTCACTGTATTTACCTGATATTTAGAGAAGGAATCTACTACTAGATCCCTGTCTCCTTACCTGCTGTATTTCTTTCTATAGACTTTTCATCCTCTTCTCTTTATCTTTGGGGACAAGATGTGTTTACAGAAGTCACCTTGGAATAGTATGCATAGGCACTCAAGGAATGCAAGAATAAAATTCCATCAACCTCAGTCTTCAGATATGGACAAGTTCTACCATTTAAAATTTCTCACAGACAGAAAGGGCCATCACCGTTTTTTACTGACCAAAATGGAGCTCCAACAAGTCCCATCCACTTCTAAGACCCACCATCTTATTGCAACAGGTTGCTGAACCCTCTCTATATTAAAGGCAGGGGATTTTCCATGATGCTGTTCAAGTTGAAGCTTCAGGGCTCCTCCCTTGCATGGCACCCCAGCATCCCACGCTTTGCTAAACTGTTGTTTCCTAACAGGCTCATAAACCTGTCTACCTATATACTTTACATTTGCCCTTTATAAATACACCCCATAGGTCTCTCAGCTCACCTGAGTGGGAACAGAGCTTGCCAAATCATACTGTATTTGTAAAGGAGAAATTCTTGTTCAGAAATGGGAGAGTGTTAGAAGATGAGTTAAATGGACTGATCAAAGGAATTATAGCACAAAAGAGAGTGGTGAAAATATACACTATAAAATATAGTCTGCCAGTCTGCCAAAGAAACACAAGCTAATGATTATGTACATCACTCGCAGTGTCGTTTTAACTACAAGGCTGTATCCAAAGCAGGAGGTGTGTGTGGGTGGGGGAGAGAATCCAATTTGTAGGCACAGAGGGAGTACTGGGTGAAAAAGATTTTGAAAAGGAGTCAGGGTTCAACAGAACTAGTTTATCAATGAAGGACATTTCAAAGCCTTAAAAGAAAAATTACTAATGCCCATTGCTAATTAATCATTCTGTGGATTCTGATGCAAATGTTCTTTGGATGGCTTTGATCCACACTGACACCTGAAAGAAAGCACACAGTGTCACCAGACTGGAGAGCTGACTGGGAAGCGAGGCAGGCGGGAGCGCCAGACCCGAGCGCTGCCTGAAACCCTGGGAACTCCTGTGCCTAGAGGGGCGGCGGCGGGGGGCGGGGGGGGGTGTTGGTGTGTGTGGCCCCCACCCAGGCTGCACCAGGAGTGCAAAGATCGCTCCCCCATGGTCTCTACCTCGGAAATCACAAAATGAGAACCAGGATCAAAACCAAGTGGCCTTCTCATGCCCTCTCACTTAAAAAACAATTCAACTAGCCTCTTAGAACTTCTCCATCCTACCGTATGCATTAAAAGGAGAATGGAACATGTTAAGACATATTGAAGATTAGGGAGAAAATCTTAAATAAAACTACCAAGAGACTGCCAAAGAAGGAAGACTTCCACCCAATGGGCAGAAAAGGGATTCCTTGGAGAAAATTGAAGAATGTCTTTTCAGGGCAAAATTCTCATCAAATAGGTAACCAAGTATTCTCCAAATTCACCGTTTTAACGTGGTTGAGAACAGGGGTTTGTTTCAGGGACGGATGCTTGATTTGTGAGTACTAAACTCGAAGCATAAATACCATCTAAAATTCTGTAAAATCAAGAAACAATTTTCCAAATTCAATTTCTCAACTGGCTTCCACAAAGTCATTCTCTAAGCCATTTAAGAGTGAGAAACATGGCATGCCAGATTAGGTAAATCATTGTCTTCTTTATCTCTGGGAAATAAACAACTGTCAACTTTGGAGCTGAGCAGAAATTTCAGCTCCTTTCCTAAAGTTTCACCCCAGATTGGTGATTGCAGTGATCAGAGGCCCCATCTCCTGGAGGTGGAAACTCCCCAAGGGACATGCATTTCAGACAGGTGATAAAGAGAATGCGAAACAGATGGCAATGGCCTGGTATGCATTTAGTTTTACTTATTATTCTGGGATGGATTTAAAAAAACACATCTATACATAAAAATATAACAAAATGATCTAAATTAAAAGTCAGTGAGAAGAAATAAGGAGGAATAGAAGACATAAAATGGATCAATAAAGAGGCAGAAACAAAAATACCGAGCCCTGCCACTCCCTGTAAGGAGACCACAAATTTTGTTCTCAGCTTTGTACTGTTTGGTAGAAGAAGAAGAACCTGATTGGTCCATACAACCCAAATATTTGTAAGTTAAAAACAAGTAAGTGGTCAGGAGAACACTTATTCCCGATACAAAATCTAAAACAAATTTTCTCCTCAAGTTCAGAAATACCATACCACATCTGATAGCAGGATGTTCTGGTAGCAGTGCGGAAGAGTTGCATAAAGCAGTTTTCTTGCTGCATGCTTCACCTCAAAAGGAGCATCACACCAAAGCAAAGTCAACATAATCCACTCCACAGGGTCCAATGCCTAACTGGTCCTCTCTTTGGTTTAATCCTGTCATCACCCTACTTAGAGTACTGGGTGTAATTCAGGCGGCCTGCCCTAGGATTTGTTTCTTTCATTCTCCCCTTCATTACCTCATCATATCCTCATCATGATCATGACTGCTTCAGATTTGGTGACTTTTTTTTTTTTTTACCATTCTTAATATTTTTTATTGTAAAAACCATCAGACTTTCAAATGAATTTAAAAATCTTTCCAATATTATTTAATTAAAGTGTTAGGCTTAAAATGTCATATAAAGAATAAATCAGCACTCACTACTCATTTATTATATTTAATAAAAAACACCATTATTGTATGCTTGGAATGTCTTGGGTCCATCATAATTTAAAGGGCATTTTCTTCACCAAATAAAAATTCTATTGTAAAGCTACAATAGTTATATACCAACACCATACCTAGTTACATGCTTTCCACAGTCCCATGAAAAAATAACTCAATTGCTCCTAATCCCTGATGCAAAGTACTTCAAAGTACCTGCACAAAATGTCCATGTAAACAGCAGCACAATACATCATTTAAACAACATGAGTGACTTTTACACAGCTTGACCTAAACTTAGGGTAAAAAGAATTCTATCGTAGCCACAACTAAAAATGCATGCTAATCTTCACAACAAGAAGTTATTCCTCTTATCATACAGAAAACATGAGGTTTGGTGACTTTTGTGTCCAATATGGAAGACATACAGCTCAACTTACAGTTATCCACATGCAGGTCTATAGTTGTTTTCTGCTCTGATGCTTTCCTGGGCTGGAAGGAAGTGCCTGGACAGGGGATTTTTATCATCTACCCCGGGAAGAGCAGTGGCCCCTCCACTCATGCTGGACACCACTCCCAATACCCATTAGCAGATCCCATAGGCTCCACCATCAAAATAGGTCCCAAACACACCTGCATTTGCACTCCCTCAATTCCTTCAGGCCCCTGCTCACGTAGGCCAGAACATAAGATCTTCTACAATTACCTTTTACCAAACATTCCCAGTCATTGAAGCTAAGCCCAGAAATTTCACGTCCCTTTTGCCTGGATCAAAAGGTCAGATGATATTGGCCCAGTGTTTCAAAAAAAAAAAAAAAAAACAAAACTATATTCATATCCAAACAAAGTTTATTAAAACAGAAAACAAATGCCTTGTACCAAAAGGTAACTCTGTGCTCTACCACTAGGGAATGAAACACCATTAATAAACAAACAAACAAAATAAAAAAAAACGCTTGTCTTGTAGAATGTCTTTCCCTTTTCTATTCACCCAAAGAAATATTCATCTCAGCAACCAAATACGTTTCTTACCTTCTTCTAAAAAAAGGACATCTCAGATAAAGGTCTAGTATCCAGAATTTATAAAGAGATTGTTCAACTCAACAACAAAAAGACAGCCAACCCAATTACAAAATGGGAAAAAGACTTGAACAAACACCTACCAGAAGAGGAAATACGGATGGCCAAGAGGCACATGAAGAAATGCTCAATGTCCCTGGCCATTAGAGAAATGCAAATCAAAACCACAATGAGATATCATCTCACACCCACCAGAATGGCCATTATCAACAAAACAGAAAATGACAAGTGCTGGAGAGGATGCGGAGAAAGAGGCACACTTATCCACTGTTGGTGGGAATGTCAAATGGTGCAACCACTGTGAAAGGCAGTTTGGCGGTTCCTCAAAAAGCTGAATATAGAATTGCCATACGACCCAGCAATACCATTGCTAGGTATCTACTCAAAGGACTTAAGGGCAAAGACACAAACGGACATTTGCACACCAATGTTTATAGCAGCGTTATTTACAATTGCAAAGAGATGGAAACAGCCGAAATCTCCATCAACAGAAGAGTGGCTAAACAAACTGTGGTATATACATACGATGGAATACTATGCAGCTTTAAGACAGGATAAACTTATGAAGCATGTAATAACATGGATGGACCTAGAGAACATTATGCTGAGTGAGTCTAGCCAAAAACTAAAGGACAAATACTGTATGGTCCCACTGATGTGAACAGACATTCGAGAATAAATTTGGAATATGTCCTTGATAACAGAGTCCAGCAGGAGGTAGAAACAGGGTAAGATAATGGCCAATTGGAGTTGAAGGGATACAGACGGTGTAACAGGACTAGATACAAAAACTCAAAAATGGACAGCACAATAATACCTAATTGTAAAGTAATTGTGTTAAAACACTGAATGAAGCTGCATCTGAGCTATAGGTTTTTGTTTTGTTTTGTTTTGTTTTGTTTTGATTTTACTATTATTACTTTTATTTTTTTCTCTATATTAACATTCTATATCTTTTTCAGTTATGTTGCTAGTTCTTCTAAACCAATGCATATGTACTAAGAAATGATGATCATGCATCTATGTGATGATGTTAAGAATTAATGATTGCATATGTAGAATGGTATGATCTCTAAATGTTGGGTTAATTTCTTTTTTTCGCTAATTAAAAAAAAAAGAGAGAAGGGATAATTGGAGCTGAAGGGATACAGACTGTACAACGGGACTGGATATAAAAACTCAGAAATGGACTGCACAATACTACCCAATTGTAATGCAATTATGTTAAAACACTGAATGAAGCTGCATGTGAGGTATAGGTTTTTTGTTTTTGTTTTTTTTTTGTTTGTTTGTTTGTTTTTCTTTCTATTATTGTTTTAATTCTTATTCTGTTGTCTTTTTATTTCTTTTTCTAAATCGATGCAAATGTACTAAGAAATGATGAATATGCAACTATGTGATGTTATTAAGAATTACTGATTGTACATGTAGATTGGAATGATTTCTAATTGTTTTGTTAATTCTTTTTTTAATTAATAATAAAAAAAAAGAGTGGAAGAAAAAAAAAAAAAACCACAATGAGATATCATCTCACACCCACCAGAATGGCCATTATCAACAAAACAGAAAATGACAAGTGCTGGAGAGGATGCGGAGAAAGAGGCACACTTATCCACTGTTGGTGGGAATGTCAAATGGTGCAACCACTGTGGAAGGCAGTTTGGCGGTTCCTCAAAAAGCTGAATATAGAATTGCCATACGACCCAGCAATACCATTGCTAGGTATCTACTCAAAGGACTTAAGGGCAAAGACACAAACGCACATTTGCACACCAATGTTTATAGCAGCGTTATTTACAATTGCAAAGAGATGGAAACAGCCAAAATGTCCATCAACAGAAGAATGGCTAAACAAACTGTGGTTTATACATACGATGGAATATTATGCAGCTTTAAGACAAGATAAACTTATGAAGCATGTAATAACATGGATGGACCTAGAGAATATTATGCTGAGTGAGTCCAGCCAAAAACTAAAGGACAAATACTGTATGGTCCCACTGATGTGAACGGACATTCGAGAATAAACTTGAAATATGTCATTGGTAACAGAGTCCAGCAGGAGTTAGAAACAGGGTAAGATAATGGGTAATTGAAGCTGAAGGGATACAGACTGTACAACAGGACTAGATACAAAAACTCAAAAATGGATAGCACAATAATACCTAATTGTAAAGTAATCATGTTAAAACACTGAATGAAGCTGCATCTGAGCTATAGGGGTTTTTTTTTGCTTTTTTTTGTTTTTTTTTTTTTTTACTATTATTACAACTTTTATTTCTTTTCTCTATATTAACATTTTATATCTTTTTCTGTTGTGTTGCTAATTCTTCTAAACCGATGCAAATGTAAGAAACGATGATCATGCATCTATGTGATGATGTTAAGAATTACTGAGTGCATATGTAGAATGGTATGATTTCTAAATGTTGTGTTAATTTCTTTTTTTTCTTTCCGTTAATAAAAAAAAAAGTATATTTAAATTATACCTCAATTAATGAAAATGCACATAAATCATACTTCTACCAAGTTTATTTTAAAGACTTAAGCAAAGAAAATAAATCTTAAAAGCTTCAAAAAATAAAAAAAATAAAAAAAGGACATCTTTTCTCAGGCATCAAAAGAGATTTTACAATTCTTGATTCTTGGTTTTATTCCCACTTAATGCACCAAGTGTAGGAACAATAGCCAATTTTAAAGAATGCAGCATAAATGTACTTTAGCACAGGTTTGGTAACAAAGTCAACTCAGGGTCCACTCTGTGATCTCTATCCCACAACCCCAGCTCTCCCTGCACTGAGTCAGCATGATTTACCCACCTGCTCACTCCTCTAGAAATAAGCTCCTGAAAGCCAGGGGCTGTGTGTCCTATTCTGGCAAGCAAACGCCACTGTGACCAAATCCAACCAGTCACCTGTTTCTATCCACTCATATCTCACCAAGGCTTTGACATTTTCAAATGGTTGAAACATTAAAAAAGAATTATTTCCTGAAATGTGAAAACTACATAAAAATTTAAATCTCAGGGCACCAAAGTAACATTTTATTGGGACACAGCCACACCCACTCATTTACACATGGTCTCTGGCTGCTTTCCTGCTACAACTGGCAAAGCTAAGCAGGTGTTACAGGAACATGTGACCAACCCACAGGCCCAGCATGGTTCCTGTCTGCTTCCTCTCCATTAACCAGCTCGTATCTGGAACACAGAAGACACTCACCAAATGTTTACGAAAACAAACCGAAATCGTCAGAGAAATTCTGCCCTTGGGAAATAGCCTGAGATCTCAATGCTATTATTTCCTTTATCACATAAAGTGCTTTCAATACCTTCAGCAAAACAGGGCTCTGGCGATGACAAAGTTTATCTCTTCTGGAAAGTTCACCAGCTCTGACCAAGTGGAGAAGGCAGTTATCTGAGTGAATGTCATTTAATCCAATCCCCTGATATCAGCAGTGGAGTGGGTGGACCAGTTTAACAGGCCCTTTGCTTCCCAGAATCCAAGAATCGAGCACAGCACAGTCATCGCAGATGCCAGTCTGGGTCTTGGTAGGGGAGAAAACATGGGCTGAGCGGAAGGGAGCAGAACTCAGGAATCAGAAAACTAAAAAGGCCGCCCAATTTCTATGCCTGCAGTAGCTGGTCCAGGCCCTGCTCACATATTTCCAGCACCCTCAAAGGGCAGCTTGTTGCACAACTGTGAACGCTGCAAATGGGGAGAAAATTCCTCATGTTATAGCCAAGCTAACACTGCCATCTCTGCGACTGGGTTCCAGCAGCTCTGATAAAGTCCCAGGCAGGCCTTTCTGTGCCTCAATTTTCTCATCAATAAAAAAGGTACAAAAATATCCTGCCCAGTCCTACCCAATGACATGGACGGCACCTGTGTTTCTTGGTTACACCTCGTGGCACAAGTCGGCCACGGCCTGTTCGCCTAGCTGCCTGGAGTCTTTACGGCCACGATCCACTCCCACAGACTTCAAAAGCATCCAGCCCTCTCCCTAGTCCTGGCTCCTAAGCAATTCTATTTGGATTACTGCAAGCACCTTCTAACTCCCCTTCACACCTCCAGCCTTGCTCCTCAGATTTCTTCCTCCCCCTGAAGCCAGAACCTTTACGTACAGAATAGACCACTGCTGTTCCAACAAGTGCTACTCTGAAGCCAGTTTGTATAGTTGCAGGACCCACCCTGCCCCTGTCCAGATGTGGCTCTCAACATTCACCCTGGGGCAGCTGTATGCTCCAGTCACACTGAGCTAGTACCTTGGGTCCCCAGACTCATGCCAAGAGGGATTTGAATGCAAAGGATTCATGCAGGAAGGGATCCTAAGATGGAAAAGAGAGGGAACAGGGTAGGGGAGTGGGAAAAGGGGGCAGGCGGAGGGGGCGTATGGGGCACATATGCTGCGTTGATGCAAGGGCTTCTGCTGTGGGCCTTTGGGGCTCAGTGGCATGCTAGACCAATAGGACACAGATGTCCAACCCAAGTGTTAGGGACGCAGAGTACAGTTCTCTACCTTTTCCAGCAGGGTTTGGGGCTGCTCCCAAGGGTGTTAACTTCCCAGCACCTACAGCCTGCCTCTCACTTGGCAAAAGGAAGTTTCCTCACCGTGGTAGGGGAAGGTGTTCAGGTGGAGAATGACTGATGATCATAGAAAAAAAGCCATCTGGAACCATTATGTCACTAAGGGATATGAGTGGGCCCCAGCTGCATCTGCCTTAGGTTCTTCCAATTCCTCAAATGCACCCAGGACCCTTGTGGTTCATTGGAATGTGGTTCCTAGAATGCTCCTCCATAAGACACTGCAAAATCCCCTTCAGCTCCCAGCCTCTTACTTGGTTAATCCATCCTCGGCTCCAGCATTGCTCAGGGTTAGGGGCACTTCTACTTGCCATGTCACCTTGCTCACAGCACTTTCCATCTTCCTCACAACACTATGCACCCCTTAAGGGTTAGGTTTGCCTGGCTTATCCCCAGTGCTTAAGGCATTTAGCAATTATTCCATGAATATCTTGGCTGGATAAATGAATTCACTCTGGGACTAAATTTTGAATTTGTTTAATACTTGCTCTTAGGAGCAGCCTCATTTTAAAAGGGGCCACAAGAGTCACTAATGAGTTAATTTTAGGCATGGTGCAACTTGTGTGAAGAAGATATTTTTGGAAAATATCTAGAGGCCCCCAGATTACACCACATGGACATATATCTCGTTTTGTCTCATTCTGCAGGTAAAAAAGCATGCAGCAGACCATAACCAGAGCACCAATGCAAGGAAGAGAATGTGGGTAGAGGGAAATGAAACTACTTTCAAGGGAACGTGCCACTCAACAGGATCTTGTTCATTCAAAAGAAATGCTTCAAATGAACATTCTAGCATGTTGTGTGGGAGAGGGACTTAGGTGTGCTTTTTCCTCCATTCTCCTGCCTCCCCTTGATTGCAGATTAGACCAAATGTTCCACTTGTCTCACACATGCTTTTTACTTAGAAATTACTCATCAAACCCTTGGCACGAAAACTGGCACAAACCCCTGGGCTTCATTCATTCTATCAGTCATTCACTACCATCAATCTAAACAGGTCTTCTTCTTCTTATCAAGAGCTCTGCATATGCCTCAATCCACAACAACACTGTCATTGTGTTGAAAGTCTAAACTGGGTTTCATGTTTCATACACATTTACGCCCTATAAGAGGACAGAAAATTTTGTAAATAATAGGTTCGCAATATATGTTAGGTGAACTCAGTAGAATCCCAGTGGCCCAGAGGGTGATCAAAACCCGGATAAGGCCTGGAGCCTGAAGAACAGGCAGAGGGGGCAAAAGAAACAAAGTGGGGCAAACTAGAGCACCCCTGAGTCATGCTGCGGGCTATGGGAGGAGCCCGACTGGCCAGGTGGGAAACTGTCAGGGACTTAGGTAGACTCTCTGGAATCTACTGGTTGGTCATTCCCCCCACCCCCCGATACACACACACGGGGGTTAATCTAAGCTCGTTCCAACCCAGAAAGAACTCTGGAGAAAGTACTTGGTGCCTGTTTATTTGATGAAAAGAAAGGATTTGACCTGATTACAAGTCGAAATGCTAACCAAGAGTGGCCGCAGCAATAGTGAAAATAATCGGCAAGCACCGCCCTGTGCACCAGTGTGGTCGGTAACCCTGATGGCACTGGGCGGCTCCATTTCAAACTGACGGGCTGATAACAGTCCCAGCTGGCAGTGCAGCTTCTGCAAGCACGGACCCCCGTGTGCCTCCCTCCCTCCAGCCTTCCTTCAAGGGAGGGCAGGCAGAATCCCACTCAGCATACACCAGTCCCCGAGAAAGGGAAGCATCCTCTCAGCTAGCTACTAGATGGCTTAAAAGGAAATGGAGTAAGCTGAAGTGAGCACAAAGGACTTGCTGAGCAGAGAAAAAAAATCAATGAAGGTAAAACAAAAAAGAACTAAAACAAGGTTAATGAAATTTACCAAAAATCAAAATCGGCTGTCAGCCTCGTCTGGTACATTCAGTTCCAATGCTTCGGAGGTTCTCTGAAGCATGGGGAAGTCAGTGCGGTGGCTGAGTCCCCCAAAGCCTAAGCCCCCACTCCCAGCTCTGCACTTTAAGCAGGGGTGGCCGAGTTTTTCTGGAAAGGTCCAGTTAGTAAGCATTTTCAGGGTGTAGCCTGTGCAGTCACAAGGGACGCTGTGTTGAAAAGAGCCCCATGTCTGGGTTTAATGCTTTGCTATTGCCTGGAAATTCTTCTTAAATTTTAAAAAGGCCCTTGCATTTTCATTTTGTTTATGGGCCTTCAATACCTGTAGCTGGAACTGATTTTAGGCTCTGCAGGCCAATACCGTCTTCACTGTCACTACTCAACTCCACGGGCGGAGGGCAAAAGCACCTACACGTCATACTTGGGAGCATGCCTGTGGCTGGTTTCAGCACAGCTTTTATAATGGTCTGTGAAATCCCCATTTCATGTCAACCTCACGTGTCACAAAACATATTCTTTTGATTGTTTGAAAATCATTTAAAAAAGGAAAAGTCATCTGTAACTTCGCAGGCTGTGGAAAAACAGGAAGAAGGGCAGACTCATCTTATAGGTGGGATTTGCCAATCCCCATCCGAAAGCATACATAATTCTCAGCATGATAAAAACTACACATCCCACAATGCCCTTGCCCTCGCCCATGACTGTGCAGTGCAAAGGCGGTTACCGTTACCCTTGTTTTACCCGCTATGGTTTTTTTTCAATTGCCCAGTCCTGGTCCTCAAATATATGCAGTTCAAGGTACATATATCTTTCTTCTCCCTGAGAACCGTCGCTGGTACCTTTCCTTTCAGAGGTTTGAATCTTCCTTGGTGTCTGTGCGTCCCACTCCCCTCTCATGGTTAAAAGAAAGCGTGATCTACAGAGCAGAAAGTTCGTTAGTGGTTGCCTAGGGCTGGGGGATAGGGGACTAGGGCTGAACGCGAAGGGGTGCGGGGTTGCTTTTTTGGGGGTAATGAAGATGTTCCAAAATTGATTATGGTGATGGATACACAGCTGCGAATATACTGAAAACAACTCAATTGTACTGTTTAAATGGGTGAATGCTATATGAATTATATCTAAGTAAAACTGCCACCAAAAAAAAAGGGAGAGTTGAAAATGAGAATTTTTAAGAAGTAACAAAAGGAAATGGTTGGGGCCTAGGAAGAATAAAACAGGAGGAGAAAGTGGAAGAGAATGTTAGCCAAAGTAAAAGCCACAGAAAACAGAACAGAATGGGAAATAATATGGTTCTTAAATTAGATATTTTCACTTTTATTATTAAAGCATAAATCTAAGGTCCTAACTCTTGACTGAAAGCCTAGTGGAAAATAAAAAGTAATTTGTCACTTTTCCACAACTTTCTATTCCCATTACTGATTTTGTATAATAGACTACTTAAAATGGATTTTTACCATCCAACTGGCATTAGGAATGTTATTAAAAGATTTATATTTTTCAATTTTTTGGAGTTGGAAAAACTGATATTTTACAACCATTACAATAGTAATTGATTCAAGAAAGAATCAATGGTTGCTAAAACTAGTAGTGTAACATTTTAAGGAGGGGCAGAATACATTGTTTGAAAGTATCTCTACACGGACTGCTGACCACCTACAAAGGGAAAAGTAGTAAATCTTCAGCAGGGAGTCCTGGCAGACACCCCCTAACGAAGGGCTCAGCTTTAATCCCATGGATAAAGAGACAAATCAGGATCCCATGCCCCCTGATACAATGTACTGAGAAGGTCACAACATCACTTCTGCAGAATCCCTACCACTAAAACAGAACAACCCAGAGGAAACACCAGAGACCAAGCCAAGGGATGCTTCACAAAACTGGCTTTTGCTTTCCAAAAATGTCGATGTCATGAAAACGCTGAGGAGCTGCTCCAGATTAAAGGAGATTAAAGAAACGGTAACTAAATGCAATGCACAAGCCTAGACTGGCTCTTGGTCTGGGAAGAAAAGAGGCAAGAAGGATGTTATTGGAAAAAATAGAAGACGCTGAATGTGTATTAGGCAATGACACCACAGCAATGTTATTAAATGTTCTGATTACTGATAATGTACAATTGGTAACTGATAATTGAAAGAGAATGCCCTTTTCTTAGTAAGTAGGCATTGAAGTAAAGTGGCTTGATTCTGCAATGTCTTCTAAAATAGTTTAGAAAAAAATAGCAAGCATAAAATATATTGCACAATATATATATATGCAGAATGAGAGAGAGAGAGAATATGAAAAAGCCAAGGTGGCAAAACGTTTACCTAGCGTAAGGGTGAACAGGAGTTCTTGGTATTCTTCTTCAACTTTTCTGTAAGTTTCAAATTATTGCAAAGTAAACAGTAAAACCAAGAGGAAAAAAGAATGGGAGAAAAAGTCCCTCAGTAGGCAGCCCTGAGCACGAGGGCCCCAGAGCATTTGCTCAGAGAAGCCATGGGCTGGACAGCAGAGGGGAGACTTCTGGGACATGGGTTTTGATATCACTCATTATGGAAATGGTTAAGGTACTCTATTTTGGGGAGAACTCATTTGAACATCTGTTTGGTGAGGACAAAATAAGACTGAGATGGAAAAAGGATAGCCAAAGTATCAACTGTACAAAATTTAAGTCTTCTCTATCATCTCTGTTCCAGGTCATTTGTGTTCTTTCATCAGGGCCTCTCTGATCTTTGATTTGTCACATTCAGAGTTCTGCCTACCCCAAAACCTGTTCACCTCAGACCCAGTGCGAAAGAATGTGGTCTGATCATCTTAACTATGTCTTAACTGCAGCAAAATTTTGAACCGAAATTAATACACAGGGAGATTATATAATAAAATACACTGGATTATTTATTTAATTCAGAAAAAATCATGTAGTAATATCAAATAGCTAATGGATACTCTATGGATAATAGAGAGACACACTACAAGCACAATTACTGTAGAGAACAGCACTATCCAATAAAGTTTCTAGATCTATGCTCTGTGTTACATGGCAACCACTTGCCACGTATGGCTATTGCACATTGTGTGGCTAATGTGAATGGAGGGAGTGAATCTTAAATTTCATTTTAATTCATTTACATTTAAACAGTCACACATGGCTAGCAGTTACCACACTGCACAGTGCAGATATAGAAAGTAAATGTTGCAATGTAAACAGTAAACAGATGGGAGTCATTATTTAAGCCCTTAGAACCAAACAGTCACCAAATGGGAGTGTTCCACAGAATAGACATTCGCACCCAAGAAAAGGTGAAACTTAAGTAGACCAAGTCTCAAAACATTTAAAAATTACTTTTGCTGAAAATTCTGGTACTCTTTAAAAATATATGATCCAAACTACTTATGTGTCACAAACTATTCTACATTCTCTACAAAATAAGTGATTTAATCCTCACTTAAGACAGTTACAGCTATTATTTCTGTTTTAAAATGAGGAAATTGAGGCACAGAGAGGACGCTCTGCCCCACATCACACAGTGAGCATGTGCTGGCAGCAGGATCCAAGTTCAGGCAGGGTGGCTGCAGACCCCATGTGCTAAAGCACCCTAGGCTCCATCCAGGGCACCTGGACACTAGTGGGTCAAATTCATGCAGAGGACGTGATGTCTACACTGCCCCTGAATCATGCCAGTCCTAAAAACCAAGGGTGCCAGGCAAAGACACCCAGCCTTCAACACGCCCTCTGCCCCAATGGTGTACCAATGAATTAGCAGGAAAGAATTAAAGAGAAAAATAAAATGCAAGTAAGTACATAGGCCAGGCAATAAACAAAATGGAGGACCAAGTGGTTTTGAAGAATATGCTATTCTTTAACATGAAAACAGCATTTTTAAGAGATCTGTTAAAGTCTAAAATGTCACATTATTTCCTTATTAAGATTAGTCTGCCAATAAAGTCTTGGCTAACTTGGGTGCTGAAGTGTTAGATACCCAACTCAGTTAAACATTATTTTTCAAAAATTCTTTTTATTGAAAAACGTACTGGAAGATGATACGTTAACCTGACCTTTAAAATCTTATATCAGGTAATTGTGGCAATATCTAACAGGCACACTCTAAGTAAACTACTTTTGATGATATTCTTTAGTATTTAAAGCACTGATATTGATTCAGTTCAACTCTCACACTCCAGCACAAGAAATTAAAACCCTAACTTTCAATTTCATTGTATAACCTGTGATACACCTGTACCAGGATGAAGGGGTTCCTTGCTCCTATTTAATAATTTTTAAAGAGTAATATGGGAGAAGTGAAGGAAATAGATAAAAGCTGAAAATATCCATTTTTCACTTTAAGAAATTCACTGATTTCTGAATCAGTATCAGTTTATTTCTCAACATCATAGTTGTTATAATAAAAAATAAAACAGTAAATAAATTTTAAAAAAACAAAGACAAATAAATAAATAAATAAATAAAACAGTGCCACTATGACCTGAGGGGAAATTGATACACACACACGGTTATAAAACTTGCAAAACAGCTAACTGTTTTCAAAATTTAACCATTCAAAATGCTGATGCATCATTTGGGAAGGCTGAATTTATGTATCTTAAAATGGTTTCTAGTAGAGTGAGAACCTTAAGAGGAAATGTTCAACATTCTCCAAACACACAAGAAGCAAAAATGGACAAACTGGTTTTGTACTAAGTGAAACTATGGCATCAATCCAAGATGTGGAGATTTACTTCATCCGGGATAAGTGGCCTCTAGCTCTGTGTTTCCACCCAGTCTGCAGACATGGTGATAACTAGAAAATCCAACCCTTTCACGTGGCTTCATCACCTCGTGTGCCCTCGGATGAGGGCCAGGGAACACTGCAGTTGACACCACCTGCCCACGCCAGCAAGTCACCCTGTCACTCTCCACCCCAAGCCATCATGCCAAGGGCCAACAACAGAAACAGTCTGGGAGACAAGGTAGCCTGGTCTAGGCTAAACTCACTTGAGAAGAGAGCAGAAGTCACAGCCAGGACCCGTCACTTTGGGCTGAATAATGCTTGAGAAATGATAACCTCTCTCCTTCATCCCCCTTTGCCAAGCCCGACCCTCATCAGGTACTCAGAGTTCCTGAAATTTCCACTTATAATCCCAGCACCTACCTAACAGAATTCAAATCTAAAGTAGGAGCGCAAGGGATGTTATGCTTGCTTCCTAGGGTTTTAAGCCTTCCCTCTGTTGTACAAATGAAACGATTCTCTAGTTTCACTGAAGCTTTAGATCATCGTCCTTAACACTTAGAGAAAGCCACTAGAGATGGCTGATCCACTTATTGCACTCTGCAAACAGAAATGCAGGATTCCACTGAGGGGGTGCGACTGTGGGGATGGGCTCACACAGCTGATGGGAGACTGGGAGTGCACAGGACGGGGAACACGGGCCACCCATCCCTTCCCCACACCCCTACACCATGAGGTCTGTTCGATGTACAAGGAACGCCAGCAGGGATGGGGTAAGTTTGTTTTTTCGGTAGGGGGAGGCAACTTAAGGTGTCTGGCTTCCAATCCTGACTCCCCCACATTTTCCATATGCATAAGGCAAGAATAGGAGCTCCATCACACAACTGCAGTGAGGTCTAAGTGAGTTAATACTTGCAAAGCAGTTTAGGTGCCAGCAATCTGTAGATCTCTTAAATTAAAATATAAAGACAAAGACCTTTATGTCCATAGTAACAAAAATGGTCTTATAAACCCAGGAGGAAAAAAAAAAAACCCAGAAGGAGTCTGCCATCACTGGCCCATGATGAAGTAAAATGATGTCACAGGTGCCATTGCCTTCTCTTGTTATTTAATTCAACAACTGTGCTCCAAGAATTTGGAGGAGGTTGGAGTTATTGCGCCAAAAAGCTCTATTCTCCAGGTCTGGTTAGAGTCCTGCTCTCTCTTTGTCTTTCTTCTCCTTGCTCATCTATGTCTTTTCTCTGCCTTCTGACAGCTTCTTTTACCCAGAAATTCAGGGAAGGAAGGCTGCCTCATGGTAACAGGAGAAGTCTGAACCCATGTGTGAGAAGTTAAGAAGGGGCACTTTGCTTTGCATTCATCCCTCAAAGGCACAACAGCATGTTCTTTCATCGTGGCCACATGATGAAAAGAGGCAAGAGTCAAAAGCCATATATACCACATACATTATGAGCTTTTAATTTAAGGATGAAACCTATAGAAAGCAATTGATCACCTAAGTATACAAACACTATGAACTGAGATGTGGGATGGGTGAGGAAGAAAACACAAGGTAAAATTCTAGGTTGAATTAAACACACACAGAGATGAATTTGCATTATTTTACCAACATGTGCATATGGTAAAAAAATGCCACTTTGCATACATTATTAAGTAACCCAATAAAGTACAGGGGACATGAAGATAGCTCATCAAAAAGATAATCAGGGAGATAATAGGACAGAGTAAACATTTATAGATTTTTGATTCAGAATTCCCTCTCCAAATAGAGATGTTACTATTACTTTCACTAAAAGTCAGACACCAGCCTATTTGTGAATGTTGTGGAATAAAAAAATTCAGGAACAACCAACCAGTCTCCAGCATTAGGGCTCATCATCTTTCTGCAAGTTTCTAAAGCATCTGTCTTTTTAGCACCTACGATGTGCTGGGAAACAGGAATAAATCATGAGTTCCTTAACTTGTTAAAGCCTCATGAACCCACAATGTATAATTTAATTTGTATAATTGTTATTTTGGAGATGAAAGGGACAGGGAGACAAAGGTATTGGGTGTGCTTATACAGCAGGTGTGAAGGAATAGGACTGGAGCCCACATCTGCCCACACCCTCAGCCTCTGCTCCGTCATATGGGGGCCCGGCTCTCCATTCCGCCATCTCTCCTAGGCCCAAAATGCTAAGGACCATGGTCTGCTAAACTCCAACCAACATTACTCCTCCTGACTCTAAGGAAACACCTAGGGCTCAAACTGAGACTCTATAAAAGTTTCATGCACTAAGTTCACTTTCCTGGAACCTATAATTTCCAGAGGGTTCCTAGGCCAGGTACATCTTGAAACCCAGAGGGACCAACCTCTCCAAGATTATCAACTAATTATATCCCCCTGTTCTTTGGTGTCAACACCCCTTCTCAACACGGAAAAGTCAGAATAGGCATTGCCTAAAGATCCCTATAGATTGGGAAAAGGATCAAAGGAGAAGGAGTTATAACAGAGAAAATAGGATTTAACCAATGAGTATGACTGCTGAATCACCATACTAATATTTCTTTTAGCCTCCAGTGTTTTGAAGTAGCAAGAAGGAAAAATCTGAAATATTGGAACATTAACCCATAACGAACTCTGAAATCTGTTCTATAATTACATGTTGAAATATACTTTGAAAGTTATTGCTTATTCTTTTTTTCTTTGCATATACATTATATTTTACAATAAAAAAAAAGAGAAGAAAATGCCACTCCTCACCAAATGTTATTTGTCAATATAGCCACAGTTATTAAATTTACCACTGAAGGATGTGATTATAAATAGTCATCTGGGACCAGATATTACAAGAATTCCAGTGACATGTAAAATACTGAAATTATACAACTTACACAACTCACAGTCATGGACAATTCAAATTTACCTCTCCAGACCTGGCCTTGCTCTTAAGCTACAGATGACAGATTTACAATGGTTTAATCGTTCCCCTTGATTATTGCATGGCTTAAGTTTCTCAGGCCCAAAATGAAATTCCTAACCTTACCCCACCCAGGAAAAGCCCTGCCCCTCTTCCTATTACTTTTGTCTACGTAACTGGCCTGGCCTTCCCAATTTCTAATGAAACCCAGGCCTCGGAATGGACATTCCTCTTTCACTCACTCCCCATATCCAAGCCTCCCCAATTTTGCCTTCTGGATTTTCCATGAATATATCCACTTTGCCATCTTCTCTGTAGCCTCCCTTAACTGAGCTAACATCATCTTCTGCCTGAATTAATGCAGGAACTTCCCAACTGATCTCCCAATGTCCATTCTCTCTCCATTGAGTTTTCCCAAATATGTGACTTTCCATTGCTGTACCTTATACAGAATATAAATACCCAATCCTCAAGGCATTGCAGAAGGCTAGACTCTATATATTTCACTAGACCACGTATTACCATTTGCTGGGGGAAGAATCATGTCCCATGTGAAAGGTCTGTTCAAGTCCCAACCCCTGGTCCTGTGGGTGTAGACCCACTGCAAATAAGATCTCCTCAAGATGTTACTCTGATAAGGCACGGCCCAACTGCATCAGGTTGGGCTTGAACCTGGACTGCTGTCATCCTTTAAAGGCAGAGTGAAAGCCAGATGGAGAGAGAAGCCACGGGGAGTGGCCAGAAGCCGGAAGCCCACAGAAACTGGAGGAGAAAGGAGAAGATGCCACCATGTGCCTTGTCGTGTGGTGGAAAAGCCAAGGATGCAGGATTGCTGGTAGCCAGCCCAAGAATGCCAGTCTTCAAAGAGAAAGCATTGCTTTGCTATGCCTCAATCTTTCCATGCTCTCCCCGTAAAAATTATACCATCTTTTTATCACTTTATCTTGTATTTTTTCAGTGCACTTAACACAATTAATGCCTGTTCATTTTTAAAATGGCTGCCTTTCTTTCTAGACTATATGCTCCATGAAGGCAGGACTCTGCCTAGTAGAGTTTATGACTATATGCCCAGCAAACACCTTGTAGAGAAAGGGTTTCAAACATAATAGGGGCATAAAAGATATATTCTAAAGGGAATGAATGGAGTAGCTTAAAGCAAACATGGAAAATATGCTGGATACCAGAATTCATTTATTCACTAAATATTTATCCTTCCACGATGTCACAGGAAGAGTAAAAAGAACTTCTTTTAATATTTGTCATTTATCTTTCCATACATGACCTCAACACACCGTTTCTTATGAGGGAACCTCATTTCTAGACAGGGATAAATAATAGATTCTCAATGATATTTCAATTTTTCACTATTTATGAGGCATTTATGAAAGGTCACATAATTTTAAGGAAACGTTTTTTATTACCTCAAATGGAAGTCTCTTTAAATATTTAATATTCAAATACATTTTTTACAGAATAAGTGTAGGCATGTAAAAATAATACAACAGGATATTTATAGCAAAATGCAAATTACATTTTTTCTCTGTTACTGACACACTTCTAAATCGATTTTTCTGAATATGAATTTTTTGCCCACTTCAAAAGAAAAAAAGTATGCCTATCGCTCACTCTAAAGCCTCTGTGCTTAGCAATGATGTAAATTTGAGCAAATGCCCAGATTCATGAGTTACATGTATTTTTAATTCTTAGGAATTAAATTAGGAATACTACCTACTATGTGTGTCTGGAAAACTATTCATGAGGAAATTTAAATGACAGAAACTAATCTTCTTGCCAAAAGATGGGTGCAACCCAAGTGTCCACAAATGGATGCCTGGATAAGTGAAATGTGGTCTACCCATAAAATGGAGTATTACTTAGCTGTAAAAAAGGAATGAGGTTCTGAGACACTGGCAGTACAGACGACCTTGAAGACATCAGGGTGAGTGAAATAAGCCAGTCACAAAGGACAAATATTGTATGATTTCACTAAAAAGTAACTTGAATAGGCAAATTCATAAAGTCAGAAACTAGAATACAGGCCACCAGAGGCTGGGGTGGGGAGGCAACAAGGAGTTACTGCGTAATTGGTACAGAGGTTCCGGTCAGGGTGATGGGAAGTTTTGGTGATGGATGGTGGTGATGGTGAATGTAGTTAACTGCACTGAATCACATATTTGAATGTGGATAAAATGGAAAATTTTAGGCTTGGTATGTATTCTAGAAAAAAATAATAATAAAAATTAAAAGTTGGGCCTGTACAATACAAACAGTGAACCCTAATGTAAACTATGGACAACAGTTAATGGCATAATTATAATGATATTCTTTCATCAACTGTAACAAGGTACCACATAAAATGCACAGTGCTAATAGGGAAAATCGAGTGTGTGTAAGGGGGGGTACATGAGGACTCTATATTCTGCATGATTTTTCCATAAACCTGTGATTTCTCTAATAAAAAAATTAATTTTCTTAAGTTCTGTTCAAAAATCACTCCCCCAAAGAAATCAGGGATTTGGACAGCTATCGGTATACATCTGCAGCCCTTTTTCTGCCATGTAGTTTCCGACACTCCAGAGGATTAAAACTTGAACATCCCCCCCACCCTCCGCGTGCTGATTTGAGTTTCCAAACCTACTTTTATTCCGGGGAAACGTCAGGTGCACCGTGGTGAGCCCAGGTGAACGGTCTGTTTTACCCCACACTAAAGCCTGCTGCTCAGGCCCGTATTGGTGAAGAAATCCCTCATCAGTCAGCTGGGCTGGGCAGCTGGGGGGGGGGGGGGCGGGGGAGCCAGCACTCCCCTGCACACAGTTCCTGCCGCAGCTCCTGTTCTGGCCCAGCCCAGGCAGGGAGCTGCCCTCCGCCCTTGACAGACCCATGGAGGGACCCACCCCACCCCATCAATCCTGGTTAATTCATCACCTGGGGTCTTCAACCTGAACACCAGTGATATCCTGACGCTAATAGGAAAATTAATCAATGAGGCGGGTCTGAGCCAATGGGGCAGGAGGGCATTTCCTCTGAGGAAACAAAAAAAACACCCCAAAACCAGAGTGAAAGGCATTTTCTTAATTGCCCTAGAAAAAAGAAAACCTAGTGAAATAGAAGAAATTAAAACTTCTTTTCTAGGTAACATGGTTAAATAAATATTATTTAATACTGAACATTAATGAACTGTCAAGTTTATTGACATATAATATAAAAACAGAGCTAGGAGCAAACTATCAAGTTTATAAATATGTATATAAAAATAGTATAGTATAAAACCAAACTATAGCAAAGAACAACTATTTTTTACACTGAAAGCATTTATTATTTTAGACTTTTTAGCATTAAAATACCGAAGTAAGATGACATGATTTTAGGGAACAAACAGGTTTTAAAATTATAACTGAACCTTTGTCCTCTATACAGCCTTTGGTAAATAAAAGCATTGTTTTTTACAGGACTACCAGCTATTCACTTAGCGTGTGAAACAAAAATTTGTCTTTTTTCTTTCTTTCTTGAATTCATTGGGAATGGATTTTCTGTTGTTTTCATAGACTGAGGAGATTTTATGTAACATGATGGTGCATCAAAACAATGAAACATGGCAGTCTTTCCAGGTTTTGTTTGACACTATTACATCCCTCAGAGCAAAGGAAAGTCTCCATCACACAAGGCAGAGATTGTTCCACAGGCTTCCAGAAATGTATCACAGTTTGTGCAAAGTGCGCTCAGAAGCCCCTTGGGGAAGTCCCCGCCCCGCCCCTCCTGCTGCAAAGCTGTCCTCAGCGTCCTGGAGCTGTAAGAATAGATGCAGGGCTCTTTCATGCCTCCAAAGGTAAAATATGGTTGACTCATGCTTTGAAATGAAGATGTTAGTAAGTCTCTACCGAGACTATCTTAATTCACTTTCCAGGTTGAGCTCAGTTAACATTTCAGGAAGAAGGAAGGATCAAAGGCACAGATGCTTGGAGAGATGAAGCAGAGGGTTCCAGAAGGCTCCAGAAGGTTGTGAAGCATCTGACACTTTTCCAGGTGGGCCCCACCCCAAGCCCATAACTCCAAATTTGCTTTATGGCCTCTCTACTTCACTTGTAAAACATCACAGCACTGTGAGACGGTCTGCCATTCCGGACCAAATGTAAAGGATACTTCACAAGCTTCCGTGAAGGGCCCCAGAAACCAAATGCAAGAACCTTTTGGCATATTTCTCTATGACACAAAATTGAGGTCTGGATTTTTTTTTTTTTTTTTACAAGGAATAATACATGCAGACACTTCATTTTTATATGATATGAAACTCAAGAGGTAGAATCAATGTGTAAACCCGCTGCAATACTGGAGAAAATACTTCCTAAAAGTCTCAACTAATTTGTTTCCAAAAAATTTTTTTTTGGAAATAGAAAGAAAAGCCCTTGTTTGCTTTGTCTTGTTGTTTATGTTGGTATGTCTCTGATTCAGTGGAGTCCCCCTCATAAAATCAACAATTTTCACAAATAAAAATCAGTCCTTAAGATAACAAATGTTACTCATTAAAAAGTGAGACTGCTTCATCTGTTCTTCAAGGTCTTCAAGATTATGTCTGGACCAAATGATAATGATGAAAACTCTGGGCCAGAGGTAGTCATACCAAAATGCTTGCATGTTTCAGTCATGTGCAATTCTTAATTCACACAAGGGAATCCCTGACTCACCCCTATACTGTGGGGGGGACGGGGAACAACAAAGAGCCATCAAGTGGGTTTTCCCAAATAGATGATAATATGTATGTATTTTACCTCTCTAGCAGGCCATCTCTGCCCTGCTCTCTTCTCTTCCCTCCATACAATCAACCCCATGTTGTATAACAGCAAATCCTCTTCTCTGCAGCCACATTTTTATGGTAGATAGAGTCACTCCTCACAAGTATGAGTAAAATGCATTATGTGGGTCACAGAAGGAAGTCTCCAAATTGAGTCTAGAATGCCTGGGCTACTGGATGTCCTATAGGAGACAAGAATTTTTCACAATCCCAAAGTGATGAATTTGGCACCTCTCGACCAGTACAAATTCCTTTCAAAAGTTAAGAGAGAAACTCCCAAGCATCTTGTAACATAATGTATTCCACATTTTTATGGGATCATTTTTTAGGCCAGAACATGTGGTAATACATAAATTGATCAGAGGCTGCCAGCAATTCTCAGAACAGGAAAGCAGCATCTCCAAGGATTTCCTCAAATTCTTTACTCTAAGAAAGCCTGGTAACCATTTCACCAGGGTTCATTTCCTCTGTGTGGTTACTGGACAGTCCCACCCAGATACATAATAAATAACTGTATTCTAGAAACAAGGCCAACCCCAGTTTCCACTTGATAACCAATGGTCAATGCGATCAGTAAGTGAGTTATATATATAAAAAGCCCGTTTCATTGAGCTCTATAATTTAATGTTTTCTATCTCAACAATTCAATTCAAAAATAGTCAAAGGGAGTTTTTCATGGAAGGCCTCAACTTATATTCCTTGCTTTGAAAAGCAAAATGGTTTTTAGACTCATCTTTATTTAATTATCTCAAATAGCAAACTCACTACCTTTACTAAAATTGCAGAACTGAGTTCCTCTAGAACTATGTTAGAATTTTATTTTTGTTTCCTCTCATAAATATCTCATTCCATCGAGATAGAATAACTCTAACTTCTTTAAAAAAAATACTGAAATTTTCTTTTTAAAACACAAGCAAAAGAAAACCAGGAGCGCACATCAGGTCATCATTACATTATAAACTCATTTGAGCACAATGACCTTTCCAAATGTGGATAAACAAAAAGACCTAATACTTTTTATAAAATATCATCTCCTTTGTCCATAGGCACTGTTGGAGGGGAGGAAAAAGGACTTCTTTAATGAGGTGTGCCATGAAAAATACACTTATGAAAGCATAATTTGCAAATCTGAGACAATCCATAAAATAGTTACAGAATTGTACAATGAGGGAAAAGAAGAACATTTTGTTTGTCTTTCCTTCTTTCCCTTCCAAGAGTGACCATGGAAAACGATGATATAAAAACTATTTTGGATTTTGAGAGGTCACCTATTACTAACAAGGTATGACAAATATTTTAAGCCTTTAAAACTCTATCAAAGGAGAGAAAGGCAACAGGGCAGAAAGGAGCTGGGGTCTTGTGACGTAGGCATGGCTCAATTTTCTTTTTAAAAGACATTAATTTAATCACATACTAAGATGGACAAAGGTTTGAAATCCTGTATACACAAAGAAATCATACAACTCACCAACAAAAGAACAAATCCAATTATAAATGGGCAAAAGATATGAATAGGCATTTTCATATATGAACAGGCAAATACAGATGCCTCAAAAGGACATAAAGAGATGCTCATTTTCATTGGCTATAAGGGAAATGCAGATCAAGACTACAATGAGATACCACCTCAATCCTATAAGAATGGCTGCTATTAAACAAAAAGGAAACTATAAATGTTGGAGAGGATGTGGAGAAACTGGGACATTTAAACACTGCTGGTGGGGCTGTATAATGATGCAGCCACTACGGAAGCCTGTTTGGTGGTTCCTTAGGAAACTAAATACCGAGTTGCGTTATGACCCAGCAATAGCACTACTTGGTATATACCCAGAAGAGCTGAAAGCAATGACACAGACAGATATTTGCACACTGATGATCAGAGGAGCATTATTCACAATTGCCAAAGATGGAAACAAACCAAATGCCCATTAACAGACTAGTGAATCAACAAAATGTGGTATATACATACGATGGAATATTATGCAGCAGCAAGATGAAATGATGTCCTAAAGCACATGACAAGATGGCTGAACTTTGAGGATGTAATGCTGAGTGAAATTAGTCAGATACCAAACTATAGATAAGGTATGATTCCACTTTTATGACCATGGTAAAGGTAAAATCAGAGGCTTATAATATAGAATACAGGAGACTTAGAGATATATAGACACTAAAGATGGGTGAATGGTTAGCTAATGAGGTTGAGCTCCAATTAAGGAAACAGATAGACATGAAAGTGGTTCTCCAGTGGGTCTATGAGTAATATTACCATATTGAAGATATACTAGATTAAAAGGGGTTGTATAGACCTACGTATCTCACAGATTAACATTAGAAATATAAATTAGTTCTCATAAGAACTACTTCAAAGCTATGATTCATATACAAAGAGTGCTTAATTCATATACAAAGAGTGCTTAATTAATAGCAGGGGGAAAACTGCTATTGCATGCTATGGGCTATGTTCAAAAGGAAACCATCAGCACTACCACAGCAACAGCAGAGGTAAATAATGGGGGAGGGACAAGATTTACGAGGAGGTTTAGATTTCCTATTTGGCGAGGGCGTGTTTATTGGTTTTCGTTCTCTTGAGAACAATGAAATTATCTAAAATTGAGAGTGTTGGTGAACTGTGGACTTGGGCACTATACATAACCCTGATGAATGCAGGTGGCTGAAGGATGCACTGACTAAGAAGCAGTTTGGCGAACAATGACCTATACTTATGAACGAATCTTGTGCTGCTACAGAAAAGAAGTGAAGTCGTGAGACAAGCAATGATGTGAATGAATGTGTGGGACATCTGGTGAGGCAAAATGTATGTATGTATGTGTATGTGTGTATGTGTGTGTGTATGTATGTATGTGTGCATGACCTATATTTAGAGCTAAGAATGAGGCCGATCAGGTTAGGGCTTAAGTAACTCAGAACTCAGGGATAAGGAAGATAATGTCTATATTTTAGAACGTCGCATACTCTTTGAGACCAAAGGAAGAAAGGTCTATTTGGTCTGGAAACAAAATTTCTGCTGCACGTAATTTGAGACCAAAGAAAGAAAGGTAGTCTGGAAAAAAAATTTCTGCTGCTCGTAATCTAAGTCAACTTATCTGTACAGCTCATTTAAACAACTGAAACACAAGGAAGCCCAGAATAAGAAAGAGGTCCTTTAATCCTGTATAGCGTAATGTAATGCCTGGATAAATGACAGAGTATATTAAGCAGATAATTAAAAAGTATTGGCATAGTCCCTTGATGGATGGGAGAAAAAATATGGAACTTTTAACTTTTACCATCTGGAAATCTTTTGATATTGTGTCAAACTATAGGGACACCAAAATCAATAGGCCATGCCCTTGATCTTGAGGCTTACTCTTGTGAAGCTTATGTAGGTAGCAGAGAAGCTTAACCCACCTATAAATATGCCTAAGAGTTACTTCTGGAGGACCTCTTTTGTTGCTCAGATGTGGCCTCACTCTCTCTAAGCCCAACTTTGCAAGTAAAATCATTTCCCTCCCCCCATGTGGGATATGAATCCAAGGCTGAATCTAGCCCCAGCACCATGGAATCAACAATTCCATCTTGCCCAAAAGGGGGGAAAGAAGTATAACTAATAAAGTATCAGAGGTAGAGAGAATTCAAACAGAGTTGAAAGGCTACTCTGGAGGTTGTTCTTATGCAAGCTTCAGGTGACCTTGCTACCTATCTTAACCTTCCAACCTCCAACCAGGACCATTCTAACCAATCCTAAAGAACACCTAGGGCAAGATATAAGATTTCATAAGGGTTCCATGCACTAGTGTAACTTTCCAGAAACCTGCAACCTGCAGATGGGTCCCTGGTCCAGGTAAGTCCTGAAACCTAGAGGGCCCAGCCTCTCCAGAACATCAGATAGTTCCATCTCCCTACCCCATATTAGTGACAGACCCTTCTAACAAGAACACGTTAGAATGGCCATAGCCCAAACACCCCTAAAGAGAAGGATAGAAAAATCAAAAGTGATGGTGGAATTATACAGAGAAAATAGGATTTAACAAATAATATGATTGCTGAATCATTAAACTGATAACTCTTTTAGTTTCTAGTATCTTGGAGCAGCTAAAAGTAAAAACCTAAAATTGTGAAATTGTAACCCATGTCAAACTCTGAAATATACTCTACAACCAGTTATGGAGCTGTGCTTTGAAATTTATTACTTTTTTGCATATGTTATTTTTCACAAAAAAAAAGGAAAAAAAAGTCGATTGTGGTGATAAAAAAATATTTAAGCCTTCTAGCCTCCTATATTCTGGAGCAGCTAGAAGGAAAATTCTGAGAGGATAGTGTGGTAGCCCATGACAGACTCTGGGATCTGTCCTGTAACTATATGTTGAAGAGTGCTTTGAAAACTAGTGCTTTTTTATTTCTTCCCTTTGTTTATATGTTATACTATACAATAAAAAGTTTAAATAAATCAATAAACTGTATCAAAGGAGACAAAGGTAATAGGGCAGAAAGGAGCTGGGGTCTTGTGACGTTGGCATGGTTCAATCAATTTTCTTTTTAAAAAAGACACTAATTTATTCACATATTAAGACGGCCAAATAAATAATTTGCATTCTCATTTTAATAATCTGTAAAACAAAGGGTTTATCTAGTTGACAGTGTTTCCTTTGCAAAAATAAAAGTAGGCAAGTCATGTGAAGGTATCTGTCAATCATGGAGATGACAATGGGCCTTCTTCCTAACACCATGGCTTCCAGGGCACTCACCACTTCCCAAACCTAAGAGACTGCCCAGGAAAAAGGAATCCAGGATCTGTAGGGCCATCTTCAAAGACATCCATTTTCATGAGTCTGTTCCTTCCCAACTCTCCCAGTCCTTCTCTCTCACTGGAGAGGGCAGATTCCAAAAGAACTGTCTGTGGTGACGGATGGGAATGTTCTAGGCTTGCACTGCCCAACACGGCCACTGCTTCAAGTTGTGAACCACTGTGCTAGTATGTGGAACCAGTTCTTAACTGTATTCAATTTAAATTAATTTAAATGTAAATGTAAATAGTTGCATGTGACTTGTGCTACCATATTGGAAAGGATTGTCTTAAAATTTACAGAAATTATTATAAAAAGCTGGACATGTAGTTTATTGGGAAGTTTACTTTTTTTTTCTGAAAGAGCTATGGATGGTTAAACAGTATAAGCTTTTGTTCTATTTACACATAATTATTCATTTGCTGCTTTTAACTCAGAGCAGTGAAAGAGACCATAATCTAGTAATGCGTAAAATGCTACAAAATTAATAATAAAAGGGGGAAAATAGCACCACAGGGGTTTTTATATCCATACCTGCCACCCAGTGAGGGAATAATGAGATGGACAGATAGCAGTTACTGGTAGGGTATAGAATCAAAGAAAAAAATTAACATCCGTAACCACCCCAAGCTGTTCCTGCTGGGTCCAGATCCCCTCAGGAGCCCCCACCGCACTCCCCACCACCAGCCCTCCCAGCACTCCAATCACTCCATCACCCTGGAGCAGGTCTGGCTTCTGCCCAGGCAGCAGGAGTGACCCAGAAAGCGTCCTGCAGACCGGCCTGGCCACCCCCCACTGCCCCCACTTGACACCAAGACAATGCCAGGTCCTCAGAACTCACTGAAAAGTTTAGCACTTGTCACTTTAATTTGAGAAGTGAAAAAAAATCTATCAAAATGAGTTAAATATGTTAACTTGGGGATCTCTAAGTTACTGAGAATCCTGAAGTCCATTCAAACCCAATACTTATGTAAAACAAATGGTCTCCTCAGAATTTCAAAGGAAACTGAGCCCAAGCACCTACTTTCTGAGATGCTTTTAGCTTCTAGTTCTGTATTTCAAGAAATGCATGGATATTGTTTAAAAGAAACAATAACCAGTAAGGTGAAAAGCATTAAACTTTTATAATATTTCTCCTCTAAATAATTTGAAGATAAATTCACTAAGTTTCTTACTCTAGGAATAATAGTTTAAAGAAAAAACTTTAGAAAAAAATTTAGCCCCTACTCAGCAAATTTCCAGAACCCTGAGCAAGACATTATTTCATCTGTTTCCCAGCTTTCTAAACCATAAAATCAGGAAAATAATCGCAACCTCCTCACATTATTATGAGAGCTTGTGGAGAAACCATTTGCTTTTCCCATTTTACAATCCTTAAAACTCAACCTCCCTTTCTGGAGGATGGCCAAACTTGGGGCTGGACTCAAGAAAACAGAAGAAGAATAAAATCTTGCCAACACTTCAAAGGAACACACAGGATCCCCAGGGGCTGTAAACCATACTCTCTCTTCCCAACTGATAGCAATCGATCTGAAGAGAAAGACTCATAAACAAACTACCCAAACACTAACATGGATGAATGAAGCCTTTAATGGGAACAGAAATCACTTCCTACGGGAGCACACAGCACGCCAAGGGTCATATAATCTAGAGAGAAAATGACCCCTTAAGTGAACAGCTAAGAAAAGAACAAAATATATAATTCCCTTTAACTACAAAACAAAATTTGCCAGGCTATTTATTAGGTTCAAGGGCTTTTTCATTGGACAAAAAGCTCTAAAGCCATTAGTTCATATGAGAAGTCATTCACCTCAAAGGTCCTAGAGAATAAATGATGCCACTGTTCCACCAAGCTTCCGCTCAACAATTCAGGATAAAAAAAATAATAATAAAGTACAACTTAGCTTTAAAAGATGTACAGCATGGTTATGCCAACCTCCTATTCATGAGCGAAACACAGACACACAAACACCCACGGGCAACCTTGTATAGCGAGATAGGAGAGGGCAGCAGAAAATTTGGCAGTCTTGGTACCTTCAACTCACTGAAAACAAAGAGCTCTGAAAATGTGCCCTCTGGAATTCACTGGCATGAATCTCTGCATTTGCTTAATTGTAGAATTAGAGTGCAAAAAAGGAGAGACAATTAAAGGAGACATTTTCCTTTCCATGGATATTATGCTGAAAGACACTTCCTCTCTTGCCTTGTACCCATATGCTATCTTAAAACATTTTCTACTCAACTTGTGGCCTCATTAAAGGGGCTTCCAGGAGATGAGCAGATTGCTAAGAATGAGACTTTTTCTCAAAGATAAAATAACGTTTATTGTAGATGAGTATTTCCTTCTTCAATGACAACAACTCTTGCAACTCAACTTGCCAGAATGGATTTTATGTATGATGAAATACATTCATGGTTTGGGACAGAGAAAAATCTCCATTGCACCATTAGTGCAAGAAAAGAAAAAGTACTCAATGCACAGTAAAATGGAAAATTCACTCAACTGTGGGTCAGGACAACCTTTGCCACTAATTAGCAAAGTGTTTCTCCATATGGCTCTAGTGCTACAAATTTCAGAAATTGCAGTTTAGTTGATTAGACTCCTGCTACTCAAAGCGTGCTCCATGGACCAGGAGTACCAGCCTCACCCAAGTGTAGGAAATGTTGACCTCTGGTTCCCATCCAGACCTGCTGGTCAGAGCATGCAGTCAACCACGATCTCCAGGTGATGGGCATTAAGGTTCAGGGAACCTGGTCAAGATGAGTGGCCCCCAAGGCTGGGCCATGACACATTGGTACATGTGATACATTGGTAATGATACAGAGGACTGGGGTAATGTGGTCTGCGAGGGGGTCTAGGAAAGTTCTCCTAAAGTTCTAAAGAGAAATACACAGAGCAAAAAAGAAGAGACCTGCCTGGAAACTGAGGTGGTGATGTGTGCTGGGCTGAATTGTGTTCTCCTAAAGATATGTTCAAGTTCCAGCCCCTGATCCTGTGAATGTGACCTTATTCGGCAATAGGGTTTTTGCCAATGTGTTTACTCAAGATGAGATTTGGAGTGGGGTGGGGGGGGACCCCCTTAATTCAACAGGACTGGTGTCCTTAAAGGAAAGGGAGAAGAGACACAGAGACACAAGGAGAAGATGGCTATTCAGGCAATGGAGGCAGGGAATAGAGCAATGCATATGAAAGCCAAGGAATGCCAAGGCTGTCAGCCGACACCAGAAACTTGAAGAGGCAAGGAAGGATTCTCCTCTATGATTTAAGAGGAAATATGGCTCTGCTGACACCTTGATTTTAGACTTTAGCTCTCCAGAGCTGAGATGCATAAATGTCTGCTGTTTTATGCCCCCTGGTCTGTGGTGCTTTGTTACAGCAGCCCTAGGAAACCTAAGAAAGACCCAAATGAGAAGGACACCAAAGGATATACTAAAGATCCACTCTGAGCCTGTAGGTCAGGGCCAACCAGAAACAGCAGCCCACCATCCACCGGGAGCCGCTAAGAAATCCAGAATCTCAGGCCCCAGGCAGGAACCACTGAATGAGAAACTTGGGAGGAGGGCCCAGGAATCTGTATTGAACAAGCTCAACAGGTGATTAAATAGAAGAAGGACTGCTCTCAGGAGTCGAGAGCCTTAAAAAGCAAAAGCAGGGAGATGAATAGGAGTTAGGGATTAGGATGCTTCCAGAACAGATGAGTGCTTGAGTTATAGCAGAGAAGAAGGCAAAGTATTTTGAGAGATGAATCCAAAGAGCTTTATTTGATATAAAAGTAAAGGAGAAGAAGGTACTTGAAAAGGATGTCAAGGCTCCAGTTAGGCTACCTGAGTGAATATTTATGCTTTTAATTGAGATTGAGAATCCAGGGGAAGAGACAGGTTTGGAAAGGATAATAAGCAGCTAGGGCCCAGTCAATGAGCTTGTGAGGGATCTTTTGGTGCTGGAGCTCAAAAGCTAAACACTCCAGCATGCTACCTACTGTCTCCCACTCAAACGGAAGAAGAAAGGACCTTAAATTAAGACACAGTAACTTCAAGGGTTATTATAGGACCTTAAATCAGAAATGAACAATAAAGGATTGAATCCAGAACTCAAGACAGGAACATTGCCCTGGTCTGGGTGTGGCACGTGAATAATGGACACTTCATTGACCAAAGGTTCCCACTCTCTTTCCCAAGATTAGAGAAAAATGCCTTTATCCCATTTCCATCACATCATGGTCATTCTTCAAGAGAGCTCCCAACTCTACACTCTAAAATATTCTACGGCTGAATTATCCTGCTATAAATGTATTATATAAAAGTCAAAGGAGAGGAGGGGCTGTAAGGGTAGCTCAGTGGTAGAATTCTCACCTGCCATGTCGGAGCCCGGGGTTCAATTCCTGGCCCATGTACTTCCCAAACAAAGAAACCAACAAAAACAAACAAAACAAGAAAAATTCAACAAACAGTGCTGCTGTAGTAACGGGACGCTCGCATGGAAAAAGAATGAAATGTGAGCCCGCCATATAGCACACAAAAAAAGTCAAAGGAAAACGCAGACAAACTAGGCTGCCCTGACCAAATTCGAGGTCACCAAGAATGAAAGCCAACGGGATCACATTGGGGGCGTCAGCACAGCGGCACACAAGAGCATAGGGATGCAACTTCTCTGATTCACCTTGCTTGTCCCTATCACAGATGGTGCCAAGATGAAGCAGAAAATGATTTAGGAGTGATACAGGAAAGTTTCCCTGTATTACTGAATCATCCATCAGAGTTCATTCCTTCTTATAAAATATCTTCTAGAGCTAACTAGAAAGCAAAAATCCTAGGGAGACTCCCTGCCTTTTTGTTTGGAAATGACAAATGAAATTGGGAAACGTAGACACGCATGCATAGGAGAGAAGTAGACACGAGGTGTCACTCCGAGGCTCCCAAACACAGCAAACAGACACAGGCGCCATGACCATGCACTGGGTCTCGGAACTACCGTGCTGTCTTTCAAGAGGCAGAGCAAGGAAGCTCTGTGCGTTGGAGCATTTTGCGATGCCCCTTCATGCGATACTTTCGAGATGGCTACAATTTACAGTTGATTAGCCTGCATAGTTGAGTTGCTTTTTCAAAAGATTCAAGGAAGGGATTATTTCTGTGCCCAAAAGGCCCCCAGTGAATAGAGAGGGCTGCTCGCGGCCGGAATGGGGATGCCGCCGCCTCCCTACACTGTGCTCAGCGAAGCAGATAAAGCAAAGTTAAAGCAGCGTTTAGTTCCTCAGAATGCCAGCCTTAATAAGGATCTTTTTGTGGAAGGATTTAGGAGGAAGGGAGGAGGGTTATCCCTAGTGCAGGCATTATTTCTCCCTACAAAAAGGGAAAATGTGCATACAGTTGGATGTAAAAAGCCAAAACTCTGCACCCTCTCCCCTCCCCAGGGAAAAGTAGCTGAGCCCACACCCCCCAGCGCCAGCGCCCCCGGCCATTGTGAAGTTTCTCTTGGGAAACGGGGCCCATTCATCGGCCACTGACCAAGTTCACCCTCCGGGCTGTGAGAACCGGCGCAGGCCCCGGGCGCCCACCTTCCCCGGCCCAGCCGGAGGCGAGCAGCGGCCTGCAGGCCCGACCCCAGGAGAATTTGCACCCGGCTGGCCAGTCCTGGTCCCTGCCGCGGGGTCGTCCCCACCTGCCAGGACCCTGGGGCCCAGAGATGGCACTGCGCACAGGGTCACGTGGACCTAGAGCGTACATCTTTAACAAGGCAGTGCCACGGGACCCCCCTTTTCTAATCACCAAGTTTTTCCTGTTAAAGCGGCATTTTCCCCAAACTGACTTCAAACGTGAATGTTCACATTTACATGAACTGAGACATCAGTGTTACAAAACAGCGAGCTCGGCCATCTAGGCTCTGTCTTCTGAGTGACATTTTCACTGTGGTTAAGAAGCTGAAATTCAAGTTTGTCAAATATCTTTCTCTCTATGCTCATGATTTTCAACGGTGACCCCCAGAACTGAAGGTAGCTAGAGAAGGTTCTTTGAGAAATCAACATAAACTACTATCAATGAAAGAGAGAGGGAGAGACAGAGAAGACACTTAATAAAGTGCATACTTCAAAGTCACTTTTTTCCCAGGCTAATGGAAAATGAACTTACCCACGCTGGCCACTAAGCCCTGAAAGACCACAGCGAGCGCGGCCCTTCTCCATTGTGCAGGGTGAAAGGCTATCCTCTGACCTCTGCTATTTATGACTTGAGGGCTGTGAAGAGTGCCCAGCCCCCTCACCTCCAATAGCACACATACACGCACACAAATAAAAGCTCCTCACCCTCCTACCCCTCATCTCATGCACCATCAAAAACTGTTTAGACTACACTCCCTGTTTTCATCGCTTACATTTCTTTTTCTGATGTTGTTGGCCAGATTACAGCCAGTACCTAATTCACAGGAGACCCTGCTGCCCCCCCGCCCCCCCCCCATCAAGGCAGCCGTGGCACTGTGATCACTGCTTCCTGGCTCAAACACCTTCAGTGTGGATCTACCCATCTGCTCATATTGTTTTCCTGCTCCACGAAATTGTGTATGAAACAGCTCAGGAAACCAAATTATCTGGGATAATTTCTATTACAATACGACACCATCCTAGTCACTTAATATTTTATGAACTTACAAGGCCTTTGCTACTCTTAAAATGATACAAGACAATTTACAAAGAGCCATATGATACAGCCAGAAAACAAATCTTAAGTGGATGAAAAAATGAGATAGGAAATAAAAACTGTGTGTGGGGGGGGGGAGGTCGAATCAGGGATAAAATTAGTTCCCCAAACACACGCAATTAGTTTTGATACCCATGTTATGGCAAACTATTTTATCTTTTAGCTTTCTTGTAGCCAATTCTCACAGGAAGACACTATTAGTTAGAAAACCTACAGAATTCATAGGCAAAAAATTCACCAATTTCTTAAGGCAGCACACATCATACCAAGAATGTAACCAGAATGAATGACTCCCCGTTTCCTCCTAGAAAAGATGGCACACAATAATGGAACAACGTCCTCAACAAAAGTCTTCAGAGTAGCCTCAATGAGCAGGCCTTTTGATATCATTTCTAGGAATACAACACACAACAGCGGCACTGGAGCCACATGTGATTCAGTAAAAGCGCTTCTTTAAAGGTCTACCTTGAAAAGCCAAAGATACATGGTTTAGTTTTGTAATCATAGAACAGATTGGAGTGCATCTGGAAACTATACATCCCTTAGGCATACATAAATATTGTTTTTCTCTGAGGGCTTTTGGAACCACAAGGATACAGTGAGCCTGATATTTCAATCCAGGAGAATAACAGGATTGTTGACACTTAATGTCATTTCATAGCCATCAAAACTCTAGTTAGGTCTGACACCCCTTGTAAAAATCAAAGGTCCAAACAGACATTTTCCAAGGTCGACTATGCATTGACACAAATTAGGTTTTTTGAAAGGAATTTCTATGTGTGATTAGGTAGAATAACTACCAGATGATCTGACCATCATGCCAAGGATTACCTATGGGATGAAGTCAACATTATGGATGCAAAAAAGTACATGTTGACCTCTAAATTCTATGCAAGTTTCCGCTTTAGTAGAGCATGTTTTGACCAAGTCTCTCGTCGGGGTTGGAACACACATTTAATGCCTACAAACTGTAGTCTACCCTGCCACTGAAATCCAGAGGTCACATTTCTAAAACATAACATCCCATAATCTCCAGTCACCATTGGTGCTCTCTAGCAGTTGAGACCACCCCCCAACATCTTCAAACAATTGGTGGTTATCCATGTCTTCTGAGAGCACATTACAACTTCAAAACAGCTGTCTGACTGTAATCACCACATAAAGAATCTTGACTCAGATGTTTTTCATATGCTCAGAACTGATTCTTTTCCTAAAGCCAGTTTGAAGGAGCCCTTTTTTCAATTGTGAACCAAATAAAAAAAACTTCGTTTGCATCTTCTTTCATTAGATGGAAGGAGAAATTAACAGTAAGAGATTAGGAGGAGTAGAATAAAAGTTTACAGGAGGTGCCTTTTCACTTCCGGATTTCTTTCCTTAAAAGTTTACAGCAGGTGGAATTGTCTTTCATACCCATAAAATGGAGATGGAAAATCACAAACACATTGAGCTATTAACATGTCACGAACTAGATGCAAATCTAGATAAAAAACCGTTCTTATCTTTAAATACTGATTGTGCCACATGCTTAGCAGAAAGTTTTGTATATTTTTTTTTGTAAGGGACTAGTTTTGAGGCTAAAAGACCTGGAATGTTGCAGCTTCCAGGCTAATGATCACTCAAATACAGACTAATATGTTTGATAAAAGTTCCCAGCATGAGAGCAGATCACTTATCATAAGAATCACAATCCTGGAGGGAAGCAAATCTCAAAGCTGGAGGCTCAGATTAGAACTGTGGGCTTGTCTTCCAGGGGGGCTTTGACAGATATAAAGGAGTGGCAAATCTCACATCCTTTAAACCATTAACTCATTAATCCACCAGCATTATCACTACAAGGGACAGGATGGAACTCTTCAGCGGTTTCTCACAAATCTCAGTCCTGGTCCCTTACCATTCAAATGGTGTTCTGAAACGATATTTTAAATTTAACTATTCCATTTGCAAGTTTTTGGTTTTTTTGCCTGTTTCACATTTTCATTTTTCTTCCCTATTTTTGCCTTTACAGAAGCCCTGATACCCATTTTAACGTTACCTGTACAGCAATATTGGATGGAGTCTTTAGAACAGTCACTGCATGTGGACCCTAATCGATGCCTGGTGTTTACTTAATTTTCAGTTGAGCGTAGACTGAGAAATGCGAGAGGTCTCCTCTAAGACAGACTCTCTCTCAGTAAGCACGGAGGACCCAGGCTGACTCGGGGTCTTACGGTATTCAAATCATGCCCTTTACTGGCAAAATGATATAGGATCCTTGGAGAAATTTGCATTCGACGATTTATTTTGATCATGCTAAAATAATACTGCCTGTACAAATTGCTTTTTCAAGAGAACACTAAATAGGCCTTCACTGTAACAATTGATTTCCATATACATTCCATACAGAACTTTTAGTTCTGCCAGTAGTTTAAGGAAACAATAGAATATTTCTGTCTCTTCTCTACCCCATAATATCCCATCATATTTAGATATTTACTCATATAAATAATGGCACTGGTACCCAAAATTAGGGGAAAATAATGATGCCATTTGAGAAGGTTTCTACAAGAAGCCAGATTCTCCAGTGGCACATACTTCCCATACTTCTTTCCGGTCACTGTTGATGAAGGCTTTGCCCATGAAAGAGTTTGTTAACCCCCTAAAGAAGCAATGTTCAATGCACACCAACTTTATCCTTGAAGTTGCTTATAAAAGTCAGGGAATGATTCCTCACTTTCAGTGTATTATCAATACAGGAGGTAGAGTGACCCTGTTGAAATGGAACTCAAATAACTTCATTCCTCTGCTCAAAACCCTTCTGTATTGTTTAAGTTAATTAGGTATGATGCATTAACAAACATATCCTGAAATATGAGTGGCTTAACACACACAAGTGAGAGTTTCAGTCACATGCAGTTCTGTGCGGTTTAGGGGCACTCCACAAAGCTTAGTCAGTGGTGGCCCATAGACCCAGGCTGATTTTTTCCTTCAAAGAATATGAACATACTGGAATAGGTGGTTTCCAAGTAGCAATGTCAGTGGAAGAGAGTACACACCTGAGGTTTAGATCAAAGTTCATTTTTTGATCCTATGGGTGTCCAAATATTCCAGCACCATTTGTTGGAAAAGTTGTTCTTCCTCCATTGAAATGCTTTTGCTCTTCTCAAAAATCAGTTGAGATTATTTACAAACATTTATTTCTGGGTTCTCTAATCTTTCCCATTGATCTATGTGTCTATCTCTTTGTAATCATGATTTCTATATCATGTAGGTATACACTAAGACTTAATATAGAGTAGAGTGATTGCGCCACCATTATTCTTTTCTGTAAATATGTTTTCACTACTCAGCAACCAGTTAATTTTCTTATAAATTTTAGAATAAGTGTGTATATCTATAAAACATTTGCATGGTTTTGCATAAAACCTCAAAAACAACTTGGAAAACCTTTGCTATATGAGACACTTCATGAAGATATTATGTGTCTCCATTTAATTATTTTTAAATTTCTTTTATCAGCATTTTCACCTTTTAGCGAACACACATGCTTTACTTCATGTATACCTATGTGTTAATTTCGGGGGTGGGGTGAGGAAGAACTACAGAACAATCAAGCATAAAATACAGGATTCCCAGACCCCTCCCCAAAACCAACAGCTTATATTTGTGTGAACATTTGTGATGATTGATGATAGCAAATGTTTATAATTATCCATGATTTAACGTAGGTTTCACTGTTTTTGTAATGTAGTTTCATGAATTTTTTATAAAAACTTTCTCATCATATATATAATCTAACATTTTCCCTTTTTTGTCATATTAGATATATATTTTAGTGCTGTTGACTCAATTCACAGCACTGTGCTACCATCACTACCATCCACTACCAATCATGGAACATTTTAAGCCTTAACCTCCCATTTCCTATCACCATCTTGTGCCCTGGTAACCTATATTCTAGATTCTGACTCTGAGTTTACTTATTCTAATTGTTTCAAATCACTGAAATAATCAAAATCTGTCATTTAGGGTTTGTTTTATTTTACTGAATATGATCTCTTCAAGGTTCATTCATGTTGTCATATATATCAGGACTTCACTCATTTTACAGCTAAATAACATTCCACTGTTTGTACATACCACATTGTGTTTATCCGTTCAGCAGTTGACAGACACTTGGATTGCTTCTGTCTTTTGTTAGTCATGAGTGATGCTACTATGAACACTGGTATGAAAATATTAGTTTGAGCCCCCACTTTCAGTTGTTTGGGGCATATGCCTGGTAGCATGATTGTCGAGGGTTGTGCTAGTTCTGTACTTGGCTTTCTGGGGAACCAGCTATCTGTTTTCCATAGGGGCTGCTCCATTTCACACTGCCAAAAGCAATAAATGCATGTTCTTATTTCTCTGCAACCTCTCCAACACTTGTTATTTTCCATTTTTTGATAGCAGCCATTCTAATGGGCATGAACCGGTTTCTAATTGTGGCTTTGATGTGCATTTCCTTGATTGTTAATGGTGTTAAGCTGCTTGTCATGTTCTTTCTGGGCATTTGTATAGCACCTCTGGACAGAGAGGTCTTCAAGACTTTTGCCCAACTCTCAATTGTATTGTTGTTTTTTGTTAAGTTGAAAAATTTCTTAATGTATTCTGGATATGAAATCTTTATCAAATATGTGGTTTCCAAATATTTTCTCCCATTGTATAGGTTTCATTTCATGTTCATGTAAAGTCCTTTAAGGCGAAAAGGATTTTTTTTTATTTTGATGCGGTCCCATTAATCTATATTTTTCCTTTTGTTCTTTGGGTATAAAATCTAAAATCATTGCCTAACACAAGGTCCTAAGGCTGCTTCCCTACATTTTTTTCTAGGATTTTGATAGGTCTAGCTCTTATGTTAAGGTCTTTTGTGTTTATTTGGAATTATGACGTGAGGTAAGAGTTTTCTCTTTTTTGCAAACGGAGATCTAGTTTTCTGAGCACCAACTGTTGAAGAGACCATTTTTCCTAATTGAGTGGTCTTTGCCATCTTATCAACAGTCAGTGCATATATGTGAGGGCTGATTACTGGGCTCTGAATTTGATGGCACTGGTCTATGCATCTGTCCTGGTGCCAGTACTATGCTGTTTTGATTACTGTGGTTTTCTAATAAATATTAACACTGGTAAAACAAAAAAAAAAGTCAAGCAAAGCTGTATGAATACCCTGAGCACCTGAGTTTCCATTTTTCTTCTTGAGATATGGTGGTGTTTTTTTTGGGGGGGGGGGGGGGCTCTATGGATTTACAGTCATTACCACATAAATCACTTAAAGCATCTAACACAAAACAAAAAACCTTCCACTGTCACATTGGGTTTTGTTTAAGAAGTTTGGCCATTATCCAGTAAATTTTATGAAGCCATCCAGATGCTCAAACTACCAAAACCAATCTTCCTCACCTCTAATACTGGGCTCTGAACAAAGCTTGGAAACTTCCTCAGACTGTGGAGCTGTGGCTCTTAAAAGAGCAAAACCCCCATTCAGATCAAAGAAAAGCGGGCGACGGCATCACACCCGGCCCCACGTTACTGTGCTTCAGCTCCTGCGCTGAAAACTAAATGGAAAACGAGAGTCAAGAGAAGAGTTACACCCCAGAATGGGAAAGGTGAGCAGACTGACTCCCTACAGGCATGTGGGTTATAACCAAGTGTGTAATTCATAACTGTAACATCCGAAAGGAAACTCAGAGACTAATGCTAAAAGATCATTTCTTTTAAGTAAAGACACGGCTCTCATGCAGATACGACATGAACACAGCAATGATCTTATTTAGCTCAGTAAATATCAAGGGAATCACTGATATGTAACAGTAGGTTCAATGGAGTATTCTAAATATATATATTTAAAGTATATGTGTACACACACATGTATGTACATTTATACAGTATACATATATATGTATGCAGATAAAAAATGCTGGAATAACTTTACAAATAGATGCAAAAGTCCTATGGCAGTGGGGCAAGCATTGAGTGCAAGTGCACTGCACTGGACACAATTTATTTCCATATCCATGGACAAGAACCATCTGCAATGTGACTGGCTTCCTACCACGTACAGAACAGGAAAGTAGCTGGAAGACAATGAACACAGAGCTAACCAGGAAGGGTGCAACAGAGGCCACACTCAGGCAGCTTTGCTTTTGCCCATTTTGAAGTCTTTCACAACTTTCCGGACCCTTATAATCACATCTTTACCTTGAATTTTCCATATTTCTCTGGGACTTATTTACATTTCCTTAATATTGTTTACGATTCTTTCATTCGACAAATGCTCACAGCCAGTCAAGAATGTCCCATGAAATCATGTCAGAAACTGTCCATTTTTGTTCACGTTTGAGAACAGAGACATAGGTCTTTGTACTGACAGATGGAGGCAGTTTCATAGTTTTGTTTTGTTTTTGCATATGTGAATGTGGAGAAGAGAAGTCTGCAAACTACCCCAGCAGGCCAAACCTGGCTCGTCCCCTGATTTTCTACAGCCTCTGAGTTAAGGATGTTTATTTACATTTCTAAATGGTTGGAAAAAATACAATTTCATCATATGTGAAACTGAACAAACTTTGAATTTTGTTATCCATAAATAAACAAACCTTTATTGGAATACAGTCACATATTCCAAAGAGTCCATCTTTTATGAACTCCCTATGGCTGCTTCCACGCTGCCACAGCAGAGAGGAGTATCTGACACAATAACTCTCTGGGTTGTAGGGTCAAAAAGAGTTCCTATCTGGCCCTTTAAAGAAATCATTTGCAGGTTCCTAGCATGGAGCATGGTGTTTAAAGGAATGTTACTTCGAAAGCGAAAGGCACTGAGAAAAGACAAGGTCTTAATCTGGTAAAATGGCTCATTAACACATGCTGACCTCTTCCCGGTGGCAAAATACCAGGGCAGACCGCTGTCAGCTCAGGACTCCTGCTAAAGGCTCCCAAATCGTCCCTCAGCCAGTCTTTAGCAAAATTACGCATAATGGAAAATGGAGAGTCTAAGAACCAGCTCTTTCTCTGAGAGGGAGGCTGCCTTAGACATAACATGTTATTGCTCTGAGCTGTAGGTTCCTCCACAGTCCACTGAAAGGGTTACATGCTGTGCAGCCTAAGATACACTCAAGGCCTGACCTCCGGCCCCTGGGGGTGAACTCAATTCTAAAGTGGATCTTAGAAGAAATGAGGCCAAGGTGAATCAGAGCAGGCCTTAATCCAATCATTCTAAGCAAAGGAAATTCAGGCACAGGTGGGAGAAGCCAGAGAAGATGCCCCATGCAACCAAGGCAGTAGTGTAAGCCCAGGGTCCTGAGCCCGCAGCACGCTCCAGACTGGACCTGAGCTGCCAAAACCCGGCAGAAGTGAATTCCCACTGCTGAAGCCAAGCAGGGTGAGCAAGTGCCACGGCAGCCCGGGCAAACCAAGGACCCTGGAATGTCTACCACGTCTCTGCCAGCCTCAGTGCTCACCCCTTTGCCCTGCCCATGTTGGGGTCACTCATGTTCTCCCTCACATCACTCATTTCACTTTAGGCTGACAGCCCCTCAGTCGGTGCCTCATTTGGATAATTCTCTCGCTCTTAGTCAAAGATTTCTACCAAGTGAGGGCTGAGGAAGTTATGGGACTGGAAAGATAAGCCTCGGGATCATGAGTGGAACCATGAAGGACATGGCTAGTTGCACATCGCCCAACCGATGGAAGTGAGTGCAGGAGACCAGTGGAATGGTGGGAAGGGAAAAGAGCTAGAATGGGGAAAGAGTTAGGTGTCAGCAAAGAGAAGAGTCAAGACAGATCCAAAATTGCACACAGGTTCTGGAGGGAGAGTTTGTGGGGAGAGGGGTGGCCACCATCCCAATCCTCAGGACCTTTACAGGATGCTGCAATAATTTTTAAAAAGAGATGAATTAAATGCTGATGGGGATTTGCTCAGCAAGCCAAAAAAGTAAAAGAGCGAAGTCCAAGTGGGCTTTCGAATCACTCCATCACTTAGACCTAGGACATAGTAGGTGCTCAATAAATACTTACTGAAATGGAATTAATTGAACTCCATTAGAAGAGGTAAACAAAATGTATTTAAAGAGAATGCTAAACTAGAAAAATAACTGAAAAACCTTAACAGCTATCTTATTAAGGTATATGGAAAAAAATTAGGAAATTTACATTACATCTGTGTTCTAGTTTGCTAGCTGCCGGAATGCCACACACCAGAGACATACTGGCTTTCAATAAAAGGGATTTATTTAGTTAACATATAGTTCTTCAGAGGAAAGGCAGCTAACTTTCAACTGAGGTTCTTTCTTATAAGGGAAGGCACAGGGTGATCACTGCTGGTCTTCTCTCCAGGCCTCTGGGTTCCAACAACTTTCCCTGGGGCGATTCCTTTCTGCATCTACAAAGGCCTGGGCTGAGCTGAGTGCTGAGATGAGGTGTGCCGAGCTGCTTGGGCTGTGCTACGTTGAGCTCTCTCATTTAAGCACCAGCCAATTAAATTAAACATCATCATTGCAGCAGGCACACTTCCTAGCCCACTGCAGATGTAATCAGTGGCAGACGAACTTCACATGTCACTGGCTCATGTCCACAGCAATAAAACTAGGCACCTTCACCTGGCCAAGTTGACACCTGAACCTAACTACCACAATCTGGTGTAGAATAATCTGTCTTTAAGAGAAATGTTAATACAAGAGGTTTTCAAAATAAGGTACCTTGTTAAAATTGGACTAACCTAAAATTACCCTTAAAATGGAAGCACCACAATTTCTTAGGGTGTTTTACAGTATTATAATAATATTTTGTTCAAAAAAAGTATTTAGAATAGCTTACAGTAAAAATTAAGACTAAAACTGATTAGACATTGTTTAGATAAAATAGAAAAATATATTTTACTTTTTAGGTAGAAGGCATGCTTTTACTTTCTTAACTGGAAATACAGATGATCCTATTATTTAGTTACAACTATAAGAAAAGTGCTAAAAAAATTTTTTTTAAAGGCATCACACTTTTGATACAAGTTGATCTATAAAGTTTGCCCATAATCATCACATACTGAAACTCAGCCAAAATGTCCGCTTTGCAAACAGTTATTTGGAGCAACCCAGAGGCATCCATTCCTCCACGCATTTACCATGCATCCCTAAATGAAGTGGAACCAGCAAGGTATACCATCTTTAACCTGCATCTTTTGACATCCCACTGGATAAAGGGAAGATGAAAGTAGATTCTGAGAGAAGAAAAATGTGCAGGTCTCATTAATTCATTTTTCAAAAATATCTGAACAATTTCTGTGGGCCAAACACTATCCTATGCTCTGAGACCACCACAGTGAGCAAAGAAGACAAAGTTTGTGCCCCCAGAAGACCTCCTTTCTGGTGAAGCAGCCAGAGGAATAACTATATCATGTCTGTATGTGGGCAGATACGGACTATGAAGCATGTTCATGAGGGAGGGTGACTGGGAAGGCATGGCCGAGAAGGTGGCGTTTGTGCCAAAAATTGAGAAAGGAATCGGCAAGGTGCCTCTCTGGGGGAGCAGGAGTTCAGCTAGAGAGAACAGCAGCATGGAGGAGGAGGGGGAGGAGGAGATACAGTTGGAGAAAGAGCATATGAAAAAGAAAGGGCCACTGAAATTAAAGGTAAGGAACTGGGTTATAATCTAAGGGAGATGGAAAGTCATCTTCAGGCTTGAGGTGGACAGTGGCATGATCTGACGTGTTCTAAGGAGTCTCTCTAACACTCACATGAAGATTAAATTGTTGAGGTAAAAGGAGAATCTGGGAGATCCAGCAAGGATATTCTTGGAACAGTCCAAACAAGAAGTGATGGCAGACTGGATGGGGCAGGGGGAGTTGGAGGGTTTAGATAGGGACATCGTCCTATTCTGGAGGGGTTCTGAAGGCAGGCTGGAAGGCTCTGTAGATGGCATCCAGAAATGATGAGAGAGTGTGCAGGTTCCATAAAATAGTATGTAAATGTTATGCCTTCAAGCACTCAGAAAACGGGATCATCAGCATCCCTCTGGTGTCTTTTTTTTTTTTTACTCCTCTGTCACAAAAACTGTTGAAAATGTTTTTTTGTTGCTATTGTTTTTCTTTTTTGTTGTTTGTTTTGAAAATGGATTTTAAAGTTGTCGATCCCTATGAAACTTAACCTAGGGGCCAGGGATCCAGACTTCCGTGCTACTCAGCAGATCTGCAAAGTGACCCCAGTATCGCCATCAGTATTATTTGTGACCAATCTCCCATCTGTGAAACAGTTACCCTTGCTTACCCTTAACCCCATTAATTTTGGGATTAAGAGGAAAGCCTCCATAGTGCTTTGTCATTCCCAAAGAAATGCAAACTATACTTACCTGCAAATTCATCCAGTGGTGATACTAACCAAAGGAGAAAAACTTTGATTAATACGGAGAATTCATGCCCAAGAATTTGGGCTAAAGATAACCTTGGAAATATATCACCTTAGAGATAAAGTCCAAAGTCTCGGTTGGAGTTAGCTGTGGCTTATCAATTTGTTCTTACATTCGGGCAAAAGGAATTGATTTCTTTTGTGAAGCTCACAGCTTCTCAACGCAGCCTTGGTCATTCAATTACAAAATATGGTTTAACAATCTACAATCATCTGAGATGTTTAATTAGGTTGTTTAAAAATAATTCCAATGAACTTCTATTCAAATTCTTTTAAAGTCTAAAACGAAATTAGTTTTTTGACAGGATGAGAAGCAAAGTATCATCCATATAACAAAATACCATCATGCAACAAAGTATCATCCATGTCATCTGCACCAAGAACAAAACTTGATCAAAATCACTATTTATAAAATTCAGTCTGTCTCAATCATTGTTTTTTTCTTCCCACAATCACACAGTCACATTATGAAAGTTGTATCATTATATAATCATCTTCAAGAAACATGGCTACCGGAACACAGCTTTAAAATCTCAGGCACTTCGCTCTAGCCTCTCTCATACACCTTAAACTAAAAAGGGGATATCTATATATAATGCATAAGAATAACCTCCAGGATAACCTCTCAACTCTGTCTGAAATCTCTCAGCCACTGACATTTATTTTGTCTCATTTCTCTCTTCCCCCTTTCTGTTGAGAAGGTTTTCTCAATCCCTGATGCTGAGTCCCAGCTCATTCTAGGACTTCTGTCCCATGTTGCCAGGGAGGTTTACACCTCTGGGAGTCATATTCCACGCAGAGAGGAGGAGTACAGCGAGTTTGTTTGCTATGTTAGCTGAGAAAGAGACAGACCACATCTGAACAACAGAAGAGGTTCTCTGAGGGTGACTCTTAGGCCTAATATTAAATAGGATTAGCCTATCCTTTGTAGGGATAAGTTTTCAATGAACAAACACCACGACTGAGGGCTCAGCCCTCAGTTTGGTTGTCCCCACCGAGTGCAAGAATATCAGGAATTCTCCAGATGGGGAAGTTGAATTTCCCCCCTTTTTCTCCATTCCCCCAAGGGGACTTTGCAAATACTTTTTTTATTCACTGTTCAAATCACTCTGGGACTTGTCAGGGCATCACTCTGGACAAACCTACAAAATCTCATGCCCTATTCAAGGTTTCATGTACTTATGGTGCTCAATTAAACTGTCCATATAAGTTATATTAGGAAATGCACTAGTCAAAATATACATTTTGTACCAAATAAACACTTTTTGCTTTAGTTTCACATATAAGTTAAAGTTTTAAAATATGAATTACCATCCATTCCAAACACCCTGCAACACATTCCTTTGTTCTTCCTCATGCAAGAACACATCCATTGTTTGTTAGTTTGTTTGTTTTTTGGCATGGGCAGGCACCAGGAATTGAACCTGGGTCTCTGGCATGGCAGGCAAGAATTTGCCTGCTGAGCCACCATCGCACAGCCCCATCCATGCTTTTTTTGATTCACATAAACAGCTTTTCCTTCTAAAACCCAGTTGAAGAACAATTAAAAAACTAGACACCAGGAAATGCCTTATCAGAGCAAACGCTTATTATGATATTTTGTCAAAAGATTAGAATAAAAGGATTATAAACCAGGTGTTTCACTTCTGTCCAGGATCTGGAGCAAGAGATAAAGTTGAACTCTGCCAAATTTCTTTCATATTTACATAAGAATTCTGTTGAACTTTTAATAAAATGCATGTGTACTGAAGGGTTTAATGCATCCATGCATCTAGGAACGCATCATTCTAATGAAGTTTTCTGGGGCAATATTATTCTACAATCACTTATTGTGAGATAATGTGTTTGAAAAAACTCTCAAAATAGTAGAGTTTTACATAAATGTGCTATTTCAATATCACTATGTATTCCTCAAAGGACATTCTGATTTTAAAATGAAGGAAGAGGGCAGGCCACAGTGGTTCAGCAGGCAGAGCTCTCGCCTGCCATGCTGGAGACCCAGGTTTGATTTCCGGTGCTTGCCCATGCAAATAAAACAAACAAAAAAAAAAAAACAAGGAAGAGGGCACTTTTTTTTTTTTTTTTTAAAAAACATGGGCAGACACCGGGAATCGAACCCGGGTCCTCTGGAATAGCAGGCAAGCGTTCTTGCCTGCTGAGCCACCATGGCCCGCCCAAGAGGGCACTTTTAGGCCATGAAAGAGATATCATTACATATAAGCATAATCCTAAAAGCTGCTACAATATTTTTGGCAAGCTTCATAAACTTTATTCATACATATAATCTGATTATAAAACCTACTTCTAGACTGGAGCTAAAGGACCATCACATATATATTTATATAAAGGTAGTGATATTTTGGGACTGAGGTAAAAAATCAAACACATGAAATGAATAAAACGACAAAGTTTTCTATACAGCAAGGGCTATTCAAAAATTGAAAGCAAACTGCTTAAAGAAACAAATTATTTAACCAGCAATTTCTAAAAACAAGCCAAAACTTACATGCAAAATAAATCAGGTGTAAGTAGATTGCATTAAATCTTCTGGTCTAATTGGAAGGCAATCTTCCCTTTCAAAAAATGATTAAGAAAGTAGAGAACAAAAAGAAAAATAAGGTAGTGTATAGAAATATTAACACCTACGTGACTGTGGTGCCAGGGAGTTCCAGGACGTCTTGTATGCGATAAAATGGCATTCAACTGCTGACACCAGTGTCAAATTCTTGGTTTCCACACTGTTCTATAATGTTGTAAAACGTAACCATTCATGGAAACTGGGTGAAAAGGACAGGGGTCTTCTCTATTTCTTTGTATCTTTGCAACTTCCTGTGAATCTATCATTACTTCAAAATAAAGAGCTTTAAAAAAATAGCGATGCATATGTCGGAAACATACCTTAGAACACTGCTTGTGATTCTGGCACCACACCAAGGACCCATTGCTCTGCAAAAAGAAAAGAAACATTGACCCATTAAATATTTTTCTACTTGAACAGATGCATGCATACACGTCTCTATGTCTGTATGTATACGAATATATGTGTATGTGTGTACAGCTTTTATCTACTTTCATTAACAGACCAATCTCGCAACTCCAATGGGTTTCTCTTTTTAAAAGAGAAAACTTGATTCTGACATAAAGGCTCTTTGCCATTAACGTCACAATACAAAGACATATGAAACAATGAAGATTCCAAGCTGACTACGTTGATTCCCATGGTGTACTGAGCGATGTAACAGCAAGCAGCAGGAAAATGCACACTAGAAGTTTCCTCCTCAGTATGAAGTTTTGGTAAATTTACAAGCTGCACATCCTGGAGTTCTCTGATCTCTATCAGTCCAAGAGGCCGAACTTGGGAGTTACACCCCAAGTGAAAAAGGCTGCTCTTCCCTTCCCCTGGTGTGTGACGGAGGAGCCGCCGCCCTCTCCCGGTACTTCTCTTTACCCACCTGGGACAAGAACACGGCAACAGCTAGAGCACGCAGTCACCGGGAGGACTGAGTGAAGAGGCGCAGACACTTAAATCTCAGGACTGCGATTTATTGCCCTGAACAGAATAATTTCTTCTTGGAAATCTTTGATTCCACGTGACTAATATTTTGGTCATGGTTTTTCTTTGGTTGGGATATTTTAGTTCAGTGACAGAATGTGTTTCTTCAGCAGAGCTAGAAGAAACCATCACCTAATAAATCAGATGCCTTGGCCTCCAGTTCTATGAAGTTTAAGGTTGAAGATATAACAAAACAACCTGTTTCCTATGTTTGAATCTCTAAACTTCCAACTTTAAAAGCACCAGCGTGAGTAGAGTAGTAATACATTTTTTTCCCACCTTAGGAAAAGAATTTTTTAAATATTAAAAAATATGCATTTTTATAACCAGTTGCAACATACTTCATTTAACATAAAGTTCAACTTTTTAAAGTGTAAGTCAAAGCTTTTCAGTATATTCACAAGATTGTGCAATCACCACCATCACCCCAAAAGAAACTTCCTATCCATTAGCAGTCACTGCCCATCCCCCCTGCCCCAGGCCCTGGCAACCGCTAATCTACTGTCTCTACTGTTGTGGTAACTCTGGATATCTCACAAAAATGGAATCATATGACATGTGGGGCCTTTTGTGTCTGGCTTCTTTCCTTTACCATCATGTTTTCAAGGTGCATTCATATTGTCTTCATGAACTCCATTGCCAAACTCCACGCATGGACACACCTCATTTTTTACTCCATTCCCAATAATGTACCTTACTTTGCCCAAAGCCACTAAGTTGATTTCAACTATAGAGAGTTGTGAACATCTTTAGCCTGGAAGATCAAATCCCTCATTAAAGCCTTTTGAACCCCTACATGATACAGCCCTCACTCTTCTTTGCAGCCTTAATTCCCAATAATTCTTACAGATACCTAAAATTTTAACCAAGCTGGGATCTACCCTCTGACCCCCTACTGAAAGCCATGCACCCTCACATCTGGAGACCCTCATCTCTCTCTACATATTGATGTTCATTTCCAAACAAGTGTTCAGGTTAAGTGTGAGGTCTGACAGGGCTTAAGTCAGAGAAACAATGAGATTATGCAGAGGACAAAGCCAGACAAAGGGCAGGCCTGGGTGAATTCCTGAGCTGTTAGCAGCAACTGTGCAAGGAATAAGGCAGACTTTTACAAAAGGAGTCATTGGTTTGGTGACCAACTCAATGCTCACAGGGGATTAGGCAGAGTGGGGGTCATGACTGTAAAAAGCACAGGTCAGATATTGAGAAGCATGTCCTGCAGAAGTTGGGAAGAGGGTCAAGAGGCAGCTTTGGAGACACCTGATAACCACCTCACCCTCTTGCCCAGAAAGGGGGTTCCCTACTTATAATGTACAAGGTGGGCTCCAGCCAGAGATTCACAAAGCCCAGTTCTGTCCAAGCTCTGTCCAAGTCTGTCCTGTGTCCCGACTTGCGCTTTCCATGCTCATTGCCCAGAGCACTTGATAGAAAGCAGAGCGGTTCCTTCTTCAGAGACCAGCACTGCCATGAATGGATGCAGGTCCTGGAGCCTGGGCCAAGGCCAGCCAGTTCCTGAAGGTCTTGTTCACCAGGTCATTGTCTGAGGACCTTCAGCTTCCTGGAATCAGGTCAGGAGGTCCTATTCCTTGGAGTGGAAACTTATCATGGGCCCACCTTCCAGCTCCTTCCTTTCCAGGTCTTTTCTGGACAGGTAAGCAGAACCTCTGAAGGAGAGAAGGGGAAACTTAACCCCACCACCACCCTGTCTGCATCATTCTTGAGGAATGTATCATAACTTCTTCTGGCGTTTATTTTCTTTGATCTAAGTCTTGGCTCCCTAAAGAGTTTAATCCTGGATAAATGGGTTCCAAGTTCTTCCTTGGCTCTCTTTTTCACACAAGCAAGTATGGTCCTTGGTTCAAACATAGATGCCAGTGTGGCCAAAGGCCATGTGAGGGTGACTGCCACTCCAAGAGAAGGTGTGGTAATTGCCACCCGCTCGCAAATTAGTCGGTTGACAAAACTTTACTGATAGGATTTTTATTAGTAGTATTGGCTTTTATTATGATTATCAATATACATTATTGTTTTAATTATATTATCAATCACATCTTTGGGAAAAGCATTGGCTTCCATGTTATACATACACACCTCACACAGCCATCACATATAAAGGCCCAAGTTTTGTATACTCATTTACAAATTACAAAACTGAGTCAGAAAGCCTAGTAAAATATCGACAGTCACGGAGCCAGTAATGAAACTCAGTTGTGGACACTACAAGCAGTTATAAACGCAGAGGTGAGGATCACACTGAGATCTGAAGGTGCCCCTGGGTTGTAAGCCTTGGAAGGGAAGCAAAAATCAGCCCTGACCTGAAGCAGTACATCAGATGATGGGCTCAAGCAGAGACTAGGAGAGGAGATTGGCAAAACAGGGAGAAAATTGATTCTAGTGGATTTTTACTTATCTTTGGAAATAAAAAAAAATATTTAGTAAATATTAGAGGGTTAAAAAGATAAAGGATTAGGACTGTGAGAAATTCTGTTGGCTTCCATTTGTTCCTTTCAACTCTACATAAAATGGCCAAACCTCAAAAAACAGTTAATCCAACAGAGACAGCCTTTGCTGCCCTCCACCTCACAATGAAAATCCTTCTTCCCTGCCCCCTGCGGACCTCTTCGCTTCTGAAACACAATGCTCTCCAGACTACTGGCTTCCACATCTCATTTTCAATATGAGAAAGAATCCAATAGCCCCAGAGTCTACCTGCTGAATTATTTACATTTTATTACGGATTAATACCAACACAGCACCTTAAACAAGGCATTTTCATTTTAAGCAAATTTTTTCCAGGAGTCATACAATGGTAAGCTCTGTCATTATAAAGAAATATCTTGGGCAATAGCAAGCAAGTATGAAAGATTATGATTATAATGACCTTTTTGCCAGTGAAGACAGTTTGCCATGGCATTGTTGGGAAGATTTAAAAAAATAATCCCTGTAAAGTATTTGGTAGGCTGTTTGCCACTTGGTCAGATGCCAGGAAAAAGTAGGCTGCTATTGTTGGCATCATAATCATTCCTGGGTGTGGGCGATGTTAGTGTGGACTAAAACCCCTGGCTCTTAGGGCCATGTTAGCCTGGGCTAGGGGAATGGCTGTGAGCAGGGGAGCTCAGGTGGGTTTTCTCCCAGGATGACAGTAATCTCTCCATGACTGCCGACGGGACGAGTGTGCAAAGGTATAATAATTGTGCTCTAATTTACTCTGATTGGCTATTTCTATCACTTTACAGTCAACTATCTGTACAGTTTTTCCATTTCCATTCTGGATTGTTTACCTTTTTCTTTTTTTTTTAACAATCATAACAACAATTAGTATCAATTATATTTAATGATACTTTGCCTGTTCTAGGTGTTGTTAAAATTTCTCAGTGTATCACCCATCTTTTGAATTTATCTATGGAGTTTTTTTCCATGTAGAAATGTTCTACATATATATATGTATATCAGACGTGCCTCTACTTTCTTCCTGGATTTTGGGTTTCCTGTTTCTCTTACAACAATTTCTCCATGCCAAGAATTTGAGCTGTTCTGTGATTTTGCCTTTATCGATGAAAAGTTTACCATATGTTTTTATCTCTGTAAAGAGCAAATAAGAACCTGCCTCATGGCATCAGGGAAGTGGACAGACCCAGGATTAACTGCAGCCGCTTTGCACGTACACTGCACCACCTCTTTTTCTTCACTCTAATGCTCTTTGAGGAGCGCCATGGAAAAATACAAGCATACAGTACATTTCAACATCCCACCTCAGGGCAAGTTCTTAGTCAGATTATAATAGCCTTCACCAGTTAAGCCACTTGACAATAAAAATAAAATACTGTATTTGCAATAAAAAAGTCTTGTTCTGGCTTCATGCCAGCAAAGATAAAGAATCAAAGCACATTAGGGGAGAAAGATGCTTGCCTCTAGAATTGTTATTGCAATCTCCAGGTAGATTCAGACAGTGGGACTTTGTAATTATATACAGATTACATCCGGTATTTTATTGGTTTAACTAGATCAAACATGAATGCTCGTCAATTTAACTTTCACAGATTTACATATGTTCCTGCAACTGCACCCAGGTATTAGGCCAATGACCATTTTTGGCCTTCTGATTTTTCCGTCAAGAAAAATAATTCTTACAAGCTTCAACTAAAGAAAACACTTCATTCACTCAAAGGCAACTCACAAGGTAAGGAAAAAAGCAAAGAACTGGTTATTTATAAGCTCCCATTTGATAGTTTGCCTCTCCAGTAGATGAAGGCTCCTAGAGAAAAGGGGATGTGACAGTGACTACATGTTGTCTTCTTTATGGAAACCAGGTGGAGGCTGAGACCAGATGGATGAGCTTTAAAAGACTGATCAGAAAACAGTTTTAGAAACCCAACACCAAGCCATCATCAGGCCACAACACTGGAAAGTGACACCATCCCAGAAAACCCAGAATAGACTGAAACTTTACCAAGCCACTCCAGGATGATTTTCTAGCCTCACAATGGGTGTTTTTATTCTGATGTTAAATGCAAAGTTCTTTTTTTTTTTTTTTATTGAAGGAATGGATTAAAATTTAGGAATTCATTTTAATCTAGGGTATTTTTCTTACATTTTAGGACCATGGCATAGTAAAACTGACTCATTTATTATTAAAAGGATGTTCTTTAATGATCATGAGGATGAATATACAACTATGTGATGATATTGTGAACTGATTATATATGTAGAACAGAATGATCAAAATAGGAATGTTTGCGTTTGTTACATGTTTTTTGGCATTTAAAAAATAAAATAAAAAAAGGATGTTGTTTTCTATTGTCAATATACTCAGAACTTTCTCATTTATTCAAAAGAAGCTAACTGATGGAGGACTTCAAGAGAATAAAGTTGAGGAGAGTTATTTGTATGGCTAGACATTTTAATAAATTAACCTTTGCTAGTGACCAGGTGAACTGCACTCAAACAAAAGACCCCAACATTTAACTGAATTCTACAGGAAAAAAATACATGACATATTAAAATATAACTCTTTCCAAACATACAGGCTTCTGCTCTACCCACCACCCCCGGAATGTACATCCCCTGATCACCATGTCCTTCCTTTGCTCCTTCACACCTGGGGGCTTTTTGGGAATCTGAATCTTAGCAAATGCTGTCCTTGGTTTAGATTCTCCCTTCCCTGAGTCAACATCTATGTATCTGAGCTGGTTTGAAAGTATCATGCAGCCCAGAACAGCTTGTTTTAATCCTGATTCAATCTTGTAGGAGCAGCCATTTCTTTTAATCTTGATGCAACACTATAGGTTCAAATTTTTTTATTAGATTATCTCCACAGAGATGTGACACACCCAGTTGTAGGTGTAACCTTTGATTAGTTGGAGATGCGACTCTACCCAGTCCAGGTGGGTTTTGATTAGTTTACTGGAATCCTTTAAAAGCAGAAACATTTTGGAGAGAGAAAGAAACAACAAAAACAACAGAGCCAACAGGAACTTCAGAGCAGAGCTGACACAGATGCCGATACTTGGAAAACTGAGACAGGGATGTTTGGAGATGCAGATATTGCCACGAGCAAGACAGAACCTGGAAAGAGCCAAGGAAGCCAATAGATGAAGGCCAGGCCAGGAGAAGCAAAGTGAGGAACCCCCACAGGAACAGAGGCTGAAAGCAATGAAGCCCAGCAGCAAGGGACCAGAAGATGCCATCCACATGAACACCAGTTGACAGAGGTGTTCCGAAACTGCTGGCCTTTCTTGAATTAAGGATTTTTCCCTGAATACTTTAGTTTGGACATTTTTATAGGCTTAGCACTGTAAATCTGTAACTTATTAACTTCCCCCTTTTAAAAACCATTCCAGTTCTGGTATATCGTATTCTGGCAGCTTACTAACTAACTCAGTATCATTTAGGTCACAACAAACGCCATTTCTTTCGGGAATCCCTCCCTGACACTCCCCCCCTGCCCCCCCCCCCCCACATGTTTTCATAGCTCTCTGTACTTTTCCTGCCATGCTCTCTACCATGATATGGCAAGTTTAAATATATCTGTGCTGTTGTTCACGAAGGACTGCCTGCCCTCAGCCCATCAGCAGTGTGACTTCAGGCGTCCATTCACAGCTCTTGCTCTCCAGTGAGCAGCACAGCCAGAGCATGTGAGCTTAACAGATTTTGTTCGTTAAATAAGTAAATGGATGGCAGAGAATGTCACACCAAGGAATTTAAACTTTAATTGTTAGGACATGAGGAGCTGAAAAGAATGATATTAATACATTGGGAGAGCAGGTTTTACATCTTCTCTGAGTAGGGTTTTTAGGAAGTCGTTTCATTATTTTGCTTCCTACAGAGTAAATGTCTAAGAGAGTCACATGGCAATGTCAAAAAAATGAACAAAATGCACGTTCAGAATCAAACATAAATTAATAAAAACCACACTAGTGATCATTTTATAACTGTAGACAATGAAAAATCATCTATAGAAAACTTCAAGAACAAGTGTCTGAATATAACATAGGGGAGAACGCAATTTATTAACATTTTACAATGAATTTGGACTAGAAATGTCCTGATGAATTTTACCTGTGGGAAAGCAGAGAAGAAAATTTAGAACTTACACTCTGTATAAGAACATGGGAACCACCAGAGAAGCACAGGTATTAGCCTCTTAAGACTTTCAGGCAATCATCTTTAACTTACTCTCCTTCCAGGGGGTATACTAGTTTTTAGTTCACTCCTGCCACAGCTATAATTTCATATATGCAATCTCTAAGCAACAACTGAAATTAAAATCTACATTTTCAGGAGAACATTCTGACACAATGTGCTCTCTACACAAAATCGTGTAAAGCGCTGAGCAATTTCAAGATGAACCGTATGACTCATGCTGAGATAAATCCAACTTTAAGTAGGTGGAGTGGAAGCATTAAGCGTAATAACTAAAACTTAGTAACTGACTTCTACTACAAACTAAGAGAAGCAGGAGCAAGAGAGATACTATGATAAATTGGACAACGACAGCATAGTTGATGGGAAGTCTAAGAACTGAAGAAACGTCAGTGTAAGTTTCCCTTTCCTCACAGCCCCCTTCCCGTCGAGGACAAGAGAATGTGGGGGTGCACACGGAGAGGCAAGTCTGCCCAGACGCCACGGGGAAGCTTCTGTCCCCTGGTAAGTACCTGCGGGGTGTCCAGCTCCCAGGAGCCCTCACCAGTCGGCCGCCCGTGCAGGGAAGCAACTGGCCGGCGGCCGCAGGGGGCAGAGGGAACGGCCCGCTGCCACTGGCGCAAGGCTGTCCCCTTCCTTCCCGCCCTCACCTGGGGCGTCACTAGCGCGAGCTTTCTGTGCCGGGAAGGGAGGGCTGGGTGCGGGGAGGGGAAGTGTGGGGTGCGGTAGAGGGAAGAGGAGACACGCAGCGGGGCCACAGAGTACCGGGTCCGTGGCACACGTGAAGCGTAAAGGCCCTTAGGGTGTCACACAAAAGCACAGTTTGCTTCTGTTATTAAAAGAGATGAAGGCGGATCTTCTGCCTGATTTGAGATCGCTTCAGCCAGCCATGCTGAGCGGCGGGCAGCTGAGGGCAGGGGGCGGCCCTGATGCCGGCACTGGCGCCCCTGCTCCTGCCCTGGCTAGGTCTGCCTGGCAGCCATCAGCACCCCTGCCCCGGGGTCCCAGGCCAACAACTAACAACTGGGATTCCTGGCGGCCCCCACCACCCACAGTAGCTAGAGACAAGGTGCAGGAAGTCTGGCTCTGGCAGGAGGCACAGGAGCAATGGATTCCGGAGAGGCGATTAATAACAGGCTCGCGGCTCTGTACTTACAATCCCGTCCTTTCAACAATCCTAGGCAAAAATCCTAAAGAAATCCCGTTTCATTTGGACACACAATCTGATTCTCACAGTTTTCATCTTAAAACTACGTGCCACATGTTCCTTGTCAGCCAGGGAGCATCTGGAGAGCCTCAGGACCAGCTCCCGTGTGCGCCCTAGGCCACAGCAGGGTACGCTGCCACCAGCTGTGGGCATTGCTGCTCCACACACCCTGGGCCAATTCCCGCTTAAAGGCAAGGAAGCCCATTAGACTAGGAGTTGGCACTGAGGTGCTGGGGCATGGAGGTCCGCCAAGTGTTCCCTGGAGAAAAGACAGAACTTCCATATTTTATTGCAAAGTAATAACCAATACTTCACAAGATTTAAGAAAGGAATATACCCACAAGTAATCGAAGAGTACTACATCTTATGACTGATACATGAAAAAAAGATTGCCAATCTTGTGCTACAAATGCAAATTAAGGCTGAATAAATCACCCAATCTCCCAGACAGACAAAAGGTATTACATAGCAGCAGGATACGAGTGTAAAGGAATAATGCGTTATGAAAGACTGTCATTAACAAGTCATAATTTTATTATCAACTTGTTTTTATAAATTTGTAAGGGCTACATAAAAAGTGGATGCCCTATCAGTGCTTTCTGGATTCACGGAACTGTCCCCTGTGAATCTGTGTGGCTCCCCACAAACCTCCTTTCCCCCAATGCTGGGACCACTCTGCCAGTTCAAGGATTACCCTGCGGTCCCCTCATGTGCCTTCAGGTAGTGATCAGACATTCATTCTGAGTGACCTGCTAAACACATAAACACTGTTCACCAAACACGCCACAGTGCTAAGGGGTCGGGTGTTGTCAGTGGATGTCTGGGACCAGGCTGAGGGAAATCAGCCTGACACACAAGGACAGATACTGGGTGGGATCCACTGATATACAAGAATTACAAAAAGCAAAAAAGTCATAGTGCGAGAAACAAGGACACAGTTTACCAAGGCCTGGGATGGGGATTAATGCTTAAGTGGCAGAGATTTTCTCCCTGGGGTGACGGAAAAGCCCTGGTAATGGAAGGTGGTGGTGGCGGCCCCACATCCTGAACACAATTACCATTCCTGAATTATGTAACTGAGTGAAGTGTAAAGGGGAAATGTTAGGTTGTGTGTATGTTATTAGAATAAAAGAAACATACAATCACAGACCATAGGACTGTACAAGGCAAACAGGGAACCCTAATGTAAATGGTGGCCTCTAGTTAATAGCACAATTATAATATTCCTTCACTGATTGTGGCAAAGGGAGCACACGTATGCAAAATATTAATAATAAGTTAGTTATATGGGAACTCTGCATTTCTGCATGGTTTTTCTGTAAACCTACAATTCTCTAATCTAAAATAAGGTGAAATAATAAAATAAATTCAGAGTTACAAAGCAGTTGTACAAAATACATGAAAGCACTGAAATGGTAGGTGTTTGTGCTCAGAGTGAAAAACTGGGTTTTTAAATATCTAAGGGGGATCCGGCTACTGACAGGCCCACGGGGTGCCCCAGGTGGGGCTGCATCAGCCTTAAAAAGGAGACTGTTTTAATAGAAAGGGAGAGCTGCCTGCGACAAACAACTGGGAAGCTAGAGAGGGTGCACACCACTGCGCCTCTGGTCACACCGCGGGGCCCACTCAGGCCTGCCTGGCCACGCAGGACACCAGCCTCTTGGCCCCAGGCAGGCCCACTTCTGAGGCGTCCCCAGGCCCAGTGCCTCCTCCTGTCCCACCCCCCATGCCCAGCTCCTTCCCACAACTCGGCCCTCAAATCTCAAAATCTGGGAAATCGTCTTGTGATCACAACTCAAGCTGTGAAAACCACTCCCACGCCGGTGGAGAGGGCTGGGGGGGGAAGGTAAAGTTCCAATAAGGCAAGAAGACAGAGGCATAGTTCGTGAAAGAGAAGAGGGCATTGGGGGGATGGGGTTGGCGAGGGGAAGGACCGCGCGGACGGACGTGGAGCCTTCCAGGGCTGGAAAATGAAGGCAGAATCGCATCACACTGTCACCTGGTTTGCATTCTAGCCCAAGACCCCTTCTCCACACTGCACATCCAGGTCCTCTCCCAGTCTATCCAGCTGGTAAGGGATACAACTACAACTTCACTTCAGGTTGCCATACTTTTTGTGAAACTGAGAGAATTGTGTTCTACTGAAGATATTCACCAAACAACAATATATGGCTGTTTCAACTTGACTGGCAGTTTCTTTTCTCCTATGCTTTTAAAAACAACTTCAGTACAAGGCTGTGTACCAAACAACTGATAGGAACAAGAGCAGAAATTTAAAAAAAAAGAAAAAAAAAATCACAGCACCATTCCAGAGTTCCTATGGAAAACCAGAATCATTATCAAAATGTAAGACCAACGTGAAAAAAAACACCACCCCCAATCCACTCCTCTTAATTACAGCCTTCCTTTACTACAAATCCTCTGGAAAGACTGCAGTGGGTTGCCCATGTAACAACTGGCAGAAGGAACCTTTAAGTGAGGTACAGTGACTAGCAGTGGGTAAGGGTCTTTAGTCTTTTCTTTCCTGGGGGATGGCGCACATGTGAACAAGAGAGCAGCAGCAGCAGGAAACTTTAAACAAACCCTGAAGCCCCAGAGCCAGTGATGAAAGCAACGCCTCAGAGATCTCTTAGCTATATCAGGATTCAACCTTATCCTAACTGGGAAAAGTAGTCCACAAAAGCTGCTCTTGTTCTACTGCAATGGAAAAACCATTTTCTGTAGTATTTAATCAAAACTTACTGAGGGGCTCTAAGAATTCTCACTTTTCACAATTAACTGCACGAGCCTAGTAGGACATCAAACCTAAGACCTTCTAAAATACAGTCACTTCCTCTCTGCAAAGCATTTGCCTCAGTTGGCATTTGTTAGACTTCATAATTCCACAGACAGGGGCTCTCTGAATATGGCCAAGCTCGTTCTCTAAGTACAATCCATAGAAAAAGGAACGCAAAATGTGGCTCCAAATACCCACTCAAAATGTTTGTAAACCGTAGAATTCTGAGAAAGAGATTATATAATTACAAATCAGAGAACACCTCTGAAGATCATTTAATCCATCTTCTTGCTGAAAACAAGACAAATGTAATTCATTAATGACATATAATTGTCTCATAATACAAGGAATTTTCCAAGGGAAAAAGGTTACAAGGTCCCCATGCTACACTGCCTCCTTGACTGTTCCATCGGTGAGCTCCAAGTGACATCTCCCAAATCCATTAGTGTGAAGGGTTGAGGAGTTGCATGTTATTAACTTGAGGATTTTCCATTTACTACCATTTTATTTTCCAGTCAACTAAATTCTCTAGTAATTCTATCCAATACATTTGCAATGCTTAAAAAAAAAAGTCAAGACTAGAAGAGACAGGAACCACACAGGTGCACCCTGTCGGCATGTCAGTGGGCAAGATTGCACAGCCGTTTTTAAATGCCATCATTCTCCAGGGCAGGATCAAGATAATGCAAACAGCCTACATCTTGAAAGTAAACATTAAAGGGGGATTTCTTTGAAAAGTACCTTATTAACATCTGAGGAAAAAGAAGTAATGAATGGAAGGGACAGAGAGGACGTAAATACCTACAGGCAGCTCTGAGCCTCCCAACTTCCACGTCCAGGATTGTGCGGCCACAGTCACTGATGCGAGCCCCCGGGGAAAGCCATCAGCAGTGGTGGCAGGACAAGATTCCAAGGAAAATTCAAGGTCATGAGACTCACAAGAATTACTGGAGTTCGAAGACCAACTTCTCTCTTTGTAGAGGAACTAGGGCCTAGGAAACCTAAAACTTGGCCAAATACTGATTTACAGAAAATGAGTATTTTAACAGAAAACATCTAATTAGGAGTCACAAGATCTTACTTTACATCCCAGGTCCTCTACCCATCCTAGGTTATAGGTCTCAGAAAAGTTAATTTCTTCACTTCTATAATGAGAGGAATAGGTTTTACTTGAAGAGCGGCACAGAGATTTTTATGAGGATCACCTGTGAGCAACTACACTCACGGCCGTGTTCCAGGCAGCAGGTGCGGAATCCGCTACTATAAATGCTTGCAGAGAAAAGAGCAACTGGAGGTAATTCAGAAGTTCTCAAAGAGCCTCCATGGCTCATGTGATTAATTGTGGAGAAGCCAGAACTGCCAAAGACCTCAGTAAGTTTTGATATAATGGAGAAAACGGTTTCCAATTGTTGATGTAAAGAACAGTCGTATGAACTCCTACATCATTTCACTGTTTCAAGCAGTCCTGAGCTCCCAATTTTTGTTTAAAACAATTAGAAACAATTGTAATTGTGAAGACACATAATTGTTTACAAGATGATTGTAAAGAATCAATGCAATTCCTTAATGCAGGGTTTGTATTTAACCAAATTTGGAAACCATTATTCCATTAGGGGGAACATGAAAATCCAATACCACCATATGATAAGCTTATATTATTTAAAATCCAAAATGAAATATGGCAACTAAAAAAAATCAAAGCCACAAGGCAAAATACTGTTGTTTCTGTGGGACTGTGTTCCAATAGCCATGTTTCTTGAAGATGATTGTATAATGTGACTTCATGGTTCCAAAAACCTTGTGTCTGAAGCTCCTTTTAACTACAGTATGGACAGATGAGTAAAACATACGGATTAAAAATAAAGTCCTTGGGCAGGCCATGGTGGCTCAGCAGGCAGAGTTCTAGCCTGCCATGCTGGAGACCTGGGTTCAATTCCCGGTGCCTGCCCATGAAAAAAATAGAAAAGAAAAGAAAAAAATAAAGTCCTTAAATCTTAAAGCACATAGATGTTTCATAACAAAGCATGGGCTTACCATAATGTAAACTATCTAGGATCAAACTGTCCAGTTTTTGGTGAAAACAGACTGCTTCAGCAAGCATGGAAGACCCACAAGGTCACAGTGAGGTGACACGGTCAGCCATGTGATGTCCCTGGCATTACCAATCCATAATACAACCATGAACAATACATTCCCATTGTATAACCCCATCCATTTCATGGCATTTGCTTGGACAGCCAAGGAATTAAAAGAGGATTCTTTATTCTAGACCTAGATTCCCCAAACAAATATATGTGTGCTCAGAGGACATGGTAATGGTCCTTTTACCAACAAAGCATGTTTCAATGTAGATGGTGAGCATCATTGATTCCAACCATCTCCCTTCACAAATGAGTGTACTGGGTCTCGGTGTAGCCTTGGTAACATTCTTACCTAGGACACCACTGTAGTCTGCTGTTTAATAAAATGAGACTGTCTCTGTTCAAGTTATTAAGTTTTATCAGAATAATCCATAGGCTGGGACAAAGAAAACAAAACTTCAATTCTAGAACATGGCACATCTTATCGAGGAGAGAAAGACACTATGAAGAAACCATCACTGCAGCATAAATGATTTCTAGTACAGCAGTTCTCAAAGTATGTTCTTGGAATGAGAAGCATCAGTCTCATCCGGAAGCCTGTTAGAAATTCATCTTCTCAGTCCTCACCCTAGACCAGCCAAAACAGAAACCCTAGGGTGGGGCCAGGCAAGCTGTGGTTCAACCAATCAGCCATGGGATTCTGATCCTTGTTAAAACCAGAGAACTGCACTCAAAGGGGAAGAGGAGAGTTGGTCTGCCTTTGCTCTCGGACTCCATGAAATAAGACACAAAACATTTCACCTCTCTTTGCTCCCCTCTTTCCAAGTTTACCAGGCAAACTTCTGGCAACTTCATCCTGCTTTCCAGATATCTCATAGCATTCCAGCTACTGAAAAGAACTGCCTATCTCATAAGGTAATACGTTGACATTTGGATGTGTGTGCTATTCTCAATCTTGACCCCTAATGACCCTGTGTTGCTACTTCTACAACTTCAAGCAGGATAAGTTCCCTCAGCATGTTCACCAACACAATGACACAAGGGCCACTTAGGCCAAGCAAGTGTCCCCTCATGCACAGCCTTCTTCATAAAAAACAAATACAGAGAGATGTGATTTACTGCTTGTGATGGCAGTGACAGCAAAAAAGCAAAGTCGACTTTAAAAGCACTTGCAAATCACCCTATTACTTTTCATAATAAATGCTTGACAGCTGCAATGCTTGACAGGTGCGATCTGTTGTTGGTAATGAGCTACTCCCACGAGGTCCATAAATGCCTGTGTTGGCTTGTTGACCAACAGAGTTAAGGAGTAATTTTCAGTTACCAAGCTAACTTACCAGCATTGACAAGAGCAGGAGAAGATATGTCTTCTGGACCATGAGCTGGAATCTATTGCTAATATCACTGTAAACACTTTTAAAATATGTACTTGAAAAAATACACACTTCACAAATTAGAATTGTTATTTCCTACAGAGTATCTTAGTAAATCGTTTTGGAATATACCAGATAAATCATGGACGTACCTATTTTAATGGTAAAGCAATATCTATCACTTTGATATATAAATATAGCTGGCATTTTCAGGAGGCCCAATTTCATTGTTTCTTTTTTAGCAGGGAAAATCTAAGAAGGAAAAAAATTACTAGGGAGATTTTTTTTTTTCCTTTCAATTGACTTTACTAAATCTCAAATTTCTGTCATATTTTCGGGTGATATATGCTTTTTCATTATATGTATTACTCATTGTAGAGTACCAAACAATTAAGCTAAAATAGAGCACTTCATTGTAACTATACCCTGACTTATCTAATAGCATAACCCATTCATCAGCATACTGGGTTATTTTAACATGAACTTCAAAAGATAGGTTTTAATGAGACCACTTGAGGAAACATGAGGAATTAAATGTGATGCAAAAGAAAGAGCAAGAACCCCCCAAAAAGATCTTACTTTGCAAAATAAAAAGTCACTTCCAAGAAAAATGTACTAGCTGCAGAATTGTAAGACCCAACATCTGGGAAATCAGGTAAGTTTTCATAAAGGAATAGTGGATCTGAGACAGAATGACTTTTTCTCCTTACACAACACCTATCCAGCACTGCAACTTTCAATTTAAAATTCGACTTAAGCTATTCCCATGCGGGAACAGAAAATCTTTGACAAAAGCATGTAAGAATTCTGAATTTCATTCCCCACTTGTAAAAATGGAACCAGTCTAATTATTATCAATCTCTTTGGCTCTCAGGTCACACCATGCAGTCCTTTCTGAATTCCCAGATCTGAACAGCCAGATTCTTGCTGTGTGCCTAATCTGTCCAATCACTATCAGCTGGGACTTATGAGTACATGCCCGTCCTGTTTTCAATCACGAGGGAGGGATCCATCATAGAACCCAACGAAGCAAAGCAGTGCCATCATCGCCGCCACTTTACAGGTGAAGGGGGCAAAGCACAATAAATGGTCTGCCAGAAAGCTCGGAGATAAAATTTTTAGACAAGTTTACTTGCCAAAAGACTGCAAGGGAATCAGACTCTAGAGTTGATTTGACAAATAAAAAAACATGACATATTTAAAGGAAGAGCTGCGATGTTACCACTTGCCATTAGGCTGCTGATGGTGAAAACCACCAACCTACTGGAATGAGTCTCATCCATTGGGGGGTCCTCAGCTCTGCTGCTGTGGGTTCTCATTCAAGGAGACAGCAACTGAGAGGAACTGTTTCATTTATTTTGAAGACAAAAATTAGACAGGGTCATCCTTTTCTTTGGTGGCTCTCCCAGAGCACAGGCCTTCTCCCCCGACTCTAAGTGTGACACGCATGTCCATCCATATGCAGAAAGCTCATGGTGCCGGGTTTGCTTTCAGAACCACTTACATGTGAGATCAAAGAGTTAGCAGGTGACAGACCAGGAGGAGGCTGTGGCGCTCTAAACCACGACTGCCTGCAGCCTCCTACCTCAGAGTCTGTGCTGCACGGAGTGCTAACTGTTCCCAGGCCCCCCACTGACCCCCAAGGCCAGGCTAAATCCTCGAGAGCAGAGAACAGTATGCCTTGCTCCTCTCTGCAACCCAGCACTTAGCGAAGCACCAGACGCAGATGAGCCACTTACTATTAGCTCAGAACCGCTGCCACTTCTGCCAGAAAATGGAAGCAAACCCTTTTTTAACTGCATTTCATAGAAACCCTATGCTTTATGCTTCCCTAAATTTTCAAGAGAGGTATAAATGAGCACTTTTCCAAACCCTCAAATTATAAGCAGAAGAGACAATGGTTGAGTTCATAGCTCAGTTTATGCTTTCATAAAATAGGATACTGTAATATTTAATATAAGAACCATAAACAGATATTAATTTGGATATAAATATTCAACCAGAGACACATACAGAGACATAAGATAAAAAGACTTGGAACAAAACAAGACAAAGCCCTGCATCAGTCAACGGGGAATGATCTGAACCCCCCACCCGCACTCCCCAAGGGACATTTGGTACTTGCTATCCAGAGACATTTTTGGCTGTCACATCTGAAGGGATGGGATGCTGCTCCTGGCATCAAGTTAGCAGAGGATAAAGATGCTATTGAACATCCTACAAAACACAGGATAGCCCCCATGACAAAGAATTATTTGGCCCAAAGTGTCAATAATGCTGAGATTCAGTACCCCCAAAATTTAATCATATGGATAACAGACAAACAGACAGATGGATGGAAAGATATGAAATAACATTTTAGCCCTAATAACCTTATGAAATTCTGTTGATTTAAAGATTAACTTCGGTTCCCAATGCCTCCCCATGAAAAAAAAAAATTAACTACCAGGTGCAACAGTGTCTCAGTGGCAAAATTCTCACCTGCCACGCCAGAGACCCGGGTTCGGTTCTCAGAGCCTGCCCATGACAAAAAAAAAAGAAAATTAACTACCAATAAGAAATAACAACTACAAAATTAAGTACCTCCTCTTTTTCAAAAATTTTAGAGAAATAAATGGTATTGGAGTTTGCAAATCTCGCCATATAGAAAACAGTTTAAAATATTATACCAAACCATGGCTCCAGGATAACAGAAGAATCAAAATACAAGTGAACATCTGCTCTGCTCTAAATGGAGTTTCACCTCCAAACACTAGCTTTCCTAGGGTGACTGAACTACTTAATTAGTGAATATATTCTGTCCAGAATTTTTTTCCTCTGCAGCTGAAAGGATACTAGCTCATAGCACCTGATACAGAAATCGGAAAACAGCAAGAACCACACCAAAACAGATGCTCTTTACTTTTTCAGAGTCTAGCCCAATGGGAAAATAGCATTCCAGGTGTAGGCAATTTCTGAAATGGTGAGTAAATGGGCTTGGCCATCCCTCAAACTAAAAAGGGGGGTGGTGGTAGAGCGGGATGGTAACAGGGGCAACTACAGAAAAAAGACGTGCATTTCCATTCAAAGATATGGGTATAGCTATCAATCTACTGCTGAGAGCCCACCGTCAGTCTCTAAAAAACAAAGAAAGTCCCTGTTGGGCATGTATACTGAATTTTAAAGGCAAAGTCCTAGTTCTAAATGCCTCTAAGAGCCCAAAACAGGCAAAACATGGGAAACAAAGTGCCTTTATTCAAACAACGTCAATTTTTAATTGTGTGACTTTCTCTACACTTCCTCGCCACTGAAAGAATTAAAAAGCAGCATGGTTATCAAAATGTTTTCATAGTATGGTCTCCTGTGTTCCCTTCTGCACCACCTTCGACATCAGCTGATGTTCTTGCAGTTAACAGGCTTAATTTCAACTCCAGAGGGGAAGTCCAAACTTTGTGCCATGAGGTAGTTTCTAGTTTTGCGAGAATGGGTGACCCACCATTCCACCTCCGTAAGGCTTGTATCACACACACAGGCAGCCCTCAATGCGAGCAAAACTCCGTTTTGGGGGGTGAAATGAGGGATAAAACATGAGCAGACAGAGACCAAAAAAAGTAGCCTGCCATGAAGGAGAAACAGTGGAAACATGAGTATCTCAACAGAAATTGTTGATACAGATTTCTTGAGAAACATGTCCATACTTCTAAATGTGGGGATTTTCTTGAGGTTCTGAGGAAGACCCTCATAACTATGAGGTCATGGTATTCTCCTCCAGCAGGAGGAATGCCTTGGCTGGCAATCCAGGTAACAGCCCTAACTGCAAGGCTCAGTGGAAGACTTGGTTAGCAGCACAGGAAACCAACCTCTCCATGAGACTTTGGGGGAACACATCAATTTAAGGTATGTATCCTCCTCAAAAACTATTGATATTTTAGGATTGCAACTCTGTCAGTTTTCTCTCTAGTCGAGAAAGTATAAATTTCAAATTTCAAAAGCACAGTTATTAATTTAAGATGGCTATTGCTCTCCATTAGATTTTGTTAACGAATTAAACATGAGTGGATAAAATTTCATTGGCGAAATCATTTATACTAACCCATGAGGTACACAGTGAATGCGTGTGATCTTTACACTGAAAGGTTTATTTTTGTCTGCATTTGGACTTTCTCAACTGTTTCAGTCTTTCTTTCAGAAAGTTGTTTAATCTCCCAACTAAGAATTAGAATGGTAGGCTTCCAGGAGGGAGGGGGGACTTCCAAAAATAAGGGAATGCATTCCAGATGTACGAATTATTAATGCATTAGAATCTTCTAGTGAACTGAAAAAAGCTGTAAACTGAAAGTAAAACTATGAAGAAATCTCTAAATTTCAAAAGTAAATGAATTCCCATCATAACTTTTGTGTCAAATACTAGTATGATTAATGACATTTTTGGAAGGTGATGAATTACTCTGCAAAATTAATATTTCTTGTTTTATTCACTAGGCGCCATTTTATGCTTTCATTTCCAGACTTATGGAATTGTCACTTTTCCAGATATAACCAGATATTATAAGTGAAATTTAAAATATAACCAATGATATAACCAATGATAATTAGATACTATTTGAGGAAAAGTGCATTTTTGTTCTCTGAAGAGGATTTGAGATCATGTACACACAAATTAGGAAAATATACTCCCTTAAAATAAAAATCCCCATCCCCATACCTTATGTGACTTTTTAAGTGGTGATAACTTATCTGCCTTATCTTTCAAAGAAGGAAGGTAATTTGCAGAATAGAATGGTGCATTTTGGAGGTCACTCAAACAGAATACAACTTTCTCATGTTGGCAATATATTTATACTTGGAAAGTGAAAGAACTTATTAAATGGCAAAGAATTACAATTTAACACAAAAGAATAAGAGTAGCAATTATTTGTTTTTTCCTTGATGGGCTAGTCTTTCTCAGATTTCCCGGGGATAGGTGTTATCACTTTGGAAATTTAACAAAAAGAAAAAAAACCATTATTCTCATCTTTAATATTTTTTTATGTACAGCCTGGAGAATTTTCTAATTTATCCTTTTCTCAGAATTCCACATTTCTGAATATTTATATCTTGCAGAGATGCTGGAAAGAATCTTAAAGTGTAAACACATGCATACATACACAAAACCAAAACAAAAGGAAAGAAAGCCAGCACACCAGGCCCAGGGAGTTTCTAGCTCTCCTCCACAAACAGGCTACAAGTATCACTGACAAACACCCCAAACCTGAGCCGGCGTGGCACCCTGCTGTAATGGCGGCCGACACCCAAAGGCAAGGCTGACATGCCAACGTGCTGGCTACTCTCAGGCGGCAAGCTCACCCTCTAGGAGGCCACGCAGCCCAGTGTCCCAGACACACTTCTGCAAGACTCACAATGACACTCTGCTACTGCCTTAGATGAGTAGAAATTTTGGTGAACCTATACAAAAGTGATCTACAAAAACATAAAAAAAAAAAAAAAAACCCTCTTCCTTTGGAAATGAGTCAATACCTGTGGAAATGAGTTAAAGGATAGCTTTAAAGACTTAAAAGATGATGTGTGATTATCCCAGTTTTCTTTCCTCAACAGCTCTTTGAGGTTATTCGATGGCATGTCTTTCTCTAGGGGAAAATGACTCTTCCAGGCCAGGAAGCACAGCTCACCCTTGCCGGGTTCCCAGAACCTAAGACTCCTGAAGGATGGCTGTGTCTGGCAGATTCATATACGTCAGAGGAGTGATGAAAGGAAGAGAGCATGGAGGGCTGACATTCATGGAATGCTATCTTCCAAAGCTTTCTCTATCATTCCAGGGATGCTTCAGTTACCAAAAATTGTGCCATTCTGCAACTTATTGGTGCCTCCAGGAACTGATGAGAGAAACAGATGGAAGTTCAAGAGTTCTGGGCTTTAGTTCAGTTGTTATGTGCATTCTGTCTTCTCTCACTGTTAACATCCTGAGAAGCAGGGCCATTTTGTATAAGCATTTGGGAGGATCCAGACTAGAGGTGAGGTTTGTGCTGTAAAGCCTGGGTTTGCTCCCGTCAGCCCTTCAGTTTCCTTATCTGTAAAACACGAATAATATCCCTGGGCTCACAGAGCTCTTCTGGAGGACAAACAGATCATTTGTGTGAATCTACTTTGTCAACAGCAAAACATCACAAAATGCATTGTTTAGTAGCTTCTGTTTTTTGGCCCCAGTATTTCAGGAGAGCCTCTTCCTTTGGGTCCACCCCCACCAACTTCCAGCTAAAATCCAACCAAAGCCAGCCTGATGGCAGGGAGATGGGAAGAACAGGCTCCTCCTTCCCTTTTCTCTCATCCCCCACTTCTCCGGAGCTGTTTCATAGGGGAGCTGGCCCCTCCAGCTTAGAGACCAACCTGGAAGCACTAGGGCTGCCCTGATGTAGTCTGAGGGTCACGCAGACAATGACATCCCAGGAAGAATGGCTCTACACCCAGGGATTGCTGGTCCTAGTGGATGCGTGCCCCTAGGTGCATGCTGAGTGTATTAGTTTTTTAAAGTTGTTGGAATACAATATACAAGAAAAGGAAGGGCTTTTAAAAAGGGAATTATTGCATTACAAATTTATAGTTCTAAGGCCATGAAAATGCCCAAATTCAGGCACAAACAAGAGGTTACCTTCATTCAAGAAAGGCTGATGCTGTCCGGAACACCTGTATCAGGTGGGAAGGCATGTGGCTGGCATCTGCTGGTCCTTGTTCCCAATTCCATTGCTTCCAGCTTTTAAAGCCAGTGGTTTCCACTCTAAGCGTCTGTGGGCCTTCACTTAATTCCTCTGGGACACAGCCCTGGGTTCTGACTTGCTTAGCATCTCATGGAAAGGCATGTGATGACGTCTGGTAGGACCCAAACGTCCCAGTCTAGGCATCTGCTCTCTCTGTCCACAAGCATTTCTTTTGGCTCTAAAGCAACTGTTTGCCAAGAGGCTATATCTGCTCTGAGCTTCTTCCGAAATGTTTCCTCTTTTAAAGGAATCCAGTAAACTAATCAGGACAACCTGAATGGGTGGAGTCACATCTCTATCTAATCAAAAGGGCACACCCACAATTGGGCACACCACATCTTCCCGGAGATAATCTAATCACACAGGTTTCCACCCTACAATATTAAAACATGATTGAAGGACATGGCTTTTCTGGGGTACACAATACTTTCAAATTAGCACACTGAGTAAATCCAGAACTGCGTCACACCTGAACTAACTGGTTACCGTCACCCCCTTCCTGATGCCGCCAGGACGGCTATGGTCATCGATGCCCCCTCACCCCACCTGCTGCCCACACAACTCACAGGGACCTCAAGCTTGCCTAAGCACGACATACTTTGCACAGTTCCTTGAATTCTGAGAATATGATATGCTAGTCTATTGGACTCAAGATTTGAGATATGTTCATTGAATTTAGTTTATATCTTAGGATGATTTCAAACAGTAAAAGGTGGTGTGAATCTAAGTGTGCCTTTATTTAAAGGGATTGCTCACATTGTTATAAACTCTCAAAACTGATCTTTTAAAGGGGCAGCATGGGATTTTGAAAAAAGAATGAGCTGAGAGATGTGAAAGCTGGGTTCTATTATTAATTCTTTTACCTACTACCTGTATGCTGGTGGAGTCAGTTATATTTCATAAGCTTAAGGAAACACTGAAAATAGGTCCCAGATAACAATTCCTTCTTCAAAAGATGCTGTGTCCCACCTGCCCCCACTGCTGTCCAGGGCTTCCCCTTTTATATTTGTAATCTCAGTGGGAACCAGGATGGCAGTGCACCCTACAAACCGCAGTGTCGGGTCAGGACTTGGAGTGGGGGCGATGGAGGTACACTGGGGGACAGAAGAGGCCCTCGGCTTCCCACTGAGACTGGTGCCGAGGCCATCCAGGCTCTACAGCTTCCCACAGGCTCAGCTCTCTCTGGTCTCCAGTTGCACTCACGTCCTCACTCAGCTTCTCCTCTTCCCCTGAGGACTGCCTGATGTCACAAGCCTCAGAAACCCAATCTCAGTCTCTGCTTCTGGGAAGCTCAAACTTCAAGACAGCTTCCTTCAGAGACACCTGATCTCATTCAACACTTCTGCGGATCAGATGAGGGTAAATATACTACTTGTATAAGTATAGGCTAATAAAATACAAATATATAAATACATGTACATGTACATTTCTCCTCTAATCATATGGTGCTCAAAGAAATGAACAAATCATTAAGTGCTATCTCCTGCTTTTTTGTGTAACTTTATGAAAGTTATAATAAGGTAGACTGTTAAATCATTTTCAAAGGAAAACACTATCAAAAATGCAAAAATTTGTAAGAAATCAAGCACTGTTCAGTTAGGGTCAAATGAAATTTTCAGAAAGCAGAGATTGCATGACACGGACCAGATGGCACACAGGCCACATTCTGTAATGTCCTCTCTCCCCAGGTGGCTCTGAAGGCCTGGCCATCCTGGCATATAACTTAAAAGCAGCCATAAGACAAACTGACACATCATAACTATCTTCACCTCAAAATCTCTAGTCAGAAATGTGCAAGCCTGCGGCTGATTTGTGGCTGTTCTGGTTTCTGATGCGCTAATTGTCTGTTTGCTTTTCCTTGGAGGAGAGGCTGGTCCTCTAAGTGGAATGAGCTAATCACCAGCGCAATTTGCTCTTTTGCCAAAACAAACAGCTTCCAGTTACTGCTAAGAAAAGCCGCTGATCTCTAAAGGGCTACCTAAGCTGGTCTATCAGTGGCACTTTAAACGGTGAATAATGTCCCATTAAACAAGAATCTCTTCACACTAATACAATTCTAGAACTAAGGGCATGGCAGGCAGCAATCTACCTTTTAAGAAGATTCACCCACTTTCTCCCTGAGCTTTCTCAAAGAATCCCACCCCATCCATGGAAAACTGGCTACTCATTTTCCTCAAACCCCATTCTCTTGAGCCTCCTGTGAGGAAACACAGGCAGGGAAAGAGCAGGTGCCAGGCCTGCTGATATTTACCGCCTCTATTTTTAAGACTACAAAAGAGACTGAGCTCCACCATTTCCACCGGGAGCGGGACCAGGGCGGACAGGACAGAGGTCTCCAAGGATTTCCTCAAATGTTGTAAGAGAAGCTGTTCTCAAGTTGAACTAGATTCACTTAAAAAAGAAGGGGCTCCTTTCAAACAGTCTTCCTCCCCTTCAGCATCTCTGACATTCCGGCAAAGCTGAGAAAATCAGAGTGGAAACGTCTCTCCCTAGGGGAGTCACGCCAGGGCCTGGAGGGCCCGATTAAGACTCACCCAGCCAGTTAGGCTCAGACCCTTTCAAGGTCTCTGCAAACCTGGTCAGAAAAGGCAAGTGGGGCTGGTTTCCTGCCTGTAACACCAGCTCAGCAGCACCGGGCATCACACTCAGAAGGGGGATCCGTCTTGGGATTTAATGCTCAGTCACAGCCACTTGGAAATTCTTAATATTTTTATCTTTGGTTTGTATTTCATACGTGAAGTCTAACAGGACAACAGGAAAGACGCTGGCTGCTTGGAGCCCTGGCTCCCGTGTGGTCCTGCCTCCTGCTGCCTCCTCCCCTCCCCAGCACAGATTCCCCACTTCCAGATCCCCCATCCTCTGGTACCCCAGACTTACCTGGTCTCTGGCCTCTGGCCCCATCCCGCACCCCTCCACCCTGATTGCTATCACCCTCTGACTCCTGGAGGGCATGGGCAAGGGCATGGGGAAAGTCTGGGTGGGCACTGGTATCTACAGCTTCTGGGGCAGGGTGGCAGCAGTCCCTACCCATCCTGATAGCACAGCAGGGAGTCTGAAGAGGCAGCAGGGAGAGGTCAAGTTTCCACGTGGGAGAGCCTCCCACCGCCAGTCCCGGTTCCCAGCCATCCCAGCCAGGCTACTGTGATACATGGGTAGTGGTCATCGCTGAGGGCTGGGACCATAGTGCACAGGAAGGGGAGGAGTCTGGTTACCCTCCTCAGAGCTGTCCCAGGCCAGGCTGCAACTGAGGGCCTAGCAGAAGAAGGGACACTGCGAGGTGTCGGTCCTGAGCAAAAACGTGGGTACCCAAGGCCACAGGTACCTGCAAACCCCCATGGAGCACCCTCTGGACAGGCTCCATGCCTTGAGGGATCCTCTCTTCCTCCCCACAACCTTCCTGAGGCTGGTGCGCTTTCCAGACATACTGAGGTGCCCTCCAGGGAAGAGCCATGAAACTCAAATTGTGTAATGCTGGTGATTCAGCCGAGGAGCTCAAGGCTCTATTTGTGTTTGAAACTGGCAGTGCATGACATAAAGAGGAACAGTACAATCCATAAGAATAAATTTTAATTGCTCTTTGCTTAGAATGACATTAAATAGCAAACTTAAGACACTGGGAATGTAAAGTGGTAGGGGCTGTGTAAAAGAGCTTGGCCATTCCTCAACAAGATAAATGTAGAATTATCACATGACCCAGCAATTCCTCACCTAGGTATAAATCCAAAATAATTTAAGGCAAGTATTCATGCAAAAACTTGAACACAAATGTTCATAGCATCATTGTTTGTAAGAGACAAAAGGTGGCAACGACCCAAGAGTTCATCAATGGCTGAAACAAAACATAGTCCATCCACCCAGTGGAATATTATTCAGCCATAAAAAGGTACAAACTACTGATTCATGCTATGATGGGATGAACTTTGAAGATATGTGCTAAATAAAAGAAGCCAGACACAAAAGGTTACATATTGTATGATTCTATGCATATGAAATGTCCAGAATAGGTAAATCCATAGAGACAGATTAGTAGTAGCTGGGGGCTGGAGGAGGGGAGAATGACAAGTGATTGCTAACGCGTACAGGTTTCTGTTTGGGGTGATGAAAAGGTTCTGAAACCAGATAGTGGTGATGGCTGCACAACATCATAAATGTACTAAATGCCACCGAACTGTATACTTCAAGACAATTAAAATTATTTTTATAAAAAACCCACTATGACATGTCCAGAGACAGATTGCAGGGGGGGAAAAAAGTTAAGGTTTTAATGTTTAGTACCATTAGCAACACACTATCTTGATTTTGAACAAGTAGACCCACATTTTCACTCTCACGGGCCCTGTAAAGTATACAGTCAGTCCTGAAGTTAATTAACAAGCCAACCAATTAATATTTCAAATTAGTAACAAGACAAAAAACTGGTCGCTCTCTCCTTCAGAGCCCAGCTCCACCATCTAGGATTTGTGTGACAAAAAATCTGAACATCTCAGTGCCTTTGTCTTCCTATCTGTTCTAGGAGAAGAATACTGGCCTCCCAGGGTGGTTGTGTGGAACTAAATGAGACAGCTCTTATAGGACCCCTACACCAGTGGCTGGTCCATGGTCATCTTTCAGATTGTGTCAGAGCCTCGATTACCATCATCTTCATGACCATTAAGCTGTATGCCCTGACCTTCGCCTGGCAGGGCAGGTGCTCACCTTCGCTTGAGGGTGCAGGTGTGAAGCTCAGGAAGAAGTGACCTGCCCAAGCCTGGCACTGAAGACTATCCCACCACCATACCACCCACCGACAGAGATGAGCCTCCCAATCGCCTCCTAAGGAAGGCCTGACTTAACTATCTGCAGGTACTATATTTGTGAACTTAAAATGGCAACATGCCAAATTCTTTGTTCAAGGCACCACTGTGCTGGACACTGATCACTCGGGAGATACAAACTTACAAACCTTGTTTTCACAATCAAAGTACAGCGTTCACTAGTAAAATGAGTGAGTATAGAACTCCTCGTACTTTTAGTATTAAATTCTATGCTGTTCCAGGTTGGGGGCATATCAGATAATTCAGTTTCCCTGTTCCCTTTTCCACTCCCCTCCCTTAGTACTCAGGATCCCTTTGGCTTTCAGGCACAGCTGACACTACTATGAGCAACTGAAGCAATTCCAATCTTGCAGAGGTGAAGGACACCAGGTGTGTATATTCACAGCTCTTCAGCTCAGCGGCTGGAGGGCTGGGAGGTATTGGAAAGCGCACTGAATTGGGGCAGAAAATAATCAATTTGAGCCTCCTCTGTAGCCATACCGCACCAGGTCAGACTGTTCCTCAGGTTCAGAGTTTCTGCCTGAGCTATTAGTCCACAGTTCAGGTTCTTTCCAGCCAAGGCTTGGCAGCATTCACACTTGACAGTCTACACATCCGTGTGGCATCAAGGATGAAGGCAACCTTTCCCCACCCTTACAAGGAGGCCTAGACTCCTGCAAGAGAAGTCAGAAATAGGCACTTGCTCCAAAAACAGACTTCTTCTTGGGGATATTTGTACAAGTTGGAGATGTCAGGAAGAACAGACAGAAGGAGCTCTTTCAGGTCTTTTTCCAGCCCATTCTCTGGGCACGTTACATGCACAGAGGAGTGGGTTGGCTAAGCCTGATTCCTCCTTTTAATTATTAAAGGGGGAGGGACAGGGAAGCTTGAAGCTGTATCTGATTTTATCAGGAAAGTGTGTCTTTTCACATCTTGACAATGCTTAATCCCTGTAATTGAGATAAATCAAACAGGCATTACCAGGTTAGGGTTAAAACTCCCAGAACGGCTTTGCCACTGATTACAAAACAGCAGTTATTAAGTCCTAACTGCGTAATTTGCAGCTTATTTCACCCCAGCTAATTAAAATGTAATCAGGATTGTTTGGCAACGTGTATTCTGTCAGCAGTTTCTCTTCAGAAGAGAAGTCATGCCAAGGGACTAGAAGAAAAGCCTTTTCACCAGAATTGGCTTGATCTAAACTATTTCTTTAGCCATGCAAACTGTAAAACAAATAAATTACAGCAACTGACAAATTCCATTAAAAAAAAAAAAAGATACTCTCCCTCCCCGGGAATGCGCTGTTATGTTTTGTTTTCTGTTATTTAAACAATACTGCTGCATCTTCTCAGGACTTTCATGGCAGAGGTGGGTGAGTCTGAAACCAAGTAACATCTCCAGGACATCCGAGCTATTTCACCCCACCAGAGCCCCAGGTTCTTTCTCCTAAGACCATTTCTCTGAAACCTACTAAGAAGAAACGAAACTACGCTCCCGCACCCACAAACTTCACGGGCTGGTTCGATCTCTTTAAAGAACCCAATTTTCAGCGGTCGCCTCCACTCTGCACAAGGTTTCCTTAGCTACGGGGAACCGTCCCAACTCCACCAACATTAAAATCGCTCCTCTTGCAGCTTAATTCCCGGGGCCCATCGGGAGGCCCCCTCTTTCCCACCCAGGCGAGAGGGGCGCCCGCTTATTCCTTAAGGGCAGAAGGCTCGGCTTGCAGCAATGGTCCCGCCGAGTAACAGGCTCTGGTCTCCTCCTGGCCTCCGCAAGCGGAGAAGTGAGGATCTTGAAACCAGTGAGCAGCTCAGGCTAGACAGCAGCGCGCAAGGGAGAGCAGCAGTGCCGGCGAGAGAAGGCAGGCGGCCGGGAAGGATTTCAGAGCTCGCGCGCTCGGATCGGCTGCGCCAGGGAGCTGTGCGCTCTGCGCGAGCGGAGGCGGGGCGCAGCTCGCGTGCGCCCACGGACACCGGGGTTCCTCTGGAGCCCCCAAAATCCGGCAACCCGCAGGCGCAAAGGGTGCTGTTCCCGGAGAGTCTTACAGAGCCGCATTCGCTCAAGCACACACACCCTCAGGCAGAAGATTCTGCCCCGGCGAAGCAGGTAAGGAACCTGGGTCTCCACCTCCGAGCACCCCAAACACGACCCCTCCACGCTCCCTATTTCCTGCACCTCTCCCAATGCCTTCACGCCACTCGTTAGTAAGAACTTGAAGCTCTGGGGCTCAAAAGTGGGGTGCGCACAGCCAAACCCCGCTCCAACACACACACGCTAGGACGCACGCCATGGATGGCCCCACTGCCCTGCTAGAGGGTCGAAAAGTGGCCAGCGAGCTCCGGGCCATGGCCTAGGAGGGACAAGTGTCAGCTCGGGGGCACCTGCAAGGCTGGGCACGTCGCACGGTGCCCCTGGCGCGCCTCGGGGACTAACCTGGCAGCGCCCGGCACTTTGCGGGACTCGCCAGCAGCGCAGGATCTCCCGCAACTAATAAATCTGCACCCATCGGTGAGCGCCACGAAATTGCCGTCCCACCCCCCAAGGAGGCCGCCCTCCTTTTCCCGCCGAGAGGAAGAGTCGCGAGGAAAGATGCTGCGGGCTGCTTTAGCGTTTCGGGAGCAGTGGGGAAGCTGAGAGGGAGGGTCCCGGGGCCCGGGGTGGAAAAGCAGTGCCGAGGGAAAGCCGAGACCCGTCGAAGTCGCGGCGGTGGGGCGGGGTAGGGGACGCGGGCCCGCAGCCTCGGGGGCGCCCAGCGGGCGGGCGGAACCGGCGCAGTACCTGGAAGTGCTGGAAGAAGGCGGAGATGCGCGTGATCTGCAGGCTGAGGCACCTGGAGGCGCAGCGGGCGCGCTGGACGCTCCCGGCCGCCAGCGACTCGTCCAGCCGCCGCCCCGCTCCAGGCCCGGCCGCCAGGCAGCCCCCAGAGGCCGCCAGCCAGAGGCATAGGGTCAGGGCGGCGCCGGGCGCGCCGGGATCCATGGCTGCGGGTCGGGGGCGCGGGCCGAGGCTCCCCGCTCCGCGCCGGGGCCGCACTGCCGGGCACCTCGCGGCCGCCGCGCCGCCGCCGGGAAGTTCAAGCCGCCAGGGCTGGGGGGAGGGGGCGGGCGGCCGCGCCATTGGCTGGGCGGGCCCTGAGTGACAGGGAGCCCGCGCGCAGGTCTCCGGGCGGGAGCCCCGGACCACGCCCGCCTCCTCCCCGCGTCGCGCCGTCGGGGTGGCCGCCCGCCCGCCCCCGACGTCCAGGTGTGCGGCGCTGCCCGCTGACAGGTGTGCGCAGGCCCGCAGCTGGGCAGAGACCGGCGCGCCAGGGGCCCTCCGGGCGTCGGGGCTGTGGCGTGAACGCTAGAGCGCCCGAAGCTGTGTGCCGCCTTCCGGGTGGCCGCCCCACGTCCAGGCTGCTCTCGGGCTCTCCCCAAGTGGGGACCCAGCCTGGAGCTCTACTAACAAGGACGTGGTTAGAGCGGAGAGCCGGACCAGGCCATGTGACTGACAGCGCCCCCTTCCCTTCTCACTCCCTTTTGCCGATCCTTTCCTGCTCCATCGCTCCCCCCTCCTAGTATCACCTGGGAAAGTGAGTACACAACCCCGCCGTTTGTTAAACAGGCCCGCGCACCTTGTTTGGCAGGTGTCTGTTCCTAGCCGGCGCCACCCCGCCGCCGTGCGCGGACAACTCTAAACGCAAGGCTGGTCTCCCACTTGGGTGTGCCCAAGCCACCTAATTCGGCCTTTTAGCTTTGAAATTGCTGCTCCGGTGTCTCGTTATATTCCAAGGTCCTTCATCACCTCTGTCCTCCCTCCTCAGCCAGAGCCCTGCCAGAGAAGGAGACCCCAGGCATTTGTAACAGAACATCCCATTTCCCCAAGGCTCGGGCCGTGGGGGAGGGGGGGGGTTGAGGAGCGTGCCCCCAGCCAGCTTGAAGGGAGAAGACCCACCAGAGCGCTGGGACCTGGGCATGGAGAATGACTGCACTATGGGGGTGGAGAGACTGATAACACCTAACCCCACCACTGATATTGGGACATGCTCATATATATTCAAATGCAGAAAAAATGACCCACAGCCACATTCTCACACCGAACACTACAGGTTTTAAAAGAGTGTGGCTGTAAGTGTGTCAGCGTGCCCTGAACCTGCTGAAGGATACAGTACAAAGCCCTACTGATTCCTCTTTGCATATGTCCTAAGGAGCTGGAAGATGACAATACAACCTCTTTCCTCTACTGCACACTTAGGTTCTGTGATTTTGAGACCTTTCTGTTAACAAATGAGGATAACTGGGGTTTTTGCTATGATGGCTTTTTCTATTACATCATCTTATATGTATACTTCTTCACGCAATTTATGTCAGGGAGGCCAGAGTATTAGAAGCTCCCAGAATTGTTTTTGTTAAAAAGGGCCTGTAAGGCCCGCCTAGCTTCAAGGCAGTGCAACCTGTTCGAACCCCCAGGGTCGCAGTCTTAGAAAACCCCTACACTTGGTTTAATGCTCTGCTGCTACCACGTTGAAAATTGTATGCATTTTTTGAGCAGGGAGCCCCCATTTTCATTTTGTGCTGGGCCCCCAAAATTACATAGCTGGTCCTGTCTGCCAGTTTTAGCCATGACAATACTATACTTGAGCTGGAAATCTAAAAGTGTAGGCATGAGCTCATGAGAGTTCAATAGTTTGTTTAAAAGATGCTCAGAAATGGAAACCTTTTTAAAATACATTAAATTTGCTGTTGATTAAGAGCAAAGAGACTAAAGAGGTTAGAGGAGTGACTTCTGACTTCAGGGATTTTTTTTGGTGGGAGGGGGGTTAGTTTTATCACTTTCACTTGGGAATCAATAAAAACCTTTTTAAAATACATTAAATTTGCTGTTGATTAAGAGCAAAGAGACTAAAGAGGTTAGAGGAGTGACTTCTGACTTCAGGGATTTTTTTTGGTGGGAGGGGGGTTAGTTTTATCACTTTCACTTGGGAATCAATAAAAACATTTCCAAAAACTGCAGTGGATCCTTCCACAGTGTTTTTTTAAGTTTCAAAGTAAAGTAAACACCTGGTCTTGGTGAAGGCAAGGATTTTATGCAAACCTGTATTTTTTAAAGGTGTCTTTGATTTACAATTTTGCATGTCATATCATGAAATTTATATTCTAGAAAGTGAAATCATAAGGACAAGTATGCTAAGCTTTTAAAAACAGTCTTTAAGCATTCAAAGGATTTGCTGTATTTTTTTAAAAAGCAACTTCTGTGTTACTTCTATGTTCTATGGAATATTCATTTTCATGAATAAATGCATTTCATAATAAACCACAAAAGAGAACAACTAGTCAGTTGAAGAGAAATCTTAGGATTTCTAAGGGCCAGTTTATTATGCGTATGTTAAAATAATACACCTTCTTCCTTTAGAATTAGCCCAGAAATCCTCCGTGATTATAAAGGTCTCCTCATGCTATTTATTTTAATTCCAATTTAAATAACTTCCAAAAAGAAAAAAAAACATTTTAGTAAAGTCAGAGTAACAGTGGAAATCTATAACTCTGCTCATATAACCAATTTACTATGCAGCTGACCCTGGGAGCTAGTAAATGGTACCTCTCTAACTTTTCACATAAGTCATAAGCCCACCCTAACTTCATGAAAACCAGCCACCCAGGAAGAGAACAGTCAGTGTATGCTGAAGTAATGATGGATAAATGAATGGGTGGGAATCGTACAGGTGTGCTTAGAAAGAAAATACTTAACATGTCTTTCTCCACTTGAATACCATTGCCTGAATTTGTCTAGAGAGGAAACAACCTTCAACTGACTTCGGTTTGTCTCGAAGGAGACAAAACACACATCTGTCAAGAAGAGTAGAAAAGGGATTTAATTTACTCTCAGTTATATCCATGGGAACAAAGGCAAATGTAGCTCGGTCAGGTTGTAAAAACGCAGATAAAATGAGGGACCTTGTTCATTTCGGAAAACGCGAGTTATGCTCTTCCTTGAGTTTTCTTAAGCTGATAAGCCCCTCCAGTGCCCCCCACCAAAAAAAAAAAGAAAGAAAGAAAATGGAGCATGAAAACTACCTGGGAAGCTTGCTAAAGATAGACTCCAGGGCCTCAACTTGAGAGATTCTGGTTTAGTGGGGGTGGGGTTTTGTAATATAAACTTTTAACCAACTCCCCATGTGATTCTATAGCCATGAACCCTGGACTGTGGTTTGATACTGATTTAGAAAACCTGTATTCCTTTAAGAACAAGGGTGGCAACTTCAATTTAGACAGCACCTCTGACAACTTTTTGAAGTACCTATTTATGCATATGTGTTGATGTGGATTGGACACAACGATCCATTTCTTACTAAATCACATGATATTTTGTTCCAATACATTTAACCAAGACAATCTTAGATTAATTTTTTCCAGGCTAGAAATTTGTCTTTTTAAAGACTTTTTAAGTTCTCCAGCTCCATTTGGTTGATAAGGATGAAATATGAAAGAATCAAGCATAATCCTTCTCTGACACGCCCCTCTTAGAAAAGCAAATTGAGATCTACAATTGGGGAAGAATAAATACTTTTGTTTGAAGCCCTGAATGAGTTTTGAACAGAATGCCATTCCTGTCTTCAGGGACTTTGAAGTAAGAGGAGGAAACTCAAATGAGCTGCCAATTTCCTTCCTAATTGCCTCCATTTGATAACACAAAAACTTGCACCTTCTCTCTGAAACTGAAATTAACTTCAGGAAACGCAAAAGTGGGAAAACTAAGAAGCTGTTCTGCCAGGGCTAGGCCTACCCTTACCCTCCCAGGTGACGTTCTCAGAATTTGCTAGACTGAGTCTCTGAAATCTACTCCTTTACTATGCTTTGCTATTCCTCCAAAAATTCTTTCATTCTGCTTAGCTTGAGATGGCATGATCCAGGGAATGCTAAGAAAGTTACTGAGAGAGAAAAAAAAATGAAATGGGAGCACAATTTAATTGGTTATATGTCAGATTTGTATGTTTTGCAATATGATTTCATTCTAGAATGGGTGTATCTTTATGGTACTGATGGTCAACTTAATCATTTTACAAATGAAAATGTGTAATTGGGGTCAGTGAATATTCACTTTAGTTTTCACAAAAAAACAGCACATCCACTTGGCAATCACCTGCTTTCTTTTATCATCTGCAACGCCAGACTGCCCAGTTGGTTTTGGCTTTATCCCAGAGCACAATTTTCTTCTCAATACAATTACAAAAAGTCAGTAGCAATTTTTGTAGGCCTAAAGGTACTATATCAATCACTTAATGTTTCCTAAAATTTTACTAAGACGTATCAGACAAAAATGTGTCTTCGATTACTTTTTGAGTTAAAGAATATTTTAATGATTTTTACTTCATTTGCATTGTTTCATTAAAATACTGTCAAATAACATGAGTCCAGACTACTCCATGCACACATTGCAAAACTTTGTCTCCTTGCCCCTTTCCCTCCCTTCTACCAAAGTCACCAACTAGTAGTGATAAATCTGCTTGTACCTATTCCTTAATTGGAATAATTATGAAAATATACAGGCTTTTTTGTTTGTTTTTACCGGTCTGCCTTTTTCATTTTTCAAGGATTGAATATATGAGGAACGCGATATTTGACTGTGAATGTTTTTTTCCCTCCCAGCACCCCCACCCTGGGAATTTTAACTTCAGTACATGTGCTGATCACTGTTGATTTTAGTGTCTTCCCCCTGCTCGTCCCCCTACACACACACACACACACACACACACAAACAGCAGGACACTGAATTTTTTGAAACACAAATCCCTGGATGTTTGATACCAGTAAAGTAGAGCACTTGCCCTCAAACCTTGGCAATTAACTAATTTGACCCTAATTCTAACATCAGCAGGTCCACAATAAGTAACCCTAAAGAGCCGGGTTCTGACAGCTGATTTAAATGATATACTATTTGCTAGGAAAATCCAGGAAACCATTTAAAATATAAAAAGTAATCTGCGAATTGCTGGTTCTGGACATGACCAAAAAATTGCTTCCTTGCTTGCTTCTCAAACATACTTTTTCAGAATATACACAAATTTAAAGAATCTTAAATGAAATAATTATAACTAAAAACTACCATTTCTCACTCGAATTCTCTGCTCTTTATGTGAAGTGCATTTTTTGGTAAAATTTATTATTAAAAATCTTGTGAGATAATGCTTTTTAAAAATAAAGCTCAAATGAGCAATCATTTTTATTTCGATTATTTCATAAACATGAAAATAAAAAATCAAACCAACTCTAGGGTTGCTCATCAAAAAATATTTAAAAAAAACAACACTGAAACTCATATTCGATTAAAAGACTCAAGTAGATTTTTCTGATGTTTTCAAGCCCACTGAAATTTACATTAAGCCATGTAAACACAGTTTTGAAAAGAGCCTCTGAAAGCTAAAAGGGCAGCTTTTATCAGGAGACAGCGCCACATGCTGGACATATGAATAAAATGTAAAAGGAAATGAAAGAACACCCATCTGTGATAACCTAATTTTACAACTAAACTTTTAACTCCAAAGCAAAATCCAATTGTGGTAATCATTCAAGGGTCACAATTAATACCAGCAAGTTTAATTCCAGTGTGGATTTAAACCTAGGAAGGTTTTGTTGAGTAGACACAGTCACACCAAATTAAATAAAGGAGATTAGCATAGTAGTCTGTGTTTGGTTTTGCTTCTAGCTCATGAACATTTCTCAAACTATTCCCTATGAGACTGAATGACAAAGATGGGCTACCTATGAATTATATTTGAAGACGCTTCTGCTCAAAACAACTTCTTTAAAGCTCATGAACTGCTTGCTTCTTAAGATTTCATAAAATATGAGAACATATGAATAAAATTTGATGTCTGGGTAAACTAAAGCGAAGAAAGTTTACAAGTTCATCGACCAGGTTAGAGAACATAAAGAAGACCCAGAACCTGCCTTTCAACACTCAGCTGCCACCTTAGACAAGATGAACCCACAGTCAAGAGATTATAAAAAACCTGTTTAAGAACTTGAGGGAAATTCTGTGTTATCCTAAGGCCAAGGAAATAGGACCTATGAAGATAACTAGGAGTTAACAGTTTCCTCTTCTGAATCCACAGAGGGGTTTTAAAAAAATAGCACCCCTTGGGGTAAATAAATAAACAAACAAAAAACCAAATGACTAAATAAAAATAAATACTTTCTGGTTAATTCCAGGACTTTCTATAATGACTAAATTGGCCCACTGGAAAATATTGTGCTCTCTGATGGAATTTTGGCCTTTTCAAAGAGTCAGAAATCAAAGTCCATTCCCATTGCTTCTTTTCTACATCTCATTGCTTCTGGACTTCCTAATGCTAACGATGTCTTCACATACTCGCATTCATGCTCACACATGTTGACTGGGAGCTCCAGACATTGCCAGGACCAGGAATTCACTTTGCTCTTGGTTTTCTTAGCATCTGTATTTCCCTGGGAAACTCTTCTTGATGGACAAGAATTGGACATAAAAGTGCGAAAGGGGATTCTCCTAGTGTTCATGTGGGATTCCTAATAGGAATATCTTCCATGTCAGCCTACTGGATACTGCATCCTATAGAAAAGAGATTTGGTAATGTTGTAACAATTTCTCTGCTCATACGTGAAAGAATGTACATTTATTCAACCATCTTCTTTTCATTCTCCTACAAATAAGTGGTAGCTACTATTTTGGATGAAAACATCTATGAGAAATTTATTGTCAACTTCTTGATATCATAATGCTCTTTATATATGTGAGGACCCTGTTAGGAAAAATGTTCAATTGAGCACGATCATATAGGCAAACATTTATCTGAGTCACTTGGCACATAATAAGCCTTTGAAGATGATTTGGGAAATTGGAGAGCTGGTTAAAGCTATCAGATTAATAGGATAGTGCCAAATGAAGGACTGCTTCCTGGCATTATGCAAAAAGAAACAAGTGTAAAGTGATCTAAGCTATTTCCTTAGAACTTTGCTCAAAGAAAGAGATACTTTCTCATTTTGTAAGGTTTAGGACACTATTTTCAGAAAGTCAGGTACACAAATTCATTGTTTACTTAATATCAAAAGACTTTTGCCCTAAATTGAGGTTTTTATTTTTTTTAAATCCCCTGAAATTATAATTTTGTCAGCAAATAATTTAAAGTTATGAGTTTGTCATAATTGCCTAGTCAGATATTAAGGAATTAAGAGAAGGGATCAAGTTTGGAGGCCAGAAAGAGTGAAGATATCAGTATACGGTCAGGCTTGTATTGAAATCTCAGAGTTGTAGCAACTGGCAGCTGTGCCACCTACACATCAACCCCTCTGCCTCCCTACATCACGGTTTCTTCCCCTTATAAAATGGAGACTGTAATAGAAGCTACATTGCAGGATTATCTTGACCTAATATTTCTGAAGGACCAAAGACAGACCCTCAATAATAAACAACAAGTGCTCAAACTGGGCAAGGTATGCACAGCATTCACAGTATTACCCAATGGATTTATATATACGATTAAAAAAAAAACATTTCTCTTTAGCACTAACATTAGAGCAGCGTTTCTCAACCTTAGCATTACTGACATTTTAGGCTACAAGATTCTGTGTTGTGGGGCTGTCCTTGGCATTTTAGGATGGTGAGCAGCATCCCTGGCTTCCACCCACTAAATGTCAGGAGCACCCTCCCCAGTTGTGACAACTGAAAATGTCTCTAGATATTGACAAATGTCCCCAGGGGAGTCACAATCATCCCAGTTGAGAACCACCTCTTTAGAGCAAGGCCTCTTGTCCTTTAGAATAATCTATTCCCAGCAGGGGAACACAGGTATAGTTTTTAAATGAATTCTGAATGGACATTAGTTTCTGGAGGTGAAAACACAGGTTGTTTTCCAAAATGACTGACCCAAGGCTCTTTTGAAACAGCTTATTCAACAAAAATAGTCATGGTGATATACAAATGATGTGGACTAAAGGAAAAAGCAAACATCCAAGACAACTGCTGCCTGCCTTCTCACAGGCCCCAAGTTATGCTTCTCAACAGAGGATCTTATATTAATAGACCTTCCCAAGCAGATCTGACCATCAGAGCCATTTTCTCTACCTGGTCAACCACTCTGCCTTATTTTTAAATTTTATTTTTAATTATTTATTTTTTATTGATATATATTGTATATTCACACACCATGTAATCAAAGTGTACAATCAATGGTTCACAATATCATCACTCTGCCTGATTTTAAACACCCTCTTTAAGACTTTTTCAGTGCTTGTTCATAAAGTTACATTGCAGAGAGGTAAATTATAATTTTTTTACTTATTTAACCCTTTACATTTTTAGTCAGACTTACTGAGGTAAATCTACATAAAATAAAGTAAAATTCACAAATTATAAATGCACGATTTGATGAGTTTTTAAAAATTACACAATTGTGTAACCACCCTACAATCATGATATAGACTATTTCCACCACCTCAAATCATTCTCTCTCATGGTGTATTGTGGAAAATGCTGGAAACATTCCCACATTTTATTCACTCTTTGGTATGCAGTCTCATTTCCCCTTTTAAAAAGTATTTTCAATTGGATTCCATATATTCATATTATGCAAGGTTTTTTTTTGAAAGTATGCTACATATATTTACTAATAATGTGAGAGTTATCTGAAATTACTGAGGCCTCAACCAATACAGAAACTCATCAGACTGTCCCTTCTCTCTGCCTCCCAGTGCACAAACTGGCTGGCTCATACACTCACAGAGGAAGGAATAAGGAAAAGGAAGCTATGGATTATAGAAAATCATGGTAGGGTAGGCAGGAGGGTGGTTTGATTGTCAGAGACCTAGCTTTGTTTATAGTGATGGGATTTGCTGGTATCATTACACTGTTAAACATAACTAATTAAATAGCCAGCTGAATAAATAAAATAGGCCATATCTGGAACAATGAAGAAAATGTTATGGATCAGAAATTATGATTTATCCAATTCTGACTTTCTAACATTTAATTCACAAATATAATAGAGTAAAACTAACAATGTATGCCAGATTCTACATATTTATTTAAGTAGCAGCTGAGGGTCCAAATTTCTATAGCAATATTAAATATATTATTTGCTGAAAGAATGAATCAAAAGCAATTCCTTTTTTTTTTTTTTTGAGTGCAAAATCAGGAAATAGCAAGGCTTCATCATCTAATGTTATTTGGGGTAACAATAAGGAACAAAAAGGATCAAATGACTGAAAGTGTTGACTTTGAGAGCAACATAGCTCCAGACCTTGGAGTCCCTAGTAAAACAATGTCACTGTCAGAAGAAAAACAGAAGGTGAAAAGGGATTGGTACACAGGGAGGAAATAAAAATGGCATGGCTTAAACGAGAGACACTGGGAGTCCACTACCAATAATTTTGTCTTCTATCGCCCTCGTTGTGCCTACCTAGTGAAGGGGAACACCTTGCTTTTCAGCTTTTCACTCTCCAGGGAGATATAAATATGAGGCTCATCATCATCTAGATGATATTCAAAGCCATGGCTGAATGAGATCATGTAGGAGCTGGTGGGGATAGAAAACCTAAGCCCTCCAAGGAGATATCAAGATGAAAAGGGCATCATGAGCCAGAGAAGTAAGTGGTACAATCATATGGCCTTCCTTATATCCTCGACTGGTGTTTACCTGGAAAACTATATACTGGGACAAGTGTTAAGTAATTTAATATTAGAGACTGATATATACAATGATCTATGTCTATACCGACTATCTGATACTTGTCTTCTACTTTTAGTTCACTGAACTGTTTCCTTCTTCTTGTCAGGCTCATCGGCCTTCTCTTTAACGTGGGCAAGCTTTACAAAACAGGCACTCTTCAAACATGCTCTTTCTCATGCTACCAGGTGGTCATTTGGTGATGTGGTAAATGAGCTGCTTCTAAATCTAATGGCATTACTAACTTTGGAATCAAAGAGGAAAGACAAAAGGAAGCTCATACAATAATAATCCAGCCAATAACCATAATGTTCAAATACAAGCCTCAATGGATTATTCTAAAAATTAATTTTAATAATCAGCACACAGGTATTTTGTTTCAGTTTTCATTTGACACATAAAGAGAAATTATAATGGCCTTATATTTAGACACGTAGTCTAGGAAACTAATAGCATGAAACACTATATACATCAAATTACTATTATTGATTTGCCTCTCTGACAAGTCATTGATATTTTCACCAAGAAAAAATGGACTTAGAAGTTAAGTATTGGGGCAAAGATGCCAAAACCAACATGTGAATAATTTTACTTTATTCTGAAACTATCTTTCTGAGGCTAGGAACACTTTAAGTGCAGATGTTTTTCTCTACCTCAGTGAAATAAAATCCTTTTTATAAAATATATGTTAGCACATAGGAAACCTTCAAGGTTTCCTTAGTAAGATAGGAAACCAAGTTATTAACCATGGAGAGCTAGTAACTTACATCACACTGAGGTTGGAGAATGGCATCATTTTATTCGTAGATACTTTTAAGGCAAATAAGGTACATAAACTTCAGGAGGCTTTCATTGCCTGTGCTGCATCAGTTTTACTAGAGTTGTCCAGCGCTGGTGACAATCAGTAATTTTAAAAAGCCTAGATAGTCTCATTTAATTGGTTCTGGTGGCTTAGGTGTCATATTTTTAAAAACATTCAGGTGACTCTAATGCAGCCAGGGTTGCAAACCAACATGAAGAATATTTTCCCTCTAAATTCAAATGGTGGGTTTGAGAAAAATAGTGGGGACTTGGAAAAAATCATGGGAATCCCAGGGATTCTCAGCCTCAACACTACTGACACTTGGGGCAAGATAGTTCTCTGTTGTATCTGGGCACCATAGGGTGTTAAGCAGCACGTCTCATCTCTACCCACTAGATGCCAGTAGCTCCCCTCTCTCCCAGGTGGTGATCGTCAGAAATACCTCCAGATATCACAAACTGTCCCCTGGGGGTTGCCATATGATCTTGTAACCCCACTGCTACATATATACCTGGAGGAAATGAGATTGGGGATATGAATGGACATTTGCACACTGAATGGACGGAGGTAGCCTAAGAGTACAACAACTGAGGAATGGAAGGGGGAACTGTGGTATTTACATACAACGGACAACAGAGCAGATGCAAGAGGGAATGACGTTGTGAGGAATGTAAGTAGGTGAATGAACCTTCAGTATAGTATGTTAAATAAAATGACAGAAACAAAAAGACAAATATCATCATGCCTCACTCATATGGACTAACTATATATACAAACTCGGGAGAACTGAAGTAGAGAGTATGGGTTATCAGGTTGGGGCCTATTGTAATGGTTCCTAGACTGTAAGCTCTTAACAACAGTTACATATATTTAGGAGTTGTATGAGCTATTTGTATATAACCCCGGTCGTTCTCTGAAATTTTGGGTATCTATGTGACATTTGAGACTCAGAGTTAGATTACTGAAGCTATGACAGTCAGCATTAGCCCAATCAGCAACTGTTAATAAAGCTGAAAAAAGTGATCAGACTTCTTCTAAAGATAGGAATGAAGCAGATGTAGACAGGACTAAATCAGAATAGTGCGTAAAGGATAACATGGCCCGTATTTTCAAACTCCAACCTTTGTGTGGGTCCAAAAGGGAAGACGGTTGTTTTGTGCAAAATTTATATTTTGGGTAACACATTATCTAATTTAACTTGTATGGTCAGTTTACTTGAAGACCATAATTACATGGAATCTTGAATAGAGCATGAGATCTTGTTGAATTGTACAGGTTAGTGTGATGCCCCAATATATCCCAGAGTAATTTTGGCAGAGAATAAAAAGGTATTTGCAAAGTCCCCTTGGGAAACTGGAAAGAAAGGGGAAAATATTCAACTTCCCCTTCTGGGGAGTTCCTGATATTCTTGCAAGCAGTGGGGACAACCAATTCAAGAGGCTGAGCCCACAATCTTGGGGCTCACCCCTATGAAGAGTATTCCTGCAAAGGAGAAGCTAGGCCTACTGATAATTAGGCCTAAGAGTCACGCCCAGAGAACTCTTTTGTTGCTCAGATGTGGACTCTCTCTCTAAGCCAACTCAGCAGGTGAACTTACTCTCCTCCCCCCTACATGGAACATGACTCCTGGGGGTATAAATCTCCCTGGCCATGAGGGACCTGAATCCTGGGAAAGCCAGGACGTGGCATCTTGGGAACATGAAAGTTTTCTTGACCAAAAGGGAGAAGAGAATAATGAGACAGAATAAATTCTCAGTGGTTGAGAGATTTCAAACAGAGTCAAGAAGTTATCCTTGAGGTTATTCTTATGCATTACATAAACCTTTTTGGTTTATGTTGTATTGGAGTGGCTAGAAGGATGTACTTGCCATGGCCGAACAGTGTTGCAGTAGCCTTGATTCTTGAAGAAGACTGTTTAACTATGTAGCTTTTACAATGTGACCGTGTGATTGTGAAAACCCTGTATCTGATACTCCTTTTATCCAGGGTATGGACAGATGAGTTTAATGAAAAAGGATATAAATAATAAGGGGGGATAAAGGGTAAAAACTGGATAGACTGAAATACTGTGGGTCAATGAGAAGGAGGGGTAATGGGTATGAGATATATGAGTTCTTTTTTCTTTTTATTTCTTTTTCTGGAGTGATGCAAATATTCTAAAAATGATCATGATAAAGAATAAGCAACTCTGTGATAATATTGTGAGCCACTGATTGTATAATATGGTGGGGCTGTATATGTGTGGATATTTCTCAATAAAAATATTTTTTAAAAAGGCCCCTGGGGGGGCGGGCCGCGGTGGCTCAGCGGGCAAGAGTGCTTGCCTGCCATGCCGGAGGACCCCGGTTCGATTCCCGGCCCTAGCCCATGTAAAAAACAAACAAACAAACAAAATATAATAAAACAAGAAAATGTTTAAAGATGTTTCCCTTCCTTCCTTCTATCCTTCCTTCCTTCTCTGTCTTTCCTTCCCTTCCTCCCTCTCTCTTTAAAAAAAAAAAAAAGGCCCCTGGGGAACAAAATTGCCCCCCTTTCCAGGTTGAGAACCACAGATAAAACCAATTCCCATGTTACAGTCGTTGAAATAATAACTTAGTTCCAGGAAAAACAAACAAACATGCATTCTTCAATTAAGAGAGCAACATATAAACACACTAAAAAAAAAAAGATGTCCTAGGGAAACATCTGAATTAAAAAATAAACAACATAAAAGTTTTCTATTTCTTCTACTCTTCCACTTCTTAAACCCCTCTCCCACTATACCCTCACTCCACTACCTCATCAAATAGCCTCGATGAAACTTCTTGTAAAAGTAAAAACCCTTTACTGTTTTGTCCCCCTAACAACTGAAAGGCTGTTTACAGCTCCCCGCTCTACAACCTCACCAGCACCTACAGTTTCCTGAACTCCCTCACAAACAAGCCATGCAATTTACTGGCATCTTAACCTCTATCGACTACCAGAAGTAGCCCACTGGGAGGAAACAACAAAGAAAAGAAAAATAAAATGGGAATATTGTTATAATTCCACTTATTTGCTTTTATTCACCTTTGCTCTACATGGAAGCCTAGAAGAAAAAAAAATTATTTTTTTCTAATTTGATTCCCCTGAGTTTATATTTTACCTCTCAAGCAACAATTTAAGGAATAGTCATCCATTCACTAAATATCCGTGAGCCTCTCACTAAGCTTCAAGGACCTTTCTAAGTGCTGTGATATAATAATGGGCAAAGGAATGTCTTCATCCTCCTGGAGGATACTTGTTAAGATGCAGACATGTCTACATTATTCTAGATGTTGATTTTTCAGCTCTACAATTTGCATTTTCCTATCACATAAGCCTCCACTTTTAACAAACTTGCAACTTATGAACACTTATATTTCAAAAGAATGCTAAGAATGATATAGCCCTTGCCCACTCAGAAACAGATGCTGTTAATGGTCTCCTGGGGTCATTTTGTAATCAACCATTCCCTTGCACGTTATTTTGAGGTATTTAAGAAACCTTACTCTCCTGATGCTTGATAAATTTAAAAGCAACAAGTGTTTGGTCAAAAAGGAAGGGATACCCTGGCATCCCCGAAAGAGGGTCACAGGTCCAGTGTCCTCCATCTCCAGGTGGCAATGGTGATAAGGTGCAGCTGAATTCCAGTCATCTCAAAAGAGAAGGACAGCACTGACCACTGGCATCTGCCTTCATCAGCCGCATGGTTCAATCAGCAGCTGCAAAATCTCTAAGTTTCCAAATGGCACCTCCAAGGGTCAGGAAAGTAAATCGAGGTTCATCACGGAGAGTCTTTGGCCAGAGATATGACAATGCGCTTGAGTTCCACAACTGAGGGTAGCTGCCATATCTGTTTTTGTCTACAGCTACAGCATCCCAGTGGCCACCATCACGTTTCAGCTTAGTCAAACCACAATGAACCAGGCCCAGGCATTTAGGGAAACCACTGAGACAGCAGCTTTACTTCAGTGGTGGATTAGACAAAAGTGTATCACAAAGAGGTAGCTGTCTCTGTGTAAAGCCACAATGCTACTGGAGCCAGGGCAACTGCCTTCCTGAAAATATCACTTCCATTTGATAAGCAAAGCTTGTTAGGTCCTTTCCACCTCAGCAGTCGAGTCTAGACTGACCCAACCCCAAGCAGGCATATATGGTGGGAGTGTCACAAGACTTCCAGGGGTCAGGCATTCAGCTTTATAACAAGAGCCCAGTAGCAAGTGGACAACTGTTACCCAAAGGGATGTATCTGGTAGTCACACCAGGAAGGCAATGAATCCAAAATCTCAAGGGGACTCTCCACACGGAGGCTGCTTCCCTTTGCCAGAGCCTTCGATCGGCAAATCATCAGCCAAAGAGATGAAACTCAAGCAGATCATTAAGGTTTGTAGCATCAAAGATATTGGCTGTTCTCTACACATGGCTTTTCCACTGATGGGACAAGGAAGTAAAAGCATCTAAGACAGCAGTTCCTACTTCGCACTGCAGTCAGAAGTAGAAACTATAACAGTACTTGAATTAGCCCGCAAAGCCACGACCTACAGGTCACATTAGTTTGCCTTCTTCACTGAAAAAATTCACCCCCAGGCCCTGCCCAAATGATGTAAACTTGTGCATTCCCTCCAGGCCATAAGAGCAGGCGGGATGTGGAACTGAGTCAAAACAATTTGTGTCCCAAAGTTCCCCAGCGTAACTGGACAGATGCACATAGTTTTCAATTCCATGTGGGACTGGGAGCCCTGTGTCCCACCTGTAATGACCTTCCTACTTAAAATATTTGAGGTTGGCTTGTGGGGGGATGGGTGAAAAGCATAAAAGAAGAGAGCAGACTCACTCCTAGGTAAGGCCAAATTACTTCTGGTCTCAAACAGCCCTACGAATGCTCATCTATTTACCAAACTGTACTTTTTCCTTTTTGTTTTTCTCTTTTGGCCCATCAATTGAATCCATACCTCTGTACATTAAGAAACATCTGTTAAAGCTCAGCATGAAGTTTCTTAAATTGAAGTTCAAGGCTGCAATGACTCTCCTTTGAGATGCGGATGGGTCACCACAGCCTCCTGCAGTTTGGAAAGTTCTGAGGGATGTGGTCACATCTCCTGCCCACAGTGGCACTGCCAAGTATGTGGAACAAACACATGTGGCACCAACAATTTACAGAATTCACTGGAAGTGATCAAACTACGAGAGCCCGTGATCAAGTGTGGGCACTTGTAGGTGAAGACGGCCATTTCTGCCTGCCATCTGGTCAGCGGGACAGTACAGCACCAGGGACTGTGGACACATTCCACTTTCAAAAGTTACTATGTGAAAAAAAGAATACGACTTTTCATGAAGACGGTACCAAAAGTAAAGAAGGAAGCCCCTGCCCTTCCTAAAACCGAAGCCAAAGCAAAGACTTTGTAAGCCAAGAAGGCAGTGCTGAAAGATGTTCACAGGCACAAAAAAGAGCATCTGCACTTCACCCACATTCTGCTAGGCCCTGGCGCTGCATCTCTGAAGGGAACTCAAATATCCTCGGGAGAACGCCCCCAGGAGAAACAAGCTTGATCATCCAGTTCCCCGCGACCACTGAATCAGCCATGAAGAAGACTGAAGAAAACAACATATTGTTGTGTTCACTGTGGATGTCAAGGCCAATAAGCATCAGATCAAACAGGCTGTGAAGACGCTTTATGACACGGAAATGGCCAAGGTCAACATTCTGATCAGGCCTGACAGAGAGAAGAAGGCAAATGTTCGATTGGCTCCAGACTATTACGCTTTGGATGTTCCCAACAAAATTGGAATCACTAAAATTGAGTCCAGCTGGCAAATTCTAAATATAAGTTTTTTGACCATTAGAAAAAAAGAATTTGAGTCTCACAGTCTATGAACTAGATAACAGTGTCCAGCATTGGTTGTGAGGCTGAATTGCACTAGTCCTTATTCCATGGACACTATAACTGGGATATCATAAGTACCCATTCAACGTAGTTCTCATTTAAATCCTAAGCAACTTGCTGTAGTCTATGCCTAATTTGTCTCAACTCTGGCACTTTCCATGAGGAAGGAAGAGAATATTAGGGAAAGAAACCCATAATTTCTCATTTGATGTTAAAATCCCATTTAGAATGAAACAGAGAATAAATAGCTCTGTAAATTAAAGTGAAAGCTAGAGAAATGAATTAAGCACTCAATTGCTTGCATCAAAAACCTTAAAATGAGGCCAAGATTTCAAACATGGTGCTAAAACATTCCTCAACTCTACATTACTATCTTCTACCGCCCCATTAATGTGCACTGCCTTTGTTTATTTCCGATCTTGCATGATTTTAGAAGACATTTTCAACGCAATTCTAGAACCATCATCCCAGACTTAATATTATATTGCTAAACTGATTAATTTTTATTTTTCATGCTAAATTCCTAGTCTAGTAAGTGTGAAGTTTAAGTGAAAAAGAAATTGTTGGTTCCTAAGGAAGTAATAAAACTTGGGGCATAAAGATATTGGTAGATCATTATTAGCTGAGTTTCTAAGACAGGCACACAAATTAAGGGCCCGCTAGGAATGAATAAAATAGAATTCCTGGTGCTTTTTAGGAGATGATTAGAATGTGCATGCTTAGAGCACTGAATATGAGTTTCATACTTATACCCACTTTTTTAGGTGCCAGTAGATGGCTGAAAATATTTTGAGTTTTCTGACTGTTACTTATCCTGCTGTATTAAATACCTCTCATCTAACACTGTTATCTATATTTCTACCACTATAAACTGACATGGCATTTTAATAAAAGTTAAAATCTCATAAGAGAGATACATTAATCCTGTCCTGAATACTGTATTCCAGAAAATAATCAAGTAGTTGATTACGTGCTTTATTTGCATACCTTTCATCAACAGTCAAATTAAAAGTCACTCAGTTAATAATGATCTACCAATAGCTTTATGCCCCAAGTTTTATTACTTTATTAGGAACCAACAATTTCTTTTTCACTTAAATTTCACACTTACTAGATTAGGCATTCAGCATGAAAAATAAAAATTAATACAGTTTAGCAATATAATTGTTAAGTCTGGGATGATGGTTCTAGAATTGTTTTGAAAATGTCTTCTAAAATCATGCAAGATCAGAAATAAACAATGGCATTGTACCGTGCCTCACTCAGTGACCCCACAGGCTGTGGTCCCCCCAGGTTCTATACAAGGTTTCAGCTGGAACTGGCCAATGGCAGGTGGCTGGGTCTTCCGTAGGGTTGCAGCACCTCTGGACAGCCTGCTATGGTTCCAGCTTCCATCAGATGGCGCATCCCTGGGTTCTAGCATCCCTGCATTCTACCTTCATGCATCTCCTGACAGAGGGTAGTGACTTTTTGAGGTTGCTATCTTCTGCCTTGCTTTACTATCTCCTATTGGCTTTCTAGATATTCCATCACCTTTGTAGCCATGTGCAAACATTAAATTTCCTCTGTTTTACTCAGAGTAGGTTTGATTTTCTTTGTATATCTTGAAATACGCAATTATATTTCTTCTGTTTTTTATCTGATATCTTGTAATCAGATCTGAGAGAGTGAGTCAACACAATGGACATTAACGTGTTCATGTCCCATCACGCGATAATACCAAATAATTTAGCAGTGCAACAGGTTTAGCAGGACAACTCTAGTTTTATAGGTTTTCTTCATTATCATAAGAGAGATACATTATATATCACCATGTAGACAAGAGCTATGATCTGATATACAGGATAATCACAGGCGTGTATGGCAAAGTAATTTATCATGAGATTTTAATTATGTGAAGAGACACATTAAATTTGTCTCTGTATTCTCATCATCCAGCTCAAGACCTGATAAATGCTTATTTAATGATGAAATGGATGAACTGAAAGTATTAAAAATTATGCATGCTATGCATTACAAATTACAACATAAGATAGCTAAAAAAATTCTGGCAATTTATGAGCATATGAATCAAGAAAAATCCCCCTAATTTGCAACAACAAAAAAAATGCTAAAAACAACTGTGTTACACAAGCAGACATGTTGTGAATCACTACAGAAGGGTCTATCCAGTTTGCCCTCAGTATACCTGGCCTGACAATCTCCAGTAACCATATCTCCAATTACTTCCCTCTGTACAGTGTCTGGATATCTCAGAACAGGCAAAAGTGTCCACATGATGCTCAGGCATGGGTAAATTATCAACAAACTTCTATATTGCCCACAACACAACTTCTGACATGAACTGTAAAGACTGCAGTAGCTCAATCAACTCAACTCTGACTCTCTCCAGAGCTGAGCCAGACACTGCAAGTTCAGAGCCATCCTCTAGAGATTCCCCCTCAGGCACCCATTCCAAATTCAGGGGCCCTGGCCACCTGTACTTCTGATCAACTGGCTACCCATTTGCAGGTTACCACACCCCCACTGGGCTCAATAATTCACTAGAACAACTTGTAGAAGTCAATGAAAGTGCTATATACATGAGTATAGCTTTATTTTAGTAAAAGGATAGGGATCAAAGGAAGCCACAAGAAGAGACACATAGGGTGAGGTCTGAGAGGGTCTCAGATGCAAGCTTCCATGTCCTCCCCATGTGAAGTCAGAAGGTGTCACCCTCCCAACACAGCAGCCATGGATCTTCTTAATCATGGAAGCTCGAAGTGAATTCAAGCTTCCCAACTTGTTGTGCGTGTCCTCACTTAGACATGATGGATGGAATCAAGGTCCATGTGATCGAGCTCAATCTGCAGACTCCTCTCCTCCCAGAGGTGGGGATGGTGGGCTGAAATGCCTCACAGGATGGGGTTCAAAGCCCCAACTCTCTAATTACCTGGGTGCTCCCTCAGCTGGGGCTGCCCCCACCCAAAGCTGCAGGTGTGGCTGGCTCCTCCCTGTCATTTTATTAGCATAGGAACTATCATGGGTGGCCCAGATCCCAAGGGATACCAAAAGACACTCCTGTCACAGAAATCCCAAAAATTCAGAGGCTGCTTCCCCAGTAACTGAGGACAAAGTCAAGCCAAGTTTTCCATTATTCTGCGAGGAGGAAGAGAGAAATCCTCAGTACTCAGCTCTGCAGGCGATGGCCTGCTCCAGGCAGCTCTAGACAGGCTTGAGGGCAACTGGCCTTTAATGGGGAAGGACACCGAAATGGACATGGCCACGGAAGACAAACGGGCTATTTTACCATATTGTCCAGAGTGTTATTGCCAGGATTGAATGAGCAGCCAAGAGAGATAACAAAGGTTCAAGAACTAGTTCTGTTTCATGGTTTTACTAGCATGCATCCCCTCGCAACCATCAGCACTCCCTTCTCTGACGCTGGCTTTGTAAGTGTCCACCCCTCCAAGTGCTCTGTTGGACCAAACGTGGACTGCACTGTGCGGATGAATTTGGGTGGCACAGAGTCCCTCCTCTGCCATTGTTTATAGGGGAAAGTCTCTGCCATTTTGTCCTGGCACTTTGCACTGTTCTGCGTGGGTCATGCAGGCAGGACTTGACCTCACTCTAACTCAAGTTTTGGTGGAATGCCTTCTGCCTCCTTCTGGAACAAGGGTAGATAAGCCTGGTGAGGAGGCACTAAAAGGCATTTTCTCAGCTCCCCCTCAGGGCAGAGGCTCACAGGGCTGTTCCTCCTCCATTGGCTAGCTGCAATTGAGCCCAGGGCTCTCCCCCTCACCGCCATTAGGGTATAGCTTCCAGTTCCTGTGTTACTCTGGCACCAGTTTGGCTGTAGTCTGGAGTTGGATCACTGGCAACAGAGTAACCCACTGCTCATAGTGCTTGTCATCTAGCCCCTGTTGATTGGGTGCTGTCCTGTGAAACCAGAGACACAGGGAGCTGATAGCTGCTGGCCTTTCTCTTGCTGTCTAAAGTGATGAAGTGTCTGAATCCACTTGGGCTCATTGTCTCCTTACTGGCCAAATGGATGGAAGAGCTGTAAGTCACACTAGCTGCTGCCACCCCCTGCTTAGGGACATGGCTGCTTGCTATGATTTCGTCTTAGCTGAGAATCCAGCTGTCATGCATGCTTCTATATTAGGCTGACAGTGGCTGAAGTAACAGTGAAGCCTCAATATCTCAGTGGCTTATCATGACAGAAGTTCACCTCCTGCTCACCTGAAGTTCAAATCTGGCATTGGAGATAAGCAGGACACCTTTCATATTGTCATCCCGTCTATCCTATCTTTCTACTCATACAGACAGATCAATTGGCAATATACCTAGATATGTAGCTATACAGTCCAGCCTCTGTAAATGACCCTCCATTCACTTTCATGCCCACCGACTGAAAGCTGGAGGATGGAGAGATCAGGTAGAATGACAATATGAACAGATAGACATGACAGAGAGAATGACTATGTAAATATCTAGCCCCTTGGCACTCACTTTACCAGGACCCGCCAGCATTGGAGGGCTTGCTAGTACCAGCCCCCAGGACCTTCCCGAGGTTCCCACTACCACCGAGAATATAAGGCCTGTGCATGAGACAGACTGGAAATATTGAACAATAAATGCCTCCAGACGACTTCCCAACCAATGATGGTCTGGAGCTGTCTGGTAATATACCCTAGCACCTGGGACAGGACAGTGCGGAGGCCTGTTCGGTGTGGCCAGACAGAGGGGCTCCAGGCTGGGTCTCAGAGCCCACTGGCTCCATGCTGGCCTCCTTCCCTCAGATCTCCTTAGTAATAAACTACTTGCTCTTGGATTCTTGCATCACATTTCAGAGGGAACCCAAACAAACACATCAGGTTAAAAATAACATTGCTTTAAAAGATTAAAATCCAAAGATCATTAAGTAACATTTACAGCATTAGAACCCAAATTCCTAATGAGTCAAACAAGTCACCAAAACCGCTGAAACAAAGATTCAGTTCTTATTCTAATCACTCCTTTCTTCCCTTTTCTTGCCAGGCAAGTTACCTAGAATTCCTTACCAATTTTTGGACTTGGGAACTTGAATTGTTACCATCGAATTGGCAATGTAAGTACTTTCTGGGTCTTAACTCCATGAAACATGAGAATATATGAGATTATAACCAGATAATCAGTAACAGTAAGTTTTATTTTTTAAAAAATCCTTTTATGGCTTAAAAAAATAAGAAAAAAAAAATAAGTGAAACTTTTTGAGTGTTAAAATTGCTGTTAAAACAACGTCATATTTATAATCAAGTAAGTTTTATTTGATTAAAGCAATTCTAGTTATTACAGAGATACAATCTCATCCTAAAATTTGAATTCTCAGACAAAATTCTATATAAATATTTATTTGGCCATATGCAGCTCATATGATGACCTAATACTGCCATGTTTATACTGTTAATCCATTTTTAGGCAAAATACTTAAAGAACCATGACTTTTAAAACTGGAATCATTCTCTACAAGGAAGAGAGTTTTGAAAGTAGAAGCAGTTGCTTCCAAATAGACCAATGTCTCTTTGCTTCCCTTCACTTGGAATCCCAACCTAGATACACAATCCATATTGTGACTTTCGAGAGGATCCTTGTGGTGCTAGAGCAAAACCTTTTCCATAGCTTTCCCCGGCCCTGTGGTAGGGAGAATGCTAGCATGGTCAGTGTAACTACCAACATCTTAAATATGGGCAGGTCCTATCACTTCCAACCAATAGAAGACAGCAGATGTGGTGGGATATGAGTTCCAAGGGTATGTTCTATTATAGGGAAAGGTGAAGGAATTTTGCAGATGCAATTAATGTTCTTAATCAGTTGATATTAAGTCAATCAAAAGACAGGTTTTCTTGGGTGGGCCTGACTTAGCCAAGTGAGCCTTTTAACAGAGGGGGTAGGAGGAGGGAGACTTGAAGCAGCAGGGGCTCTCTGTCTACTGCTGGCTTTGAAGACGCAAGATACCATGACTTCCACAACTGCAAGGAACTGGATTCTGCCAACAACCTGAGGGACTCTTCCCCAGGCCAGCTGGCATCTTGACTGCAGCCTGTGAGCCTCTGTAGAGGGTGCAGTTAAGCTGTGCCCAGATTCCTGATCCACAAAAAACTATAAGATAGTACATGTGTGCTGTGTTCAGCCCCGAGTTTGTGGTAATTTTTTACACCGAACTAGAAAAATAATTCATCCCCCAAGTCTGGGTCTTTGGGTTTGCAATACACATTGTTGACACCCTCTATTTGCCCTGCCATTTTACTTATGATAGGTTGTTATAATTACTTGCCTAGTAATTTGTCCTGGCAGATGGAAAAAACAATAAATATTTTTTTGAAGGCAAGATTGCAGGTTGTAGAAGAAAAGGAAGAGAGGGAAGGAGAAAGGGAATGAGAATTATCTGATTTGTGTGCTAAATAATTGATTTTATTACATCCTCATACTATTCTAAGTTCATGAGAATACTAACTGTCCTCAGATAAATTAAATACAAAGATATTTCTTTAAGAAAAAAAGTGGGTTTACAGGCCAGTCATATGCTGGATCTCACCTTCAAGTATATATCTTACACATCTACAGTGTATGAACTTTCCCTTGACTCAGAATGCTTTGAACAGATCCAAGAGCAGGGACATTTTTAAAGATGGCATATTTAGATCTAGCTGCAAATGATTTTATTTCTGCCCTTAAACCTCTTTCTTACAGTAGCTTGAAAAGAACAAAAAAGCCCACCCTTTTTCAACTGTCACCCTATCATATGTTTTCAGTTGTGGCTCTTGTGTGCTTGGGATTCTACAGGAATTCAAATCCATTTTTAATTATAACATTTCTACAATACGCTTGTGCCATGTAAACTCTAGATAGGATGAATTGAGGAAAAAAGGCCTATTTCTTCATCACAGCCTAACTACACGCCTAGGATAAAACACACCTGATCACCAAGGCCTTGAATGGGGCAAGGATGGACTGTTAATGAGCTTTCTATGCCCCACCAAAAAAGAGCCTACACACCTGATTATCCCATGGCACAGCCCACCTGATAGAACAACAGAGAACCCACCCAGCCTTCATCAGGATTGTACCCGAGGACATTTTTTTCTAATCATGCTGTGTCAATGAGCTTTACTGCAAACAACATTTTAATTTCCTAGTTCCTCTTTTCAGGTTCATAAGTTCATAAAGGCGAAAAAAAGCCTGAAGAGTAATATATCCAATCTGTAACTGTATAATATTCAGACTAGAATAGAAACTAAGATTTACTGTGGACATAAAGAAAGCTATAAGTAAAATGTAGTTTCATCAAACGTACTTTAGGGTGTTTCCTTTAAGTCAAAGGCTCTCCAGTCTGTGTATATATGTAATGAATTATTGTGGATTATTTGAACAGATAGTGCCATGAGATAAATGTGAGATTTAAAGAGGGTGTTTTCTCCCCAAGTTACATCTGTTCAGTTTTGGGCTTAAGGGTAATAATTCTGGACTACTGAGCCTTCCTTTGTCCTTGGGAGTGGCATGATTATGTTTGGGGGAGGGGCGCTGGCACAGTCTCTTCACAGAAACAGAAAATCACCAAATTCAAAGGGGACTTAAATAGCAGCCAATCCCAAATCCACAGACAGAAAAAGAAGGTTAGTGGTTTCCAGGAACTAGGAGAAGGGGGAACAGGAGTGCATGCTAAGGGGTAGGGGATTTCTTTTCAGGGTGATGAAAATGTTCTGGGACTAGACACTGCTGAGAGCTGCAATCTTTGTGAATGTACTAAACATCACCAAATTATATGTACTCTTTTCCATGGCAGATTTTATAGTATGTGAATTATATCTCAATAAAAACCAAGGTCAGCACTATGCTAAGGTGCTTCTGCAAATACACAAAAGCAAGACCACCCAGCCCAGTTGTTTGTGTGTAATTCTAACATCAGTTTGCCTGCCACGTGGCCAGATGGCCTATGTTCAGACACTGGCAGGACAGGGCAACATACTACTTTCCAAAGCAGTCCACTGTCTTTGGATGATTCTCAATAATGACTGGAATTCCATCCAATTGGGTAGATTGGGTCTCTCTGTGGTCTCCCTGCATTGGTACTAGTGTTAGCCCCTAAGGCTTTAGAAAGTGACTTTATGGGCCTCTTTACTGAAAAGCTTTCTTGGCTAAGAGGTTCCTATTACCTCTGAACTATCTCTTATCCAGACTGAATAACCTCATTCGCTTTAAGCATATATCATGCTACACTATTTTGAGTCCTTGTTTAGTTACTCTTCTGAAAACTGTGCACAGGCTGTGCACAGTTTGTCACTATTCCTTCTAATGTGTAGCTGTAGCACTGACAGCAGTGCTCCTGAAGTTACTGGCTGCAATCCTCCTAGAGGCAGTCCTCAAGACCTGTCCTGAACACTGTAGGAATATGCAGCAGAATTAAGATCAGATGTTCACTTTCAAGCAGAGTTGCCAGTCAAAATATAGGTTGCTCAGTTAAATTTACAGTTCCGAGAAATGTCAAATCATCTCATAGTATAAGTATGTCCCAAATATTATATGGAACATACTCACACTAAAAAGCTATTGCTTATCTGAAATTCAAATTTAATTGTGTGTCCTGCTTTTTATTTGCTAAGTTAGGCAATCCCACTCTCAAGGAACTTGTGCTTTCTTGGAAGAAGCACAGAACAAAGAAACAGTTCGATGAGAAAAGATGGTAGAGGACATCTGGAATTTGTTTAATCACTCATGCATTCACTCATTCGATATCTGTTGAATGAAACTACATGATAGAATCTGGGAATGCAAACAAACACATGTTGTAAAACAGGCAATCGTAAAGCAGTGTAACAGGAGTATTAGTAAACGCACCCAACATGTAAGTGAGAGCAAAAGAAAAGACAGAACAATTTACCTCACAGATGCTGCATGGGAGGCTGGGAGAGGGCCCCCAAGGGAAAGACAGCCTGCCTCTGCAATGGCAAGGAGAAGCCCTGAATGGTGATGACAGGAGATGAGTGAAGGAAAGGACGATCCGGGCTGAGCCACAGAGGCAAGAACTAGCAACAAAATACATTTATTCAATAAATATTTAATACCACAGCTCTCACAAATCAGGCTTCATCTCTCCATATTCTAAAGCAAGTTTGTACAACTGCAAGCACTTCCTCATGGCTGGGATACTGGGTTCCCTGAAAGAATGGTCTTGAAGGCCTGGTCTTTTTTCCTGGGGATTTCTTCATTCCTATCACAAGGGAATTCTCCCTTCTATCCTACCAAGGAAATGTTACCATCCATTTCCCAAATATTAAAGGAAAATACATATTAGACTATATATAAACAGCAGTTACCATCTACTAGAATTTCAGGCCTTGGCCTGGGGATCTTTTCTTCTAACCATTAAAATTTCCTAAATTGAAAATTTTAAAAATCAGAACTCTATCTTCTACTGTCCTATGTGAGAGTCTATAGCTTGTGTCTAATGTGTTAGATATTGCCTCACATGCATTGTAAGATTTATAAGTGCATTGGTTCTAATAGTTAGAGAGATTCAATACATTTTTCATTTGATAATTTATTCCGTATGTACCCAACAGCCAAGCATTTGGCAAGTAACCAAGAGATATGATTTAGAAAGCCTTGAGTAGCTCAGGCAGGAAAGAAGTAGCTGGGATATAAAAGAAAAATGGTAACTTTTTGCTTTAATGGCAACATAAACTATTTAGAAGGGACATTTCTCAGTTCAACAAGAACTGATTTTCTTCACTCTCAGCCCCTATAACAAATCTCCTATTTCTACAAGGCATTTGCTCAGGTAATTTATTGGTTTGCGTATAACTAGTTTATCTTGCATTATTTCTATAAGACATCTTTCTTTGCCACATATTTTATCCTGATCCTGAGTGGATGATAATAACAACCAAGTGACCTGTTGAATAAGGCACACTTGGAAGTGAGGAGAGCAGATCTGATTAATAGGCATTTGTAGGACATCCATGCAAGGGTTGTACAAGTGCAGAGAGAGGGAAGTAGGAGAATTTCATCCCTTAAATCATAGAGTTTAAAGGACAAAACTCTTTGAACTCTCAGATTTCATACCACCCGATTTTTAAAATAAGCCAAAAGGGATTTAAAAGATCTAGTTAAAATCTAAACACAGCAAGTCTCTGGTGAATTCACAGAAGATGGGCATTTAAAGGAATTTCTTCAAACCAACTGGTTCAGCTAGAAAAATTACCATTCATTCAGTATTTATTCTTACAACTGATCATTCATTCATTTAATCAGTAAATATTTACTGAGCACTTTACAAAAGCTTGGGAGTGTGCCAGGTTCCAGGAACATATTAAGAATAAGATAGATTTTTCTGCACTTCAGAAGTAATAGTTATATAGATAAAACCCAAGAGATCTAGTTTGAAAAGTAAAGAATTACTGCAGAGAAGAAGATGAACATAATTTTGGTTAAGAGCGCCATGATACATCTCAGAAAGTGGGAGGCATAAAGTGATCTTTGACCCAAATCTTAAGACTAAGACAGAGGGTAGCGTCCACTGGCGTAACTGCGCCCTCTTCTGGTGCACTAGCAGATGCCTCCATAAGGAACAGAGCTTTGGGGACAGGGACTTCGTGTGCCTTGTTCCCATGGTCGGCGGATGGGACATGCTTAGAAAAGCAATAACTGTTTTATTCTTACTTTTCTGTAATGAGCCTCTCTAATTTTATAAGTTAACAAAAACAGTATCCCCAAATAAAAGACTCTTCTAAAAACTCATTATTTTTGAACATTTAATCCATTCCACTGGTATGGATTTAAGCTGACCTACAGATTTAAGTTATAACTGATCCCTGTTGTTGGTGGGGTTTGTTGCAATCTTACTTTATCAAATAGCACGGTATGAGAAAAAATTATCTTGAGTATGAACAATAAAGTGAAAAATAAAAATAACACAAACATTGAAAGAATATGAGCACTGAACAAATCACTTCATGTAGCATAAAGCATTGAGAAACCAGCCTGGTTGTCTAACAACATCAGCAGACTTGAAAAATCAGTAACTGAAACTGCAATTTTGACTGGGACATTTTTTAAAGCAATTCCTCTTTTTGACCAATTGTTTTCAGCCCAGCCACAAGCTAACTAGAGTGAAAAATGTAACAGCAGTTCTGTCATAAGTTCTGCACACTCATCATCACACACATCTTACTCTTATCAGTGACAGTGCAAGGGGAGCCTGTGAGAACGTACAAATGCCTCACATACGTCTTTGCCTCACCCTGTTCTTGCATCTGTGACAAATCCACAATATTTCAAAACACTGAAAGCAGAGTGAAGGCTTAAGATAAGAGCAAGGTACTTTATCAGAAACACCACCCTTACATTATCATGCGTTCTTAGCTGTATGACTGAGATTTCGATGACTGAAATGCTAACTGCTGTATGAAGAGATCCTTTAAACACTCATATAACTGTTGAATTAAGTGGGGCTGACATTGGTTCCCATGTCTGAATTCTCTTTCAAATTGTTATTAGATCCTCTGTGGTAAAATGTTTATATTTGCTTCACAGAAAAACTCAAAATAATTTTTTCTTCAAATGGAAAAGTCATTATCTGAAATTTTTTTTCATTTTTTTTTTTTTGGAGATATAATACATATACCATAAAGTTCACCCTTTCGAACTGGACAATTTCGTGATTTTAGTATGTTCACAAGTCTGGGCATCCATCAGTACTATCTTGTTCCAGAAAATTTCTATCACCCTAAAAGAAACCGTGTACCATCAACAGCGGCTCCCTGCCCCTCCTCGCCCCTGGCCCCTGATGACTATTAACCTACTTTCTGTCTCTACTACTCTGTGTATGCTGGATGGGACAGTTCATATACAGGGAATCATGCAAGAGTGCAGCCGGCTCTTTGCAGCCTGTTGCTGAAATAAATCACAGCAGGGAAGCCAGTTACAGGCTGGGCCTTGTAAAGCCCCTGGCGAGTCACTTAAACTGGCAGGCTTGAGCGCCCCTGCCGTGGCAGGACACTCGGGAAGCCACCCTCCCCTAGAAAGAGAAAATAACAATGAAAAAAAATAACACACATGCACACTCACACACACAACCCAGACAAGGAAAAAACAAAACCCCATGCTCTTTGTGTGAGGTCTGAGGGAGTCCTCTAGAAAACTGTACGTTTACAAGGGATGAGTAACCCCAGCTTATGACAGAATTAACCAGAGACCTTAATTTATTTAAGGTATAGCTTAAATAAATGGGGAAATGTTTCTAGTTAACTTGATGACAAGAGAGAGCTTTTGAAGCTAAAGTATAGTCCAAAACCCTTGAATAATCAAAATGGTTATTATAGCCAGCATGGAGTTATTTGGTTTGGTTTTAATCTGAATTTCGTATTAAATATAAAAAAATATTTCTGAAGGAAGGTACATATTCAGGAGCTCACCTATTAAAACTCAGTCTTACTGACTTCCGTCTAAGCTGCTCGCCTAGATGCTAGAAAACCAGAACTCAGTAGGTTATTAGATTACAATTTCTTGGGGTGGGAAAAAGAAATCACAAATTTATTGTCTTACTCATGTTATACAAATAATGTTGTCTTATTTATTTCAGTACTTCTTTTGAATGGAGTAATGATTTTTAGGCAACAGCAAACTGTTCTGGGCCACGTGTCCCTTTAGAGTTGATTTAATTACATAGGAAAATTGATGGTATGTTGTCTTCTGGCCTCAGGGAAAAGATGACCTTCTACAAATCTGTAAATGTCAACTTCTGGTGAGAATGAAGTCCCTGGATGCATCTGAATCATTCCCTGCTTTAGCCATCAGACCAGCAGTGGCAACCTCTTTCATTTTAGAGGAATGAAAACTCCAAAAACAAATCCACCCCTCCTCCATTTCCCCATATTATCATCAACATAAATTTTTCTTTCAAAATTACTTGTAAACATTTTCACATTTCTTAGGTAGCAGTACCACAAATGTTTTCTATGCATAGAAAAAACATTTTAAATTACATATTTTACAAGATGTATACTCGAATAGGCTCTAAAACACCTGGAGACTTGGACCTATGAGAAGCACTCCTTATTTTTGTGCTTGATGAGACAGTACAATTCTTGAATGACTATGTGATTGTGAAACCTTGTGTCTGATGCTCCTTTTATCTACCTTGTCAACAGACGAGTAGAGCATATGGACTAAAAATAAATAATAGGGGGAACAAATGTTAAAATAAATTTAGTTTGAAATGCTAGTGATCAATGAAAGGGAGGGGTAAGGAGTATGGTATGTATAATCTTTATTTTTTTCTGTTTTCGTTTTATTTCTTTTTCTGAATTGATGCAAATGTTCTAAGAAATGATCATGATGATGAATATGCAACTCTGTGATGATATTGTGAATTACTGATTACATATGTAGAATGGAATGATCATATGTTAAGAATGTTTGTGTTTCTTGTCATATTTTTTTAATTTAAAAATTAATAAAAAATTTAAAAAAGAAACAAACTAAACTAAAATAATAAATAAATAAATCTAGACCAATTCAAAATGTGATGGTGCACTACAACCTTTAAATGTCATTCACCTACACAGAAAATACTAGCACATAAGACAACAATAGTGTGTTTTTTTAATATCCACTTTGGCCTAACACATGAAACCAAAATTTATATGAAAAAACCAAGATGAGACTGAAACCCACATGGCTTCCCAATGTCCAAGCTGACAGGCACAGGAGAACTCTGTCCAGAGACCTGAGGGTCCTGGTGGTGGTTGTGAGCCTTTTTATTTTTCTACCCCTGTTCACAACATTTTAAGTGACTGGCATAGGAGAGTTGGCTTGTTTTTTCTTGATTGAGAAAAAGGATAGGTCATAGCAAATGCCTCCCCCAGATCCCATGGATCATTTTCAAATTCTGCAGAGAGGTCAGGAAGGAAAAGGACAAAAGTTGCACTGGATGGAAAATTAGACTGTCCTGTGGCAGGGAGAACTGTTTAAGTGGGGAGATGAAGGCAGAAGAGTCCAACTGTATCAGGTTGAGAAGAACCTAGGATGGGTGAGCATGGATGCTGTGGGTATTGACAATGTTTGCAAGGAACATGGCTATGAAAGGAAAGGAGGAAAGGGATATGAGGTGAAAAGAAGACTTTTAATTTTTTCTGGTGCGGAGATGACTGAATTTTTAAAATAGTTTTCTAGGTATCATGGCAATGGAGATGGTAGAGAGGGTGGCTGATGCTTGAGGGTGATGAGTGAAGAAAGGCCCAGAGGAGATGCCTGAGGGAAGGCTCTAAGCTTTGACTGAGGGGCGACCTTGGCATTGAGGCCAAGAATGGGAATGAAAGGACAGCTATGCAGGTAAATAACTGGGAAATTAAGTTAGTTCTGACTTGGCATTCTTTTGTCTTCTCTAGGATAGGAGGGAACTTACTGCCTGAGAATCCAGAGAAGGAGGAGTGGGAATGGAGGCCTACATAGGCAGTAAAAACATGGTCTTGGGGACATGGAGAGGAAGCAGGACAGGGCAAAGAACAGGCAATTCTACATGGTCCCACAGAAGACAGGGGCCGTAGACTTGCCCCAGTGGAACTTGCTTAAACAGTCCTGGGATTTTTCTTTTTCTTTTCCAAACAGAGCATGGTTGTCTGGATGTTTGATCAGAAAAAGATGTTTGTCTTGATGTAGGGTCAGGCTTTGCAAAGTGGGCAATGGGAAGACAACCTCAATCAAGATCTTCCTTATGGAAGGGAAGGTCCAAGAGATCTAGTAGACACTTCAGCCAAATTTCTGAGACTTCCCATGGTTAATTTTGACATTCCTCCAGTTTCATCATGGCTTTTGGGGGAGAGGTTTTGCCATGCTCTATATACAGACATTCTGAAGTTCTCTCTCTAGTCCACAAAATGCTATTTCATCTGGATATCAGTAAACACGGGAGGGTGTCAGCAGCCTGTCACTCTGAGAAATGCCGAAGGAAACAAAGCCAACAGATTTCTCCCCTGCCTGATTTGAGAGAAACTTTGATATTATAATGTGAATTATAAATCTGTGAAAGGGGATCATGACATCTAAACTAACTTGACTTCAGAACTCAGGTACGATGGGTCTGTAAAAGGTGCCACATACTCCCCAGAACATACCCAAGAAGTGTTGGGCTGCACCAGTGAGCAGGTGCTTTTTTTTTTTTTTTATGATTGTTTTTATTATTTTTTCTTTTTTACATGGGCTGGCACCGGGAATCAAACCCGGGTCCTCTGGCATGGCAGGTGAGCATTCTTGCCTGCTGAGCCACCGTGGCCCGCCTTTTTTTTTTTTTTTTTTTTTTTTATGATGTGAGCAGGTGCTTTTGATATGTTGTCTATGTCTTGGCTTTCATGAGTAGGTAAATATTTTGAAGATGGGTGCAAAGTTTTGAGCATGCTCCATGACAAACTTTGGGATATCTTCTGTGATTATTTCTGAAGAGTACTTTGAAAACTATTGCTTTTCTCTTTCTTTGCTTTGTATATATGTTATATTATACAATTTAAAAAGTTGAAAAAAAAAGTTTTAGGCATGCTGAACATTTTCTGTAGCCAAAGTCCATAACTTTCATCTGATTCTCAACGGGCACTACAATCTAAATAAAACTATCACTGCTGCAGAGGTAATGGATATAATCAAAGGGGAAGAGGAAAGAGAATGCTAGATGGGGTTGGTGGGCAGGTTATCCAGCTAACATTTATATGATTTAAACTATGGCAAAACTTCCCCACTTGCTAAAAGGATGTTTTCTAAACACTTGTTACAGAACCCACTGGAAAGTAGGGGCCTGCTGGCTCAAAAGAACCTAACGAGGTCTGTTCATGCAGCTTCCACAATTTTAAGGAAAAGGCAAGATCTACATAAATAAAACAATTGAACTTGAAATAATTACAGAGATCAATAAAAGACAGTGGGAAATGATGTCATACTTGTAGCTACCACTGATGAAACTACAACCTCTGACTCCCTAAGTTTCCATGTTAGGTCCCTCTCGACTCACTTTGCCTTCTGGGAGACCTAGGGTTGAGAGAAAGAAATGAGGACTGATTATCCATGATGTTTTCTTTTTTACAGATGCTCCATGACTTGAACTTCTCAGTCCTCTTACCAGAGTCTAATCAGACCACTATTTTTTACAAATTCAAAACCAGAAGTGATAAAATACATAATGGTTCCATATAGGATAGCTGCTAAGGTAGTTCTGCTACTTTATTCTCCCCTTAAGAATGTGCTAGATGTCCTTTCCTAGCAGATTTTAACAGAAGACAGCGTTCATTGGGTCTCCAGAAGTTTCTTGAGGCCACAATTCCTGATCCCGTAGCCCCCATTAGATCATTCCTCTTGATCTCGCCTCCACCACCTGATTATGCTGGGGATGCTTCTGTCCCGAATCAGTTAATTTACCCAACAGATGCGGCTCCCATTAGCTTTTAGCACATCAAAAGAATGCTCAACCATGTTCCTTGAAGATGACTGCACAATGATATACCTTTTGCAATGTGACTGTGTGAATGTGAAAACCTTGTGTCTGATGCTCCTTTTATTTACCTTGTCAACAGATGAGTAGAACATATGGAATAAAAATAAATAATAGGGGCAACAAATGTTAAAATAAATTTAGTTTGAAATGCTAGTGATCAATGAAAGGGAGGGATAAAGGGTATGGTATGTATAATTTTTTTTTTTCTGTTTTCATTTTATTTCTTTTTCTGAATAGATGCAAATGTTCTAAGAAATGATCATGATGATGAATATACAACTATGTGATGATATTGTGAGTTATTGATTATATAACAAGAATGGAATGATCATATGGTAAGAATGTTTGTGTTTGTATATTGTTATGTTGAATAAATAAATAAAACCAAACCAAAGCACCAAAAAAAAAAAAAAGGGTGCTCAAAAGGAGTTAATTGTCATCTTCTTATGGTTTAAGAGATACCACATAGCAAGCTGATGGTTTTCATGGACTTTACTAAATAGCAAGCAAGTGTTTATCTTTGTACCCCCCACAGGGCCTGCCAGTATGCTCAGTAAAAATGAGTGGAAACTATGTAACCAGAATCAAAATCAAAATCAAAACCTCATAAAACTGTTAAAAAATTAACGGATAAATGAATAAATTATTACATCTATTTGATCTACCTGAAGGTCTTTGAATAACATTGTTCCTGGTAATAAACATGAAGTTGATAAGTTTTTCAGTAATATTTGAAAATACTATTACAATAGGAAGCAATGCATGAATGTTTCTTAATTCTTGCTATAGGGATTTTCTCTGGCTCAAGTACCCAATAGTGTGAATGAGCCAATTTTGTACCTTGGTAGTATTACCTCTACAATTTAGCCTTTATATTATTAAGGCAAAACAAAAAGATTTTTGGGCTTTATATATTTTTTGTTCAATGTATGGATGCAATCTCATTATCGAAGTTAATTTTATCTTCATACATAAGAAATCTATAGAAAGATGTAATACAGGGATTATTTTTTATGACCTAACCCTTGAAATCTCATCTAAGTGAGTCAGAAGTTTGCCATCAATCTGTCCTCTCTTAGTTCAGGGACATTCAAGTGGAGATGTAATGGGGCTCAAGTATAGTAGGTCAGTGAGACATTTGCACAGTGACAAGGTGATGTGTGCGACACAGGGACAAATGGGAATCCATTTGTCTTAGATTTCCAGGCTGCTATGACAAATACCACCAATAGGTCGGTATAAATAACAAGCATTTATGGGCTCATGGTTTCAGAGCCTAGAAATCCAAAATCAAGGCATTTTGTAGGCAATGCTTTATCCTTGAAGTCTATAGCATTCTGGTGGCTTGCCACAATCCTTGGGTTTCCTTGGCTTGCATCTCTGCCTCCATCACCTGGGGATCTCTCCCTCTTTGAGTCTTACAGTTTCTGCTGACTTCTGGCTCCTTGCTCCTTTGAGACGCTATGCTCAAATTTCTTCTGCCTATAAATGACTCTAGTAATACAGATTAAAGTCCACTCTGATTCATTTGGGCCACACCTCAACTAAAAAGAACATCTTCAAAAGGTTCTATTTACACGGGAGTTTACACCACAGGATTGCAGTTTAGGATTAAAAAAAAGTCTTCCTTCGGGGTATATAACCCCACCCACCACACTACATTTATGATCTTCACAGTCAATAACAGAGGATAAAGTAACTTTGGAATAGCCTCATCATTAATTGCCTCCAGAAGTCTCTGAAAGCAATGCTTGAATAACCTGATTGCCTCTGGAGCTACTGTCTACTGGGCAAATAGAGAAAAAACTCATATCATAGTATATGCCCCAGGTTTCCACTGACTTCTCCCCTATCAGAAATATCCTGAACTACTATTCTTATTTACCATTGCCAAAATGTAATATAATGGTCCCATGAGATAAAGAAATTCTCCTAGAATGAAAACCAAATAATATATCTCTCAGTAGGTATCTTGGGATATCTCCAGAAATCCAACTTTACAAATTTTGGGTAGATAAATTAAAATCTTCAGAAATTTACCTTATATATATATATCTAACACATATCTAATATTCTAATATTTAGAAAAATCAATCAGGTCTAGAACAAATTGGAAAAACTAGTTATGAATCTGCTGCCAACGACCTCTGCTGCAACTCTGGGCAAGGCAATTAAGTCCCTTGAGTTTTTGTTAAATGGGCATCTGGACTGACTAATTTAATCTTAAAATTCCCAGGAAATTATGTCATGGACTATACTCTTCTGGTCTTTATTAGGAACTATACATTATCTGGCATTTCTCCTTTACTAGTTTAAAGGATAACTACTTTCCCCGCCATATACATTTATTAAATTGTTCTCACCATTTATCTCTATTTTGTATTTGAATGAATGACACTTAATTCACACACATTTTTTAAGAGAACATTCTGAAATCTCAGGAGAGTATATTACTATTCATCATTTATAAAATATTTACAGCACTTTGTAGAAAGGTTTAAATGATACATGGCTTCAATTTAAACGATAAATTTTTAAATATTTCCAAACATGACTTTCTGGTAGATATAAAGCACTCTCAATCACATCTGACTTGTGATCCTACTTTAAAACAGCTCAACTCAAATATGTAATATAATAATTTTATTGACAGATAATTTCTATTTTTCTTTCTTAATTTGTTTTTGTTGCATAGCAGTCATGGGAAAGGATCCACAAGAAAAAAAATTTTCTAGATTAAAGTTGGAAGCCCCTCGTTTCATTTGAGAAAAGCCACAGTTAGTCTAAAATGTATTATTAAGTTGTATGTAATGACACTTAGAAGCTGGAAGAGTTTAAAATCCATAATAACTGTTTCATTTTTAAATTCAACCCATCTTCAATTGATGTAACGTAACGTGACTGAGTTTATACAGCTGGATTTATTCACACTCTAATGAGGGAATTCCACTTGTCAGAGATGCTGTGGCAGACAGATGTGCCCATGCACGCTGTGTTTTGTGGCACAGTTCATTTAGGAGCCAAAAAAATGTCAAGAAATTCCATTAAAATTCTTTTAGCTGCAGAGACTGAATTACCTTTTTTCTCAAGTCCTACTCTTGAAGGGATTGTTACAGGAGAAGTTCACGTGCAAAAGTCACATTAATTTATATAATATGCTTACTATTTTTACTTTAGTAAATAAAGTTAAATTTGTCTTCAGTTTGTGATACTAACAACATTAAGAGGTGACAGCTTGGTGGATGGACTGTAATGATGCAAATGGTTAGGCAGTGAGGTAGACTTTAGGGAGTCTCACACAAGGAGCGATGTGTTTCAACAGATCAGCCAGGTATCTCCTTGGCCTCTGTCTAATGTGGGCTACTCACAATGCTTCTATCAAAACGCTGCCCAATATAAAACCTATGCTATCAACTTCCCATCCTTTACAATGTCTTGGGACTGTCATTGCCATTTATTAATCACCTAAATTACACTTTAGATTTGTTTTCCTGCACACCACTGTGTGATCTCTGGTTATTTGTAAGCAATGATGACTAAAATGTCAACTGGGAGACTCTTGTCATTTCTTCTTCAAAAGAGTCATCTGGTGCCCTGGTGGTCCTTCCAAATTAGGTTGGCATATGAATCCCATGGTCACCCTTTGGCTGCCAAGGGGTCTTCATTCTAGTTGCCTTAAGACTGACTTGTGGATGGTGGTAACAAGATGTACCTAAGTTATGATTATCTCAGGATCAAGCAGATCCATTTGCCAAGAAGCATAGTCTTTTTGAGGAGGAATATTTTAAAAGGTAACAAAATATTGCCATGTAGTGTTGTCCTAACAAACAGAAAGCAAACGGACTTAGCTCTTGAAGTTGATTTAGCACTTGAAAGCAGATCCCACAGTACTCTTTTGAATGTTGAATGCAATTTCTTTGCTTGTTGTCCACAGAACCAAAATGCAGTGACTTGCTCATCCTGCTGCTAACGAGCTATGTCCCCTCAGAAAAGTACTCACATCTCAGTTTTCTCATCATGGGTATCATAGACTTTAGGTATTCTCTCTCAGTTTTCTGAGAAACCAGGCATGGCCTTGCCTAGGATAACTGTTTCATCTGGGAAATCATTAAAATAGTAGATGAATAAACCCTGTATCGGTTTCAAACTGTTGTGTACTCCTAAAAAGCCATATTCTTTTATCATCATTCAGTACTGCTCTGTAGGATCTTATTGTTTCCATGGAGATGTGACCCACCCAACTGTGGGTGGTGACTTTTGATTAGGTGGTTTCCATAGAGATGTATCTCCACCCATTCAAGGTGGGGTTGCTTATTGGAGCCCTTTAAGAGGAAACCATTTTGGAAAAAGCTTCATTCCCTACAGAGCCCACACAGCCTGAGACCTTTGGAGATGCAGAGGTAAAACACCCCTAGGAAATCTCAATGAAACGAGAAGAAAGCTAGCAGATGTTGCCATGTGCCTTCCTGGCTGAAACCCCAAATTTCATAAGCCTTTTCTTTGCTTTAAGGTGTCTTTATCTGGATGCCTTAGTTTGGACATTTCTACGTCCTTAAAACTGTAAACTTGCAACTTAATAAATTCCCTTTTAAAAAGCATTCTGTTTTTGGTATACTGCATTCTGGCAGCTTTAAGAAACCAAAACAAACCCCAATTCTAGAGCACAATCCTGGAGATAGGGAAGGAAAAACAAAAAGGTGGGTGTCTACTAGATGTGAAACTAATTTCTCCTAGGTAAGTTAATTTGCAATCACAGCAACAAAATCTGCAAGAGTAAATTTCCCTATTATATCTGATTCCATTTATCAACTTCCCTCCCTGCCTCCCTCCCTAACTTCCTTCTCTCCTCCTCCTCTCCTTCCCTCCATCCCTCCCTCCCTCCTTCATTCCCTTTCTCCAATTTTCCATCCCCTCCCACTCTTTCCTCCATCTCCTCTCCCTCCTTTTCTCCCTCTCCTTCTTAGACTGGCTTGTGATAAAGATGTCATGCTTAGGCTTTGCACTGATATTTTCAGAGAGAAATGCCAAACGTGAGAAGATTCTGGAGAATAATAGTAAAATGTATTAGAGGAGTTTACAGTAGAATATTTAAAGATAAACTAGGAAAGATAATATACCACAAATGCTAGCAAAAAGAAATATGAGCATTTTAATTACATTTCTTTTCAGACTCTTTGAGAATTTTGTGTAATAAAAATGCTTGACTAGTCACTTATACTCCATCTCCAGAAGGAGGAACTGGTCCTAGGTAATATAAGATAAATGCAGATTTCCTGACTGTAGTATTTATTCTTTTTTATAGTGCCCATTGCAGAGGCTATAAAATCTTTTCAATTCAAATTCAAGAAGATATTTCACAAGAAGGGTACTTGTGCTAAATAATATAGACGTTTTTAGCTGGAATGGAGGATTTTAATTCTAAAAGTCCCTTTTACTTCTAGGATCCCAGAATGTCTGCCCACTAATGGCTACCAGATCTTGTCATGCACTGAACAAGGAGCTATTCTAGTCACAACTAGAGACGGTGGTACACAGAAAACATTATTTCCTAAGAAGAAATGGAGGCTTGGAGTGGTTAATTAACTTGCACAAAGGCGCACAGCTCCTGAGAGCCCAGCTCTCCCTGGCTTGAAGTCTCCATTGCTTTCCCCTACTCTGTACAGAGCAGAGAGATGAAAACACCAGAGACAGCTATTGCTCACCCACCCCTCTACCTTGTGCACAGAAACTGAAGGCCAGACAACCTGCTTTGGTTTCCCCTTGGTGTTGTTAGCCTGGAAACTATAAGAATTCAGTTTGTTCCAGGGCTGCATCTATCCAACCATTTCTCTACCAGGTCATTCCAAGATTTGGGCTCCAATCTGAAAATCTCAGCAGGTAGCTGAAGAAGCTGTAAAAGAGAGGAGAAGGAGGTGGGACAACCCTATCCCAGGTGGATGGTCTCCTCAGGGCCTTATTTTCTCCCACAGTTGGGCTGGGTCCACCTTGATGGTACGTGGGAAGCACAGTGATAATAAAGACTAAGGCCATGGATGGAAGAGAGTAGTTTACTTTTATGGATATGTGTTGAGATTAATAATAAAAATGAACAACACTGCATATGGAAGCTGGAGAAATGAAGAGGATATAGATAATGCACTAATCAAATCTTCATTCCTACCTAACCTTTCCATTTTTTTTTTTTTTTTTTGAAATTCACATGGGCTCTTCCCTCTAGTTCCATAATTTCAGCCTGGACTAAGCCTCTAAACATGCCTCTCTTCCTTTCTGTGGATCAGTCCAGAACAGTCTTTTCAAAATTGTGTATCATGCATTGCTTAAACATACTCAGTGGTTCTGCTGCCTGCAGTCCCAAGATCTTTGCCTGACATTTCTAGCTTGCACAGTCAGACCCCAGACTTTTTGTTTCCAAAAAGTTATTCCCAGTTTCCCAGCTCCACCAGCTCCAGTTTTAGATATCCTGCTCATCTTTCTACATTAGTTCAAATGTTCCCTCATTCTTGAAAAGTTTCTCTTTACTGCAGCTAGGATGGATCTCTTTCTTTTCAGAGTTTCAATTTATTTATACCTCTCACATCAAATCTATGATATACTGAAAGATGTGATAGCTATTTGTGTATATCTCTTATCACCACCTATATTTTAAGTTTCTGGAGGGCAGGTGCCATATTTATGCTTATATTTCATGCACAGGGTCTTGCACTTAAAAAACTAATGGTATATTTTTGCAGCTGAAGTATGAAATCAACATGTTTTCTGAACATAATTTTCTAGAACATGTGTACTCAGTATTAGTATATTTTTTGAGCAAATGCATGGACCAAAAAAGAGAAAATAATTCATCAATATAAGATACTTAGTATAAAAGCAGCAACATATTCAAAGACTCATTTTTCATTCTATATGTAATTGTTTATTATGCCCACCATTGAGCCAACTGGTTCACTAGAGAGATCATCAGAATGCCCCTCAGCACTGTCATCAATTGTATTGCCTATTTGCAATACAATTCAAATTCCCAGCTCATTAACTTTTAAAAAGCAATAATTACACTCTGTGCCAGTTTGAAATCACTGTGTATCCCAGAAAAGCCATGTTCTTTAACCCTGATTCAGTACTGCTGGGTGGGATCTTTTGATTACATTGTATCCATGGAGATGTGACCCACCCAATTGTGGGTGGGACCTTTTGATTAGGTGGTTTCCATGGAGATGTGTCTCCACCCATTCAAAGTGGGGTTGCTTACTACAGTCCTTTAACAGGGAACCATTTTGGACAAAGCTTTAGAGCCCAAACAGTCAGAGACCTTTGGGGATGCAGAAGGAAAATGGCCCGGGGGAAGCCTCATGAAAAAAGAAGTCTAGAGAGAAAGCTGGCATATATCACCATGTGCCTTCCCAGCTGACCAAGGGGTCCAGAAGCCAAAGACCCCCACAGAGCCAGCCACATGCCTTCTCAGCTGACAGAGGTGTTCTGGATGGCACCAACCTTTCTTGAGTGAATGTAACCTCTTGTTGGTGTCTTAATCAGGACATTTTCAGACTTAGACGTGTAAACTTGTAATTTAATAAATTCCCTAAGAGCTGTTCCATTTTTGGTATATTGCATTCAGCAGCTTTAGCAAACCAATACACAGCCCAATGGCTGAGAGGGCAAAGAATAGGAAAAAATAATTCATAAAAGATACAAAAATGACCAACAGCATGTAAAGATACAATAAACTTCATTAAGTGTAATAGAGGAAAGGTGCAAAAGGATGTTTTCTTTCCATTAGGGAAAAAAAAAAAAATTAACCATGATCAAATACAGACCTGACCCAGTATGTGGAGAAACCAGCCCCCTCACACATTCATGGTAAGGGTGTATGTGGCATCAATTCTGGGGAATGCATTTTGTTTGAGGACCAAGTGTAACCCCTCAGTTGATTCCCATCCCTGCAGAACCATGAGCAATGATAAGGAGTTGTAGTTTGAATTCACAAAGGTTTAGGCTTGTTTGTTACACAGCAGTCGATAACCAGAAACTTCCTGGTAGCTATAAGAGAATTAGCTACAACTAATTTAGCTACCACCATATTCTGAAACTTGAGTTCTCTCTGAAAATCTGCTTGTTGCATTCTAATGGAAACTTACTTGTTCCTCCTGGCAGTGAGTAGAATTGGTTTCTGACAACACCAGAACCTTTATAATATGACTGAAAGAGAGGAACTGAACTTGGCCCTCTCTGGTCCCAAAGTAAAACAGAAATTCTAGAGAGGTCTACTTAGGGCCAAATAAACAGCCGAATCAATTAGTATGGTTGGCTCAGTTTGAATTACGTCAGGTATTGTCTGGAAGGTGGGGTCAGAAAGGAGGTGGTGAGAAGAGGAGATAAAACATTTTCAAGAAAAAGGAGGAATGGATCAAGTCAGATAAACTATGGCTGTCCCCCAACTTACTGAACCCCTCACGGTATGCTATGGCAATCCAAGGCAAAGTGGAGGAGCCCTGGTCCTCTGTTTTATTCTGTTAGGGAAGCACTGAGTTACCAAGCCAACCACTCATCCAGCTTTCACCCTCACTTCTCTCTCTTCATAACACCTGCAGATGCAAATCTCCTCCATTCATGAGGCTGGACTCGGAAAAACTGCACCCCCAGGAAACACACTGTCACCAGAATGCAGCACCCTTTCAATAACTCAGACTTTTTAACTAGGTCAAACTCATCAAGTCTGGGTGATTTTTGCCCTAGGATTTCTCCCAAGAGGCTCCTTGTTTTGTCCGGTAAAGAGGCTGACCCACGGCTTCCATTGGGCAGTCATGCTCACTGGTATCCGAATTACAGCTTATTCTCCAGATTGCCCTTAGCCACAGCAGGATGAGTCCACATTTTCCAAAATCTGCATATTATGCCACTACTATATTTCTTACCAGGTTTCTTAAAGAGAGGGGTAAATACATGAAAGTATAGATGACATCCTTGAAAAATCAGCAACAATACAAATTTCCCATTTACTCAGTGCTTGGTCTGAAATCAAAAATCCTTTTCTAATCTACTGATAACATCAAGAAATGTTCTATTAACAAGTTGCACTTAATCTAAACCACAGTAACTTGTAATGCAGGGCAATCAAGGAAGTAGAGCTGCCAATGGGAATATTGGAATTTATATCCATCTGCCCAGAGGTCCTGCTAGCTGTTAAGTAGGCAGTGAAGGACAAGAGAAAATAATGGAAATACTTTACAGCTGTGGCTTTCAGAATAGAAGCATATTCTACACCTTAATTATTTCCTTACCTGGCATAAATTATTGTATAAAACCCAAACTTGAGGGCTGTCAGATCAAACCTCTAGATGGCGAAGGCTGACAAGAAGAAAACCAAGCAAAATAAAATCAGCCCCATGCTCAAGGACAAGGATTTGTACCTCAGTCATTCATTCTGAGTTTCTAAATAGCCAGAAACAATGACCCACAGACAATGCAGAACAATGCTTCAACATAATGTGATAATTTCTAAGGGGGTTAATAATTTTCAAGTATGATTTGTTCTGGCCTTTCTGTTTCAATGTCCATTAAACTGAGTATGATTGTTTTGGTTTGCTAATGCTGCCATAATGTAAAATACCAGAAATGGATTGGCTTTTACAAAGGGAATTAATTAGGTTACAAATGTACAGTTCTAAGGCCATGAAAATGTCCAAATTAAGGCATCCCGAAGAGGATAACTTCACTCAAGAAAGGCCTATGGTATCTGGGGTTTCTCTGTCATATAGGAAGGCACATGTCATATAGGAAGACAGATGTCTGCTGTCCTTCTCTCCTAACTTCTGGTTTCAAACGACTCTCTCAGCTTCTGGTGTTTCCTGGGCACTTTCCTTCTGCATCTCCAAACCGCTATGTTCAGGTTTCATCTCCCTGTTCTCTGTGTCAGCTTTGCACTCTCTATCTCTCCATAAGCTCATTTAAGGACTCCTGTAAACTAATTAAGACCCACTTTGAATGGAAATAATTTAATTGAAAGGTCCCACTCACAACAGAGTGGGTCACATCTCCATGGAAACAACATAATCCAAAGATCCCACATTCAATAAGTCTGTACCCACAAAACTGGATTATAAGAGCATGGTTTTGGGGTTCCAGCAGCAACAGCAGCAGTGGCCAGCTGCCCAGCTTCACAAAGGCTCTTGGTACCCTGTGGCTCATAGCACCTGGCACAAAGGCTCTTGGTGCTCTGTGGCTCATAGCACCTGGCACATGCTCACTCCACCACCAAGAAGCCCAACAGGAAGGTCAGCTTGGCCGAAGGTGCAGGGAAGGAGGAGCCCAAGAGGGAGGTCGCAAGACTGTCAGCAAAACCTGCTCCTGCAAAAGCGGAAATGAAGCCAAAAAAGGCACCAGGAAAGGCTGAGTCTTCAGACAAAAAAATGCAATCTGAAGGGAAAAGGGGAGGTAAGGGAAAACAAGCTGAAGTGGCTGACCAAGAAACTAAATATTTACCTTCACAAAATAGAAAAACTAAAAATGAGGAGAGTCCACCCTCTGATGAAGCAGGAGAGAGAGACTGAGTCTGATTAATAATGCATACCTTGTCTTATCAGTGGTCCCTGTTTCTCCTTTCTTGTTCAATCCAGAGGAATATTTCTATAAACCGTTTTGTAAAGGCAAGTTTTTAAGTAGCTCTAGAAGATACATTTTTAAGGAAGAGGCTGAAATCCCACCTCATCCCAGTCTTTTAAGTGTAAATGCTTTTTTTTTAAGGGGGGAAATCATTTGCTGGTTGTTCATTTTTTTGATACAACCAGAAAATAGTTGGATATTGACTTATGGGAGGCTTTGACTCTTTTGAATGTCAATTTAACATTCCATTGGGTGGGGTTGGGGGCCGTTTTTATGTCCTATAATACAACATACTAAATGATGATTTGGAGTCACAGTCATGCATTTAGCATATGTTGAACATTTTAAACTATTTCTGTTCCCATGTATTTTAGGAGAATTGTTTCTTAAAACTGCTCCCTAATCTTGGCTTTCCCTATCAGAACTGTGTCTATGCTGAAACATCCTTGGTTGTGGTAGTCCAGTTTTCCTAATAACTTTGTTACATGTTTGGAAAGACTGAAAATGTATGTGGTGTGTATGATTTTAAATTGTGAATTAGTAGGACTTCTGATGTAATAACTTATCAACATTTGAAGACAGTGGTAATTGATGTCCTCGAAGGGAAAACTTGCCTCCAAATATTAAGCTGGAAAGTCACTGGCATAACTTTAGAAAAGAATTGCAACTACATGGCTTTAGATTTTCGGTATCTACATTAAGAATTGTCACAAATTGTTCATAATGTCTGTGTACTCATCTTCAGAACAACCGATAAAATCTCAGTATGAAAGAAAAGAAAGAGCACGGTTTTCTGGGGATACATAACAGTTTCTAACCAGCACAATGATAAATACATTGAACTGGCATGCCAAAGTTCATGGGCAACAAGTTACAAATTACTTTGTAAAAAGTGACGCCAACCAGTTAATTCACTGAGGGCAGAAAACACTTGCTGTCATCTCAGTTAAGTATAATCCTCTTGAAACTGAGGGAAGGCTGGCGTACTTCAGGTCTCACTGAAATGATAGCAAAGGAGTAAAATCAGAACTGTCAATAGGATAGTCATAGGCCGTGTGGAATTTCATTGCCTAAGACAGGGATTTTATTAACTCTCCTGAGTATAAGAAGAGAAAGAATTTTTTTTCCAGGTCTGTTTACATAAATGTCATTCTGTTTATCAAAACAGAGAAATCTGGCAAGCATTTTGAAACATATGGGACTTTTGAAAATTATGAGAGCACTTGATTATGTGTTTAGCTGAGTATTATTAAAACTGCATGCAACCCTGGGGAGAGCTTTGGGCTTAAGTTACCTAAATGCTCATCCTCTAGAGCATAATATATTTATTCCAATATAAGTAAAACAGAGCAATGTTGGAACCTGCCCAGCCCTCCATTATATATATATATATATGCAATTTTATTGAGATATTCACATACCATATCATCCAAAGTGTACAGTCAATGACTCACAGTATCAACATATAGTTGTGCATTCATCATCACAATCAATTTTAGAAAATTTTCATTACCCTAAAATAAAATAAAAAGGAACACCCAAAACATTCCATACCCCTTATTCTATCCTATTATATATTTATTTATTTTGTCCTTATGTTATTACACATCAGTCCACACACTGGCTAAAAGGAGTGTTAGTCACAAGATTTTCAAATCATACAGACACATGATAAAAGCTATATAGTCAGACAATCATCATCAAGAATCATGTCTGCTGGCTTAAAGTTCAACAGTTTAAGGTATTTTCTTCTAGCTATTCTAGTATACTTGAAACTAAAAAGGAGTATCTATATAATGCATAAGAATAACCTCCAGAATGAACTCTCAACTCTATTTGGAACTTTAGAGTCTCAAATAGCCACTGAAACTTTATTTTGTTTCATTTCTCCCCCTCTTGGTCAAAAAGTTTTCTCAATTCCATGATACTAGAGCCAGGCTCATCCCTGGGAGTCATGTCCCACATTGCCAGGGAAATTTACACCCCTGGGAATCACATCCCACATAATGGGGAGAGTAGCGAGCAAATGCAGAGTTGGGCTTAGAGAGACAGGCCATGTTTGAGCAACAAAATAGGTTCTCTGGGGTTGACTCTTAGGCATACTTATTAGTAGGCTTAGCTTCTCCTTTGCTGGAATAAATTTCATAAGGGCAAGCACCAAGATTGAGAGCTTGCCTTATTAAATTGTGAATCCGCAATGATTCTAAGATTATTAGAATTTAACCAGAAGGGGAAACAATATTTCCGCATTTCTCCCCAGTCCCTCAAAGGGACTTTGTAGGGCGGGCCGCGGTGGCTCAGCGGGCAAGAGTGCTTGCCTGCCATGCCGGAGGACCTCGGTTCGATTCCCGGCCCCAGCCCATGTAAAAAACAAACAAACAAACAAAATATAATAAAACAAGAAAATGTTTAAAGATGTTTCCCTTTCTTCCTTCCTTCCTTCCATCCTTCCTTCCTTCTCTCTGTCTTTCCTTCCCTTCCTCCCTCTCTCTTAAAAAAAAAAAAAAAAAGGGACTTTGTAAATACATTTTTATTTTCTGCCCAAATTACTCTGGGATGTATCAGGGTATTACATTAATTTCTATAAAGTAACAAGATCTCATTTCCTATCCAAGGTTCATGCAATTATGTTGTTTGAATAAACTGACCATACAGGTTACATTAGATGGTATGCTACAGAAAATATAAATTTTGTACCAAATAAACATCTTTTTCTTTGGTCTCACACAGAAGTTGAAGTTTTAAAATACAGTCAATGTCATCCTTTATCCTGTGTTCTGATTTACCTTAGTCCTAACCAGATCAGCTTCATTCATATCTCTAATTGAAGCCTGATCTCTTTTTCAGATTTTTTTAACAGTTGCTGTAAGGGGTAATTTGGGCTTTCAGAGCTGCAGAATTCTAACTCTGAGTCTTAGGTGTCCAAAGATACCCAATGTTCCTGGGAACCACCAGGTTACACACAAAAAGCTCAGCATCTCAGAATTTAGAAATCACACTTAAAACTTAGGAATTATGTGCCTACTGTAAAAGCTTATAATCTAGGATCCTTTACAATATGCCTTATGCAACATTCTCCTTAATCATCATCAACTGACAAACTCTGCCCATATTATAACACTTGATAACCTATGCTCTCAAATTCAATTTTCAGAGTTTGCATATCACAGTCAGTCCATAATAGTGATGCCTTACAACACTTATCTTTTAATTTCTGGCTTATATCACTCAACATAATGTGATCAAGATTCATTCACCTATTTGTATGTCTCACAGCTCATTCCTTCTTATAGCCACTGAATCTTCCATTTTCTGTATACACCACAGATGCCCTTCCATTCATCAACTAATGTACTCTTAAGCCACATCCATCCATTGCAAATCAGGAACACTGCTACCATAAACATCTGTGTGCAAATGTCATTTTGTGTCTGGCTGTCAGTTCCTCCAAGTATACACCTAACTATGGGGGTACAGGATCATTCAGTAAGCCCACCTCAGCCTCCTGTGAAGCCACCACACTGCCCCCCAGAAGAGCTGCACCTCTCTACTTCCCTACCAACGCTGAATAAGTACATCTCTCTGCCCACATTTTCTCCAGCACTTGTATATTTCTCTTTATTTTTTAAACAGTTTTATTCACACACCATGAAACAATCAATGGCTCCCAGTATAATCACATAGTTCTGCATTCACCACCAAAATCTATGAGAGGACATTTCCATTTCTTCAGCAAAGAAAGAAGAGAAGGAAAAGAAAATAAATGAATAAACAACAACAACAAGAATCCCATAACCCTCCTTTATACCCCCACTCTTACTGACATTTAGCCTTGGTGTATTACCTTTGTTAGTTATTGGAAACATATTACAATATTACTGCTAACTATAGACCCTAGTCTGCACTGATTTTATTTTTTCCATATACCATCCCATTTCCAACAACTTGCAATGTTGACATTCATTTGTTCTCCCTCATGTAAACTAAACTTTCTTGTATTTGTACATTTAATCGCCATCATTGTCCATGGTGTAAGTGGGAAGACTGTAGTCAGAGAAGCCAAGAAACTTCAAGTCATACACCAAATAAGAGGCAGAGTCAAGATGAGAAGATTCTATCTCTCTCTGAGATGGAATCCTACACACACACTGTTTCTAAAATGTGTATTCAGTGATGAACTGAGTTAACAGGATATTCCAGTACAACAGGCTGAGGAAGAAGAATGAGGTAGGAAGAGAAACAAAAAAGTATACCATTGAATTCAAAGTAGGACAGTGTTTAAAACAAAAGATGTAGTTATCACCAAATCCAGAGACTCAAAAGTGTCTGAAAAAATAGGAGACTCCAGAAACTCAGACAAGTTGACGTTTTTGCCAAAAATTATATATAAACAATATCATATCATGCATGCATGAGTGTGTGCACACATACACACACATATACTCACACACACATACATGTACACACACACCAGAATTTATAGCAGAATTTACATTGAATTTAGCATATGTCTCCAGAGATGTTTGCTGGAGTGCAAGGGCAAACACAGGAAGTTAACTGTTGAAAAGTACTTAGAATTTGGGGAAATAAAATTAGAAAAAAAAGGAAGGAAGGTGGTTACTAAAGATGATATTTTAAGGATGAAAGTGACTTGGACTTGAGCTTGAAAGGACTTGAGTTGAAAAACAAGAATGTGAATATATGGGAGAGAGAATCTAAATAAGAAGTGTGGGAGAGAATGAGAGGTATGAGAGTTGGCTTTGGGGTGGGGAAGATCTATTTTTATCTAAGATGGTGGCCTTTTGGATCCACACATTGCCTTGAGAAACTAATAAAGGCTATAGACCTCTCCCCAGACAACCAGCCTATGTTAACATAAGAGACACCCTATGATATTAGGGATTTCCTCCTAAAACCTCCTAGCATACACTTGTCCCAGGAAGAGCACCAGCAGCTCTCTCTTAAGAACGTGGAGGACAAAGGCCCAGGTCCTCCCACACTGATGGATTTCAAGTGGCTGGAGAATGATTCTGTGGCTGGCCTCTTGGCCTCAGTGCTGACTGGGGCTGAAAGAGCCCTCCTGAAGACAACAGTTTGAATTTGTTAGTAAAGTAGGGTGTTGTAAACTGCTTCCTTGCAAGTATCAGACCCCGCAAAGTCCTTGGAATACATTGGTGGGAATCCAAGATTACGCAACCCCATTCTGAAAGCCACTGCTGCAGAAATTCCTAATTTGAAGAAAGTTTAGAAAAGTCCTTCTGGAAATGTTTTGACTTGCAAGAGCAAGGCGGTCCACTACAAGGCAAATGCCAGGAAAGAGGAAAGCAATGGGAGACAAAAACGACACATTTGTTAGTCATGGTGCTATAAAGCTAAATTATAAGTCAAGCATGTCCTTCTTTTAACTCCTCCTGCATCTCAGGGCCAGCACAGGAAAGAAATGAAACTGACTCATTTTTAACATTATTCTTCTTTCTTTCCTTTCCTTTTTTTTTTTTCCATTAATGATGAATAGGTGACCCAAGGATGTAAATTATGACAAATGCAGGGCCAAAATATGGAGTTATCAGAAGGTGATATTTTTCCTACTCATTTTATATACTGAATAAAAGTGTATGAAGTGCTGATAGCATCTCCAAGCCTGCTCCAATCACTTTATGAACTAACCCATTAAATCCTTATAGCAAGCTTCCAGGGCAGGTACTGTTTTGACCCCATTTTCAAGTGGGGCAAACGAGGCATAGACATGCCTGTATCACCCTAGTTGAGGATGATGAAGCAGAATTGAACCCAGTCTTTTTCCACATCTGGTCTCCAATCTCGATGCTATGCTGTGAAAGTTCGCATGCTACATTAACAAATATGCTCAGTGACTTCTTATTGGTTTTAAATTATATTTATGGAAACCCCTATATCTATTAATTTTCTAAAGGTAGATGTCAAACCTCTGAGAAGGCTGGTGGATGTGAGGGCATTGCCCTTGAGATCTCACCTTCCCCACAAGTTCCATGGGTGGTTTTGGGTTGTGGAGGCACCACCCAATCCCTGCCCAGGATTGTGAGAACCACCAGAAGTTCACCTCTGAAGCCTTGAGTGTTTATGTAGAGGGTCTCTGATTTGCATCTGATCCTGTTCCATAGAAAAGGCTTTCAGAGGAGCTCAATTTCTCAAGTGTGAAAGGTTCCTATCAATCCCAGAGAGGCCTCCTGCACCTGCCAGGTGACCAACTTGAAACACAACAACTTGTTCGCTATGTGATCTGTGAGCAATTTGATCTGCAATAGCTAAGAACACTGGCCAACACCTGCTGAATACTTTCTGTGTGCCAGGCACACACATACATATATACACATAGGTGCGTACAGATAATATACATACATATATGCACACATACAAACACATACACAGGTATATATACATATGCATATAACTCATGCACATACATATATTTTATATACACACATATGTGTATATATACACTTACACATATTTTTATATATATACACACTGGTGTGTTATAGACATATACTTAAATACATACACACATATATACACACACACAGGCAGTACTTGCGTTGCACAGTAGTATGGGATCGTACAAATTAGCATGCAAGCCGCAACTGTAGTGATTCCTTAATCAGTGAGTAAAATTAGTGTTTCTGTGACCTTTAAATTTTTTTCAAAATATTTTCTGTCAAGAGGCTACTCTGGAGGTTGCTGTTATGCAAGCTTCAGGTAGACCTTTCTACCTATCATAACCTGCCAACCCCCAACCAGGACCATTCCAGCCAATCCTGAAGCACACCTACAGCAATATATAAGATTCCACAACGGTTCCTTGCACTAGAGTAACTTTCCAGAAACCTAAACCTCCAGGTGGGTCACTGGTCCAGATAAGTCCTGAAACCTAGCCCAGCCTCTCCACAACATCAGATAGTTCCATCTCCCTACCCCATCTTAGTGACAGACCCTTCCAATATCAAAAATTTAGAACTGCCATAGCCCAAACAATCCTAAAGAGAGATGGAAAGATCAAAGGTGATGGTGGAGTTATACAGCGACAATAGGATTTAAAAATGAGTATGAATGCTGAATCATTAAATTGATATCTTTTAGTCTCCAGTATTTTAGAACAGCTAGAAGTAAAAACCTAAAATTGTGAAATTGTAGCCCATGTCAAACTCTGAAATATGTTCCACAACTAATTGTGGTGCTGTGCTTTGAAATTTATAGCTTTTTGTATATATGTTATTTTTCACGAAAAAAGAAGGAAAAAAAATCAACTGTGATGATAAAAAAAATATTTAAGCCTTCTAGCCTCCTATATTCCGAAGCAGCTAGAAGGAAAAATACAAGCGGATCATATGGTAGCCCATGACAAACTCTGGGATCTGTCCTGTAACCACTTCTTGAAAAGTGCTTTGAAAACTATTGCTTTTTAATTTCTTTGCTTTGTATATATATTATACTATACAATTAAAAAAAAGTAAAAAAAAAAAAACAAAAAACCCAAAACCCAGCAGGACACCATTTAGAAAAAAAAAATTTAAGTTTTCTTATTATTGGTTATAAATGTATAAGGGCATGAAAAATAGTAAAACGAATAGATTTTTAGGTACCATAATTTAAATATTAGAAATTAAGAATTAAGGGGTTTATTTCTTTGTGAAAAAAAAACAAACTGAGTATTTTGATCATGATGGTTAATTTTATGTTCCAATTTGGCTAGGTTATAAATTTTCTTGATCAAACGCTGGTCTAGATGTTGCTGTGGAAGCATTTTGTAAATAGGATTAGCATACACCATCAGTCAACTTAAAGACGATCCTCATTAATGGGGGGTGGGCCTCATCCAATTAGCTGGAGGTCTTGAGAGTAAGAACTGAGGGTTCCAGGGATCAGGAAAATTTTTCCCTCAAGACTTCAACATCACCTTTCCTGGAGTTTCCAGTTTGCTGGTCTACCCTCTAGGATTCACACTTATGAGCCCCAAGAATTACGCAGGCCAATTCCTTAAAATAAATCTCTTTATATATAAACATGCATATATATATATACACATATATGCATACATACATTCACACATGTATATACAAACATATCTATAGCAATATTGTTATCTGTATCTATATCCATCCTGTTGGTTCTGTTTCCTGTGGAGAACCCTGATGAATACAGATGGGTAAGAGCTTCCTTTCAGGTTGAAAAATCTGTTCCGGAACTAGGTAGTGGTGTGTACCTTCTTCTTCTCATATACTCAAGATATGGGGTTTCCATATTTGGCTACTTGTGAAATATTGGCTGCATTATTTCTTCCAGGACCTGCTCTCCTTTTTCATTCCAACCACTAGTAACAGAGGCACCACAACCAATTACAAGTAGACTCTAAAAGAAGTGATGTGATTAATCACCAATCATGAAGTACATCTGCTATTTACATAGAGCTTGGTAGACTGAAGAGCTGGATGATCCAGTCTACTTTATGCCATTCCTCACAGTTAAGATACCATGGTAACTGGAATTTGAACCCTGTTTTGGGCCAACGGTGACATTTAGGTTAAGTGCAATTTGTGCACATTGGAACCATGCCTAGCAAGGACTACCTCTGTTTGAGTGTGTGTGTTTTATATGTGTATCAAGTAATTTATTTCCAAATGGGGTAGATCCTATTATTAAAGACATTTTACAGAAGTAGAAACTGAGGCACTGGGAAGTAGTGGATATGCAGCTAACAAGGGATAGGGCAGGGATATGAGCCCAGACATCCTACCTACAGAACCCAAGCACTTTGCTACCACGACACACCACATTTCTTAGGGGACATTAAATAACTAATTATTCCTCAATTCGCTCAAAAAAATGAACTTACATTTCATTAAAAAATACCTATTTTCTGAAATGCTTCATTGATAAAATCCTAGTTCTCTTTTCCTTACTAATTGTGGCAAAGTGAGCAGATATGAGGCTGTGCTGAACAGGCAGAGTTAGGGAGTAATGATACCCCTTTAGGATGCTGAGGTATGCTATACCAGCAAAAACATGTAAGAAATCTCTGCAGGTTCCCTATCAATTCTTTTCACTTTGTGCCAATTATTTTTTTTAATTTTTTCATTAATTTTTAAATTAAAAAAAATTACAAGGAAAAACCACAAACATTCTTAATATATGATCATTCCGTTCTACATATATAATCAGTAATTCACAATATCATCACATAGCTACACATTCATCATCATGATCATTTCCTAGAACATTTGTATCAACTCAGAAAAAGAAACAAAAAGACAACCGAAAAATAAAACGAAAACAGAAAAGAAAATTATACATACTGTACCCCTTACCCCTCCCCTTCACTGATCACTAACATTTCAAACTAAGTTTATTTTAACATTCGTTCTCCCTATTATTTATTTTTATTCCATATGTTCTACTTGTCTGTTGACAAGGTAGACAAAAGGAGCATCAGACACAAGGTTTTCACAATCACACAGTCACATTGTGAAAGCTATATCATTACACAATCATCATCAAGAAACATGGCTACTGGAACACAGCTCTACATTTTCAGGCAGTTTTCTCCAGTCTCTCCATTACATCTTGAATAAAAGGTGATATCTACTCAACGTGTCAGAATTACATCCAGGATAACCTCTCGACTCTGGAATCTCTCAGCCATTGACACTTTGTCTCATTTCACTCTTCTCCCTTTTGGTCGAGAAGGTTTTCTCAATCCCTTGATGCTGAGTCTCAGCTCATTCTAGGGTTTTTCTCAATCCTTTGATGCTGAGTCTCAGCTCATTCAAGGATTTCTGTCCCACGTTGCCAGGAAGGTCCACACCCCTGGGAGTCATGTCCCATGTAGACAGGGGGAGGGTGGTGAGATTGCTCATTGTGTTGGCTGGAGAGAGGGGCCACATCTGAGCAATAAAAGAGGCTCTCTTGGGGGTGACTCTTAGACTTATATTTTAAGTAGACTTGACCTATCCTTTGTGGGGTTAAGTTTCATATGAACAAATCCCAAGACTGGGGGCTCAGTCCATAGCTTTGGTTGTCCACACTGCTTGTGAGAATATCAAGAATTCAACTTGGGGAAGTTGAATTTCTCCCCGTTCCCACCATTCCCTGAAGGGGGCTTTTTTTCCACTCACTGATCAAATCACTCTGGGATTCATCGGGGCATCATTCTGGACAAACCAACAAAATCTCAAGTCCTACCTGAGATTCCAAGTACTTATGGTGTTCAAACACACTATCTACATAAGTTATATTAGGAAATGCTTTGTCAAAATATAAATTTTGTACAAAATAAAGATTTTTTGCTTTAGTCTCACACATAAGGTGATATTTTGAACTATTAATTACCATCTATTTTGAGCACCCTGCAATAATGACATTCCTTTGTTCTTCCTCATCCAAAAGCATTTTTATCCCTCATTTTTTTTCAAACATCGTTTATATTTTTATTTATTTATTTATTTATTTTATTAATTAACAGAAAAAAAAGAAATTAACCCAACATTTAGAAATCATACCATTCTACATATGCAATCAGTAATTCTTAACATCATCACATAGATGCATGATCATCGTTTCTTAGAACATTTGCATTGGTTTAGAAGAACTAGCAATATACAGAAAAAGATATAGAATGTTAATATAGAGAAAAAAAATAAAAGTAATAATAATAGTAAAAAAAAAAAACAAACCTATAGCTCAGATGCAGCTTCATTCAGTGTTTTAACATGATTACTTTACAATTAGGTATTATTGTGCTGTCCATTTTTGAGTTTTTGTATCTAGTCCTGTTGCACTGTCTGTATCCCTTCAGCTCCAATTACCCATTATCTTACCCTGTTTCTAACTCCTGCTGGACTCTGTTACCAATGACATATTCCAAGTTTATTCTCGAAGGTCAGTTCACATCAGTGGGACCATACAGTATTTGTCTTTTAGTTTTTGGCTAGACTCACTCAGCATAATGTTCTCTAGGTCCATCCATGTTATTACATGCTTCACAAGTTAATCCTGTCTTAAAGCTGCATAATATTCCATCATATGTATATACCACAGTTTATTCAGCCATTCTTCTGTTGATGGACATTTTGGCTGTTTCCATCTCTTTGCAATTGTAAATAACACTGCTATAAACATTGGTGTGCAAATGTCCATTTGTGTCTTTGCCCTTAAGTCCTGTGAGTAGATTCCCAGCAATGGTATTGCTGGGTCGTATGGCAATTCTATATTCAGCTTTTTGAGGAACCGCCAAACTGCCTTCCACAGTGGTTGCACCATTTGACATTCCCACCAACAGTGGATAAGTGTGCCTCTTTCTCCGCATCCTCTCCAGCACTTGTCATTTTCTGTTTTGTTGATAATGGCCATTCTGCTGGGTGTGAGATGATATCTCATTGTGGTTTTGATTTGCATTTCTCTAATGGCCAGGGACATTGAGCATCTCTTCATGTGCCTCTTGGCCATCCGTATTTCCTCTTCTGATAGGTGTCTGTTCAAGTTTTTTCCCATTTTGTAATTGGGTTGGCTGTCTTTTTGTTGTTGAGTTGAACAATCTCTTTATAAATTCTGGATACTAGACATTTATCTGATATGTCATTTCCAAATATTGTCTCCCATTGTGTAGGCTGTCTTTCTACTTTCTTGATGAAGTTCTTTGATGCACAAAAGTGTTTAACTTAGAGGAACTCCCATTTATTTATTTCCTTCTTCAGTGTTCTTGCTTTAGGTTTAAGGTCCATAAAACCGCCTCCAATTGTAAGTTTCATAAGATATCTCCCTACATTTTCTTCTAACTGTTTTATGGTCTTAGACCTAATGTTTAGATCTTTGATCCATTTTGAGTTAACTTTTGTATAGGGTGTGAGATATGGGTCTTCTTTCATTCTTTTGCATATGGATATCCAGTTCTCTAGGCACAATTTATTGAAGAGACTGTTCTGTCCCAGGTGAGTTGGCTTGACTGCCTTATCAAAGATCAAATGTCCATAGATGAGAGGGTCTATATCTGAGCACTCTATTTGATTCCATTGGTCGATATATCTATCTTTATGCCAATACCATGTTGTTTTGACCACTGTGGCTTCATAATATGCCTTAAAGTCCGGCAGCGCGAGACCTCCAGCTTTGTTTTTTTTCCTCAAGATGTTTTTAGCAATTCGGGGCACCCTGCCCTTCCAGATAAATTTGCTTATTGGTCTTTCTATTTCTGAAAAATAAGCTGTTGGGATTTTGATTGGTATTGCATTGAATCTGTAAATCAATTTAGGTAGGATTGACATTTTAACTATATTTAGTCTTCCAATCCATGAACACGGTATGCCCTTCCATCTATTTAGGTCTTCTGTGATTTCTTTTAGCAGTTTTTTGTAGTTTTCTTTATATAGGTTTTTTGTCTCTTTTGTTAAATTTATTCCTAGGTATTTCATTCTTTTAGTTGCAATTGTAAATGGGATTCGTTTCTTGATTTCCCCCTCCGCTTGTTCATTACTAGTGTATAGAAAAGTTACAGATTTTTGAATGTTGATCTTGTAACCTGCTACTTTGCTGTACTCATTTATTAGCTCTAGTAGTTTTGTTGTGGATTTTTCCGCGTTTTCGACGTATAGTATCGTATCGTCTGCAAAGAGTGATAGTTTTACTTCTTCCTTTCCAATTTTGATGCCTTGTATTTCTTTTTCTTGTCTAATTGCTCTGGCTAGAACCTCCCAACAAAATGTTGAATAATAGTGGTGATAGTGGACATCCTTGTCTTGTTCCTGATCTTAGGGGGAAAGTTTTCAACTTTTCCCCATTGAGGATGATATTAGCTGTGGGTTTTTCATATATTCCCTCTATCATTTTAAGGAAGTTCCCTTGTATTCCTATCTTTGGAAGTGTTTTCAACAGGAAAGGATGTTGAATCTTGTCAAATGCCTTCTCTGCATCAATTGAGATGATCATGTGAATTTTATGCTTTGATTTGTTGATATGGTGTATTACATTAATTGATTTTCTTATGTTAAACCATCCTTGCATACCTGGGATGAATCCTAATTGGTCATGATGTATAATTCTTTTAATGTGTTGTTGGATACGATTTGCTAGAATTTTATTGAGGATTTTTGCATCTATATTCATTAGAGAGATTGGCCTGTAGTTTTCTTTTTTTGTAATATCTTTGCCTGGTTTTGGTATGAGGGTGATGTTGGCTTCATAGAATGAATTAGGTAGTTTTCCCTCCACTTCAATTATTTTGAAGAGTTTGAGGAGAGTTGGTACTAATTCTTTCTGGAATGTTTGATAGAATTCACATGTGAAGCCGTCTGGCCCTGGACTTTTCTTTTTAGGAAGCTTTGAATGACTAATTCAATTTCTGTACTTGTGATTGGTTTGTTGAGGTCATCTATGTCTTCTTGAGTCAAAGTTGGTTGTTCATGTCTTTCCAGGAACCCATCAATTTCATCTAAATTGTTGTATTTATTAGCGTAAAGTTGTTCATAGTATCCTGTTATTACCTCCTTTATTTCTGTGAGGTCAGTAGTTATGTCTTCTCTTTCATTTCTGATCTTATTTATTTGCATCCTCTCTCTTCTTCTTTTTGTCAATCTTGCTAAGCGCCCATCAATCTTATTGATTTTCTCATAGAACCAACTTCTGGTCTTATTGATTTTCTCTATTGTTTTCATGTTTTCAATTTCATTTATTTCTGCTCTAATCTTTGTTATTTCTTTCCTTTTGCTTGCTTTGGGATTAGTTTGCTGTTCTTTCTCCAGTTCTTCCAAGTGGACAGTTAATTCCTGCATTTTTGCCTTTTCTTCTTTTCTAATATAGGCATTTAGTGCAATAAATTTCCCTCTTGGCACTGCCTTTGCTGCGTCCCATAAGTTTTGATATGTTGTGTTTTCATTTTCATTTGCCTCGAGGTATTTACTAGTTTCTCTTGCAATTTCTTCTTTGACCCACTTGTTGTTTAAGAGTGTGTTGTTGAGCCTCCATGTATTTGTGAATTTTCTGGCACTCCGCCTATTATTGATTTCCAGCTTCATTCCTTTATGATCCGAGAAAGTGTTGTGTATGATTTCAATCTTTTTAAATTTGTTAAGACTTGCTTTGTGACCCAGCATATGGTCTATCTTTGAGAATGATCCATGAGCACTTGAGAAAAAGGTGTATCCTGCTGTTGTGGGATGTAATGTCCATAAATGTCTGTTAAGTCTAGCTCATTTATAGTAATATTCAGATTCTCTATTTCTTTATTGATCCTCTGTCTAGATGTTCTGTCCATTGATGAGAGTGGTGATTTGAAGTCTCCAACTATTATGGTATATGAGTGTATTTCCCTTTTCAGTGTTTGCAGTGTATTCCTCACGTATTTTGGGGCATTTTCTGGTTCGGTGCGTAAATATTTATGATTGTTATGTCTTCTTGTTTAATTGTTCCTTTTATTAGTATATAGTGTCCTTCTTTGTCTCTTTTAACTGTTTTACATTTGAACTCCAATTTTTTGGATATTAGTATAGCCACTCCTGCTCTTTTCTGGTTGTTATTTGCATGAAATATCTTTTCCCAACCTTACACTTTCAACCTATGTTTATCTTTGGGTCTAAGATGTGTTTCCTGTAGACAGCATATAGAAGGATCCTGTTTTTTAATCCATTCTGCCAATCTATGTCTTTTGATTGGGGAATTCAGTCCATTGACATTTAGTGTTATTACTGTTTGGATAATATTTTCCGCTAACATTTTGCCTTTTGTATTATATATATCATATCTGATTTTCCTTCTTTCTACACTCTTCTCCATACCTCTCTCTTCTGTCTTTTCGGTTCTGACTCTAGTGCTCCCTTTAGTATTTCTTGCAGAGCTGGTCTCTTGGTCACAAATTCTCTCAGTGACTTTTTGTCTGAGAATGTTTTAATTTCTCCCTCATTTTTGAAGGATAATTTTGCTGGATATAGGAGTCTTGGTTGGCAGTTTTTCTCTTTTAGTAATTTAAATATATCATCTCACTGTCTTCTAGCTTCCATGGTTTCTGCTGAGAAATCTACACGTAGTCTTATTGGGTTTCCCTTGTATGTGATGGATTGTTTTTCTCTTGCTGCTTTCAAGATCCTCTCTTTCTCTTTGACCTCTGACATTCTAACTAGTAAGTGTCTTGGAGAACGCCTATTTGGGTCTAATCTCTTTGGGGTGCGCTGCACTTCTTGGATCTGTAATTTTAGGTCTTTCATAAGAGTTGGGAAATTTTCAGTGATAATTTCTTCCATTAGTTTTTCTCCTCCTTTTCCCTTCTCTTCTCCTTCTGGGACACCCACAACACGTATATTTGTGTGCTTCATATTGTCATTCAGTTCCCTGATCCCCTGTTCAAATTTTTCCATTCTTTTCACTGTAGTTTCTGTTTCTTTTTGGAATTCAGATGTTCCATCCTCCAATTCACTAATTCTAGCCTCTGTCTCTTTAAATCTACCATTGTAGGTATCCATTGTTTTTTCCATTTTTTCTTCTTTGTCCTTCACTCCCACAAATTCTGTGATTTGTTTTTTCAGATTTTCTATTTCTTCTTTTTGTTCAGTCCATGTCTTCTTCATGTCCTCCCTCAATTTATCGATTTCGTTTTTGAAGAGGTTTTCCATTTCTGTTCGTATATTCAGCATTAGTTGTCTCAGCTCCTGTATCTCATTTGAACTATTGGTTTGTTCCTTTGACTGGTCCATATTTTCAATTTTCTGAGCGTGATCCGTTATCTTCTGCTGGCGTCTGGGCATTTAGTCAGATTTCCCTGGGTGTTGGACCCAACAGGTTGAAAGATTTTTCTGTGAAATCTCTAGGCTCTGTTTTTTCTTATCCTGCCCAGTAGGTGGCGCTCGTGGCACACGTTTGTCTCTCATGTTTGGAAGGGATCCCCCCAGTCACCGTTCTCCGCGGCCTGGGGATTTCCGATCCAATTCTCTCAGTTGGTCCAGGGGGCCGCGCATGGTGGGGGCGCCAGCGCCGCGGCTTGAGGGGACCCTGTGGCTCCTTTATTAATGCCCCTGTTGGTGTTTGGTTGGACCCAGTCCCTGCCACTGTCGGAAATTCCCTCCTCTCCTTGGAGGGGTGCTGGTTGCCGGCCGCCGCGGCCCGGGGAACTTGCCACCGGACCAGGAAGCCGCCTGCGGGGGAGGGGCGCCGGTTGCTGGCCGCCGCGGCCCGGGGAACTTGCCACCGGACCAGGAAGCCACCCACGGGGAAGGGGCGCCGGTTGCCGGCCGCCGTGGCTGGGGAACTCGCCACCGGACCAGGAAGCCACCCGTGGGGGAGGGGCACTGGTCGCCGACCGCCGCGGCCTGGGGAACTCGCCACCGGACCAGGAAGCTGCCCACGGGGGAGGGGCGCCGGTTGCCGGTCACCGCGGCTTGGGTAGCCCTCTGATCCGAGACTCGTAGCCGGTGCAGGAAGCCGCCCGCAAAAAGGGGGCGCCGGCCACCGCGGCTTAGGAAACTTGCCTCTCCGAGACTCTCAGCCAGCCCGGGAAGGAGTATCCCTCATTTTTCAAGGACAATTTTGCTGGATATAGAATGCTTGGTTGACAGTTTTTCTCTTGTAATATTTTAAATATATCACCCCACTGTCTTCTAGCCTCCATGGTTTGTGCTGAGAAATCTACACATTGTCTTATTGGGCTTCCCTTATATGTGATGGATTGCTTTTCTCTTGCTGCTTTCAAGATTCTCTCTTTCTCTTTGACCTCTGACATTCTGATTGGTAAATGTCTTGGAGTAGGTCTATTTGGATCTATTCTCTTTGGGGTATGCTGTACTTCTTGGATCTGTAATTTTAAGTCTTTCATAAGAGTTGGGAAATTTTCTGTGATAATTTCATTTCCTCCATTAGTTTTTCTCTTCCTTTTCCCTTCTCTTCTCCTTCTGGGACACCCACAACACGTATATTCATGCATTTCATATTGTCTTTCAATTCCCTGAGTCCCTGCTCATATTTTTCCATTATTTTCCCTATATTTTCTTTTTCTTGTTGGATTTCAGATGTTCCGTCCTCCAGTTCACTAACCCTATGTTTTGCCTCTCAAAATCTACCATTGTAGGTTTCCATTTTTTTTTCATCTCTTCTACCATGCCTTTCATTCCCATAAGTTCTGTGATTTGTTTTTTCAGACTTTCGATTTCTTCATTTTGTTCATTCCTTGCCTTCTTTATATCCTCCCTCAATTCACTGATTTTGTTTTTGATGAGGTTTTCCATGTCTGTTCGTATATTCTGCATTAATTGTTTCAGCTCCTGTATCTCATTTGAATTGTTGGTTTGTTTCTTTGACTGGGCCACATCTTCAATTTTCGTAGTGTGATTTGTCATTTTTTGCTTGGCATCTAGGCATTTAATTACCTTAATTAGTTTATTCTGGAGATTGCTTTCACTTCTTTTACCTAGGTTTTTCTTGCTGGATAAATTTGTTGTCTATCTGTTCTTTGACATTCAGTTCAGCTTTATCTGGATGGACCTCTAGTTTAGGTTTTGTTTAACAGAGGAGAATTTTTCAGTTCTTGCTTTCTTGTTTCTTGCTCTGCTTGTATGGCACCTTTTTACCCCCACCCTTAGGAGGGTCTACTTAGGTATTATAGACCCCAGTCGGATTTTCCCAGACCAAACTGGCCTCCTATCAGGAGGAAAGAGTCACCTGCGTCCGTTTTCCCTGAGGGTGAGACCCAGCAGGTTGAAAGACTTTCCTGTGAAGTCTCTGAACTCTGTTTTTCTTATCCTGCCCAGTATGTGACGCTTGTGTGCCTGCAGGTCCCACCAGCCTTAGATGATGTGGTACCTTTAACTTTGGCAGACTCTAGCTAGTGGGGGCATGGTAGAGATGGAAGAGAGGTTGTAGGCTGGTTTTAATGGCTTCAAATTACCCAGCACTGGTGTCTGAATTCCTTGAGGGAGGGCTTCCACTGAGTTGTGTTTCACCCCTCCCCTGGGGAAGGTACTGGCTCCAGACAAGTCCTCAAACGAGCTTGTTTCTGCCTATGCCTGGGCAGTTGCCACCTGAGAAGCCCTGCCACTGTATCCAAAGGTAGTCAAGGCTAGTAGAAACACAGCCACAAAAAACCTCTGCTTCTTTTTTTTTTTTTTCTGTCAGCCCTGCCCCTTGGCGCTGGGGCAAAAATGAGTGACCTCCACTTTGACCAGGTTCACCTGAGCTAGGGGCCTATTTTTAGTAGTCAGAATTTTGTTATTAATTCCACAATTGGCATTTGGTTGTGCTCAGCCCCTGCTGCTGGTAAAGTCTCTTTCCTTTCCCCTTTGGGAAGCAGCCTGTGGGGGAGGGGCACCGGCCGCCACAGCTTCAGGGAACTCATGGTTCTGGGGGGGCTCGCAGCCAGTCCAGCTGGTCTAGACTGGAGTACGCTGCATGTCTGCTCACTGACGTGGCCCCAGGAGCTGTTCTGTATGGTTTCTTGTTATTTAGTAGTTGTTCTGGAGGACGAACTAAAACGCACACATTGCTAAGCCGCCATCTTGGCCCAGAAGTCCACTTTGTGCCAATTTTAACAGACTTCCAAATCTAGGGTATTTCCTTTCCCCATTATCTAACATTTTGACACCAATCAATAAATATTTATGGAACACCAACTCTACATTAGGTTCTGGGTTAATTTTCAGCCTCCAGCACATGGATTATTTTCTTGTTCTGTATAAGTATGTGTAACATTGAATCAAGGTACAGAAAAATATCATTCCAATGAGGAATCAACCACCATCCACACAAATCTGTTTCTTCAAGGTTTAGAATTACTAAATGTAATGGTGTGTGCTTTTAGATGTGAAGTTATAACTCTTGTTTTCAAATTGTTTTCTTCATCTTAATTTTCTAGGATGCTTTATCAAAGTACAACCTAGGTGGTTTAAACAACAGAAATCTGTCGCCTCATGGTTCTGGAGTCCAGAAGTCTAGAAGTTTGAAATCAAGGTGGTGGCAGGGCCTTGCTCCCTCTGTAGGGGAGAATCTGCCCCATGCTCTCCCAGGCCTCCTGGTGGCAGCAGCAATCTGTGCTTGGTGTTCCTTGGTTTGCAGCAGCATCACTCAATTCTGGTCTCCATCGTCGCATGGCTGTCTTCTGTGTATGTGGTGGGCTGTGTCTCATCTCCCCTTCTTAGAAATATACTTGTTGCAGTGGATTAAGAACTTTCCCTACTCTAGCATGATCTTTCTTTTTGTTGGTAACTTATTCCAACTTGCCTAATTTTATCAGTAATGATCCCATTTCCAAATAAAGTCACATTCTGAGATACTCGGGGTTACAACTTCAATACATCTCTAAGGAGGATACAACTCAACCCATAAAACTAAGGGTATGTCCCAGAGCTCTGCCATCCTGGAAAGTGTACACACTACAAATTAAAACCATAAATAGGGTTGCCAGAAAAAACACAGAACACTACAGTTAGATTTGAATTTATATTGCTTGGAACATACTTACACTAAAAAAATTATTCATTGTTTATGTGGTGGGATTTATTGAGGCACCCTGTTCTTATTTGCTAAATCTGGGAACCCTAACCATTAATGAAAACTGTACATGTCCATAAAAGAGTGAGCAATAGGTGAGAATGAATTCATTTTTATTTCCATTCACAAAGAAATATAACAAAATACCAATTGGATGCATGCCAATAATGTTATTTGTTATAACTCAAGGAACATTTGTGTGGAAAATCCCCTTGATCAAAGCAAACTTTTGATCAGCTACAAAATGATTTTTTCGCATATGCCAGACATATGCTAATGTATATGGCTAGAATAAAGCCTAATTAACATATCATATATATCAGAGTCAAAAAGAACCTTCAAAGGCATAACTGTAGCATCTGGAATTTCACACTAGATAATTCATTCAGCTTGGCGCAGACTAACCCGAAACCAGCAAGCTGGGTAATACATAGTATTTGGAAACCTAAGGCAGCGATCAGCAAACATTTTCTGGAAAGACTAGACATTAAATATCTTCAGCTTTGCAGACACAATCTCTGTTGCAAATACCAAACTCGGCTAATAAAGACTGAAAGCAGCCATGGGCAATACATAAAGGAATAGGCATGACTGTGTTCCAATAAAACTTTATTGACAAAAACAGGAGGCAGGCCAGATTTGGCCCCTGGGCTCTAGTTTACTGACCTCTGTTATCAGGCAAAAAAGAATTTATAGGCACCTTCTAACATCATTGATAAACCTTTATTGCAGAGAAAGAAAGAACAATTGCAGGAACTATTTATTTAATGGGGTCAATCTACTCTTATAGGATATGTACAAGTTTTCATTTGGTGAGTGATATTATAAAAATTCAAACTCTCCATGCATGCATAGTTAAGAGAATCTGGCGATCTTATTAATGAGATAAAAAAAATAGCTTGCTAATGGAGATGTAAATTTTGAAAGGGTGAAAAAATTAAGAGGGATTAATTACACATATCATCTCCTCCGCTTTTCAAAAGTCACAATAATGGCATTTAAATAAATTCATTGATCCACAGGGACAACAAAATGGGGGCAGAGGCTATAGCAGAGGAGATTTCAACAAATTATGGAAACTGGAAAGTGTATATAAAAACGTTAACTGATGAGGAAAGCTGGTAATATTACAACTTGGGATCTGGGGACAGATTTTGTCATTGTCTGGGGTATGGCTGGAAATGGGGTACAATGGCCCTCACTGAAGTATGTTGTAGAGTCTGGGCAAAGACAAAGAAGGCAATTTTCCTCGAATGACACAATCTCACCTGTTCTGTCATTCACAATTGTCCCACCATTGAATCTGGAAGCAAAGCCAAGAGCATCAGTAGGAAACGTGGAAAGAGAAGAGTTACTGTTTTTCGCATAAACCTTTTCAGTTAGTTTCAACACAGAGCCCAATGGTGTCATTAGTTGGAAAGAAACACATCTGCAAGCAGCTGAATCAGCACAGTTTGGTAATGCCAAGTTTATTAAATAGCAGTTGTCAGGGGTCCAGGACCTCAAGTTACTTTCGGTAAAACCTAGAGAGGAAAGACATTCTAAAGTTTTCTTTTAGATCTAAGGTTGTAGTCAATAGCAAAATGAAAATCTATTTTACCCAAACAAGTAATAATACATCTTATTTATTAATTAATAAATTAAATCAAACCTCATCACATTTATATCCTATCTGCGGGGCTGGTTAATTTTTAACCATGTATACACTTTTTTTTTATTAAAGTAGGGAAGTAAGTAAGTTCATGGCTTCTAACAGAGTTATATCTGAATTTTTAATAGATGATTCTTAGTTGAATATACCCAAAAGCCTAAAATCAGAATTTAGCAAACATATGCACACATTTTACTGAAAGAACATTTCGCATTTCTCATACATCTTGCTTTATAAAAACTTCCAGTTTTAGATATCACTTTGTGCTATTGCAAATTAAATAATAGGTAAGTGCATATAAATTTATTCTTGTTTTTATAACCTATAATAAAAATGGATAAGTTACATTCATTATATTAGCTCTTGACTGCTTTTTGTAATCAGCTTAGAAATATGTACTGTAATTTCTTCCTCAGTGGGTTTTATTAAGTTCTTTGAAACAGTATTAATTCATTTATTTAAATTGAATGATTTAGTCGGAGTATTTTGACAGAAAGGAAATCTTATGTGTTGAACAGTTTGAAAAGAGGACTGATTTGTTAATTAGGTTTCATGGTAGAAATTTCCCATATACGGAGTGAGCCGTTATCTGTGGAGCCAAGATTTGGACAAAAACAAGTGCCAAATGCATGTCAAAATGAAAAAAAAATTATCAAACAATATAGTATTGGAAAAAGCTTCTTGCCATTAAAATACTTAGATATTTTTCAACACTGAGTTTATTGGGTTAAATGAATGTCTCTAAGGGTGCAAGAGAAATTCAATGGTAGAATGCTTGTCAGCCAGGCAGGGGACCTGGGTTCAATTGTTGGCCCAACCCCCCACCCCCACCCTCCAAAAAGAGTACCTCTGAGTGAAAAACAAAAAAACATGTAAAAATAAGTACTCATTTGGTAAGCCTTATTATAATGTTTTTGGTTTAAGGATCAGAATTTGAGAACATGAAATGACATGGCGATGGGGAATAAAACCCTTTGAAAATCAGTGTTTTCGAGTCTTCCTCTTCCCACAGAAGTGGAAGGACAGACCAGACGGAACAGTCAGCAGATGGATCATTAAAAATCCCTTTCTGGTGCTAGATCCCTGTGTAACTTTTTGCATACAACTCAGAAATAGATTAAACAAAGTCCTTCTATGCACATCTACCTATTTATGGAAACAAAATTTCTCACAACTTCGAAACACAAGAATTCTTGCTGGGCCTTGTTTTATTCTAGCAATAAATAATATCCACTTATGGTAGTGGCTCTCAAAGGGTGGGGGAGAGATTACTCCCTAGGGGACATTTGGCAAGAACTGGAGACCTCATGCAAAATTTCTCTATGTTAAAGGAGAGCTTTTTTGGACATTTTTTTGTTTTGTGTGTGTATGTGTGTGTGTGTGTGTATGTAATTAAAATAGGTATCAAATAGTAATTAGATTACACTGGACATGTTTAAAGAGCTTTTACAGTTTTATTTCTAAATATCTATATTGACAATATGCTGGAAAATGTACCCAGTTAAAATTATGATGTAAAAATTAGGTGTGACTTGACTTGTGCTAGGAGCTACACAGATTGGCAATATTCTTTTCTAGCATATTTAAGCAAAACCCTTTGAAGATCACGGTGATAAGGACTGACCCAATTCCTGAAACTCCCTTCAGACAGTTAAGTTCCCTCTTTGGCCACAAGAGGGCTCCATACCGATGGACCAAGATCAATACTCTGGAAAGCTAGATGATCTTTTCTACTCCTTTTAACTAAAACACATGTCTCACAGCAACTTTTAAAATCCAGATAAACTAGTCAGTTATGACAATAAAAGTTTTAAAATAATAATATACAAATGAAAGCTTTGGGGTAATTGATAACATTTTGATGCAATGATATCCAGGCGAAACCAAACCAAAACACTTATGCATTTCAGCATTAAGAGTAATACTTCCATATAAAGTGAAAGGATAATGCAAGTGCTTCACTGAACTTCTAATTTAAATATTCATTAAGTGAATTTTAAACTATATTTGTAATTCTCTTTCTTTGAAGAAGAAAAAAAAAGGCATTTATCTGACAAAGAACTTTACCTACTCAGTGAAACCCAAGGGCTGGGAATCCAGAGGTTTATTTTCTTTTGCCTCCAGGGCAGCTACATAACGTTTCAGCACTGCAACACAAGATGGCGCTGTGGCCATCCTCTAGTTCCTACAGACCCCGGAGCAGAACAGCCGGGCTCCTGTAGTGACCAAAGAGAGGGTAGAAAACTTCAGGGTCAGTGTTGACAATGGATACAGATGTTGAATTCATTCTACAATTCAAGTATATGACTCACTTTTCCCATCCAACTCACTGAAGAACTACTTTACAATTATTATTTTTTTTCTTATCTGTGGAAGCAGGATTATAGAGCTAGGATGCCGTATTAATACTGAAAATTGAAGAGTAAAAATAAAATGAAGGAAAAAACCTAAATAATGAAGCTGCTGAGCAAGCACAGAATATCAATAAATTGTGGCTTAACTCAAAAGAGTTATTAAAAATAAAAAAGCCTGTAACTTTACTTGAACCCAACAGATTTACATAGATGCCCAATATGGAGAGAGCCAGATGAAGCTATCTACCCACAACCTGCAAATGTATCAACAGAGCCAAGCAAGGACCACAACCTTGCTTTCATACATAGTCTATAACTCATCACAAGAACATCGCGAGTGCTCTATCTGCAAGAGAGTTACCCGGAAAACACTGTATCTGTGAACCAGGGAGCCCCCATGGCCGGCTCCTTCTCTGTTGGGGAAACTTGGGAGACTTTTTGAAACCTCTCCATGCCTCACTCCTTAACTTCCTCTGTAAAAACAGACACATTTCAACCTTCTGCTTCTCAAGAGTAAAAGGAAGAGCCTCTGAGAAGTCTCCTTGTGGAGCATGTATTACTTAGTAGAGGCTTATTAAAATAATGATAATTACTGATTAATTTCATTGTTATTCCTTGTGAATCACACTCTCTATAAAATGGGATGTGAATATAAAGCTCACCGTAAGGAAAATTAGGAAGGTTTGAGCTCCTGAGCTGCTTCTTTCTATATTTGGCTGTCCCATCAGAGGGAGCTGTCAAATTATTTACACATTTTTTCTTTCTTTTTTAGCAATTTTGTGTCCATTTCCTCTCCCATTATCATATTTCATAAATTATTATCAACTACCAAATAAAAAGGAAGTAATACTCTTTAGCATATATATATCAAAACCTTATGAATCTCAGTTAATCTACAAAAAACCCTGTAAATGGTGTTGCGCTGGCCTCACCGACTGTGGGAAAACAGGAGTCTTACAGAAAGCTGCGTGGGGATGGCCACAGTGGGATCAGGGGCGTCTGGGATCTCAGCCAGGAGCCATCCCAGCCCTTGGGCCACCCACTCGCTAGATCCAGACCAAGCCCAGACTCTGAGACCCCTGCAGAGAGCCTTCGCCTGCCAGCCAGGCAGCCAGGTGTGTGGGAGAAGATGCTGAGAATTGGGGCTCCCCTCGGCCAGAACCGCTCACCCCAGTCTAGGCGTAGGAGCCCGGGCCGGCCCTGCCCCTGCCCCGCGGCCCCCGGGTCATTTGCTTGGACCCACACAGACTTGCTTCCTAGACATTTGGTTCCCTCTTAATTTGGGGTGTGCACAATGCAGTTCTACATGGAGCCTCCAGAACCTGAGCCTTCACAGTTCCAATAAAAAAGCCACAGCATGAGATGCTGTGGAGTGAACGTTTTCTCCCTGTAAGTTTCCTTCCTGTCCTGGGAACCAGCTCAGTGGATTGTGTGTGACCCAGTCTGCCCTGGTGATATGTAGGTGATACACTAGGGACAAAGAGATCCCCAAAACTAGAAAAGGTAGGGCAGGCCACCCAAGTTTTCTCAATATACCCCACATTCTATTAAATGCAAACCTTCCTTGCAGAGCTCGCAGGAGCCAAACCCCAGCTACTCTTGCCCTCGAGCCATCACGAGCAGAGGGCCATGTTTTATCCCACTCACTACATTTTCAAAGGGTCTGTAGGTAGGAAAACAAAGCAAAGCAGATTGCTTCAAACAAATAGCCTGGAATCTCAGTGCTCTCTCTCCCGGGATGTGGTAGGCACCCTCCCTCCATGCTGCCTGGATGTTATGCAGTGCATTCCTGCACCTCAACTAGATCGGGGTTCCAGACTGGCCAGGGATTTGGGGACACACCCATATACTACACAGGCACACACAGAAACATCGACCATACCCAAATGATTGACCCCCAGGAAAAGGGGCCTGCAGGAAACAGGATGCAGTGGGGCCCTCCTGTTGCACCGTAGCATTTTCACATGTGAGCTTTCTTGAGTACATAGGCTTCTGAAGAGATGGCAGCTCAGTGAATCTCAACTGTGCACAAGGCGTCCTGGGCTGACCACCACGGAGATGGCAAAGCTGGGGAGCAGAAGAAACTTTGTTCTTCAGCACCCCTTCCTCCCCCTTAATATTTGAAATTGCTCATTTGCCAGCACCTCACCCTGTACTTTTTGCATATTCTCTTTACTTAAGTAAACCTAAAGGATTTATCAAAAATCAACTATATTCCATGAGAAAGTGAAAATATTTGGAGGTGACCATAATATTGACAACATTTTCATTTATCTCACTAACATTTTAAGGTAACCTCGCATATTATAGCCTCTTTTACAATAAATACATAACCTGTCAAGCACTGACCTAAAAGTTGTCTACATATTTGTCTAAAACTTGTCTAATATTAGATTACATGGCAGGGGCCTCTGTTTCCTTTCCAAATTTGCCATTTGGCCATTAAGCTTTCTTCTAACTTCAAAAGCTGCAATGGAAACAGGAAATACCCGTTTGTTGCCTCCCTCAGGCCACCCCAGCACACAATCATTTGCTCTCTCCTGTGCTCCTAAGACAGAGATGCAGAAAGCATGCTCACCCCACATTCCCAGTAAGGGCTATACCAAGTCTCGGGTACAAATAATATATTCTGTAAATAAATTCTGTCAGAGTTTCCCTTAGTCTGTAAAAGAAATAAAAAACACATAGAGGTCCTATGACTAAGAGATTTAAAATGGAGTCAAGAGGTCACTCTAGAGGTAACTTCTAAGCATTTCTCAGCCAGAGATCACAAACTGTCAGAGTTTACACAGCTTCAAGGTGTGCTCCTCAAAACCCCAAGGACATCTGGACTATAAAACACACAAGAGATCAAGAATTCATTTAGCTAACTAGCTAACCTGAAGGACGATTAATGAATCCCCAATATTCACCAAAGGCAAATAACTTGTGTTACTTTTTCTTCAAAAACCCTTGCCTGGGGAATGGATAAAAGTAAAGACAGTTCATTAGTGGGATTATAAGCAATTTTGCCACATTGAAGGTGAACATGAGTGAAAGGGGTTGTATAGAGCCATGTACCCCACCCATTAACACTACAAATATAACTAAGTTCTTGCATGAACCAACTTCAAAGGTATGAATCTTATACAGAGTCAATTATAGAGGGGTACAGGGGGGAAACTATCATTGCATGTAATGGTCTATATTTAACAGGAAGACATCACCAGTACCACAGCAATACCAGGGATAGATAAATTGGGGGATAAAGATAAAAGCTACAGGGAAGTTTGGATTTTTCATTTGATGAGGCTTGTTTATCTGTTACTTTTCTCTCTAGAGCAATGAAAATTGTCTAAAATTGAGAGTGCTGATGTCTGCATAGCCACGTGAGGATACTGTCAGACATGGATTGTTTACTTTGGACATTATCCATGATGCCCAATGGATGGAGGTGGCTGCAGGGTACAATGACTGAGAAATTGAAAAAGAGAGCAGGTTTCATTCAGAGATAAGAATGAAGCTGATCTGGTTGGGAGTAAGGTAAATCAGAATACAGGGTAAAGGACGATATTGTCTGTATTGTAGAACTTCACCAAAGGAAGAGAGGTTTATTTTGTCCCAAACCTAAATTTCCTATAGCACACAATCTAACTCAACCTGCCTGGATAGTTCACTTAAACAAACCAAACACATGGAGCCTAGAAGGGGAACAAGGACATGGAATCCTATATAGTTTAATGTAATACCCACATACATCCCAGAGAATACTGCATAGATAATTAAAAAGTACTGGCAAAGTTCCTTGAGTGACTGGAGAAAAAATATGAAACTATTAAACTTTCCTACCTGGGAAATCGAATATACATTCAAACATTAGGGATGCCGAACTTAATAAGCCAGGCCCTTGATCTTGAGGTTTGCTTTTAGGAAACATATTTCTGTAGCAGAGAAGCTTAATCTACTTATAGTTATGCCTAAGCGTTACTTCCAAATAAACATCTTTTGTTGCTCAGATGTGGCCTCTCGTCCTTTATTTATTCTCTCTCTCAACAGAAAGCCTAACTTTGCAAGGAAAACCATCACCCTCACCCCTACGTGGGATATGACATCCAAGGGTGAAAGTCTTCCTGGCAACATAGGACATGACTCCCAGTGAATAGCCTGGCCCTGGCACCATGGAATCAACAATGCCTTTCTGACAAAAATGGGAAAAGAGATGTAACAAAATAAGATATAAGTGGCTAAGAGAGTTCAAATAGAGTTGAGAGGCTATTCTGGAAGCTACCCTCATGCAAGCTTCAACTAGATGTTGCTAAGTACCACGGTTTGCCAAACTCCAACCAACATCATTCCTGTTAACCCTGAAGAACACGTAGGGTTCTATCTGGGATTCTACAACAGTTTCACCCACTAAGTTTACTTTTCAGAAACCTATAACCTCCAGATGGTTCCTAGGCCAGATGAGTCCCGAAATCCAGAAGGGACAGTCATTCTAGTCACATCAACTACTTCCATCACCCTATCCCATATTGTCAACACCTGTTTCCAATATGAAAAAGTTATAATAAGCATAGCCCAAAATATCCTTAAAGACTGGGAGAAGGATAAAAGGAGAAGGAGGGGTTATAATAAGAGAAGCTGGATTTAACAAATGAGTATGATTACTGAATCACTATACTGATACTTCTTTTTAGTCTCCAGTATCTTGGAACGGCTAGAAAAAAAAAAAAAAAAAAAGCAGAAATTGTGGAACTATAGCCCATACCAAACGTTGAAATATGTTTTATAGCTATTCGTTACAACATGCTTTGAAATTTATTGCTTTTCTGTATATAAGTTACATTTCACAATAAAAAAATATTAAAAACAAACAAACAAAAAACCCAAAAAAATCCTTGCCTGGAAAACCCTCGCCACGACTAGACATGATTTGGGTTGTACCTGAATCTGGGCTCTCCAAACTGCAATTCTAAGACCCCATAAAAAATACTTTTGTTGCCTTGTAGCTGTTTGTTATTTTCCAAACTAGTCAGCTGAAAAGTCTAGTCAGTAAATCAATCCTTGGCAGTTGCATCCAATGGGCCTGAATACATATACTCAGGCCACAAGGAATTCTCTCAGTTTTATGTATCCTTGCCAATAGTTCTCATCAAAAGACAAACTTTGCCTTTGGCAAACTTCCCTGGGATTCCTTCTTGTTTGCTTGATTTCTACCATTACCCTTCACCCCAGACAATGAAAAAATGGAGCAAATACATCTTCAGCTTTAAAAAAAAGCACAGATCACCATTTAATGTGGAGCTACTTTTCAAGGAAACTTTTTATTATTATTAACTCATCTTCTTCTTCTTCTTCTTCTTCTTCTTCTTCTTCTTTTTTTGCATGGGCAGGCACTGGGAATTGAACCCGGTCTCCGGCCTGGCAGGTTAATTTATCTTCAAACAGAAAAAAATAGTCAAATAAATGTCTAGGGAACCCACTATTATCTAGATAACTCCCCAGTGCCACTCTTCGTCAGCATGTTTCTACGGATCTCCCCATCTATTTTTCCTTTCGGACAGCATATTTAATGCAAATCTCAGTGACTCAGTTCTAAGGTGTCCCCATTGCTTGGACCATCTGGTCTTAATAATGAAATGCCCCATCATGGGAAAACCTTAAGCCCCCGCACAGGGGTTTCCACCTGTCATTTCTTCATTCTATGTCTCTAACAGGAACTTAAAAAAGAAACTGACTACAGTAGTAATTTCCCATCAAACAAAATTGACAATTGTTCCTTAATATCATCTACCATTCAGGTCTTGTTCATTTTGCCTTGATTTTCCACACCAAAATAAATTTTTTGCAATTCATTTATTTGAATCAAGATTCAGAAGCTCACCTGAGTTTCCTTTCATCTATAACCGCTTCCTCTGCCTTATTTGTCCCCTGAGTCATTTATTTCTCTAAGAATCTCTGCCATTTTCTTATAAAATATCCCACATTCTAGATTTGGAGGTTGTATTCGTGTGATGATGTTTAACACATCCCTCTATCTCATGTATTTTATATAAAGTACTCATTAGCTCTAGAAGCTTCATTGGATTCAGGAATAATTCAGGGGGCCAAGGCTGCTTCAGCGTAGTACTAAGTACTTCCTGTTGTATCCTAGCAGGAGGTGATAAGGATAAGATAATCATGCTAATAACAACAATTATTAAAATGTCAAGATCAATCTGTGAATTCTGGAGTGATTTGAAAGTTTCCCACCAACCTTTCACCTAAAGGATTTAGCAACCATTTTTCATTCATTGCCATGATCTGTTTTACCGGGGTGGCACAGCTATTACCAAGCAAAGCTGTGCTGCCTGACACACACAGAAGTCAATACCATACAGTGGGATTTTGAGAAAAGAAAGGGCTTTGATTGCAAGGTCAACCAGCAAGGAGACAGGAGCAAAAGCTCAAATCTGTCTCCACAACCAAAGAACTATGGGAGACTTATAAGATAGACACAAAGGGAGGTGGGGAGAGTGTGTGTGTGTATGTGTGTGTGTGTGGGGGGGGGGGTGTTCAAGTTGCCACATTCTGATTGTCTGTTTGTAGAAATATGTTGGCCAGAGTGAGAGAGTCTCCAACACACAGGATGAGCCTAGGTATGTTGGGCATGCATAGAAGCTCTACATGTGAAGGCAAACATCACATGGCCAGAAAATGGTGTCCTTGGCATGATGAGTGGGTGGGGTTTTAAAAAGACCAGGACTGACATCAGCAGGTCACTTCAGGTCAAATTCCTCCACTTCCCTCCTGGAAATTAACCTTTCATTGGAACATATATGATTCTTATCATCAAATGTTTCATGGAAATGCTTCCCCTACCACTATGAACACTTTCTTTTTAAAAACTATTTTTAACAGCTTTATCGAGATACAATTCACAGACCATACAATTTACCCATGTAAAGCATTCAGTTCAATGGTTTTTAGCGTATTCTCAGAGTTAGGTGTGCAAACACCACCAGTTTTAAAACACTTTCATCTCCTCAAGAAGAAACTGATATCCTTTCCTATGAAAGGGGGTTATTTAGTCACTTATTTTGTATAATATGTTTAATCCTTTTTTTGTGCTTAAAGTATTATTTCCCTATTTCGTTTTATAATTTTTAAGGGCAAGAATGGTGGATTGTACTTTAAGCAGTATGCAGCAGATTGTATGCACAGCAAAAAATTTGTATCATTAACAAAATATGGTAAATTGCTTATATAAGAATCATAAGTATATGGGGAGCATAGGAAACTCTTCTAAAACATTCTGTTTACCACTAGACTGATAAACATTGTTAATGCTTATAGTTCAGCATATTTCCTGTGAAGCATTCTAATATTTTCATGCACTTTTACTGAAATATATTCACATACCATATAATCATCCAAAGAGTACAATCAATAGTTCATAGTACCATCATATAGTTGTGCATTCATCACCATCGATTTAAACATTTTCACTATTTCAAAACAATAAAAATAAAATTGCAAGTAAAAAAGAACGCCCAAAACATCCCATACCCCCTAACCCCCCTATTATTTATATGTCCTTACTCATCTGTCCATATACTGGATAAAAGGAGTGTCAGCCACAAGATTTTCCACAATCACACAGCCACACTGTAAAAGCTCTATAGTTACACAATCATCTGCAAGAATCGAGGCTACTGGATTACAGTTCAATGGTTTCAGGCATTTCCCTCTAGCTACTTCAATACACCAAAAATACACCAAAAACTGAAAAGGGATATCTGTATAATGCATAAGAATAATAACTCCAAGATCAAGGGCTTGGCCTATTACATTGGTAGTCTTCAATGTGAAGCATTCCAATACGGTAAAATGTCCTATTTTCATATCTACTAAAAGAAAATGATGCATTTCAATGTAGATAATCTGCTGGTACATTTTAACAACACACTTGATCCCAGGATGACCTATGCTAACTGAATTGCCAAAGGATTTTTTTATTGGGTCGCCAACATGAGTCAAGGAGCAGAGAAATGGTGATTCATGACTTTCCCACACCACTAATGTGAGGTACAGACTAATATATTCTTCGGTGGAAATATATATAAAATAACTTAAGACTGATCATTGCCTCAGTTCCAGAAATTTCTGTAGAAAGAAATTCCAAGAAAACAATCAAAGATGTATACCCACAAATATGAAGACACATGGATTCCCACTGGATTCCCGTCACTGATATTTAAAACAGTGAAAAACTGGAAATGATCTGAAGGTCCCCAAAAAGGAAAACAAGCCAAATGATTTGTCCTAAAGAACAAAATAGCTGCTCAACCATTAAAAATGTGTTCTAAAGGAGTAGCTGTAATACAAAACTCTCCATTAACTACAAAGGAAATGGCTTAAAAGCAGTAAATAAAACGTATACGTAACAAACCGGCTGAAACACTAAATGGCTCTCTTCTGGATGTGAGCATTATGGACAATTTTCATTCTTTACTTTATGATTTTATGGACTCTCCAATTGACTGCAGTGAACAAATATTATTTTTAAACCCTAAATGTATTATTCAGTAAAATGCCCAGGCTCCATGGGGAAGCGTTCTATGAATGTTATTTAAAAAAATACAGAGCTACAACCCAGCAATTACGCTTGCAAGCACACACACGACAGACAGGCATGCACATTTCCACCAAAAACATACACAACGGCATTCAGAGCATTTGGATGGGATGAAAATATCTTGGAACTAGATCGAGCTGATGGTTACATACTCTTGTGATGTGCCAAATGTCAGTGGATTATAAACGTTAAAATAGTTAATTTTATGTTATAGGAATTTCACCTCAATACAAAATAAAAAAATATTCACAGTGCTATTTGTAATAGAACAAAAAGGAGAAATAACCAAATGTTTAACAACAACAGAATGAGTAAATAAATGGAAACAACTGAGTGCTAAACAGTAAAGAAAAGCTGTGGCAGCTACTACTAGGTGCAATTACATGGACGGATCCCCCAAATAGAGCACTGAGAAAAAGACGACTAGCATAAAGAGAAGTTACTGCATGATTCCAGGGATGCAAAGCTCAGAACAGAGCAAAGTCACTTACAGTGTCAGAAATCAATGAGTCTTGTAGATTTTCTTTGTACAGGGGGGAGTGACAAGGAGTATGAAGGGAAGCTTGCATGGTTGAGAATACTTTGCTGTGATAAAATCTCAAAGGCGCAACATGGAGGCAGCCCAGCTAAGCTACACTTTAGCAAAATAAAAAAAACCTTAGCAAGCTTCTATTATTTGTAAATGCCCAGATTGGCCCAGAAGACTTTTTAAATACAGACAAATCTCTATCAATTATCACCAGCTAACTCTTCTCATACCTAAGTGACAAAGCGCTCTCCCTTCCTAAGACACTACCCCCACCCCCACGTAAAAGGAAATTTCATGTCAGTCAATTAGAACATTTCCTCACTAGCTTCCAGATTCGCCCAGAATGAGGTCCCTTTCTGAATGGGATGCTGCTCGATTCGTGAATAGCTCCATAAAGCTGTGAGATCCTAAACTGCATGAAACATTTTTCTCTTATTAGTTAGGTGACCTGGAGAGGGCTGTCTGGGCACATTCACTGGAGTGAAAATTATTCAAGTTGTGAATTTTCGATATGGGCATTAAAAACAGTCTGTTGCCTTCATTTTTCATTTGGTTGCCTGCAAGTTCCCTGGCCCTTGCTGACCTCCATGCTGTGAAAATCTCTTAATCAATGAAATTATTCTCTCTTCAGTTACACGCTTGGGTTATGTTTGCATAATTTCCAGTTTTAGATTTTCCATCCATCAATTCAACAACATTTATAGAATTCTAGGATGTTCTAGGTGATGGGGAGAGAGATGGTGGCTGCACTGGTAACCCAGAAGGAAAATAAACAGGGAATAAAGTCTTTGATACCTGACAGACACAGCCTACCTTTAAGAACCTCTGCCTTCTCTCTATAAAACATGCACACAAAAATGTGCATATCATTTAAAGTAATTAAAATCCCCTGAAGACCCATCTCTTTGCCTTATAGAAAATAAGGGTTAAATAATATAAATCTTGTGTTTTTATTAAGCAATAACTTTGCTTTTCTGAAAATTAAACTTGCATCTTATGAAGTGGTATTTTTAAATCAGTCTGTCTGGCTATAGTATAATATAATGATGTTACTGGACAAAGGCAGTGGATTCTTACCCAGTATGTTCAGTGAGACCAATTTTTGAGACCCCGGGGTTTCAAAGAGAGAAAGAGTTTACTGCTACAGAGGAAGCAGAAGATCAGACAATCTATATGTCCCTAAATTCATCTCCTCCTGTATAAGAGGTTCAAGGAAAAACAAGGGAAGATGGAATTGTTCTCATTACAATACTAAGTATAAACAAGGGTGAGACTAGGCTTCAATAACCATTAAAATAGTTAGAAGATACAAGGCTGAGACTAGTAAGTATAAACAAGGGCGAGACTAGGCTAGACTGGCCATTACAATAGTAGGTATAACAAGCGTGAGACTAAAGCAGAATAGAAAAGGACAACTGCAGATCCCTGGTTTCCTATCCAGCTCTGAAAGAGTTAATACACAACTACAGGACTCTGGTTTCCTACCCAGCTCTCAAACAGATAATAAACAATGGTAAGTGTCTACTTTCCTATCCAGCTCTAAAAAAGTTAATAGACAACTGCAGTCCCTAGTTTCTTAACTAACTCCAAAGGAAATTAATGCAAATTACTAAAGCAAAAATTTCCCCTAAAGCCCTCCAACCTCCCCAAACCATAAAAGTTTGTAAAATCCTGGGCCCAAAGCAAACTCTTATTCAGTAACAGAAGGTCTGAGGTTATAAAGATTGTTAAACATCTGCCCAAAGGTAAATTGTGGATACTCTGATTGGCTGGCTGTGATGATCTCTTCCTGAAACAACACTAGCCCTGTAAGCACCTAGTTAACACAAACCATGTAGGCCCCTAGTGTTTAAAGGTCACTATGGAAATCATTACCAACAAAACCCTATAACTCAAGCTAACCCATTCCTCTCAGTGCCGGCTTCTTCCTTGAACACACGCATTATGCCTTTAAGGCGTACTTTCTCTCTCTCAAATAAACATTACTACTTATTACCACTGGCCCTCTCATCTCTAAATTTTTTTAGCGATAAGAACATCAAACATGCAACAGTCTCAGCTGGAACTTTTGCCAGCTGGGCAACCGGTTACAAAACCAAAACCAGTAAGTACTAATAAAGGTGAAACTAGGTTAGAATGACCATTACAATAGTAAGTATAAACAAGGGTGAGGCTACTTGAGTTTCAGTAATTTATTTATAGTACATAAAGAAAAAACACCTATATAATGATTTAGTAATCATAATCATCTGTTAATTCTTAACTCCTCAGTCATAATGACGTTCCTTCAATTTGGGTGATATTTTCAAACTTTTTGAAACCAAGTATTCCTTTGAAAAGTTGTTCTATATAAAGCATCTTAAATCTCTTTAAATGTATTAATTAAAATATAAAGAAAAACTGTATTTATTGTTCTTACTACAGTCATTTTATCTGCTCAAGTAAAACTGATATCAAAGGAATTTAATTTTTCCAAAATATTTTGGCATGTATAGTTTTCATTACAGTAAGGTAGCTAATAATAATAAGAAGAAGATAAGGCTTTTCTACAGCTAAATTATAGAAGATAATTTTTTAAAAAGATAATTGTTTAAGAATAATTCATAATTCTCAATACCATGCTGCCAAATATTTCAATACATGGAAAATAGTTCCTGGTACCTGAGCCCTCGCAATCCCTGTAGACTCTAACAATAAAACCCACAATTAATGCTACAAAAGAACAAAACCACACATTAATTAGAAGTGCTGATTAAACCACAAGATTTTACACCAATTTTTCCATGCATTTAAAGCGAAAACAAATGTAAACAAACATGCTCCATGAGGATAAACACAAAGATGACATGCCATCCTTTACTGTTATTTAAAATTCCAAATTAGAAAAAAATCAAAGAAATGATTATTTAAGAATATGCATTATAAATTATGTATACATAAAAGTATACACATATGTATGTGTGCATCTTCCTTCTTTCAAGAAATCTGATGTGCCTGCATGGGGCCTACGGAATAGTGCAAAACTTGCCTGGTCTTTGTCCCCAGTTCCTGGGGAAGCAACCTCTGAATCTTTGGAATTTCCTATGGAGTGTCTTTTGCTCAGGATCACAACACCTAATAGTAACAAACTGTATGTGTGTGTATCTGGGTGTGGGTGTGTGGGCATATGCATCAGCATCACCCCCAAAAGAGACCTGCCAGGTGAGGAGGGGCTTGGAGCTCTGAGCCTTGTGCTATCAGGGCCCTCAGCCCACCTTCCGGAGATCTGGAGGGGAGGGGGCTGCAGCTAGAGCCCCACCACGTGGGTGCTGACCCCACCCACCAGCCTAGGAAAGAGGCCCCTATGAACTCAGACACTGAAGTCCCAGTGAACTTCGATGGTTCAGGTGACACATGGCCGCTGTGCAGGGACAGTGGCCGGCTCTGACTGCATGTGGGGAGCACAAGGAAGCTTGCATCTGAGATCCTCCCAGACCCCACCCTATGCATCTCTTCTTCTGGCTTCATCCGATTCCAATTCTTTTACTGTAATAAAAGCCATTGCTGTCGACATAACATTTTTACTAAGCTCTGTGAGCTGCTCTAGCAAACTGTAGAACCCAAGGGCTGGTGGGAACCCCAAAATGGGTAGCCAGTTGTTCAGAAGTGCAGGTGACCTGGGCCTGGAACTTGTGACTGGTGCCCAGAGGGAAATCTCATAGAAGATGGTCCTGAATCTGCAGGATCTGGCCCAACTCTGGGTAGAGTCAGCGTTGAATTGATGATAGAATTACTGCAGTCTTTGCAGTTGGTGTCAGAAGTTGCTGGACGTTGCTGCAGAAGTCTTTAATAAATGTACAGAGGCATATCACTCATTCCCACTTCCAAACTGAAATCTTATCATAAATCAATCATTTTGGAGATTTTACAAAGTGAAGTGTTTTACATTTTCTTGCAGTTTTCTCTTGTTTTATAAACATGGTCTCTGTGCTACTGAATGTTTTGTAACTTCTTATTTGCTCTCTTTTCTCCTGCCATGTGTGTTGACAAACTTCATGCTACTGTGCATATTTTCACCTTCTTAGTGAGGATCATATCAGATGGTACACACTTTCGCACAATCATGATCTCATTCCAGAGTTAAACGAATTGAAATTCTTATACTGCAGCAACAATGTCTATCTTCTTCTGTAATAAGCAAGGGTTTCTGTGATTTCATCACTTAAGCTCCTTATTTCTCACTTTAAAGCATGATCCCTTCTATGGCCCAATAAAATATTCCATTCGTTCATGGAACTACTATTACTTTGTTCTAAGATTTTGACATAAGTGTAAACAATATTTTCTCAATAAGCTCTGAGCAGAAATATGAACCAGTGGCTGCTGGTGATCTCATGTCCCGGACATATTCCACCATAATTAACCTGGTTTTTAAGGTTGGTATAGATAGAGGCAAGCCTTGAACAAAGATATTCAGAACCACTTCCTCTACTTCACATCATCAATTATAGATGACATGGTCCAGTCAATTCTATTTCTCAAATGTTTACTCAAGCAATTTCTTTGTCCCCACAATCATTGCCATACTCTTCTTTAGACGTTGCTCTCATTCGGTCTGAATTGCCATGACATGCTTTAATTGGGTCCCTAAATCTGTGCTCTTCCCATCTATGATATAATGACTTCCTCCTGAACAAAAAGCAAGGGGCAACCTCAAGAAAACTTCAATTCTGCTCATATCCTATAATTTTATTCCAGATATAGCCACGCCCATTTACAAATCTTGGGCTCCAGCAATGAAAGACATCTCACTGTTCCTGGAGCCAGACACTTCCTTGTAGGCATCCAAGCTGGCTGGAAAGCTGCCCCCTATCCCTTCTCTCACTGATGAACTCCAGTTCACCCTTCCAACTCATTCTTAACTTCTCATCTCAGGCTGACTCAATTCCCATGGCAAAATCCATTGCTTTCTTCTCCATGTTTCTGCAGTTTGTCATTTACAAATCATAATCTTTCACAGTATAGGTATGGTGCTAAGCGGTTTTGTGGTTACCCGTCCACATTGAGCTCCTTGAGAATCACATTCACTCATCTGATTTTACGGCAGGTACATAACAAGAACTTATTATTTATAGGGAGTCTGTTATGGTGCTACAATACAAGCTACTAGAGATACAATGGCCAGCAAGACATATTCCTTGCTTTTACAGAACTCCCAATCTAGTTAGTGATCAAGTGATCAGTGAATATTCATTGAATGAGTAAACCAACATTGATTTATATTGTGTCTGCAGAATGGCTTCCAAAAGAGCTTGAACGATGACAGTTGATCTCAACTCAATCTTCACTGCATGGGTGAAATTACATCAGGCATTAAAAAACAGCAGAGGCCTTCAGGAAATGGTGAGAAAGGGGGAAAATTCAACTTCTCCAAGTTGAATTCTTGATATTCTCACAAGCAGTGTGGACAACCAAAGCTATAGGCTGAGCCCCCAGTCTTGGGGTTTGTTCTTATGAAACTTAACCCCACAAAGGATAGGTCAAGTCTACTTAAAATTTAGGCCTAAGAGTCACCCCCAAGAGAGCCTCTTTTGTTGCTCAGATGTGGCCTCGCTCTCTAGACAACACAACAAGCAAACTCACCACCCTCCCCCTGTCTATGTGGGACATGACTCCCAAGGGTGTGGACCTTCCTGGCAACGTGGGACAGAATTCCTAGAATGAGCTGAAACTCAGCATCAAGGGGTAGAGAAAACCTTCTCGACCAAAAGGGGGAAGAGTGAAATGAGACAAAATAAAGTGTTAATGGCTGTGAGATTCCAAACAGAGTCGAGAGGTTATCCTGGAGTTTATTCTTATACATTAAACAGATATCACGTTGTTAGTCAAGATGTAGTGGAGAGGCTGGAGGGAACTGTCTGAAAATGTGGAGCTGTGTTCCAGTAGCCATGTTTCTTGAAGATGATTGTATAATGATATAGCTTTCATAATGTGACTGTATGATTGCGAAAACCATGTGTCTGTTGCTCCTTTTATCTATCTTATCAACAGACAAGTAAAACATATGGAATAAAGATAAATAATAGGGGGAACAAATGTTAAAATAAATTTAGAGTGAAATGCTGGTGATTGGGGAGGGGGAGGGGTGGGGGGTATGGTATGTATGAATTTTTTTTGTGTTTTCTTTTTATTTCTTTTTCTGAATAGATGCAAATGTTCCAAGAAATGATCATTATGATGAATATGCAACTATGTGATGATATTGTGAATTATTGATTATATATGTAGAATGGAATGATCAAAAGTTACAAATGTTTGTGTGTATTTGGTGTTTCTTTGGTATTTTAAAAAAATTTTTTAAATTAAAAAAAAATTTGGTGGAGGGGAGGTTTTTTATGTTGGTGTGATGGGGTAAAAAGAAAACAGTGGTAAGCAGCACCACTCCTCACCTCTTCATTCATGTACTCCTGGTCAGAGGTGAGGAAACTCTTACCATCTACCCATCTTTCCTTGGGAGCACGTGGCTGACAGCAGAAGACCTTGCTATGACAGCCCCTTCTGAACAATGATGAGAGTGAAGGTGGGGTGCAGCTTTCTGAAGTGGTTACTCATTTTGATTACACACTACAATTGGGCCTCAGCACTTGTCAGGCTCTTCACTGATGGTATCCAGCTGGGACTCAGGCTCTGCCCTCTGGTATTTGTACATAAGCTGTCATGCTCCCCTGGGCTTCCATTTCCTAAGTCCCATTATGTCACCAATCCCATAGGAAGAGGGTGAAAGAAGACTTCCAATCTATGCAGGCTCCTACAATGACACTGAACTCTGAATTTTGATATTATAAAAGAAAATGACCTGCTGAAGTACTTTCCTCTATGAACGGGAAATATTTTCATTGTTTCTCAAGCCCCATTTGAGCATGATGCTAATGATTTACTTTAGCCTTCCTTTCTGAATTAATAAGTATGGCTTTCATTATAGGTAATACTATTCTTCCCAAACGAGGCCAAAGTCAGCTGTTGATGTTAAGGAGAGGCATCTTTGTCTCACTCATTACTGCCTCTCCAAACAATGCAGAGAAGGGTGCCACATCAACCCCAATGCCTCTCTCCAAGAATGCCTCCCTCTATGGTATAGCTGCCTTCTCGAGAGTGTCAAGGAACGCTGCATTTTCAAAAATCAACTCATATTCTAAAAGCACAGGGAGTGTAGACTACGTAAGATATTCATTTTCTAGGCCTATAAAACATCTACCTGTTGTCCAGCATATCTCCCTTCTGCAAATTAAAGGTTTACATGTGGGGATCATATAACCCCTACCCCTGTGTCCTACTTATATCCACAAAAGGTAACTCTGTCCACAATATTGGAAGATCAAGGAACATTTAGTATGCCTTTCTGTCCTTAAAAGGAAAAGCTGTTATTTGCAAAAAGGTGAATAAACTCTTGTCTCAAGAGAACTGAATTCAATTTACATTCCAGTTGCTTTGATTAGGTACAAAACCAGCAAATTAAGTTCTCCTTTCTCTGCCAAGGGAGCTTGTTTACCAGTGGATGCCTCCTGGGGCATTACTAGGAAAGAGAATGGGCATTGGGGAAGAAGGAGAAGGACACTGATGTTCAAATACTAAGGGCATTAATGAATGTCATGCAATAACTAGTCACATTAAACTGCAATAATAGAAAGTTTTAAATTGGCCAAGGGCACAAGAGTATGAAAGGAGCTTTTGGATATTAGAAAGACCTTCTAATATTCACATGAACACATCAGAAAATGTTGTCAGCTTGCCAACTTTACAGTTCTATAGCTTGAAGACAAGAATGTGCTGATAAAAAAATGAAAATGACAACGATCACAATTGGAGAATGAAATAACACCCAGGATATTTCTGAGACTACAGAGAAACCAATGCTTCATTACTGTCTTAGAAAAGATTAATCTCCTTGCTCCCTGGGGTAAGTCAGCATTGCTCAATCTAACCACTGTTAATCTACAATAATAAAAATACATCCTCATAGCTAAAAAGCACATGGAGGGATGCTCATTTCATTAGCTATAAGGGAAACACAGATTAAGACAACAATGAGATAACACCTCAGATCTATAAGAATGGCTACTACTAAACAAACAAAAAACTACAAATGTTGGAGAGGATGTGGAGAAACTGGGACACTTACGCACTGTTGGTGGGAATGGATAACAGGGCAAACGCTATGGAAGACAGTCTGGCAGGCCTCAGAACACTAAATATCAAGTTGCCCTATGACCTGGCAAAACCACTCCTTGGTATACACCCAGAAGAGCTGAAAGCAGTGACACAAACAGATATTTGCACACCGATGTTCATAGCAGTATTATTCACAATCGCCAAAAGATGGGAACAATTCCAGTGCTCATCCACAGACAAATGGATAAGCAAAATGTGGTATACACATATGATGGAATATTATGAAGTAGTAAGAAATGACGAGCTCAAGCACATGACAAGATGGATGAACCTTGAGGATATAATGCTGAGTGAAGTAAGAATTCGGTGAATGTATATTTATCAGTTATTTTTCTCTTGGGAGCAATGAAAATTACCTAAAATTGAGAGTGCTGATGGACTATTGACTTTGACATTATACCTGATGCCCAATGGATGGAGATGGCTGAAGGATGCACTGACAGAGAAGCAGAATGGTGAATGGTGGTGTATACATATGATTGAATATTGTGTGGCTACAGAAAGGAACAAAGTCATGAAGCATGCAACTTTGTGAAAGAACCTTGGGGACATTATATGATGCAAAATAAGCCAGAAACAAAAGGACAAATATCATATGTTCTCTTTTACAAAATACTAATAGGAAAATTGGGACCTAGATTGTAAGCTCTTAAAGCAGTCACGTTTAGTCTACAGCTGTAATTGTTATTTCTAGATTTTGAGAGGCTGTGCTATATATATAGCCTGGTATTCCCCTGGAACTCTGGGTACCTGTGTGACATCTAAGACTCAGAGTAGGAGTTCTGCAGTTTTGAAGGTCAGCAGTGCACATACAACTGTTAAAGAAACTGAAAAAGAGATCAGGCTTCAATTAGAGTTAAGAACAAAGCCAATAAGGTTGAGATTAAGGTAAATCAGAATACAGGGGTAAGGAAGACATGTCTGTATTTTAGAACTTCACCTAATCTAGGAGACCGAAGGTTTATTTTGTTTAAAACCTGCATTTTTTGTAGAACAGAAACTAACTCTACCTGTCTGGATAGATGATTTAAACAACCCAAACACAGAGAGCCCAGAATGGAAATGAGGGCCTGTAATTCTGTATAGCTTAATGTAATGCCCGGATACATCCCAGGGTATGCTGAGTAGATAATTTCAAAGTATTGGAAAAGTCCCTTGAGGGATGGGAGAAAAAATATGGAGCTATTAAACTTTACCACTGGTGAAACCCCTGATACTGTCTCAAACATTAGGGACTCCCAACACAATAGGCCAAGCCCCTGATCTTTTTTTTCCCCATTCCTCCTTCTCATTGACCACTAGTACTTCAATCTACTCAATTTATTTTAGCCTTTGTTCCCCCTATTACTTGTTTGTTTCTTATCCATATTTTTTACTTATCTGTCCACACCCTAGATAAAAGCAGCATCAGACACAAGGTTCTCACAATCACACAGTCACACTGTTCAAGCTATACCATTATACAATAATCTTCAAGAAACATGGCTACTGGAACACAGTTCTACAGTTCAGGTACTTCCCTCTAGCCACTCTAATACACCATAAACTAAAAAGGGGATATCTATACAATGCATAAGAATAACCTCCAGGATAACTTCTCAACTCTCTTTGAAATTTCTCAGCCACTGACACTTTATTTTGTCTCATTCTCTATTTCCTACATTGGTCAAGAAGATTTTCTCAATCCCTTGATGCCAAGTCCCAGCTCAGCCCAGGATTTCTGTCCCACACTGCCAGGGAGGTTTATACCCCTGGTAGTCATGTCCCAAGTAGACAGGGAGAGGGCAATGAGTTTGTTTGCCATGTCGGCCGAGAGAGAGAGAGAGAGAGAGAGGCCACATTGGAGCAACAAAACAGGTTCTCTGGGGGTGATTCTTTTTTTTTTTTTTATTAATTTTTAAATTTTTAAAAAATATAACAAACTCAAACATTCTTAACATATGATCATTCCATTCTACATATATAATCAGTAATTCACAATATTATCACATAGTTGCACACTCATCATGATCATTTCTTAGAACATCTGCATCAATTCAGAAAAAGAAATAAAAAGACAACAGAAAAAAATTCATATACCATACCCCTTATCCCTTCCTTTCATTGATCACTATCATTTCAACCTACTATATTTATTTTAACATTTGTTTCCCCTATTATTTATTTTTATTCCATATGTTTTACTCATCTGTAAATGATAAAAGGAGCATCAGACACAAGGTTTTCACAATCACACAGTCACATTGTGAAAGCTATATCATTATATAATCATCATCAAGAAACATGGCCACTGGAACACAGCTCTTCATTTTCAGGCAGTTCCCTCCAGCCTCTCCATTACATCTTGAATAACAAGGTGGTATCTATTTAATGGGTAAGAATAACCTCCAGGACAACGTCTCAACTCTGTCTGGACTTTCCCAGCCACTGACACTTTATTTTGTCTCATTTCACTCTTTCCTCTTTTGGTCGAGAAGGTTTTCTCAATTCCCTGATGCTGAGTCTCAGCTCATTCTAGGATCTCTGTCCCACGTTGCCAGGAAGGTCCACACCCCTGGGAGTCATGTCCCACAGAGAGGGGGAGGATGGTGAGTTTGCTTGTTGTGTTGGCTGAGAGAGAGGCCACATCTGAGCAACAAAAGAGGTTCTCTTGGGGGTGACTCTTAGGCCTAATTTTAAGTAGGCTTGACCTATCCTTTGTGGGGTTAAGTTTCATATGAACAAACCCCAAGATTGGGGGCTCAGCCTATTGCTTTGGCTGTCTGGGGGTGATTCTTAAGTCTAACTGTAAGTAGGCTTAGCCTGTCTTTTGTACGGATAAGTTTCATAGGGGCAAACGCCAAGATTGAGGGATCAGCCTATTGATTTGGTTGTTCCCGGTGCTTGCAAGAATATCAGGAATTCTCCAAATAGGGAATTTGGATTTTTCCCCCTTACCCCCCATCACCCCCAAGGTGACTCTGCAAATACTTCTTTATTCACTGTTCAAATTACTCTGGGATTTATCAGGGCATCATTCTAACCTGGACAAACCAACAAAATCTCATGCCCTTTTCAAGTTTCTATGTACTTATAGTATTCAACTAAACTGACCATATAAGTTAAATCAGGAAATATTCTGGTCAAAAATAAATGTTGCATCAAATAAACATTTCTCTCTTCAGTCTCACACAGAAGTTGAAGTTTTAAAATATGGATGACCATCTATTTCCAACTCCCTGCAATACTGACAGTCCTTTGCTCTTTCTCATGCAAAAGCATTTTTTAATTTGTAAATTTAATCACCATCATTGTACACTCTAGGCATCCCTAAACAATACCATCTCAGTCTTTATCATCTATCCTTCTTTCTGGTTTCATACATGCCCCCAGCCCTTCCCTCTCCATCATTCTCACATTCAGCTCCTTTCAGTGTACTTACATTATTGTGCTACAATCAAGTAATATTGTCAAGCCCCTGATATCGAGACTTGCTCTTGTGAAGCTTATTTATGTACTGCAGAAGCTCAGCCTATCTATAGTTATGCCTAAGAGTTACTTCCAGAGGACCTCTTTTGTTGCTCAGATGTTGCTTCTCTCTCTCTTAAGCCCAACTCTGCAAGGAAAATCATTACCCTCCCTCTATGACATCCAGGGGTGAAAGTCTCCCTGGTAACATGGGATATGGCTCCCACGCATGGGCCCGGCCCTGGCAATGTGGATTTGATGATGCCTTCCTGACCAAAAGGAGTAAAAGACTTACAACAAATAGTTATCAGTAGCTGAGAGAGTTCAAATATAGTTGAGAGGCTACTCTGGGGCAACTCTTATGCAAGCTGCAGGTAGATATGCTACTTATCATGGTTTGCCAAACCCCGATGCCTTCCTGACCAAAAGGAGGAAAAGACTTACAACAAATAGTTATCAGTAGCTGAGAGAGTTCAAATATAGTTGAAAGGCTACTCTGGGGCAACTTTTAAACAAGCTGCAGGTAGATATGCTACTTATCATGGTTTGCTAAACCCCAACCAAAATCATTCTTGCCAATCCTAAAGAATACCTAGGGCTTTATCTGAGATTCTACAAAGGTTCCATGGCACTATGATTACTTTCCAGAAACCTACAAACTCCAGATGGGTTCCTAAGCCAGAAAAGTCCTGAATCCCAGAGGAGCCAGTCTCTCCAAGGACATCAACTAGTTCCAGTCTCCTAACCCATTTTATCAACAGCCCTTTCCAAAATGAATAAGTAAGAATGGGCATAGTTCAAATACCACTAAAGATTGGGAGAAAGATCAAAGGAAAAAGTAGAGTTACAACAGAGAAGATAGGATCTAACAAATGAGTGTGACTGCTGAATCATTATATTGACATTTATTTTAGTCTCCAGTGTCCTTTAGCAGCTGGAAGGAAAAACTTAAAATTGTGGAATTTTAGGTTTGTAACCTATACCAAACTCTGAAATCGGTTCTACAACTAATTGTTGCAGTGTGTTTTGAAATTTTATTTTTTTGTATATGTTATTCTTTATTGTATTGTATACAATAAAGAAATCAGTTGTGATGATGAATGCACAGCTATATAATGATACTGTACCATGTATTGCAAAAATTGGATGATTATATGGCATGTGAACAAAATTAAAAAAAAAATTCTCAACGTGCCAGTTTGAAATTGTTGCATACCCAGAAAAGCCATGTTCTTCTACTCTCATTCAATATTGCTGGGTGGGATCTTTGGGATTAAGTTGCTTTCACTGAGATGTGTCTCTACACATTCAAGGAAGGGTCAGCTACTAGAGCCCTCTAAGAGGGAACCATTTTGGAGAAAGCTACAGAGCCCACAGAGGTCACAGAGCCCACACAGCCAGAGAGAACTTTGGAGATGAAAGAAAACACCCCTGAGGAATGCAATGAAGAAGCCAGGAGAGAAAGCTAGCAGACACCAGCCACGTGCCTTCCCAGCTGCCAGAGATAATCTGGATGGCATCAGCCTTTCTTGAGTGAAGTAACCTCTTGATGCTTAAATTTGGATATTTTTATGGCCTTAGAACTGTAAACTTGTAACTTAATAAATTCCCTTTTTAAAAACCATTCTGTTTCTGGTATGGTGCATTCTGGCAGCTTTAGCAGACTAATACACTCAGACACTAGGGAAAAAATAGGAAATCCAAAATGGCATCATCAATATGCAACCCAAATTATTTAACAAACGACCTCCTGAAAGTGAGGCAAGAAATCTGCTTTAATGAGCCATTATCCTTTGTCATGACATTCTGGCCTTTTTCATTAAAATTGACAGAAGGAATCTATCTCTGGCAAAAAGAGTTAAATTGCTGCATCTCACTAGGAATGGATTATGGACTTCCAGTCTATAAGTAAGCTTAGCTTTCTTTTGTTTTCTTTCTTTTCCTTCCCTCCCTTTCTTTCTTTCTCTTTTTTAATCTTATCTCTACTTCTCTGTGAGCTGTCCTATAGAATAAGGTGAAGATAAACAGGGTTTTGCCTGCCTCTCTCCTGTGCCAAATGAGCTTAATTTAATCTTCTCTCCAGATGCTATGGATTGGGGAACATTGCTTATTCCAATGATTCACTGGTGTCTTATTGTTCATAATTATCTTTAATGTTAGAATTTGACAACAGGATGGTCTTCTATTAATATATCTTTTCTATGCCAAAAAATCTGATAGGAGACCTCTTAATCAAAGATAATTCTCTCTACCATGTATACCTGTAGTATACTTTCATGCACACACTCACATCCACACACATATATATTAGCTGATAGAAGTGTTTCTTTACTGGGGAAATAAATACAAACCTTTAAGATGGTAAAAGATGTTATTTTCTTTCCTGGAAGTGTTAGTATTCTATGACACAGTAATTCAGTTTTTCTGGGAACTGAGCACTATAATTTGAGCATCCTGAGGCAAGGGTCTTAGGGCAACAATTTTCTTCTAAGAAGTTGGTATCTTTCATAAACAGCTTTAAGAATTACCATCACAATAACCTGTCATAAGGAATGTGGGCTCTTATAACCTGTCATAAATCATTTATCCACGTGGGGATAAATGACTATTAAGTGACTGAGGCAGTCACAACACTACGTTTGCTTTAATTTGAAAAATTTGTACAGCTATATTTTACCGCCAACAATGAAAGAAGAGAAATGCTCAGGCATGCCTTTGTGACCATGTGTACCCGGACAATAGGGTGAAATAAATTATAAAGACTCCTGGTGCATGGCCCTCTCCAGCAGTCAGGGGAGTGAAGGCCCATTCCTGCTAATGGGTAGCTGGGGTTCTATGGGCTCAATTGTGGGCTCTTCGACTTATGGTGGATGCTCCCTTGTAGACATAAGAGACAGGACTCACTCTCTGGAATCTGGAATGCTTCTCCATTAGCTAGGTGACAAGTACTTACTTAGAAAAACGCACCCTGAGGAAGTGGAAATAATCGGGCCAAAACCTGGCCATGTGCTGAGAGATAGTGACCACGTATTTAAGTGACTTGGCACATGGGACTTAAAGATGAACTACTTTCTGTCAATATTCTAAGGCTTTGGAAGGGATAGTGGTTTAGCAGGGCTAAGAAGGTACCAAAGGGGAAGCTGCATCATCACCCTCCTAAGTTTTCCCTAGGAAGAAGAAAAGGGGGACTTCATAAAGAAGGCAATTTGGCTGAGTTTTTTCTCTGATGAGCTCATGTAATCAAGAAATCAGGATTTAAGGGATGATTTCGATTGCAGAATCATTATATAGATATTCCTCCTTGTTTTCTGGTACATTGGAGTAGGCAGAGGGAAGTACATAAACTCTCTAAATTGTAAGCCAGTTGCCTTAATCTCTGATAATGATTGTACAGCCCTTATCTTCTGCCCTTGTGATTGTAAAAACCTTGTCACTAACCTTCATTTGTACCCAGTTATCCAGTTTTTCAACTTTACAGTCTTGTAATCACTAGATATAGTCCCTAATGTTTATTAGTGAAGCATCTTGGGTCAGCCCAGAACTAACCCACCTAAAGTCCAAAGTTATCTTGATAACCGAGACTGGATCTAACCAAATAGGCGTGCCTTGACATGTGCAGTAGCTTAGACTTAAACCTACAAGTCACCTAGACCTCATTCAGCCATTTTCTTACATATGTTCTGTGGCTAAGCATGTAACCAAACTGTGCATGCTCAGTATGAGATCACTTCTAACCCTATCATCTCAAGTCATTGTGCTCATTATTCTAAAACCTGCCCCTCTTTTTCCCTAATAAAATTATCAGAACTACTGCAGTTCAGGTAGATAGATTTAGGCCAATAGGCCATCTACTGTCCTACTATGCACCTGGTAATAAACTCTTTCTCTCTCTGAAACCTTAGGGTCTCAGGAATTGGTTATTGAGTGTGTTGGGCAGAAGAATCCATGGCCTTTGTCCAATAACACTCAGCCTGCAAAAGGGAGTGTATAAAAGGAATTATGTATGAATTAAAGAAGGTAACAGGGTTCTTTAAGAACGGGGAGTGAAGGGAAGAAAAGAAAAGGAAGGGAGGGAGGGAGGAAAGAAGACCAAAGACCCAATCTTGGCAGGGAGCTAGAAGTGAGAAGAAAGCCACATCAGGATGCTTTTATCATGACCCCATATGTCCTCTGAGGAGAGTTACCTGGGGCCCTTCCTCCCCCACCCCCTCATATCATGACTGCCCTCTAGGGGAGGTGGGGTAGCTGCATCAACCATATTGCACAGAAACAAAAACATGGGAATGGTACATTTCATGAAGGCTTAAGCTTACTAAAAGCATACAGCAAGAAAGCAGGTAACAAATACCAAATTCAGGATCATGTTTACTTCAGGGGAAGGAGCGAGACAAATGGGATCATGGGAAATTAAAATGATTCAACTGCATTCATAATGCTTTGTTTATTATAAAAATTATGAAACAAGTGTGACAAATTAACCACTTTGGCAAAGCTGGGTAGTGTTCTTTCCCTGTTTGGGGATGCTTGCAGAGCACATAATACAAAATTAACGCATTTACATTATGACTAAATAGATACTATCGACTGCACAGCTAAGGGACATATTGTGACAGTATTTTCTTTCTCAAATAGCCTTTCATATATCAAATGAGTCTGCCAGAAATACTTTTCATGGCCCCTATCTGAGGCCTGGGTCATGTGGATAGGCTGCATATAGCCTTGTCAACTTGGGCAGCACTTTCCCTTCATAAGACTACCTCACAAGAATCCTTCGCCAGTGTGGCCAAGGGTACTTTTAAGTATCTGTAACGCACTTTCTCTGTGAAAATGGAGAGTGCACTCTGTAAAGTAGCAATCTAAATGAGAGGTATTGCTGTTATATGAAAGTTGTTATGTCTGAATTATTAATACAGAACTCTAGATTGGAGAATGGATGAAACTGGATTAGCCGATTAGAAAACTTGCCCATAAAACTCTTCCAGAACACAGATTAAGAAACTAAAAAGATGAATACTATAAGTGTGAATGGTCAGATTATACTCCCAGAAAAGGTGAACATGTCACTTTTAATGATTATTATGACAACGATAACCACTTCTATAAATAGAAAATACTCTTAGAAAGGCTGACAAAATAAAATCAAACTACTCAGTATGCTGTTTTCCAGAAATAAAGATAAGACTAAACATTATATTAAAGAATAAAGATATACCAAAAAAAGATATGAAGAGAAATCAAGCAACTGGGAATATTAACATCAGGTCAGGTAGAATTTCAGGTAAAAAGTAACAAAATGGACAAGCACTAACACTTTCTCTTGATAAGTCACGATTTTCTAGAATAACACGAAAATATAGACTTAAGGTGTTTACAGAATCTTAATATGCAGGGCCAAACTCTGGCAATGTAGAAAATGATTCGGACCAAAAGATCAAAGACGTAAGCACACTTTCCTCCAATATGAAATAGTGTGGTAAACAGCACCAACCAATGTACAGAAAAGTGAGAAAATTGATATCTCCACTGCCAAGAGGAAAAAAAGTTAATGAACGATTTCAGGTCATGAAGAGGGAAGAGAACACTAAGTAGGGATCCTGTTTAAAGGTGAAGCTGTGACAAGCCTAGAGCTGATTTCTGCATGTGGGAAGGTTGAACCTGCACTGCCAGACCTTCATTTCTTTTTTCACCATTTTTACAAAGTGAGGAAGAATTTTTAGGCAGTGAAGTGAAAATCGTAACTGGCTAGAGGGCCATGACAGTTTACATTTCTCTGTATACCCACCACTCAGATCAAAAGACAGAACAATTTGCTCTCTGTGGAAAGCTTCCTCTGGCCCCTCCCAGACTCACCTCCATTCTCACACCTGTTTCTACAGGTGAGGTGTGCCTATTTTTTTTTTTTTTTTTTTGCATGGGCAGGCAACGGGAATCGAACCAGGTCTCCAGCATGGCAGGCAAGAATTCTGCCTGCTGAGCCACTGTGGCTCACCCTTGTGTGCCTGCTCTTGAACTCCACAGATACTGAATCCTGCAGTATCTTGCTTTGGTGCCTGGCTTCTTGCATCATGGGTTTTAGATTCTACCATGTTGTATGTCTTGGTAATTCATTCTTTTTTATTGCTGGGTCATATTCCATTGTAGGAAAATACCACAATGTATTTACAAATTATCTTGTTAAAAGGCTTTCAGGGACTTCCGGAGAAGATGGCGGCTTAGTAACACGCGCGGATCTTAGTTTCTCCTCCAGTACAGCTACTAGGGGAGTAGAAACGATACAGAACAGCTCCCAAAGCCACGACAGAGATAAAAAAAAGGCAGCGTACCCCATCCTGGAACGGCTGGCTGGGTGAGAGAACCCGCTCTGGTGAGATCGCCGAGGGGCGCGGGCTTCACCAGGCGGGGCGGCAAGCGGCCGGAGTCACTCCCTTCCCCCTTTCCAGGCCGGCTGGGAGAATTGGACAGGCGGTCCCCTCAAACCGCGGCGGCTGGCGCCCACACCACGCGCGGCCCCCCGGTCCAACTGAGAGAATTGGATTGGAAATCCCCAGGCAGCGGAGAACGGTGACGGGGGGGGCCCCTCCCAAACCCGTGACTCCCCAGGAAAGTGCACTCTCCTGGGCGGGCCGCTGCGGCTGGCGCCCTCCCGCCACACTTGGCGCCCCGGGCCGACTAGGAAATTCGAACGGGCGCTTTTCCGGGCTGCGGCGGCCAGCGACCCTCCCCACGTTCGGACCCTGGGCCGGCTGGCACTCTCCCAAGCCGCTTCGGCTAGCAAACCTCCCGGACAGTGAGAGTTTTCCAAAGTTAAAGGACCCACAGCACCTTTTACTGGTGGGACCCGCAGACAAACGTGTGCCATGAGTGCCACCTACTGGGCAGAATAAGAAAAACAGAAGCCAGAGATTTCACAGAAAAATCTTACAACCTTGTTGGGTCCGACACCCAGGGAAATCTGACTAAATGCCCAGACGCCAGCAGCAGAAGATAACTGTCCACGCTCAGAAGATTGAGAATATGGCCCAGTCAAAGGAACAAACCAATAGTTCAAATGAGATACAAGAGCTGAGACAACTAATGTTGAATATACGAACAGAAATGGAAAACCTCTTCAAAAATGAAATCGATAAATTGAGGGAGGACATGAAGAGGACATGGGCTGAACATAAAGAAGAAATAGAAAAACTGAAAAAACAAATCGCAGAACTTATGGAAGTGAAGGATAAAGTAGAAAAGATGGAAAAAACAATGGATACATACAATGATAAATTTAAAGAGACAGAAGATAGAATTAGTGATTTGGAGGATGGAACATCTGAATTCCAAAAACAAACAGAAACTATCGGGAAAAGAATGGAAAAATTTGATCAGGGTATCAGGGAACTCAAGGACAATATGAACCGCACAAATATACGTGTTGTGGGTGTCCCAGAAGGAGAACAAAAGGGAAAAGGAGGAGAAAAACTAATGGAAGAAATTATCACTGAAAATTTCCCAACTCTTATGAAAGACCTAAAATTACAGATCCAAGAAGTGCAGCGCACCCCAAAGAGATTAGACCCAAATAGGCGTTCTCCAAGACACTTACTAGTTAGAATGTCAGAGGTCAAAGAGAAAGAGAGGATCTTGAAAGCAGCAAGAGAAAAACAATCCATCACATACAAGGGAAACCCAATAAGACTATGTGTAGATTTCTCAGCAGAAACCATGGAAGCTATAAGACACTGGGATGATATATTTAAATTACTAAAAGAGAAAAACTGTCAACCAAGACTCCTATATCCAGCAAAATTATCCTTCAAAAATGAGGGAGAAATTAAAACATTCTCAGACAAAAAGTCACTGAGAGAATTTGTGACCAAGAGACCAGCTCTGCAAGAAATACTAAAGGGGGCACTAGAGTCAGATACAAAAAGACAGAAGAGAGAGGTATGGAGTAAAGTGTAGAAAGAAGGAAAATCAGATATGATATATATAATACAAAAGGCAAAATGTTAGAGGAGAATATTATCCAAACAGTAATAACACTAAATGTCAATGGACTGAATTCCCCAATCAAAAGACATAGATTGGCAGAATGGATTAAAAAACAGGATCCTTCTATATGCTGTCTACAGGAAACACATCTTAGACCCAAAGATAAACATAGGTTGAAAGTGAAAGGTTGGGAAAAGATATTTCATGCAAATAACAACCAGAAAAGAGCAGGAGTGGCTACACTAATATCCAACATATTAGACTTCAAATGTAAAGCAGTTAAAAGAGACAAAGAAGGACACTATATACTAATAAAAGGAACAATTAAACAAGAAGACATAACAATCATAAATATTTACACACCGAACCAGAATGCCCCAAAATACGTGAGGAATACACTGCAAACACTGAAAAGGGAAATAGACTCATATACCATAATAGTTGGAGACTTCAATTCACCACTCTCATCAATGGACAGAACATCTAGACAGAGGATCAATAAAGAAATAGAGAATCTGAATATTACTATAAATGAGCTAGACTTAACAGACATTTATAGGACATTACATCCCACAACAGCAGGATACACCTTTTTCTCAAGTGCTCATGGATCATTCTCAAAGATAGACCATATGCTGGGTCACAAAGAAAGTCTTAACAAATTTAAAAAGATTGAAATCATACACAACACTTTCTTGGATCATAAAGGAATGAAGCTGGAAATCAATAATAGGCGGAGTGCCAGAAAATTCACAAATACGTGGAGGCTCAACAACACACTCCTAAACAACGAGTGGGTCAAGAAAGAAATTGCTAGAGAAATTAGCAAATACCTCGAGGTGAATGAAAATGAAAACACAACATATCAAAACTTATGGGACGCAGCAAAGGCAGTGCTAAGAGGGAAATTTATTGCCCTAAATGCCTATATCAGAAAAGAAGAAAAGGCAAAAATGCAGGAATTAACTGTCCACTTGGAAGAACTGGAGAAAGAACAGCAAACTAATCCCAAAGCAAGCAAAAGGAAAGAAATCACAAAGATCAGAGCAGAAATAAATGAAATTGAAAACATGAAAACAATAGAGAAAATCAATAAGGCCAGAAGTTGGTTCTATGAGAAAATCAATAAGATTGATGGGCCCTTAGCAAGATTGACAAAAAGAAGAGAGAGGATGCAAATAAATAAGATCAGAAATGGAAGAGGAGACATAACTACTGACCTCACAGAAATAAAGGAGGTAATAACAGGATACTATGAACAACTTTACACTAATAAATACAACAATTCAGAAAAATGGACGGGTTCCTGGAAAGACATGAACAACCAACTTTGACTCAAGAAGACATAGATGACCGCAACAAACCAATCACAAGTAAAGAAATTGAATTAGTCATTCAAAAGCTTTCTAAAAAGAAAAGTCCAGGACCAGACGGCTTCACATCTGAATTCTATCAAACATTCCAGAAAGAATTAGTACCAACTCTTCTCAAACTCTTCAAAAAAATTGAAGCGGAGGGAAAACTACCTAATTCATTCTATGAAGCCAACATCACCCTCATACCAAAACCAGGCAAAGATATTACAAAAAAAGAAAACTACAGGCCAATCTCTCTAATGAATATAGATGCAAAAATCCTCAATAAAATTCTAGCAAATCGTATCCAACAACACATTAAAAGAATTATACATCATGACCAAGTAGGATTCATCCCAGGTATGCAAGGATGGTTCAACATAAGAAAATCAATTAATGTAATACACCATATCAACAAATCAAAGCAGAAAAATCACATAATCATCTCAATGGATGCAGAGAAGGCATTTGACAAGATTCAACATCCTTTCCTGTTGAAAACACTTCAAAGGATAGGAATACAAGGGAACTTCCTTAAAATGATAGAGGGAATATATGAAAAACCCACAGCTAATATCATCCTCAATGGGGAAAAATTGAAAACTTTCCCCCTAAGATCAGGAACAAGACAAGGATGTCCACTATCACCACTATTAGTCAACATTGTGTTGGAGGTTCTAGCCAGAGCAATTAGACAAGAAAAAGAAATACAAGGCATCAAAATTGGAAAGGAAGAAGTAAAACTATCACTGTTTGCAGATGATATGATACTATACGTCGAAAACCCGGAAAAATCCACAACAAAATTACTAGAGCTAATAAATGAGTACAGCAAAGTAGCAGGTTACAAGATCAACATTCAAAAATCTGTAGCATTTCTATACACTAGTAATGAACAAGCGGAGGGGGAAATCAAGAAACGAATCCCATTTACAATTGCAACTAAAAGAATAAAATACCTAGGAAAAATTTAACTAAAGAGACAAAAAACCTATATAAAGAAAACTACAAAAAACTGTTAAAAGAAATCACAGAAGACCTAAATAGATGGAAGGGCATACCATGTTCATGGATTGGAAGACTAAATATAGTTAAGATGTCAATCCTACCTAAATTGATTTACAGATTCAATGCAATACCAATCAAAATCCCAACAGCTTATTTTTCAGAAATAGAAAAACCAATAAGCAAATTTATCTGGAAGGGCAGGGTGCCCCAAATTGCTAAAAACATCTTGAGGAAAAAAAACGAAGCTGGAGGTCTTGCACTGACTGACTTTAAGGCATATTATGAAGCCACAGTGGTCAAAACAGCATGGTATTGGCATAAAGATAGATATATCGACCAATGGAATCAAATAGAGTGCTCAGATATAGACCCTCTCATCTACGGACATTTGATATTTGATAAGGCAGTCAAGCCAACTCACCAGTCTCTTCAATAAATGGTGCCTAGAGAACTGGATATCCATATGCAAAAGAATGAAAGAAGACCCATCTCTCACACCCTACACAAAAGTTAACTCAAAATGGATCAAAGATCTAAACATTAGGTCTAAGACCATAAAACAGTTAGAGGAAAATGTAGGGAGATATCTTATGAATCTTACAATTGGAGGCAGTTTTATGGACCTTAAACCTAAAGCAAGAGCACTGAAGAAGGAAAGAAATAAATGGGAACTCCTCAAAATTAAACACTTTTGTGCATCAAAGAACTTCATCAAGAAAGTAGAAAGACAGCCTACACAATGGGAATCAATATTTGGAAACGACATATCAGATAAAGGTCTAGTATCCAGAATTTATAATGAGATTGTTCAACTCAACAACAAAAAGACAGCCAAACCAATTACAAAATGGGAAAAACACTTGAATAGACACCTCTCAGAGGAGGAAATACAAATGGCCAAAAGGCACATGAAGAGATGCTCAATGTCCCTGGCCATTAGAGAAATGCAAATCAAAACCACAATGAGATATCATCTCACACCCACCAGAATGGCCATTATCAACAAAACAGAAAATGACAAGTGCTGGAGAGGATGCGGAGAAAGAGGCACACTTATCCACTGTTGGTGGGAATGTCAAATGGTGCAACCACTGTGGAAGGCAGTTTGGCGGTTCCTCAAAAAGCTGAATATAGAATTGCCATACGACCCAGCAATACCATTGCTGGGAATCTACTCAAAGGAATTAAGGGCAAAACTCAAACGGACATTTGCACACCAATGTTTATAGCAGTGTTATTTACAATTGCAAAGAGATGGAAACAGCCAAAATGTCCATCAACAGACGAGTGGCTAAACAAACTGTGGTATATACATACGATGGAATATTATGCAGCTTTAAGGCAGGATAAACTTATGAAGCATGTAATAACATGGATGGACCTAGAGAACATTAGGCTGAGTGAGTATAGCCAAAAACTAAAAGACAAATACTGTATGGTCCCACTGATGTGAATCGACACTCAAGAATAAACTTGGAATATGTCATTGGTAACAGAGTTCAGCAGGAGTTAGAAACAGGGTAAGATAATGGGTAATTGGAGCTGATGGGATACAGACTGTGCAATAGGACTAGATACAAAAACTCAAAAATGGACAGAACAATAATACCTAATTGTAAAGTAATCATGTCAAAACACTGAATGAAGCTGCATCCAAGCTATAGGTTTTTGTTTTGTTTTGTTCTTACTATTATTACTTTTATTTTTTTTCTCTATATTAACATTCTATATCTTTTTCGGTTATATTGCTAGTTCTTCTAAACCGATGCAAATGTACTAAGAAACAATGATCATGCATCTATGTGATGATGTTAAGAATTACTGATTGCATATGTAGAATGGTATGATTTCTAAAAAAAAATGGACAGCACAATACTACCTAATTGTAATGTAATTATGTTAAAACACTGAATGAAGCTGCATCTGAGCTATAGTTTTTTGTTTTTTTTCTTATATATTTTTGTATTTTTTATTTTTATTTTTATTTTTTCTCTATATTATCATTTTATTTCTTTTTCTGTTGTCTTGCTATTTCTTTTTCTAAATCGATGCATATGTACTAAGAAATGATGATCATACATCTATGTGATGATATTAAGAATTACTGATTGCATATGTAGAATGGAATGATTTCTAAATGTTGTGTTAGTTAATTTTTTTTAATTAATTAAAAAAAAAAAAAAAGGCTTTCAGGTCTTCCCCAGCTTGAGGCTATTATGAATAAAGCTTCTATGAATACCCTGTCAATGTCTTTTGGTCAACAGTGTGCTCATTTCTTTTCGGTATGTTCTAGTTTTCCTTCCTGTTGGAATGCAAGACAGAAGAAATGGAACGGCTTTTAAAAGGGGCTTTTATGTTGCTAGTTTACAGTCAAAGGCCATGAAAATGTCCCAATTAAAGCAAGTCTATAAAAATGTCCAAATTAAAGCATCATCAAGAGGTTAACTTCACTCAAGAAAGGCCAATGAAGTTCAGGATTTCTTTCTCACCTAGAAAGGCATGTGGCAAGCAAGGCGACATCTGCTAGCTTTTTCTCCCAGTTTGTTTCATGAAGCTCCCTCAGGGATGTATTACTTCTTCATCTCCAAAGGGCTCTGGCTGTGTGGGCTCTCTGATTCTCATGGCTCTCCTGTCATTCTCAGGCTTTTTCCAAAATGCTCCCTCTTCTAAAGGATTCTAGCAAACCAATCAAGACCTACCTGAAATGCGTCGTGTAACACCTATGTGGAGATAATCTCATCAGGTTTCTGACCTATAGTGCTGAGCAGGAATTAAAAGAAATGTTGCTTCCATAAGACTGTATGAGGATTAAAACATGACTTTCCTAGGGTGCATAAAACTTTCAATCCCACTTCTAGGGTATATGCTTAAAAGTGGGATTTCTGGGTCACAGAGGAATTTTTAAACTCTACTAGGAACTGTACAATGGTTTTCTGAAGGTGGTACCATTAAAATGTATTTATTCCTAATATTATAATATTAAAATATGGAAATTAAAACATCATGGAATGACAAGAATTTCTTCTTTCCTTCTCTCAAAATATAAATGAGGTCTTAGGTTTTAGGTGCCAAGGGTAAGTAGAAAAAACAAGCAGCTAGAACAAGATCACAAATCTCCTAGGATTAATGTTCGTAGTGGGAGAAGTGGCTGTGAAACAAGGGAAAAAAGAAAAGCAATATAATATTTCAGATATTGCTAAGTCTTACAAAAATGAAGCAGATTTTTGGCACAAAATAATTGCTAAGGGTGTAGAAACAGAGGCAGTTTTAAATGTGTAATGAAGACTTTCGTTGGAGGAAATTTTGCCTTGCCTTTATTCTTTCCTCCTGTAGGCAAACTGCCCCCTTGTGCCTTGGAGAAATAGCGCTAAGGGTTTATAACACTGAGAACCCCAAGACTCCAGGCAATTTTCTTAGCTCTCTCTCTGAGGGAGAGGAAAGGATGTGAAGGTGCCTGTTTGGGGTTGTACACTGATCCATGAACTGCTGATTGTGGTCAGAGTGCCAAACCCACTGATTGCCCAGGTCCGGTCACATGCCTCCTGGAGTGAAATGGGACTGACAGCATGGGTTATAACTTTTTTTTTTTTAACCTTTTTATTGAATACTATAACATATATACAAAGCAAAGAAATTAAAAAAAAAAAAGGCAATAGTTTTCAAGGCATTCTTCAAAAAATAGTTACAGGACAGATCCCAGACTTTGTCATGAACTACCATACGATCCTCTCATGTTTCTCCTTCTAGCTGCTCCAGAATATAGGAGGCTGGAAGGCTAAAATATTTTTTTATCATCACAATCGACTTTTTTCTTCTGTGAAAAATAACATACATACAAAAAAGCAATAAATTTCAAAGCATAGCACAACAATTAATTGCAGAACATATTTCAGCGTTTGACATGGGTTAGAATACCACAATTTTAGGTTTTTACTTCTAGCTGCTCTAAAATACTGGAGACTAAAAGATATCAGTGATTCAGCATTCATATTCATTTGTTAGGTCATAACTCTTTCTAGCAGGAGTTGGAAGGGCTCCAAAAGGAAGGGGACCTCAGATGATTAGAAGAAAGTGGGCTAGGCAGATACGGTCAAGCCAACATGAACAGAAAAACTGGCCATCTGTAGGGGAAATAAAATCAAGAGGTGGCAAACAAAATCAGGATACAGGCAGTGTCTGGTACAAAAACAGATGAATACATAGGGAGATGGAGGTAGAATTAGTTGGATAGGGTGGGTGGCAGCTCATGATTTTACCGTATCTGCAGCTGGGGGAGAAATACGTCATGGTCACGAGTTCAGCAGAAAGCAGATAACAAATCTCATGGACCTCTCAATCTCACTCTCTCCATGGGCTCCCCCAGTCCCCAGTCCCCAAACCCACACTAGAAGAAAAGGGGGGAACATGGTTACTTTGCCTCATCGGTAAATCCCCTACAAACAGAACAGGACGTAACATGGAGTTGCTTCACCAATAAATATTTGTAGAATAATAAATAAACAAGGAGATTTTGTTGTATAAATTTTGTTGAAGCAACGTATTCATAAGGTGAAGATCTGAGCAGCCATGCTCTATCTATTACCATGAGATCTTTTCACTAAGAAAGCTTTCCCCTCTCTCTCCATCTAAACTAATATTAGTTTCTAAACTAAAATAAACCTTCTCCTCACTCTTCCGCACCAGGAGTAGTTAAGGTATCTGATATCCCAAATTTGGAAAAGTTTATAAATCAGTAATAATCTGTTTAGCATAAAATTCCTTGTCTCGACCGAGAGTGGATCATAACAAGAATCAAAACTTAAAAACGGGTCAAATGCATGAATCAGATTTGTACAAACATGACTCTAAACCCTTCTTTACAATCTGTAAGGCACATAATCTTCAGCTGGACTCAATTATATGTGAATCTTTAAATAACTGCTTAGGACAGAGTTTGGAGAAATCTGCAGAGTAGATGCTTCTGATTCCCTATGTATTCACTGAATATCCCAGGAACCAACATTTTACAGGTTATTATTGCTATTGCTGTTTTGAAAATTGACACAGAATCAATGCAGTGAATCCCACCAAACAATGATTACAGCTAATTCCATGTAAGCTGTTACCACTAACTTTACAGGAAATATTTCAATTACTTTAATTCATTATTTATAATGCTTTTGCTTTGTGAATCTGGAGATGAGAAAATAGTCTTTTGATTTAGGACACAACTCCATTATTCATGAAACACACAGAAGTGGAAAAGGGTGATAAATTCATCTAATTGATCTGGCATCCTTGTTTTAAGGAGAAGTATTGAATATTATTTAACAGGAGCATATAAAAATTAAGTGAGCACAATCAGCACAGATTTGAGTCTTTAGTTCTTCTGTTGCTTGCTCCCATTTTTTCTCATCATTGTAGATTCTGGATTATTCATATCCAGTAAGAAAATGTCATTCAGTAATTTATTAGCCGTTGATGATTTCCTATTAGTGGTGGTGCTGTTTGTTTCTGCTTGGCACTTCTCAACTCATAGTCCTTGTGAAAAGCACAAATGGGGCTTTATATGGGGAAAAGAAAATACCTTGCTTCTCTGGATGGATACAACTTTTCATACATGGAGGAGGTGAAGAATTCAAGCATGGAGGCTCTGCACAGCTCTCGGGAGAGCATCCAGCTCCTGGCAGGACATGTGTACAAAGGGCAATGGCATATTCCAGCTTCCTCTGGGTGGGCCTGTCTCCCTGTCCCGGGGTTTGCTTTCTCTTTTACAAAAAGCCTTCCCACTCTCTTCTTTTCTGTGTCTCCATGAGACAACAAAGACAGCATTCCCTGGGCCTTTGCACCCCCTGCTTGTGGCCTGGCACACAGCGGACACACTCTACATAGTTTTAGACAGAAACCCACCCAGGCCTGGGTGACAGAAGGCTCATGGGAGGGACTGGACTAGAGTCCAGAGGCTGTGCCCTGCCTGGAAACCCTTCCCCCATTCCAAACGGTTCTCTCCCCAGCAACTCCAGCAGACCTTCTACACTCTCCTCAAGCCCATCAGCCCCATGAGCACCGTGCTCACCCTTTCTGTGAGCAAGTGACAGAAAGTCCACTTATAAAAACAATTTACCTGCATCGATCCACTTTCCTTTTATTCCCTTTTTTCAAGTATGTTTATTCCAGTGAAACTGTAGTTCTCAGACTGTTACTGTCTCAGCTTCTCACTTTGATCATAAACTCCTTTAAACCTCTAACCTAGGCTGCAATTACTTTACCACTGTTATTTTGACATTTACTGTGATGTTTATAAAATATACTCAATGCCCTGGAACTGTAGGATCAACAATTCCATCTTGACCAAAAGGGGGAAAAGAAGTGTAACTAATAAAGTATTAGTGGCAGAGAGTTCAGATAGAGTCAAGAAGCTCCTCTGGAGGTTGGGTTTCTCTTACACAAGCTTCAGTTAGACCTTGCTACCTATCATAACCTGCCAAACCCCAAGCAGGACCATTCCAGCCAATCCTAAAGAACACCTAGGGCAATATATAAGATTCCACAAGGGTTCCAGGCACTAGAGTAACTTGCCAGAAACCTACAACCTCCAGATGGGTCCCTGGTCCAGATAAGTCCTAAAACCTAGCCCAGCCTCTCCAGAACATCAGATAGTTTCATCTCCCTACCCCATATTAGTGACAAACGCTTCCAACATGAAAAAGTTAGAATGACCATAGCCCAAACACCCCTAAAGAGAGGGACAGAAAGATCAAAGGTGATAGTGAAGTTATCCAGAGAAGATAGGATTTAACAAATGAGTATGACTGCTGAATCATGAAATTGTTATCTCTTTTAGTCTCCGTTATCTTAGAGCAGCTAGAGGTAAAAACCTAAAATTGAGGAATTGTAACCCATGTCAAACTCTGAAATATGTTCTACAACTAATTGTGGTGCTGTGCTTTGAAATTTAGTGCTTTTTTGTATGTTATTTTTCACAAAAAAAGAAAGAAAAGTCAACTGTGGTGAAACAAAAAAGTATTTAAGCCTTCTAGACTCCTATATTCTGGAGCAGCAAGATGGAAAAATCTGAGAGGCTTGATGGAAGCCATGACAAATTCTGGGATCTGTCCTATAACTACTTCTTGAAGAGTGCTTTGAAAACTATTGCTTTTTTACTTCTTTGCTCTGTATATATGTTATACTATACAATAAAAAAGTCAACAAAAAACAAAAACAGCAACAACAAAAAATATATGTTAAGCACACTATTTATTAAAACTACTTATAACTCCCAATATATATATATAGGGAGTATATATACATATATATACTAAAAACACTGGCAACTGGGGGTTTGGGAGCTTGTAGAACAAATCACCTGGCAAATGGGTTAATCATATATAAATGGCTAGGTTTCTTGTCAACAAAATTTGCAGTACTCATAAAATACATTCAATGACCAGGAACTAATGAAAACTCCCCACAATATGAATATTTCCCAGATAGGCTAACTCTATGAGACATAATATTTTTATTTAATGATATATAAATACAATATACATTCTAATTATTTCTGGATTCTTTATTTTGTAGACTTTGTTTTTCTCCATTGTTGAACACTTGCAAAAGCTACTAGGAAACAAAAGTCATTCCAGTTTTGCTTCCTTGTCTTTCCATCACTCACCCTACAGTGGGGCCATCAACCATAAGGATAACATTAATAATGACATGTAACAGGCTGTCCTGGATGTCTTGTAGGCTCCCAGCATTAACATCAGTCAGCATGCATGACATTCCAGCAGCTGGGATCTCATATGGTGCACATTTTCCAGGATGCAAAGCTGAGGCTCAGAACTGTGAGGAAATATGTCCATAATCAGGTCAGGTAGTGAATGAGGGCTGGGACTGGGATTTATACCCCAACCTCCCTGACTTCCAAAGTTTAAGTTTGCAATGAAATACACATCCCCACAGGAGAGAGTCAGAGAACAGGGGACTTAGAAGAGCCCACTTAAAGCAAGCAAGTCAATAGAAAGAGATTTTTTTTTTTTTTTTTTACTAACGGAAAGAAAGAAAAAAGAAAAAAAAAAGAAATTAACACAACATTTAGAAATCATACCGTTCTACATATGCACTCAGTAATTAACATCATCACATAGATGCATGATCATCGTTTCTTAGTACATTTGCATCGGTTTAGAGGAACTAGCAACACAACAGAAAAAGATATAAAATGTTAATATAGAGAAAAGAAATAAAAGCAGTAATAATAGTAAAAAACAACAACAAAAAAACCCTATAGCTCAGATGCAGCTTCATTCAGTGTTTTAACATGATTACTTTACAATTAGGTATTATTGTGCTGTCCATTTTTGAGTTTTTGTATCTAGTCCTGTTGAACAGTCTGTATCCCTTCCGCTCCAATTACCCATTATCTTACCCTGTTTCTAACTCCTGCTGGACTCTGTTACCAATGACATATTTCAAGTTTATTCTCGAATGTCCGTTCACATCAGTGGGACCATACAGTACTTGTCCTTTAGTTTTTGGCTGGACTCACTCACCATAATATTCTCTAGGTCCATCCATGTTATTATATGCTTCATAAGTTTATCTTGTCTTAAAGCTGCATAATATTCCATCGTATGTATATACCACAGTTTATTCAGCCATTCTTCTGTTGATGGACATTTTGGCTGTTTCCATCTCTTTGCAATTGTAAATAACACTGCTATAAACATTGGTGTGCAAATGTCCGTTTGTGTCTTTGCCCTTAAGTCCTTTGAGTAGATACCTAGCAATGGTATTGCTGGGTCGTATGGCAATTCTATATTCAGCTTTTTGAGGAACCGCCAAACTGCCTTCCACAGTGGTTGCACCATTTGACATTCCCACCAACAGTGGATAAGTGTGCCTCTTTCTCCGCATTCTCTCCAGCACTTGTCATTTTCTGTTTTGTTGATAATGGCCATTCTGGTGGGTGTGAGATGATATCTCATTGTGGTTTTGATTTGCATTTCTCTAATGGCCAGGGACATTGAGCATTTCTTCATGTGCCTCTTGGCCATCCGTATTTCCTCTTCTGGTAGGTGTCTGTTCAAGTCTTTTTCCCATTTTGTAATTGGGTTGGCTGTCTTTTTGTTGTTGAGTTGAACAATCTCTTTATATATTCTGGATACTAGACCTTTATCTGATATGTCATTTCCAAATATTGTCTCCCATTGTGTAGGCTGTCTTTCTACTTTCTTGATAAAGTTCTTTGATGCACAAAAGTGTTTAATTTTGAGGAGCTCCCATTTATTTATTTCTTTCTTCAGTGCTCTTGCTTTAGGTTTAAGGTCCATAAAACCACCTCCAGTTGTAAGATTCATAAGATATCTCCCTACATTTTCCTCTAACTGTTTTATGGTCTTAGACCTAATGTTTAGATCTTTGATCCATTTTGAGTTAACTTTTGTGTAGGGTGTGAGAGATGGGTCTTCTTTCATTCTTTTACATATGGATATCCAGTTCTCTAGGCACCATTTATTGAAGAGACTGTTCTGTCCCAGGTGAGTTGGCTTGACTGCCTTATCAAAGATCAAATGTCCATAGATGAGAGGGTCTATATCTGAGCACTCTATTCGATTCCATTGGTCGATATATCTATCTTTATGCCAATACCATGCTGTTTTGACCACTGTGTAGAAAGAGATTCTTAATGCTGAATGAGCCCACACCTGAGCTCTGGTTCACAGAATGTGTTTCCATAACAACGATCACTAACTTTGCTAGGTGTTTATTGGATATGCTCTATGCTGGGGACTTCTATGTGGGAAGCTTCTCGATACCCTTCACCAGTACCCCAGAATGGGTACTATAGGTATCACCTTAATTTTACAGGAAAACTGAAGAGCATGTCCCAAGCTGGTGAAGGCTGATGCAGAGCCTGAATGCACCCCTGGCATGCTCTGGCTCCTCTACTCTGCTCCACATCTGCTCAGGCTCCAACTCTCTACAAACGATTTTGAAACCATCTCTTCTCACTTTTCTCCAGAGCTCATCCTTCCAAAAGCTTTTCCAGCGTCTGTGCCTCCTAAATTCAGCCCATTTCCCACCTCTTGCAGACATTCAGCTTCTCCAGGAAACCTGATCATGTCCCTCGTTGCTTACAACCCTTGAACACTCCAAAAAATAAGGTTTCAGCTCTTTCACACAACTACAAATCTTGTGTCTGCCCTGGAGCCTTGTCCCTTACCACTGACCCTGGAGACACTCCATCTCCATTTCTATGCCATCTCCTTCTCCTGGGCCTCCGAGGTCACCCTCATGACTGTGCACAGCATGGGGCTATTCTCTCCAACTGGATATATCTTCAAAGCAAACTCCTACTCACTCTTCAAAACCCAGAACAAATGACATTTCTCCAGTGAAGAATTCACTCAATCTTTCAAGGTAGGGTGTTTTAGTCTTCCAAAGCTGCCAGAATGCAACACATCCAAGAATGGATAGGCTTTTCATAAAAAGGATTTATTTAGTTAAAAATTTATGGTTCTTCAGAGGAAAGGCAGCTGACTTTGATCTGAGCTTCTCTTTTAACATTGGAGGTGCACAGGGCAATGTGTGCTGGCCTTCTGTTCTGGCTCCTGGGTTCCAACGGCCTTCTGTGGGGCGATTCCTTTCTGCATCTCCAAACATCTGGGCTGAGCTGTGAGTGCTGAGATGACATATGCTGAGCTGCTTGGTCTGTGCGACCTTGAGCTCTCTTCTGACCTCTCTCTTTTAAGCCTCCAGATAATTAAATTAAACATCCCTCATTATGGAAGGCATTCACCTCAGCTGAATGCAAATGTAATCAGCCATAGATGAATTTCACATACTGATGATTTAAGGCAACAGAAACAGAACAAGGGGCATCATCATCTGGCCAAGTTGACAGTTGAACCTAGCTACCACACAGGGAAAGGCACTCCTCTATATTTACATATTACACTGCTGTTATGTTATATTATAATGTATCTGTCTGTACTTTGGTCTGTCTGTTCTCTCCACCAGTGTCTGGGTCATCAGCTTTTTAAGGCCAGGGAAGATACTGTTTCCCAAGTTTCATCCTTTCTGCTCACGCTGACACATGACACTTGATTCCCTAGCATGGACACTACCTGGATACTGGATAAACCTCTCCAGCACAAGGGAGGCTGGGCATCAGATGGCTGTACCTGGTCCAGCTTCAAGCCTCCCTGGTTGAGTTGCTGAACATGCCATGTCCCCAGAGCTACCACTTCCCACCTCTCTTGCTGCAGATGGTACAGCAAGGAGAACTCTGTCCTCAGTCCCCACTGGTTGGGCCTTTGCTGCTGGCACACCTAGCCTCTGTGATTACAGTGGCAGCTTGTAATTTGCAGATCTGCAGTTCTGACCACCTCTGTAAGGGTTGACCTTACGTCAGCTTAGTTCCACCATCCCCAGTCCTGATGTAGGTTCATTTCGTGCAGTTCATCACTGAAGTTGGTGTGACTGTGACTGTGGGTGACTGGCCCATGTTTTGTGCTGAACTAGGGATGTGTTCACTTAGGAAAAGGGCCTGGTAGGTGAGGTCTGTCCACAGTGATCACTAGTGAAAGAGGCTTCATCGTCCTCAACTTTAGGGTATCATTCGACATGGAAATCATATAATTGAATCTGAAGAATATTCAGACAAAGACAAATAAAGGGCAGCAACTTCTGCCACCCCATTAAAGAAGGATCCAGGGAATGAACCCATAAATGTTAGGGAACCACTTGCCCAAGAGATGATCCTAGCTGCAAGGATAAAATAAGAGGAAAGCATCAGCCAGAGAAGTTAGAGCTTAAAAAGTCACTTGTTGAAATGGAAAGCGCCTTTCCAACCATGGCAGAGGGAAAACACCCGTAGAACTGAGAAATTTAAATTGCACAGTAAAACGCTGCCAGCTCATGAAGAGACTGATACACATCACATATTCAAATGCAATAAATACTGTCAGGATTCATTACCCTTAGTCTGAAGAATTTGCCACTGACTACTTTCAGAAAGCAGATGTTGAGCACTTTTATCCCCACACTGAAATAAAATTTCAGTGTGAAATTTTATTCCAGGACCAAAGTCAAATGATCTACCCAAATACAATCATCTCAATTTTCTGGAAATGAGGAAAAAAAGTCCATTTCTGCACTTTTCAAGTTACAGAATGTAATATCATTCTTTGGTTCAATAAAATCTTTTTTCGTTGGCTCTCCAGAGGCTGGGCAAATTGTCAAAAGGCAAGATTTTCTTACTTTTGGTCTCTTACTTCATTTTGCTTCAGTGGGAAATCCCAGCTTGTCTTCTGAAATTGCCATACTTGCAGAGCTGGAGACCGGTCAATCCATTGTACTAAGTTTAAATGGTGAAAAATTGGATGTAAACAAGCTTAAATATATTATATAGAGGTGCTCTCTAAGTGTTGTAGTCATAGATCCAAAGTCATTTCCTTAAGGAGGTAACATCTGACTCATTCATGTAGCTAATAATCCTTGCAGTAAATAATGTACGCTGCTTTTGCAAATTTGGGTAACTAATTGCCTTCCTGCTTCCCATATACATTCCATATAGCCAGGTATGCAGAATTTACAATCCAATTTCCCTCTCCAGGTCAGTTCCTGCCCTTATCAAACAGGTGTTTCATCTCCCGTTTTCTCCAGTTAATACAGAGTACTATTATGGCCTTTAAAATAATTACGCCACCCCATGCAGAGCCTTCCTCAATACCAATATTGAAGAAACAACTTATAGCTCATTAAAGGGGTGGTATTTTTTGTAAAATGGAAATAATGATCAATCTCTGCAAAAGTAAGAGAGGTCATTACATCTCAGAACTTTATTGCATTCCGTTGACCTCAAGAGGGCTACACTTCCAGGCCAATTCTTTAATGAAAGAGTAATAAAAGAATGTTCAAGTATCTGGAAATATGGCTCACTCTCCTGGGGAAAATTATTATTTTATTGTCATTAAACAAAGTAAATGTTAGGGAATCATTTGTTCAACAGCTATGCTAGAATCTGTAAAACACTGTCATCACATACACAGACTATTCCCATAGAGTATTAACAGGGGCCTCATAAAACACCAAGTGTAAGGCTACTGGAATTCGTTTCTTTATGCCATTAGCACACATTCTCTCCATATACAGAAAACACTAAGCAGACACATGCAGGTGAGTTTACCAATGAGTGTAAAAGAGTAACAGCAAAATTCTGTATATGATCCTTGATGGGGTCTAACAAAGGAGGAGAAAAGGCTCAAAAGGAAATTATTGGGACATCCGAAAAAATTAGAATATAGACTGTAAGTTTTATATCAATGTTAAAGGTCTTGAACTTGACAACTGGACTTAAGGTGGTTACATAGGTGACTATCCTTGTTCTTGGGAGATGCACATTAAGTATTCAAGAAGCATGATATATATAACCTACGATAAGGTGTTCAGAAAATGGACAGATAAATACACAGACAGATAGATGACAGATAGATAGGCAGATGACAAAGAGATGGATAGAATAATACAGCAAATACGACAAATAAAATTGGTAGACCTGGGTATCTTGGAGGATAGGGATATGTTGGAGTTCTCCATATGGGGTTTGCATTATTTTTGTAACTATCCTATAAGTTTGAAAGTATTTAAAAATAAAAAGATTTAAAAAGTGAAAGAGCGCAGCAGCATTTCACTTCACTTGACAGATTAAAACTTCTTCCCAACGTCTACTTGCATACACTCTGGGAGCGTTCACAGTTTGGTGTTCTGGACCAGTCTTGGAGCTTCAAGAAGCCCTTATTTCATACAAGACACTTTAAGGTTTGTGATAGGCAGAATAATGGCCCGCAAAGATGTCTACGCTATATTCCAGGGAACCTGTGAATATGTTACCTGATATGGAGAAAGGGACTTTGCAGACATAATTAAGATAAGGACTCTGAAACCAGATTAGTATCCTGGATTACCTAGGTGGGCCCAACCTCTTCATGGGAGTTCTTAAAGGCAGAGAATTTTTCCTGGTTGGGAACAAAGAGATGTCGAAAAAGAAGAAAATCAGAGATAAGGCATGGGGAGGACTCAACCTGGCACTATTTTTGGGCTTGGAAGATGGCAAATTTTCCCCAGCAGAAACGGAAACACGCCCAGCCCAGCAGTCAGCAGAGAAACCAGGACCTCCGTCCTACAACCATACAGAACAGAATTCTACCAGCAAGCTGGTCTTCTTTTCACCATCCATTCATTTCCTACTCCCCAGAAATTCCCCCCTCTGAAATGTAGACATAATTAAGAAGGCAACTAACATGGCTTCCTTCCTCTGTGTGTGCACTGCCATGAAATATTCAGAGCCCAATTAGGTTTATTACTGCTCAGTTCGAGCTGTAATAAATTCCTTGCATGTGATTTCAATGCTAGTTAACATGTTCCAAAGAACATGATTATTGGAAGGAATGACTGTCTCATGATTAAAAGTAATTCTCAAAATTATGACTTATAATAATCTAACACTCACACAAAGCCTTTTTTTGTACAGATGCATTGGTTATAGTTTTATTATATAGATACAGTATATAGTTATATTATAAAATACAATGATAATTCATCTACTCATTTTAACAAGAGTTGCTAGGAACGATTTCCTCTTCAAAGTCATACAGTCTAGAACTGCAGTATGAAATATCAACTGTTACCATAAGCTGGGAAAGGTTTTATTTTATTTTTATTATTTTTTGTATGCTGCATGGCAGGGTCACATTTCATTATTTTTCCATGTCAGTATCCCATTATTGCAGCACCATGTATTGAATTTTTGTTTGTTTGCTTGTTTGCTTGTTTATCTTGGGAGAAGTCCATGGGCCAGGAATCAAACCCAGGTCTCCTATATGGCAGGTGAGAATTCTACCACTGAACTACCCTTGTACCCCCGAAAGTCTTTATTTTAGTTTGATTTTCTAAGGAAAATGGAAAACTCTGCTGAAATCTTCCACCGACTTTTGCCAAACATGAAGGTCAAATCAGCAAAAGGTAAATAACTACTGCAACTCATGCAGCAAGGAACATCTTGCTAATAGTATCCCAGCTCCTAAAACAAATTCCATACCATGGGTTGGCTTAAACAACAAGAATTTATTGGCTCATGGTTTTGAGGGTAGAAAAGCCCCAAATTGAGGCATCATCAGAATGATGCTTTCTCCCCAAAGACTGTGGTATGCTGGGGCTGGCTGGTGGCCATCCTTGGTCCTTGGCTTTTCTGCCGATTGACAGTGCACATGGCAGTGTCTTCTCCTTTCTCTTCTGGGTCCTGCTGACTTCTAGCTTCTGGCTGCTACTTATGGCTTCTTTCCATTTCCAATTTCCTTTCTGTATAAGGACTTCAGCCATACTGAATTGAGGCCCAACTTCATTCAGTTTCGGCACACCTTAATTAATACAATCCTCAAAGGTCCAATTACAAGTGGGGTTCATACTCACAGGACCAGGGAATGGGACCTGAACATGTCTTTTGTGGAGGATATCATTCAATCCCCAACAGAAGGTAAACATTTTTTTCCTGGGTGATTAAATTATGAAATTCTATACTCCAAAGTCATGTCTGATGACACACAATCAATGAAAGTTTTTGACCTAGTCATTGCATGGATTCTAGTTTTTCAAGGTGTGTGTGTGTGTGTGTGTGTGTGTGTGCTTGGTGTGATGTGATTAATTGTTCAATGTGTACTTTGGAAGAATCTGCAAAAGGTGAATGGTGGTAAATGAGAAGAAAGTGAAGGAAGGGGCATTACCTTTCATGGAAGGCCAATAATAAATGAATAATGAATCATGGAATAATTGCAATAGCAATTCTTGTTAAAATGAATAGATGAATTATTATTGTATTTTATAATATAACCATATACTGCATCTGTATAATAAAACTATAACCAATACACCACTGATATATGTTCACCCCCTATCAGATGCCAAGCAATTTGCTAAGTACTAGTCATACCTAGAAAGCCATCTTCTTGGCTGAGCCTCTGTTTTTTATTAAGGAAATGCTTTTCATGCAACCATAAAATTCTCTACCAGCTAATAGATGAGATAAACTCATAGCCTTTGGATCTTAGCCTGGAGCCATAAAAGAATATCTTCATTTTCATTTCTATTGGTGGGGCCTGAAAAACAATTGTACCACTATGCCATTCTTACTGTTGTTATGTCCTGCATAAAATCAGGCTACTGACCCTTACTTTTTTCTTATGCTTTTAACACACATATAGACATTCTTGATCCATAAACACAATCTCTGTCATTCTTTTTTTTTTACTTTGTTTTTGAAAAAATTATTCTAAACAACTTATTTTCCTGTCATCCTTTTGAATATTTTGAATTGATATCCATGCCACGTTTTCTATTGCTACTGGTGACCCAGACTTTCCTCAAGTGGAAAGCTATCTTGAGAAGTCTTTGTGTATCTATCTTAAAAATATGGATCTCATTTATACACCTGTCAGAGGAAGGAGATCAGCACAAACATTTCAAAATCTGTGCTTTGCATAGTATATAATTAAGATAATTTCTCCTTGCTTCATTCATCTGCTGATGACTCAAACTCATTCACTGAAAAATATTGTATTAACAAGTTCTCTATCAGTCTCGTTTAAAGTATTTTAACAATAATGATATGCAAAAGTCAATATTCTTTATTACCCTTAGCAAACTGTGTTCCTCAATCCACTTGACAATTTAAAATTGCCATTGGGAAGAACTTGACTTTCAAGAAGAATTAAATGGCATTTATTGTGGTGACTGATTATCAGCATAAGAACCATGCATCTTTCTACTACAGTAGAGGAAGTAATTTAATTAGTCTGTTATTGTAAATGTCTGATTTTAATACATTAACTTGTGGCCTATGGCTGATAGAAAAGAAATTAACAATGACTCTTTTTGACTGTGGAATGAATTAGACTTTCCAGAGCAAGAAAATTAATTATAAATGCTCTCTGTTTAAGATTGCCAGATTGTTTAATGATAAATGATGTAATTATTAGATGTCAAATATACAAATAGTCATGCATTGACATTTCAGCTTATTAATTCCAACATTCACTGCTGTGTATAACATATTCATTACATTTAATTGCTCAGGAAAGGAAAAAATAATCATTATACTCCTAGTTCTCCCTGTGATTTTTAGGCAGTAAATTTCTGGAGACATTGAATGCTAATGCACTATATCTCTGATGACAGCCTCATGTTTCACTTTGGGTCAAGACCAAAATAAACAACAAGAGTCAGTGCAAAGTAGGCTGAGGCACCAGAAACAACTGAATTATGAGTTATATAAAGTTGATCCTTAGTCCTTCCATCTGTCCATTTGCCCTCCTCTCCTCTACCCATTTTTGTGGGTATGTGGCTGTTTGACCAAGGCCTTGATGCTCAATTCTAGGATTTCAGGAGTTTATTCCTTTCCCCCAAAATGCCCTCCCTTATAAACCAAAATCAGTGCCCCCATTCTTTTGCAAAATGAGAGCAATTATATAATATGGAAAAGAATTCAGGTCCCCCCTGCCCATCCCATGACAACAGATATAAAATCTGTAGCTGATGAAGTACTTATTTTTTTAAATTCAGAAATGCTCTCAGATAATTTTTTATTGTATCCATCCAATTTCTGACAGTCAATTTTATGTGTCAAGTTGGCTGGGTTACAGTTGCTGGTTATTCAACCAAACACTAATTGTCAGTGCTGCTGTGAACATATTTTATAGATAGGATTAAGATACATAATCAGATGACTTCAACGAACAGAGATTATTGTGGGTTATCTAGGTGGCCCAGTGCAATCAAAGTCAGAAAAAGGAGGTGTGACAAAGGAAACCGAAGTTGGAGTGATGACCTTTCAAGGTGAAGAAGAGGTCATGAACGAAAGAATGTAATACTCTCTAGAAGTTGGGAAAAGCAGAGAAGTGCATTCTCACCTTGAGCCTCCACGAAGAACAACAAGGTCAGTCGGCACCTTAATTTTAGCTCCAAAACACCCACTTCAGAATTCTCACCTGCAGACCGGTAACATAATTAATTTGTGTTCTTCCAGTCCGCTAGGCTCACGGAAATTTGGCACAGCAGTAACAGAAAACTAACGCACCATCTCATACATTGGAAAGATCATTATGTCAACGTGTGAAATCTATTATTTATCCTATCTACAAACCCTGCTTCAAGGCCTATATAGAGAGTCACAGGCTCCTCCGATGGCTAAAAGGCAAGCTGGGCCCATGAGCTCCCTGCAGGCCTCACGGCACCAGTTGTGAGGTGAGGCCTGGTGCCAGGTCAAGTAAGAAGGCAGGACTTTGAATGAGAAGACCCCGGTACATTCTGGTGTGCTTCTTACTGGCTGTGTCGTCCTCACCAGAGTTGTCTGCTGTCTCTGCACGGCCACAGTGGAAGTCGGAAGACACCAGGATATTGGTGAACCTCCTATGATTCAGCTTGTCCGAAAGTTCCCACCACACAGCCTGTCACCTACTAAGTGTTCAATAAATGACTTTTTGCTCCCTCTGGAAGCAGTGGCCCCAAATAAGAGAGTTTATGCAAGCAATTTACCCACACCCTGAAATGGGTGTTTCCAGCACTCGGGGTATTTAGCAGTCTAGAAGGGTGGAGCACGTCAGAGCTCTGTGAGCGGCCAGGGTACAATAAGACTGCACAACCCACTTTCCCCAAAGGGGAGTAAGTGCAACTTTCCCTCAAGATTAAAGCACAGATTTCCCTCTTAGGAAAGACACTCTGCTCACCTCATTAACAAAATCCACTGAGTAACTTTTTGTGAGTGACAAAGAATGAGAGGAATTTGGGGGCAGTAAAGAAGACTGCCTCACTCAAGGCTGCATTTGAAGAGGGTGAGATTCCCACTTCAGCTGGTAAGTTCCACTCCCTAGACATGCTTGAGAAGAGGCACTAATGAAATCAACTCCATTCACATGTAAATTTCTAAATGACCCCCAAATTAAGTTCTTACAAGTGACTTAAACAGCAATTGGCTTCTTGATAAACCTGCTTTAATATATGTTTCTTAGTGAATTACACCAAAAAGCTTATTTGGAGGGTAATGTGGGCTGCTCAGGTTGGCTTTGGCCTACCTTAAATGGAGGCAGGTCTTTCTCGGGCTGATTCTGTAATTCATGCAGCACCTCTCTCCAGAAGAGAAGGCTGTAAGCGTGACAGTAGAGAGGGTATTTTTCCCTCTCCCCCTGAGTCATAACCATATTGCACATTTTCACAACCTTCCGTCTTCTGCTTCTCAATCCAAATGATATGCCAGATGGTGAATCCCAGGAATCATTTAACAGGTTTGGCAAAAATTCTAAAAGTCAAGTCATTTTGAAGGCTATATTTGAAGCAAAAGTGGAGTAAAAAAGCATAGAGAGCCAGAGGCTGATGAAATAGTGTCACATGAAATGGAGCAAAAGATTTGTAGTCCTACTGTAGTGAGTTCTGAATAATCTTCACAATATATAGGCAGGAAAACAAGGTTCAGAAGAAATTAAAGTCAACCATGAGAGAGCATAAAAGATTACTTGATTGTTTACAATTAACTGCATCTATGTCTCACCAGATTGTCCCAGTGTATTGCAAAGACTTCAAGAGATAAATGTAGAAACATTATCAGCAAACTCTGAGAATTGTAGACGGTGGGTAAAATTCCATGTGACAAACTTCGGGGAAAGGCCCCAGTTTTCAAAAAAGGGAGGAAGGGTCTATTTTAGAGATTATATGTTTTTTAGCATCATGCTAATTCATAGTTAGGATTTAAACCGATAATGCAAATTTACCATCACGTCCTTCATTACTATGTTACTAGATAGAGAGAACATAGGAGAACTTTCCATACACCCAACCATCATCCATCCATTCATTTAGCAATTAATATATAGGTACCACCAAAACCACGTATTATGATAGACACATGGCAAACAAAGGGGTATCATGTAATTTACTACCTTGAAGGAGCATTTTAGTTAGAATGTGTATATAGAGAAATATGTTACAGAAAAAAGGACGGCATATTTACAAGATTCTAGATGACAGACAAATCACTCTCTGAGAATGTTACAGAAGCCTTCCCTGAATGTTGGGGGATCCTCCTTCCCTTTTTGAGTCTATTCAACAAAGCATCCAAATGGCAGTCAACAATCTAATCTTCCTTGGTGGCCAAGCCAGAGCTAGATAATCTCTAGAAGTAAAGCTTCTCTGACAAAAGCTTGGAGAGATGGCCCAGGACTGATGCCCATGTACGGCATCCACTGTACTCTTCTGAGCTGACGACGAGCCAGATCACCAGGCATGGCCAATCTGACCTGCTCAACCAGGACAGGCAGAAAAAGACAGCTTATGGGACTGTTCAGGCCACCTCACCAGTTCAGCACTGGGCTCACCCCGGGGTTCTTTTTGCTTGGGACCAAGGAATGGAGGAGAGCTCTGGCCCTTCCAATGCAATCGTGAGAATGAGAAGAAAAGACAAAGCCTGGCAGCCATGCCCATTGGTACAAAGTTCCTCTTCTCTCCCTCACTGATCTATACCACACTACATCTCTTTGCATTCAGTGGAGACAGAACTTTAGGAAGGCAATGGGGAGGGGAGCCATGACCGCTTATGTGCACCTACTGGCTTATTCCTCACCAACTGGTGTGGGGAAATCAGAAATCAGAATGGACCTTTTGGCACTGCACACTGGGAACAACACTTTCACACATACTCCATTCGATGCAGTTAGCGTAAACCAGGAAGAGAAAGGTAAACCACACACTGGGATGTTTTCAGTAGAGCCATTATTGATAAATGAATATTAGGTGATAGAAACTGGGCTAAGGTAAGCATACATCCTCCCCTTCTTCAGCTGCTTGTAAAAAAGTAAAGTTCAGCTGGTCATTAAATGAGTATCTGTTGAGTACCTAAGATGAACTAGGCACTGTTCTGGGTGCTATGGAAACAGATATGAACAAGGCAGAAATGATGCTTGCCCTTGTAGAACATTCTAATTTAGAGGTCAGCAAATTACAAGGGATTACAAGCCATGTTCAGGGTGCCACATGTTTTGGTAAATAAAATTTTATTGGAACATAGTCACACCTGTTCATTTATGACCTGTTTATGGTTGCTTTTCTGCTACGATGACAGAGATGCATAGTCCCAACAGGGACTGTGAGGCCCACAAAGGCAAAAACACTGACTCCCTTGCCCTTTGTTCTAGTTTGCTAGCTGCCGGAATGCAACACACCAGAGATGGATTGGCTTTTAATAAAACGGGATTTATTTTGTTGGTTCTTCAGAGGAAAGGCAGCTAACTTTCCACTGAGGTTCTTTCTTATGTGGAAGGCACAGGATGGTCTCTGCTGGTCTTCTCTCCAGGCCCCTGGGTTCCAACAACTTTCCCCGGGGTGACTTCTTTCTGCATCTCCAAAGGCCTGGGCTGAGCTGCAAGTGCTGAGATGAGGAATGCCGAGCTGCTAGGCTGTGCTACATTGCGTTCTCTCATTTCAGCACCAGCCAATTAAGTCAAACGTCACTCATTGCAGCAGACACGCCTCCTAGCCGACTGCAGATGTAATTAGCAACAGATGAGGTTCACGTACCATTGGCTTGTGTCCGCAGCAACAGAACTAGGTATGCCCACCTGGCCAAGTTGACAACTGAATCTAACTAACACACCCTTCAAGGAAGTAGTTTCCTATGTCCAGTCTAGAGCTTCACATACTGCACCACAGAGCCTAAGGAACTGCATTCTCTATTTCTGGGGACAAATATGAAAGCTGGATTGATTGGTCCTCTTTCAGGAATAAAACGAGAGAAAATTATCTTGGAGCCTTCAGAAAATCCAAGAAAGGGAAATCCTGTTAGAAAATGGCTATAGGATCATATGGTAAGAACGTTTGTGTTCATATGTTGTTACGTTTAAAAAAAAATAATTAAAAATTTAAAAAAAGAAAAGAAAATGACTTACAGGAACTAGAAAAAAAGTTGAAAAGTTGCAGCTGGTATTGGAATCAGGAAGAGGTGACTTCCGTAAAAAAGAGATAGAAAGTCTGTAAGAAGAGAACAGGTAAAAATGAAGAACATAACAATGAAATGCCTATATGAGTTGAGATTAAAAAAATAATAATAAGCCCAGTGATGCAAGACCATGTGGCTTCCAAGGAAACCAAAATTGCAAAAGAAATAATAAAACCAGGATAGACGGCAAGAGCAAACCCAGTGGAGAGAAAAACCTAAATCAACAAAGTAGGAAACAAACAAGAATACTCCAAGAATTCAGAAAAAAGAACAATGAAATAAAAAGTATAAGAGAAATACTGAGGATAATAGTAAGGATTTGCCACACAGACATTGATCTTCTCTAGAAAGCCACCAGAACATTGAAAAAGAAACAAATACAATAAATTTTATTGAGTAACTAGTACGTCCTACATATTTTGGCAAGCACATTAAGATACTGCCTTAACACTTTTACTTCTTCCAACAACCCTTTAAGACACAAAGTAATTTAGCCCTGTTTTTAGAATGAAAAATGTACACATTACATGGAACATGTAAACTGCCCACAATTAGCTACCGAATAGACAAACTAGGGCTCAATTTCTGGCCCAACTAAATTTAACATCCAGTATTTTATGTACCTAATCAAAGACACAAATAATGGACATTTTACTGAAGGGAAAAATGACTCAACTTTGTAAATTAAAATGATTCACCCTCATTGTGTCCCAATCACACCAGTGAAGCATGAGTCACATGTACACACTTGCTGTCACTTTTGATTGCCTTTTTTTCAAAACAAGGAGAGACATAAATTGGGGATGATCACCAGCAACCTAAGAGTCAATGGGGGAGGGTATATAAAAGCACCTGATTCAATTTCAGACTGCACTAATGAATTTGAATTCCATGGTTGGAAGAAACGTAATGGTATTCTGTGCCCATAAAGCAACATCTAGAATACGGTCCAGTTCTGGGACCCATCTTTAGGCACTTCCCTCAAACGGAAGATAGCCAGTGAGCACAACGGCCATGAAGAGTCAGGAGGCAATATACAGGTGGAAGCGAATTCATCCTAACCAAGCGGAAACTACTAGTGGCTAAGCAAGCAGTGAGGAAAGAGTACTAAGTTGCCTTTGAATGCAACCTAATTCTGCAAGTTACCTGCTCCAACTGAAATTTGGTTTGGACCATACATTTAAAAAGCAAAAGTCAATCCTCCTGTTTGTTTGTTTTCTGTATAAATAATGTTCAAAGGATTTTCTGGTCAATGAGAGTAAGCCTTTGCTTGAAATATTAGAGGAAATGCCACTTTATTGTGTGTGTGTGTGTTTGTATTTTTAACTGCAATTCTATGGCTTATGGAATGACCTGGTCTTTTGATGTCATTTGGGAATTATTATTCTACAAATTTGGTAAAAAGAAAGATCATAGTCTAAAGAGAACACTCTTTACAGCCACTTTGTATTGCTTCTTGAAGGGTTTTTGGATGCTTACAGCACCTGGAAAGCCCCACAAAAAAGAGCTTTTAAGATGTCAAGTATAGTGAAAAGAAACAAATAGGTGGGTGGGAGCAGTTTCATTATTTGTGCCTCTCTTGAATTAGCAATATGGAGTAATCAAATGGAATAAATTCTAAGTTTTGTTGAGAATACGCTAAAATAGTGAATATTCTATGACTACCCATTAATGTCAATTATTATTCATTATTTATAAGCCATCAAATTAAAAAGAAGATAGAGGTCTGTGCTGCATTCTCCCACATTTGTTTCTCTCATCTTACTAAAATATACAACTGCTTCATAACTAACGACCTAACACAACTTAGTAGGATAAATTGCAACCTAAATTCTAGATACTAAAGTTGATATGGGATAAAATTCTGTTATGTTCTCAAGCTATTTATCAAAATTTGATTAGTGGTAAATATTTGATACTTTCTTTAAGTTTTACTTTCATGTTTCAAATGATTTTTTTTTAACTTTTTTTATTGCTAATATAACATATATACAAAAAAGCAATAAATTTTCAAGTACATTTTAACAAGTAGTTATAATAGATTTTAAACTTTGGTATGGGTTACAGTTCCATGACTTTTCACTTTTTCTTCCAGCTTCTTCAAGACACTGGAGACCAAAAGAAATATCAATAAAATTGTATTAGCTAGAGTTCTCTAGAGACACAGAATCAGCAGGAGATTTCCGTAGATACAAAATTTATAAAAGTGTCTCACATTACCATGGGAATGTAGAGTCCAAGGTCTGTAGGGTAGGCCGCAAGCTGGTGACCCCAATGAAGGTCCTGAACAAACTCTCAGGAGAGGCTGGCTGGACAACCGTAGGAATGGGAGAATCCAAAGTCTGTAGAGCAGGCTGCAAAGCTGGCAACTCTGATGAAGGATCTGGACAAACTCCACAGGAGAGGCTCACCAACTGAAGCAGGAACAGTAACTATCTCTTCTGAATCCTCCTTAAAAGCCTTTGGGTGATTAGATTAAGTTTCACTCATTGCAGAAGACACTCCCCTTAGCTGATTACAAACGTTATCAGCTACGGATGCAGTTGACATAATCATGATTTAAGTCCATGAAATGAACTCATCAGTGTTTGCCCAATCAGATGACCAGGCACCACCACCTGGCCAAGCTGACACATGAACCTGACCATGACAATAATGATTCAACAGTCTTACTCATTTGTTAAATCCTATCTTCTCTGATATATTCCTCCTCTTTTTTTCTTCTTTTTATGAGATAAACATTATATACACAAAAAAGCAATAAATTTCAAAGTAGATCACAACAATCAGTTGTAGAACAATTTCAGAGTTTGGGATAGGTTACAATTCCAAACGATTTTATGTGATCATCTAATCACTTCATTTTAATTTTGAAAAAGAGAGTTGACTCAACATAGTTTCAAGTTTCAGAGCTTTTGCTGATTTCAATGTTTGAATCTGCTGGGAAAGGTCCTGAAGAGTCAGAGATATTCACACCAGTGCAAATACCTGCATCTCATTTAAGAACTCTCATGAATTCTTTCCTAAAGTGAGTGTTTCCTTTTAAAGTATGGGAGGCAAAACCCCCACATATTTTGATATCATTTCAGTTACTAAGTCTTTTTATTTTCTCACTTAAACCTCATAAAAGTCCTACAAAGTAGGTATTTTTTTTATCATCACAATCGATTTTTTTTGTGTGTGAAAAATAACATACATACAAAAAAGCAATAAATTTCAAAGCACAACACAACAATTAGTTGTAGAACAGATTTCAGAATTTGTATGGATTACAATTCCACAATTGTAGTTTTTACTTCTAGCTGCTCTAAGATACTGAGACTAAAAGAAATATCAATATAATGATTCAGCACCCATACTCATGTGTTAAACCCTAACTTCTCTATATAACTCTAGCATCACCTTTTGATCTTTCTCCCACTCTTTAGAAGAATTTGGGCTACATTCGATAACATGGGATAGGGGGATGGAACGAACTGATGTTCTGGAAAGGCTGGCCCTCTGCATTTCAGGACTTAACTGGTCCAGGGACCCATGTGGAGGTTGTGGGCTTCTGGAAAGTTTCCTTAGTGCATGGAACCTTCGTAGAATCTTACACAATGTCCTAGGTGTTCTTTAGGATTGGCAGGAATGGTTTTGGCTGGGATTTGTTAAGTTATGGTGGGTAGCAATGTCTAACTGAATGAAGCTTGCATGAAACTGACCTCCAGAGTAGCCTCTCAACTCTATTTGAACTCTCTCAGTCCTGATACCTTATTTGTTACACTTCTTTCCCCCCTTTTGGTCAGGAAGGCATCAGCATCAATCCCACAGTGCCAGGCCTAAGCCCATCCCTGGGAGTCATGTCCCATGCAGTCAGGGAGTCTTTCACCCCTGGAAGTCATGTCCCATGTATGGGGGAGGGCAATGATTTTACAGAGTTGGGCTGAGAGAGAGAGAGAGGCCACATCTGAGCAACAAAAGAGATCCACTGGAAGTAATTCTTAGGCATACATATAGGTAGGTTAAGCTTCTCTGCTACATAAATAAGTTTCACAAGAGCAAGCTTCAAGATAAGGGCTTGACCTATTAATTTGGGTGTCCCTAACGTTTGACACAGCACCAGGGCTTTCTCCGGTGGTTAAGTTTAATAGTTCTGTATTCTTTCTCCCATCCCTCAAGGGAATTCATCAATTCTTTCTGATTATCTGCTTAATATACTCTGGTATGTATCCAGGTATTACATTAAGCTATATAGGATTAAAGGCCCTCATTCTGTTTCTGGACTCCCTGTGTCTGGATTGTTTAAATGATCTATCCAGACAGTTTGTTAGATTATGGGATACAGAAAATTTAGGTTCTGGACAAAATAAAACTTTCTTCCTTTGGTCTCAAAGAGTAGATGAGGTTCTAAAATAAAGAAAATGTCTTCCTTACCCCTGTATTCTGAATTACCTTAATCCCAAACTGACTGGCTTCTTTCTTATCTCTAAATATCAGGTAATACCCATATAAAACAGCCTCTCAAAATGCAGAAATAACAATTACCACTTCAGGCTAAATGCGACTGCTATAAGAGCTTACAATCTAGGTCCCTGTTTTCTTATAAGTATTTTCTAAACGAAACTGTACAATATTTGCTCTTTTGTTTCTAGCTTATTTTGCCTCTTATAGCCTGGCTTATTACACTCAGTGTTATGTCCTCAAGGCTCATCCATATTGTCATATTTGTCATGTGGTTCAGGACATCATTTTGTCTTATTGCTATACAATATCCCATCATTTGTATATACCACATTTTGTTAATCTACTCATTCTGCTGATGGGCACTTGGACTGTTTCCATCTTTTTGGCAATTGTGAATAAGGCTGTTATGAACATCAGTGTGCAAATGTCTACTTGTGTAACTGCTTTCAGCTCAAAATAGGTATTCTTAACTCCTATATAATATATGAGAAAAACAAGGCTTAGAACTTCAATGAGTTTTCCAGAGTGTAACAGCTTTCAAATTGCAGGGCCTGGCCAGATACACTCCACACCATACTGCTGAATTTGTTACTAAATAAGAGGATTTGAAGTCCTGACCCCACCCAAATGATTCCTTATCTTCCCTCTCAAAGGTCAACATGGAGAATGATGCTGAATTGATTATGAAATTTAAAATGTGTTTCTGGAAAGTTTCCGTAGTTTTCATTTGGAGGTCTATTTTTCCTTTTACCTTGCTGACATAAGAAGACTCTTCAATAGGTTATATGTGAACACACGGCCTGTGTTCTGTTTCTTCTGTGGAAAGCTGGAATAGTGACTTATGTTGAAACAGGCAAGTGATCATGTCTGGGGACTGAATTTGTAGTTGAACATTTCCTTGTAGGTACAGGATGTATTTAATGATTATTAACTGGCCTCCTTTGGACTCTGGCTGACAAGGCTAAAAAAAAAAATCCATTTATTTAATCCATTTAGCTTAATGAGTGGCCATAGAATGAAAAAGAAGCAAACTGATTGGCTATTTTTACTGCATTTCCAAACCGACTTCTCATATCAATTGAGTAGCCTATCAGTTCAATCCAACCAAATGGCTGCCCCTAGTGTCACAGGCCTGGGTCTCTATCTGAGGATAAGGGCATATTCCAACTGCTGATCAGGGCTTCAGTGCCCAGACCTGGGATAGAAAAAGAGCACTCTGTTCTCCTTTAAACATTCCAATGTGGAAAGAAAAAGTATGAACAATCTATCCATCCCCAAACCTTGATATGATCTGTGGAATGTAAGAACACCTAGCAACATGAAATTTGACTTCTCTATTCACCAAACTCAAGACACAAAACCTTCTAGAATTATCAAGGAAGCCCACCCAATCAATGGAATTCAGAGCTAAGAATTAAGCCACTAAGTGGCATAATTGCTGTAATTAGTTAAATGGTGTAATTACAGTAAACACATGATAAGTTACCACTGAAGCGTGTAATTGCTGAGCATAATGATGTTATTATGATTTCTGATGATATAATATGATTTGGATTCATAATAAATGCCCATAACAATATTAAGAAAGTTTTCATTTGTGAATTTTCTTAGAAACTGACAGTGCTAGAATTTTTAGGTTTAAGTCCAAGTCAGACAAGAAATCAGAGCATTCTTTCAAAGAAATAAAAAATGAATATTATTTAACATGATACCTTGTCAAGAACATGGACATAAAGAGATAAAGGTCTTGAAGTGTAAAGTAGGGCACCAGGATAATCCTAAACAGGTATTAAAGGTAATGACAACAATTAAAAAAAAAAAAAGCCTATGTTATTTCATGCATAGTCCATTGCTCTGGAATTTACCATTTTACCTAAGGTTTCCCAGTGAACTATCCATGAAAGTAAGGTTTCCCAGAAAATAATGGTGTCAGCAATGCTTTTGCTTGAACATTCCTAAAAGACAATCTTTTTAAGGTGTTTGCACATTGGTCATACATGTGTTCAAATTTTGTATCATATAATGGTAGACTGATAATTATGAGTGGTCTTGAATTCTTTCTAGAAGTAGATTTTGTATAGTCAAAATATTTTTATGCCATAGAATTATGATATTAGAAAAACTCTTGGAGTAAAGATGAAGAAATCCATAGTTCAAAAGTGCATGAACTCATTCTGTTCAGCTCATGGCGCTTACCCTCAGAAGTGTATCTTCTTGGGAGAGGCTCATAGTGCTCATCCGCAAAGAAAGTCAGGTTGACAAGCCAGAGATTATCCCATCCATCTCCACTTGGTTGGGACCTTCTCTATAGATGCTCAATAGCTCTTTATGCTCCTTCTGCTTCAACTTTTGCAGCAAAGAGGGTCTAGTCTCTGAAAGAATTTTTTCCATTTTCTCCAAACAACCCAGTTGTTTGAAAATTATTCTACATATTGACCATAGTTCTTCCACATCATAAATTCTGCCTTTCTGTCTTCCTCTCTGTTCTAGATGAAAGTTCTCTTAATATTTGCAACAAAATTATAGACTCCCACGCAAACTGTTCCTTCTCCAGAATGCAGGTCTCCTGCAGACAAGATCTGACATTGCCCAACCTCTCTGGCGATCACCAATCCATCAAGACTCCATTTATGGTTATCTAGACCAGGCGCCAGCAAATGTTTTCTGAAAAGTGACTAACAGGATATAGTTTTGGCTTTGTGGGCCATACAATCTGTGTTGCAACTACTCAACTCTGAATTGCAGTGCAAAAACATATGTACTCACTAAATAAATGGACGAGCATAACTGACCTTCAATAAAATTTTATTTATGAAAAAAGGGTCAGGTGGGATTTGGTGCAGGTTTGCTGATCCCTGATCTAGAAGATTCTCAGGCAGAAAAGAGCCTAGGGAAACTGTGACCGCTCTTATCTGCCTCCTTAACTTCTGCTAACACAGGTTAACTATTTTCCTCTAAACAATGAAGCCTACTATCATTTTGTATTGAGCAGGCAGTTAACAAAGCTCCAGAATCAGAAGCACTGTGGTAAGGTAGTAAGGTTCTCTACCTGCACTGTCCATTGTGGTGACTACTAGGCACTTGTGACTACCTAGCATTTCAAATGTGGATGGTGCATTTTAGAACCTGAATTTCTATCTAATTAGAATTCATTTATACTAAAATTTAGACAACTACATGCATAGCTATCATATTGGACAGCATAACCCATACACTGCTTTCCTACGTGGATGGCTCTTCAGCTCCATCCTACTCATTTACAGCACTGCACATTACCTTTTATTAAATTTGCACATGAAGCAGTTCAGTATCACTTAAGCAAATACCAAGCTTTAAGCATTATGGACATTCAATAAATATTAGTGATGATAAGTAAATTGAATCATTAGAGATAAAATACAGAAACAAAATACAAGAAATGATTATAACCAGTCTTACTTTTACTGACAAGATTTTCCATGGAAGTAGGACCCATGGCCACATAAAGATACAGGCTATCATTTTTTTTTTTTTTTTTTTTTTTTTTTTTTTTTTAAAGGAAAGACAGAGAGAAGGAAGGAAGGATAGAAGGAAGGAAGGAAGGAAGAAAGGGAAACATTTTTAAACATTTTCTTGTTTTATTGTATTCTGTTTCTCCGTTTTTGTTACATGGGCTGGGGCCGGGAATCGAACCGAGGTCCTCCGGCATAGCAGGCAAGCACTTTGCCCGCTGAGCCACCGCGGCCCGCCCGGGGCTATCATTATTTTAATGAATTTCACACTTTTGATATTTATCTGAAGTTAATTCAAGCTTTTCCTATTTGACATTCCTCTGCCATGAATATTGATGGGTTTTTTTAGTTGATTTTCACTTTTTTCCTGTGCTCAAGGATTTAGATTTCAGCATGCATTGTTTATTGCTTAATTTCCATTCTAATTCTAGAGAAAGAGGAAAAGATCATTTCATCCCATGCTCGATGTGAGAAAGAAATGAACTGGAAAACTAAGCAACAAAAGAATTAAGAACTCATCCTGCTATAAAGTAAATGAGCTCATGGACTGAAAACCTAATGATTATTCAAAATGCTTTTACTGCATTCAGTCACTTATTTAGTGAACAAAAACTGTTATTTACGATGGAGTACAGGGGTGAACTACAACAAATGTGGATCCTGCTCTCTCGTAGCTGACATCTAGTGTAGACAACAGGCATTAATAGAGGAACCTCAAAAATAAAACACCATTAGTAGATATCACCTTGTTGTTCAAGATGTAGTGGAGAGGCTGGAGGGAACGGCCTGAAAATGCAGAGCTGTGTTCCAGTAGCCCTGTTTCTTGATGACGACTGAACAATGATATAGCTTTCACAATGAGACTTTGAATGTGAAAACCTTGTGTCTGATGTTCCTTTTATCTACTATATCAACAGAAGAGTAGAACATATGGAATAAAAATAAATAATAGGGGGAATAAATGTTAAAATAAATTTAGTTTGAAATGCTAGCGGTAAATGAAAGCAAGGAATAAAGGGTATGGTATGTATAATCTTTTTTTCTCTGTTATCATTTTATTTCTTTTTCTGTTGTCTTTTATTTTTATTTTTATTTTTATTTATTTATTTTTCTTAAACATGGGCAGGCATCGGGAAACGAACCCGGGTCCTCTGGCATGGAAGGCGAGAACTCTGCTTGCTGAGCCATCGTGGCCCACCCTTTCTGTTGTCTTTTTATGTCTTTTTCTAAATCAATGCAAATGTTTTAAGAAATGATGAATATGCAACTATTTGATGATATTAAGAACTACTGATTACATATGTAGAATGGAATGATACCTTAATGTTTTGTTTGTTATTAATTTTTTTAAATAAATAAATAAATAAATAAATAAATAAATAAATAAAACACCATTTACAAGTTACTCCGGAAAATCCCCCACACACCAAGGGTGCAAAGGCCTGGTAACATCCAAGCAGAGGCAACTTTTGAGTAGCCATCTAAGGAACAAGGACAGAGCTTCCCAGGCAGAGCAGGAGCAAATGAGAGTGAAGAAGCACGTTGGATCAAAAACCAGGGGCGAGATCAAGTAAGCTGGAGGCTTGGTGGAAACTGGACTTCCGAGTTAATACTAGGATACTAGTCCCTATCCTGAGAGCAAAGAGACAATGATAAGGACATTCAGGACAGGGTGGGGGTACTTGAGGTGGAACATGACCCAGGCTGCATTTTGAAATGATCTCTCTCTGGGCGCACTGTGGACATGGGACAAAGGCCAGAGGGAAATGGCTAGGTCAACTCTCTCATCAGATGCTGAGAAAAGACTGTATCTTGAACTGGAGAGTGAGATGAACTGAATGAGGGTACTTGAAAGACAATTCAGAAGGTAAAACTGACAGGGCCTGAAGTAGGAACAGAAGAGTAAGGAGAGAAATGGGCATGATATGACGGCCTCGGTTTCTGGCCTGAAGAGTGGTAGAATGGAGCTGCCACTTGCTGCCAGGAGAGCCTTCTTGTTCTCAAGAGGACTGGCCAAATGCTCAAGAGAACAGGCAGTTGCAGAATCAAGCAAGCTCTTGAGCTAAGTGCGTGATTATGCAGTTAAAGCAACCTTTCCAGAACAATAAATGCCTCCAGAATGGAAGAAGGGCTTTGTTTTGGTGGCTGTGTGTGTGTATGTGTGTGTGTGAGTGTGTGCAGTTTTGAAACAAAGAAATACACAATGAATCCCAATAACTTATACTTCACCCTGTGGGAGTCTGTTCAGCTTGCTGAATGCAGACACGCCTGCCTGTGCTTCTCTCTGGGAAGCAGCACTCTCTTTGGCTTCCACAATTGCCAAGTTCAAGGTCGGGACTACACTGAATACCTGCCTCCCACTGTGGTCCCCAATGCTTCCAGGTGAACATAAGAAATGTAATCAAAGGCTTTAGAATCTCTATTGCCTTGGAATAAAAAATGTCAAACAACTGCATTTTATGGATTCCAAGTTTTTGCTTATTCATGGAGGATATTTCCAATCATTGTCTCCCCTCTAGGCCAAATCAATATGACTTGTTATGTATTATGTTTTCCTAAATGAAGTATTTGTGTATATATTACACTTTCCTAAATGAATTATTTCTTCTCTCCTATATTCTCCTATAAGTACGGGTACAAAAAGAAAAACAGAGAGGCACATTCAGCCTAATTGTGGCCACCCCAAGTAATTCACACATGACTTTATTAGCATTTATTTGATTGAAACAATGATTTGATTATGTGTCTGTTGCCATTCTTGACTTGGCAGTGAGGTCCTTTAAGACATAGGTCAATGCATGAGGCCTGTGTGTCATTCAGTCAATAAAACATAGGTCTATTCTAACTTAGGGACCAATGCCTGTCACACAGAGGGAACTCAGTAGAAGTCTGTTGAAAGAAAGAAGGAAAGGAGTGGAAAGAGAGGACAGGAACGGAGGGAAGGGGAGGGGAGGAGAAGAGAAGGAAAAGGAAAAGGAAGGAGAGCTTGAGTGATTTTCTGGTTTCATGTTCAGACTTCAGCCTTAACCTTTAACCTTTACTAACTGCCCCCTTTAATTTTCCTCTCCAACCCTGCAAAGATTTAAAGTCATCATCAAACATTACTGATAAGCCATGAAAGGCAGGATCAAGAGTAATAGTTTAGCTATTGACCTGTCTCAAATCTGCAGATAAGACAGGTTAAATTTGGGGGACTCTTTAAGACCTTTGATTCTGTGGGTTACAAATAAAGGTCACAATGGTGGGAATTTTCCCTGTTGTTTTTATGGTCTGAAATCCTATGGCATTTAGAGTTGCAAGCCTTAGGTACCATCCCCAAAGTACTATAACTTAGTGCCAATTACCCAAACATCTTAACTCAAAACATCCTCATCTGCATCAAGTAGCTCCGTTTGAAAAACCTCCATAACCACTTAACTTGCAGTATCAGTTTTCTATTGTTACATAACAATAATACCACAAACTCAGAGGCTTAAAACAAAACACATTATCTCAGAGTAAGCCCAGGCAGAGCTTAGCTGGGTCTTCTACTCAGGATTTCATACAGCATGTAATCAATACAGCGACTAGGGGCTGGGTGCTCATGAGAGGTTCAACTGGGGAAGGATGAGCATCTGGGTTTCCACAGAGGTTGGTAGAATTCAGTTCCTGGAGGTTATGTAGGACTGCGGGCATTTTATATATATATATATATATATACATAAAATAACATTTTTAATTAAAGTTAATAACAAATTAGTACATTACAAATTAAAAAATCTGCATATTTGCTTAAAAATCATTTATCAAATGCTAGCCTCCATATTATCTGGAAAAGTAAAGAAGCAAATTGCTATAAATCTGGCACCCCAATTAAACTCGGGTTTTTAAAAGTATATAAAAATGACCCTTAAATTATCCTAAGTTCCACTCCAGAAAATTTTATTTTACCCTTTTCATGTTAAGTTAGAACCTCCCAAACATTTTGCCCAAGTGTAGAAAAAACTGCCTGAAGATGCAAAGCACAATAAAATAATTTTATGAAAATATACAAAAAATACCCGTTAAAACTACATTATCATAGCTGGCAGCACGGAAAATTAGTAATTCACATAGTTTCAAAAGTTGCATAACTGCAAGATGATTTATTGCTGATTAATTGCTAAGCAGTTTTATTTAAGAAGAAACAACGCATTTAATAAATTGCAATTCAGTAAACAATGCTAGATTCAATTTATGAAAATATAATTATGTAACGTGATTTACTCTTTGGGCTGCATCCTGGTAGTGTTAAACCTTTAAAAAATATTAACATATTTTAGCTTTCCTATGCAGAAGTCTTCGTTCCACTCTTGGGGAAAAAATGGAAGAACTTGAGCTCATCGTCTGCATTCAGAGAATGCTTTACTGCTTGGTAACACTTCTTAGTTTCACATTAAAGATTTTAATTTATAAGAAATAAATTATGTGGTTTTCAATTTAAGAATAAATGAATGTAGAAATATTATGCTGGAGAAATTCAGAGAACCCAAACTAAAAAAAAAAAAAAAAAATCAAAGCACAGCTGGTTGTGCAGCTCTAGAGAACTTAATACAAAGTAAATAACTTAAATCAAGTTAACTTGGGCATCTGAATACAAATGTTCATCAATATTACCTATGTAGATGACTATTAAGGGATGTGCAGCATTTTCAAAATCCCTGTGTGTCCTTTATGTGCATGTTTGGTACACTAAGTGCTGTGGTAATTGTTCTTTTCAGCAGGATTTAATTTTTTTTCTGTATGATTGTCCATCTCTGTAATACCAAGTCTCACAGAACTCAGATTTTTGGCTGAGTACGCCTGTGTTTTTATTTTTGTCTTTCCGGAGACAGACGTTTATATCTTCTAGGTTTTCCAAGAATCTAGAATATATAAAAAAAACCTATAGTACAGGAATCTGATGCTTAGTTGAAGAGTGTTTAGGGCAAGATCTATTTACTTCAAACCATTCATTTACGCAGCCTTTATGATATATGCATAAACATGGCAGTCGTGCTATAGCATCTCCTCGCTGCAATTCTTCAAGGCATATTGCACATTTTTCAGCATCTTTACTCAGTACATCCTCATTATAGGTTATTCTTGGCTTTGCTAAACACATGACAAGATGCAAGTCCATTTTATCTGAGGGTAGAAATTCTGAGCATAGAGGCACTTAAATCCTCCAAATATGTGTGCTGGGAATGTTATAATGACATTAGGAGAAAGCATACCTTGCGGAGGATGGTAGGTACATTTGTCTGATTTGGCTTTAGATAGAACGAAAACAGAAAATAACCTCTGAAATTTCCTAAATCCTCACTCATGTGCTTTCACACAGGACAGCACATTGCTGATAAAGTCTGAAAACCCTCAGGCCAAAATTTCAATTAGAGTGTCCTGCCTTTCAGTTCTCTGCTTGCTTTATGAAAGTATATGAAGAAAATCCTTGTATACCATTTTTGATAATTTCTATGTCTTGTGTGTACATATGTTAAATGACAACTTCTTTAAAAATTGCATTACTCTCTGTTTTGCTGATTCATACAAATGGAATTAGTATATATTGACCAAATTTTGGCAACTGCCAAAGTACCATATTCATTCTAATACTCTTCTTAGATTCTTTAGTGTTTTCTATGTAAATAATTATATTATTGCAAATAATGTCCATTTTTTAACCAATCTTAGATTTTATTTATGTATTTTTATTTTTCTTAGCTAGAACCTCTAGTATAATATTATAAAGAAATGAGAGCAGAATTATGTTGCTTCTTCATGATTTTAAAGGGGATTTCCTTGAGTATGACTTTTAATTATAGCATTTTTAAAGATATTTATCAACTTGGGGCTATTCTCTTCTATTCCTGATTTTTAAAAGGGTTTTTTTTAAGACCATAGAAGAACTGTATAAATTTATCCCTCTATTTATTGGGTCAATTACGTTGTATGTGAATTATATTTCAATAGAACTGTTTTTTACAAAGTCTTAGCCAATCTTATTCATGAATATAGATGGCTGGGTATTGTGGGGGGGGACAGGAGCCTCTGAGTCATGGGCGTCTTGTCATCCTCACACGGTAGCACAGGGTTATAAGATCATGAGCAGGGTCATGTTAGCTTCCTGAGGCTCAGGCTAAGAATTGAAAAAAGATCTGTTTTATTCTATTGGTCAAAGCAGATTAGAAAGCCAGGCCTGGTTCGAGGGGTGGCTCCGGCTCTTGATGGGAGGTGCTGGAAAATCACATTGCAAAGAGGTGCAGATTCAGGAAAAGGCTAATTGAACCATTTTGCAAGTAATCTATCAGAACACCGTTCCCCAAGGTCTTTTTATTCTCTGGTGTTGGTCTCTCTCAATTCTAAAGTTCACATTTCAGTGAGGGAAGCTGATGAGGCTAGTTTGGAGTAAGTCAGCTATGGGTATGGGGTAAGGTCAGGTAGATTGAAATGGCTTCCTAAGGCCACCCCATGGAACTCAGGACAAAGTCCAAATCATCTGGAGTTCCCATGAGCCAAGTAGGCACTCCAAAGAGCAAGTGGGCAACACTGCAGAGGTGCTAACAGGGAATGACCTCATCATATTGGCTTTTGCAAACAATCCCAGTATTGTGGGAAGTTTAATGCATAAGGGCAACCATGCATATCAGCTAGAGAGCAGGAACCGTGGGTGGACAAAGAGGAAGGGATAGCTTCGAGGAGCATCTAAGTGGGAAAGGGGGGAAAAAACAGGTGATGAATTGGATATTGGCAAATAATATAAGAAAGCATGACTGGATGACTTCTATGTTTCTGGCTTAGTCTTCCAGGCGAAGGATTGTGCCCTTAGTTAAAACAAAGGTACGAGGTAGAAGCACGAATAATGCCTTTAATTTTCTACCCTTATGTGTCCTCATTTTACTAGTATAGGTTAGTGCTTTATATGTCTATCCATTAATGCCATGTTTTCTGGGCACAAGCAATATGCTTGGCACTATAATGGGGAGCTGTGAATTTAGCCATGATCAAGACAGAGGATGAGATCAGTGGCAGATTTCAGAGGGAACACACAAAAACAATAAACGCACAATTTAAATAAGGATAAGTGTTAAAAAAATAATGTAAGCTAACAACTCCTTTAACTAAAGGGAAGATGATGAAGCCTATTCGAAAGGATCATTTGAGATGAGATCTAAATGGTGACTTAAGTCCAGTATTGTGAAATTGGAGAGACCAGCACTCTATGCAAAAGGAAAAAATAGTAAGCGCAAAGTCCCTGAGGTGAGGACACAGTGTGCTTGAGAGACAGAAGAAAGGCCTATGAGTCGGGGAAGAGAACGCAGAAAGGACATGAATTGTTGCACATTTACTCTTCATATTCTTAAAAATCATAGAAGATTCTGTTGCATCCGCAATGCCACATGCTCAATGGTTTTGATTTATTATGTTGATCAAAATAACACTACTACTGGTGACAGGTGGTCCTGAATGACCCTAAGTTATGCTGATCCGAGTTCCAAATTATGGGGCTGGCAAACTTTGTCTTGATTTCATTTCCCATTCTCTGCTCCCCATTTCCCTGTACAGTGCATTGCATAAAAGCTTCATTCTTTTCATGCTGTGCTTCTCATCTGGGCCAGCCCAACTCAAACAGCTGCACCATCCCAAGATTAATCCATTCCCACCCCGTGGAACTCACCTCTGAATTACTGTTTTTTTGTGGTGAAGAGACATGCCCTTTGATGTGTATGGCTCAATAAGACACCCTCCAGGGATATTTCTTTTAAAGAAGTTTCCAGAATAGAAAATGTCTCAGCTATATAACAGGTTTTGACTTTACAGCATCAAAGGAAAGAGTTTTCTCCCCCTTACTATTACTCAGATATTTTAAAGAAGCACATATCCATGAGGTTGTTCATTGATGCTAATTCAGAAAAAGAAGGAAATTATTGTTCAGCAAGGGGGAATTACATCTCAGTAATATGTGTAATATTTTTCCTGAAAATTACATTAAATGGTGATCAGGCTGTTTTCTCTACAATTTGTCTCTGTAATCTACACTAGGTGGCACTGTGTAGCTCATTTTTAAGTATCCCTTTATATGAAAGGAAAGATATTAAAAATCATGAAGGACGCCTAACATGGCAGCCCCCAAATGCTTGCAAGCATTCTGCTCAACTGGCTGAAGTTCTGCAAGGAGACAGCTCATTTCCTATACATGGGTTAACATTAGTCTAACTCACTGTAAAACCAAGAACACTTACTCACAACTTGAGATTTTCTCTCTTTTCTCCATTTGCATACCTGTCAACCTGTTAAAAAGTGAGAATTTTGGAAATGCAAATAGCCTACTCATGAAATTCAATGATGTGCACATACGCCTGATTTTGAAATATTTCAACAGTACACCATTCCCTTGATGCTTAAAAAATGTCTCCCCTGAAGATAATGGTGCTGGAATGGAGTCAGCTCCCACCCACGCCATCAGCTTCACTTACTCTAGCCTTCCCCTTTCTGTGGCATCATGAAGTCAGGAATGTGCTCAAATGTACTTTCAGTAGGGTGAAGGACTATCCCAATTTCCTTGTTACTGGTCAATCTACTAACTCTGGATACTATGAAACTTACTTGTATTATTACAAACCCACTGTCCCCATCTAAGAACTCCTCTGCAGACACATGTGAACCCTGAGTTCTTATAGTTAAGACCCAGGCAGGAGAGAAGGAATGTTACTCAGCCTACAAAGCTTCTAAAATTCCATAAGAATGAGGGTTTGGAGTTGATGGCTGGCAAAAAGAAGGAAAAATATTTTCCAGGATACTTTCCAGCAGCAGAACTATTTGGCCATGTCCAAAATCTTCACAAGAGTGACTACAGAAATCAAATGACTCGAACTATCACTAAAGGGAACACTGAGAGAAATTTTCAGGCAAGTATGCCACCATTCCAGTAAGATCTAAAATAAGATTAGATCACTTCTCCAATGAAGTGCAAATCAACAAATTATGCTAACACTGTTTTAGGTGACAGCGATGATAACTGCTGCTAAAGCTGCTGGAATACGATATACAAGAAATGGGTTGGTTTTTTCAATGGGGTTTTATTAGGTTACAAATATACAGTCCTAAGACCATGAAAACATCCAAATTAAGGCATCAAGAGGAAGATACCTTCTCTGGGGAAAGGCTGCTGGCATGTAGGATTCCTTCGTCACGTAGGAAAGTACATGGCAAAATCTGCTGGTCCTTTACTCCAGAATGTCTCTGGGCTTCTCTGGATCTTTGCTTGTTTCTCCCAGGGTGTTTCTATCTCTCTGCCTCCTTAAATTGGTTTCATCTCTATCCAAAATGTCTCTGACTTTTATTCTCTCAAAAAAAGACTCCAGCAAGGGGATTAAGACCTATTTTGAATAGGCTGGGTCACATCTCCATCTCCATGGAAACAGCCTAAGCAAAAGGTCCTACAATAAGCCTGCACCTATGTGTTATCTCCGGTAACTGTCACAGCTGCCCTAAGAGGTCTGCATCCTTAACTTCATTTTACAGACCAGAAATCCTGGGCACAGGCTTGACAAACTTTGCACAGGTACAGAAGAAGCAGATTTGAAGCCAGTGCTCTCTAACACAGAAAATTTGGCATTTTACCACTTCTTCCAACAGTCTTCTAAGGTACCAGGCAGGATGCTCTCATCAGGAATGAGGTCCTGCTTAGGAACTGTCATCCTCGGGAGCCATTTACCTGACTTGAGACTATAAAGAACTGTAGAATTGCCTCAGATTAGGTAACAAATTAATATCAGTTAGGGGGTTCCTTCATTTCAAGACTGTTAAAAATAAAAGAAAGATTAGTTGAAACCATGAGTCCACAAAATAAACTGTTTCTCCAAATTTTATAAGGCAGATAGATTACATAAGCAAACCACAAATAATATATTAAGACCCCAGCAGAAAAAAAGAAAGATACTGAAGAGAGTTTAATAAATTGACCAAGCTGAAGAATTTGAGACAGTTGAGGGAAACCAGCACAGGAAGTTGAAGCACCCTAGAGCACTGGGGAGCTGTTATGACTCCCAGTCCTTAAGTGGTCTGGGGAAGGGATGATCAGCAGAGCCTCCCAGCAAGTACCTGCTAGAAGCTTATCTGGAGCCAGATGGCAGGAGCCTGCAGAGGCCAGCCACTGGGGCCAGGCTCGTAGGCTACAAAAAGCACGTAGACGGGTGGTGGGATGTCTAGAGGAACATACAAAGCATATGCTCTTGCCTGCTATGCTGCTTCCGGGTAGATTCTCTGGCTTGTCTTACCCATTTCCATATTCCTCAAGCTTCTAATTGGTTTCTGCTATGCTTATCCACTGTCCAGTCGCTCGTTCTGCTTACAATGATCATTGTTCTACCCCAACCATACCAGCTTCATCTACACAACAGCAACTAGCAATTGGAACAGCCGCCCAAACACCTCCAGGCAAATTAGTGGAGATTTAGGATATTCAAAAGCATAACACTACCGAAAAAATGCTTCAATACCTGACACTGCCTTGTGAACTCAGCTACACAATTTCTTCTGAAAATGCTTTGTGAGCCCCACAGTTAAAGGGAGTTTATATAATCCCTTGGCTCTGGGCTGGAAAAAGATATCTTTGAGGCTAGTGTTTCCTGAAAGACCCTCCCAAGGTATTCAGAAGCAATTTCCTCTGGAGTTATTTCTGGTCTCCCACTTTCTAATTTCCCCATGTTACAGAAGCTGGGTTAAACGTTAGCTGCATGCCAGCAGTTTAACCCTTTCTTTTCATTTACCAGTGGGTTATACAAGAGGAGCAGAGCTGGATGAGATGGATAACAGTATCAGGCAGACACGTCTGGAAAAATGAGTGCCCTGTACCAAGAACCATCTTATAAATCCTTAGCAAGCAGGTCAATTATTGGCCTGATCTTTTCAGACACTTAGAAAGAAATTTCTCTTTGCCTCTCTTGAGACATCTTGGCAAAGAAGAACTAATTTGGATTTCAGGAACTCGGGCTGCATGGTTTCAGATCCTCATCATAATTTTGAGTGAGAGTATGTTATATTTCTGTTTCCTGCTTTTATAAACTAAAAATTAAAATACTGCTGAGAGCAATGCAATAAAAATCACACCAACACGGTTATACCGCTGTCATATCTTTGTGCCATAATGATAACCGGGAAAGCCTCTAATATCAGCATTGGCCTCCAGCTCCACAACCTGCAGCCAGTAAGGAAGGAGTCAGGGACCCAATCAAAGCCTAAGGTCTTTTCATGAGGGTTACAACTTCCTTAATGGTGTTAGAAATATTAACTTACACCATACATATTCAGCAGAAATGTACTTTCTAGATTTTTGTCTTTTCCAAAATCCCACTCACTGATTAGCTGGAAAAACAAACAGATGACCTAAATTTCCAACCCATTTCTAAGCTCAGTCTAACGAGATCATTTAAACAGAACTTCTAAGAGGGCACCGGCAGAATCCAGTAAACAGTAGATGAAACCCTTCCTTTCTCAGAAGCTTCACACACTCCCTGCTTCCAGCTCTAAGACAATGCCAGGATGTGGGGGTGGAGGTGTCTAGGGGGCCTCAAGTTGGCAGGAAAGGGCCAGGATCCCTTCCCACTGGTACCTGGGGTGATGGTGCACATTCCTGGGACTGCTGGCTTATGGAGCATTTGCAACTGGCACCTAAAAATGGCATCAATCAGAATTTTTCTCTCTGCTTGCTCAGGACCCAGAAGCACTCCCAGGTGACTCACCAGGTTTTGACTCTAGCTTAGTCCACGGACCCCTCTGAGGTCCAGCGGTGGCTCCCTCTAGCTCCCCTGGGGAGGGGGAGAGGTTCTACTCTGCCCTCAGTTTAGGCTTTCTTTAGTCTCCCTGGGAGCCCCCTGGTATGCTCCCCACCTGGACTTTCAGCTTCTCCTGTCCTGCATATAACACTGAGAAATCAGAGCAGGTTGGGAAGGCTGAGCTACAGAAGCTAGTCACAAAATACGACGGCTGAGGCTCAGGTTGAAGTGGTACACAGTGTCCATGAGGATGCACCTTGCAGAGTACAGCTCTGGAAGTGCACTGGACCAAGGGGTCCGCTGCCTTGTGGCCATATGCTCCTAGGACTTACCTTCCCTGGCTGTGCCACATCATGACTGGGTGCAGCTCAGGTATTACTGTGCTCAGCAGAGTAACAGTCTCCCAAAGACATCCATGTCCTAACCCCAGAACATGGGAATATATTACCCAACACGGCAAAGGGGACTTTACAGAGGTGATCAAGGAACTGAAGATGGGGAGATTACATTGGGTTATCCTAATGGGCCCAATGTCATCATATGGATCCCTGTAAGAGGGAGGCCGGAGGATCAAAGGCAAAAGGATAGGACGATGGAAGCAAGGGTTGGATTGATGCACACTGAAGACAGAAGAAGGGGCTATAAGCTAAGGAATGCAGGAAGCTACTAGAAGCTGGAAAAGGCAAGGAAAGGAGTCTCCCCTTGAGCTTCCAGAAGGAACGCAGCTCTGTCACCACCTAGATTTTAGACTTCTTTGAACTCTAGAACTTCAAGAGAATAAACCTAGGCTCTTTAAAGCCATTTCTGGTAGGAATGTTTTACAGCAGCCACAGGAGACTAATGCACCTGGTTTCTTCATCTCCTTATTTTTTTGCTCCTTCCTATAGTACTATGGGGCTCCTCTCTTCCTTCCTTCTCCCTGGATCTTCCTTTCTTGTATAAAACTCTATGATCTGACCCACCAAGCATGGCTTTTGAAGTACTAAATATACAAATAAGGAAATCAGTAATTCTTGCTCAGGTTCACAAGGCTGGTTCACAAGACTACTTTCTTGATCCAAAATCCTACATTCGCATCAGAAAGCACAGTTTACCCAGTTAATTCTCATCTCATTTCTTCTATAATACACAGAACCTTCACACCCAAGCTCACCCTGTCCAAGAAGAGGAACCACCTGAGAAAGCTGGAATTACTAGAAAGACTGTACTCAAAAATAAAAAAGGGGACAAAAGAAAAAAATGGAATAATTTACATAATATTACTCATGTTACAAAACTACCACCTGCCATTTATTACTGCTGAGAAACAATAAAAAATAAAGTCTTTATCTTTTGATAGCTTATAGTCTTTGATCAATGCTTTCAAACTTGAGCATGCATCAGAATCAACAGAGAGCTTGTCACAACACAGATGGCTGGATTTCTTCAAAGGAATTGAAAACAGGTCTTCAAACAAACACCAGTGGATGAAGGTTCATAGCAGCCTCATTCACAATAGCCCAAAGGGGGACACAACCCAAGCGTCCACTGACAGAAGAACTGATAAACAAAACGTGGTCTAGCCACACAACAGAATGTTACTCAGCCATGGAAAGGAATTAAGCTCTGATGGTTGCCTCAGCATGGATGAACCTCTGAGTGAAAGATTTATACGGAGTGAAAGAAGCTATACACAAAGGACATAAATGGTGTGAGTCCAATGATAACCAGAAAAGGCAAATCTATGGAGACAGAAAGTAACGCGCGGTTACCAGGGGTTGAAGGAGGGGAAAGGGAGTGACTGTTAATGGGTGTGGGGTGACTTTTCGGGGCAATGAAATGTTCCAGAACTATACAGCGGTGATAGTCATACATCTCTGTGAATGTACTTAGTGCCACTGAATCTTATACTTCAAAATGGCTAAAATGCTAAATTTTATGTTCTGTGTATTTATCACAATTGAAAAAATAAAGAGGAAATACTAAGCATACTGACCAGGAAACAGAATGCAGGGGGAGAGATGAGAGGAGGTGAATACTCTGAAACCCCGATAGCCAGGAGGTTCTGTACCAAATAATAAAAGTAAGTGCTTTTTTTAAATGCTCACAGATTGGTGGGCCCTATCCCCAACACTTTTGATTCAGTAGGTCTGGGGTGGAGCTGAGAATGTGGATTTCCAAAACGTTCCCAGGAGATATTGGCATTGCTCTTTAGTGGGGGAGAAGGCACAAGGCAAGGTAGAAGTGTCGGGTGAATGGTACAAGAAGGTATCTACTGGCAGGGAGAAGAGCAAGAATCGCTTCTCTTTGAGGAGGTGAGAAAGGGCAAAAGGAATCATGGTATTTCAGTTGGGCCTTACAAAGTCCAAGACAGGAGATGATTTCAGGTCTAGCAAAGGGCGCAGGTGTGGGGGCAGAGGAAATCGTGTACTGTAACTGGTTGGCAAATGGCCAGCAGACCTCACCACCAGGTTGTAGCGTGTGTGAAGAAGACACTGAACCTGTTGATGGGTTTGGAGTGACCTTTTGGGGTAATGAAAGTGGGTGGGGTCCAGGTTTATTGACTTAAATACCAGGTTACGTCTGTGAGATTCAGCTCAGCAAGAACTTATGAGAGACTGTGTATTCAGTGCCAAGAGGTCAGCGAGCAAGAACTGGCCCCTGTAAGGTTTGAAATCCACTGGTAGGAAAGAGGAATCTGCTGAGGATTTGAGAATTTTGTACAGGGGAAAGACAAGATGAAAACATTGTTCTGGGCAGTCACAGAATTGGGGTCAGGGTCCAGGATGGGGTCACACACACGGATGAAAAACTAGCATATAGCAGAGGCAAGAAGAGATATCAAAAGATGCACATCAGGTGGCTCAGCCAAGGTCGAAAGAGAGGGTCAGAGTAGGTGGTGGGGATGGAAGGGCCCACACTGAGGATGGGCAGCCAAAACATGGCAGGGCCACAGAGTCAGCTCATCAGCTGGAAGGATGAAGCCAGAGGGAGCTACAGGCAGGACTACAGCTGGTGTTTTTTCTTTTCCAACTGCTTGGCTCCATGCTTCATTTCCGAAAGCCCTGCTTGCCTGCATCCAGAATGCATCCTGATGATGCACAGAAATTCAATAATACTCTGATTACATGTTTCTCGTGGCAATGGAAAAGTGATATACTTTGTTCTGAGACCAGACCCCAATATTCCTGTGATCTCGATAGCTAGAATTGGATAAACTGTTGTCAGCAGCTTCCTTTATTCCAGGCAGAGAGATGTATCCCATTTGTGGAGGAAGATTGAGCTTCTATCTTGGGAAAACAAAATTTTAATATGTCGCTTGGATATTTAAAGATAAAAGTCAAAATCCTCTTCTCTTATGGAGATATTCAGAATAATGAGGAGCTAAGCTATTTGGTTATTAACTTAGGAAACATGCCCCTACTGTAAGCAGAGATGTGGCCTCAGAGTTGCGTTTGTGAGGCTGCCCATGGAGAACAGAGGTATTTCTGTTCATTCTGGGGAAGAATGGAAAAATATCCTGAATTCCCACTGGTAAAATGGGGTCCTGGAAAATGGCAGCATGCCAAGAAGCGGAGGCAGGTGGACTCTGGGAGCCTGGATTGGTTTGCTGCATTCTAATTCCCTTCTGCTAGCCTCACGCCTTCAGGGTAAGACATCCAGGAGATGGAGGTGGATATATGGGTATGACCTTAGATGGAGGGGTAGGGATAGATGTTTGTATGCCTGTAGATCTAGACTCAGGAATCCAGGTTGATATAGAAGTAGGCAGTAGAGGTGTAGGGGAAGGTATAGATGAAGCTCTAGATAGGTATTTGGATGTGGATATAGTTACAGTTATGGTTGTAGTTGTACATATACATGTAGGTATATATAGAACAGTAGATATAGATATGGATTTAGGTGTAGGTAAAGATGTAGGTGCAGCTGCAGGTGGAGACATAAGTACTGGTATAGTTGTAAATATAACTACAAGTAGATATAGATATAAGAACAGGTATAGGTGCTAATGTAGAGATGGCTGTAGTTACAGTGACAGTGAGAGCCACAGACATAGGGAAACAGACAGCTTGAGAAAGATAAGTAGGCAGAGATGGAGGTGGAGTTGTACATACATGTAGACACAGATAGAGACATAAATAAAGACAGGAAGCACTGGTGCTTTTCCCCTTATGATTCCAAATATATTGAAGTCACACATCTAAATGTCTCTGTGAGTTCATGAACATCTGAAAGTGCTGTCAGGCTGTTTCTGTGACCCACATAAACCTAAGAGGTGTGGAAGGAAAAGATGAGTATCATGTTCAGCTAGCACACCAATGGTTCATTAAAAAATATGGTCTTATTTTCAGAGATATGAAATATTCACTTTAATGCACAACATACGCCCAAAATTTGAGTTTGTGGCCCCAGTTCTCTCATCAACTCTACTTAGTCATGGATCTTCATTAAGCGGGAAAAGTATCTCTTTTATGAACTTCCCAAGAATATTTAAATATTAGTATTTAAATACTAAATTTAAATACTAATTTAAATACTGAATACTGGTTGCCATGGCAACCAGTTATCATAATACAATACCTTTGTTTATACAGTACCTGAGCAAAGAGTTTTATAGTTATCTTGGCTTATTAAATGATTTCATAATAACCTGTCATATTTACTCGGTATTCACTTCAAGAGCACATGCAGATTTTTCCACATACATATATTTTAGATGATTAATGCAAACACTACTTTATAAAATATAATTTATAGCTACATATTTATTTTACACCTTTTATTTTGTCAAGAATAAATAGAGTTATAACAATATTCAAGCTACTGTCAAATTTAAATTCTAGAAAATAGAAACGACTTAAATTTTTCTTTTCTCTAGACACCTTTTTTGAGATAAAAATCATATTACATAAAGTTCACCCTTTTTTTTTCCTGAACCCCTGACATTGTAGGTGGGAGGCAAGAGCAACTTTGGTGAGAGGATTGAGAAAGAAATTCATTTCAGAAGAACATTCGACGTCTATTCAAGGCAGGTACTTTACTGAAGACTCAATGGTGAGCAAGATAAACTTTCTCAGTTATCTGCGAATATTTGTTTCCACATAAATACATAAATACCCCCTCTGCGCATACTGTAAGCCTGTAAGACAAAGACCCTGTGCAACCCTGTGCAATTTCTTACTCCTTACACACACACACACACACACACACACACACACACAGGGCTCTTGTTACTGCAGAGGGATTTCAGAGTCTTTCTTTCACCAGGATATGGACCATCCACTTTGAAAACGTGCCGTTTCGTTTCACCCCTTACTTTGTTGTCTGACATCTGTTCTCTGTGAGTCTGGACCCAAACTCCAAGCTTTACCTCCTGTTACACCTGTAAACAATTGCAGAACACGACCAATCCTTTCCCATTGTATAAGCCAGCACCAAGAGGCAAACAGGTGAACTCTCCTCCACTTTCACATGCAGTCTGCTTCTCAGACACTGCCCCACTGGATGCAGCCTTGACCTTCTAAACACCAATAACTATATGGCCTGTGAACCTTGAGTTCTAAGGACCCATTCTGTGGTACCCCACTGAGGGCATCCTTGGAATCATGGAGACCTCTGTCTTGGATCTGCTTCCGGGATCTGGAGTCGTGATCGGTAGGCACAGTTTACTGAGAACTGCTCTAAGGATTGGAGGGCCAATCCTTAGTAAGAAGAGCAAACTGTGACGTGCTTATCCCACATGGGGTGGACATACATTGAGGTGAAGGAGGTTTCCATTTGGAGCCGACGTCGGCTGTGGGAGAGGTGGATTCTCGTCAGTCCAGGGCCAACCCCGGGGAGGGGGTCCTGGAGAGGTGCGGCTGTCCACACACCCAGCAGTGGCGGCAACGAGAGCACCAGCCAAGAGGCGAGACTATGGGTGGAACACCACAGCCTCCAATCCGTTTACTCATCCGCGCTTTCACGGTCCAGCAGCAGTCTTGGGTCCTCAGTTCCCTCCTTGTCCAACATGGGTCTCACTACCACCAGTGTCCAATATTCTAACCATTTTATTGCAAACACTCAACTCTTTACTGACAATATGCTCTAAAAGCAAAAGCAAAAAAAACACAAACAGAGCTAGACACAAATCTGATTTCTCCCCTACTGTAAGTGAACGGCTGGACATTGCTAGATAAAAAAAAAATCATAAAGCAATACTGACTTGTCTCACTTTATATTACCTCGCGTATTCACTCATTCATTATAGAATACCCACTAGTTATCAACCACTGTTTTAAGTACAGAAAAAGTTTTGAACAAAATAGCTAAAAATCCTGTCCTTGAGGATATTAAAATTCTAGCAGATTACAGTTTCATGATCAAAACTTCAAGTAGCCCCTCCAAGTTATCCTTTTCCTTAATATGCTGCTTTCTTATTTTTCAAAGAATACTTCATATATTTTCCTCGCTCTAAAAATCTACAAAGCCTTCACTCAACGGCATCACTCCCCAATGCACATGGCTCATTTCCCTCAGGAAAACGTAAGTCCCTAGAGAGTAAGTCGGCCATATCGCCACCCTCAGTCCACACACCTTCCTGGGCCTGCAGTACAAGCTGCTACTTCTCTCCCGTAACATCTGAAGAAATAACACCTCTGGCCTTTGTTTTGTGAGGTTGCTATCACAAATCCCACAAACTGCGCTGGACTTCAACAACAGGAATTTACTGACTCACGGTATTGAGGCTGGGAGAAATCCAAAATCAAGGTGTCGGCCAGGTAACACGTTCCTCTCAACTTCTGGAAGATTAGCCGAACTGCTCGCCCTGCTGGCAGCTCCCTGCCGCTCCACGGCCCGTAACCCCGCCCCGGTCACGTGGGGAGGCTACACCTTTTGCTTCCGTTTCCACTGATTTCCGGTTCCGCTGACTTCTGGTTCTACAGTCTTCCGGATTTTGGCTCCTCTTCCTGGCTTATGCTCTCTGGCTCAACTTCATTCCTGAAATGAAACTTTTTCTAATTGATCCACACTTCAGCTGGGCTGCACTGTAAGTAACATAACATCGTCAGGAGGTCTGACCTGGACCCAGACCAAGAGCATGTGCCTAAATGGGGGATATAATTCACTCCACTATACCTCTCTTACCCGAGGCAAGATCTGGCCTTGTGTTCTGAATACCTCCCCCTTTCTCTTTCAGGACTAGGCTCTCCCACGATATCCTTTCCCTTGTATTACCAATTTTGCCCCCTCTGCTGTATCATTTCTACCATTAAACCTACTTATTTTAGTATCTAGTATCTGCTACTTTACCACGTCTTTAACCATCTCTCCCCAAGCCCCATTTTATGGCTCCATTTCACAGGGACATCAAAAAAATCTTTTAAAGATTGTCACCCCCCGCTCTGGCCTCTATATGATTGTTGTGTCTATTTCTTCATTTCCATCTCTTCCTTCCACCCTAAGGAAAATCATAAGTTTGATGTGTAATAACCCCATATTTTTTAGACTTTTACTTTATAATGTACCCTTAATGAGAACATAGGCTGTTTTGCATCAATTTACATACATATTTTATACTATATGCGCTGTTCTATAATTTGTTTTCTTTACTCAGCACTTCATCTGTATATACGTATATGTACGTAAATGTGTATATCTATCTGCAGAGAAAGAGAGCGAATTTCATAGGTATTTATTTCATTCTTTGGCTGCTATATAGTTTTTCATTGGAAAACATACCACAGTTTATTCACCCATAGCCACCTAATTTTCCATTTGGGGGAGAGGGTTAGAAGCTGGTGGAATTACAAGTAATATTTACATTTGTATCTTTTGGACACGTCAGTTTCTGTAGGGTATACAGTAGGAGTGGAATTGGTGGGACATGGAATAGATATGTTTGCCAGTTTCCTTAATATTTACAAACAGCTCAAAACATATTGTCCTTGCCAACACAATATTGTCAGTTTTGGCAATTTTGCAAATCTGCCGGATGTGAAAATATATCATATTTTTATTTTAACTTGCCTTTTCACAAATACTACTGATGTTAAGCATCTTTTCAAGTTGTTATTGATATTTCATATAGTTACTAAGGTATTACTGCTAAATTTTTATTGCTAATGCTCATACTTGGTGAATTTTCTATTCAAAAACTTTATTCATTTTCTTTTGATCTCTTGATTCACTAGATCCTTATGTTCTAAACAGGAATCCTCTGAGTAGGTAGATAAGTTGATAGGTAGAAATACATAGGCAGAACATGTGTAGATATCTGCTCTATATCTTTAACTTTTACATCTATGGTGATTTATATCCTGAAGAAATTTAGATTTTGATACAATCATTATTCAGTCTTTGGTTATGGGTCTTGTTTTATCCTGCTTTAAAAAATCATTTCCAGTCCTGAAGATATAAAGGTGTTTATTATTTTTATGCAGATAGTTTCACAGTTCTATTTTTCATCTTGAAGTTCTTCATCTAGCTCCATCTGTGTATGACATAGAGGTCTAATTTTATTATTTGTTGTGTATAAAAAAATTGTAGACTTTTTCTGTTATGTTTTCCTTGAAGTACTTTGTAATACGTCTCTATTTTTGAATTCCAAAAAAACCCCTTTTTTATGTTATTCTTTTTCAGAGGTTCCACAATTACTCAGTTTTTTCTGAGGATTTTGCTGTTATGCATATATTTATGCATGTTTGCTGAATACCAAGAAAACAAAAACAAGAAACAAAAAAACAACTTGGTATTTTTTTTTTAATTTATTCAGCCCTTTATGGAAAATTGATATAATTATGATAAAGTCTATCCATTAGATGACTGTTATCCCAGTAATTTGGATCTATTTATATCGTTTAATATTGTCTTGCAGTTTTTTTTCCATGGAGAGTTTTGCTAGATATATTCCTAGATACTTTGTAGACTTTGTTAGTATAGTGCATGAAATTTTCTGTTCGTCTCTATTAACTAACTGAAAGTGCTGGTGTAGAGGAGCGCCAGTGCTTTCCATATGCTAGTTTTTATTCAGAGACACTGCTGAATCTCTAAGTAGTGCCAATAATTCACATGAATATCTCTAGATTTACTATATAAATGCTTAGACATCTGCAAATGGTGACAAAGTTTTCTCCTCATTTCTAATCATTATTCTTATTTCTTTCTTTTCATTTTCCTAGAGTACCCAGTACAAAGTTGAAAAATAATTATGGCCTTGAATGCATTTGTCTTGTTTTTGACTTTTAAAATACTACTTCTAAAGCATTGTTATAAAATATGATGTTTGATCAGCATTTTGGGTATTCTTTATCATACATATTTTAAAATTTCATCACTGGTTGCTAAATATTGTTAGTCTGACTTTGATTTAAATACTGTCCAACCCACTTTTCTCCTGTTTATTTATTATCACTTTCTGCTTTAACTTTTTTTTTTGGCGTGGGCAGACTCTGGAAATCAAACCCAGGTCTCAGGCATGGCAGGTGAGAATTCTGCCATGGAGCCACCATCGCATCACCCCCTGCTTTGACTTTTAAATGCTTCATTCATGTTTTCAACCCAATGCCAAATGGCTTCTGTTTTCACTGGTCCTTGAAAATGTCAAACGTGATTTCCCTGACCCCAAATCAGATGGTCATTCTTCTTAACCCATTTCTCTCAAACCCTAAACAGCTTTCCACAAAGTAAATTATTTTCTCCTTTTTAAAAAACCTTCTCCTTTGGGCTGCTGAGAACCTCTACTCTCTTGGCACTCCTCTGGGTTCATAAGCCTTTCACTATTTCTTTTTTTTTCTGTTCTCCTTCTATACCAAACATTTAAATGCTGGTTGAGCCAAGACACTGTTATCAACCCCCTGCTCATTTCTTTCTAAGCTTTCTTTCTTCATCTGTCCTCTGTCTGATGGTACTCAAATGTGTGCTTTCAAATCTAAAATTCTGCTCTGACATTCAGATTCATTATCCAACTCCCTACTAACATGTGCCCTTAGAAATCCAAAAATATATACACATTCTAGGTCTTTCCTATTTTGATAAATAGCACTATTACCCACTCTCACAATAGCTCAGACAATTTACAAGTCATCCTTGATTTTACCTGTTTCCTCGTAGTCAATCTATCAGTCTTATAATTCTACTTCTAAAATATATTACAGAACCATTCATTTCACACCATCATAACTGTTGTAGCCCTAGTCCAAATTATCCTCTCTTCTCACTGCAAATAATACCGATGGTTTCCCTGATTCCCTCTGATTTTTCCCCATCCCAGTTCCAATTAGCATACAAGTAATTTAAAAATATATATCCGATGATGTCACCTACTTGTTTAAATTCCTCCAGAAGTTTCCCATTATCTTGCTTATTATCTCTCTCTACTGATAATATTCAGTAAACACTGAATTATTTGATGAAAGAACAAATTAGTGAATATGAATAAGTGAATAAAAAAACTGACATTTGGGATTTCTTTTTACTGATAAACTAGAGTTAGTAATACGGTCTCAGGGTGAAAATCCCAGTACAAAAAATAGCTAAAACAGATGCACAGAGTCAAGAAAGAATAAGATACATTTGAGGAAGGCAGGAAGTCACCGTATTTAGACATAAGGTTGTGGGAATTTGGTTCCTCTTGATCCTACTTGTAGGCAGCAAGGTAGAGAGGTTTAACAATGAGGGATTTTTTTTTAATATGCTGTGTGGTAGAATCACATTTGTTATTTTTCCATGTGAATATCCCATTATAGCAGCACCATTTGTTGAATTTTTGTTTGTTTGTTTTGCTTTTTTGTTTATTTTTGGGAAGTGCATGAACTGGGAATCGAGCCCGGGTCTCCCACCTGACAGGCAAGAATTCTACCACTAAACTACCCTTACACCCCCAACAGTGAGGGATTTTATACCTTTTGTTAAGGAATGTCGACTTTTTCTTCAATGTATCTCTCTCACACATACACACATATACATACAGCATGCCATATTTCATGTATACAGTGTGTGGTATATGTGTGATTTGATATATAGATGTGTGTGCATGTGTATGCATGTGTGTGTGTATGTGTGTGTATGTGGTGCTATAACAAATACCACAAACCTAGGGCTTAAGGCAACAAAATTTCATAGATTTTGTGGGTCAGGAATGGCTTGGTGGGTCCTCTACCTCATAGTTCCTTACAGGGCTGCAACCAAGGATGAAGGCCATCAGCCTAAGGGCATTGTGGGAGTAGACCCCTCTCAAATTCATTGACATGGCTGTTGACAAGACTGAGTTTCCCTGTGACTGTTGGCCCAAGGAGGTCCTTGGTTCTTTGCCACTTGGGCCTCTCCGTGGTACAGCTCACAACATGACATCTTGTATTATACGAATAAGTACCAAGAACTAGAGAGAGAAAAGGGAGAGTATGCAAGCAGGATGGAAGTTACTGTCTTTTATTCCCTAATCTCAAAGGGGCTTTCCTTCATTTTTGTCATATTCTATTCGTTAGAAACAATTCACTAGGTTTGGCCCATACTCCAGGGGAGGAGATTACATGAAGACATGAATACCAAGGTGGAGCAGAGGGGGCTGGGGATCATTAGATGCTGTCCTAGAATTGCCTAGTACTGTATGTGTGTGTATCCCTCCAAGATAACTAAATGGTAAATCTGCATGTGCATTTGGAAATTAACAGTGCCATTTCAAGTCTTTCAAACTGGTGCTTTTTGGTGTATTTCTATGCTAAAGGATCATATTTAATATTTTGAAGTTGAGATATTGGAGCCTAAATGGATACAAACCCAGTCTTCTTGACCCACAAAGGGCAAATGCTGACAAATGTCCCCAAAACTGAGAACCCACAGAATCATCCAGAAAAGCCCTTTGGGTGGAAACAGGTCAGCATATCTCAGCAATACGCTCTCTAGAGAGGAAAACAGGAGAATTTCCCAGTGGCATCCAGTAATCTGTGCCACATTAGACCTAGAATTGGCCCTGACCTTCATCATTAATACGCACCAAATGAAAACAAATACGATTTAGAATGGGGGAAAAGTGCCCCTTGCCTTCATTGACTGTTCACTTTCCTGCAGCCAGACTTGACATTAACATCTTAATGGCCCTGATGGAATCACTTAGGAGCTCAGCTTCATTTAAACAGAGAAAATGCTAATGAGGATAAAACGTGGGTGATTAATAAATGTGATTGAGATGGAATGACCTTTACTTATTCACTGGGTAATTAAAGTAATCAAGGGAGACCCAGCTGTGGTGAGAAATGTCATATAATAGACCAAAATACAATTAGCTATCATCTTTCGCAAAAAATACAACATTCAATAGGATTTGCAGAGGAAGGGATACTTTTAAAAATCTCGTTGTTAAATAAGTAAAGGATTTTTCAAGACTGGCTGGGAAATGGTTTTTGCTTCCGGGCAGCTACAGCAGCATAAAAGCACGTGATGGAAAAATATAATCCCTGTGGTATAAAAAAGTATCATGTAAACATCTCTCCTACTTGCCCTTAAATATCCTTTTGAATTCCGATTAGACATTCCCAGTAGCATCCAATATCAATCAAAAAAAAAAAAAAAGTGGCTCAAAGGCACTAGATCTCCTTAAATTCCTCTGATGTTACTCTTGGGGAAAAAGATGAGGAATGAATTGTCCCTAAAAGCCCTTGTCCTCTTACTTTTGGCAGCAAAGCAGGCAACCCTGTCCAAAAGTCTGGTAAGGAAATCCATCCACATTAAAGGTCAGCAATCCAGTTTTCCTGTCCTGGACTGACTGAGGACATTTGAACATTATTGTCCTTACTCCAGCAATTAATAAATGTGATTTGCCCCACTGTCATCATCAAACTTCCTTCTCCACTCCTTGCATAAAAAAATCCAGCTGCCAGGAAAAAAAAAGTTCAGCTTCCAAACCTCTAACCATCACCCCCTTTCTAGGTAAGGGAACTTTCAAAAAGCTTCTTTGAGCAGAGTCCCTGGGTGCAGGTGCAGGCCCACTGTCTCCGTCTTTTTATCTGTGGTCAGCTTCCTTAAACCCTCTGAAGCCTCTGTTCCCTAATTCCATTACTAATATCCGTACTCGAATTTCCAGAAAGCTTGAGGATGCTTGCCATATAAAATCTCAAATCAGAACTGTAGCTAACATTTATAGAGTACTCATTACTTGGTAGACACTAAAACCCAGGAAAAACAACTTGAACCTCTCTGAACATCAGTTTCCTCATATATTAATTGGGGATAATTACACCTCCTAATCCAGTGGTTGTGGTTATCAGATGGATTAATAAATGTAAAATATTAGTGTCTGCCAAGTAATGAGCTCGCTATAAATGTTAGCTATTAGTTTGCTATATTTGCTCTACACTAGTCCCAGATCATAAAAATTAAGCTAAAAGAACCAAAGCTACACAGTGACGTGAATTCTGTTACTGTAACTGAGCTGTAAAGGTGCCTATGAGTTTCCCAGTAGCCACTGCAAAATAAAACATACCACAAAACCACGGAGCTCTTGTTGTGTCATTGAAGAAAAGCCATCCACTGATTTCCTTGGGAGTAAATAAAGATGAATTAATTGCATGGAACTTTCTGTAAGTAATGTTAAACAACAAAATGCATAGAGAGTCAGCAATGATGAATTTGCAAAAAGGAAAAAGAAACCTGCAACATTTTCTGTGTCCTTTTAATGAGAATAAACCCCACAGTTATGTCAGCTCTACATTCTACCTCACCTTCCATTCAAGTAAAAACCTGGAAGAGTTGTGAAGGTCAGAGTCAGTGGTCTCCAAACCTGAAATATTATGCCCACTTAGAGAACACCAGTCGCCATCACAGAACAGAAGGGAACATAGATCAAAGTTCAGCAGCCAGAACTAGGTATCAACTTTTTAATTTGGAGACATCCTTCTGATGAGATTGAGGGAGCGCTGCACACGAAGTGATAGTAACCAATTAGATGTAATTAACGAAAATGTCTATAAACCCAAATACTACAGGGTTGTATTTGATAATGTTTAAAAATTGAAGTCAGTAAGTATCTCTTAAGTGCCCAGGTGCATTCTGTGTGTGGGGTTTTGCAGAAGAAAACTCATTTTCTGTTCTCGGGTAATGCACAGCTTAGAGGTGGGGTGTGTGTGTGTGGAATAGTTATAAGAAAATGAACCTAATTTCATGGGGGAACCAGCAGTGTGGTTTGAAATAGCCCAATTCAAACATGATTTTTGGGGGGGTGAAGAAGTAGGCTTGTGTTTTAATTTTTTTTTTTTTTTTTTGCCTACTACCAAATGAAACAGTCATGGTAATTTTAATGTGAAACTAATAGTGTCTTTTTAAAATCTTAGAACATAAAATGAATATCTAAGTAGATGTGGTATGTTTAATTCATGGCCTCTCATTCCCAAGAACAGCAGCAAACCTCCCTGGGGTATGCCCGTCTCAGGCTGAAGAGTAGACACACAAGCGACTGTTTTGGCATCAGACCAGCCAGCTTGGAGGGGTGGCTCCTTTCTCCTCCAGCTGTCCAGATTTGGATGGCTGACTCCTATCTGTACCTCACTTGCTCATCTGTGAAATTAGACCCACCCAATTCTTTTTCTTTTAAGGCCTCCCAAGATCCTCCCCAAATCCTAAAAACTACAAGGTTTGCTCTTCTGTCAGTTAGGGGTTGGGAGGATTCAGTAGTTCATTCCAGCCAAAGTCAAGATACATTATCACGCAGTCATTTCCTAGTTCTTGAAAATAATACATTTAATTCCACATCTATAGGCAATGGGGTTTCCTCCACTTATTTCACCCTGCCCGTAGTATTTCTGAAGTTCTCAATGCTTGAAAACCGCCTGGAGACATTTGTGCATAATATTCCACGTAGGATTGTCCTCCTGTAATACTGGCATATAGAATGTTTGCTGGATTAGACCCGAAAGTCGATGGGTCTTGGCTGTAATGGGGAGCCTTTGAAAGAAAATAGACTTTAAAATGCCTTATCTTGTAGCTTGTTCTCTAGGTTTATACAGAACTTTATGTTATTACTTAGAGCGCAACTAGATTTTCCTATTCTGAAGAGAATGCCCTGACAACAAGAAATTAGAACTAAAAGCTGTGTCATCATTTTCAAAGAAATTTCTTATTCCTTTTTTTCTCTTTCTTTCTTTATTTCTCCCTCTCTGTTACTAGGGCTTCCCTTCATAGTACCAGCTGGTGAACGAAAAACTCATGGAAGATTTTTTTCCAGTTAGTTGATCACTTTGGAAATGTTTACCTAGGAAGCCATAAATCATACACATGCAAAAAATTGTTTTTGTCCTACTAAGTTTGGCATTTGTGTCAAATTCAAGTGAATGCACTTGATAATGTCGGAATTCTCATCTGTATTTTCCTCCAAAGAGCTATGATACTCTCTATTTTGAAATAAGTGTAAGTAAGCAAACCTCAGAACTATAGAACCACATCCTTTGTTTAAGAATCTGTTGTTGCTCCAGAATCCTCTTGATCACATTGAAAGGTAGAGAGACAGGCCAGTAAATCTCTTGCTTACAGCCTTGGCAGGTTGGAGAGTTGGAGGAGGAGGGTGTTTTCTAGACTCTGTAGACTATTTTCTGAAAAGAAATTATTATATTTTTATTCATTTCATTTTGGCTTATCCTTCCTCTCCCTTTTTTTTTTTTTGTACTTTTCCACTTCCATTTATTTGCCTGCCTACTTTTCATTTGTCCTTCTATTAAGAAGTTAGATGTTTTCACTTTCCCCATGTCCTACAATTTGGTGTTTATTTTTCTTGTATTTGTATCACTTTATTTTTAGTCCTCCCTCTCTCTGCCTTATTCTTTCAAGTTCTTTTTCCCTTTAGGTATTTTTTGTGTTGACTTGAATTTCTCACTGTTTAAATACTCGTGTGATACACAAGTGAGCACAAGAGGCCAGTGATGGGATCACGAGTCCATGAGCAATGATCTAAAATAGGCAGTGACCTATGGTGCACACAAACGAGCCTGTGCTTATTGTAATGAAGAGAGATTGAGCAGCTGTGTACAAAGACAGATTGTTAGGGTAAATTGGAATGAAATGGAAAAAATATTCTCACCAGTTGCTATAATGATCTAATTTTATGCATTCAGAATTTAAGCAATAAATTGTAAAGTATTCAAATGGGATTAGGGCTTCTAATATTACATCCTAAGAATTTTACTTCCATGTTGTGAATTTCCATGTTGTTACTGGTCAGTGCTGATCATTTTGTCAGGATTTTCCATGTAAATTCTTGAGCAAATCAAAGACCCATCCCTTATCTTTCCTATGGAGGCCAGGCCACAGTTCTTGGACAGGTACCAGCTGGAAGATTGAACTGGACTGAGTTTCAAAGGCTATTCAAAAAACCTCAATTTAAAATCTTACAGCTGTAGGAAAACTTAGAATCATATATCATGACATCACAATTTTACATGTAAGGGGAAGAAGTATCAGAAAAGCTTAGGAAACTGGTGAGAGTTAAACAATAAATTCATGTCAGTGCTAACTCAAAGTTCTCTGTCAGGGCTCACAAGGGTTCTAGTGCAGTCAGGGTTTGTTGGTGATACTGGTATTTGAATCCAATTCTTCTAGCTTTTGGATGTGAAAGAGACAGCAAAAAGTGTAACGTGTAGAAGAGGAGGCAATGGTCCTTCTAATTATTAGGGATTTCTTTCTACTCCAGCAAAGATTTTTCTAGAAATTTCTGTGATTTTTCTCATTTCCTATTAATTTAACTTCTTCGATTGTCTGTAGCACCCCCTCTTCCCTCCAGCAAAACTCTCTCTGTTTTCCTTTGTTATTTTAATGATGCTGAAACTAGAGCTGCAAGGAACCCAAGAGAGCACCTGGCCCCAATATCAGAAGCACAATACTCCCAGGGCTCCTTATTAGAGGGAGGCAGGAGGGCCAGAGTCAGAGAGGGCGCTGGGATGATAGGAGCACAGGTCAGCATGTTGCGACTGCTGGCTTTGAAGATAGAGGAAAGGGTGACAAACCAAAGATGCAGGTGGCCTCTGGAACATGGAAGAGGCAAGGAACTGAGTTCTCCATGTCTTAATTCCCATGGCTGCCATAACAGGATACCACACTCTAGGTGGCCAACAGAAATGTATTGTCTCTCAGTTCTGGATACAAGATGTCTGAAATCGAGGTAGCAGCAGGGCCATGCACCCTCTGATATCTGCACGGGAAGATCCTTCCTCGCCTCTTTCTGTTTCTACTGTTTGCCAGCTGTCCTTAGCATTTCTTGATTTGTGGAAACTTCTGCCTCCATCTTCACATGGATGTGTCCTCTGGGTCTCTTGTGTCTGTGTCCAAACTTCCCTCTCATAAGGATGCCAGGCTTATTGGATTAGGGCCCTATTAGGACTTGAATATATCAATTTATAGTACTCCTTCAGAAGGGACACAGCTCTCTGGACCCATTTTAGATGTCTAACCTCCAGAATTGTCAAGTAATAAATTTACATTGTTTTGGGCCATAAATTTACAGCGATTTGTTACCGCAGCAATAGGAAACCAGTACTGGGGGGAGAGGGGAGAGGTGCTTGTAAAAATCAGCATCTGGGCCCAACACTCAATGATTCTAATTCAGGTGTTCTTCCACCAAATTTTGATATTTCACAAATGTTGTCAGTTACTGTAGCTCTAAGGAAAGCTGAGTCTTTTCGATAAGAACCACAGCTCTCTAATACGTAAGAAACATGACAGTTATCCTTAAATCATATATATATTTGTACACTTACAGTGACCCATCAGTCTTTACTAAAAAATGAAATTCCATTTCTCTAACTGTACTTTAGCCAGTTTGCCTAAAGGGGCTTCTCAACAGGGAGCCCTTATATTTCTTCTGCAGTTCACACTCCATTCACCCGTCTGCCCTACCCCACCCTGAGCCCCAGTCTACCGTATTGTCCTCACAGATGCCCATACCTAACAATGGCGAGGTTGTAGTGCTGCTGCTTTGGTGTTGCTGGCTGGGTGACCACACTGATGATGAATAAGTACTCAAGAAGCCAGTAGTGACATGATATAGCCAAGTCTCAAGTACAATTTACACTTTTAAGCCTATAGGGTGCTCAACTGTGTGAGGTCAAGTTGCTCAAAGAGTAAGATAGCTTCTTCTTACTTCTCTTTTCAAGTTCTGGTTCTCCTAACTGCTTTTCCATAATGAGTTAATTAAGGAATACAATTCAGTTATTTCAGTGGAATTGTGTTCCCAATTTTTCACTCTTCGCACCATCCCCATCCTTTTTCATGTGACTTTGTACTTTCTCCCATCAGCAGTAGTGGATATTTCCCTGCTGCCTTATGTTGGGCTTAGCAAAAATGAGTTTCCTACTGCAGCTATAACAGAAAGCTACATATTTTGTAACTTAAAACAACACAGATTTCCTATTGTATGATTCTGGAGGTCAGAGGCCCCAAAATGCTTTTTATGTGACTAACATCAAAGTGTCTAGAAGGCAATCTGGTCCTTGCCTTTTCCAGCTTCTAGAAGCTGCCCTCATTTCTTGACTCTTGCCCCATTTCTAGCACTGGCTTCACTCCAAAGTCCGCTTCTGTCATCACTTCTCCCAATCTGAATTCTCTTGCCTCCTTCTAATAAGGAAACTTGCATCACTTTGGGCCCAGCTGAACTATCCAGGAGTGTGATCTCTCCATGTCAAGATCCTTAAATTTTTCATATCTGCAAAATATCTTTTGCTATATAAGGTAACATGTTCACAAGTTCCAGGGATTAGGCCGCTAGACATCTTTGGGGAGGAGGGTGCATTATTCTTTCCATCACAGCAATATTCCTTGCTTTGGTCAGAAGAATATAGACAAGAGTGATGGTTTACTAGGTCCAAGTCCAGACCTGGAAAGGAAATACAAGTTCCCACTCATTGCACTGATGCTTCTTTTGTTCCCATGAATAGAGCACAGCCTAGATAGCTGGCTATTCCAAGGAAGATGAGACCATATGAAGCATACTGGAATCCAACCTACAGTTTCAGCCACATTAAGCCAAACCCAGACAAGCGCGACTGATTCCCTGAGAGAAGGAAAAAAGGAACTGTAACTTTATGAAAATGAAAACTAGGGCATTTTGTTATGCTGCATCAGTGTGGTAATGACTAACTGATACAAATGCATTCAGTCCAAAGTATGAAGTAAAAACTCTTGGGATGCATGAGACTTCCAGGGCAAGGAATTCCATTACCCTGTCATGGTGAAGAATTCCAATTACTCTTGCACTTGTGCTTTGTGGTCTCTTTTATCTGTATACAACACTTATTGCATGTCCTCCAGTCTCTTGGACATTGGAAGATCTGGTTACATGTGAAGAACTTTGAAGAGGTTTGAAATAATAAGGCATTCTTACCTGGGCTCCTTCCAGGGACTTAGCTGTTTCGTCAAGCATGATTCCACAAAAAATTTGAATTAGGCATACTTTATTCATTCTGTTGGAGATGGGAAATGGTCAGGTAATCCAGGTTTGATGGAAGTAACAATGACATGTCTTTCAGATTTTCTGCACTGAGGAAAATTTCCCATATATCCCTTGCCAACATACTTTCTTGTGCCATCTGTTTCTCAGGGCAGTTAACAGCTGATGATGGTGTGGATTTGACATTGTTGGAAATTAGAAAATGAGGAATATGCCTGTTTTTCAAACTTGCCTATATGTGGGGGTGTGACTGAAGAATGAAACTGAATATTTAAGTTTAGGGAAATACTGGTCCTTGACTTTCAAGGACAAAGTTAGTTCCATTTACCCAGTTTAATATTTCAGGTCAGATGACAGCCAGTTATCTGTTTTGGGGATCAGAATCTAAGGTCATGGTGCTCTGATGTTTGCTTCAAATTTTTAACTATTTATTCTCCACTCCAAGAGATGAACAAGTGAGCTGATTTTTTTTTAAATCACTGTAAAATGTTTTAAGATGTTTTCCACGCAGAAACAATTAAACCAGAAAGGGATTAACTCTAAAATATGCCCATTCCACTGAAAGTTGAATATAATTTCTACTTGCAAAAGAACACTCAAAACATAAATGGAAAGTATTCAATGTAGAGATCTCAACTCTTTCAGAATTGTAGTTTCAATTGTGGATATGAATGTTGAAGCTGATTTAGCTACTGAATCATAATTGATCCTAAATTTTCTCTTGTTTTTGCAACCATTCCTGCAGTACTGAACACAGTTTCAGAGCTGAAGTGAAGATTCCCCATGAACTGTCAAACTTGCTTTGATATATTACAGATTAGAAGCAATCAGTTACAGTATTCAGAGAGAAACGGTTCTAAACATTCAGAAAATATGCATTACTTTATCCTCCCGTGCCTGCTTGTTACTAAACAAATCCCCACTGCCTGTGCACCAGGTGGAGATTCCTGGCCCATCTGAGCCTACCCAAGTAAACATTCTCCTCCTTTTTAAGTTAAAATTCCTCATGGAATGTGAAATGGCCTTCAGGTATTTCAGGTTTCAAAGTCAAAGAGAAATAAGCAGTATTGAAAATAAGAAAACACGTAGGGCAAGTTATTCATATTTTTTCTGGCTCCTTAACATATTTAATTTATCAAATATTTCATGATAGAATCTAAACCTAACCAATGATTACTTTCAGTAAAACTGGGATATTAGTTTAGATAGCCATAGGTATACTCTAATTCTCAGTCATGAATAAAATACAGTATAAATAATGTCAAGTCAACTGTTAATTTTCATAGTGAGTCAACAATTTTACTCTCATTTCTGTATTTATTTTATAGCTTCAGGGTGTCTCACTCACTGTTTTTTTTGTTTGTTTGGTTGGTTTTAGCTATTTTTCCGTTCCTGCTTGATTAAAGCCTACCCTTAGGAATAGTTCTACAGTCCTTCATACCATAGTATGAATAACTTTAAGTTGAAGTGTTAACTGTCTCAAGACTCTGTGCCTGTTTTTGTAAATAAAGTTTTATTGGAACACAGCCAGTTTTCCTAATGTCCATGGCTGCTTTCATACTACCTAGGGCACAGCTGAGAATTGCCACAGAAACTGTGTGGCCTGGAAACTGAAAATATTATCTGATCCTTTACGGAAAAAGTTTTCCCGCTCCTGTTTTAAGGCTTCTCTCACAACAAAAGCAAAACCAAATAAAATGATTCACATGTACAGTTTACTTTTTATTTGAAATCTACAGGACATAGGAAAGGAAATATCATGGTTCTATGGAATGGCACCTGACCTAGATTTCCTATCGGTAGGCAACAAGCCCACTTTATGATGAAATGCGTTCAGGGGTCACAGAGCAGCAGCTCTATGTGAATATGAGTGTTCTAAATGTCTGTATCTTCACATATAATATCCATATGTCTGTCTGTTCAGGCCCTTGTTTATTTCTGAGCTCATAATCTGAGCTGTTGCTTTGTCTCAAGGTTTGTAAAATAGCCACTCTTCCCCAAGCCTTAAGCATCTAAATGTTGGTGAATATTAACTAAAGCATATTGGTTTCCCAAGTCAAATCCCCAAATTGCTATTGTTTGTCAAGGACAATCTGGACCCCGGCACCAGGGAATCCACATTCCAAGTTGAAGTGTTATGAACAGAGATTGTTTTGCTCCTCAGTGTTCAGTTAGCTGTTTCTCTTTCCCAAGGCAAGAGCTTTTCCGTCTGAAGGATAATGGGAAAAAAACAAACAAAACCAAAACCCAGTGCCTTTTACAAAGCCAAAACAATAAGCTATTGTATTGTTGTTTTTCACGCTTATATTTAATATTACTTTTGGAAGTTCACTATCTGATTATCTTGTCTGAGATATCTGTGCCACTCCTGCTATTTTCCTTTTGATGGCTTATTAGCATCTAGACTATAAGCGAAAACATCAAAGAAAGTCAATTAAAAGCCACTCTGTTATCTTTCGAGAGAAGTTTTGGAATCTCTAAATACTCAAGAGATCATGTCCTATCGCTTTTGCACAACTATTTGAGTTTGGGGTATAGAGTACCAGCTGTGGAAAGTGTAAAATTCCTTGCAAATAAGCCAGAAACATCTTGGGTGAGATTCAGATGATTCCTCTGTTGCCTACTCTTATAGACTGCCTTTGTACACCGTGTGTACAAATAAACACAAAGAGTCTATGTTAATATGTACGAAGTCTAAGAAGGAGCTGCGTCCAATTGCGATCCATTCATTCATTCAACAAATTATTGTAAGCTCTTAGAATACAGTTGTCAACAACAAGAAAAAAATTCCTGCCCAAATGGAGTTTCCATTCTAATAAGCTTCTCTCTCTAATGTGGACAAATAGCCATGGTTGATGAAAAGTCTTAAAAATTTGGCTCAGAACATCATATTACAGTTAACCAGAGTTGTTCTTATAGATCTCAGAAAATGGTTGGCCTGTGCACTGTTATCAATAAAACTTTCTTCTGTAAACTTTTTTCCCCTTTTTTTTTTTTTTTTTTACAATTTACAGTCACTCCTTTGCATAAGTTTTTGTTTGTTTGGTTTTTTACAAATGCTCCAAATGATTGAAAATCGTGTTGTGCTAAATCTAGGTGTTTTTTTTTTTTTTCATGGGCAGGCACTGGTTATCGAACCCAGGTCTCTGGCATGGCAATCAAGAACTGCCTGCTGAGCCACCATGGCCCACCTGAAATCCATATTTTTTTACCATGGCCCACCCGAAATCCGTATTTTTTTACAATGGCCCACCCGAAATCCATATTTTTTTACAATGTCAATTTCCCCAGTCACCTGAGGTAGATCTCTTGAGCACTGTTCCAGTTTTCTATTGCTGGGTAATAAACTATCTCAAAACATCAAGTAGCTTGAAACAACACTTGTTTATTTTACTTGTGAATGTGCATTTGGGCAGGTTTCAGTAGGGATGACTCATTTCTGTATTAACTGGAGAACTCCACTGGAGTTGGACAACCCCTGTCTAAGATGGCAACTTACATGGCAGGCAAGTTGGTACAGCTCTTGTTTGGGAGTCTAGATGGGCAGTTGGCCTGGAGCCTCTCCTTGGGGCTTCTTGGGCTTCCTCAGAACATAGCAGCTGGGTTTCAAAAAAATAGTGTTGCAGATAACAGGAAGTGGAAGCTGCCAGTCTCTTAAGTCTTGGGCATAGAAATTGGCAGTGTCACTTCCACTGTATTTTTTTGGTCAAATTAGTTGTGGAGTATTGGAACTACCTGAGAATGTAGAGCTGTGTTCCAGTAGCCATGTTTCTTGAAGATGATTGTATAATGATATAGCTTTCACAGTGTGATTGTGTGATTGCAAAAACCTTGTGTCTGCTTCTCCTATTATCTACCTTGTCAACAGACAAGTAGAACATATGGAATAAAAATAAGTAATAGGGGGAACAAATGTTAAAATGAATTTAGTTTGAAGTGTTAGTGATCAATGAAAGAGAGGGGTAAGGGGTATGGTATGTATAAATTTTTTTTCTGTTTTTGTTTTATTTATTTTTCTGAATAGATGCACGTGTTCCAAGAAATGATCATGATGATGAATATGCAACTATGGGATGATATTGTGAATTACTGATTATATATGTAGAACGGAATGATCAAAATAGGAATGTTTGCATTTGTTTGGTGTTTTTTGGTATTTAAAAAAAATAAAAATAAAAATAAAATTAGTTGTAGAGACCATCCAGAGTCAAAAGGTGAGAACCCAGTTCCCATCTCTGAAAGACAATAGGGTCAAAGGATTCAAGGCCTTCTGCATGCTACATGTTTTGATTGGCACTGGGAATGCAGAAATGAATAAGATACAGTCCACCCCCAACCACCACCCCCATGTATCTTGGAGCCCAGCAGAAGAGCTTTGCCAGTGAAGTGTAAATTAGGACACAGCAAGTTACACAAGGGTAAAAGTTCACTGTAGACACAGAGAAAATAGGATTATTTCATAATAGAAGTTCGGGCACTTAAAATAGATCAAAGCAAACAAATGACAAAAGAACAAAAGATGGTGAAAACAGCTTAATCTTCCTTCAATCATGATGTAACTGCCTTGTTCCAGAATCTGTCCCTCCTGTCTTAGAGCCATCACATGACCCATATAGCCAAGCAAATGTGTACTGGATCCAAGTCACCAGTATCACCTTTTTATGATCTGTAACCTGCCCTCTATCACTCTCTCTTCAACCTCTTGGTCACCTGACCCCTTGGACAAGGGCTGGAATCCTCCTACTTTCTCGACCAAAGGCAGATGCACATTTGGCTTCCAACCTTCTGTATGGCACATCCCATGGGTGCCCCTACGAGAAAGAATTCAGAGTTTCCTTAGCTGTGGCTCCGTTGGTCAAGTTGTAAGATAGCTATAGAGTAACTCATTAAACATGGACATACTATTTTAGATACTCATGCATACACATTCACTTACAATACATTCACATGCATACATACAGCCACAGACAATAGAATTTATAAACAGGAAACAGGCCTCAAACCCTACTGACTCATTCAAAATGGTTGTATATTATAGGTATATGCACATACAAACCCACACATATATGGACAACTAATATATATAAAAATAAGATTAAGAATAATTTTCTACACTAGAAATGATATACTGTCAGATTGTAACTGGCCTCAGAATAGGGGAAATATTTGAAAGTATTTACTTATTCCAAACCTTCTTGATTTGATCCCCAAACTTCACCACCTGTTTCAGTTCAATTTCAGTACAGTTACTTTTTCCAACTGAGGCCAGCCTGTTTGGATCTCTCTTCAACTTTGCTTGAATTCAGTCCATAAGAAGTTGTTAAACTCTGGGATATATTGTGTTGTGTGCCATTCATTGTGTATACTGGCGGACTTGCCCTTTTTTTTATTTGATGTCTCAAAAAAGGCCTTGAACAAAACCAGCATCTCAACATGCTTGTGGTTGATAAAATGTCAGTTGATAGGTCTTTATTTATATACTTTTTTTTTTTTTTTTAACATGGGCAGGCACCAGGAATCGAACCCGGGTCCTCCCGCACAGCAGGTAAGTATTCTTGCCTGCTGAGCCACCGTGGCCCGCCCTATTTATACACTTTTATCATTCATGTCACATTTATTCAACTACTACATATCAACTACTGTATTAAAATGTTGTGGGGGGTGGGGGATGGTTTCTGATGCCTGCCCATGCAAAAAAAGATGTTGAGGGATAGGTGGGAACACACAAAACACTCATACCTATGCATGTTTGTCCTTTCTAAGAGTTTATCGACTAGATAAAAATATAAAAATGTGGACCCAGATAATAAACAAAAGTGTTCCTAAGCTAGGGTGATTCAGGAAGATATTATGGTCAGTTAAGAATTTCAGTTGCTCTTTAAAGGGCTTTTAGAATGTTATTAGACAGAAACCAGGGATCAACAACGGGGAAGGAAGGCATTCAAAATCTACTTTAGGGATCTTATTACTGCTTTCTAGAAATGAGCCACAAACTTGGGTTTATATTATTATTTGATATTCCAATTTAATTCCAGTCACTTTTGAAGAAAGATTGTAAAATTTCTTTGAAATAATTTACATAGTATTTTTATTATGTTTAAGAAACACTACTGACATTACAAGTATATTTACATTTGGTGATCCTCTCATCATATTTCCTTATTGGGGTTGATGTGATACCTAGTCAGTACTGTTTTATCTGTGAAAGCTTAGAGTTAAATTTCTACTGAGTTGAATTTACCTTTGAAAGATACTCAAACCCAACATTACATCCAAGATCTACAAAAACTCAAAATATTCAGCTCTCCATGAATAAATTGGTGCACCCAAATCTTTTTAACAGAGCTCTGTCCACAGATAGAGACTTATTTTAGGTGACCAAATGATATCAGACTATTCCACGATTCCTGAGGGTCTGCTCAGGAAATCCAATTGTGAAGCCCCAGATAGTCACTGGATTTGCCTACAGCTTCAAACCAAATTGAGATTAAAACATACATGCTCAGTGCAACAATGTGGATAATCAAACACCTGAAGCCAAGTGCACCCACTGAATTATACACAATTTAGACTTTTTATCCCTGGAGCACAAAAAGCTGGCACACCAAAATAGTAGATATTATGACTCTAGTTTAAGAATTAAAATGTAGCCATAAATTTAAGACAAAGTATTAGTAAATATTTTTTATTTAAGTTTCATGTAATTTAAGAAACTTCATCATTTAATAAATAAATATATATATATATGTATGTATGTATTGGAAGAGTCTCCCCCGCTCAAGGCTTAGGCAAGGCTATTCCTTACAGAATTTAAAATCAAAGGTGCTTAATAAATGTTGCTTTCCGTGGATAATAAATAATGGTGTTTAAAAATGTAGGAACAACTTTCCCATCTACAGAATAGCATATAGAATGACATATATTCAGATGTATTATCAATCTGATATTGTGATAAAGTCTCATATTTAGTAAAGCTTATTAGAGTTGGGCAAAGAGGTTTATGAATTTTTAAAAAAACACATTTTGCATGAACAAAATATTTTTCAAGATCTTTTCAACCATAGAGCAGAGCATTTTTTTTTCAACAAAACAAAATGAACCACTGCATTATTCAGGTAGATAGTGAGGATTTTGATGTTTCAGTTTTGTGAAAAATTGTGTAGTGGGGCAAAAATCATAATTTGTAAATGGATATCTCATTCTCTTCCTTCAAACATGAGAAACTAGGGGAAGCAGTCCAAGTTTGTGTTTAAAGGAGTAATCTGGAAAGATCATGGAATTATAAGTTCCAGGAATCAATGCCTCTACCAGAATAACTATTAAACAGGCAGGATGTGCTGAAACAACTATTTCAAAACTCCAGAATCCAGCAGAATTCTGGGCAGCAACCAGGGAACAGCAGAAGGAAGAGGCTGGTAAATGACAGTAAATGCCAATACATTGCTCTTTCTGCACCACAGTTACTGGTGCCTAGTCCCCGCTCTTGTGGCAGGCAGCAGTGGAGTCCAGCCCCTTGTATAGCTTGCTGGTGCCAGAGAGGGACATATAAATCCACTTCCTCAGTGTCCACAGTGGATATGGGCCATTCACTGATCACTACTTTGGATTAGCTAATTTAGATCACTGGGGGTCTGGCTCTGAGGGCAGTCATTGCTCCATCTTGCCATGGGCAAAGGCAATGAAGAAAAATCAAAGGCACTCTGCTTCCTCAGAGCTTTGGAGGACAGTTAAAGGACTGCATTTGCTGAACAGGGACTGAGTCAAAAAAAGAGCAGCTTTGGGGAGCCATGGAAGAAGCTCCTGGTGCCCTTCCTAGCCCCTCTTTCCTCCTGTATTCAGGCATTTTGGAACCATGAATGTTCCCTTTGTGGATCTCTGGTTTTGTTGTGACTGGGAAAAGACTGACTTGGGAACCCCAGGGTTCTGCCCCTTCCCAGAATTTGTCCTCCGAGCAAAAGCAGATTGAGGCTATGGAAAGCAGAGTAAAAAACAGTTGAGGTGGATGGCCAAAGAAAAGGCTTGCTGCTTCAAGTTCTGAGGTAGAACACTCAGGAGGGTAGATATTCTGTCTCCTGGAAAGTAGAGGGAAAATTCAAATTCCTCTGAACAGAAGCTTCCTAAAGCCACTAGCAAGCATTTGCCCAGGAAAAGATACAGTCCCAGGAAAAACAGGGAAGACCCCATACTTTGTGTTTGCCTTAGGCTGACCTGCCTGATAGTAGGGCTGAATTCTGAAGAACAGCACCATCCAATGCAAAGCCAACGTGCAAAGACAGTGACAAATAGAATCAGGCAGAAGAAAAACTAAGTGAACTTGAAGACAAGAAAATTGATGTGAGTCAGGCTGATAAACAGAACGAAAAAGGCTGATATCATTCTTTTTTTAGGGGGGGATTTAGTCATGATTTATTAGATATAACTCCAAAAACACAAACATTGAAAGAAAATGGACATGGCCAAAATGGACATGGCCAAAATTAAAAACGATATGTCAAAGAACATGATTGAGAAAGCAAAAAGACAATTCTCAGAATGGGAGAAAAGAATGCAAACCACACATCCATCAAGAGCCTAACATACAGAATATATAAATAACTGTGATAATGCAACAATAGAAAGACACACAAACCAATTAAAATCAGGCAAAGGACTTGAATAGACATTTCTGTAAAGGAGACATACAAAAACCAGTAAGTACACAAAAAGACACTGAACATCACCAGTCACCAGAGAAATGAAAATTAAAACAGCAGAGAGACACCACCCCACACCCACCAGGACTGCCATTAATAATAATAATAGTAATAATGTGTTAGTGAGGATGTGGAGAAATAGGACACCCATACACTGCTAATGGCACTGCAAAATAATGCAGCCACTGTGAAAATCAGCCTGCCAGCACCTCAGAATATCAAAAACAATTACCATATGATCCAGCAATCCCACCTCCCAATACATGCCCAAAAGAATTGAAAGCTGAAACTCAAACAGACATTTCCACACCCACACCTACAGCAGCATCAGTCACAATAGGCAAAATAACATCATCCTTAGTGATGAAAGACTGTAAGCTTTCTCTCTGTGCTGGTTTGAAAGTGTTATGTATCACAGAAAAGCCATGTTGTTTTCATCCTAATCCAGTATTGTAAGATGGGACCTCTTGATTGGGTTGTTTCTGTGGAGATATGACACATGCAATTGTGGGTGTGACCTTTTGATTATATTACTTCCATGGTGATGTGCCCCACCCAATTGTGAGTGGAACCTTTTGATTAGATGGAGATGTGACTGCCCATTCAAGGTGGGTCTTAATTAATTTACTGGAGTCCTTAAAAGAATTGACACAGAAAGTTAAGACACAGATGTTTGGAGATTAAGACAGATAAAGCCTGGTGCTAAGCAAGGACTCATAGGAATAGCCAGAACCTGAAGAGAAGAAATCTTTGACCCTGGGACGTGCTAAGCTAAGAGATGAAACCCAGAGTTTTTCCCTGGAGCAGTTAAGTGAGGGCCCACAGATACTTAGAGAGGAAGCCGCTGGAATCACAATCTGGAAGCAACAGAACCAGGAACAAGGACCAGCAGATGCCAGCCTTTTGCCTTCCTATGTCAGACATTGACCTTTCTTCAAAATCAAGATATCTTCTCTGGATGCCTTAACTTGGAATTTTCATGGCCTTAGAATTATAACTTGTAACTTAATAAATCCCCTTTGTAAAACCAGACCTGTTTCTGGCATATTGCATTCCGGCAGCTTTAGCAAACTAAAACACTCCTAAGACTAAGAACAAGACAAGGAAAATATTTATGCCTTCTAGCCTCCTATATTCTGAAACAGTAGAGGAAAAATCTGAGATGATCATATAGTAACCCACGTCAAACTCTTGGAGCTGCCCTGTAATGACTTGTGGAAGATCACTTTGAAAATTATTGCTTTTTTATTTCTTTGCTTTGTATATGTTAAATTATACAATAAAAAGTAAGAAAAAAAAAAAAAAAACAAGACAAGGATGCCCACTGTCAATAAATAACACTGTTATTTAACATGTACTGAAAGTTCTAGTCAGAGGACTTAGGCAGGAAAAATTTATAAATGGCATCCAAATTAGAAAGGAAGGTGACATGATCCTGCATACAGAAAATCCTGACAGATCCACAGTGAAGTTCCTAGACCTAATAAATGAACTCGACAAAGTTACAGGAGTCCACGGTCAACACTTAAAAATCAGTAGTGTTTCCATACTATGTTGTACTAGAACGTAATGAACAATTAGCAGAAGAAATCAAGAATAAATAAAGGACTTTACACAGAAAACTACAAAACATGCTAAAAGATATTAACAAAGGCTTAAATAAATAGAAGGACATTCCATGTTCATGGATTTTAAGTCTAAATGTTAAGATGTCATTTCAATCCAAAGTGATTTACAAATTCAATGCAATTTCAGTCGAAATTCTAGAGGCCCCAAATAGCCAATGCCATCTTGAAAAAGAAGAGCAAAGTTAGATGACTCAGATTTTCTGATTTTATTATGAATCAAAACAGCATGGTACTGGCACAGAAAAAGGCAAACAGACCAATGGAATCAGATTGAGAGCTCAGAAATCAACCCTAACATTTATGGCCAACTGATCTTTGACAAGGAGGCAAAGACCACTCAATCAGGAAAGAATACTCTCTTCAAAAAATGGTACTGCAGGATGGGAATCAAGATGGCGGCTTAGCAATGTGTGCATTTTAGTTCATCCTCCAGAACAACTACTAAATAACCAGAAACAGTACAGAAAAGCTCCTGGGGCCACGTCAGTGACCAGACACACAGCGTACCCCAGTCTGGACCAGTGGACCGGCTGCGAGCCCCCCCAGAACTGTGAGTTCCCCAAGCCATGTCGGCCGGCGCCCCTCTCCAACAGGCTGCTTCACAGAGGGGTAAGGAAAGAGACTTTACCAGTAGCAGCGGCCGAGCACAACCAAACACCAATCGGAGTTAATTAACAAATTCTGACTACTGAAAATAGGCCCCCAGCTCAGGTGAACCTGGTCAAAGCGGAGGTTACTCATTTTTGCCCTGGCGCCAAGGGGGCAGGGCTGATGGAAAAAGGGGGGGAAAAAAAGAAGAAAACAGGTTTTTATGGCTGTGTTTCTACAAAGGCTTGACTGCCTTTGGATTCAGTGGCAGGACTTCCCAGGCTGCAACTGCCCCAGGCATAAGCGGAAACAAGTTTGAACCCTCATTTGAGGGCTTCTGGAGCCTGTGCGTTCTGCAGTGGAGGGGTGAAGCCCAACTCAGGTGGAATCTCTCCCTCAAGGAATTCAGACACCAGGGCTTGGTAATTTGAAGCCATTAAAACCAGCCTACAACCTCTCCTCTGTCTCCACCACACCCCAGCAGGGAGAGTCTGCCAAAGTTAAAGATACTGTATCATCTTATGGTGGTGGGACCTGTAGGCAGACAAGCACCACATACTGGGCAGGATAAGAGAAACAGAGCCCAGAGACTTCACAGGAAAGTCTGTCAACCTGCTGGGTCTCACCCTCAGGGAAAACCGACGCAGGTGACTCTTTCCTTCTGATAGGAGGCTAGTTTGGTCTGGGAAAATCTGGCTGGGGTCTATAATACCTATGTAGATTCTCCTCAGGGTAGAGGAGAGAAAAAGGCACCATACAAGCAAGGCAAGAAACAAGAACTGAAAAATTCTCCTCAGTTAAACAAAACCTAGACTAGAAGTCCAGAAAAAGCTGAACTGAATGTCAAAGAACAGAGAGACAACAAATTCATCCAGCAAGAAAACCCTAGGTAAAAGAAGTGAAAGCAATCTCCAGAATAAACTAATTAAGGTAATTAAATGCCTAGATGCCAGCAAAAAATAACGAATCACACTAGGAAAATTGAAGATAATGGCCCAGTCAAAGGAACAAACCAACAATTCAAATGACATACAGGAGCTGAAACAATTAATTAAGAATATACAAACAGACATGGAAAACCTCATCAAAAACCAAATCAATGAATTGAGGGAGGACATAAAGAAGGCAAGGAATGAACAAAAAGAAGAAATCAAATGTCTGAAAAAGCAAATCACAGAATTTATGGGAATGAAAGGCATGGTAGAAGAGATGAAAAAAACAATGGAAACCTACAGTGGTAGATTTCGAGAGGCAGAACATAGGATTCATGAACTGGAGGACGGAACATCTGAAATCAAACAAGAAAAAGAAAATATAGGTGAAAAAATGGGAAAATATGAGCAAGGACTCAGGGAATTGAAGGACGATATGAAGCTCACAAATATACGTGTTGTGGGTGTCCCAGAAGAAGAGAAGGGAAAAGGAGGAGAAAAACTAATGGAGGGAATTATCACTGAGAATTTCTCAACTCTTATGAAAGACTTAAAATTACAGATCCAAGAAGTGCAGCTTACCCCAAAGAGAATAGATCCAAATAGACGTACTCCAAGACATTTATTAATCAGAATGTCAGAGGTCAAAGAGAAAGAGAGAATCTTGAAAGCAGCAAGAGAAAAGCAATCCATCACATACAAGGGAAACTCAGTAAGACTGTGCGTAGATTTCTCAGCAGAAACCATGGAGGTGAGAAGACAGTGGGATGATATATTTAAATTATTAAAAGAGAAAAACTGCCAACCAAAAATTCCAGCAAAATTGTCTTTCAAAAATGAGGGAGAAATTAAAACATTTTCAGACAAAAAATCACTGAGAGAATTAGTGACCAAGAGACCAGCTCTGCAAGAAATACTAAACAGAGCACTAGAGACAGATATGAAAAGATGAAAGAGAGAGGAGTGGAGAAGAGAGTAGAAAGGAAGACTATGAGTAAAGATAAAAAGAAGGAAAATTAGATATGACATGTAAAATCCAAAAGGCAAAATGGTAGAAGAAAGTACTACCTGTGCAGTAATAACACTAAATGTTTAATGGATTGAACTCCCTGATCGAAAGACATAGACTGGCAGATTGGATTAAAAAAACAGGACCCATCTATATGCTGTCTCTACTCAAAGGACATGAGGGCAAGGACATAAACGGACATTTGCACACCAATGTTTATAGCAGCATTATTTACAATTACCAAGAGATGGAAACAGCCAAAATGTCCATCAACAGACAAGTGGCTAAACAAACTGTGGTATATACATACGATGGAATATTATGTAGCTGTAAGACAGAATAAAGTTAGGAAGTATGTAACAACATGGATGAAGCTTAAGGACATTATACTGATTGAGATTAGCCAAAAACAAAAGGACAAATATTGTATACTCTCACTGATATGCACCGACATTAGTGAATAAACTTGGAATATTTTGTTGGTAACAGAGACCATCAGGAGAAAGAAATAGGGTAAGATATTGGGTAGTTGGAGCTGAAGAAATACAGATTGTACAACAGGACTGAATATAAAAATCTCAGAAATGGACAGCACAATACTGCCTAACTGTAATACAATTATGTTAAAAAACTGAATGAAGCTGCATGTGAGAATGATAGAGGGAGGAGGGCTGGAGGCATAAATCAGAAAGATAGACATCAAAGATTGAGATGGTATAATCTAGGAATACCTAGAGTGTATAATAATAATGACTAAATGTACAAATTTTAAAAATGTTTTTGCTTGAGGAAGAACAAAGGAATGTCATTACTGCAGGGTACTGAAAATAGATGGTAATTAATATCTTAAAATCTCACTTTCTGTGTGAGACTAAAGCAAAAAATATTTGTTACAAAATTTATATTTTGACTAGTGCATTTCCTAATATAACTTATGTAGATAGCTTGGTTGGACAACATAAGTACATGGAACCTTGGGTAGGACATGAGATTTTGTTGGTTTGTCCAGAGTGATGCCCCGATGAATCCCAGAGTGATTTGATCAGTGAATGGAAAAGTATTTGCAAAGTCCCCCTTGGGGAATGGTGAGAATGGGGAGAAATTCAACTTCCCCAAATTGAATTCTTGGTATTCCTACAAGCATTGTGGCCAACCAAAGCTATAGGCTGAGCCCCCAGTCTTGGGGTTTGTTCATATGAAACTTAACCCCACAAAGGATAGGTCAAGCCTACTTAAAATATGGCTTGAAAGTCACCCCCAAGAGAACCTCTTTTGTACTCAAATGTGGCCTCTCTCTCCAACCAACACAACAAGCAAACTCATCACCCTCCCCCTGTCTACGTGGGACATGACTCCCAGGAGTGTGGACCTTCCTGGCAACATGGGACAGAAATCCTAGGTTGAGCTGAGACTCAGCATCAAGGGATTGAGAAAAACCCTAGAATGAGCTGAGACTCAGCATCAAGGGATTGAGAAAACCTTCTTGACCAAAAGGGGGAAGAGTGAAATGAGACAAAGTGTCAATGGCTGAGAGATTCCAAGCAGTCGAGAGGTTATCCTGGAGGTTATTCTTATGCATTAAGTAGATATCACCTTGTTATTCAAAATGTAATGGAGAGGCTGGAGGGAACTGCCTGAAAATGTAGAGCTGTGTTCCAGTAGCCATGTTTCTTGATGATGATTGTATAATGACATAGCCTTCACAGTGTGACTGTGTGATTGTAAAAACCTTGTGTCTGATGCTTTTTATCTACTTTGTCAAAAGACGAATAGAACATATGGAATAAAAATAAATCATAGGGGGAACAAATGTTAAAATAAATTTAGTTTGAAGTGTTAGTGATCAATGAAAGGGAGGGGTAAGGGTATGGTATGTATAATTTTTTTTTCGGTTTTCGTTTTATTTTTCTGTTGTCTCTTTATTTCTTTTTCTGAATTGATGTGAATGTTCTAAGAAATGATCATGAATGTGCAACTATGTGATGATATTGTGAATTACTCATTATATATGTAGAACAGAATAATCATATATTAGGAATGTTTGTGTTTCTTTCTTATAATTTTTTTTAATAAAAACAATTTTTTTAAAAATGGTACTGGGAAAATTGGATCTCCATATGCAAAAGAATGAAGATGGACCTGTACCTCACGCAATATACAAAAATCAACTCAACATGGATCAAAGACCGAAGTATTAGAGCTAGAACTATCAAACTCCAAGAAGAAAACATAGGGAAGCATCTTCAGCACCTTGCATTAGGCAGTGGTTTCTTAGACTTTATACTCAAAGCGCATGCAATAAAGGAAAAAATAGGTAAATGGAACCTCATCAAAAACTTTTGTTTCTCAAAGGAAATTATCATGAAAGTAAAAAGAGAACCCAAGCCATGGGAGAAAATACTTGGAAACCACATATCTGATAAGGATTTAATACCTGGAATATATAAAGAAATCCCTCAACTCAACAATAAAAAGTCAAACAACCCAACTAAAAAATTGGAAAAAGACTTGATAAGGTATTTCTACAAAGATACGCAAATGGTCAAAAAGCACATGAAAAGATCGTCAACATCTTTAGCCATTATAGAAATGCAAGTCAAAACAACAATGTGATACCATTTCAAATAACACTAGAATGGCTACTATTTTTTAAAAAATGGATTATTACAAGTGCTGGAGAGGGTGTGGAAAAATAAGAACACTCATTCGTTGCTGCTTGGAATGTAAAATGGTGCAGCCATTGTGGGAGACAGTTTGGAGTTTCTTCAGAAAGTTAAGTACAGAATTATTATATGACCTGGAAATCTCACTTCTAAATAATTGATGAGCAGGGACTCAAATGGACATTTTCACATGAATATTCATAGCAGCGTTATTCACAGTTGCCAAAAGATGGGAGCAACCCCAAGTGTCCATCAACAGCATACCACATTTGGATAAACAAAATGTGGTATATTATTCAGCCATAAAAAGTTGTGAGAAGGAAGTTCTGATATGTATGACAACATGGATGAACTTTGAAGACATCATGTTGAGTGAAATAAGCCAGACACAAAAGGACTAATACTGTATGATGTCACTGATATGCCATAAATAGAATAAGCAAACTCATAGAGTCAAAATTTAGAATATAGATTACCAAAGGACAGGCTTGGGGGCGGGGCATGAGTTGATAAGGGAACAGGGAGTTAAGGCTTAAAATGTGCATATTCTATTTGGAACAATGGAAAAGCTTTGGTAATGGAGGTGGTGATGGTAGCACAACATTGTAAACATAATTAATAGCATTGAATTATATATTTGAATGTAAAAAGTTAATATCTAAGATATATATGTGTGTATATATATATTACCAGAATAAATTAAAAAAAAAATCCATGGAACTGCGTGACACAAATTGTGAATCCTAAGTTAAACCACTGGTTATCATTAACAATACAACTGTAAAAATGTGCTGTCATCAATTGTTAGAAATGTAGCACACTAATGCAAGGTGTTAATAATAGGGTGCTATATGGAAACCCTGTATTTTATGCATGATCGTTGTGTAAACACACAGCTTCTTTAATAACAGAGAAAAGCAAAGTAAACCAGAGACATCCAGCCAAAGATGCAGCAAGAACATTTTTCATCTATTCCCTTCTGTGAATCCCACCAAAAACAAACAAACAAAAATAATCAATTGTCCAAAATATTCATCAATGAAACAACTGTCAACAACAAATGTGACAAATTTAGTGAACCCTGTACTGAGAGAAAAGGGTGACTCTGGATCTCGAAAGCATATGGGTTCCCCTCAGGTCATCTGTTGGTATCTCTAAAGGTCCATTTTGAGGTTCATTCATTAGATGCCTGAGATGATCCCAGTTGGAGATGAGGCCACAGGAGAGAAGGGAAGCTTCCTTGAGAACAACGTTGTACACCAACAATGTTGTATACCAATTGGAGAGAATGAAAGCAGGAACCTGCCTGTTCTCATACTATATGCCTCTCTCCTTTCAGCTGGTCTAATGTTGGCAGGAACAACTGTTTCACATGGATAGGGAGTTTCTAAATTAGGGGAAAGGCTCCTTGAGGGGCTGAGTGACAGGCATCATTGATCACCCATCAGACATGACCAAGCAAATGTTCACAGAGGGTGATGGGAATTTCCCAAAAACTGTGATTCCTTAAAGCCACCAGACAGGAAGGTTAAAAGGTCAAAGATGAGGAAGAATTGCAGTTTGATGCTAAAAAGAATTTAAGACTGGCCCTCCTGGTATATAAAATGCTGAAAATTCTGAGTAATAATAGAGAAAATGGTCAAATGTCTAGGCTGCCTGATTAGGATGAGCTGTCTAGAAACACAAGCCCAGGCAAGAAGAAGTGCCGGGTGGAGAAAATTCATTCTCTGAAGCGTTTTTTCATCTTTTTTGTAAAGTAAGCAGGAATTACTCCAAAGAACAGATTCGGAAGGAAATCAGATACAGGACACACTTAAGACTTATGATTTTAAGGGAAATGGAAAGAAAATCATTTTAGGGAGCCAGAAAATGTAAGATTATGGAGTGGTTCTAAACAGAATCCAATAACAATTTGGTCCAAACAGGAAAGCAGCAGATAAGAAAGTTGTCTAAAGATCTCTTTTCCAAATCAAAACTACCTTTATTAAAGGATTTATTTTTCAACCACTTTCTCTCCATATGTATTTGCCGTCATGTAAGGATGGCTCTGGACACCGAGGTTTTCTTGCATAGTTAAGTGGGAAATTCTTGACACCTCAGATGTCCATTGGAAGCTCAGAGACTACAAACTGCCCCATCCCTGCAGTCCTGGAGAATTATTTGCAGTCACAGTCGAAGTACCCCTGACTGACCCATCATGATGAGTTGTACCTCCCCTGTCTGTTTTGCTTAAAGGGTTAAATTGAGTCTATTGCAAAGACCTCTTAAAAGCCATTTATGCATCAGTTCTTTATTCTCTAAGGCAAGAAATCCCGCTCATTACTGATTATTCATTTTCTATTGTTTCTGTCATGTGCTCACTCAAGCCTTATAAAGCCAGTTTTAAAATAAAATAAGAATTTGGTGGCATTTAGCAATGGCATGGAAATCCAAAATACTGCAGGAGGTGGAAATAAAACACTCAATAACTCTGCAGGCAGCACCACTGTGTGGAAAATCTGCAATCTAGTGATAAACGGGCTTTAAATATCATTAGTAATATTTGTATATAAAAACCTTATATAATGCATCAAAGTCAATGACTCCAAATATAAATGGCTATCATAGCAGATCTTCCAAAAAATTCTTCCTCTTGGCATAAGTGTTTTTGTCCTAGGAAGGAAAATGAATGCATGAAAACTAATGTGGTATAGCATTTAAATTTAAATGGAATTGATTTACATTTTAAGTTCTCATGCTGGCCATTCTTCCTATTTTCTTCACTGCAAGGACAATCATGAACAAGTGCAACCACTGACAGAATAGATAACAAGAGTCACAGTGATCCATAAAGCAACGAATTGAAAATGGAAGCTATTTTTCTTCCTTGTTTAGAAAACAATTCTTCCTTTTCTTCAGGAAATCATCCTGCTAAAATTGCTTTTTACAGACAACAAAATTTATTTTATATAAAATGTATCTTCAAGCAGAGTTTACTTGTCTTCTTACATATACTTCAGTTTTCTGAGAGGCCAACCAGGGACTATTTTCACCAAGAAACTGACACTAATTGGTGAAGAAGGTAGCAGATAAAATATGTTATTGGGAAACAACTGTTATGGGAAAACCAAAAAGCATTACATATGGATTTGGATTATTTTTTATTATGTTACTGCTCTCATTTACCTGGTATTATTTCCATAAGTAAACTTGGGCATGCAAGAAATGAAGGACTCACTGCATCCCTTCAGTTTTCATTATTTAATCATGAAAACTATGACATCCTCCCAAACAGAAAGGCTTTTATTGGTTGAAGGAATGACAATGAACAGATGAATGAAGGTTAGAGACTAAATATTATTTGATTACCCCAACAGGAGTAAACTTCTGAAATGTACCCAGTAAACCATCTCCTGAAAAGGACTAGAAAGTCAGTTGATAAGTGACCATATCTGCTGCAGAAATGCCCAGATGCCAAAAACCTGGTGGCTGAGGGTCCAGGTTGAGGAGTTGGACATACCTGACTTTCAGCCTCAACAGCTCTTTTTATTACCCAGGGGCAAATTTTTCCAGATTTCTATTTCCTCCTCTGTGATTTAGGTATCACAACAGTCTACCAGAGAGAGTTTACAAAGCAAATAAACAAAATCCCAAAACTTATCAAAGTCTAAAGTATACTAAGCATACCTAAAATGGTAGTAATAGTTACCATTGGCATAACTGAGTTGTGTCAGCCATGATCCAAGTGAGAGTGCCATAGTCCCTGTCGACCAGAAGTTTATCATTTAGTCAGACATGTGAAAGATGGGGAAAAATAAAATGAAAATACATGGGTTTTATAACATGTGCTTAGTCAGCATTGCGAACAGTAGGGGGTGACAAGTGTAGAGTACTTGAATCAAGATGATGAATGGAGTAATCACTGAAAACTTCTTTGAGGAAATGACCTTAAAGTATGAACTTAATGCTCGTTCACATCTTCAAGTGTAGGGAAAGTGGGAGCACCAAGCTGTTAAGTCTGGAGAGAACGAGGCATGTCATGCAGCAACAAGGCAGGCTGAAAATGTTGCAGACAGTTACCATCATAATCCACGGCATGTTCTGGGGTCTGACAGCATCACCATCACAAGGGAGCTTGTCAAAAATGTAGAATCAAGACCTTAATTTAGGAGACCCTCCATGACCGCCGAGACAGAATCTGGGTTTTTGCAAGATCAACTGGATAATCTGTGTGCAAATTGAAGTTTGAGAAATGTTAACCTGAGCTACATAAGGTGTGGAACATGGGGTCTGTGGGTTGTCAGTCTTTGTGAATGCTAAGCTCCGTAGATGGGAATCCAAATTGCTCCTGTTCTTAGACTTTACCACTTTCACATATCAATAGATGGAGCTTATTCTCCCTACCCCAGATTCTTGGTTGGCATTGGAGCTGGCTTTGGCCAAAAGAATGCAGGCAAAAATGATGTTCTGGGAGTCCTGAGCCCAAATCTTAAGAGGACTCGCAACTTCAATCCTTGGAGGTGCTTTGGCCAACCACCCTAGCTGAGGTCCTGAATCAAGAGCACCATGTGGCGCTCATGTGAGGAAGCCAGCAAGATCAAGATCTTGGATGCCCACAGCCACAGCCAACATCACATGGCAGTCAGAAGCTACCCATCTCAGTCCAGCAAGCTACAGATTCATGAGAGTAAGAAAATGCTGTCAAATTGAGCTACTATGCTTTGGCCTGATTTATTATGTAACAATTGTTTATGGAAACAGTTTGATTTGAGGCTGTATTGCAGCTCACTTTAACACCCTGTGATCTCTATTTTAGGGTGGTTTCCACAAAAATATTTTCTTTAGTGATTCTCAGGAAATACCAAATCATTTTTGATAAGGTATTTGAGAAGAAGGGAGTGTCGATGCTGTGTTGTAAACATGTAAAAAGCATAAAGGAGAGCAAATAATGCCTTAGGACAGTTCCTTTCATGCACACAACTCTTAAGAGGAACATGCTCTACCTACATAAAATGTGAGTTAAAAGAATTTGAGAAAAATTCTACTGACACTTTTCAGCAGGTGTTTTCATTACCCTCTTAAATCAGACCAAGAAAATAATTGTTCTCTTAGGATTTTCATGCTGTTCTTTTGCTAGCTCAAAGGATATATTTATTTACCTCTGAAATGAATGTTCAAAGAGGAAATAAATGTGGCTTATTTCCTGAAAAATGTGCTATATTTGAAATGTGAGTTTTTATAAGAAGCCATAATGTGGAATTCATTTCTCAACTCTGGAGTTGTTGCCTAGTGTTGTAGGCAAGAACTAGGGACTGCATGAATTATATTGAATTAACTATAAGTGATGTAATCTCTACAAGAAAAATACGTTTTAGAGATTATTTATTTTAAGGATATGGTTTGTTAATAAGCAAAGAGCATAATATATACTAGAGTGTTTTTTATCTTACTATTTTATAATCTGCTTTACTTATACCAAAATAAATCAAAGGGTAAAGAAAGACCTTTAGCAGCATGGAACATAACATGAAGGGTGGCAGACAGAAGTTTCCAGAATGTGTACATGTTGTTTGACTTCATTAAGTTTCATTCAGTCATCTGTGAAATGGGGATAAGAACAGTTCACATCACCTGAGACCCAGAATTAGAGCTCTGAAGCTATGAAAGTCAGCAGTACCCCATATAAGAACTGTTTAAAAAGCTGGAAAAGGGATCTAACTTCAAGTAGAGATATGAATGAAGCTGATCTGGATAGGGCTAAGGTAAATCAGAATACAGGGTAAAGAATGATATCATCCATATTTTAAAACTTCAACTTCTGAGTGAGACCAAAAGGAGAGATATTTATTTGGTGCAAAATTTATATTTTGGGTTGTGCATTTCCTAATTTACCTTGTATGGTCAGTTTAATTGAACACCATAACTACATGCAACCTTGAATAATGTATGAGACTTTGTTGGTTTGTCCAGGTTAGTATGATGCCCCAATATATCCCAGAGTGGGCAGTGAATAAAGTAGTATTTGCAAGGTCCCCTTGGAGCACTGGGGATAAAGGAAGAAATGCTCAACTTCCCCATTTGGAGAATATCTGATATTTTCATAAGCAGTGGGGACAACTAAATCAATAGGCCAAGCCCTTAATCTCGGGGTCCATCCCTATGAAACTTATTCCTGCAAAGGATAAACTAAGCCTACTTTAAATTAAGCCTGAGTTATCCCCAAAGATCTCTTTTTTTTTTTTTTTAATTTAAAACATAACAGCATGCAAACATGAACATTTTTACCATATGATCATTCCATTCTTGGTATGTAGTCAGTAACTCACAACATCATCACATAGTTGTATATTCATCACCATGATCATTTCTTAGAACATTTGCATCAATTCAGAAAAAGAAATAAAAAGAAAAAAACTCATACATACCATACCCCTTACCCCTCCCTCTCATTGACTGCTAGTATTTCCATCTACCCAATATATTTTAGCCTTTGTTTCCCCTATTTTTTTCTATACCCCTTACCATTCCCTGATTTTAAGTAGGCTCAGCCTATTGTGGGGATGAGTTTCATATGAATAAACCCCAAGATTGAGGGCTAAGCCTATTGCTTTGGTTGTCACCCCTGCCTGTGAGAATATCAGGAATTTTCCACATGGGGAAATTGAATTTTCCCCCTTTCAGAGAACCTCTTTTGTTGCTCAGATGTGGCCTCTCTCTGTCGAACCAGACACAGCAAGTGATCTCACTGCCTTGCCCCCACTATGTGGGGCATGACTACCAGGGTTATAAATCTCCCTGGCAATGTGGGACCGAAATCCCTGATTGAGCTGGGACTTAGCATCAAGGAATTGCACTTGTACACCATGTATGGAATATTTGTGTGTTAAGATTTATCAATAAAAATATTTTTTGAGAAGAGTTAAGAAAAAGAACAGTTCACATGCATGAGATCAGGATTAGGATTAAATAGTAATGAAGCATCAAACATCACCATCAGGGTCAAACATGCTGAAAGGGCCCTGTCAAGGTTGGAGGGAATTTAGGGCTGATGGAGAAACTACCCAGAGCAGTCACTTGGGATTTCTCATTTAAAATATTGCAAACTCCATCCAGGCATTAGAATTCAGATTGCTTTTCTGCCTTCAAAGTACATCTTTCTGGAGTGGCCTTTCTGCACAAAGTTTTTCATTCATCCATTTCTCAAAATCTTACTGTGAGGAAAGAGTGTGCCATGGGTGTTTGGGGTATAGCAAGGAGGCCACTAGCTGGTGCAGAGAGAGACTGAGAGATAGAGAAGCAAAAACAGAGAGGCAGGAAGATAATAAAAAATGAGGTCAGAAAGTTTCTGTGAGCCAGATCACCAAGTTCTTTTAAGTGACAGAGATTTTGACTGAGAGTTGTTAGCTGAGTAGTGATATGGTCTTTGTATGTTAGTGAGATGGCTAGTGGCTGTAAGCCAAGGGCAGAAACAAAGGGCCCAGGTTGAGGTTTTGCAGTAGTCCAGGTGAAGGACCAGGTAGAGCTGGGATGGTCAGAAGAAGTTGGATTCTGGACTTCATAACTTTGAAAGGTAGAGCCAATGGAATTTCATGAGGTTAGATGGAGAGAGGGGTATAATAGAATGAGAGAGATGGAATTCAAGGACGATAACAAAATCTTTGGTCTGGGTAATGGGGAAATGCAGTAGTGGTTGACAGAGCTGCTGTTATCCTAAGTATGCTGAAAGCTACTCTTATGGACTGTGCCAATTTGAAACTGTTATATACCACAGAATAGCCATGTTTTAATCCTAATCCAGTCTTGTGGGGCCAGACCTATTGTTCATGGTGACCTATTGTTTACACGACAAGCAAACTCAGTGCCCTCCCTTTCTGTACGCGGGACATGAACCTTCCTGACAATTGATTAAATTACTTCCATGGAGATCTGATGCACCCAATTGTTGGTGTGGCCTTTTGATTGGGTGGAGATGTGACTCTTCCCATTCAGGGTGGGTCTTGATTAGTTTACTGGAGTCCTTTAAAGGGAGAGACATTTTGGAGAAAACACATTTGCTTCAGAGCCAACAGAGATACAGACATTTGGAGATGCTTGGAGTGCCAACAGGGAGAGCAGTTGCCTAGAGACGGATGCTGGATATGCAGAGCCCAGCAACATTACCATGTGCCTTCTCACGAGATGCTAAGCAAGCTAGAACCCAGAGGTGTCTCCTAAAACAGCTAAGTGAAGCCTACAGATGCTTAGAAAGGAAACCACTAGCATCAGAAGCTGGAAGCAGTGGAACCAGGAACAAGGACCGGTAGATGCCAGCCACATGCCTTCCCAGCTGACAGACATTGACATTTCTTTTTTTTTTTTTTAACTTTTTTTTATTAATTAAAAATTAACAAACAAAACATTAAGATATCATTCCATTCTACATATACAATCAGTAATTCTTAATATCATCACATAGTTGCATATTCATCATTTCTTAGAACAATTCATCATTTCTTAGAACAACATTGGCATTTCTTGAGTCAAGGTATCTTTCTCTGGATGTCTTTAGTTTGGACATTTTTATGGCCTTAGAACTATATGCTTGTAGCTTAATAAATTCCTGTTTTAAAAGCCATTTCCATTGCTGGTATATTGTATTCTAGAAGCATTAACAAACCAAAACAAGGACTGATGAGAATATATGAGAAGAAGGAACATAGGGATCACAGAGGTCAGTGAGGTGAATCAGAGAAGAATTTGAGAGCTGTTTGAATCCCTATTTGTCTTTTGTGCTCTCAGATGAGAATTGGCTAACCTGCCCCTTAACATGTACAGATCAGGAATGACACTCTCAAATGCCAGTTAGCCAGGTAACTGACCCTCAGGTGTGGTGTCAGAGACACAGTGGAGCCAGAGAAACTGTTGAGAAAGGAGACCTCCCACCTGGATGTGAGCTACGTGGGCAGCTGTGGTGTTATTAGGTTTTCTGGTTTTTCAGGGGAAAGTGAAAATCCTGATAGGGTGCGTGTTTGTGTGTGTGTGAAAATGTTGACAACTAATTCAATTTTAAAGAGTACTTAAAGAAAAATAAAAACATTTGCAGGCCACACCGGGCCTCTAGTTTCCTACTGGTGGTAGAAATTGACCTGATTTGTATTCTTGTTTTTACCTAGAGCTCTCCCCACATTTATATATTCAGAGATTAAGAGTTTCTGAGTTGGGTTTCAACAGAAAGTGAACAAAAATGTATAAGAATTCAAATCCCCCAACAGAAAAAGGGATAAATTTGCACTTTTCCACCTACTTGTTTACCATAACCACAACTTCATTTCTGCTGTTTGTATGGTTATGATCATGGACTTCAAGCATTACACATTTTGATTTAAAAAATTGCTAGATGTTTTTTTTAAAATAAATTTACTAGGGGTTAGATAACTAAGTATTATTTTCCTTCAACAGTGTTCCTTCAAGAGCATGACTTTTATTCAGTTTATGCTATTAATCCTTTTTCTTGGACTTGGTTTCAGAATTGGTTTCCCAGTGACGCCATTATGTCAATAATTCCTTAATAGCTGAAGTAATTGTCATGGTTGATAACACCTTGGGAAGTGTGTGCCAGAGGTAGGACAGCCACACAACAGGCATGGTCTGTCTGAAACATCAAATTGACCCACAGTATTGGTAAGGAAAGTCTGGATTTGTGTGCTGGAGAATACTTTTGTCACCAAAAGGTGGAAGCAAAAGTACCCAGCTTATGTGTTGTGTGTGAGGCAGAGATTGTGGTAGCTTTCGTTTTTGGAGAGTTGGCTCTGACATTATGTCAGTAGGAGCCAAGTATATCACTATGATAGTAACAAATCACTTTTGGTACCTTCCATTGGAGCATGTGAATTTTAGCAGTGTCCCACAGAAGCCTATGTGGTTTGTTTTATGTAAAACTTTTTTTGTTGTTGTCTTACAACCCAGTATTTTTTTGGGGGAAGTATATTAGTTTTCTGTTGCTGTGGAACAAAGTGCCATAGACATGGTATCTTAAAATAATACCTATTTATTATCTTACGTTCCTGTGGCTCAGGAGTCTGGGCAGATCGTAACTGGGTTCTCTGCTCAGGGTCAAACAAGGCTGAAGCCAGGTATTGGTCAATTATGTCCTGTTCTGGAGGCTTGAGATCCTCTTCCAAGCTCACTGTCTGTTGGCAGAATTCATTTCCTTGTAGCTATGTGTCTGAATTATCTGTTTCCTTGCTGGCTGTGGCCACAGGCTCACTACTGGCTACTAGAGATTGTCCACAGGTCTTAGCTATGAGTGAGAGCCATAAACTCTCACTCATCCAAATTCTTTGACTTCAGGAAGGGCAAATCCCAATTAAGGGCTTGCCTGGTTATATCAAACCCACCCAGATAATCTCCCGTCATATTCACGAGTTCTGCCCACCCTCAATGGAGAGGGTTTATGAACCCTGCCTACCAGGGGATGGGAATCTTGGGGGTCTTCATAGAATTCTACCTCCTATATAAAGAAAGTAATGCACTATATATTCTGTGCCATGAAGAATTATTTGCTTCCATGAATCAGTGGAAAATCTTGCTATGATTGTGATTATGCAAGTAGTTATGTAAAAAGACAATTCCTTGGAGAAATGTACATAAAACAAAAGTTCCCAAATTTGTGGTTTTAATTTGTGTAACCATTCATAATTCAGGAATATAAACAATCAGGTTTTGGTTTTCTACCATGATGAAAATAGGCAAGTTGAATTCTAAATTTGAAATAAAACTAATGCACGATAATAAGGAAAATTCACCAGAGTTTGCAATCTCGAGGTACTGAGAGAAGTGGGCTTGGCCCTGGGGCACCCCATAATGAATCTGATAGGAAATAGAATAATTTTTCTGTTCTTAATAAAATTAGCAAACAAATAATAGGCAGTGACTGTCAATTCAAAATGGTTGAGTATACTAAAATGCTTATTTTTAATGTGGCTTTTGTTGGGGAAATACAAATTAGTGTAATGTTTTATTAAGAAAACTCTGAGCATTGCTTATATGAAACCATCACTGAGCCAATAACATTTAAAAGTTTATCAGGTAGAACACTCATGATAGTAGTAGAAACGGCACAACAATTTTGAAATAGTGTTTGACAGTGTGTACCAAAGCTGAATATATTCATGCCTCATGACCCAACAATTCCATTCCTAGGTCACACCCAATAAAGTTGCAAAAATGTGAGCACCGATGGATATGTAAAAGGATTCTCATAGTAACACACACTGTAATAGCTCAAAATTGGAAATAATCTGAATGGCCATTGATAGAAGAGTAGAGAAGTAAATTATATTCAAACAAAGTAATTCTATAAAGCAATGAGAAAATGCAAATTATAATCACAAATTAACATGGAATTTATTTAGCAAACACAACTTTGAGCTAAAGAAGCCACAGATAAAAGGATCAATATTATATGATCCTATTCATGCTAAATTCAAAAGGAGGCAAAACTAATAAAATTTGTAGCATTCGGAGTCACTGGAGTGTTGACCATTGGAGATTAGCAACAAGAAAGGCCTGAGAGGGGCTTCCAAATTGGAAGCTGGAAATTTTTTTTTTTTTTAATTTGAGTTATGGAGACATGTTAATTCCAAGAAAACCATTGAGTTCTGTAATCATGATATGCTTACTTTTCTGTATTTATGTTTTAATTCATTAAAAGGTCACTTAAAAATCAATCACATGAAAAAAAAATCAATCCCACCAGCCTGCCCATACCCCCCACCCGCCAAAAAAAATCAGTCTTACACGGTTGGGATCTTAGTAATGGTGGAGGTGTGAAGCAATACAATGCATTTAGTTAAATTTTAAAAATGAAAAAGACTGGAGTTTTATTTTCCTAGTCTGCTCAAGCAAATATCATGAAATGGGTTGACTTAAGCAATGGGACTTTTTTAGCTTGAGGGTTTTGTTTGTTTGTTTGCTTTTGTTTTCCTTATTTTTAAAACATTTTTATTGAGAAATCTTCATATACATACATGCTATACATGGTATATGATCAGTGGCTCACAATATCTTCACGTAGTTGTGTATTCATCACCATGATCATTTTTTAGAACATTTACATCCTCCAGAAAAAGAAATAAAAAGAAAAAACCCATACAAACTATGCTGGTTTGAAAGGATTATGTGCCCTAGAAAGGCCATGTTTTAATCCTGATTTCATTTCGTGGAGACAGCCCTTTCTTTTAATCCCTATTCAGTTCTGTAGGTTGGAGACTTGATTAGATTATCTTCATGGAGAGATGACTCACACAATTGTGGGTATTAACCTTTGATTAGATGAAGATGTGACTCCACCCATTCCAGGTGGGTCTTGATTAATTTACTAGAATCCTTTAAAAGAGAAAACGTTTTGGAGAGAGTCAGAGAGAGTGACTAGAGAATGATGAGAGCCAGAGTCCACCAGCCAGCAATATTTGAAGATGAAGAAGGAAAATATCTCCGGGGGAGCTTCATGAGCCTGGAGAGAAAGCCAGCATACATTAGCATGTTCGCCATGTGCCTTTCCAGTGGAAAGAGAAGCCCTGAAGTTCATCAGCCTTTCTTGAGTGAAAGCCACCTCTTGTTTTGGTGCCTTAATTTGGTCATTTTTATAGACTTGCTTTAATTGGGACATTTTCATAGCCATAGAACTGTAAACTTAGAGCTTATTACATTGCCCCTTTTAAAAGTCTTTCCATTTCTGGTATACTGCATTCCGGCAGCTGGCAAACTAGAACACATACCATTCACCTTATCCCTCTTTCTCACTGACCACTAGTATTTCCATCTACCCAATTTATTTTACCCTTTGTCCCCCATATTATTTATTTATTTTTTATCCATAAGTTTTTATTCATCTTCCATACCCTGGATAAAAAGAGCATCAGACACAAGGTCTTCACAATCATACAGTCACATGGTAAAGGTTGTATCTTTATACACTTATCTTTAAGAATCATAGCTTAAGGTTTTGAGTTAAAAGAAAGTTCAACTCAAGGCATCATCATAGCAATTCTTTCACCCTAAGAACTGAGTGTTCTGGGGCTGGCTGCTGGCAATTCTTTGCTCCTCTGTCACATGGCAAGGCACACGGCAGTGTCACCTTCTCTTCCAGGTTCCATTGATATAGCTTCTTGCTTCCTGTGGCTTTCTTTCTCTCTCTGTCTGAATTTTATTCTCTTATGAAGGACTCAAGTAATAGGATTAAAACCCATCCTGATTGATGTGGGAATCAGCTTAACTGAAGTAACCTAAACAAACGGTTCTACTTATAATGGGTTCACACCCACAAGAATAGATACATTTAAGAATGTATTTTCTAAAGTACACATGGCTTTAAACCAACACAATTGGAAAGCTTGGAGACAGAAAGTACAGGAGAGTTTAACCTCAAAAATGTGCAACTGGAATGGTAAGAATTCCTAGATTGTGGCTTCCCTGGCCTGAGAAATGCTGTCCAACCTACATGACTAAGACTGGAAAAGAACAGTGTGAATAACCAAAGCCTTATTGACTAACAGGCTGAAGAGTAGCTGGGTGTTTAAAGAGGAGTATGAGAACCTTAGAAGGAGTGAAATACAAATTTAGAACAAAACCTGCCTGAATCACTGACAGTGAAACTGCAAAGGCTCAGGGAAGAGAGAGAGCGACAAGGAGTAAAATAAGTTGATTTAATGATTTTCTTAATCAGTGCCTTTCTTAAACATAATGCAGCTTGGAAAACCAAAATTTTGAAGGGTCAGAGTACAGAGTCCAAAGCCAGAAGAGCAACTGGAAATTCGTCATGTCATTAGAAGCAAGGAAGGCACAGAGAGTCACCATGTATCATCTAAAATACTTGATGGAATGTCAAATTGCACAGGCCCAGAGAAGAGCAATAGGGGCCCAGATTTTTAAAACATAGAAGTGGAAAGAAATAGAAAAGGGAAGAGATGTAAGTGAAGGCATACAGCAAGAAGGCAAAATCCACCTACTAGAATCTAAAATAACCATCCTCACATAGCATTTGCTACAATGTGTATCTATAAGATCCACTTTTCAACTAATAATTACTAGACACACAAAGAAAAAGGAAAATATGATAAATATATAGGAAGTGGGGGAGGAAGCCATCAGTGGAAACTAATGCCCATGTTTTAGATGTGGCAAAGATTTCAAATCAGTAATTATAAAATAATTAAAGGAAAATATGACATTAGGCAATCTGCTTCGGGACATGGAAACTTGAAAATGGGCAATAAAAAATAGAAGTGCTGAAATAACCACATTAGATAGACTCAACAGCAGATTGAAGCTAGTAGAAGAAAAAATCTGCAAAACTGAAGGTAGATCAATATAAATTATTCAATTCAAAGGATAGATATAAAAAAATTGAAAAAAATAAAACCCAGAGACCTATGAGACAATATGATGCAGTCTATCATAATAAAATTAGAATCCCAGAGGAATAGGAAAAAAGGAAAAGGACAAAACAAAGAAACAGTTCCCAGAAATGTACCAAATTTGATAGGAGACATTAATTTATAGATTCAAGAAACTCAACAAACCCAAGCATGATAAACATAGAAACATCTACCTATAGAGAATTCTTGCCCAAATTTACTGAAAGGGGGTGATTGAAAGATAATCTTGACAGCGACCAGAGGAAAATAACACATTACATGTAGAGAACAGTGATAATGAACAATGTACCTATTCACTCTCGGTAGGGAAACTGAAAGGTGCAGCAACTTGGAGGACAGTGTGGTGGTTCCATAGGAGGCTGGGGGTGGGGTTGCCATAGGATCCTGAAACCCTGTTGCTCTGTATAACCCTGGAGGAACTGAGTGTGGGGACACAAATGGACATTTGCACGCTGGTGTTTATGGCAGCAGTGTTCCTGATCCACAGTGAATAGAGGTGGCCAAAGGGTACAACTGAGAAATGGAAGGTGAAACTATGGAGCAGACATACAGTGGACTACTGAGTGGCTACAAGAAGGAATGAAGTTATGAGGTACACAACTAGGTGAAAGAACTTTAAGGACTGTATGTTGAATGAAATGTCAGGAACAAAAAGACAAATACTATCATGCCTCAATCATATGGACTAACTATAGTATAAAAATTTGGTGAACTAAAGTCGACAGCATGGGTTATCAGGTTGGGGCCTATTGTAAAGGTTCCTAGATTGTTAACTCTTCCAGCAGTCACATATATTCAGGAGGTGTAACTGTCAATTCTAAATTCTGAGATGCTGAACTGTTTGTGTGTGTTCTAGTTTGCTAGCTGCCAGAATGCAATATACCAGAAACAGAATGGCTTGTAAAAAGGGGGATTTAATACGTTGCTAGTTAACAGTTCTAAGGCTGAGAAAATGTCCCTATTAAAACAAGTCTATAGGAATGTCCAATTTAAGGCATTCAGGGAAAGATACCTTGGTTCAAGAAGGCCAATGATGTCAAGGTTCTCTCTCAGCTGGAAGAGCACATGGTGAACATGGCGATATCTGCTGGCTTTGTTGTGGCTCTACCAAAAGGGACTCTCTCCCAAATGTTCCCTTTTTTAAAGGATTCCAGTAAGCAACTCCACCTTCAATGAGTGGAGACACACCTCCATGGAAATCGTCTAATCAAAACTTACCACCCACCATTGGGCAGGTCACATCTCCATGGGAACAATCAAAATGCTCCCACCCAGCAATATTGAATGAGGATTAAAGGACATGGCTTTTCTTGGGTCCACCATAGATTCAAACCAGCACAGTATATAACATGGTCGTTCCCAGAAACTCTGGGTATTTATGTGACACCAGAGCTTCAGAGTCAGAGCTCTGAAGCTATAAAAGTCAACATACCCCATATAGGAGCTGTTTAAAATTTGAAAAAGTGATCAGACTTTGAGGAGAGATGAATAAAACTGAACTGGATAGGACTAAAGTGTATCAGAATACAGGGTATAGGATGATATCATCCGTATATTAAAACTTCAACTTCTATGTGAGACTAAAGGGAGAGATGTTTATTGGGTGCAAAATTTGTATTTTGGGTAGTACATTTCCTAATTTAACGTGTATGGTCAATCTACTTGAACACATAAGTACCTGGAATCTTGGATGGGGCATGAGATTTTGTTGGTTTGTCCAGGTTAGTATGATGCCCCAATATATCCCAGAGTAATTTGGAAAGTGTTCTAGTTTGCTCGCTGCCAGAATGAGATATACCAGTAACGGAATGGCTTTTAAAAAAGGGAAATTTAATAAGTTGCTAGTTTACAGTTCTAAGGCCGAGAAAATGTCCCAATTAAAATAAGTCTATAGAAATGTCCAATCAGACGCATCCAGGGAAAGATACCTTGGTTCAAGAAGGCCAGTGAAATTCAGAGTTTCTCTCTCAAATGAGAATGCACATGGCAAACACAGTCAGACTTTCTCTCTCTTCTGAAAAGGCACATGGTGAACACAGTCAGGGTTCCTCTCTCATCTGGATGGGCACATGGCGAACATGTCATCATCTGCTAGCTTCTTCTCCTGGCTTCCTGTTTCATGAAGCTCCCGGGAGGCATTTTCCTTCTTCATCTCCAAAGGTTGCTGGCTGGCGGACTTTGCTTCTTGTGGCTATGTCGTTCTGCTCTGCTCTCTCTGAATCTCTCGCTTTCTCCAAAATGTTTCGTCTTTTATAGGATTACAGTAAACTAATCAAGACCCACTCAAATAGGTGGAGACACACCTCCACTTAATCCAGTGTAACAACCATTCTTGGTTAAATTATATCAAGATCACATCAAGATGTGACTCCCTTACAGTACTGAAAAGGAATTAGAAGAAATGGTTGCCTTTACAAACTAGGATTAAGATTAAAACATGGCTTTTCTAGGGTACATACATCGTTTTAAACCAGCACAGGCAGTGAATAAAGAAGTATTTGCGGGGTCCACTTTGGGGTACTAGGGAGAAAGGAAGAAATATTCAACTTCTCCATTTGGAGAATTTCTAATATTCTTATAAGCAGTGGGGACAACTAAATCAACAGGCCGAGCCCTCAATCTTGTGGTTCGCCCCTATGAAACATATTCCTGAAGGGATAGGCTAAGCTTACTTATAATTAGGCCTAAGAGTCACCCCCAGAGAACCTCTTTTGTTGTTCAGATGTGGCCTCTCTTTCTAAGCAAACTCGGCTGGTGAACTCACTGCCTTCCCTCCTATGTGGGACATGACTCCCAGGGGTGTAAATCTCCCTGGCAACATGGGACAGAAATCTCAGGATGAGCCAGGCCCCAGCATCAAGGGATTGAGAAAGCATTCTTGATCAAAAGGGAGGAGAGAGAAATGAGACAAAATAAAGTTTCAGTGGCTGAGAGGTTTCAAACAAAATTGAGAGGTTATCTTGGAGGTTATTCTTATGCATTATATAGATAACCCTTTTTAGTTTATGGTATATTGGAGTGGCTGTAGGGAAGTACCTGAAATTGTTGGGCTGTGTTTCAGTAGCCTTGATTCTTGAAGAGGATTGTTTAAAGATATAATGTTTACAGTGTGACTGTGTGATTGTGAAAACCTTGTGTCTGATCCTCCTTTTATCCAGGGTATGGACAGATAAAATAAAAAATATGGATAAAAAATAAATAAACAATAGGGGGGACAAAGGGTAAAATCAATTGGGTAGTGGAAATACTCGTGGTCAATGAAAGGGGTAAGGTATATGGTATGTATGAGTTTTTTCTTTTTATTTCTGTTTCTGGAGTGGTGCAAATGTTCTAAAAATGATTATGGTGATGAATACCTAACTATGTGATGATATTTGTGAGCCATTGATCGTACACTGTTGTAGTTGGCTAGCTGCCAGAATGCAATACATCCGAAACGGAACAGCTTTTTTTTTTTTTTTTTTTATTAATTAACAGAAAAAAAGAAATTAACCCAACATTTAGAAATCATACCATTCTACATATGCAATCAGTAATTCTTAACATCATCACATAGATGCATGATCATCATTTCTTAGTACATTTGCATCGGTTTAGAAGAACTAGCAACACAACCAAAAAAGATATAGAATGTTAATATAGAGAAAAAAATAAAAATAATAATAGTAAAAACAAAACAAAACAAAAACCTATAGCTCGGATGCAGCTTCATTCAGTGTTTTAACATGATTACTTTACAATTAGGTATTATTGTGCTGTCCATTTTTGAGTTTTTGTATCTAGTCCTGTTGCACAGTCTGTATCCCTTCAGCTCCAATTACCCATTATCTTACCCTGTTTCTAACTCCTGCTGGACTCTGTTACCAATGACATATTCCAAGTTTATTCTCGAATGTCGGTTCACATCATTGGGACCATACAGTATTTGTCTTTTAGTTTTTGGCTAGACTCCCTCAGCATAATGTTCTCTAGGAACAGCTTTTAAAAAGGAGAATTTATTAAGTTGCAAGTCCACAGTCCTGAGGCCATGAAAATGTCCCAAATAAAGCAAGGCTATGGAAATGTCCAATCCAGGGAAAGATACCTTGGTTCAAGGAGGCTGATTACGTTCAGGATTTATCTCTCAACTGGGAAGGCACATGGCGAACTTGCAGCATCTGCTAGCTTCTTTCCTGGCTTCTTGTTTCATGAAGCTCTCCCAAGGGCGTTTTCCTTCTTCATCCCCAAAGGTCTGTGGCGGTGTGGGCTCTCGTGGTTCTGCTGCTTCTGGTGTGTTTCCTCTTTTAAAGGATTCCAGTAAATTAATCAAGACCCACCTGGAACGGGTGGTGTCACGGCTCTCTCTAATGAAAGGTTAATACCCATTTCTGACCAACCGGCTACCAATTTGAGCTTCCCACTCCCCTCCTTGGGTTCGATAATTTGCTGAAATGACTCACAGAACTCACTGAAAGCACTATACTAACAATTGAGGTTTTATGATAGTAAAAGGAACACAAATAAGAAGCCAAAAATAGAGACACATAGGGTGAGGTCTGGGAGAGTCTCAAATGCAAGCTTCCAGTACCTCCTTACTTGGAATGAAGATGCATCACCCTCCCAGCACAGTTGTATATCTTATCGGTTGTGGAAGGTGATTGGAGTGTCAAGTGCTCTGAGTTAATATGGGGTCTCATTTGTAGGCATGCCTGATAGAATCAAAGTCCATAGGGTTGAGTTCAATCTGCAGCTTGGCTCCTCTGCAAAAGGTTGAGGAGGTAGGCTGATATGACCTACCTCAGAGCTCTACCCCTGTAATCACCTTGTTGGTCTTTCTGGTGTGGTTAGCCCCCAGCCTAAGAATGCAGGTGAGGCTGTTACCTGGTTAGCATATCAACTATCAGCGTGGTCCTGGCCCTCCATGAATAACAAAAGACACTACAATCATAGGAAATTCCAAAGGTTCAGAGGTTTCCTCCCTAGGAACCGAGGACAAAACCAGCCAATTTTTTTATTACACTCAGCTAAAACTGGGAACAGTACAGGGACATCTCCTTTTTCTACTTCTATTAAACATTGTACTAGAAGTTCCAGCCAACATAGTAGGGCAAATAAATAAATAAAAATAAAAAAGCGCACAGATTAAAAAAAAAAAGTTTTTTAAGTTTCTCTAATCACAGATGTCCTGATCATATATGAAGAAGATCCTAAGGAATATACTAAAAAGTTACTAGATATAAGGCGGGAGCTTAGAAAAGTTGCAGGACAAATGATAAATATGTTACCAGACAAAGGCCATGGATTCTTCTGCCTGATGTGCTCAATAACCAATTCCTAAGACACCGGAGTTTCAAAAAGAGAAAGCATTTATTACTTTGCATGTAGTAGGAGAGCAGAATGCCAAAATCTGTCTCCCTAAGTTTAGGGGGTCCAAGGTTTTTAAAGATTTTAGCAAGGAAAGAGGAGGTTATTTTGGATAGCAGTTTCAGAGCAGAAAAGGAGACAGTGTTGTCATCATCATTTCAGTAGGAGAGTATAAGCTGAAAGGAGGGGAGGCAGAGCTATCATTTCAGTACTAAAGGTGTGAGCCAAAAGGAAGGGAGACAAGTTATCTTTCAATAGCAGAATCTAGCTGATATAGTTTACAAATATCTGGGACTGAGACTAGTTAATGGCTGACTTCATTCGTATTAGGGCCTTTGGCCTATAACAAAATGACCAGATAAAGGGAGTAACAGCTCTCACAATCACAAAGGCTCCAGCTCAGGGCTTTTACAGTCATTGCAGATATCAGAGCAGCTTACTTATAGTTTAGGGCTTTCAGGTATTCCCCTTTGTCTACTCCAATATCCCAAAAAAGCAAAAAGGAGTATCTATATAATGATTCATAATCAGAATCATCCCTTGAATCCTGATTTCTCGGTTACAATTATATAACTTGTTATTGTATACAATTATATTTCTCTATAGTAGAAACAAAACAATTGAAAATTAAATGGGTTGCTAACTGTTGAAAAAAGTCAAGAGAATGATTTTGTTTTTTGATGGGAGAAATAAAAGGAAGTTTTCTTATGGGGCTGATCAGTAGGGAAAAAGAAGAGATAACCTAAGAGAGAGATAGGGAGATGGTACAATTGCTAGGGCAAGGTTCTCAAGTGAATAAGAAGGCATAGGACCTAGTGAATGAGTGAAGGGTCTGGCATAAGATATGATCACAAATCATTAGCCTTATAATGAGGGGTGGGAGTGGAGTGAAGAGAATGGTGTGTGAATATGTGGTTGTGAAAGTCTGAGATATTTCTCTTCTGATTGCTTTGATTTCCAAAAGCAAGACCATCTACTATGCATAAGTATGAGGAAAATAGTTATTGGAGTTAGGAAGGTAGGAAATACTCATCCAGGAACTGGACCCATTAACTCACATATGGGAGTTATGACATGCTGGCTTGGCAGCATTAAGCAGTTGTTTGAGGACATGGATTTAGAAAAAGAGCAGACAACAGAGGTTTGATACTTTTCTCTAGCCACGTTCAGCTGTGTGTTGAGGTTGAATGTGTGCTTGGGGTAGAGTGGGGTTAATTTAATCAGCATTGTCATTTTGCCGGGTAAGTGGAAAGGAGTGGAGGATATGTGCAAAGATGTGAGTGCAATGATCAATATGAAATTTTTGCTGGGTGAGGAAGGAAGAAAGGGCAATAAAAGGCAATAGGATTAATGCACTGGAGGTTCCAATAAGGTTGCAGAAATATAGGATATTTGTTAACAAAAGGAAAAATACTGGCAAGAGGGAAAGTAGTGATAACACCATAGGACATATGAAATTGTGATTATGAATTGTATAGTTTTTGGTTAATAAGGAATGGAATAATTGCCTGAGATAGAGTAGAGAACACAACCATTGAAGGAGACAAAGTCAAGGAATAAAAATGGTGGAAAATGTCATCCATGCATATGAGGAAATCACCAAGAATGAAAACGTAAATGATGTTTAAAAAAGAAATGACAGTGAGCTAGGAGCTCAGGTCATGCAGATACAAGCACACATGCTCCTGGTATTATGGAGTGATAGCAATAATGATGGGAAATTAGTGATATTATCTGATGGCATAACCTTCATATCTGCCAGTTTTAAGACAAGAGAAGGAAAGATTTAGAAACTCATATAATAACAAAATTTTAAATTTGAATGAAGAGTGTTAATTCTGAAATTATGGGAACCATGTAAGTTGGAGTTTTATACAGAAGAAAGTAATCACCTTCTCATTCTCCTCTCCAATTTCAGTCACTTGCAATACCAAATATGATAGTTCCACATGGACTTCCCAACATTGACTCCAAGTCTTTTGAAATCTGATTTAAAACAAAAATATTTTGTTAGAGTAAAAAAGAAATTGTCAGTTGCTCTCTTTATTGAAAAACTCTTTGAAGTGTGTTTGTCTGAGCAACAGAGACTGACCAATTGGTCCTTTCAGTGTGTGTCATAAATTACTTGATTTCCCAGCAAATACACTCATCAAAAATTTTTCCAATGTGACCCAAATTGTTCAACTGTTTCTTCGGGCCTTTTGGGAAATCTGTACCTCTTACCTCATAGATTATCCTGACAAGTAGTAAAATATAAAATCAGTGTTATCATTTGTGTATCATATTTATGTGACTGCTTTCCAGCAATATTGTGACACCAAGACAGAGAAGAGAAATTGTCCTGATGTTACATCTGAAATGCAGTTTCGCTGCTTTTCAGTGCTGCCCAGTTTCCCTAAATCAATGGATTCAATATGAAAGCATTTTAGCTACTAAGAGAAAGGAAATTTCCAGGTGAAAAATTAGTTGAAATAGCATTTTATATTAAAATATGATGACATAGAAGATAAAATGTGCATGAATTTTGTATTTTTGTTGTTTAATAAATGCTTTATTTGGCAATAACTTTAGATTTACAGAGAAACAGCCAAAACAGTTGAGAAAGTTCCCGTGTCCCCTCACTGAACTTCCCCTGGTGTTAATACCTTAGCTAACTATGGTGCTTTTATCTACACCAAGAAATTAATATTGCTAGATTGCAGTTAACTATACTCAAGACTCTATTCCAATTGACCTATTTTCCCACTAGTATTCCATTTTTCCAGAATCCCACATTGCATTTAGTCATCATGTCACCTTCATTTTCATTCTAACCTTTTTCATGATCTTGACAGATTTGAAGAAAACTGGTCAGGTATTTCATAGACTGTCCTTCAGTCTGGGTTTGTCTGATGTTTTCTCCTGATTAATCTGGGTCATGAGTAGAGAAGAAGACCAAAGAGGGGTGATGCCTCTTTATTAAGTTTAGATTTATTAAGTTTAAATTTTAAACTTTTTATTTTGAAAGATTTTCAAACATACAGGATGTGCTGGTTTGAAAGGAAGTATGCCCCCTAAGAAAAGCCATGTTTGAATATAAATCCCATTTCATAAAGGTAGAATAATCTCTATTCAATGCTATATGTTTGAAACTGTAATCAGAACTGTGAATGATGTGATTTAGTCAAGAGTGGTTGTTAAACTGGATTAAGGGATGACATGTCTCCACCCATTTGGGTGGGTCTTGATTGGTTTATTGGAGTCCTATAAAAAAGGAAATATTTTAGAGAATGAGAGATTCAGAGAGAGCAGAGAATGCTGCAGCACCATGAAGCAGAGAATCCATGAGCCAGTGACCTTTGGAGATGAAGAAGGAAGACGCCTCCCGGGGAGCTTCATGAAACAGGAAGCCAGGAAAGAAAGCTAGCAGATGACGCCGTATTCGCCATGTGTCCTTCCAGCTGAGAGAGAAGCCCTGACTGTGTTCACCATGTGCCTTCTCACTTGAGAGAGAAACCCTGAACTTCATCATCCTTCTTGAACCAAGGTATCTTTCCCTTGATGCCTTTGATTGGACGTTTCTATAGAATTGTTTTAATTGGGACATTTTCTCGGCCTTAGAACTGTAAACTAGCAACTCATTAAATTCCCCTTTTTAAAAGCCATTCCGTTTTGGTATATTGCATTCCGGCAGCTAGCAAACTAGAACACAGGACAATAATAAATTATACAAATCACATACAGAGAATTCCAACATGCTATTATGCCCCTCAGATACCCAGATTCACCAATATTAATATTATATCACATTTGCCTTATCAATCTATCCATCCATCCGTCTATATGTCTGTCTATCAATCCATTTTCTGAGTACTTGAGGGTAGATTGTTATCATCATGCTTCTTAAATATGTAATATTTACACATATATTTCCTAAGAGCAAGGATACTCACTTATATAACCATTTTAAGTGCAGTTATCAAGTTCAAGAAATTTAGCATTGATATTGCAATTTTTTCATATGTCCCCATAATGTCCTTTTGAGCCTTATCTCCTTTAGATCCCATCAAGAATCACATACTGCCTTTAATTATCATTGTCTCCTTAGTTGCTCTTTTTTTTTTTATATGTTAACTGTGGGAACATATATATATATATAACATAACTTTCCCAACTCAATCATTCCCAAGCATGCCATTCAATGAGATTAATTACATTCACAATATTAGGGTAGAACCCACATTATCTACCCTTACTAAAACTTTCTCATCTATTCAAACAGAAACCCTGCATCCATTATGTATTAACTCCCCATTCTACCTACCTCTTGTTCTTGGGAACCAGTACTCTAATTTCTGTTTCTATGCGCTTGCATATTCTCCAATATTTTCATTGTAGTTACCATGGATTTTAAATTTAACATCCAAAATCTATAACTGTCTAATTTGCTTTAACACTGGCTTAAATTCAGTACCATACTTTCCTATACCCCTCCTGCTTGTAGTTCTTCTCACAAATTACATGTTTATACAATATGAGTCCCAAACCACTGATTGGTTTATCATTGTTTTAGGCATTTGCCTTTTAGATTCTATAGAAAATAAATATTGTATTGAAAAATACAATAGTACTGGCATTTATATTTCCCCCTGCCATTGCCCTCACTGAAGATCTTTATTTCTTCATGTGGTTTCAATCTAATGCCTATTTTTCTTTCCCTTCAACCTTAGAACTCTCTGTAACATCTGTAGTAGGGCTGATCTGTTGGCCACAAACTCCCTCGCTTTTGTTTATCTGGGAATGTCTTAATCCTTCCCTATTTTTGGAAGGTATTTTCACCTAATATAACATCTTGATTGGTAGATTTTAGCTTTCAGGACTTTAATATATCATCCCACTGCCTTCTTGCCTCCATGATTTCCAATGAGAAATCGACACTTAATCTTATTAAGGCTCCCTTGTATGTGGCATGCTGCTTTTCTCCTTCAGCGTTCAGACCTTTTTTTTTTATCTTTAACACTCAGCTGTTTTATTATAATTTGAAGCAGGGTATGTATTTGGGTTTATCCTTTGGAATTCATTGAGCATCTTGAATGTGTCTGTTCATGTCTTTCATTACATTTGGAAAGTTTTCAGCCATTATTTATTTGGAATATTTTCTCTGCCCCTTTCTCTATTTCTTCTCCTTCTGGGACTCCCACAGTGAGCATATTGGTATATTAGATGGTGTCCTACAGGTTCCTCAGAACTTATTCACTTTTCTTCACTCTTTCTTCCTTCTGCCCCTCAGACTGGACACTGCACTGTATGTCCTACAGTCAGCAATCCCTTGACCCAGGCATCCACTTGACTGCTCTCCCACAGCATTCTTTAGGAGAGTTCTGTGAACCAGCTTCTAGATCGCAGGGCAAGTTCTGGCATGGCGAGTCCCTCTGGCCAGTACAGATTGGACCAGAAATACATGCTCCGAGTATGTTTATGAGGACCCAAGGCTTGGGATCTGTGCTAGGAGCTTAGTTTGACTCCTGGCTGATCTGATGAGGTGTTGCAGAGGGGCCAGCCAGGGCGCCATGAGAGCCTACCACTTTTCAGGGGCCTTTTTCTTGATTCGGTGCTTACCCTGTTACTGTAATCCTTTAACTGTCTTCTAAACCTTTGAGAGAGATGTTTCTGCTTGATCTTACTGGTTTTTCAGAGCTTCTCTGGGGGTATGGAGCCCTGAAGATTCTCGCTCGGTCATTTTGATCTTTGCATAAATTTTTAAGATTAAGAGTAGACTTGAACATAACTAACAGGTTGTCTTCTTCAGTGGCTCCTTGCAACCCATGCTGCTGCCCTCAAGCTTGGAGGTTTATTCTTTTTTGCTTTTAGGGATTGCCTTAGTTTCCCAGTGCTGCTTGAGAATAAAGTACCATAAACGTGGTGACTTAAAACAACAGTAATTTTTTTACAGATCCAGAGGCTTGGAGTCTGAAATCAAAGTGTTGGTAGCGCTTGCTCCCTCTTAAACCTGTAGGGCACAATCCTTCCTTGCCTCTTACTAGCTTCTGGTGTTTGCCAGCAATCATTGGGGTTCCTTGGCTTGCAGCACTTCAGTATTAGCCTGCATCTGTGTTTGGGTCTAAATTTCCCTCTTCTTATAAGGATATCAAATATATTCAGTTAGGGCCCACTCTAATCTAATTTGGCATCATCTTAACTAACCATATCTTAAAAGACCCTATTTCCAAATAAGGTCCCATTCATGAGACTGGGAGTTAGGACTGAACATAACTTTTGGGGGAAACACACTTCAATTCATAACAGGTATTTTGCTGGAAAGATCAAGAAACATTGCTTTGGATTAATCTACCCTTGGCCTGGAAATTGCTACAACCCCATCTTCATATTCTTCTTTTTTTCTCCCTGCTTCTGTCTCTGGAATAAGTGACTTTATTAGTGAGGTTTAAACAAAGAGACTGGGAAGAGGTCAGGCAAAATGTCCAGGCTGAGGATAGAAGGAGACTCTTGTATGGAGGGATTCCAGAAAACTACAACCTATACTGGCTATAAATATCTTAGTTTGTTAGTTATGAACATAATTGAGTGAGAGCCACTGTTATACATCACTGCAAGTCATTTTGATACAAGTAGAATCTCTGTATGAGCAAGGATGCATTTCTAAATGACATACTTTAAATGGGAAATTTTTTAAAATTCATTTTTAATTATCAAACCAAAACAACATAAAACATGAACATTTTTAACATACAAATGTTCTCTGCATGGTGTACTATCAGTGGCTCACAATGTCATCACGTAATAGCATATTCATCACCATGATCATTTTTTTAGAACATCTGCATCACTCCAGAAAAAGAAATAAAAGGAACAAAAAAGAAAAAACTCATACATACCATACGCCTTACCCCTCCTCCCTCTCATTGACCACTAGTATTTCCATCTACTCAGTATATTTTAAACTTTGTTCCCCCTATTTTTTTCTATACCCCTTGCCATTCCCTTTCATTGTTCACTAGTATTTCAATCTACTCAATTTATTTTAACATTTGTTCCCCCTATTATTTATTTTTAATCCATTAAATGGGAAAATTTTAATGACATAATAGGCATCTTAATTCTGCTTTGCAGCTTTCAAGGCATTATCACCTGTGGGGGCAAGGTGCAATTATCCAAAGACTATTTACAAATTTGTGGTTTTCCCAGACCATTTTCATTTCCCCTTCTTTCTACAGTTACCTTGCTTTTAGGTATTTCGCTGCTTTTTGGCACCTTGGAGAAGGTCAGGAACCTAAGGTATCATGTCTACTAGGTATTTGTAACCCCCACAGTGGTAATATGTGGAGGAAGTTCAATGAGATTCTGGCTCTGTGAACTACTTCCCATTCACACAGCCCCTCTGAACCATTAAATATAAGGGGAGAAATAATTTCTAATATAATTGTCTGTCACATCACAGTTTTAGCAGGCATAAGCACATCCCAACAATCATTAGTCTGTACTTGTAGCTCTCCCAATAGAAGTCTTTGCAGTCCTAAGGAAGGACACATTTCTCAAAGTTTCTGCTGCTTCTGCCCCCAAATATTACCTCCATTTTCTCTTGTTTCCCCCATCTTCACTTTCAAGTATATTTTTGCCACCCAAAGTCCCTTTTAAAAAAAGGATCAAGAAGTTCCACTCATGTATTGCCAATCACATCCACCCAAGGAATGGAAACTAGAAGTGAAACTTGGGTCAACTGAAGATCGAGCAGAGGTCAGTGGGAGGAATGATTTTTTTTTTTTTTATGTTTTTTACTATCTCTACTAGTCAAGTGTCTTTTTTTATTCTTTTCCATTTGTTGCTTTTTAGCAAAAAAATAATGTAACTGAACCATATGGCAAGGCTGGGGAGAATGGAATAAGGCTGTTAAAATTTAGGTGGCTGCTTCAAATGCTCATTGACTCAGGTTTCTCTTACTTTCCCATTTTACCTTTTACTAATTTGAATATATCTTTCTCATTGCTTATAAAGATATAGCAAGATGAGTGCTATATGAGACTTGAGCATTTAGGTTGAAACAAAGACACATTTTAAAATTACATTTATCAAGCACATGTGGTTTTGAAAATTGCACTAGATGATTTTTTTCTGTATTAGTTAAGGTCTCCAGAGAAGCAGAGCTGGCAGTGTATATATAATACGTATAATGTGAGATTTATGATAGGAATTGGCTTACGAGACCATGGAGATTGGCAAGTCTGAATTCTATAGAGCAGACTGCAAGTTGGAAACTCTGATGAAGGTTTGATGAATTCCCCAGGAGAAGCTGGCTGGCTGAAATAGAGATAGAAATTCTTCTTTCTGACTGCTAAAGTCATCAGTTCTCCCTTTAAGGCCTTCAAGTGATTGGATGAGTTGTTTTTCATTGCTGAAGGCAGTCTTTGTTGATTGTGGGTGTAATCAGCCATAGATGCAATCAACTGACTAATGATTTAAATCCATTCATAGTAACAATCAGGCCAGTGCTTGCTTTGCCAAACAACTGGACACCATAACTGGGCCAAGCTGACACATAAACTTAACCATCACATTTTCTAATACCACAAATATTTTTAAGTCAATATTTTTGTCCCCAGTTTAAAAATGAGGAAACAATAGCTTAGAGAAGTAGAGTAACTTGCTAAATTTAATGCTGGCAGTGGATGACTCTGAAACAGATCTGTGTCCTCCAAAGTTCACTTTTTTTTTCCCCCCACATTTCATTCAGCAATTTTAGGAACTCATATTAGCAAAGCATTACATAGGTGCTTGTCAACAAATCTAAAGCCATAGAGAAATCTGTAGTTCTTATCCCCATTCTGCTGTCCAGATTTATATTGCAGTGGCTAGCCTGATTCTCTCCTACTTCTCATGCGGGGGGACCATGATTACTTAGTCCCAGTTGAGGTGCTCAGTCCCCATTTTGTCTTCATGTGCAAGTACCGGGACCTGTCTTACTTGAGACCAGCCCTCTTTTGAGCTTCTCCCTTCTGACCTTACTCTGGTGCACTCTACCTTCACATCTCAACCCAAGAACTTGACTGGCCCTTGTGAATGCTCTATCTCATTCCTGCATCCAGATCCCAGTCTATGACCTCACTAGACCCACGGTACAACTCTTCCTCTGCAGCTGCCCCACTTTGGCGTTGGAAAGGGTACCTTGGCTCAGTCTGGGACTCTGTTTAGGTATTGTCTAATTGTAACTGAGAAGTTAGGATGTAAGGGATGATTATGATTACTGAATCACTATATAGATAATTCCTTTTTACTTTCTGGTGTATTAAAGTAGACAGAGGGTGTTCCTGAAATCTTTGAACTGTAGTCCAGCTACTTTGATCTCTGATAATGATTATATAGCCTTCATCTTGTGCCCTGTGATTGTAAAAACCTTGTGACCAAACTTAATACTTGGACCCATGTATCCAGTTTTTCAACTTCGGAGTCTTGTGTTCACTAAAGACAACCGTTAATGTTTGTTAATGCAGGGTCTTGAGTCAGCCCAGAAATAACCCATCCCAAGTCTAAAGCTATCTTAATAACTGAAGCTGGATCTAACCAAAATGGGCCTGCCTGACATGCACAGTAGCTTAAACTTTAACCCAATAGTCACCTATACCTCATTATAATACTGAGAATTATGCCTATCATTACAGTAAGGCGGCCATTTTCTTACATACGTTCTGTGGCTAAGCAGTAATCAGTCTGCACAGGCTCAATAATTAGATCACCTCCAATGACATCATCTGGGACCATTGTGCTTATTATTCTAAAACCTGCCCATCTTTTTTTAATACTATAAAGCTGTTAGAATTACCGTGGTTCAGGGGGACAGATTTTTGAGCTGACAGGCCATCTGATCTCCTTCGTACCTAGTAATAAACTCTTTCTCTCTTTGAAACCCTGGTGTCTTAGAAATTAGTCATTGGAGTGCATAGGGCAAAAAAATCCACTGCCTTTGTCCAGTAACATAATCACACTCCAGCTTATGTGCTACATTGCTTACATTTGTTACTCAGTTTCATATCATGCCCTAAACAATGGATCAAATATGGTCACATTTTAGCTATGAAGCTCTCGTCCAACTCTTCAATTGACTGGGATGCTAGGCTCCAACCCCCTCTAGTCTTTTTCATCCTATTCTTCTCCAACTATACATGGAGTTTTCGAAGCAAAGTTCAAAGATTTTAGGAATTTCTCTCTGTTTACACTAATATACCAGTGTATAACCAGGTTCTCAGAGCAAATAAGGCACTTGCATACCCACCATTATTTTCAGGTATGTTTGGGGTACTGGGCCTACTAGAAAGATTTCTTTACATTAGGGCTTTGCATAATCAAGGGAAAAAACAGTAACTTGCATTACAAGTCACTGGAATCCAGTATCCCTTCTTCAGCCTCTCACATTGTGTGAAGAAATTAATTCTAAATGCAAAGAAATGCATCATATATAAACCATGTTCAAGAACACAAATTGAGGGATGATAGTGAGAGGCAATTTGGAGGGCAACCCCTTGCAGTGATTTCAAATTTGTTCCAAGTCAGTTGTGTCCCTGTCCTTTCTGAAGTCACAGAAAATGCTTCTGTGAAATCAGGAACTAGTCCCAACCCCAAAATAGTCTAGAAAGTTCAGAAGAATACAACTACAGGAGACATGTGTAGATCTTGAGCAATAGGGAGAGTTCTCCAAAATTGGATTAAAATACTAGGAGATGGAGGGTGGGGGTGCAAAGCAGCAAACAAAGGGTACAGGGAGCTATGGGGAGAGGGTAGGCTTTATTTATTTATTTAAAACCACTGCACAACTAGGGAAATGAAGATGAATAAGGAAATAGGCACAGAAAGCAGGTGGTCACAGAGAGAAGAAAGGGTGGCAAGCAGCTCTGCAGCTGCAGTCCTGAAGATAAATGAATTTTAAATTGTCACATAATTGGTATGTGACATAGGAGATTGCCTATGAAGAACACTTCTTACTTTCTCTGAGTACAGAGCCACCCTTCTAGCAAGTGTTGATGAGGAAGTATTTTGAGGAAACAATGCTTAGGCAAGTTCCCCACCCTGACTCTGTCTTTTCTCAGCATCATATTTACCAAAGGACCAGCACAGAATAATGAAATTCCCTGCATATACGAATGATAAGAGAAAATAATCTGTACAGAACCCAGACAAATCTACATCAAGAAAAAAAATGAGGGAAGAGAAAAAAAACACAAGCTCCCAAAGCAGGTGAAAATAGATACTTTAAAAATCAACCCATTACAAAGATTAAAATTATGAATGCATGCTCTTCATGATAGTTACTTAACTATAGATTCTCTGAGGAAAGGGCACTGTGAGGTGTAAGGACTACAAGATGAGTCAAAACACAGAAGGATATGAAAAATGCATGTAGAAGCTTAGAAAGAAATGGAAGAGAAATATAAAACCATTGCAGAAATAAAAATCATACATGAAACTAAATAAGGATAGTAGATTCCACAGAAAACACAGGGAATGAAGGATAAGCTAGTGAAACTTAAAAAGCAAACCCAGAAGAACTGAAGTGTAAAATAAAATAGAAGGAAATTTGTAAAGAGCATGATCAGTGAACTGCCTCGCCTAGAGTTCCATCACTTTGGGTTCTGCTTCAGGTTGAGGATTGAGGGGCAAGAAATTTGTGAGCAATACATCTACTCTGATGTAAAGGTTGTCCTGGCTTCTTCGAGTTTTTCTGTGTCATTAGGATGCGGCCCACCTCCCACCACCAAAAAAAAAAGCCCAGAGGAGGAGAAAGAAATGGCTGTTGCACTTTTGAGCATCTTGTCTGAGGAAACACAGGGTGGCGGGACCTGCTTAGAGACTTTTGCCTAGTCTTGTTGTTCCAGTTGCCCATGATCTATGTTCAGCCAAGGAAAGGGCTCTACACAGTGGAGCCAAATTTCACAAAAGGCCTGTGCCCACACTGAGAGTGGGCATGACATTTAGGAATTGTCTCCAAAGCAGAACATTCATGAAGAAACATCCCAGAAGCTGACAACGAAAAGTCACAAACCCTTCACTCTGACAACTTCCATTTCAGAAGAAGACTAGCAATATAATGGCAGTTTTTGGAGAACAGGAACAAAGAAACAAAAATAGAAGCAGGAAGAATCAAGCAGTACGATCATTCATAAAAATAACATCTCTAGAAAAAACTTTCCAAGAATTCAACAAATCTGAGTGCAGCTTCCATTTTGAATGTTACAATTTTTATTGTTATTTTATTACTGTTGTTAGTATTATCTAACTTTTATGGTTATGATAATAAACACATAGAACTTGTTATATGTCAGTTACTGTTCTAAGTATTTTGACATATATTAACTCATATAATCCCGCAAACAACTCTATGTGTGGGTACTACTACATCTGCATTACAGATTAGGAAAACTGAGGCAAGGAGAGCATAGGAATCTTCCCAAGACCATAGCTGTTAGCAAGCAGTCACTGTTTTTTCTGCCATCCAGGGGACATGCCTTTTTCAGAGAACTACCTTTGGCCACTCATATCATCTACAATAACAGATCATCCATGCCGGGAAAGACCAGAGAGATGCCATTAATGTGGATAACCTTCCTACAGTACCCGGGTTTTATTCAATATCAGAAATTTCATACTGAGGACAAAAACTGATGTTGAGATACATGCCTTCAGGATGTGGCGTTTTGTTCCCCCTCAAAAAAGGGAAAATTTGGAGACTGCAAACAAAGCCCTAGGATGTCCTCGATGCAGTGAGAAGTGACATTTATTCTTCAGCAGCTCCTGTGGGCAAGCGATGGGTCAGAGAAATAATAATGGAAAGAAATACAAGTAGCTATGTAGTGTGCCTCATTTGACAGATCTCCTTGGCTTGAGACTGTTTCTCACTGAGTCCAGCTACACGGGGCATCTTCTTATTTCCCAAACATGTGGGACCTGGCCCTGCCTCTGAGCACTGTCTAGCTTTTCCCTCGGTTTTATTGCAGGCAGGTATCTGGGACAGGTTCCTTCATGTCTTTGCTTAATGGTCAGTGAGGCCAATCAAGATTGACTCCAGGGTTTTTGTCAGAACACCTGGGAGAAAGGAGCTTTCATTAACTGCAGTGTCAATCAGCATGTATTTGGAGAAATATCAAAATAGCTGTGTATTTACAGTGGGAAGAAGAAGAAAGAAAACAACGGAAACAGTAGGGCAGTTCAAAGTAGAAATCACAAAGGAGTAATGTGTGGCCCCATGTTACTCTTTGTCCACTGGGGCGTCCTAGGGCATACCCACCTGTATTACATAGAAATCAGGGCTCACAGCGTCAAATGCCTGTGAGCAAACACCTGAGCAGAAGCTCCAGGCTAATTGCAGTGGGTATTTCACTCGTTGTCAGCGGTATGGATGGATGGAAACCTGAGTGAGAAGTTCACTGCCTCTGCAAGGCAAGTATGAACAGGTTTTCCAGTTTTTCAAGAGAAGCTTGGAATTCAAGTTTTTATGTAAAGTAGTCTTATTTTTAAAGTTTGGCAACCAATTCCCCAATTTTTAAATACTGCAGTCCAAACAAAAGAGTAAGTCATAGTCAGCGAAGGAAATGATGTGAGGCTCAACTATATCATACAAATCACGGTTTGCTGGAATCTAAGAGGAAATGAACTTTATTCGAAATGTGTCCCAAAGTTAACGTGGAGTTCTTACTGTCTGAAAAATGTGTGGTCTTGGGAGCTGGGATGATTATGTTTTGTTTGCTTGTTTTAGTTTGTTTTGTTTTGTTTCTAAGTTCCTTGAACTAGATTAATGAGAATACACATTTTGTTGCTAAGGGAGATTTATTTAATTTTTGAGGGTGTCATGATAGTTATATTTTTGGTTAATTTTCAAGTTCCATCTTAATTCTGAAATGCCCCCCACATGGAAAATGGATAATGTATCATTTTTCTGTGTGATAATGAAAACAAAACTAAACAAAAACTTGTGATTATGCAAAGAATTCAAAGTAAGCCAACTATGTTTCTTTCTGGAAAAAAAAAGGAAAAACGAAAGTATCTAAAACACTGTAATACTAAAAATATAGACCTCATACTAGGAAGATAAAAAACAGTGGTGCACAATTAGACCGATAGAAGTTACAAGGAAAATTAAATGATTAATAATAATACAGTTGAGAAGTATAATAAATATTATTAAGGTATTCTTAAAATAGAAGAGCATAATATAAAATTCCACATTATTATAATGAAACCTGTGAAGTGACTTGTGATGAGTAGAGTTAAAAATACAAAAGATATTTTCTTGCCTCTGTAGAGTGAAGGCGGAATAATTATTTAACTCAACATTAACGGATGAATCTTGGCTAGTCTTTGCTGGTTCTAATGTTAGGGAGGTTGGAAATACAGAAAAGTGTTTTCTCTTGGTGCAGTGTGAAGGAATTCAACTACATGGGGTTATGAGAAACCATCTCTTATCCTCTTTTCATTGTCCAAGAATAACCAGAGAAGGACTCAGATTTGCCTGACATTTCATCAGGGGAAGGAAGAGAACCAACCCATTAAATGGGGGGATAAAGTGAAAGGTGAGTGGTGAGCTCATTCTATCAAATTCTACTTCTTCCGCATGTTCATTAAACTGTGACACAATGTAGCAAGCTAAAAATCTTCCTACTTTTCAAAATAATGCATTAATTCTGATACAAAATTCAAATCGAGATGGCACAAATGTAAAACAAACAAAAAATGCAGTCATGCTTATTAGTGCACAAAACTACAATCAAAATATTAGCAACCGTCAGCAACACTTTTATCAAAGAAGTAAAACCCCTTCCAAGGAAAGAAGTAGGAAAAGGAAATCTATGGAATCATTAACCATTTTAATAGAAAGCCATATGATTCTTCTTCATAGGAGTTGAAAAGGCATTTGATGAAATTCAACATCCGTTCCTTATGACAACCCTCTTTAAAATAGGAGAAGATGTCACCTTTTCTAAGATTTAAGAAAATACATATCTCAAAACAAAAGTCATATTTACAGAGGCAGAAAGTAGGTTAGATTACTGGGGCTGGCAGTAGGGAGAATGGGGAATTATTGCCTAATGAGTACAGAGTTTCTGTTTTGGGTGATAAAAAGTTTTGGTGATGGATGGGATGATGGTAGCACAACATTGTAAATGCAATTAATGCCCCTGAATTGTACACCGAACACTTAAAATGCTAAATGTTATGGTATAGATACATAAGCCAGCATCCTGCTTAATAAAGAAACATGGAGAAAAATATATGTAGCATAAAAGAAAGAAAAGGGACTAATTTCCTCAATATAAAAAGATTTCATGTTGATTTTTTTAAATGTAAGTAACAATGAAAAATGAGCAAAAGGCGTGAAGAGGCTATACCCCCTCTGAAACCCACTGGGGAGAATCCTTCCTTGCCTCTTCCTGCTTCTGATGTTTGCCAGCAACCCCTGGTGTGCCTTAGAGGATGTAGATGCGTCACTCCGGGCTCTGCCTCCTCCACCTTCCCATGGCCTTCTCTGGGTATCTGTTGTGTATGTGTCCAGATTTCCTTCTTATCAGGACACCAGTCCTATTGGATCAGGGCCCACTCTAATCCTTGTGCTTGTGCCGGTTTGAAAGACCTATGACCCTAGAAAAGCCATGTTTTAACTCTGATCCATCTTGTGGAGGCAGCCATTTCTTTTAATCCCTACTCAGTACTGTAGGTTGGAAACTTGATAAGATTATCTCCACAAAGATGTGACACAACTCGATTATAGGTATTAAGTTTTGATTAGAGGGAGATGTGACTCTACCCATTGCTGATGGGTCTTGATTAGTTTAATGGAATCCTTTAAGAAGGAGTCATTTTGGAAAATGCTTCAGAACCATGAGAAGTACCAGAACCCACACAGCCAGAGACCTTTGGAGATGAAGAAGAAATATGTCCACTAGGGGAGCTTCATGAAACAAGAAGCCCGGAGAAAAAGCTAGCACACTTCGCTGTGTTTGCCACATGCCTTTCCAGTTGAGAGAGAAACCTTGAACTTCATTGGCCTTTCTTGAGTAAAGATAACCTCTTGTTGTTGCCTTAATTTGGACATTTTTATAGACTTGCTTTGCCTGGGACTTTTTCATGGCCTTAGAACTATAAACTTGCAACTTAATAAATTCCCCCTAAAAGCCATTCTGTTTTTACTATATTGCTTTCCGACAGATAGCAAACTAGAACAGGCCTCATCTTAACTTATCACATCTTCAAAGACCCTATTTCAAAATCAGGTCACATTCAAAGGACTGAGTGTTAGGACTTGGGGACATAATACATATAACCTATAACACATAACCAAGAAGCTGAATAATACTACAACAAATAGGAATGAGACAGTTGTTCCTAAGATGTGTACATATGGGCAGCAGGAGACTTGACTTCAATTCAGAATGTTCTAGACATTCTAGTTTAAAGCAGTCCTGTTTGAGGAGGCACCTGGTCCAATTCTAGTGTATGCTGGAGTCTGTGCTCCCTTCACAGATTCTTTTTTTCCTCCCAAAGCATCCACTAAGCCCAGTGGCTGGGCACTCTGGTGCCAGCAAGAAAGCAAGGCATGACCAGGTTTAGTGCGAACGCTATATTGAAATAAGAGGAATCATCTACTTCTTGGGTCTCACCTTGTTTTCACTCTAGCAGGAGCTTGGGTCACCCATCACCAACTCTCCTGGTGTTTATGGCCAACATTGGAGGCTCCTCCCTCCAAAGGCTGTTCCACAACCTTCAGGGACTTGGCTGAGACCCTGTGCCCCTTCCCAGAATGGGGTATGCCTCTGGGGCAGCATTTCTCCCCGCTGCCCACACTTCCCAGAGGTGGCTCCCCCCAGCTTCTGTGAGTGCCATCTGCTGACCCCACTCAGCAACTTCTTGGGGGGCTCACAGGGTGGGTCTTGTTTCCTTGTACCATCTACGCCTTACTCTCAGCCCAAATTAATCCTCCACCTCCCTGGCTGGCCAAACCTGGCTCTGGGGGACACTGGAGGAAGATTTTCCTCTTCCTGCCTAGCTGTACTTCCCACCATCTTTCTGCTGCGTCTCTGTCTCTGCTGGGGAGGAGAGCCTGGAGCTCCCGTGCTTCCTGGGTTTAGGTGAATCCAGACTAGAGAGGTGCTGGCCCCACTGGCTACCCTTCCTCAAGGCAAGGGGCACCTCTGCAGGACCACCAGGCTCCTCTGCACCACCCTCCCTGACTAACCACCCCCCCCCAGCTCTCCTGCTTCTGTTAATATTTCCTCCCCAGGTGTGGGCCATCCCTGAGCCACCTGTGCTCCAGGCACTTCCATTTTATATAATGAGCAGCCCTTATATAACATAATGATAAACCCTTATAGGGTGAGCAATTTGTAATCTCCTGACTCTGTTCCCATCACTTAGGCTGTTTGTTACTTGGTGCGCCTGCTGTTTTTGTGGGTACCGTGTGAGTGTGTGTATGTGTGTGTGCTTGTACATTCAGTGCACGGTGAGTATGGGAGGGAGAGAAAGGAAGAGAAACAAACTTCCTCATGCACTGTGTCAGGGTTTTACAAAGAGGACACTCCTTACGGCACATCTAATATCTTCACAAAAGGGGTTGTTGAGAGATAAGAGTATATAATATACCCTCTTTTCATGAGCAAAATACATACGCAAATATTCCTGCTTGTGTATACATTTTTAATTTTAGAAAGTGCTCATAAAGCTTCTAACAATTTCTAGAAGTCTACTTAATTTGTAAAAGATGTCCATGTTTTTTCCTGCATTAAAACATAATTAATGAACAATAAAATCTAAAAACCTAAAATTAATTAAATGGGAGGAGAGAAAGAAACTGGGGTATATGATTAGAGTCAATGGGTTATTTTGTTTCTTGTGTTGGTTCTGCAAGCTGGGTTGGTCCCTTACTCTTCAGTCATCGGAAGTCAGGAGCAGGCAAGCTCCCCAGAGGGTGATTTATGCCACCAGCACTTTGATAAAGGGGGAGGAAGGAGGCATCTTCTACATAAGCAAACTGCTAGGAGAAAAGTGTTCTGAGCAACACACTTAAAGAAATGTTCCAGGAAATCAATTTATTTGGAAATAGAATTAAATGCTGCTGTGGGGGATGGTTGGTGAAGGCACATGTCTATAGTAACATGCAAGGGCAGTTCTCAAGCTCTTATTTGGGGTGCATTTGCACTGGGTTGACAAGCTCTTATATACTGTGCCAAGGCTTTTCAGCTGCAGCTCATGGCTGCCTTCCCCAGTACCTTATGCCACCAGTCTTCACATTCTCCTGAAGGTCTCTTGAACGAAGCCCACCTGTGACAAATGCCACCCGCCCCTTGGTGAACTTCCTCCCACTTATGTCACCTTAAATTGCCAGGTGTGGCAACTTCTGAGGCAGGTCTCCCTGGCCTCAAGGACCTTCCTGCTCAAGCTATCTAACAGACCCTCCCTGTCTCTGATTTCCCCTGCAAGGGGGAACTCCACACTTTATAACTTGGGTCCCTAGTTAAATGAGGTCCTCACAGACCATCAGACTTCTCACTGGGAAAAGCAGTCATTGCTCAAAACTAATTGGGTGTAACTCCACTTTACAAATACTCTTGGTCAAAACAGGCAAAGTTCCAAATAGAGAACTCAGGCAAATAATTCAAGTTAAGTCATGAGCTTGCCAGAAATGTTTGTATTTTCCCTTCTTTGCTCCCTGCTCAGGAAAATGGGAAGAAATTCAGAATACCACTGCTTTTAAAATGGGTGTGGTTGAAAAGTCTCTGTCCACAGCCAACCTAGCTGGCTCTCATCCTTACGCCAGGCAGCCTGTCCAGTGGGCACTCTGCACACCTGGATTACTGGAAGGTACTGCTTTAAATGTTTGCTCCCCTTCCAAAACATCACCATGGAGACATTTCATTCTAGAAGTGGAGCCCCAGATGCCCCACCATCTGGCCACAGACTCTAAATGACTTCAACATAAGTGACCAGGACAGCTTAGAATTCCTAAATTCAACTTCCCACAACTTGACTTAGAGATAATGAGACAAAACCACAATCTTTCCTTCCAAGGTTCGCTTAACCCAGCTACTGCACTTAGCACTAGGTGCAGCTTCCCTAGGCCAAATTAGCCTCCACTTGGGAGCCCGGATCTGTTTCTCTCCACACTTACGCAAGTGCCTTGTTCATGGCATCAAAGTAAACTTGCCCTTGCAGTTTGAGCTCTCCCAGCTGAGCAGCAGGTAACGTCAGAGCAGTTATAACTCTGTGTCTGTGCCGGAATCATTCTCATTGGAAATGGAACAAAAGGAAAGAGTCTGTCAAGGTCTTTCCACTGCTTTTAATGCTGCTCATATTTAGATAACACCCATGTAACGTGAGTGCAGCCAGATTCTAGAATGATTTAGGCTCTTCTTGTCATCAAGTAAAGATAAAATGTGTCTGTTGAAAACTCAAAACCACACTGGATACCAGTAGGTGGGAATGTTCATACATAAGTTTGACCTCTAAAAGTATTTTTAGTTAGGGGCATCAGGGTTTGATATTTCAGGTTTTTATAAGCCAAAGCTCTTCAGACCTCTCACCAAAAGACAACATTTAAATACACCCAAAACATTGTGTCTAGAATCTACCAGCACTCTGTCTCCCTGCTATAAATAAATGTATCATTAAATCTGTAGATATTTCTTTGACTCTCACTAAGTTAATTAACATTCCTTTTTGAAGTATATATAATTTTTAAATTAGTATTTTCAACTGAAAATACTTCATCTCATCTCCAAGGATATAGCGCCAACAAAAATATCCAAGAACTAAAATATAGAAAGATCAATAACTAGTTTCTATAAGGAAAAATCAACATGCAAATCCATATTACAAAGAAATGACTTGATTTTAATTAAAGTTAATGGTCATGAAAGCAACCATATCATATTGCTGTAGGATGGAATATTTCTGGCAGGCAAAGGACCAGGGAATCCTAAAAGAGGAACCATTGGCTTTGCCATTTGGACATCACCTTTGATGACTGGAGCAAGCTGGCACCACATAAAACATAAGTAGGCAGCAGGAACGTCGGTTGGTAACTATCCTTCACTGCATCAGGTTAAATATATTCTTCACAAGTCCTTAATAACAAGGGAGCCTCTTATAGAAATAAAGACCGTTAAAGTTTCCCACATGCATCCCGTATCAGTCCTGTCTCCAGGCATGTGCGTGGTGGGAAATGGAGTGGGTGGGATCTGCCCTGAGAGGTGGAGTATTTTCTCACTGACAATGTAGAGAAGAGCTGGTGTGCAGTGGTCATAAAAAGAAGACTTGACTTTGTACCCCTGGGGTTGCAGCCTGTTCCTGAGCGTCCCTTGTGCAGGCATGGCTTGGGACCTGTGCTCTGAGAGGGCCTGGCCCCCTACCTCCCACTCCTGCAACCCCTCATCACCCACTGGTAGGCCTCACATCACCACCAGCAATACATGGGGCCTCAGAGCAGCTAAAGGACGGACTCTAGAATGCTGCTGTGATCACATGGGACTGCAGCTCAAGCTTTTGAAGTTACATACTGTTTCTGTCATGTAAGTAAGCCTCTTCTAAAAATGTAGTCCAATAATCTATACACGTTTTAGCAGCACACGTATACTTTGTATACTTTGTCACTTAAGATAGTATACAGAACCCAGAGCTCATCTCAGATCAGTGCAAAGCTGGTCCTTCTGCTGTGTGGCCCTGAGGCCCCCACAGAGTCCCTGGAAGAGGGCTTTGGTTAGAGACGAAAGGCTGGACATACAAGAACAGTGCAGGACCTGCTGGGGAACAGCAGACCAGGATCCTCACAGTCAAGAAGCCCCACTGCAGTACAGGGTACCAGGCATGAGAAGGGAGGCTGAGCGGGGCATGCAGTGTGCTCAGCATTGACCTTATTTACAAGTTTGACTCATTTCAGCTCTATTCAGGGAGATGATTCTATTGCCAAAGAGAAGTGAACTTTATTTTCTCCTTTGAGTACTCCCTTTGGGGCAATTCCAAAGTTTCTTCATAAAATGTGCTTACATTTCACTGCCTTTGAATTCCTATGACCAGGGTTGACCTTTTTATGTGACTAGGAATGGGAAAATAATTTTCGAGCCCAAGTTTAATTCCCGTGCGCTTGATCCTATAATTATTATCCTTTGAAAATATAAGCTTAACCTTAGATCACTGGCTAGTCCCCACATTATTAATATACAGTTTTTTCCCTGGGATTGTAAAGGAGTTCCGAGAAGCCAGGGAGAGCCTGGAGGTTCGCCAAACCTTCTTTGCTGCTTCACATTGTGTCCTTTATAAATCTCCCCACCTTTTGTTCCTATGGTGCGGATAGAATTACTTTTTCTGCACAGCTTTCAGTTTCCACAGTCCTCTGTTTCAGCTCTTCTTTGTCCAAGCTAAGCTAGGGCATGCTTTGGTTTGCACAATTGAGCCAGCTGTTTGAACTGTAAACTCATTTTCCAGGGGAGAAGAGGATGAATCTCTTTGAGTCCACAAGTTTGATAAATTTACCAGCCCAGGCATTTTTGAAAGTCATTCTGTTCACCCAGGAGAAGCAGGGGTAGTGAAAAGAAATGGAACTGGCAGTCTTTTCTACTTCTTTGAGATTGCCACTCCTCTGGGAGGTAGGAAATGTCCTCTCAACAATTTTTATGAGCATGTACAAATCTACGGAACCCCTGTGGGGAATCCTTCTCTAGGAGATACTAGTGGGATGTTATAACTTTGCCACTGACTTCTAGTCAGTGCATAAATGGTCACATAGAGCGGTTTCCCTTTGCACTCTGAATCTAATTCTTGTGGCCATAAGATTTATAGACTGGATGCTGGACAATTGAGATAATTACCTTTTTGTTTATTTTCATTTTGGAATCCACAGATGATGGCATGTGATCATAATTTGCCTGGGTGAGGTTACTTTTTCGGTTCTGGTAGGTGTAAATACCTCCATCCGCCAGTTTATACCTGAGGTATTTATTATGTATGTTTTCTTTTGTTCACTTCCTCCTACCATCACTTGTAAGCTGCCATCCTAATGTTCCTTTGCTTCCATGCTCACATAAAATGTGTTTTAAGGATAGTGCATGTGTCCAGGATGTGACTTGGGGTGGGGGGGTGTCCGTGAATGAGAGTCCAATAGTCCTCTGCTAGAGATGACATCGTTTTTCTTACCTTTTGCATCCACCGCTGTGCTTTATGGACCTATCCCTGATGCAGGGAATACCAAGTGGATGGCTTCTGACTGCAGGATAACACTCCACTGCCTTCAGCCTATCTGTAGCCACATGAACCTCCCGCTCCCGGCCAGTGCACTCCACTCCAGATGGAGGCCCTGGTACCTATCTTCTAGTGGACCTGTTGTCAGGGTGTACTTGGGTTATGCACCACATGCAAGTGTTTGCTTCTCAGATATTTTGATGGTTAACTTGATTGAACACTGTGCATTTTCTGCTGTTTCCATATGGGTCTTTTTCTGGGCTTCCCTTGGGGCCCCATTTGCCTGTGATTTGTCCTCTTGTCAAAACCATACTGTTCAGTTTACTATGGCCTTTATGTATGCCTTAATATCTATTAGGCCACGACTGTCCTCTTGGCTCCCTTTGTCATATTTTTGTCATTTTCATGGACCTTTAGTCTTCAAAACAAATCTCAATGAAGGGTCATCAAGTTTCTAAAGCAATCTGATGGACATACTGAATTTACAGATTAAATGGGAGATACAATATTAAAACTGCCCCACCACAGGAAAGGAATATCACTCCACATATTTATATTATTTGCTATGTTCTTTATAAGAGTGTTGTGTTTTTCTCTTCAGACATTGTGCATAAAGATATTAGATAGGCTTTATTGTCTATCTTTAATTATATATCTAAGTAGCTGAGTACAGAATTGCTTCTGAAATGTGTAAGTTTATCTTGTTTCTGACAACCTTTGTTGAACTCTTCTTTATTGCAATAGCTCATTTATTGATTCTGTTCAGTTTTATAAGTAGATAGTCATTTCATCTGCAAATTATTCAGTATATGAAGGCCTGTTCCATACTATAAGAAAAGTAAAAGAAGTGAGAAATGAAAAAAATTGCATTATTTTCATTGCTCTACAAGGTTGCAAAATAATGTATACCATTCATTTGCTGATTGTAGCAGTTTATCTAACTGTAATATCCCAAGATTATTATTATCATTCAGATCTCTAATAACAATGCTTATTTTTTGTCAGTTTGACCTAACCATTTCTTAGAGGGATGTGTTATAATCTCCAACTATAATTGTTCATAAATCTACTTCTCACTGAATATATGTTCAAGTGATTGAGGCTTCTTATGCTATTGTTCCATTCACAATATACTTTCCTTCTTTGTCTCTTATGATATTTATGCATTGAATTCTGTTTTCTCAGATTTAAAGTTTGTCATCCTAGCATACATTGGTTCATATATGACATCCTCTTATTTTCATTATTTCTATGTCTTTTGAGTTAAATATGCCTCTCATAGACAATAAATTGTTGAGTCTTGCTTCACAATCTAGTCCTGAACTTTGATCTTTTAATAAGTGGGGTAGCATATTGAAATTTTTATATTGATTTATTTCATTAATTGATTCTTTATAAATATATAAAGTCCCGAGAGTCTTTATTAGACTGTTTCAGCTGGGTAAATGTTTTCTGAGTTTGAGCTTTCTGCTAGGCATTTTGGAGACAGAAAGAAGAGTGAGATATTGTCATGCTTTAATACTTGGGGGATATTTATGGAATTTCCTTTAGGAGCTTGCATATTCTCTTAAGGTTGGATTGATTTCTAACAATCACCAGAAACCATCCAGCTGGATCCAGTAAATCAAGCTAGATATCATCTAAAATAAAGTATGCTAGAGTTAAACAACAGATTTTACCATGTGACTTGCAAACCGGCAACTCCAAATAATTTCCACATTTATTCCAGCAACAACAAATAAATTAAGGTGACAATGCAATAAATTAAGACAACAAGGGGAAGGAAAGCCTAAAATGGATGTATTTTGGTTTCCTTAAAAAAATCTGAGTTTGTTATTCCATATTCACACAACCCTTGCACCTTCTTACTGTTTTTCCATTTTGATCATCTTCCACAAGGTGCTGAGTGTGCAAAATTAGGACCCCAAAAATAGTCATGAGTTTCAATATGCTCTGACGCTGCCAGGCACCACAGCAAGCTCGCACGGGGCACCTTGCGGAGTGCTCCAGTACATTGTATATTTTCCATCTGCTATACTCTGTCTTTGATTTGATTTTCCTTTCCTGCTTTCTGTTTGATAGTTTTTTTCTCTCCCTGCTGACTTCAGTGTAATTTCTTCATTTCACGCTCATCTATATTCACTATTGATTTTTTTAAGCCCACCAGTGTCCACATCATGTCCCTATCAAGACACATATTTCAGCAAGGTCTTCTGCCTCTCTGGTCTCCCCAGCGTGCTCCCCAATGTTTGGTATTGTCTAGAATTTTCATTCTGGGGTTACTAAGACTTACTTTTCCCTTTACTTACCCTGGCTTTTTTTTTTTTTTTTTTTTCTGCTTGGGCAGGCACCAGGAAACAAACCTCCTGACTTTTTTTTATACAGCAAATTTTCCTGACACTCTTCTTCTCTCTCTTACAGCTTTCTAGAATTGAGATCTTCTCAGACTATTTTCAAAGTGGATTTTTTTTTTCTGGCAAATCTTTTGAAACTGGCATGCCTGAAAATATTTTTATCACACTGTCAGATTTAAGTGACAATTTGGCTGAAATAGAGTTTTTAGGTTCAAAGTAATTTTAAAATATTACTCTGACTTCTTATAGTTAGTGTTGATGTTGAGAAGTAGATTGCCAGTTTGATTTTTGCTCTTTGGAAGACTGCTGCTTTCTCTCTGGAACTTCTTGAATTCCCTTTGTCTTGGTGTTTCTTAATTTTCTCCCTACTATGCCTAGGTGAGGTTTTCTTATCTAACATGTTGGGAACTGTTTGATTCCTTACAATCTAAGATCTTTAATCTTTGTTGTTGTTGTTTTAATTATGGAGATTGTTTTCTTTTCATTATTTTAAAATTGCATCCTTTCCATTTTTGTTATACTTTCTGTGTCTTCCTTAGGTTTTGATAGTTTTATTTCTATTCTCCAAGTCCTTGGTCTTTCTAGTCGAATTCTCTTCTTTTTAGCCTTTCCTCACATTTTATGGGTGTGTTTTGAGACATCTCACAGTTCACTCATTTTTTCTTCAGCTGTATACAGCTTAGTAGCTTTTATTTTCACTATTACATATTTCAAAAATAAATATTCCCACTTGCTTCATTTGTAAGGCTTCTTTCTTTTTTTTTTTTGCTTTCTCATTGATAATATGTTTCCATTTCTGTAATTCTTGAGAAAGTATGTTTTTCAGGTTGTTTCCTTTCATTATGGTGTTTGAAGTTTTTCAGTATCTTGTTATTTCAGATACATGTGAATATAAGTTATTGGAAGAAGGGGTTCTCACCTGGGGGTGGTGTGGGCTCCAGGGGACCCTGGCTATGTAGGGAAGTATTTCTGGTTGTCACAGCTAGCGAGGAGGGCAGGACACGCTCCTGCACCCAGCAGGTGAAGCCAGGGATGCTGCGAAACACTTCATGATGCACAGGACGGTTCCCTCACCAAAGAATCCACTGGCCCCAAGCGTCACTGGTTTTGTGGTTGAGAAAACCCTGCTTTACTGCATGCCTGTGAGCTGCTAAGTCCCAAGGGCAAAAGAGAAGCCCTGTGGGCAGCTCTCCTTCTCTCACCACTGCCAGGCAGCCTTCCTGTCGGGTTTCCCCTAACACTGCTGGCTGAGTTCTGTCTGTGGGCTTGGGGTCAGCCCTGTGCTTGGAGGAGGCCTGGGCAGAGAGGGCCTGGGGGTGGGGACAGGTCAGCCTCAGCACACACCCCTTTCTTCAACTCCATGTCCCCTGCGGATGCTGTATTGTCCTGATATGAGTGTCCCCTACAACCCCCACTTCAGTGGCTTCAGTCTTATAACAGATTCCTTGTAGCAGAAGGGGTAGGCGATGGCTTTCCCAAAACAACACGGGGGAGAGAGAAGAAGAGAAATTCATTCTTTCCCCTCTATTCTCTCACTGCTCCATTGAAATCCCCGGTCCCAGCCTGATGCGCAACTTTCCAACCCTTAACCCCAAGAAGGTGGCAGCCGTCCATTCCCCACCTCCTTCAGTTGCCTCAGGCACAGGAGGTGGCTTTGTTTCCAGTATCTTCACCTCACTTGCAACCTCCCTTGGGCTTGCTAGCTGTCTAAAGATGCTGCTCGAGGCGGGGACCAGAAGCCCTCACTGGTCTGAATGAGCACAGGAAACCCTAGGCCCTTAAACATATATATTGAAGTAAAAATTTCTCTGAATTCCATTTTTTGTAGTTGGATAGTGCAACAGATTCTACAACTGGTTGGAAAATACAAATCATATTCAAGAAATCTCATCTCTTTGCATTGAGAGTAGGTGGGAAGAGAAAGCTTGACTGGACATGCTACATCATTTCACATTAATATTTCCCAAGATATTTAGAATCAAACCTAATTACTCTTATAAATTATTATTCCATTATTATATGTTGTTTCTCCATTGCAGTAAATTAAATCTTATTATATTATTTCTACAGTGAACCAAATGTAAATAAGTTTTAACAGTGGAAGATATATTTATGAGTTGTTTCTCCTCCCACTTTGGACAGAAAATTATTTTTCTCTTGACACTTACAGTTACCATACACATAAATAGCTAAGCTGTAAGAAAAACTAAATATTTCCCCCTTTCTAGTTTCTGTTGAAAACTGTTTAACATAATAGCTTCTTCTTTTATCTCAGTGAACAGAATCTCATTCCCAGCTGCTAATAACATTAATCAAAGTAGACTTTTATGACATTTAAATAAATGTATTTGCCTTTACACGCACAAGGACGAAATAGATGATGTGTAGTAACTGGATATTTATCATAGTGATATATATCTGTTATCACACTACCATTATTTAGCCATTGATTCGGGGAAAGCAAACTGCTTAGGATATCAAGATATTGCAGTGGTAGTATAAATTAAAAAAAAGCATATGAAAATTCAAGGATAGCTTTCTTGGCCCACTTTCTATTTTATTTTAGGGGTTACTTGTATGGCTTATACTCACACTTAAAATTTAGAGTTAACATTCATTGCTCTCGCACATGAGAAAACTATTTTTCATATATATGATGCTATATGCCACAATAATGCATTTCAGAAAAAATTAAAACACGAGCTTAACAAAATATTTTTATTAAAACTGGCTTGGGGGTACAGTTTTAATAAAACGTTTCCAGAGAAGTTGCCATTGCCGCGCCACATACCTCCCAGTGGTCTGAGCACCTTTGTGCTGCCTTGTTCATGTTCCTTTCCTCTAACTGCCATGATAGGTGCCAACCAAGCCACAGCTGCCAATCTTTTTGGTGCTGCAGCTTCCCGGAGTTTCATGGGTGTCTGCCACCAACATGGCGTAATGGACCTTAGTTATGAGGCTTTTAGAAGTATTTCAAGGTGGAACTATACCTTGAAGCAATCAAGGGAGTGGCTATCGGTATTGATTTGGGTTCTACCACGACCTGTGTGGCAGTTCTGGAAGGTAAAAAAGCAAAGTTATGGGAGAACGTCGGAGGCCTGCCTTCACAGGAGATGGTAGGCCACTGGTTGGCACACTGGCCAAGTGACAGGCTGTCACCCACCCAAACAACACATTCTCTGCCACCAGACATCTTATTGGCTGGGGAGATGATGACCCTGAAGAACAAAAAAATATTTAAAATGTTCCTTTTAAAATTGTCCATGACTCCAGTGGTAATATCTGGGTTGAAGCGCATGGGAAACTCTTTCTCCAAGTCACATTGAAGCATTTGTGTGGATGAAGTTGAAGGAACCTAAGAAAATTACTTGGGGCATATAGCAAAAAATGCTGTGAGCACAGCCCCAGCTTGTTTTAGTGACTCTCGGAAGTAGGCCACTCAGGATGCAGGTCAGATATTTGGACTAAATATTCTTTGAGTGATGAATGAACCCACAGCTGCTGCTCTGGCCTGTGGTCTAGACAAATCAGAAGATAAAATCATCACTGATAATGATTTAGGTGGTGGAACTTTCGATATTTCTATTCTGGAAATTCAGAAAGGAGTGTTTGAGGTAAAATCTGTCAATGGAGATGCTTTCTTAGGTGGTGAAGACTTTGACCAGGCCTTACTACAACACATTGTGAAGAAGTTTAAGAGGGAGACAGGGATTGATTTGACCAAACACAATTTGGATCTTCAAAGGGTGTAGGAAGCTGCTGCAAAGGCCAAGTGTGAACTCTCCTTATCTGTGAAGACTGACATCAACTTGCCATATCTTACAATGTATGCTTCTGGACCCGAGCATTTGAACACAAAGCTGACCTGGGCTCAGTGTGAGGGCATGGTCACTGATCTTATCAGGAGGACTATTTCCCCATGCACAAAAGCCATGTAAGATGCAGAAGTTGGCAAGAGCAACAAAGAAGCGATCATTATTGGTGATGTGACAAGAATGCCCCAGGTTCAGCAGATAGTGTGGGATCTTTTGGGCCAAGCCTCAAATGAAGCCACCAAACCTGATGAGGCTGTGGCCATGGGAGCTGCCATCCTGGGAAGCCTGTTGGCTAGTGACATCACAGATGTGTTGCTCCTGGGTGTCATGCTCCTGTCTCTGGATATTGAGGCTCTGGGAGGTGTCTTTACTAAACCTATTTAGAATGGGAACACCACTTTCAACCAAAAAGAGCCAGGTATTCTATGCAGTTGCTGATTGACAGACTCAAGTGGAGTTTAAAGTGTGTCAAGGTGCAAGAGAAAAGGCTGGAGACAACAAATGCCTTGGACAAGTTGATTGGAAATCCCCCTGCCACTCATGGAGTCCCACAGATTGAAATTACATTTGACAGTGATGCCGATGGGTTCGCATATGTTTCTGCCAAAGATAAAAGCACAGGATGTGAACAGCAGATCATGATCCAATCTTCTGGTGGGTTAAACAAAGATGATATTGAAAAAATAAAGTGAAAAATACAGAGAAGTATGCTGAGGAAAACCAGAGAAAGAAGGAACAAGTTGAAACAGTTACTATGGCCAAAGGACTAATCCATGACACAGAAACTAAGATGGAAGAATTCAAGAATGAGTTGCCTGCAGATGAGTGCAACAAGCTAAAAGAAGAGATCTCCAAAATGAGGGAGGCCCTGGCAGGAAAAGATAATGAAACAGGAGAAAACACAAGGCAGGCAGCATCCTCCCTCCAGCAGGCATCACTAGAGCCCTTTGAAATGGCATACAAAAGAAGAAGAGTCTGGAATTGCTGGCTGTAGGGAACAAAAAGAAGATCAAAAGGGTGAGAACCAGTAATCATTGCAGTAAACTTTGGAGCAGAAAGAAGAACATTTTATGACACTTGGGAGCAAACGGACTTCCTAAGCAGAAATGGATAAACTTCAGTCATACTGTGTTTTTGGTATTCCATATGTAATTTTCTTAATGTGTAAATTTAGTGACCATTAGCTAAGTATTATTTCATGAACAGTAATTCCAACACAATGTTCATAATGTTCTTTGTCCCTAGCCTGTCCTTTTCCAGCTGCGTGTAAAAGTGACAAGGACAATATACTGATCATTACAAAGACTTAACATTGTTTTGTGCTGAAGTGGCCATGTTTGTAAGGTTAGAAAATTGTCACACGCAGCAGTGAAGGTAATCAGTCACAGAAATGGAATGCGACCACTAGGGAGTGAGGTCCTTCTGGTTAGCTGAGCACTCCTGTACTGTGTTGTGTGTACACAGGGTCCTTCTACTGAAGCCCTGCAAGGCAAAGCCAACCATGCCTTGTAGGAAAGAGGGGTAAGGGAAGCCAGGTCTTTACACAATTAAGTTATTTGTTAGGTTCCACTTTTCAAACAAGGTAATAGTAAGGAGGCTCCCTAGCTTTCCTTAGGCATACTTTCCCAGCTGTCTTACAATCTTGTGTGTCTGGCCCCTACATCCTTGATAACTGTTCTTTTTTATCCATTCTGGATTAAAAAATAAATAAATATGAAAAGAAAAAATCTGGTTTGGTATACATGCAAATATCTAAGTGACAAAAGGACTTTATTAATCTCTCTATCTGTTCTACCTATCATTAATTTTGTTGGTTTTGTATATAATCATTTTCCATAAACTGTCAGTTGAGATCAACTAGGAAAAGAAAACCAATTATTTATCAAACTCTAGAAATAGGAGCTGTGAGTGCATATGGTTTTACAGATTCCTCTACATAATTAAGACTGCTGAGCAGAAAAATCCCCAAATTTGATGAAAGTAACAGATCATAATCACATAGTAAATGCAAGTAAAAATACTGGGTAATTGTTAAGATTATAACATAAACTATACATATATATAAAATAAATTTAATGTAATTCACCAGAGTACATCTTATGATAAGAAAAAATATATACAAGAATGCAACTACTTTTGTATTCTCCAGATAACACAAAAACTAATCAAGACAATGTAATAGTCTTCTAATCTCAATAATCAATGCTGATGATTTGTCCGTGATAGAACAGGAATCTGCAAACTAATACCCATAGGCCAAATCTGGCTCACCACTTATTTTTGTAAATAAACTTTTACTGGAAGACAACCATGCACATTTGTTGATGCATTGTCTAGGGTGGCTTTGACATTACAAAGGCACAGCTGAGACTGTCTGACCTGCAAAGCATAAAGTATTTATTATCTGGCCCTCTACAGGAAAATTTGCTGGCCGAGAGCAAACAAAAACATTGAAGTCACTGCCCTGTTCTCTATCGCTGCTTTATTCAGTGGCTGTTGGAACATTCTTCCTCTCCCAACAAGGTGTCTCAGGGTCTTCCCCATGTCTCATCTGTGATGAACCTTTGTCATCAGGTCACTCCTCTACTGTGGGCCCCAGCCAGTGGAACGGGTTACAAAGTCTTCTAAATGATCTTACACTTTCATTATTCATGTATTCTAAAATTATCTGCACAAATTCTCCCATTGTTCTAAGCTCAGAGAGTGATTCGTACCTTTGTTGGCAAAATGAGAACCTTTATTTGAATCAATAATATCAAATAGCAGCCATCAAGTGAAAATGCTTGCAGCCAACACTTTGCATTGCATAAATGGATGTGGTCATGATTTATTAGGGAATGGTTGGATACATAGTAAAAGACATTGATTATTTTGCTTTTGTTTTTCCTACACTAGGTAGTGTACAGTTGATTCAGAGTGCCATGAGTGCTGAATGGTTCTAAGCCCTTTTTAATTGCCATTGTTATTTCTCCTAAAAATTACAAGTTATTTAGGAGCACATTTTTGAAATTCTCAGAATTGTGGGGTTCTGTCAACTATCTTTTTATTGTTCATTTCCAATGTATTGCCTGGTGGTCAGTCTCTCTATTTGGTGTACAAGTTTATGTATGCATAATATATCAAGCTTCTTAACGTCATTGGTTAAATCTGTATATTTTGTTATCTGAATCTATCAGTTTCATATAAAAAAAGCTGGTTAATCTTCAACTGACAAATGTGTGCATTTCTCTTGGAAACTGTCACTTTTCTGGAATTCAAAGTGCGTACAATTTCATATTGTCATATTTTCTTAATGGATTTGTCCTTTTGCGCTTATTATATAACATCATGTTTTACTAAAATGAATGATTTGTGCATAAAATTCTATATAGTGAGCTATTGGTATTACTAAGCCTTTTTGGGTTTTTTTTTTTTGCCTGTGTGTATGTGTGTGTGTGTGTGTGTGTGTGTGTGTATATATATATATATATATATATAAACATTTTTATTGTGAAATATAACATATAAACAAAAAAGCAATAAATTTCAAAGTACATTTTAACATGTGGTTATAGAACAGATTTCAGAGTTTGGTATGGGTTATAGTTCCACAATTTTGGGTTTTTTCCTTCTAGCTGTGTATTAGTTAGGATTCTGTAGAGAAACAGAATCAACAGGGAACACTTGCAAATATAAAATTTATAAAAGTGTCTCATGTGACCGCAGGAATGCAGAGTCCAAAATCCACAGGGCAGGCTGCGAAGCCGATGACTCCGATGGATGGCCTGAATGAACACCACAGGAGAGGCTCACCAGTCAAAGCAGGAATGGAACCTGTCTCCTCTGAGTCCTCCTTAAAAGGCTTCCCATGATTAGATTTAGCATAACTAATTGCTGAAGACACTCTCCTTTGGCTGATTACAAATGGAATCAGCTGTGGATGCAGTTGATGTGATCATGACCTAATCCTATGAAATGTCCTCATTGCAACAGACAGGCCAGCGCTTGCCCAATCAGATAAACTGGTACCACAACTTGGCCAAGTTGACACGTGTCCCTAACCATGACAAGCTGCTCCAAGATACTGGAGCCTAAAAAGAAATATCAGTATTATGATTCAGCATTCTCATTTGTTGAATCCTAACTTGTCTGTTATAACTCCTCCTTCTCCTTTGATCCTTCTCCCAATCTTTAGGAATGTTTGAGTTATGCCCAGTCTAACTTTTTTTCATGTTGAAAAGGGGTGTCAACAGTATGTGATAGGGGGATGAAACTGATTGATGTTCTTGGAGAGACTGGTACCTCTGGGTTTCAGGGCTTATGTGGCTTAGGGACCACCTGAGGTTATAGGTTTCTGATCAGTAAACTTAGTGTGTGAAACTTTTGTAGAATCTCAGATAGAGCCCTGGCGTTCTTTAGGGTTAACAGGGATTATGTTGGTTGGGTTTTGGCAAACATGGCAATTAGCAAAATCCAGCTGAAGTTTACATTAGAGTAGCCTCCAGAATAGCCTCTCCACTCTATTTGAATACTAAGCTTTCTTTTTACTATTATTTTCTTTGACTTCTTTCCAGCTGAGTCACTTCTATATATTTGGAATATTCTTAGGTGACTCTATTTATGCTGATGGTAATTGCTGATATATTAAGACTCACTTCCATAATTTTTTGTGTTTTCTGTCTTACTATTCTTTTCCTTTTTTTCTCTCTTCTTACTTATTTTTTACTCTTTTATGTCCTTTTATCTCATCTCCATTTTAGTTGCTATTTATAGTATTTCTCTAGTTACAAAGTGGTTACTTTATTACATATAAAATATTACTTTTTTCCATTAAAATCTGAAGTTATTTAGTAATTGTATATTTCATCAGAACTTTGCATTCCTTTTTTGTTATTATTGCCAGAATTTTGATTTAAATGTTTAACACAAAATTGTTATTTTTACATTTAGCATTTAATTAAAGTTATTGTTACTGCATCAAATTCTGTGCACACCTTCTCTCTGAGACCACTTACCTTCTTAATGAAGTGCATCCTTGAATATTTCCTAAGTTTTAGTTCTATAAGCTGTGTATATACATTCTGTGTCTGAAAAAGTCTTTTTTATGTTGGCAGTTGCTCTTTCCTTCTACTTTTGATTGCTGTAGATGAGAAGTCTGTGGTCAGTTGAATTGTCATTCCCTTGTGGGTATTCCAACATGGGTCTGTGGGAGTTCTTAAGACGCTCCTTATTCTGATGTTTTGCAGTTAACTACCATATGCCGTGGGCTGGATTTATGTCACTTATGTCTTTATCTTTTGAGTTCATAGAGTTGACTTTTGTTTTGACAATTCTGAATAATTCTGAAGATTGCATGTGCATATATGCCTATTGATAATGCATTAGATAGTATTTCTTGAGATAGTTTCTTTAAAATCTCCTCTGTTCTCCAGCCATTTTTTTTTTATTAAACTCATGTTAAGGTATTACTATAGTATCTCCTTCTGGCCTCTTATTTTATACTTTTATTTTTAATTCTCTTTTTCTTGCTAGTCTGTTTGCTGTAATGTTGTACCATAATTTAATTCACTAATTTCTTGAGTTTGTGAGATACGAATTTATTTCATCAACAGATCTTTTTACTGATAATTAGTATATTTTTCTATGATTTCTAACTTTTATTTCTGCTTACTTTCATTTCTTGATATCATTCTTGCCCTTTTAAAAAGGAAAAGGATGCAGTTAATTCATTTATCTATTTACACATCTTAACAATATTAATTTTAAACTCTCTGCTGGGTTGTTCCAGAACATCCTTTTCATTACAAATGAATTAATCCTTTAAGTGTTGTTTTTATTGGCTGTATAGGATTCTTAGCAGTGGATTTCTTTGCATGTTCTGGAACTTTCAATTATAGGTTCATTTGCAAGGTAGATTTTTTGTCCTCCTTCCCCACCCCTTTTTTTCTGTATCATTCTTTTTCCTTCACTCTCTCCCTCTGGGCCTACTCCTTATGTTTAGTGGTTTCTTGGTTAGCTGCATCCCCAAGCCCCTAGTCCAGATGAGATATAACAGTGGCATTTCAAGGTCTCTGCTGTGTGATATGGAAATTAGAACTAAAGCAGATATTTTCTCTGAATGACTGAATGGGTTGTTTCCATCATTGGTTATACCTGTGTTCTTTGGTTTCTGTAAACCTGCATCTGGCTAAAAGCCACAGCCTTTGGCAGTGGTCAGCATCTCCCTTCCCACTGCTTTTTCACTGGTGTGAGCTGGGGAATCTCACCCAAGTCCCTAACCTGTTAGATTGAACCTGGATCCATGAATGCTGTGATAGGAAATTTACACACCATGTCAGCTGTATTAGTTAGGGTTCTCTAGAGAAACAGAACCAACAGGGAACACTTGCAAATATAAAATTTATAAAAGTGTCTCACGTGACCGTAGGAACGCGGAGTCCAAAATCCACAGGGCAGGCTGCGAAGCCGATGACTCCAATGGATGGCCTGGACGAACCCCACAGGAGAGGCTCACCAGCCAAAGCAGGAATGCAACCTGTCTCCTCTGAGTCCTCCTTAAAAGGCTTCCCATGATTGGATTTAGCACCACTAATTACAGAAGACACTCCCCTTTGGCTGATTACAAATGGAATCAGCTGTGGATGTAGCTGACGTGATCATGACCTAATCCTATGAAATGTCCTCATTGCAACAGACAGGCCAGCGCTTGCCCAATCAGATGAACAGGTACCATAACTTGGCCAAGTTGACACCTGTCCCCAACCATGACATCAGCTGACAAATAGCAAGCATAGATATATCTGCCTTCTTTCTGCAGTAACCAAAAAAATGTAAATGAATGGTGACTTCTATGAAAATAGATGTTGGAAAATATCCTTTGGAGAAAAGGAACTTTATCCAGAACACCCAGAGGAAGAATATTTTGAAAGTTGTGGATCATGAAATCATGGTTTCTACAAAAGTAATTGTCACCACATCTAAGAGCAACAGGTTGAGATGAAAAGACAATGTGATGGATGGGCAACGGTGGAACACTGCCATGCCAGAGACTCGGGTTTGATTCCCGGAGCCTGCCCATGTTGAAAAAAGAAAAGACAATGTGATGAGCTACACAGAATTTGCACTGATATAAAGATGGAACTGAAGAAAAGTAAGGAAGAATATCCAGCATGATAATGTTACAGGGGTAGGGTTATAAGTAAAAATGTGATTTTACTGAGAAAGTGGCAGTGTGAAAGATGAGGTTGGTGATATGAATCTGTTCTCACATCTACATGATGTGGAGCAAAGAACCAGAAGAAAAGACTGCTGAGTAAAAAACAACTAAGAGGACAGAATTCCAGCATTGCTTCCTTCATCAGGGTTGATAGCAAGATTAATTGGAGCAGATGCAAATATGGGTTAAAGAATGATGGTCTAAAAAGTAAAACTTTAATTTGGAGATTAGAGTACATACCATATTCCAGATGAAATTTTTAAAGAAGGCAATAAGTGCCAGCAACACCTCTGAGTTGTAGGAATAAAAAGTATCTACTAGCAACCAAGTAAATATGGATTTATTTACTAAAAATAATTTCAAAACAGGGTAGCTTTAGACATTTCCACTACAATATTAAATTCTCAAAGACAATAAATAAATATATTCAAAGTTTTGAGGGACAAATGTTATGAACTTGAATTTCGTTATCAGGTTTTCTTTTGCATATGAAGACGAGATAAACATATGCATGCATGCAATCAAACAACATCCAGAAGCTGTTTAGAAAAATTTCTTGAAGATGCCTTCCAGCCAATGGAAGAGAGAATACAAATTAAGGCATGGATTAATTTGTGAGACATTGTCTAACGTAGCCATGTAATAACCAAGAAACTTCACTTTAAATGTTTTAAAACAAAGTTTGGCAAGTAGAGGGAAAATAATGGAGAAAATGATGCTCAAATATCTTTGAATATGAAAGGCAAAAGTTGGCATTTCACATGTTGCTCATTAAAGAAATAAAATAGTGGGGCTCCTCAAAACTCAGTCCTCTGCAATATTGTCTTTGCTATGCAGGTTTACTCCTTAAAAGTTCTCTTGCATTATCCATGGCCTTAAATGAAATGTCTGGCATGGTGACATATCATCAGCCTCAAGCTCTCACCCAAGCACTGCACATCTCCTGTTGCTCTTGAATGCATCAAGAGCACAAACTTAGCATGACCAAGCAGCCCTTTGATCCCCAAGACACCGCCAAACCTGCTTCTCCCCAGAGTTGTCACCACTACCACTGGCACTACTAGTCAGTCAGTTGCTCAAGACCTTAATTCATGTGTCATCTTTAATTCTTTACTTTCACTTTCACTTTCATCCTACATCCAAGTTGAAGTCCTCTCTGCTCAGAAACAGATAGTAAATTTTTCAAGAAAATTGGCTGTATTGACAAGAAGAGAGAGGTATTGGGGGCTGCAAGGTGACATGACAGCCAAGGAGGGATTTCTGTTGGCTTTTTTTTTTTTGCATGGGCCGGCACTGGGAATCAAACCCAGGTCTCTGGCTTGGCAAGCGAGAACTCTGCCACTGTGCCACCATTGCCCACCCCTGGTTTTTTTTTTTTAAGAGGAAAGAGACTTGATCTTGTTTCAAAGGAGGAGGTCTGGAGGGAAATGCAGAAGTTACATGAGAAGTTAGAGAAATTAATTGAACACAGAATAGCGAATGCAAGAGGGAATGGAATCTAACAAACAGGGGTCAGGGTCAGTTTTACAAGTAAACAGGAGCTGGTGGGTGGAGAAATTTATTGTGTTTGTACGTGATGAGGAAACAATAGATGTAGAACCCTATATCTATAGTTTTGGTGGTAGGAAGTTGAATGCTTTCTCATCTGACTTCATCTCTTTCCCTCCTGAAATTTATGGGATGAACTTCTGCTTCAAGCATCTGAAGGGATGGATCATGGAATCTGTGCCAGAAAGGGGAAGAAGTAAAATCAGGAGTGAATAGATAAATAGGTGGAAAACATAAGTTATCAGTGGCAATCCCCTTTCTTGGTAAATGGCAACTACACTAGAAAATCTGTACATCATCCGTGAGTACTCCTTCTCTTCCACTAACCAGATCTAATACTCACCAAGTTCTAGACATTCCATGTTCTGTGGTATATATGTGGAGTCCATCCAGTGTCTCTGTGCTCAACATGCCCATCGTGGTGCAGCCAGCCTCCCATTTAATTTGTACTACTTGCCTTGGACATTATCCATAACTCTTACTCCTCATTTTGACTAGTACCATTGTTGAAACTTCAATTTTGATGCTTTACCTAGCTCATACTGCTCAATGGCTTTACAGTGTTCTAAGGATAAAGCCCAAACAACTTCACAGGCTTTTCAAGACCATTCATAACCTGGCCTGTTTTGACCCTCCAGCTCATGTCTCAGACACCTGTTTCTTTCTTTCTGTTTCACTTTCTCCCTTTACCCTTTCCCTCTCTCTTTCCCTTTCTCTTTCTCTTTCTCTCTCTCTCCTTCTCCCTCTCCCCATGTCTCTAAAATTCAAGCCAGGTTTAAGCACTTTGATCAGCTCAGAATATGCCAGGCTTTCTTTAGCCTTTGGTGTCTTCCCGTAGGCTGAATACATGTATCCACCTGCCTCAGTCTTAGCCATTGTTCAGATTTCACATTAAACATTTCTTCTTCTTTGTATTACTCAGACCCCATCCCTCTTCTCTACCCCCCACCAACAGTTTCGTTCTTACTGGTTCCTATAATACCCTGAGCTTGTGCTATTGGAGCTCTCCGTCAGGGTATTATAATTATATGCTTCTCACCAGGGTCTCCCCCAGTGAAATGTAAAACCTTTAAGGGCTGGGACCAGGCATATCTTACTGATATGACTTGGCAGTTCTTGGGCCAGCGCTTCAGCATGTCATTGACCCCAAAACATATTGCTGGATGGTTGACTGCCTTCCCTTCTGTGTTGGTTTGAAAGGATGTATGTCCCCTAGAAAAGCCATGTTTTAATTAAAATCCCATTTCATAAAGGCAGAACAATCCCTATTCAATACTGTATGTAATTTTATCATCTTCCTGGAGATGTACCCAATCAAGAGTGGTTGTTAAGCTGGATTAGGGGAGATGTGTCTCCACCCATTTGGGTGGGTCTTGATTGGTTTACTGGAGTCCTATAAAAGAGGAAACATTTTGGAGAATGAGAGATTCAGAGAGAGTAGAGAAGAACAACATAGCCATGAGAAGCAGAGTCCACCAGCCAGCGACCTTTGGAGATGAAGAAGGAAAACACCTCCTGGGGAGCTTCATGAAACAGGAAGCCAGGAGAGAAAGTCAGCTGATGACACCTTGCTTGCCATGTGCCCTTCCAGCCAAGAGAGAAACTGTGACTGTGTTCACCATGTGCCCTCTCACTTGAGAGAGAGACCTTGAACTTCATCAGCCTTCTTGAACCAAGGTATCTTTTCCTGAATGCCTTTGACTGGACATTTGTATAGACTTGCTTTAATTGGGACATTTTCTTGGCTTTAGAACTGTAAACCAGCAACTCATTAAATTCCCCTTTTTAAAAGCCATTCTGTTTCTGGTATATTGCATTCCAGCAGCTAGCAAACTAGAACATCTTCCTTCTGATGAACTTTGTTACTTCCTCGACTTTTGTCATATAAGCACAGAGCCACATTTATGAAACTTTATATCTCCAAGAGTGTTTTAAAGTAAGCATTTGATTAGTTGAGACATCCTCTTTTTTTTTGGTGCATGTACACTCTGTGCATAAAGCAACAGCTACTGTCTTGTCCTGAAGTCCACTCCTCATTCTCCAGGATGGGGACTCGGTTTTTCATTCGGTGCTGTACTGTAGCAGTTGATGGAGGTCGCTTATTAGTGATTTTTGCCTTTACTGTCCTGTACAAAGTGGCACAAATCCAGGGCGACCCTCAACTTTATAAAAAAAGCCTCAGCGTTCATGAATCGTTGGCTCTAGAACAAATTATAAGTTTTATCAGCACTTAAGGAAAAGGTCACTTCATCTTACTGGAAATTTGGCACACTATTAGAGAAAAGCAAACGTATAATAGAAGCACTATTGAAAATTTTTTTTCATGCTTCCTCAAATCAGAAAGTCAAGGGAAGGAATGGAGAAAAATAGAAGACTAGAAGAAGTGAGCAGTTTGTCATGATTGCAGAAGGGTTTGAACAGATTACAGCATTCAGCCTGATAAGCAGCAGGAAACACCCAGAACACTGTAGGAAACAGAACCTCAAGGGGGTACAGTCATCTCTCTGAAATCAGTCACATTAAGAGGCCATTAAATCATAACTGAAATCAGCTCTGGAACAAAGCTGCCCCACCCCCTCAGTTCTTCACAGTTTAAGCAGTGAAAAGCTCTCCCAAACCCTGATCATTTAAAAAGACATGAGGCAGGAGGCATGTAACATAGAAAACTTGTTACATAACTAGCTCGTGAAAAGATGTGTGGAATATAAATGAAGAAATGGAGAACTATTCTGGGCAGTTTCTTCTCTCTGTGGTTCTGACGCTTTGATTTTATTTAATATTTCAAACGAGTTGGGGGAGAGGGGTGCAAAGACATCATTATAGAGATATCAGAACGTCTCATGAAAGATAATAGACTTGCAGATATTTTCTCTACTAAATTTGCAGTGATTTAGCAAATAATTCACAGGAGTATGGGTTTGTGTCAAAATGCATATAAGTATTCTAATTCCTAAGAGGTAGAGATAAAGGAATTGGTTTACAAATATTTCATTCTAAATTTTAAATCCAAAGGGGCAAAGACTAGTTGAAACAAAATAGCAGCAGGAAATGGAGATAGGGAGATTGATGCTAGAACAAGAAAATAGTAAGGGCTTTAATACAACATTGATTAACACTGTCTCTCACTGCTATTCTCATCAGCTTTCTTTAGGTAAAATTGCAGAGTTTTGTCCTGCCAACTGTCATTGGAGAGGCATATCTTAATTTAGCAAACCTAAAGCAGGTAGTAACCCAGAGCCCAGGGAGGAGGGGATAAAGAATGTCTTCTCAACACCCCTAGCCCTGCCTTGGAATTTGTCAAGTCATGTCATTTTATAGACTTTTCTCACTCATCCCCAGGTCCTATTTACCTTAAGTTTGCTACATTAAGGTACCAGAGCTGTTGCCTAATTTACATAGATATTAATGAGTCTCAAAGATCAAAGAGGTAAGAAAGCCAGAGTCCCTTTTTAGGTTAAATGTATTTGGAATCTCCATGATTAGTTGAGCAGGTCCTTTGGCAGGAAGAGATCCCAAGGGCACTCAAGAGAAATCTCTTTGAGGGACCAGAGAATCAGGGCTGGTTTCCAAGTCTAATCCCAGCGCAAAGCCTGTTGCCAAGGCCATAAGGTCCCTTGGGAACAATGACCGGGTGAAATGAGAATGAGGTCAAGAGCTGGAACTGTGGGAAGTAAAGCATGATGGAGCCTCCTCCCAGAGCACAGGAAGTGAGGAACCCCGAGGACAGTCCAAATGCATGAACTTGCAAGAGTGCATTGAAAGGCACCAGGTCCCAGCAATGACTCATATTGAAGGAACAGAAACCAAAACACAGCTACTTTCCACAGCCTGATTCCTCAGAGGCCACTGGTTTCTGCAGCCTGAGAACTGGGAGGTCTTATTACTGAAGTCCTCACCCGCAGGACAATCAGTAAGCATTCTCCATGCCCATCAGAAAACAGTTCACTCTGGGAATTTAGCCTTTGATGTGATGTGACTATAGTCACCCCTAAAAAAAAATAGTCATAGAAAGTGATAAGATACCATTGCTAAATAGCACCTATTTTCATGAATAGACAAACGCCTTTAGAATCCACTTAATGTTTGCACATATCAAGTATCACCCTGGCTTAAGAGGCTCGAGAAGGCTGAATGTGCTAACACAATTAATTTGCTCAGCACATACATCTTCATCAGAAGGGAAAAGGGAAAGTCCAGGCCAGTCAAAAATTAAATTAACAGCAAATTCCACATGAGGGAGTTTTATAGCAAAGAGGTTTTGAGTGTAGTATTTTTTTTTTAATCTCTCCAGTACTATCAGTGTTATTTAATTCATAACTAATGTGCAGTTCCAATGAGCCTACACCAACAATCCTAACCTTAAGTAATCCCTTAACATAATCATATTGTAGCTTGGGTACGGAATTTAGCAGATTATAGCTGAGTTTCTGGGGCTGACCAAGGCACAGACCTAGTAAATGGTAGAGCATAGCCATGTGTTAATCTTCTGGCTCCTACCAGAAGATTATACCAGGTTGTAAAATGGGGGTCTCCCTGTCATCATTTCTCCTTCACTCTTTTACCCTCCCTCCCACTTGCTGTTATCTCTACACTGCAGATTTCCCACTTTTGGTCTTTGTGCATAGGTGCATGATACTCTGTGCTTGGATGGCACAATTTCTACATGTTGACAGTCTCCCCATCCCTTAGTTCCCATCTCCAATGCCACTTCCTCCATGCAGGCTTCTCTCATATGCTAAGTGCCATGCATTCTTTACACAGTTCTGTCCAGTGGCATTTTTCACCTTCTCCTTTTGTGTATATTTGCTGTTTATAGTCAAATAATATTTTGCCAATTCTGTTTTCAAGCAGGGAATAAATCTTCTTTATGATTCTAAACTTTATTCCCTGGACTGAAACAGGCACGGAATCACAAAGCATTGCACTCTGATTACTTACTCATCCCCAGGAGCACCCCTAGGAAATATTGATATATTTATTGTCTTGGTTTGTCAGGCTGCTATGACACATATCACACAAAGGGTTGGCTTAAACTGTGGGAATTTTTATTGGTTCAATGTTTAGAAGCTAAAAACCTTGCTTGCTGGGCGGGCAACGATGGCTCAGTGGCAGAGTTCTTGCCTGCCATGCCAGAGACCTGGCTTCGTTTCCCGGTGCCTGCCCATGTAAAAAATAACAAACGAAAAACCTTGCTTGCCCATGGTGTCAGAAACATTCCAATTAGCTGGCAATCCTTGGGTTCCTTGGCTTTTCCATCCCATGGCAGTGTCGTCTCTATTGACTTCAAGATCCCGGCTATTCCCCATGGCTTTTCTCTCTGCTCTGGCTTCCAGTTTCTATCAGTTAATAAGGCCTCTAGAAAACCTGATAAAGACCCAGCTTCATTCAGTTGGGCTACAACTTAACTAAAAATAATATTTTCCAGGGATCCTGTTTACGACAGGTTCATGCCCTCAGCAGGGAGGATGAAGACCATGCCTAAATTGTCTTCCCATAATTCAGTCCATCACATTTACCTTCCCTGGCACTATTTGAGATGGAACAGGAAGTCCTCCCTAGACTGAAATGAACCCTCTGTCTGTAGCATTATAGGCCTGCAGTTCCACTCACAGAAATAAATAATTTTCCATGGAGCCTTAACTTCTCCTAATTTTGATTGTATGGGAAAGATAATGCACAATTATTGGCATGTTTTGTTTACCAGATTGATTTCCTGGGACAAAAACAGATATGATATAGCAAGAAAGAATTAGCTACTTAGTGGGGCTGAAAGACCAAAAGAAATAGGTCACAAGCTAAGATGGAATGGTCTAAAACCAAATCACCGTTGCTGTATTCTTTCCAGTGACCACTTCCGCAAGTGACAATGGCTGTCTTAGAATGTTACTGCCTGGGGGTGGGCCTGTGTCCCTTCTCTCTGACCCACCACTGCCCATAGTTGTCCTGAGAGTGCTGTGTAGAGTTATGGTACAGTCTATGGTGTTAACTGCCTGTAGGCTGAGGCCCCTACTTAGCTGGTCATCTTTGCAAAACTCTGAGACTCTTCAACCTTTCATTTGAATATTAGGCCTCCAGTAGCACTTTTTTGGGGGTGGGGTGGGGGGTGGGAGGGTGCATGGTTTGGGAAACTCCAGTAGCATTTTTTTATTTCGGTGATTAAAATTGTTTTTCTTTCCATCTGGAGTGCCTTCCTAGAACCAACCTAATTAGGCTGGGAATCCATGTATTACTAACTCACCACATGATTATGAAAATAATTAGAAAATGAAATATCTGCACATCTTGGGCATGGGAAATAAATGTGACAGCTAAACCCTGTCTTGGGCTAGAAGAGCTGAGAGGATATTCTCATAACATGAGTGCATCAAAGAAACACACATCCCAATGTGCCAGAAAAAAAGGCAAAAGCACACCCAAATCCACTAATGGTCTGTGCAGATGACTGGCAGAATGCACAATTATCCAGTGGGTTTGCACAAGGAACAGATTCTCTAAATGACTTCAAGTTTTTCCTGGCTGAGCAGATGCAAATGGCATATTTAAAAATTTTCCACTGTGTGTTTTTCCACTCATTGAAGGTGTCAGTTTAATGGCTGTAATGAGAAATAGAAGCTTCTCAAAGTTCAGTGACTCATTTCAGTTTTGGACAGTCAAGGCCAAAGGAAATAATTCTATAAAATATTCTTCACTGCATGCATGGCAGAAACTAACCCATCTGCAGTGGTGCATAATTGGCTCGCTTTAAGGAATTAAACATTACCGGGAAGCCAAACCTAAGTCCAGAATTAAAATCATTTAATACCTTTGAATAGGGCCTTTAACTCTGTTGATGTTGAGTGAGCTCAGGTGTCCTGGGAAGGGCGGGATCATCAGTTGCAGACAGGTGACAGGTGCTTGCCAGCAATTGTCCTTGCAAAGCAGGAGCATCAGAGCACTGAGCTTCAAGGCTTGGCTCCGCCATTCCCCACTTACTCTTATATTCACTACTTATTTTTTGTTTTACTTTTCTCACTTATCAAATGGAAACCATAATACCACTTCCAGGGGGGTGGTGAAGATAAAAATAAAAAGACATAAATAAATTAAGAGACCTTTGGAAACTAAAACTAAAAATGAAACACTATTTGAAAGCAAACTGTGATCAATCCAAATCTCTTTTGCATGTACTTGTTGTTCATCTAAGACCTGATGCATCTGTTGGTGACCACTGGTTGCTAACTGCAATGAATTCTTCATGGGTGTTGTCCATCTCTCCCTCTCGAGCTTATTCGTACCTTTTACTGATTCTTCTTTGCAAACTCGCTTTTCACTCAGCTTTTACATTATCACTTTGTTCAGATTCTCATACAAATTCTGGGCAGCTCCATGCAGAACCTTCCAGGGACTTGTACTCTCCTTGCTCTGGAATGTCACAGCTCTCAGAAGCCCTGCCTTCCAGGTCACCTTGTCACTCCCATGGGTTCTGATCATGCCTACATTCTCTCTGCCTCACCAGTCTTGATATCCAGCCCCATCCTCTCACCTAAACTCCAAACTACATTTCAACAACTTCCTGGGTGTCCCCATGTGGAGGTCCTTTCGTCATCATCCTCTTAAAACCCAACAGATCATCTGCCTAGCCCCTTCCCCTGTAGGCATGCCCTGCTGTGGCCCACAGTTCCTGATCTTATCACTCGCTAGAAAGCTCTGCCATCGTTCACTCGTGTTATTCAACCCCCACCCTATTTCATTCAACTTGACACCAGCCACGTAAATTTTCCTTTGAGATGTTTCTTGAAGCCTCCCTCAGCCATACACTTTGAAGACCATTGTCATCTGAATCATTACAAGTAACAACTCCATCTGCTTTCTTCTAAACCACCTGTCACATGGCTGCAGACAGATCTTTCCAAAGCTGCAATCTGGTCATTTCACTACTTAGCGCCCCATGGTGGCTCTGCTTTGCCTCTGGGATACCCTGAACACTTGATCACTGAGAAGCACCAACAGGATGCACGTCACCAACCTCCCTTCTGCGTGAGCATCATTGGGCATGGGTCCCAGCTGCTGCATGCTGGAGTCCATCAGTGCATTTGTGCCAGTGGCCTCCGATGTGCTCCTGCTGATGACTGGGATGGTGAGGGCATTGACTCAGATCCAATTCTGGAAGACATGGGACTCCTTTGTTGATACACTTTGGCTCAAGGTATCTGATGGCTTTGCTAACTCTTCCTGAGGCTTCATGGCCGTCCAGAATGTTTCTACCCAACCTTCTGTCTCTCCTTCACTCTGGTTCAGATTTGATTGTGCTCAGAACTCTTTGTCAGTCTTCTTTGGCTTCTTCCCTCTTTCCTCTCACATGTTGTGCCGGTTTGAATCTGTTATGTACCCCCAGAAAAGAGTATGTTCTGTTCTGGGTGGGACCTTTTCACTGGGTTGTTTCCTTGGAGATGTGACCCACCCAGTTCAAGGTGGATCTTAATCCTTTACTGGGGTCCTTTAAGAGAGCTCACAGAGAGAGACAGCTTAGACAGAAATGCCCAGGGAGAAACAAGCAGGGACTACAGAAGTTCAGAGAGAAGGACCAGCAGGTGTTGCTATATGCCTTCCCAGGTGACAGAGGTGCCCTGGAGGCCACAGGCCTTTCTTCAGTGAAGGTTTCCTCTTGTTGATGCCTTACTTTGGACATTTCCATGGCCTTAGGAATGTAACTTAAACTTAATAAATCCTCATCATTAAAAGTCAGCCATTTGGTATATATGTTATATTTCATAATAAAAAAAAAAGAAGCCCAGCCTTGCAAAATTAAAAAAAAAAAGCCAACCCATTTCTGGTATATTGCATTTCAGCAACTTTAGCAAACCAAAAGACACATGTATTTCCCCTAAAAAAAAAGCCTTGCTTGTTTGATCCTGCCTTGATGTCTGTTTCTCAAGACACCAACTCATATTACAAACACTTATCTTTTGTTTTTGCAAATTCTCACTTGTACCAGTGATGACAGTCAAGGATTCTTAACATGTTTTATCCTCACTGTCCTGACCACTGTTTTTTCTCTTTTGGACCTGCTCTTATTTATGGAGCATCATTTTCTTTTGGCTAAATTAGGTATACCTCCTTTGTAATTATTAATCATACCCCATATCCTTCTTTGTTCTCTATTATAATTGTGGGTTTTCCTGTGTGTTTCTAATATTAGACTGTGTGTTCTTGAAGGGCGAGAGTAATCATATGTACTCTATCCCAGAGCCTACTTCAATGTACAGTATCAGTGGTGAGCATATTCTCACATTTAGAAGTGTTCCAGTTAGCTATTGCTGCATAATAAGCCTCCCCAAAGTTTAATACCTTAAAACGGCAACCATTGTGCTATGTGATGATCCAGTGGGTCAGGAATTCAAGCAGTGCTCAGAGGGTCTGGCCCATCTCTGCTCCATCATATCTGGAGACTCAACTGGCGGCGGCAGGGGAGAGGAGGAGAGGCTTAAAGAGCTGGAGAAAACAAAGGCTGTGTCGGTGGGGTTTTGATTCTCCTTGCCATAGTGTTTGCTGGGGCTGAAACAGCTCGTTTCCTTAAATGTCTAGTGCCTGGACTGAGATGGCTGGAATAGCAGAGAGCAGGCCAGCATCATCCTGTCCCCAGGCAGCCTTTTCATATGACTAAATTGGGCTTCCTTATAACCTGGTAGTCTCAGCATAGTCAGGTTTCCTACATGCGTGCATCATAGAGCAAGTGAAGCAGGAGTGAGTGAAACAAGAGGCCAGGTGGAAGCTGCAAGGTATCTTATAACCCAGCCTCAGATGTCCTAGAACATCACTTCTGCAGCATTTTATTAAACAAAGGAGGCCCAGGTTTGCCCAGATTCAAGGGGTGGTGGAACAGAATCATTCTCTCAGGAGGCATGGACGGAGAAGGAAGGTATTGATGGCTGCCACCTTAGAAACCCCCTACCTCAAGATTGCTTCTTAAGTGACACATTCAGAAAGACCTTCCCAAAACATCCTACCTAAAAGGCGCCCTCCCCACTAGCTGTTCTCCATCACCATAGATATTCCCTTCACAGCATTTGTCACGGTCTGTAATTTCTTACCTACCACGTTTAATTTTTATCAACTACCTTCTCACTAGAATCTAAGCCCCATGATGGTAAGCGTTCCATTATATTTCCAGCCCCTGACACAGTGTTCAGAGCAGAATGAATGCTAGTTATTCAGCGTGTGAACAACGGGGTGACTCTATTGTTTAACGGATCCACGGTAACAAGTTGGCCCCCTAAATTATACTAACTTTATGTAGAACAAAGCCTAGGGTTTTTCTCACCTCCCATCAATAAAACTTTATTAAGTAATAATAAAGTACTTTTAGTGGAAACCATCTCATATGTTCATAAAACTCCATCCTAGGTACCATGCTAAAGCTCACATGCCCACAGCTGTTCATTTTGGTCCAGAATGAAAGGCCTCTTAAAGCAGTTAAGTTTCTACCAGGGTTATTTATCTCTAGGTCTCAGTTAAAAGCAAGAAGGAGGAAACGATGAAATCACTGATCTCCTCTGAGCCTCTCACCTCTTCCCTAAAATGCAGCTATTACATACATGGAGTCGTATTGACTGAGATAACACAGACAGAGAGCTTGTGGAGAAGTCCGGTTCAAGGTAGATAGCCCACTGGTGGTATTTTCCTACCCTAATGCCTGTGGTTTTGACAGTACAGTATCTCTAATGCTAAAAGTACACAATCCACACTGTTGGAGTGTTTTAAATCTAAGTGAATCAATAAGTTTTCTCATTGATTTTCAGACCGAGAGGGAATGAAAGGACATGGTAAAGGACCTCAAGAAACACTTTGTTCCAAATGCATTTGAAATGTAGGAAGTGAAAAAAATGCTTCCATTTAGACTTTTTGCATTGGACTGAAAGTGATTCACCATTGGTCCTTTGAGAGGACCTGACCACATTTTATCAGTCCACTAATGCCATTCAAATAAATCGAGGACGATCTTTGTTTCTTTTTCTAAACTGCACTCACTGATAAAGGTTATAGAGAAAGAATTGGCATTCGTAGGCACACTAGTAAATCATAAATATTTATAATATTATAGCTCTGGAAACCCTAGAGCCAAATACCAAATAGACGCAAGTACATAATGCTGTTCCCCCTGGCCTTTCAGAAGAATATCAAAAACGATATTTCAAATGCACAAGCAAAAATATAAATATTGCACAAATACCAATGAGTTCCAGCCTCAAGTATTAAAGAAAGATGATTTTGTTTCCAAATCACACATTTTGCTAGCACATTCTATTTTTCTTCCTCCTACTCTCAAGCTTTTGACTCATCCACAAAAAAATGAAAAGCAATACCAGATAGGAGCCAAATGAGAGGACAATTATAAAATAAAAAGAAGTTCATGCTAGCATATAAAATGTTCTTGCCAGTTTTCAGATTGCTAGAAGAGGGTTGAAGTGTGTTTTGAGATTTGTTAGCTTATAGTGATTTATGTTTTATCTTACTTCTTTTAGTAGCAGTTGCAAATAAACTGTGTGGTATGTATTCCTTTGGAAATATAGATCCCATTTAAAAGAAAACTGCATATATAAAAGAAATGAGAGAGGGGACACAAATTATTTGTGATTCAAGGTATAGAACCTGTTATAAAATTATGTTATCATTTTTTTTTCTTTTTTATTCAGTATTTCCAAATGTGAAAAAAAAGTCAAAGAGATTGGGTGGTGCGATGGTGACTCAGTAGCAAAATTCTCGCCTGCCATGCATGAGACCCAGGTTTGATTCCCAGTGCCTGCCCGTGTAAAAAAAAAAAAAAATCAAAGATTCTTACACCATTTATTTCAAATGAGACCATGCAAAGTGATTCAAAGTGTGTACAACAATTATTTGCTCCATCTCGGTTGAAACACCAAGGTGTAACCAACAGAAAACTGAATGGCATGTACTCAGTGGAAAATGTCACCTGTTTATGCAACATGCAGGACAGTTTCTACACCTCATGTCTGCAAGTCTTAATTTACAATAACTTCTTTTCTGTTTTTTTTTGTTGTTGTTGTTGTTTTGGGGGGAGGCACATGGGACTGAACAATTTAGCCGCCCAATTTTATCCAACTACCACACAAAAAGCACAAATGACAATCCCAACACTGCAAACTTTGGAGGGTTGAGATAGTAGCCATTATTATCTGTGGTAGTTTCAACCATTAGCTTTAAAATGTTGGCTTTTGCTCTTAGGAGAAATAAATTTCCTTAGGGCCTTTCCTCTAATTTTGCTAGATTGGGTTCCAGAATAATCTCCCACAAATTTAAAGTGTGATAACTAAAACATATTCTGTTGCATTATATAAATAGAAGAACTTGGAACATTGCTAGTTGCATAGACTAAAAAAGACAATTGTTTGCTAAATGGCACTGAAGAAAATCCTGACCCAAGTGGCACTACCTAGTCCAAATGCTTCTGACCAGAAAAAATTATACAACAGTATTTGTAGGCTAACTTTTTATGAGATGGTTGATAACAATCTGCACATATTTTACATGTCACATACAGAGTTCAAGAGTTTATAAAATAAGATCATGCATCATTACCTCTAAGAATATCATATATAAGAGAAATCTTCCTCAAATACTCGTGACAGCATTTCAAGTGGAAGCAGTCTTATGTACAAAAACAATCCAGTTTCTCTGTTGTATTAAGTATATAATTTAAAGAACTTTAATAGATTACTAAAAATAAAAATAAACCTAGCCCATTGAAGATTGAAAATCACGTTATCATTTTTAAAGTTTCCATTACTAAGACAATTTGGGTGTATTGTTTTGACAATATTAAAACCATATGAAGACCAACTCTTTAGATAAAGTAATGATATAAGAGGGATGGGCAAATTTTTCTGTAAAGAGTAAGAAAGTTTATATTTTATGCTTTACAGGTTAAAGTATTTCTGTTGCAAATACTCAATCCACCACTGCAGCCCAAAGGCAACCTTAGGTAATGTGTAAATAATGGGTGAGGCTTTGCCCCAATAAAACGTTATTTACAAAAATAGATGGGATGCCAAATTTGACCCAAAGGTAATTGCTGTCTCCTGCTATAGAACATCAGTCCATCCATCCATGCACCCCAAAACAGAGACAGCTATAGAAGTAGGGAGCATCAACTAAAATGCATGTGTGAATCCCAGGGGGAGCCAAGAAGAAATCACTCAAGATAAAATTTAAGTATAGCTACACTTTTCAGGAGCTACCAAAGACAGAAGAAATTTCCACTATCCTAAAAGGTAACTTAAAATGCTAGACCTGTGATTGCCAGCATGCTCCATCCACAAAGTCAGGAAATTCGCAATATCTGTATGCCAGCACTTTCTCGCTATACAGTTTAATTCTTGTGGTCTGCTGTTTCATAGCCTTAAAAAGCTTGGCAGGATCGTAGGCTAACACATAAGTCTGAAAGATAACTTTCAAGGATATTAACAGAAGTGGTTCTAACCTAGACTTCTGAGTGATCCACAGTAAAAATGGCTGCTCAACTCTTTCAGGCCCTGGGGTTGCATCTAAACACTGGGGAAGTGAAGGGAAGGTTGCCTACTCGATAAGAACATCTTAAAGGCAAACAGGAAATATGGTGTATTATTCTTACTTCAGTTCCAGAATAGGAAAGAATTGCTGTATCAGTCTCCATTTTCCCAATGTACTTTCTCAGCTTTTTCATCTTTAGCAAGTTGTTGAACGGCTGCCCTATATAGTCAATTCACTTTTTAAAAAGTCCTCATATAAAGAAGTAGTGGGGAGTTGGATGAAAGCAGGTGTAATGATGAGGGTGGGGAGATGAGGAAGTTAAAAGGGTAAGTGGAAGACAGAACCAACAATGGAGTCAAAGAAAAACCATGAAATGTTTCAAATACCAGCAAAGGAACCCCAGTGAAGGAAAGAAGGAAACTTGTTTTGCTCACTTTGGGAGAGTCTAGTTAGATTTTTAATTATACGAGTTATGGCATTTTCAGTGTTCTCTCCACAATGAAGTGAAAAACACCACCACTCCTCCAACACCTGAGATGTAGACCCTAACAAAGCTGGGCAGGAAGAGGGCAGTTCACGGCGCTTGGCCTGGCCATGGAAACTCTCAGAGTCACAGACAAGATGGCGCCACAAGCAGACGCAAAATCCTGCCCCTGGAAAAGTCAGGGACTGCAAAACAATCTTTCCTACCTTCTAAAATTCCATGTGCCATATTAATCTATCGAGTTTTTAAAATTTAATCAATTTTGAAAAGCTTACAATACAGTAAAATTGACCATTTTTTCTTTTGGTTCTATAGTTCTATGAATTTTAACCACAGTCTGGATACAGAACAGCCCTATAACCCCCCAAAAAACCCTCTCATGCTCTCCTTGGTACTCATCCCCCAACCCCTTGCCCCGGCCATTGCTTCCTGCTCTCCAGCACTACAGTTTCTCCTTTTGAGAATGTCAGAAAAATGGAATCTTATAGTGTTCAGTCCTTTGAAATTGGCTTCTCTTTCGCACAGCATAATGTCTTCAAGATTCATCCAAGTTATTGCTTGTATAAATAGTTTACTCCTTTTTATTGCTGAGTAGTAAACTTTTATATGAAAGTAGCAATTTTTAATCCATTCATCTGTTGAAGGATATTTGGGTTGTTTCCAGGTTTCTACTACCACAAATAAAATTGCTATGAATGTCTGTGTACTGGTTCTTCTGTAAACATAAGTTTTCTTTCTCTAGGATACATTTCATTTCTCTAGGGTAAATACCCAGAGGTGGAACTGCTATGTCATGCACTAAGTGTGTGCTTAACTGAGATGAAGCTGCCTTTTAATCCTCACACTATGATTTTTCTATATTAGGAGGAACGCCCATGAATGAAGTTCCCCCAGGTACTGGCTGAGCAACCTGGAACAAGTTCTTTAAGCTAAGACTGTTTGAAAATGGGACTACTAATGGTTCTTTCTTCATATATTTTATGGGTGCTAAACGAGCTGATGTAGCTGAAGCACTCAAGTCTAGGGCTAGTGGGTCCAACCATGGGTGATTTCCACCCCCACAGCCCCCCAACAACCTCCTCCCATCCCCAGCCAGTGACACGTGGCAATGTCTGGAGACATTTTAGACTGTCACGGCTAGTGGTGGTGAGGGTGGGGCCACTGGCATCTAGTGGGTGGAGCCCAAGGATGCTACCCAGTTTCCTACGCACAAAGGGCAGCCCCCACCACAGAGGGTTGCCTGGTATCAAATGACAGTAGTGCTGAGTTCTAGGGACCCTGCCCTACACATAGAGAACAATCAACAAATACCTATGTATCTATCTGTAATCATCACCATCAGTAAAATACTTATTTATTCAAACTCAGCAGTTAGTCAAAAATCCTAAGTCTATAAACTGCAAAAAGTAATAGTAATTTTAAAGAAAAAGGAGTAGTTCTCTATAAAATAGGAATCAAGATAAAGGACATATAATTAAGTTTTCACTAATATTTTTCTTAAAATGTCCTAGGAAAATGTTAGTGCTCAAAGATTTTCTGAGGCACCCCCGACAACCTAGATTATCTCCAGAGCCCTTCTATGTGTATCATCAGTACCAAAAATAACAGAAAGCAAATGTTTCAATGTTTTTCACCATACACCAAAAAGCATTTGCCTTCTAATCTTCAAATATACTTTAAAAAGAAATATTTCAATATTGTTAGTTACCTGTCCAGGTCAAAAAGTTGAAATAGACTTTATTTAGGAGTGTGCCCAATAAGTTTTCAAGACTTTAAATGATTGCTTCAGATTTACCCTGAGATGAAGATGGGATAAGAAAAGGAAAGTGCTAGAACAGTACTTCTCCTGTCATAGAGGAGAATTGAAGTAAACACATATTTGTTTCCCTCAGGTCCTTATACCCAACCTATATCTTCTTGTTAGAAGAAAGCAAGTAAAATGCAGCACCATGTAACTCCATTTCATTTGACCACAATCAGCTGTGTGGCTCTGGGTCTCTTAGACTCTCAGTGTCGTCATCTGCAAATAGGCCCTGCCCAAGGCCTTTTCCAGCTTGACTGTGCTCTGGGGAAGCTTCATTGCCAGTCATTGGTAGGAAAGCTGGAGAAAGGGTCTGGGGAGGTGCTTCAAGCTGCTCCTTTCCTTCTCCTGCAGGCTCAAGACCTCAAGTAGCCACCCTTCTCAGAGTTTAGCCAGCCTTGGTCTTCCCAGGTAAATCAGGGAAGTGAAAGATGCTGGCTGAGTGCTGAGTCTTCAGGAAAGAATACATTATCGAGTGTTTGTTTTTTTTGTGGACTTTTTTATCCATAGTGTAATAAGAAAATTTTGATCAGGTTTTTTTGGTTTTTATGGCATTGTTTTCCCTTCTTTGTTGTTTTTTTTAAAAGCCTTTTTTTTTGGTGGGGTGTGGATAACATTCTCCTGGCTGCACAATGCAATTTGTTCCCAGCATGGTCATATAAGACAGATACTAGAAATAAAAAGGGAAGTTCTGGAATTGATAGAGCAAAGCTTTTCGAAACTTTAAATATAGGCCTTTGTTATTCAGAACTCATTTTAAACAAATTTATAGCTAAACTTTAACAACTTCATTGAGACATTATTTACATATCACAAAATTTGGCCCCTTAAAGTAGATAATTCAGTGTTTTCTAGTATAGTCACAAAACTGTCCAACCATTACACCATCAATTTTAGAATATTTTCCTCACTCCAAAAAGAAACCCCAAACATTTCATTTTGCCCTTTGGCAAAATCCCACTCAGTGTTTCTTTCTTTCTTTCTTTTTTTAACGTGAAAAATAACATATATACAAAAAGCAATAAGTTTCCAAGTACATTTGAACAAGTAGTTATAGAACAGATTTTAAAGTTTGGTATGGGTTGCAGTTCCACGATTTTTCATGTTTTCTTCTAGCTGCTCCAAGACACTGGAAACCAAAAGAAGTATCAATATATTGATTCAACAGTCATACTCATTTGTTAAATCCTATCATCTCTATTATATTACTTCTCTTTTTTTTTCTTTTTTGTGAAAAATAACATATATACAAAAAAGCAATAGGTTTCAAAGTACATTGCAACAATTAATTGTAGAACAGATTTTAGAGTTTGGTATGGGTTACAATTCCACGATTTTAGGTTTTTATTTCTAGCTGCTCTAAGATACTGGAGACTAAAAGAAATATCAATATACTAATTCAGCACTCATAGTCATTTGTTAAACCCTATCTCCCCTGTATAACTCCACCATCACCTTTGGTCTTTCTCCCACTCTTTGGGAGTATTTGAGCTACAGCCATTTCAAGTTTTTCATGTTGGAAGGGGCTGTCAGTAATATGGGATAAGGGGATGGAACTAACTAATGTTCTGGAGAGGTTGGTCCCTCTGCATTTCAGGACTTACCTGGCCCAGGGACTCATTTGGAAGTTGTAGGCTTCTGGAAAGTTACCCTAGTGCATGGAACCTCTGTAGAATCTTAAATATTGCCCTAGGTATTCTTTAGGATTGGCAGGAATGTTTTTGGTTGGGGGTTGGCAAGTTATGATAGTAGCAATGTCTAATTGAAGCATGCATATAAGTGACCTCCATAGTAGCCTCTTGACTCTATTTGAACTCTCGGCTACTGATACCTTATTTGCTACTCTTTTCCCCCTTTTGGTCAGGATGTCATTGTTGATCCCACAGTGCCAGTGCCAGACTCATCTCTGGGGGTCATCTCCCACACTGCCAGAGAGATTTTCACCCCTGGATGTCATGTCCCACGTAGGGGAGAGGGCAATGGTTTCACTTGCAGAGTTGGGCTTAGAGAGAGAGAGAGAGAGACCACATCTGGGCAACAAAAGAGGTCCTTTGGAGGTGATTCTTAGACATACCTATAGGTAGGCTAAGCTTCTCTGCTACGTACATAAGCTTCACAAGAGTAAGCTTCATGATCGAGGGCATTGTCTATTGATTTGGGTGTCCCTAAAGTTTGACACAGTATCAGGTGATTCCCTCATGGTAAGGTTTAATAGTTCCATATTCTTTTTCCCATCCCTCAGGGGACTTTGCCAATACTTTTTGAGTATCTGCTTAATATACTCTAGGAAGTATCCAGTCATTATAATAATCTATACAGATTAAAGGACCTCTTTCTTATTCTGTGCTCCTTGTATTTGGATTGTTTAAATGATCTATCCAGACAGGCTAAGTTAGATTATGTGCTACTGAAAATTTATGTTCTGGACAAAATAAGCCTTTCTTCCTTTGGTCTCAAAGACTAGGTGAAGTTCTAAAATATAGGCAATGTCTTCCTTACCCCTGTATTCTGAAGTACCTTAATCCTGGCCTGATTGGGTTTGTTCTTATCTCTAAATATCAGGTTATACATATATAAAATAGCCCGTCAAAATCCAAAAATAACAATTACCACTCCAGATTAAATGTGACTGCTATAAGAGCTTACAGTCTGGGCTCCAATTTTCTTATAAGTATTTTCTAAATGAGATCATACAATCTTTGCTCTTTTGTTTCTGGCTTATTTTGCTTCACCAAATGTCCCATACATTCATTCACATCAAGGCATGCCTCACAACTTCATTCTTTTTTGTAGTGGCACAATGTTAAATCATGTGTTTATCCCAATGTTCACCAATCTACTTCTGTCAGTGAGTCTTTCAGCCACCTCCATCTGCTGGGCCTCATGTATAATGTCCAAGTCAACAGTCCATCAATTTTAGATAATTTCATTGTTCCCAAAAGAAAGATATCCAATAAACACATCCTCACCAAATAGTAAATCCAACACCCCCCCCCTAACTCTTGTCTCTCCCCTCATTTGTTACCCCTGGTATTACTGCATTACTGTTGATGTTTTCCTGTTAAACATAGCCCATAGCATGCTATAGCATTTCCTCCCTATACCCTGAAATTATATATTTTTTGTACCAGATTCATACCTTTGTAGTACTCATGCAAGAACTTATTTATATTTATAATGTTAATCAGTAGGACACGAATCTATACAACCCCTTTCAATCACGTTCACCTTCAATATGGTAATATTACTTATAGACCCACTAGTGAACTGCCTTCACTTCTATCTATTCACTTACAATTTAGTTCAACCACATTAGCTAACTGTTCACTCATCTCAAGCTTCTGTGTATCTATAGGTCCCCTACATTCTGTATTATACGCCCCTGATTTTACCTTTACCTTGGTCATAAAAGTGGAATCATGCAGCAACTATCCTTTGTGTCTGACTTATTTCACTCAGCATTATGTCCTCAGAGCTCATCCATCTTGTAATGTGGTTCAGGACATCATTTTGTCTTACTGCTACATAATATTCCATTGAATGTATATACCACATTTTGTTAACCCCATCATCTGTTATGGGCATTTGGATTGTTACCATCTTTTGGCATTGTGAATAATGCTGCTATGAACATCGGTGTGCAAATGTCTGTTTGTGTCACTGCTTTCAGCTCTTCTGGGTATATACCAAGTAGTGGTATTGCCAGGTCATAGGGCACCTCCATATTTAGTTTCCTAAGGAACCGCCAAACTGTTCTAGCAGCTATACCATTATACATTCCCACCAGCAGTGCATAAATGTCCCAATTTCTCCACATCCTCTCCAACATTTGTTGTTTCCTGTTTGTTTAATAGCAGCCATTCTTAAAGATGGTATCTCATTGTAGTCTTGATCTGCATTTCCCCTATAACTAATGAAAATGAGCATCTGTTCATGTGCTTTTTAGCCATCTGTATTTGCTCTCCAGAAAAATGTCTATTCTTATCTGTAGCCCACTTTAAACTTGGGTTGTTTGTTCTTTTGTTGTTGAGTTGTATGGTTTTTTTTTATGCATATAGGATATCAAACATTTATCCAATGTGTGTTTTCCAAATATTTTCTCCCATTGAGTTGGCTGCCTCTTCATCTTATTGACAAAGTCTTTTGAGGCACAAAGCATTTGATTTTTGAGCAGTTTTCATTTATCTAATTTTTCTTTTGTTGCTTGTACTTTGGGTGTAGTTTAGGAGACTACCTCCTATTACTTAAGTCTTGAAGATGTTTCCCTATGTTTTCTTCTAGGAACTTTATGGTACTGGTTCTTATATTTAGATGTTTGATCCATGTTGAGTTAATTTTTTTATAGGATGTAAGGTAAGGGGTCCTTTTTCATTCTTTCGGCTATTGAAATCCAATTCTCCCATGCCCATTTATTGAAAAAAAACTATTTTGTCCCAGTTCAGTGGATTTGGGGGCCTTGTCAAAGATTAGTTGACCATAGATTTGGTTGTCTATTTCTGCACTCTCAATTCAATTCCATTGGCCAATACTTTTATTTTTGTGCCAGTACCATGCTGTTTTGACCACTGTGGCTTTATAGTAGGTTTTAAAGTCAGGAAGTCTTAATCCTCCCACTCTGTTCTTTTTTAGGTTGCTTTTAGCTGTTCAGGGTCTCTTTTCCTTCCAGATGAATTTGGTAACTAATTTTTCTATGTCTTCAAAGTAGGTTGTTGGAATTTTGATTGGTACTGTATTGAATCTGTAGAGCAATTTGGGTTGAATTGACATCTTAACTATATTTAACCTTCCTAACCATGAGCAGGGGAGGTCTTTCCACCTATTTAGCTCTTCTTTGGTTTGTTTTAGCAATGTTATGTAGTTTTCTGTGTACAAGTCCTTTACATCCTTAGTTAAGTTAATTCTTAGATAGTTGATTCTTTAAGTTGCTATTTTGAATGGAATTTTTTCCTTAACTGACTCCTCAGATCAGCTTGTGTATAGAAACATTACTGATTTTTGCACATTAATTTTATATCCCAGCACCTTGCTGATTTTGTTTATTAGCTCAAGTAACTTTGCTACAGATTTCTCAGGATTTTCCAAGTATAGTATCATGTCATCTGCAAATAGTGAAAGTTAATACTTCTTCCTCTGCAAATAGTGAAAGTTAATACTTCTTCCTTTCCAGTTTGGGTGCCTTTTATTTCTTTTTCCTGCCTGATTGCTCTAGCTAGAACTTCTAATATAGTCTTGAAAAATAGTGGTGACAGAGGACATCCTTGTTGTGTTCCCAATCTTAGGGGGAATACTTTCAGTCTCTCTTCATTGAGTACAATGCTGGCTACGGGTTTTTCATATTAGCCCTTTATCATATTAAGGAAGTTACCTTCGATTTCTACCTTTTGAAGTGTTTTTATCAGAAAAGGATGTTGAATTTTGTTGAATGCTTTTTCAGCATCAATCGAGATGATCATGTAATTTTTCCCTTTGATTTGTTTATGTGCTGTATTACATTATTGCTTTTCTTGTGTTGAACCATCCTTGCATTCCTGGTATAAAACCCTCTTGGTCGTGGTGTATAATTCTTTTAATGTGTTGTTGGATTCAATTTGCTAGTATTTTGTTGAGAATTTTTGTATCTTTGTTCATTAAAGAGATTGGCCTGTAGTTTTCCTTTCATACAGCATCTTTACCTGGCATGGCTTACTTTCTAGTCTCCATTTCCTTGTTTGTGCACACTAGGGGCTCTAGGCTTCTGTTTGGAAAGGGATGCATTAGGCCATTTGCACCAGCCAGAAGGTCTCCAGTTCTCTGTGTCTCAGTTCTTCAGCTTTTGCAATCAGGGCCTCCCTATATGGTGTAGAAGACCCTTCCAGGTTATTTACACCCATGAATCACTTTGTCATTTGCCATCCCATCCCTTCTCTAGCTGTTTCTTGGAGCAGGGGTGAATCAACCAATCCTATTTCACCATCTTCCTGGGACTTCTCCCATTCAGTATTTCTTTACCTGTAAAATAGGGCTAATCACTGAACCTGCCTAACCAGATTCTCTGCATATTAAATGAGATCTGATGCTATGGGCTTCAATAGTGCCCAGCACATATTAGGCCTGCAATAAATGCCAACTATGACCACTACTGTTACTAATATGTTTACAGTTGCAGATAAAAATGGAGTAAATGGTGGTGAGTAGAATTCAAAGGTCATTTGAGGTGGGGAAATTTTCAGTAGGCCTCAGCAATGTCAAAGCATAGCGATCTGGGCTAAAAATAAGGACATATGCCAGAAAGCAGCCCAACAGGGTGACACCCAAAGGGCCGGTTCCTGTGATCCCAGCACAGGGACAGCCTTCTTTCCTAAAATGGCCAGGCTGGGACTGAGACAAGGCTTAGCCTTGGATTCTTCCTCTTATTTTCTTTTTCCTTCTTTCCAGCTGCTTGGATTCTGGTCTCTTTAGGAAATACAGGGAGCTATTCACTGTGTAAGAAATACTTTGTTACATGTGAAAAAAAGCCCAGAGTTACAAACTAAATACAGAGAGGCTTCTCCTTACTTGAACTGTTTCCATGGAGCTTGCCATAGAACATCCTCAAGAGCCTACTTTAGGATTTTAACTAACATTAAGCTTCCACTGTTAAGTATCTGATGTGGGGTCTGGCACTTTCCAGGCACTTAAAACTAGCTGATGGAATTTGATCTTAAACTAGCATCTCCTATATGGTCAGCACAAGTTTGGGAGGGGGTACGGTGGGGTATTCTTGAGAAGTATAATGCAGGAAACTCACAAAGAAGTACATGCAATACCGTGTTTTATTTTAAGAGGCCTATGAAATGTTAAGGGAACACAAAAAATGCAGTACTGTATTGGTTTTCGGCACATGGTGAAAGTTGGTGGAGGAAGCAGTATTCCAGGGAGTATGGCAGGAGGCATGAGCGCGGGAGAAGAACACCGGCAGGAGACAGCCTGTGATGGGACCAGGAGTCACGGAAAGGCCTGGCTTGGGGACGGCCTCAGCATGAGATGGGTGTGCAGGGGTGTTTAAGTCAGGACTGCTGCTCGGGTTTGCTGGGAAGAGCAGCCCAGGGCGGGGTGTGGGAACTGCTGAAAGGCGGGAGCTGCGCTCGGAGGGTCCCCTGGGAGCGCCTCGCCAGACCCACTTCCACCTAGTGCCTGGCGCCACCCTTACAAGGAACAGGGATGTCTCTTGGGGCTAAATATCCATAAGAGCTTGTTGGCTTTTATCCTGGGAGCACTGGAAAACCTCAGAATGGTTGTTAGTTCCTCTTCTCTCTGGGCACTCTGCAGCTTGGTGAACAGTTTCCCGCCCAGGTCCGGGTAGGGGGCGTTGGAACCCTGTCCCATGCTCAGAAGCAGCGGGGCCATGAGGGGTGGGGCCGTGGGGGCGGGGCCGCGAGGGGGCGGGGCCGTGAGGGCAGGGCACATGGTGGGCTGCGGGACACGCACCCTCCCGATGGCCGCGTTGGTCTCCTCGGCAGCTCCCCTCAGCTGGTCAGTTCTGTCGTCCTGTGCGTCTGTAGCCTGTTGAGCTGCCTCAGGGGACTGGTGAAGAAGGTGGGTGTTTACATAGACACTAATGTGGCGAGTTATACAGACTGCATTTCCTCCTGTGCCCTAGTGATTTCTTTTTCCAGGCAAGAAAGGACTGCCCATTGAACCATTTTATATGAACGCGCCAAGGCAAGCTTAAGAAAACTGTCTCCCTCACGGCCTGAGTGACATTTTCTGGAGCCACCGGCATCTGCGCAGTTTCCCAGGTGCACAGAGGCGTGTCCTGGACTGAGGGGCGTGGCCAGAGTCCAGTTGGAAGGGGTGAGGCCCTGGAGAGCTCAGAAGCTTGTCCTGGAGGTTGGACCTGCACCAGACCAGCCATGGGGAGGGGCCTGGCAGCAGGAAGAGGGGCATGGCCATCCTTTCAACAATTCCTAGTCTTTGTTTTGCCCACAATTCCTAGTCTCACTTAACTCCTTGTCACTCCCACAATTCCCTGTCACACATTCCATACTTCTTTTTCTCTTACACATCACCACTCTCATCTAAAATTCATTGCCTTGTCAGTGATTCTGTTTCTACCATATTCCCTGTCAGTTCCTCAGTTCCTAGCTTCTGCCATACTGTTCCACTCACAGTTCACCCACCTTCCCACAATTCTGTGTCACCCACATTCCCTTCATCATACACAATTTCCATCCCAACTACAATTCCCTCTCCCTCCCACAACTCTGTCCCCCACAATTCTGTTCCTGACCCACAATTTCTGTCACAAGAACAATTCCCCATTCCATTCCACAATACTTTTCCTTTCACATATCCCCATTGTCATCTAAAATTCCCTGTCCATGATTTTCTCTCTACAGTATTCCCTGTTCCTCCCACAATTCCCATCATCACCCAGAATTCCCCGCCTCCCCACAATACCGTCACAACCACAGTCTTCATTCCCTTCCACAGTTCTTTTATCTCTCACATCTCAAATCTCGTCTCTAATTCTTTGCTCCATGAATCTCATCTCTACACTAGTCCCTGTCTCTTAATTCTTACCTTCATCCATAGATTTTTCTTCCATAATTCCTGTCCCTCCCACAAGTTCTGGTGTTACCCACAATTCCCTGTCCTTTCCACAATTCCAGGTGACTTCAGCAATTCCCTGTCATAACAATTCCCCATTCTCTTCCACAGTTTTTTCTCTCACGCATCCTTATTCCCATTTAAAATTCTTTCTCCACTCCGTGATTCTACGTCTCGACCATATTCTCCTTCTCAATCCCCAGGCTCCACCATAGTGCCCCTATCACAGTTCACTTCATCAACCACAATTCCTTGTCACTCCCACAATTCCAGGTGATACTGTCATTTCTAGGTGTCACCAACTGTACTTTATTACCCACAATTCTGTGTCACCCACAGTTTCTTCATCACCCACAATTCCCTGTCCCACCCATAATTCCCTGTATCTCCCACAATTTCCTGTCCCTCCTACAGTACTGTGTCACCCACAATTCCCTATCATATGAACAATTCCCCATTCCCTTCCATGTTTCTTTTTCTCTCACACATCCCCATTCTCATCTAAAATTCCTTGTCCTCTACATGATTCTATCATATTCCCTGTCCTTTACCTCAATTCCAAGTCTCTGCCATAATGTCCTTCCCACAATTCAACACACACAATTCCCTGTCTTTCAGAATTCCAGGAGAAATCCATAATTCCTTTCATTAACCACAATTCTGTGTCACCCACAATTTGTCATCCACAATACCCTTCCCAACCCACAATTCCACGTCCCTCCCACAACTTCCTGTCCCTCCCACAATTCTATTCACCACCCACAATTCCCTGTCCTAGCCACAATTCCCATCTTAAGAACAATATCTCATTCCATTTCACAGCTCTTTTCCTCACACACATCCCTATTGTCATCTAAAATTCCTTTTCCAGTCCATGATTCTCTGTTTCTACGATACTTTCCCTATCTCTTCCATAATTCCTAGCCCCACCACAGGGTCCCACACAAATTCCCTATTCCTCCCACAATTCTGTCACCCACAATTCCCTTCATCACCCAGAATTCCTGTCCCACCCCCAATTCCCTGTAACAAGAACAATTCCCCATTCCCTTCTACAGTTATTTTTCTCTCACATATCCCCATTCTCATCTACAATTCCATGTCTTCTCTGTCTCTATGAAATTCCTTGATTTTTCCTGTTTCTGTCTTTTTGTCAATTCCCGGTCTCTGCCACAAGTCCCTCCCACAATTCCCTGTCCCACCCACAAGTACTTTTTACTCCCACAATCCCTTGTAATATTCACAATTTCCTTCATCACCCATAATCCCCTGTCCCACCCGCAGTTCCCTATCAAAAGAACAATTCCCCATTCCCTTCCATAGTTCTTTTTCTCTCATACACCCCATTATCATCTAAAATTCCTCATCCTGTCAATTATCCTGTCTTTCATATTTCCTGTCCCTTCCTCAATACCTGACTCTTCCTCAATTCCTAGCCTCTGCTTTAATGTTGTATCCACAATTTGCTGTCCCTCCCACAATTCTGTATGCCACTCAGTTTCCTTCATCACCCATAATTCCCTGTCCCACCCCCAAGTCCCTGTCACAAGAACAATTCCCCATTCTCTTCTGTTTCTTTTCCTCCCACACATCCCCATTCTCATCTAAAATAGCTTGTCTTTCCCATGATTTTTGTCTCTAGTATATTCCCTGTCTTTTCCTCAACTCCCAGCCTCAGCCATACTGTCCCTCCCACATCACCCACAAATCCCTGTCACTGCCACATTCCAGGTGATAGAGACATTTCCAGCAGTAACCCATAATCTCCTTCATCACCCACAATTTCCTTTGTCACCCATAATTCCCTGTCTCAACCAAAATTCCCTGTCTCTCCCATAATTGTGTGTGTAACCAACAATTTCCTTCCTCACCCACAATTTCCTGCCACAAGAACAATTCCCCATTCCCTTCCACACTACAGTTTTGTTTGTTTTTTGTTTTGTTGTTATTGTTTTTGTTGTTTATTTTTTGTTTTCATTACCTTTTTTGTTTTATTTTTTTTAATCTTTTATGCTTCCACAGTTCTCTTTCACACAGTCCCATCTCATCTAAAATTCCTACTCCTGTCTGTGATCTCTGTCTCTACCATATGCCTAGTCTTTTCCTCAATCCCCGTCTTTTCCTCATTTCCCAGCCTCTGCTTCTCCCACAACTCTGTCATTCCCACAATTCCAAGCGATACCCACAGTTCCCTTCATCACCCACAATTCCATCTCCCTCCCACAATTTGGTGCCACCTACAATTCCCTGTCCCACCCACATCACCCTGTCTCTAGGACAATTCTCTGTCATCCACAATTCTGTGCATCACTCACAATACTCTTCCTTATCCAGTTTCCTGTCCCACCAACAATTTCCTCTCCACCCCACAATTCTGTGTCACCCACAGTTCCCTTCCTCACTCACAATTCCCTGTCCTACCCAGAATTCCCATCATAAGAACAGTTCCCCTTTCTATTCCACCGTTCTTTACTCTCTCACAGTTCAATTGTCATTTAAGAATTCCTTGTCCTGTCCATGATTCTTTGTCTGTATTATATTTTCCCAACCTGTTCCATAATTCCTAGCTCACACTGTACTGTTCCACCCTCAATTCCCTGTCCCCCCACCTACAAATCTGTGTGTCACCTACAAATTCCCTTCATCGCCCACAATGCCCTATCCCACCCACAGTTCCCTGTTCCTCCCACCATTGTGTGTCACGCATACTTCCCTTCTTCCCCACAGTTCCCTGTACCACCCACAATTCCCTGTCATAAGAACAATTTCCCATTCCCTCCCACATTTCTTTTTCTCTCATACATCCCCATTCTCATCTAAAATTCTTTGTCCGCCCCATGAATCTCTCTCTACCATATTCCTTGTCTTTTCCTCAATTCCTGTCTCTTCCTCAATTCCAGCCTCAGCCATAGTGTCCCTTCCACAATTCTGTGTGTCACCCACAAATCCCTGTTACTCCCACAATTCTGGATGATGAGACATTTCCAGCAGTCACTCACAATTCCTCTCATCACCCACAATTCTGTTTGTTATAATTCCCGTTGCCACCAACAATTCCCTGTCCCTCCCACCATTCTGTGTGTCACTAATAATTCCCCTCCTCACCTACTATTCTAGTGTGAGAGCTGCCGGAATGCTATATACCAGAAATGGAACAGCTTTTTAAAAGGGGAATTTATTAAGTTGTAAGTTTACAGTTCTAAGGCTAGGAAAATGTCCAAATTAAGACACCAACAAGAGGTTACCCTCACTCAAGAAAGGCCTGTGAAGTTCAGGGTTTCTCTCTCAGCTGGAAGGGCACATGGTGATGTCTGCTAGTTTTCTCTGCAAGCTTCTTGTTTTATGAAGCTCCCCCAGGGCGTTTTCCTTCTTCATCTCCAAAAGTCTCTGGCTGTATGAGCTCTAAAGCTTTTTCCAAAATGGTTCCCTCTTAAAGGGCTACAGTAAGTAACCCCATCTTGAGTGGATGGAGACACATCTCCATGAAATCCACCTAATCAAAAGTTACCACCCACAATTGGGTGGGTCACATCTCCATGGAAATAATCAGAAAGATCACACCCAGCAGTGCTGAAGGAGGATTAACGGACATGGCTTTTCTGGGGTCTACAACAAACTGGCACACCCACAATTCCCTGTACCACCCCCAGTTTCCCTGGACGGAGAAGAATTTTCCATTCCCTTCCACAGTTCCTTTTATTCCTCACACATCCCCATAGTAATGTAAAATTCCTTGTCCAGTCCATGATTGTCTCTACCATATTTCCTGTCTCTTCCTCAATTCCTGTCTTTCCATCAAGTCTTTGCCTCCATACCATCCACCCACAATTCCCCACCCCTCTTACAATTTCCTTTATCACCCACTATTTCATGCATCACTCACACTACCCTTCCTCACCCACAGCTCCTTGTCCCACCTACAGTTCCCTTTCCATCCAATTCTTTGTCACCCACAATTCCCTTCTTCATCCACAATTCCCTTCCTTACCCACAATTCTTTGTCCTACCCACAATTCCCAAAAGAATAATTCCCCATACCATTCCACAGTTCTTTTCCACTCACACATCTCCATTGTCATCTAAAATTCCTTGTGCTGTCCATGATTCTCTGTCTCTATATTTTCCCAATATTTTCTTCAGTTCCTAGCTCCTGTCATACTATTCTACCCATGATTCCCTGTCCCTCCCACAATTCTGTGTGTCACACAATTCCCTGTACCACCCACAATTCCCTGTCACAGGAACAATTCCCCTATTCCCTTCCACAATTCTTTTTCTGTCACTTATCTCCGTTCTCATCTAAAATTCCTTGTGCTGTCTGTGATTCTCTGTCTCTACCATATTCCCTTTCTTTTCCTCAATCCCTGTCTCTTCTTCATTTCCCAGTCTCCACCATACTGTCCCTCCTGCAATTCCCTGTCACTTGTACAGTTCCAGGTGAAACCTACAATTTCAGGTGTCGCAGACAATTCCCTTCACCACCCAAAATCCTGTGCCCCCAAATTCCCTTCCTTTCCTACAATTCCCTGTCCTTCCCACAATTCCATGTTTCACCCACAATTCCTTGACCATCCACAATCCCTTCGCTCCCACAATTCTTTGTCACCCACAATTCTCTTCATCTCCCACAATTCTGTGTCCCACTCATCATTCCCTGTCATAAGAACACTTGCCCATTCCCTTCTACAGTTCTTTACCTCCCACATACCCCATTCTCACAAATAATTCCTTGCTCTGTCCATGATTTCCTGTCTCTACCGTATTCCTTGTCTTTTCCTCAATTCCAGTCTCTTCCTCAATTCCTACCCTCAATCTTACTTTCCCACACATATTTCCCATCCCACCCACAATACCAGGTGTCACTCATAATTCCCTTCATCACCCACAAGTCCCTCACTCACAATTCCCACTTCCCCCCATCCATCAGACAGATTTATCTCCTTGGATATCAGTTCTTACTAGATGTCACAAATCTTTCTCAAGCTTCAAGGTCCATTCTTTTAAAATTAATGTACAGTTTATGTTTTTCCCACCTTTGTTTTCCCTATGGGCTAGCCTAAAAACGAAAACAGTTTATAAATGCTAGGGAGTTTGGTAGAAGAGAAGAAAATGAGATGATTGCCAGACTGAGTGATCGAAGTGTCACCACCCAGGTAGAACAACTCAGCTCTACTACCTGATAACCAAACACAGCTTTTCTATTAGCACAAATGCCTCACAGGGCCACCTTATTGAAACTCATGCCCTGTGATGTTTTTATTAATAACATTGGGGCAAGGCAAACAGAGAGGCTGTAAAATTTTCTGCTGCAAATCTATTAAGTTAGTAAAAATTATGAAGGAACGTAAAAACCAGTAATTTAATAGGGATTTGTGATTGAGCCACATGATAAAATTTAACCCAGAAAGGACTAATTTAAGGAATCAAACCAAGAAGTACGCAGGGAAGTAGCTGATGATAAATGGCTCTAAGAAGTCCTTGGAGTGCCAAGATTCAAAGTGTGTACCAAACATTTGAATGTGTTGATGAAAGCATTTGGAGAGATTCAAAGAGATAATATAGTGTAGACTAGTGCTTAATGAATTACTTTCTTACAGAGTAATGTCCCCCAGCAGACCTCTCCCAAAAATGGTTGCTTTAAAAAGCTCTCTGGAATAGTTGATTAAGGAGCTCCTGGGGGGACAAATGTCCAGAAGCCAGTCATATATTTAAGAAGAGGTTCAATTAAGTCAATTCAGCTGGAAATTAAGGAACTTCAAGAGAAACTTGCAGGTGGAAAATGCCAAAAATTTAGTTTTTCTACTCAAAATATAAAGAAAAATCAAGATTCTTTTAGTTTGTGAAGGAGGCATAAGAAGAGTAAAGAGCAGGGGTAAACTGGGATCTCAGGGTGCGTGAAATACAAGAGCATGTCTTGAAAAACAAGTGAATTATGTTGAAAATAGAGAAAAAGAAAAGATTCCAATCTGAGGCACCATGGATAGGACTTCTGGTGTTGGGTGCGTGCTTGGGATTATTATCAAAGCAGCCCTAGAAAGGCTTTTGGTAAGCAAAGGTGGGTAGGAGAACAGAGGTGGGGCTGCTCTGAGCCCTGCAGCAGCAAGGAAATGGGAATACCGTCTAAATGTGCCTGGCATCTCAGCTCACATAGCTCCAGTGGGAAGGAATGCGAGCTTGAAAACGATTTCACAGTCTATTTGTGCTGGATTTTTTATGTTTACATCTGATTACACTTTCTGCCCTTTTCTACCTTCTTTATGCTCCAGGATTCTGCCTTCTCTGGGCTGTATTTTTGAGTTCCTGTTCCTGCCAGCTCAGTTGATGGAAGGCAGAGGAGACCCAGCTCCTTCCCTGCTAGACCTAGTATTGCCTGCATCCCTCTGTCACAGCTCCATCCAGGAGCCTTCTCTGCCAGCTCCACCTCCTCTCTTTGGGTTCTGGGAACTGCTGCCTCCCATTGCTTCACCATCCTTGGTTGGTTTGCCTTAACTTTGCTCTGACTTTGTACATGGACCTTTTCATCAGCTCTCTCAATTACTCCCTTGCAATATACCATTACTTTCCACCAAGACCCTCACTGACCTATCATGTCATGGGTTTTCCATGGCATGCACTGGGTCCTCACCATAATCTGATGAGGCTGGGAGGGTGGGCTCTACTGGTAGTTTTCCAGATGAGAAAACTAAAGTGCAGAGAGTTTAAATTGGGGGGAGGGCTAAACCAGTAAATGGCAGAAACTGGACCAGATTCCAAGTTGTCAATTCTTTCCAGCCTGGACATGAAAAGTGTTTGAGGCAGACTCTAGCAGTTCCTTGAATCTTCCTATTCTTCCCAAATGAAACAGGGGCTACCCAAATAACTCTGATGTCTTAAGCGCCAGGAAATGCACTATCTTTTGCAAATATTAGGAAATCTGTGGAAATATTACAAATGTCTCCTGCATTGATAGGTGATGCTTGAAGAGGGTAAGAGAATATAATCAGGGGTCTTCTCTGAGTGACACAGGGTAGACAATAACCCCTTTAGTCCTCCTGGTACTTGACGTTTAGAAGGAACAAGGACTCTGAGATGGTTAGACAGCTGCACGCCTCCCCCACTATCTACAACTCTTTAGAGCTATTGTTTCAGATCTCCCAGGAAGATGAGATGGAGTTAGGCTGCAGGAGGTTGATGAGGGAGGAGGTAATGCCTGTGAAAGATGGAGGACAAGAAGCGGGATGGGGCTAGGATGCCTCAGCCTATGGTGTGGTTGACCCAATCGATCTTTAGGGCTATGGTTCTCAGCCTCAGCACTACTGACATTTAGACCATATCCTTTTCTATGGTTGGGGCTGTCCTCTGTGTAATAGGATGGTTTAGAACCATCCCTGGTTTAGACCCAGTTGATGCTGGTAGCACACCACCCCCAAGAAACAACCAGAAATGTCTATAGCCATTACCAGATGCTCCAGTGGGCACAGTCACGTGTTCCAAGTCAACTGTGTGGCATGGATAGCCGCCTCCTCTTCTTTCTTCCTCCCAAGGATAGGGATCTATCCAGTGGTATGAGAAAGGGCAGCACCAGTAGGGGGCATGGCAAAGCCATCCCTCCATCATCTTTGTACTCAGCAGACTCCAGAACACGAGAGGAAGAACGCTTGTCAGGACTCACATGGACTGTTTATACAACAGTTTAGACATCCTTGGAATTTCCCAGACTAACTAGGGGCACACTGAAGGTCAAGGGGAGACCTTCAGCCAAGCACCTGGAAGTTCTGCCTTCTGTACTTTGGCATTTTGGCATTAAATGGATGTGAGTGGGTTATACTCACTGTTTCTCTGCAAAAGACAATATCATCAGGCCCATTTCACAAAGAGCCTGTAATGAAGAGCAGCCCTTCCACATCAAACCTTGGCCCATCTTCCCCCATGTGAGGTTTGCTATTTTTCTTCAGCAAATAGATATAAAATGTTTAATTCCTTGTGTCTACATGTTCATTATGAAGTAATGATCAATAAATACCAAGCTATTTGTCTCAAGGGCATTGTCTAAAGGGCATTGAAAACATACCCAGAATCTAGGGAGGGTATGAGGTCACATTCTTGGCACACAACCAGTGAATTATGATTCCTTATATTATCTTTGAAAATGCAGTAATATGACAACAGATGCATCCTGATTCTTCTAGGAATATAGGTTTGACAGAAAATATGGATGACCGTAAGAATTGTAGGAGACAGTAAATTGTGGGTGATGCCTGGAATTGTCGGGTCAGTGGAAGTGTGGGAAGGACTAGGAATTACGAGTGACAATGTGAATCATGGGAACAAAAGATGGCAGAGCTCAGGATAGAGGATGAAACAGTGCATATTATAGAGACAAAGAAATATGGAGAGTAGAAAGAATTTTAGGTGGGAACAGACGTTTGAGAGAAAACAGTCATGGAAGGAAATAGGTGAGTGTTGTGACAAGGAATTGTGGGTATCGCATGAATTGTGGGAGTGACAGGAAATTGCAGGTAAAGAATTGTGATTGACATGGAGCTATGGGTGATGAAGGGAATTGTGGGTGAAACTCAGTAGTGGGAGGGATGGGGAGTTGTGGGTATCTCCAGGAATTGTGGGGTGTAACTGAGAATTGTAGGAGGGACAAGGAATTGTGGGTGGCAAAGTGAACTGTGGGAGCAACAATATTGTAGAGGCAAGGATTGTGGAAGATACAGGGCACAGTGTAGAGAAAAAGAGTCATGGTGAGGAGAATGAATTTTAGATGGGAATGAGAATATTTAGAGATAAGAACTATGGAAGGGAATGGGAAACTATTATTGTGAAAGGAAATGGTGGGCATCACATGAATTGTGGGAGAAACGGAATGGTAGGTATATCTTGAATTTGGGGAGTAACATGGAATTGTGGAAGTGAAATGAAATCTTAGGTGTGACATGGAATTTTGGGTGACAGTGAATTTTTGGAGAAACATGGAATGTATGGAATGACGGCATTGTGGAGGAAATGGGAATTTGGGGTGACTCACGGAATTGTGGGAGTTGAAAGGAATTTGGGGTATCACCAGGAATTGTGGGAGTGACATGGAATTTTTGGTGTAAAATGGAGTAGTGGGTGAGAGCGAATTTGGGGAGAAACATGGAATTTAGGGATTGGACACTGTGGAAGGTATAGGGAATTATGGCTGACAGGGAATTATGCGTGATACATGGAATTGTGGGAGATGAAGAAAATTGTGGGTATCACCAGGAATTGTGGGAGTGACTGAGATATGTGGGAGACAAACAGAATTGTGGGTGAGGAAGGGAATTATAAGACAGGCCAATATGGCAGAGCCTAGAATTGAGGATACAGGGCATGTTGCAGAGACATAGAGTCATGTTCAGGATAACAAATCTTAGAGCAGAATGGAGATGTGTGAGAGAGAAGAACTGTGCAAGGAAATGAGAAAGTTGTGACACAGAATTGTGGGTATCAGTGAATGATGCAGAGACTGGGAACTGTGGGATCACAGTGAATTGTGGGGGTGCCAGGGAATTGTGAGTGATGCATCTAATGATGGGGGACAAAGTGAATTGTGGGAGAACTATGGAATTTGGGGAATGACAGGGAACTGTGGGAACTATTGGAACTTAGGAGTGACAGAGAATTGTGGGAGATTAAGGGAATTGTGGGTATCACCAGGAATATGACAGCAGCTGGGAATTGTGGGAGATAAAGGGAATTATGGGATAGGGCAATATGGCAGTAGCTAGAATTGAGATAGAGACAGGGCTTATTGTAGAGACACAGAAACGTAGAGAGGATAATGAATTTTAGATGGGAATGGAGATGTGTAAGAGAAAACAATCGTGGAAGGAATTGGGTTAGTGTTTTTGTAACAGGGATTTATGGGTATCACATGAATTGTGGGACTAACGGAATTGTGGGTCCACGAGGAATTGAGGGTACTTGATGAATTGGAGTGACACAGAATTGTGTATGGTGAAGGGAATTGTGGGTGAGACAAAAACAGTGGGAAGGATGGGGAATTGTGGGTATCTCCAGGAATTGTGTAGGAGGGACAGGGAACTGTGGATTACAGAGTGAACTGCTGGAGCAACAGTACTGCAGATGCAAGATCATGGTAGATACAGAGCACAGTGTAGAGAGACAGAGCACAGTCAGGATAATGAGTTGTGGACGGGAATATAGAGATAAAAACTGTGGAAGGGAATGGGATCTTGTTATTGTGAAAGGGAATTGTGGGTTTTACATGAATTGTGGGAGAAACAAGGAATGATGGGTATATCTTGAATTGTGGGAGTAAAATGGTATTGTGGGTGATACAGAGAATTGTGGGGGACAAAGTGAATTGTGGGAGAACTATGGAATTTGAGGAGTGACAGGAAATTGTGGGAACTATTGGAAATTATGAATGACACAGAGAATTGTGGGAGATGGAGGGAATTGTGGGCATCAGCAGGATATCTAGGAGTGACTGGGAATTGTGGGAGGCAAATGGAATTATGGGTGTTAGGGAATTATGACACAGGGAAGTAAGAAGCAGCCAGAATGGAGAAGGAGACAGGGCATATTGTAGAGAAATAGAATCCTGTACAGGATAATGAATCTTAGACCAAAATAGAGAAGTGTGAGAGAAAAGCAAGTTATGGTGACATGGAATTGTGGGTATCATGTGAATGATGTTAGAGATAGGGAGTCCTGGGTATCACATTGAATACAGGAGTGACGGAGAATTGTACTTGACACGTAGAATTGTGGGAGACTGTGAATTGTTGGTGATGCCTGCAATTTTGAGGTCACAGGAATTGTGGCAAGGACAGGGACTTTGGGAGCAACATTATAGTGGAGGTAAGGATTGTGGAAGATACAGAGCACGTTGTAGAGACAGAGAATCATGGTCAGGATAAGGAATTTTAGATGGGAATGGAGATATATACAGAAAAAACAGTGGAAAGAAATTGGCAATTGTTATTATGATGGAATTCTGGGTATCATAAATTGTGAGAGAGACAGGGAAACGGGTATAATTTGTACTGTGGGCATGACGCAGGATTGTGGGTGACATGAAATTCTGGGTGACAAACTGAATTGTGGTAGAAACATAGAATTTGGGGAGTGAAAGGGAATTGTGGGAGGTATAAGGAATTGTCAGTGACACACAGAACAGTGGGAGATGAAGGAAACTGTGGGAGGAACAATATGGTGGTGGCTAGGAATGAGAAAGAGACAGGATATATTGTAGTGGCCCAGAATCATGACAGGAAAATGAATTTTAGACCCCTATAGAACTGTGTAACAGAAGAACAACTGTGGAAGGGAATAGGATGTTTTTCTCATGCAGGATATTTGAGGTTCCAGTGGAATATGGATTTGACAGAAAATGTGTGAGACAGCTCAGAATGATGGGAGGGACAGGGCACCATGTGGCAACTGAAGTTGTGGGATTCCATAGGGAATTTTGGTTTCCAAACTGAAATGAAGTGTAAAAAACAGTAAATGTTTTAGGCTTGAAGGGGATGGTGGAATTGTCAGAGCTGTGGGTGACATAGAGAATTGTAAGAGGGAAATGGAATTCTTTGTGTCACGCAAAATTGTGGGTGAGAAAGGTAATTGTGGGAGTGACAATATGGCGGTTGCAAGGATTGAGGAAGAAATAGGGCATAGTATCCAGACCTATAAATCATGGAGAGACTAATGAGTTTTATATGGGAATGGAGATGTAGAGAGATAAACAAGTGGGGAAGGAATGGGAAATTAAAATAGGGAATTGTAGATATCACCTGGAATTGTGAGACTGACTGGAATTGTGGAAGACAAACAGAATCATGGGAGGAACAATACGGCAGCAGCTAGGAATGGGGAAGACACAGGGTATATGGTACAGTCATGAACAGGAAAATGAATTTTAGACCAAAATACGGATGTGTGACAAGAAAACTGTAGAAGGGAAAAGGCAGTTTTTCTTACAACAGCATATTATGAGGTTCCAGTGGAATATAGGTTTGACATAAATATGAATGACAGTAAGAATTATGGAAACAGTGAATTGTGATGCCTGGAATTGTGGAAAGGACTGAAAATTACAAGGACAAAGTGAATTGTGTGAGCAAAAGATGGTGGCACCCAGGATAGAAGAGTGGAGGCAAGATGCATATTGTAGAGACAAAGAAACATGGAAAGTATAATGAATTTTAGATGGAAATGGAGATGTGTGAGAGCAAACAGTCTTGGAAGTGTCCGTGTTGTTGTGACAAGGAATTGTTGGTATCAAATGAATTATGGAGTAACAGGAAATTGTGAGCAAATGAAGAATTGTGGGTGACACGGTATTGCAGGTGATGAGAATTGTGGATAAAACACAACAGTGGAAGGGATGGGGAATTGTGGGTATCTCCAGGAATTGTGGGTGTGGATCAGAATAGAAGGAAGGACAGTGAATTGTGCATGAAAGTGTGAACTGTGAGAGAAACAGTATTGCACAGGCAAGGACTGTGCTAGATACAGGGCACAGTGTAGAGACAGAGTCATGGCCAGAATAATGAATTTTACATGGGAATGGACATATATAGAGATAAGAACCATAGAAGCGAATGGGAAATTCTTATTGTAAAAGGGAATTGTGAGTATCACATGACCTTGTGGGAGACACGGTATATCTTGAATTGTGGGAGTGACATGGGATTGTGGGAATGACTAGAAACTGTGGGTGACATAAGGAATTGTGGGTGATGCATGGAACTGTGGGTGACAAAGTGAATTGGAGAAACATGGAATTTGGGGAGCAATGGAATTTTGGGTGACACATGGAATGGTGGGAGATGAAGGGAATTCTGGGTATCACCATGAACTGTGAGATTAACTGGGAATTATGGGAAACAAACAGAATTGTGTGAGACAAAGGAGATTATGGGATGGGACAGTATGGCAGTGGCTAGCAATGGAAAGAAGACAGGGAATATTGTAGAAACACAGAATCATGTACAGGAAAATGAATCTTAGAACAGAATGGAGATGTGTGAGAGAAAAGAACTGTGCAACATAGAATTGTAGGAATGACAGGGTATTATGGAAGGTAGAAGGCATTGTGGGTGGCCAATGGAATTATGGGAGATGAAGGGAACTGTAGGTATCAGCAGGAATTCTGGGAGGGAGTGGGAATTGTGGGAGACAAACGGAGTTGTGGGTGACAAGGGGGATTATGGGAATAACAGGTATTGAGGGATGTAAGGGAATTGTTGTAACACATGGAATTGTGGGTATTGCATGAATTCGGTGAGAAAAAGGGTTGGTGGGTGTATTTTGAATTATTGGAATGACATGGAAATATTGGAAGTGACCTGGAACTGTTGGAGAAACTGGAAATTTTGAGGGTGACACATGGAATTGTAGAAGATGAAGGGAATTGTAATTTCAGCAAGAATTGTGGGAGTGACTTGGAATTATGGGAGAAAAATGGAATTTTGGGAGACAAAGGGAATTATTGGACAGGGAATATGGCAGCGGCTGAATTTGAGGAGACAGGGCATACTTTAGACATAGGATCATATACTGGATAATGAATCTGTGTGAAAAAAAGATACTGTGCAAGGAAAAGAGAAAGTTGTGACAAGGAATTGTATCAGATGAATGATGGCAGAGAGGAAATTGTGGGTATCACAGTGAACTTGGAGTGACAGGGAGTTGTGGGTGACACAAGGATTTGTGGGTGAATGCATGGAACTGTGGGTGAGCACGTGAATTAAGGGTGAAACATGGAATTGTGGGAGTAACAGAGCACTGTGGGTGACCAATGGAATCCTGGGAGATGAATGGAACTGGGGGATCAGCAGGAATTATGGGATGGGATGGGAATTATGGGAGACAAACGGAATTGTGGGTGGCAAGGAGAATTGTGGGAGAGACATGGAATTGTGAGAGTGACAGGGCATTGTGAGTGACACGGAATTGTGGGAGATGAAGCGAATTCTGGGTATCACCATGAATTGTGGGAGAGACGTGGAATTATGGAAGACAAATGGAATTGTGGAAGGCAGGGAATTATGGGACAGGGCAACATGGTAGCAGCTAGAATTGAAAAGGAGACAGGGCATAGTGTAGAGACATGGAGTCATGTACTGGACAGTGAATCTTAACCAGAATGTGACACAGAATTGTGTGTATTAGATGAATGACGGCAGAGAATAGGAATTATGTGTATCACAGTGAATTGTGGGCATGACAGGGAATTGTGGGGGACACATGAAATTTGGTGTGATGAAGGGAATTAGGATATTGCCAAGAATTGTGGGAGTGACTGGAAGTTGTGGCACAAAAATGGAATTGTGGGAGACAGTGAATTATGGGACAGCAGTATGGCAGCAGCTGGAATTGAGGACTGAGGATCTGTTGTACAGACACAGAAATGTAGAAAGGATAATGAATTTTAGATAGGATTAGAAATGTGTGAAAGAAAACAATAATGGAAGAAATTGGGCTACTGTTGTGACAGGGAATTGTGGGTGATGCAAGGAATTGTGATGACACACAGAAATGTGGGTGAGGAAGTGCACTGTGGGAGAAACACTGAATTGTGGGACTGGCCAGTCATATTGTGGGTGACATTTGGAATTCTGGGTGATGAAAGGAATTGTGGGTATTACCAGGAATTGTGGGAGGGAGAGGGAATTGTAGGAGACAAACAGAATTGTGGTTGAGAAAGTGAATTAAGGGGGAAATGCGGAATTTTGGGAGGGACAGGGCATTGTGGGTCATATAAGGAATTCTGGGTGGCACACATAATTGAGAGATGAAAGGAATTCTGGATGTCACTATGAGCTGTGGGAGTAACTGGGAATTGTGGGAGACAGGGAATTATGGGATAGGGCAATATAGCAGCAGCTAGAATTGAGGAATTGAGGCATATTGTAGAGACACAGAAACATGGAGGGGATAATGAATTTTAGATGGGAATAGAGATGTGTGAGACAATACAGTCATGGAAGGTATTGGGTTACTATTGTGACAGGGAGTTGTGGGTATCACAGGAATTGTAGGGGTGACTGAATTGTGGGTGACATAAGGAAGTGTAGGTGACACACAGAACTGTGGGAAACAGAGTTGTGAAACATGGAATTTGGGGAATGAGAGGGAATTGTGGTAGACAAAGGGAATTATGGAACAGGGCAACATGGCTGTAGACGTAGAATTATGTACTTGATAATGAATCACATGATAAACACATTCCGTGTAGCAACTTTCTCTTTTCCTTGCACAGTTCCTTCTCTCACACATCCTCATTCTGGTCTAAGATTCACCATCCAGTCCGTGATTTTGGTCTCTATAGTAGGCCCAGAATCCTCAGTTCCAGTGGCTGCCATATTGCCCCATCCCATAGTTCCCATTGTCTCCCATAATTCCCACTGTTTGTCTTCCATAATTCTGAGTTATTCCCACAATTCATGGTGATGCCCAGAATTCTCTTCATCACCTGCAATGCCCTGGAACTCCCACAATTCCATGTTTCTCCCATATATCTCATCAGCCCCAATTCCCCCTGTCCTATAATTCCTGCTAATCCCACAGTACCCTTCACCCACAATTCCCTCTACCTCCCACAATGCCTTGTCAATCCCACAATTCCATGTTTCTCCCACAATTCACTTTCCAACCATAATTCCAGGCATCACCCACAAATCCTTGTGTCACCCACAATTCCCGATCATTTCCACAATTTAGCGTGATTTCCTCAATTCCCTCTCTCTGCCATCATTCACATGATACACATATTCCATGTCACAACTTTCTCTTTTGCTCACGCAGTTCCTTTCTCTCACACATCCTCATTCCCGTCTAAGATTCATCATCCAGTACACGATTTTACTTTTTTATAGTAGGCCCAGTCTCATTTCTATCCACTGCCATATTGCTCTGTCCCATGATTCCCTTTGTCTCCCACAATTCTATTTGTCTCCTATAATTCTGAGTCACTCCCACATTCATGGTGATACCACAACTCCCTTCATCTCCTACAATTCCATCTGTCACCCACAATTCCTTGTCACCCCTCAAATTTACTGTTTTTCCAACAATCTCAGGTCACTCCCACAATTTCCATGTCATTCCTACAATTCAAAATATACCCACCAACTCCTGTTTCACACCCAATTCATGCAATAAACACAATTCCATGTATTACCCCATTTCCCTATATGCACCATGATACGTTTCTCCCATAATTTCCCGTGTCACCCACAACCGTTTGTCTCCCACAATTCTCCCTCCCTCCCAGAATTCCTGCTGATCCCCACAGCCCCTTCATCTCCCACAATTCCATGGGTCACCCACCATTCCCTATACCACCCACAATGCTTATCACTTCCACAATTCCGTGTCAGAACTTTCTTGTTTCCTTGCATACTTCTTTTGTCTCACACATCCTCAATCCTAAGATTCATTATCTGGTATATGATTCTACGTCTCCACGGTATCACGGTATGCCCCAACTCCTTCTCAATTCTAGCCCCTGCCATGTTGTCTTGTCCCATAATTACCTTTGTCTCCCACAATTCACTTTTTTCTTTCTTTCCTTTTGTTTTTTTGTTTGCATGGACGGGCACCAAGAATTGAATCTGGCTCTCCAGCATGGCAGGCGAGAACTCTGCCTGCTGAGCTACCGTGGCCCATCTGATTCTCAGCTTTTGCTCCTCCATGGTGCAGTTCTAACAGAAAGCAGGGGAGCTGTGGGGTCGGAGGGACCTGAGATCTGTCTGTCCCCCAGCTCTGCTGTTAGCCTGCACAAGCCTGGAAGCAGGTTTCATTAATTTGTGAGCTTAGAATTCCTTACCTATAGAGGGAGACGAGGCCTACCCTATTCAGACAGGTGAGTCACATCACCCATGATGTGCTGCAGCAGTTAGTTCCCTCAGTATTAGTTTCTTCCTATGTGAAAGCCAGTATAGTTCTATTTAATGGGAAAGAATAATCAGAATCTGTGGGGAAAAAAAGCCAATGAAATAAACATTTCTGTATGTAAGAAGAAGAGTGGTTTAATTACTCCATTAAGTTACCTTCTTGCTAGGGGATGTCACATGGGCTTGTGGCCCTTGTGATGGTTGGTCTCCCAACCCTATGACAAGGCATCAGGCTCAAAGAGGAAGTGTTTCCCACCGTGATAGGCATGCTGAGGGCTTCTGATTTCATCAGAACACTACACATCAAAGGACAGTGGGCCGTCACGGCTATCAAAGGCAGTAAGGAAGTACAGAGAAGGGACAGTGGTTTACTGTACCAATTGTAGAGGGGCTGCTACCAAAATCAACATTAGCTTTTGCTCCTGCCTTTGCGTCTTGCCTGGGGGGTCGCTCCCAGAAGAAAGGGACTTTGGGTCGTTTCACATAGTCCTCTAATCAAAACGAGCCCAGGTGAGTGGAGGAAGCAGCCCTCACTATGACATAAGGCTAAGTGCATATACCAAAGGTGAGATTTCAGCGGAACAATTAGGGACCATTTACAGGAGTCACAACCTGTAGAAAGCAGCAATCCACTCCCCAAGTCAGAGCAAAGGAAATGATTGTCATCAATATACGGGACAGCTGTCCAAAGAAAGCCCTTTCCTCTTGTGAAAAAATACCGAAAAAGTGTCACGCAGACTTTCTCCGAGGAGCAGGATCCTCTGCAGGAGAGCCGGGGCGCCTTGCAGGCGGGGTTACATAGGCGGGGACAGCTGCTCAGCTGCAGGTGCGCCGGGCACCCTCCGCTTCGGCCTGGAACCGGGCCCACCTGGGAGGGCATAAGCTACACCTGGGGGTCATCCGCTACACCTGGGGGGGTGGGGCATCCGCGCCCCCTTGTGCACTCCGCCGTGGCTCCTGACCCCAGGTGAGACCCGGCGCTCTGCGCTGAGCTGCGGGCACGTGGGGTTTGTGGGGCTCTCCTGGAGCCGAGTGGCCCGCAGCTAGAGGCAGCCCGCGGACCTGTGCCCGGACGACGGGGGACGGCGCCCTCAGCCACCGGCCTCCCCAGGGTGCGCCCCAGGGACGGGCCACGTGGGCCAGCGCGGAGGGTGTCGGTGGAAACGCGCCTCCCGAGCGCGCAGCTCCCGGGCGAGGGCAGCCGCCGGTGTCAGCTTCTGCCCGCAGCTTGTCCAGGTAAGGGGCGCGCGTTTTACTTGTCACTGGTGGAAGGACACCCTGTGTCGGTTTTCTTGGTTCTTCGCTATATTTAGGGGAGGCCTTTTTTCAAAACAAGAAAACCACCAAATCCACAGTTGACCCTTTTCATCTGGGGTTGCCCCACGGCGCGAAAAGAGATTGAATCTAAAAGCCAAAGAGGGGTCCGCGTGCAACGGCGAGCGCCCCCCCCCCCCCCGCCCGCAGCACAGCTTTTCTGGCAGGGCCAGCGCGGGGGCTACAGCGCCCTGGCTGTCTAAGAACCGAGCCAGGGGCCGGAGGAGGGAAAGTCCGGGTGCAGGGGGGCCTGCCCGGCCTCCCTCACCTTTCCCTGTTGTGGCTTTGGGACTCCAGGTGATGCGTCCTTAGGCTTTAGCTCCCTCACCAGTGACAAATGGGTCACCCTATCAGCCTGGGGCCCCATTGACAGCAAAGAAATAGAAAGTTAAAGGCTAGAAATTGTCAGGCAGGCTTGAGAATTAGCAAATTGATTCTATCTTTGTGTCTTGTGGCCAGGAACGCTGGCGTGGTGCTTGTCTGACCCAGCCTCACAGGTAAGAAATATTCAGAAAAGAGCAAAGCCCTACTTATACCCATATAAATCACCTCGATCGACTTGGTGCCTTATATTTGAATGTCTTTTATAATCACTATCTTATTTGGTCCTTTCCATTTTTAAAGAGAAAGCTTTTACATTTATTAGTGACATCAATTGCTAGAAGTCCTTGCTTTTGTTCCATTTTCTGAGCACCTGCTGTGTGTCAAGCATGGGGTGGTGGGTTTGAGATTCATAATTGAGTGAATTCTCAGAGCAAACCTATACAACATGCATTAAAAGTCCCATTTAATGCGTTAAGTTTTCCAAGGCTCAAGATGTTAAGGAATTTGCCCAAGATTACACTCAATGACACAGCTGGGCCTCAAATCCAGGTAGCTCTGAAACCAAGCCTTGTTTTCTTTGGTTTTGTTTTAAACTATCATAACATTGTGGCTTTAATGAATAAATGAAATGTCTCTGGATATTGGGAAACATTTGTGCATGGCTAGCACCAGGACAGAGTTGGGCCATGTCCCTCTGGGTAGGCCTTACCCTCTACTCCGTGTGTTGAGGCCAGGACCCCCCAAATGGGGGACTGAGTAGGAAGTGAATCTCCCACCCCCAGGGCTCGTCTGGTTGTGTGAAGAGTGTGGAATCCCTTGGCAGAGAGATCGGCCTGGAGCCGGAGCCTCGTCTCCTTTTCCCTCCTGCACAGCATCTCCATGTTCAGCTGATTACATTAGCTAGCCAGTTATATTCATTTGCTATGGCTGTGTAACAAATTATGGCAAACTTGGCAGCTTAAAACAATATCTATCTATTAGATCACAAATCTGTGGGTCAAAAACTCAGCATGGTATGACTGGGTGCTCTGCTCAGGGGCTCATAAAGAGAAAATAAAGGTGTCACTGGGCTGGGCTGCTACTCTGGAGAACGTGGAAGGACTCTGCTGGCAGGCTCCTTCAGGGTGTTGCCCAGATTCAGGTCCGTGCTGGCATAGGGGCTGAGCAGCCGTTTCCATGCTGGCTGTCAGCCAGGAGCCACGCTCTGCCCCTAGAGGCAGCCCACGTTCTTTCTAAAGTGGCTGCAACCATCTTCAAACTAGCAATGGCCCCTTGAGTCCTTCAAATGCTCCAAATCCTCTGACTTCTGCAATGAACTAGAATATAAGTTCTCTGCTTTTCAAAGGCCTGTGTAATTAGGCTAGAGCCACCCTGATAACCTCCCTTTTACCATGTGTTCTAGTTTGCTAGCAACTGGAAGGCAATGTACCAGAACGGAATGGTTTTTTAAACAAAAGAGGAATTTGATAGGTGGCTAGTTTACAGTTCTAAGGCCGAGAAAATGTCCCAATTAAAGCAAATCTATAGAAATGGTCCCATCAAAGGCATTCATGGAAAGATAACTTGGTTCAAGAAGGCCAATGAAGTTCAGGGTCTCTCTCTCAAGTGAGAAGGCACATGACGAACACAGATGGGTTTCTCTCTCAGCTGGAAGGGCACATGACCAATGCGGCGTCATCTGCTGGCTTCCTCTCCTGGCTTCCTGTTTCATGAAGCCTCACCGGGAGGCATTTTCCTTCTTCATCTCCAAAGGTTGCTGGCATTCTCTGCTCTCCCTGAATCTCACATTCTCCAAAATGTTTCCTATAGGACTTCAGAAACGAATCAAGACCCACCCAAATGGGTGGAGACACACCTCTATTAATCCAGTTTAACAACCACTCTTGATTAAATTACATTGCCAGGGAGACGATATAATTACAGTTTCAAACATACAGTACTAAATAGGGATTAGAAAAAACAGCGGCCTTTGCAAAATGGGATTAGGATTAAAACAGGGCTTTTCTAGGGCATATGCTATCATTTCAAACCAGCACACCATGTAAGGTAACATAATTAAGGAAGTGACATCCCATCCTATTCCCAGTTTCTACCCGCACTCAAGGGGAAGGGATTTTACAAAGACAAGGATCACTGGGGGTCACCCTGAGAACTGCACCTACTGCAGTATGATAGGACTAACGCCTCCCCACTCTTTCTACCTCTCCCTCTAGCCTAGCCAGCATCCTACCAGACCTCCCTTCCAACAGGGCCTTCAATTGTGTCCATTTTGCACACTTGAGGAGCAGTGATTTGTTCCCAAATCCATCACTTCTTTAGCCAGGTCCTCATTTCAGTTATTCAACAAACATTTATTGAGTGTCTCCTGCATACTCCGTGCTATTTTGAGCTTGGTGTTTAGAGAAGCTATTCAGAGAAGACCTAGTTAAGAAGGGTTGCCCTCAAGTAGGACAGACAGGCATAAGGATAAGCTAACCATAGAGCATACGAAAAGCAGTAAAGAAAATGCACAGAGCCATGTGGCCAGTTGGACTGGGCACAAGGGCAGGGCTGGAGGCTGCCATGTGAGGATATTGAGGAGGTATTCTCCACAGTGAGACCTGGAAGGGGGGAACCCCGTGGTGGGGTAGGGTAGGCTATGTGAGGAGCCAGGGACAGACAGGGCACTGGGCCCACCCAAGAGGAGCTCTTGAAAGAAGTGCAGTCAGCAAAGAGTAGTGATTTATGAAAGGTGGTTGTGTTCACTGAATATCAACTGCACAGGTCACCCACTCCAGGTCACCTCAAGTTGGGCTGTGACCCTTGGTTCAGGAATACAGCCTGTCTTAGGCATTCTCACGGGAAGGGATTCCGGGAAACAGATAGGCTGACCCCCCTCTCCTCCCTGTCTCCAGCTCCTTCCAGGTGCCCTGTAAGCAGCCCCCAGCCAGGAGCCCAAGGTGCACATGCAGGTGTTGGGGTCCACTCTGGCCTGCCTCCAGGGGCAGAGAGCAGGACGGGAAGAATGCAAAGGGGAGCTGGAGGGACAATGGGACCAGCCCTGCCCCACACATGAAATCTGAGAAACACACCCAATGTTCCCTACTTGCAGGCCTCTCCAAATTTAACATCTGACAATCCTTGGCATAGCTGATATCCTAGGATTTTTAGTTTGGGAACCTTTGGGTTGCTCATGAACTCAGTGCTAATGATCCAGTTTGACCAGAAGGGAGGTGGGACCCTAAGAGGCTCCTGTCCCACCCTGTGCCCCCTCTTCACCCTTCTCTGCTGGCAGCTGGAGCCTCCAGTCATCCTGGAGTGGGAAGACTCACTCAGCAGAGCGTGTCTTCTGTCCTATTGAGATTTTCCCAGATGGGCACAATTATTACCAAAGTGTAACCCTACACTTGAGTTCCATTGAATATCACTTATTTATTCCTCCTGCCTAGGCTCTCTAAACCTATAAACATCCATTTCATCTCTTAATGATCATCCCCATTCTTCCATAAGGGAAGGTGCTGTGTCCTCACACTTTGCTTTATCCCCAGTCCTTTGCACAATTCCTGACCCTCGTTAAATATTTGCTGGATGAATATGTCCTGGGAAGGAATTAGCCCAGAAATGCGCATGTCCATGGGGATGAAATAAATGTCCTGGACAAAGTGAGAAGGAGAACCCCCGTGACGCGAGGCCAGGTGCACAAGATGTTGGCCGTGAAGATAAATAGGCCTTAGCTCACTGTTGGGCCTTTGGCTTTGAACTCCCTGAAGGGCACACTCATTGCAAATACCTTCCAGCAGCCAACTCCCAAAAGCTAAGAGGGAAGTGTCCTTGAAAGTCTTCTTTGTGCAGGAGAGTGCCAGGCAGTGACAGCTATGTATTGTCAGGTAAGTGTGTGATATTGTAGTCAGAGTTGGCTTAGCACCCACTTGCATGGCTGGATTGCCTGAGGTGCTGGCCTGAGATGGTGAAGTGATGGCCAAACAGTACATCTGAAGCCTCTGTGATCTGAAGAGCAGGCTTCCCTTCCTTGGTGCTGTAGGTTCTTGGGGCAGGGTCATTCTCAGTGGGGGCCCCTAATACAAGATGCCAGTAGCACCCCTCCCAGTTGTGACAACAAACACTATCTCTAGACATGGCCACCTGGCAACTGGGGGCACCGTCACCAGCATACATTGAGGAGAATTGATGTGGCACCCAAGCAACTCCTTAGCGTCAGGTCATGCAGTGTTACCCATGTCCTTGGTGGGAAACACTCCTCCCAGATAAGAGAAGAGCTGATCTGGAGCTTATCTGGGGCTCTGCCAGGCCCCAGATCCCTTATTCAATCACAGTATTCAAGTGTGGATACCTAAAAGATGGTGACGCTGACGCTGACCATGTCTACCAATGTTGGGTTAAGCTTCCTTAGCCTGAGCCAACAAGCCGTTTAAATACAGCTTCTTGAAATGTATTTGAAAAGAAAATGGAATTCCTTTTCCAATAAAGAATGATCCACCCATAGCCCCGAGGTCTGAAATCAAACCATCTTACAATTTGGGGGCTGTTGAGACTCCAAGGCAACCAAACTGTGCCCTGAATTCAGGGCATCTGCTCATCTCCTGCAGCCTCTGAATGAATGGCTGGATGCCCAACCTTTAGAATATACCCTTTGGAAACCACTGGCTTCACAACCACCCTAAATGGTGGCTCCAGGACGACAAAGGTTAGTGGATGCCTCTTTTTGCTGACCAGGCATCAAATCAACCTAGACTGTGATAAAATGGCTAGGTTGGGAGGGTGGCCAGAGCTTGGAAAGTGTTGATCCCTGTGTTTCATTGTCTTCATCATGTTTGGAGTACTCTCTCCATGGCCAAAACGCAAGCATGCTTTTGCGTGGGAGCCCTAAGCTGAAGATGGGTGTCCACAAATGTGGACATATGGTGAGGTGGGCAACCTGGCACCTTCCCTTAATTTGGACAAGACACTCTTGAAGATGCTGCTTTGTAAGAAGGGCTGGACTAAAGGATGTGGCTGACGTGCTTTTTGCAGCATTCCCACTCAGTACTGACAACTACAGAAGCAAAGGAGCCCAATACACATTTTATCACATGCCCTATTTAGAAGTCCATCGGTTCTGTTCTTTTAGACAAGTGCCTCCTTTCCACAGCTCCACTGAGTTGCTTCCTCATTTCAGATTGTTTCTTCTCTGTATCTAGCTGATGGCACGTGGAAGGATAGAAAGGGACCATTTTAAAGGACAGAGCAGGCTGGCAGACCCAACCTGCATTTGACGGAAGCAAGCAGCCCCCCTTGACAGTCACTGAGCTGATCTTGCCTTCAGAGTGTATTACAGCACTGGGTAGACTTCAAGTTACTATAGAAATCCCAGCAGTGTCAAAACCACGGGGTTCTTTCTCAACCCAGGAGTTATGCCCTGTATCTTCAAAGTGCAGCCTTTTTAGTTCAGCTCTTAGTTTTAGGAAGGTACATATCTTTCTCCATTGGCCAGAAGACACCATTATAATCCGCCAATGCTGCTAATGACATTTAACTAATTATTAATGTTCCAAATTGCTTCCTACTTTATTGTTGTCCAATAAGCCTGATTGCTGCTGATTACAGCAAATTACAACAGCACTAAAGCTCATTTAACATTTGTATAAACATATTTCCTCCATCCCATCCCTTCCCCACCCTTCCAAAAAAAAAAAAACAGTTTAAGAATGAGATGCAATTTCCTGCTTTTGTCCAAAGACAGTCTATGTTTCTAGGCATCGTTTTCTATTTTCCCAGCGGACAGCTGAAAAGATTTTTAACTGGAAGAAATACAGCTTTCTTTAGCTTTGCTTTCTGTCTCTCCTTTGGCAACTTTGAACCACTCCATTTGTGTCTCAGTGAGTTTGTGACACTACTCGTTTATCTCAGTGAACGCTCATTGGATGCTTTCATGGGAAAAGGGAAGCCAGAGGGGCCACTCTGGTGGGGGAGGGGGGTGCGGCTGCAGGCTTGGGGGGAGGGCACACCCTTTGCATCTCCTGGCCTCGTCCTGTCCTGGAAGCCCACAGTCACAATCAGCCGCCCTCCGCATTCTTTCAGTAGCCCTTCACTATTCACTCTCCCCTTCAGTTATGTCCTGCTTGTGTTTATCTTCCTCCCCTTTTTTTTTTTCAATCTAATTTTAGACGTCCGAACTCCTTCTTAAGCCAGGATAGCCGGAAGCATGGTCTCTTCCTAAATCACTCCTCTTCCCTTGAGGACTGAGCCAGTAGTGCCTTTGTTCCCTAACGGACACAATCTTTTTTTTTTTAATCTTAGGGCCAAAAGTATACTAAATTTCTAGACTGCGAGTTTCTTGCAAATAAGAAATGTTATCTTGCACTTTTTCTATCTTCAAAACCGTTTTCAGAGCCTGGCATAAGATAGGTTCTCCAATATTTGTTGGATGAAATAAGAACAATTTTACATCCCCACCCTAAATCAGACTATCTGTCCCCTCAACAAATATGGAATGAGCACCAACTAAATTTCCGGTGTTCAGATATCTGTGTGGTGGAGCAATGCAGACAAGCTCCCTGCTCACTAGAAGTTTGGATTCTAGTATGGCTGACAGGCAAAAAAATAAAAAGGGTAATTTAATATGGTAATAAGTGCTATGAAGAAAACAAAACAGGAGGACATGGTAGAGAAGGGGACAAACAGGTAATAGTTACCTGGTCAGGCACATTCTCTAAGGAGGTGACACGAAACGAGAGACTTGAATGATAAAAATAAGAACCAGCGATGTGAAGACCTAGGAAACAAAGTCATCCAGGCAGCAGCAGGATAGCACATGCAGAGGTCCTGTGGCAGTAATAAGCTGACATTTTGCAGATGTACAAAGCCAAGTAGAGTGGTTGTGATATAATCAGGGACTTTCGGGCAAAGAAAATGAAGTCTGAGTGTAGCAAAGCCACTGATGTGGTTCACTGATTTCTAGACCTTCTGGATGGGTTATTATTATTATTATTATTTTGCATGGGCAGGCACTCAGAATTAAACCCAGGTCTCTGGCATGGCAGGCGAGAACTCTGCCACTGAGCCACTGTTGCCTGCCCCAGATGGTTTTTAATGGGAGAGGAGATGGTTCCTTCGTGAGTCACAGAAGGAGAAGGAGATTGTCTTATACTCTCTGTGGAAGCCAATGATAAAAGCAATAGAAATGAGTTTTTCAGTCATAATATACAAAATTGTCCACACTGAAACCCTACACTCACCATGCATTTATTTGTTAGGAAACAGCTTCCTTATCTCTGACAGGGGAGAGTCCTTATCCTATGGAATGATAAGCCTTCTGGGGAAGACTTGTCATAATTTACAGTGAAAGCCAAATCTCTGGATTATGCCCCATTATGTTGAATCCTGGAAGGAAAGGTTTAATTGTACTGAGCCGAAAACACCCATCCATCATCCCTCATTTTCTCTATGTGAGCATATCCTTTAATTAAGCTATAACCAAAATTCAGAAAAGAAAGATTTCGGGAATTGTCCTAGATCTGGAAGTTCCAAGATAAAGAAACTAGTTTACTAGATAAGAAAGCAAATAATTGAATGAGACGTGACTTCACACACATCAGACTGGCAGAAACATGAAAAGTGTGATAAAACCAAGAATGTAAGAAAATGGAAACTTCCTTTTTCGTTGGGGGGAAAGATAATTGGTGTGACTCCTTTGGAGGTGGTTTTGCAAAACACAGTGAGTTCAACATGGGTATAATCTATGACCAAGAATCCCACTTCTAGATATACACTCTAGAGAAATTCTACTACGTACCCCAAAGAGGGACTGTGTAGATGTCTTATACAGCTTTGCTTGCTTTACAAACAAAAAAGCAATTTGTACAAAGAACCTGAGACCCAGCAATAGGGAAACTGATAGGTTATGATACGTTCATCAGATGAAATATCATGAGGCTAGTTAAGGAAACTAGAGCTACTTGTGCAAACCTGAACTTCAAAACGCTATGTTGAATTGGGGAAAAAGTTAAGTCTTTAGTAAAACAGACCATTTGTAAGTAAGGAAAACTTCAAAACAATCCATGCATAGTACAAGTCTAATAATGTTGAAATATATCACCCAGTGCCAGGAAGAAAGGGAAGGAAAGTAGTTGTGAAACCATATGTGGAATATTGACTTTCTTTTAAAAGACTCGGAAGCAAATTTGACAAAATATGTGAATTGTGTTACCTATTGCTGGTGGGAACACTGATGCCCAATCACAGATTAGACTGGGGGTCAAGAAGGGATTATTGGCAATGACAGTGCACAGGTGGGAAGGCCTGGGAGCACCTGGGAAGTCAGGGCTCCTTACCAGTTGGCACCCTGGTGGCTAAAAGGTAAATGTGACAGCTTTTGGTCCACAGAAGGAGCAATTTAGCACTTCAAAATTAGCAAAGTTCACATATTATTATTTCTTTATTTTTCCTGAAGAATTATGACCTCATGTTCTACCAAAATTACGTTTGCATTTGTCTTAACGAAAAAAAAAAAGATTTCTGTAATTGTCTTAGAATGCATTTCCTACTGTTTTAGCTGAGACGTCTTAACCACTGTAGTACAGTATTAGTCATCATTAGAGGAAACATAGAAATTTCTTGACATAAATGTGTGTAACTATCTGAAAACAAGAAAAACGCTAGAGAAAAAAATTGCAAAAGCAGAGCATGTACTGGTTAATGAGAATTTGTTTAGTTCAAAGGATATTATACATTTACGTTGATGAAGTAGAAAATGTAATTATTATCAACAGATGGTAAGAAAATCTTTCTTCCTCTTCCTCAAATGTTGAAAACTATTTAGCCCCTGACATTGTAAATAGGGGAGCACTGAGTTTCAAGGCTGGTAAAGTAAACATCCGGCAGGCAGTAACAAAAGAAGGAAAGGAGCATAGAAGGAATTTTGTTTATTTTTTTTCAAACGCATAATTAGCAGGAATGATATTTGTAAGAAGAGTGTTCTATTTATTACATCTACCAAGACAATTTATAAAAATGTTCCCTGCTAGCTCCATAATTCTTGAATGGGAATGCTGCAGCTTGTTGGTTCTGCACTCATTTTCCGGATGGTCTGTAATCATTATATCAACTAACTCAAGATAATTGATTGAAAAAGTCAGTCATAAAGCATTTTATATTTGTAGCTTCTGCCTTTCTCTTTCTGTCTTCAAAACAGTCCTTCAGCCAATCAGTGCTGCATGATAGAATACGTGCTTTGTGCCTGGCAGGCCACCTCTAGATATTTATTCACAAATAAGAAGGAGGAAGGAAAAAAGGCTGGTTATTTCTAGAAAACATCAGAGCAAATGCTTCCAGATTGACAAAATTCATCCAGATGAGAGGTTACATTAACCTCACTGTCCAAAGATCGGGAGGATTGGAGAAAAAAATTCTTGGAAATTTATATGAGTATATGAAAATGCATTATGTAAAAGTGCCATCACTGGTTTTCTTTTACATCCAAACAGATGTTCCCCAGTGAGAGTTTCCATTGTTTATTGGGTCATAAATACCGTAAGAGACTCATAATTTCGTAATCCTGTAACAAGCACAGGACTCCTGGGGCGATGAGTGTTTACCCAAGTGAAATGAGTTAACACTTTCCTGACCACATGGCAGTAGCTAAATGAGTCTCAGAGACCTTTCATGTCCTAACAGGCTGATTCTCCTGTTTGGGGCACAGAGCCATGTGATTAAAGAGTTGCATTCTTTAAAGTCTTAGAAAATCCTCAAATTTTTAATGCATTGATTCAATATTATGATATCTAAAACTAAGATGTCATAAGTAGCTGGTTAGGATTCTAAACTTTGACAAATAGGATAGAAAGTTTTGTTAAAAGAGAGTTCTGTTTTGTTTTCCCAATCAAAGCATTTCTTCTTTGTACACCACTGGGGCAGAAAATATGACGTTTTCCCAACATATGTTCAATATGGTGCTCCCTGGGGATCAACTTTCCTTCATTGATCCATTCGACATGCCTGTGTTTGTGCTCCTACTATTGGATGCTGGGATTGGATAGAACAGAATCCAAGACAAATAGCCTAAATGTTAGTGAGAGGAGCAGACAAATGGCACAGGGTAGGAGCAAAGAGAGCTGAGTGGTGGAAACAGTTGAGACAAATGGATGAGGAAATGCTGGCCATGAATCCTGCCACATATTGCGGTGGGGAGGGGGGTGTCGAGTTGGAGGAAATGCCGAGATGAGCGCACACTTGAGGTGTTTGAGGACCATCAAGAGGCTGATGGTGGCTGGGGTGGGTCGGAAAGGGTGAGGCAACAGAGGAGGCGACACAGGTGACAGGCACAGCCACAGAACGCCTCACAGCTCATAGCAAAAACTTGAGTGCTTTACGGCACAAGATGGAAAGCTGTTGAAAGGTTTCAAGAAAAGGGTGGAGATGATTTAACTTATATTCTAAAATAATTACCCTGTAGGCAAAAGAAAAAGAGGAACTTTAAAGTGGTGACCCCTGGCAGACACTTCCTGAAAGCAAATGATTAGGCTAACGTCCCCATGGGTTGGTTATGTTGATGTCACATAGCCCCTGAGGTGGTAGACGAGAGCAGCGCTTTACCTCTGGGGTCTTCCTAGGACCAAGGACCCTAGTGTCGCTGTGAGAAAACCTCAGGCAAACCAAAATGGAGGGTCAGCCTGCAAAATACTAGCCTGCCCTGTTCAAACTTTTGTGATGGTCACAAAAGATGAAGGAAGAAGAACAGAGTCAACAGATTGGAGGAGACAAGGTAGAGGTGACAACTAAATGTCATGTGGGATCCTAGATTGGGTCTGCAACAGAAAAAGGACATTCATGGGAAAACCTGGTAAATCCAAATGCAGTCTCTGATGCAGTTGGTAGCATCGTGCCAATGTTGATTTCACAGATGTACTATTGTTATCTAAGATGCTAAATTAGAGGAAGCCTAGAGAAGAATAAATGGAAACTCTCTGCACCATTTTTTGCAATTTTTCTAAATTATAAATTCATTCTAGAATAGAAAGGTGTCTTTTTGGTTTTAAAGATACGCTGGCCTATTCACCAGGTCAAGTGTGACAGCAAGAAGACCACAGAGAGGTGAGAATGACAGTGATTTATGTCTGGGGCAGTGGAGGCTAAAGCAAGTGCATGGGCTCTGGACATATTTTGAAAGAAGATCCTGCAGAATTTGCTGATGTGGCTGGATGTCAATAATGAGAGCGAGAAGAGACATCAGGGAGGGGTCTACGATCAGGAGTCTAGCAAATAGAAGATGGGAGGGCACCTCCAATCCCAGGCGAGCAGCGGGATTAAAGGAGAAACCAAGAGTTCATTTTGAATGGATGAAGACTGAGATGCCTGGTAGATGTCCAAGCAGAGAGGTGGCATCAACGTAGTAGGATAAATTAGTCTAATGCTAAGAAGGGAGGTCAGGGTTTGAGGTACAAATGGTGCTCCCTCCATGGCAGGTATTTCTCTTCTGTGAGCATGGGAGACCCCCTCTCGAATGGACAGAAAGGGGCAAGTTTGGGGCCGTGCATGTGCTTCGCGATCAGGAAGCTGAGCGGGAACACGAAGGAGCCAGAAGGGGCAGAAGGAGGCAAGGGAGAAGTAGAAGAGTGTGTGGTCCCTCGAGCTAAGAGAATAAAGCCTGTGGAGAAAGAGGCCTTGCTCAGTTGGCAAAGCACTGCTAACAGGCCCAGGAAGGCGAGGAGGGAGCAAGTGGGCTGTGCCTTTGGCAGTGAGGAGTTTCCCAGTGGCCTGGGCAGCTTTAGAGAAGCAGCCTGGGTCATAATAAACTCTTTGAGGGTAGGTTTGGTTTCATTCGAATTGTACCCTTCTTACCACCTTGCATGGTGCCTTACTTCTTGTATTTGCAATAAATAGGTGTGGAAGGAAAGGGGTGGTGCAGAGGAGGGAGCAAGGGCAGGGAGGAAGACAGGCTTGGCTACACCAGGTAAAACTCTAGAATATAACTCAGCATCTCAGGAATTCAGATGGACATTGAGAAGCCAGAATGTCGAACAGCCAGGGCTGCTGCTGAGGTGGGGCTTTGTCCTGGAACATGTACTTATGTACACATACACATGCCTGTATGTCTCCCATGGTGTACATTTTCCTTCCCTCAAACAGGGTTCCTTTCCAAGATCTTGGTTTCAGGGTTGTCAGCTCCATCTATTTATTTACATTCCATCTGTACAGCAAACTACTGGTAACAAACGCACGGTTTCTACATCAAAAGACTAAATCAGGAAATTATCACCACTGAGATATGTCAAGGGCTGGGTACTCAGGAAAATTCTCTTTCAGCTTAGGAAAGAAAGAAACACAGAAAATCAAATCCACCCCCAAAGGCAAAGTTCACAGGGATTTATTAGAATAAATGGGAACTCTTTGTTCTTTCCATTCTAGCTTTAAAGTAGAACTCTTCCGTCCTGTGGGGAGAGAATCATATAAGTAGATTAGGAGGTTGGAGAGGTTTGTGTCACAGCCCCTTGGGATTCTCTTCCTGGGAGACTGTGACTCGAGTTAAACCTGAAAGTCCAGGATCCAAGTTGCTTTTTTAAGTGGGACTTTCTCAAATTGTTAAATAATACAACAAAAGGGCTGTGTTATTTCATTTAGCCTTTTCTTCAGTTCATGAGCTTCATTATTTTTTTATAAAGTCCCTCTTGAAGCTATTTTCCTAAGCTTTTATGACTCTCATTGAATGGAAACTTACAGCTGGAGAGAGCATATGACACAGGCCTCCTACAGACTCATGTTCTCTCCTTCATGAGACAAAGCCCAAAGCCAGGACCATTTTCCTCTCAGTGTGAGGCATGAATTTAAGCAGAAGGTGCAGAAAGCAATTCAAGGGTTCTCGTCTAAAAAGAACGCTTTAAAGGCTACCAGTGAAAGAAAATGTAAAAGTATGCAGTTGGAGGGCCACATGGGACCCCCTAGAGATGACCCATTGAGCCCTGGAAGCAGGAAAGCCTGCTCCAATTCACCTCCAGAAACACACAAATAGGAATGCGGGTATTTTGCAATTTCTTAAAGTCAAATAGCTGCTGCCTCCTCATGCCCCAGGGCTTGGAATTTCACTAACTGTTTAAGTGATTCTCAAGATGCCAGTGCCCTCTCATCTTGAGCTGCTATGGTGTGACTGGTGTCAAAAGAGAGAGAAGGAGGGGTAAAAGGAGAGAAAGGGAGAACAAGAGGCCTACAGAGCAAGACAGGGAGGGAGACAAACAGCAGGAGTGAAAGAGAGAGAGAGAAAGAAAGCTAAAGAAATAAAATTAATGTAGGATCATAATATTTCTTATCAATCCCCCTTCTTCTGTACATAAATTCACTGAAATTTGCCCAAATTCATTTTTAAAAATAATTGTGCATAATTGATGATTCTGGAGTTTCTCCAATCATTATGTTTTCAAAGTTCATGGACCTTTGGCCAGAAGGACAACTGGAAGCCTAGGCTGTACCTAATGCTAAAGAGGACAGAAAAGCTTTAACTCCCATTGGGGACTGAATCGCGTCCCCCACAAAGACAGGTTCCAGTCCGAACCCCCAGTCCTGTGGGTATGGACTCATTTGTAAATAGGATCTTTGAAGGTCCTATTTGGGTAAAGCCAAAATGAATCACGGTGGCCTTAATCTGGTACAAATAGAGTCCCTATAAGCAGAGGTAATTTGGACAGGGGAGTACAAGCCACAGGAGGAGACAGAGAGACAGATGGCCACGTGACAGACGCAGAGACTGATTACCAGCAAACCACTAGCCGAACACAACTTCAGAGAAGGCACGGCCTGCTGACACTGATTTTGGACTTTTAGCCGCTGAAACTGTGAACCAATGTATTCCTATTATTTAAGTCAACTGGTTTGGTGGTATTTTGTCATTGGAGCCCTGAAAAGCTATGACAATTCCAGACTGGTGTTCTGAAATAGCATCCTTTCTGGGAAGTGTCACCACAGACTCAGTGATTCCTCTGTAATTGCAGGTGTGGGTATGGACAGAGGTGTAGATCAGGGCTTCCCAGGCTTGGCGCCTGACATCCAGGACTGGAGAAGTCTTTGTTGTAGGAGCTGTCCTGTGTGGTGTAGGGTTTTCAATGGTATCCCTGTCTTCTACCCACTAGTTTCCAATAGCACCCACCCCCACAGCTATGACAGCCAAAAGTGTCTTCAAACATGGCCAAATGTCCCCTGCTGGAAGACCACTGATGTCGAGATAGATGCAGACTATAAAAACCATGGAATGAAGTTTAATCAGGTATTTTGCAAATTCCTAAGCATAATGTAACATTTTCAGGGCCCTTGATGTGATTAATGCATATAATTTTTCGAGTTTCTGCAGTAATAGATTTTGTCGATCTAAGTAAAGAGCTGAGAATTTGCATGATTAAAATGTGCAGGAATATCAAGCATTCATGTCCCATAAGCCTTGAACTCCCTCTTGCAGCTCCGATTTGAGGGGCTGAGCACAGAGAGGAACCCTGCCCCTTGCTTTTCCACTAGATTCATTTTCATTTACCCTTGATTTTGTACAATCTTATTTTACAGTTCCCTTTTAAAAAGTCAGGGCTTCTAAGAAGACCTCACGTTAGTTCCTGCTCAGAGCTGACCAGCCCATCCAGTAGGGAACAGAGTCCTGGGGAGGGAAAATGAGAAGGAAGCACGGACAAGCCTTGCCTTTGTAAGCTTTCCCTAGAACTTGCCCTATTTGAGGACAATCCAGCCTTCAGATTTTGCTCACTAGATACAGGGACTTTCATTTTGATTTGGCTTAGGAGAAGGACCCTCCTCTTCCCAAAGCTCAGCTCCCTTCTGACCATCTTCACCCCTGGCAAAACTGCTCCTCACCATCAAAAGGCTGCGAGGTACGATGCTTAATGGACCCTACTGGCTGGATGTTAATGTCGTTTTCCATCTGTATCGACTCCAAATTGAGTCTTAGTTCTCTTTAAATGGTTTTCTCACATTATAGTGGTTTATTTTACCAAAAGTCTGCTTTTAAATGAAGACCTAGAAATAGATTTTCAATGCAAGAAAAACTTCAAAAGCAATAGATGGCACTGACATTAACAATCATTAGGGTTTTAGTGATTCATTATAGAGATAATTATTTGGATGCTAGTGTTTATTAAAAAGTAACGGCGTTGGGCGGGCCGCGGTGGCTCAGCGGGCAAAGTGCTTGCCTGCTATGCCGGAGGACCTCGGTTCGATTCCCGGCCCCAGCCCATGTAACAAAAACGGAGAAACAAAATACAATAAAACAAGAAAATGTTTAAAAGATGTTTCCCTTTCTTCCTCCCTTCCTTCCTTCTATCCTTCCTTCCTTCTCTCTGTCTTTCCTTTAAAAAAAAAAAAAAAAAAAAAAAAGTAACGGCGTGTGTATAGAAAGCACAATTGAACATTTATTTTGCTTATTACAAATGCAGAGATAAAATAATCACTAAAATACAAGGATAGGATTGTAACTTACAGTATTACTTTGCTATTTATACAGCCTGTTTGAATTATGTGTAAGTTTACTTGGTTGCACATTAAATGTATCACCCAGAGAGCAAAATAATCCTATTATCTTTGTTATAAAAGGGCTCATATATCTGAGAGATGACCCTATTAAATAGTAGTTTAAAAAATCAAGGAGGAACTGATTTCTTATTTCTAAGAGAAGCTAGGCCATATCAGAGGTTAGAGACACTGAGACCTTCTCACCGCGAGCAAAACAAGAAGTGGCCTAAAGCTTTCAGGTGGTCTTGATCTGGATTGTTGCTGCTTCATGGAGCCCAGTTTTCTCTGAAGCCACTGCAAGTAAAGTACCAACTTCGCTGGTACCCACTTATGTTATAAACTTATTGGACAAAATTAGACACTAGAAGAAAAGGATGGTGGACAGGTGTTTGCAAGAATTCAAAATCAATAAATTTTTGTGAATTATATCCAGGATACCAAATGCCATTTACCGCAAAGAAGAGATTCATGGAAGACGGTGGGAGATTAGAGCAGTGGAGAGGTGGTTTGAAGAGACAATTGTCTAAAATCTGCAAGAGGGATTCCCTGGAGCTAGAACTACTGAACATTTCTATTGATATTTGCTGTGTCAACACTCAAAGAGACTGGGCGAGTTGCAGGTATTATTGTAAAGAAAACACTACCAAATTTTTTTTTTACAAAAAAGGTTTATTCAGGATATTTTTTAAATGAAAACATTAGATTTTAACACATATCCTAAATATAAGGCACACAATTTCCTTAGAATAAATAGCACATTTCATTAAGTTAACTCTCCATTAACCTCAAGCAGATTATCTACAATTCAACAGTTATTGAATCTCACAAGGCACTGTGCTAAATGCAACAGGTAAACAACAAGAATAAAATAGCATCCCTGCTGTCTGGGTACTCACAGCCTAATGGAAAAAAAATGCATAAGAAACCAATTAAAATGGAATGTTATCAATGCTCCATGTAAAAGAATATGGGAACAATCCTGTTAGTTTGGGCTCTGGTGGTTGATGAGCAGGGCATCACAAAGCTAGACACAGATGAAGTAACAGAGACAATCAAGGATTTCCAAGTTAAAAAAAAAAAAAAAAAGGTGAGGATGGGTGTGCCAGGCTGCAAGTGCAGTGCAATTTAAGGCCTAGAGGTGTGGACGCTGAGGGCATGACCTGGGAACCAGAGAGTCCCATGCAGATACAATCCAGCACACAGACAGGAAGACTGCAGGGGGAGCAACCAAAAGGCAAGCCTGGGGCCCAGGAAGGAATGTCCCACCGAAAGCTGACACCCAGGGAAGCGGCCTCCCTGGATATGTCATTTAAGACCCATAGCTCGGTGTTGAGGATGGATTTGGATGGGAAAATGTGGAAACCATTCAGGCAGCCACTACAGAGGTCATGTTGGTGTAGGCTAGAGCAGCATCTAGCAATGTGGAGCAGGGAAGAGAGAGTCTTTGGAGACTCTCTGAGGCTCCTTGCTGAGCGACCAGAGGTTGCTGTTACTGAGCTAGCAAATACTGGAAGAAATGCATGGGGGGGGCGGTGAGGGTGATGGAGATAGGGTGTGTTAGGTGTGGGAAACACTGACTTTTCATGGGCCGTAGCAGTCCAGAAAGCAACTAGAAATGTACTCAAGAGAACTGGAGCAGGAAAAGTAGACTTGACTACCACCCTCGCATGGAATACAATAAGCAGCAGTCCTTTTTAACATCCCTCCTCTGAAAGAAAAAATATGTAAGTGGCCCCAGGTAGTAGCATCCCAGTCTGGAAAATGTTCTCCTTCTCTTTTTCGATGGTCTCTAATTCCCAGATATCATCTCTCCATTGTCTCTATACCAACTGCCAATAGAAATGTCAGTTCATCCTGTTTGGACTTTGGCATTGTGATTCCAGTTACTTGCCATCCGTGTTCAAAGATGCTTCTCAGCTCATGAGCAGAACCTCTCCCCACTGACAGACCCTCACAGACCTTCCTAGCTCTACACTGTATCACTCCATCCAGGCTTTGGATTTTTTTTTTTAATTTTTTTTTTTTATTAATTAAAAAAAATTAACACAACATTTAGAAATCATTCCGTTCTACATATGCAATCAGTAATTCTTAATATCATCACATAGATGTATGATCATCATTTCTTAGTACATTTGCATCGATTCAGAAAGAGAAATAGCAAGACAACAGAAAAAGAAATAAAATGATAATACAGAGAAAAAAATAAAAATACAAAATACAAAAAATATATATAAAATACAAACAAACAAAAAAACTATAGCTCAGATGCAGCTTCATTCAGTGTTTTAACATAATTACATTACAATTAGGTAGTATTGTGCTGTCCATTTTTGAGTTTTTGTATCTAGTCCTGTTGCACAGTCTGTATCCCTTCAGCTCCAATTACCCATTATCTTACCCTGTTTCTAACTCCTGCTGGTCTCTGTTACCAATGACATATTCCAAGTTTATTCTGGAATGTCAGTTCACATCAGTGGGACCATACAGTATTTGTCCTTTAGTTTTTGGCTAGACTCACTCAGCATAATGTTCTCTAGGTCCATCCATGTTATTATATGCTTCATAAGTTTAGTCTGTCTTAAAGCTGCATAATATTCCATCGTATGTATATACCACAGTTTGTTTAGCCACTCGTCTGTTGATGGACATTTTGGCTGTTTCCATCTCTTTGCAATTGTAAATAACGCTGCTATAAACATTGGTGTGCAAATGTCCAGGCTTTGTATTTTGTGGGGTGCAACTCGTACAACAGCTCCCAAGAGGAGCACGTGGTCATAGAAATAGGAGCATGACAAAGGAAGACAGAGGGGAACACTGGTTTTTATTTATGGGAAAAGCAGCTGGAGAAGGAAGGCGTGACAGGCATCGGTGGGCAGGGGAATAGTTACAAGATGGTGCTGGTGGTCAAATGTGAGATGGAATCAGGTGAACTAGGGTTAGCCTTTGAGGATGCTGGAAACATGTTTATCTCAGGAGCTGTGGCAGCCACTACTAATTACCTTCCTGATTTCAATTCTTCATTTTTATCATGGAAAGAATCCAGTATTTGCACAGACCAGCGATGTTCTGAGCTAAAAGTACTCATTATCCCCAACTCCTTTACAGCTGAGGGTGGGGGAACATGCAATAGTTTTGGACAGTGAGACAGATGGAGAAGTCCCTGGGTCAGGAATCCACATGTGAACCAAAAGATGAAACTGCACAAAGAAGACTTTTTGGTCCCAGCCTTATTCTGCTAGGATGTAAATATAACATTTGTAGGGAAAAAGTGCAGATGTGACCTTCGGGTGACATAAATATGTGAACTGTAGGAGAACAAAAAGGTAAAAGGATCAGTGTTTCCTCATGCCATCTTTAAGCCCCTGCCTCAGCTTTAAATTGCCTTCTGCTGGACTTCTTGCTTTGTGAGGAAACTAAAATGTTTTGTGTTTGCACTATTGCTACTTGCCTTTGTATTTTATATTTGCAGCCCTGGGCAAGCCCAACAAATTAGGAGGAAAGTGCATGGCCATGGAAGTGGGAAGCAGAGAGAAAATGAGAGCTAGCTGATGTGCAAGAAGTCAGGGAGAGTCAAGGTAGGCCTTTGAAAGGGTCATCCATAACAAGTTTGTATCCTCCATGAAAAGGGAAGTGGTGAAGGAATAGGACCACAGAGATTCCACAACTCCAGGAAACTCCGTGCATATAATACCATGGAAAAGGAACTCTCAGTAGCATATCTTTAGAAAAGGTTCTTCAAACAGCATGGCAAATTTTTGTTCTAGAAGCTTCCACAACTATCCAAAACTTAATTACAATGGCGATTTAGGCAGTCTTTTATAAAGCAACAAGTAAGCACTGGCAAGCAATTCTAAGTAGGATTTGTGACCTTATCTACATAAGCAAATGCCAGTGTATTATTCAAGGTTGGGAAGTAAGGCTGTAAATCTAGAGTTTGTGAAGGTATCTGTCAGAAGTATTCTCTCTCCCAACTTCTCTCTGAAGTCCCCAGCCTTCCCTCCCTCAGCTTCCTTACCCCACCCCACCCTTCTTAGAGGAACATAAGAACTTGGCCATGAAAAGGAAAACCTAACTTTTGTCCAATTTGTGTCATGCAAGCTAGCCTTCAGCTAGATGCCCATGAGATTTCTCTTTACTCAGACATGCAAGGCTGTGCTCCAGTACTGAACCAGGCAGATGAGATTTAGGGATTCCTCATCCAATAACTGCCTGAGTTAGTTTCTTTCTGATTTATAGTGATAGCAAGCACACTTCCTACAGTTTATTAATTTTCTTTCCAAAACATGGTTTCTTCTCGTATCCAAGAAAGTATAGTCTGCCAAGGAACATAATTTTGGCAATAATCATTGAAAAACTATATCAAAGGGATTATTTTGAGTGTATTAGTCAGGGTTCTTTAGAGAAACAGAACCAAAAGGTGAGATCTGTAAGTATGAGATTTATAAAGGTGTCTCATGTAAACGTGGGAATGGAAGAATCCAAAATCCACAGTGAAGCTGGTGGCTCCAATGAAGGGTCTGGATGAACTCCACAGGAGAGGCTCGCTGGCTAAGAAGCAGTGAAGGAGTCTCTTTTCTTCCTTAAAAGCCTGCAGCTGATTGGATTGTCTTGTTGAGGGGGAGACAGGCCTTAGTTGATTGTAGATGTAATCAGCCACAGATACAATCAACTGACTGTTGATATAATACACCAGCTTTCTGGTTTAACAACCTCCCAGGAAATATCCTTGCAGAAACAGACCAGGGCTTGCCTGACCAGACAACTGGGTATTATCACTGGGCCAAGTTGACACCAGAACCTCACCATCACACTGAGCTAAAAAATATTTACTCTTGAGCCTTGACATTACGTGGATTAGCCATCCTCTTCTCTGAGGCTAGCTCTGAGCAAGCCATATGGATGAGAGACACCAAAACAAGTTAAATTTTTTCTGATCCCAAACCATCTCTTCTGATATAAAAGAAGGAAGGTCGCAGTATGTCTCCTTATATGTATGTGGCAGCTGAAGAGGAGGATACATTCACTGTTGGACTGCCTTTTCTTTCTACCCACTGAAGCACAACAGCTCTCACAATTATTAACGTCATGCCACACAATACTGTGTCATAGCATACTAAATATGGGTCAAGTTAACGCTGTCGTAACTTTTTATTTGCTTAAGACACTAAACTCGATTTATATAATTAGTATGAATTTACCTGATGTCAAAATACAAACTCAACTCGAAGGTATTCATTTGTATAACTTTTCTTTAATTTCCTTTCTTAAAAATGCAGAATTTTACTTTGATTTCTGATTTTGGGAAATATAGAGAGAGTTGAAAATTTACAACTCTAGGGACTCAGCCTGACAATCGGACTAAAGTGTATGACAAGTTACAGGATAGTTCCACATCTGAGAGGTGGCCCTCTATTTCTTGGCAGCAAATCAGCAGAAAATTAGACAGCGTGGAGAATATTAGGATCATAACGAGAAGAAAATGTGAAATCAAACCCATGACTTGTCTTCCTGACTTTTACACAAAGACTACCTTAGAGTTGGAGTCTTACCTTTGGTCTTACTTTCTGGGCCTCAAATTCATATAATTAAAATGTACGTTTCTTAAAATGATATTATTTCTTCCAAACTGCAAAAAATAATGTATGCTTCTTGAAAAAAGGATCAACATGCACACAAACACAAGAGCCAACAGTCATCCCCCACCCCCGCCATGGAATTTCAATCTGCTCATCCACGCACAACTTCCCCAGTTTTATTTGCATTCTGCCACACTTTTCTCAGGGCATGTATTGCATACAAACATAATTATATTCCTTTCAATAAAAGCAATTTGAAAATTATATAAAAAGAGAGGCTTCAATTTCTACAAAATTGGAAGGTCTAAAAATAACTGATTCTTTACACATGATTTTTGGTTTGAGAAAAGACGAAATTTCATAGTTACAAGGGTGTAGGGGCAAGTAACACTGACACCACTGAGGTTTGTCTTAAGCCTTATGATGTGGGTGGTGATGCATCTCCGTGGTATTCCGCTTCGGCCTTACACGCGCACACTTACCCAGGGCAGTATCTCTAACCACCCAGAAAAGCCAAACTCCGTATATCCTTCTAACCCAGGACAGAGATGCAAATATATCCATCGAAGTTAGACTATCTCGTGAGTGAAATGCCAGTAGATGGTTGATTGCAAAATACCTGAACTGATCATTTGAATACATTTATATATTCATATTGGTAGATGTCTCCTGAATATCAGTGAAAAGTTTTTGAAGTTAAAACAATGGCCTGATCTTCATGTTCCAAGCAAAGCCTGCATAGAAATATAATTGTTTTCCATTGTTTAAAGCATTTGTAGTTTTAACATTAGTCTTCTACCTCGGCATTTTCTTCAGGAGTGAAAGGGTTGTGTGCTGAGCCGATGAGCTTCAGGGGTGCAGGGTGAAGAGCCATGCTGCATTCGACTTTGAACTCCTCTCCTTCCCTGGGATGGCTAACTGTGCAACTGGCTTTAATGAATAAGTTCAGTAATGCCAGTATCCTTATAATATTTTGCTAACTTCCTTCCCCCACCTAGTTAGGGGGGAAAGCCCTCTAGTTTACTTTTTTTTTTCTTTTTAGAAGTTAAAAAACCTAGAGAAAGAGATTTAATAATTGAGCATTCTAACAGATAATTGAAAATATGATTTTAGGATCTCACAAGATTTTTGCAAAGGAGAGGAAATAGAAAACTTCTCAGTGACTCATGGCACTCTTAACTTGAGAGAAATGAAATCCTATTGAGGTTCGTCTTTTCAAAGTTCCATTTATTCAAGCATGTCTGGCTAACCAAAAATAACTCAGAAGTAGTGACCTTTAAATCTCTTAGAGCCTTGAGCAACGTCTCAGAAACTCTTACAGCTATCCCTGCTGCCAGGGTTTTGCAAACACAACTGACCTCTGGCAGGATGGGGCCTTTGCAAAGAAGAATAGAGGAGCTGTGACTCAGAAGAGGAATCTTCCTGCACTCCTGTGCCAGTTAGTTATGGCTGCATAACAAACCTCCCCAATCTTGGTGGCTTATAGCAAGAACAACTTACTGCTTCTCGTGACTCGGTGGGTTGGCCAGGGTGGGGGTGGGGGGTGGGGGTTCTGCTGCTCTTTCCCGTGTTTACTCCTGCAGCTGTAGTCGTGGGCTCTGTGTTCTAGAATGGCCCCAGTCAAGGCCTGGAGCCTTAGGTGAGGTGTTAAAATGGCTGGATTGGCCACAGGATTCCAGAAAGCCAGAAAAGAAGCTCCAAAGCCTCTCAAAATCTTGGCTACCTCATTCACAGGGACAGAAGACTCTGGCTCCCGATGAGAGAGCTGCAAAGAATCTGTGCCTTTCTGTTTTTAATTTAATAGATTTTATTTTTTAGAATTGTTTTAGGTTTATAGAAAACTTGGTCTAAGAAGTGCAAACAGTTCCCATATATCCCCCTCTCCTCCCAACTTCCCATCCCCAGTTTCCCCTCTTGCCTTGGTGATATATTTGTTACAATGGAACAGATATTGATACATTATTATTGATCACAAGCCAACAGTTTTCATCAGGGTTCACTTTGTGTTGTGCAGTCCTAAGGGTTTTGACAAATGTATAATGTCATGTAGCTACAGTATCATACAGGATAGTTTCTCTGCCCTAAAAACACCCTGTGCTCTATCTATTCATCTCCCTCAAACCCCTGGCCCCCATTCATCTTTTTACTGTCTCTACAGTGTTGTCTATTCCAGAATATCATGTAGTTGGAATCATATAGTATGTATAGACTTTTCAGACTGGCTTCTTTCACTCAGCAATATGCATTTAAGTTTTCTCCATGTCTTTTCATGCCATGATAGCTCATTTCTTTTTTCTTTCTTTTTAAAATTATTTATATATATATATATAATATGCTCACATACCATGTAATCTTCCAAACTGTACAGTGGTTCACTATATCATCATATAGCTGTGCATTTATAATCATAATCGACTTTTTCTTTCTTTTTTGTGAAAAAAATTACACATATACAAAAAAACAATAAATTTCAAAGCACACTGCAACAATTACTTGTAGAACTGATTTCACAGCTTGGTATGGGTTACAGTTCCACAACTGTAGGTTTTTACTTCTAACTGCTCTAAGATACTGGAGACTAAAAGAAATACCAGTATAATGATTCAGCAGTCATACTCATTGGTTAAAGCTGCCTTCTCTGTATAATCCACCATCACCTTTGGTCTTTCTCCCACTCTTTATGGGTATTTGGGCTATGAAATCGTGGCTTTCTTTTACCCACTTCAGAAAATTAATAATCGCCCCCACCTTTCCTCCATGCAGTCTCGTTGGAAGGCAGACTCATCACCTTCTAGGACCACCAAATGGCCACCTTAAAATGGGGTTTTCTCGAGAGCACTTTCCCTAGTGGAAAGTCAAAGGGAAGTCCGATGCAATCCCAATAGACTACCATTGTATTAAAAGAATAAAAATGTGGAACGATGGTACATTTAATTGCAGTAGGAAGTAGACAAACAATTTTCTGGATCTTTAAGTTTATGTAACTAGCATTTGCAAAGTTCAGCGATTCCTTATATGATATTTACCAGTTGTTTCAACAATTGTTTTTAAATGCAGCAGATAATTCCATCAGTGATAACCTTCATGTCATTAAATCCTTGTTACTTAGCTACATGCCACAGGCTGCTGACTGATATGCTTCCACCGTTAGGAAAATGGGAGCCGATAATGGTTCTTTCTAGTCTCATCGAGTCGATAATATTGTTGACCTCATAATTCGACTTGATAATTAGATATGTTAATGTAGGCAAAGTTGCTTATATTACTATAAGAGCAGTGTTAGGACATAAGTAATCTATAGTATTTGGTATTATAATAATATCACAAGAGTTTACTTTCTCAGTGGAAATAAGTATTACATTTAATAAATCAGAAAAACTTTATCCTTGCTTCCCTATAGCATAAATAAAGGTCCATATGTAGACTATAACACACATACACACTAATCTGAAGTGCCTTAACCAACACTTTCAGAATGGAACAGGTGCTTGCCTGCCTTTGAAAGTACTTAATTTAATAATAAACACACATACACAGCTTTCCTTATGCTACGAACTGTTCTGGACAGTCACAGATACTCGAGCCCCATAGCAAACTTACAAAATGGCTGCTTTCATTGCCCTCATTTCAGAGATGACGAAATGGAGACCCGGAAAGTAGGAAAGGAGCCCAGAGCCAGGCCAGTCCGAGGAAGGGAAGCCATCGGGCCCCGCGGCCTGCACTCCCGCCGCTCCACTGTCCCCTGCCTGCCCCCCGCCTGGCCAGGCAGCTAGTCAGGTATGTCCCCTGTTAAAGTATTTTGAGAATTAATATACTATGATATGATATGCCATGCTACGGCCAGACCATCACTGTACTAAATCCCAAGGATATAGAGATCGAAAATAATTACAAATAACTCCAAGACTGCGTCTGGGTGCTCAGTCACCCTACTGTACACTGCCAGGCATCAGCCTGGGGAGAAGGGAAGCTGGTGGAGGACTCTGGGATTCAGGGCTGTGCTTCAAGTTCATCTGTCCTCAGACTCTAATCTGGCAAAGAGGGACAATGGATTACAGACCCACAGAGCTCTCCAGATTCTTACTTCAGACACAGAACCGACAGGTGATGAGATGGTTCTGCAGAGATCGGTTTCCTCCATCCAAAGAGAGAATGGGAAACTAAAACTCCTCATTTGTTCTGAAAATAGGACATGCAAAATAAATGCTTATTAGTGTTCCTCTGGTTTATAATGATCTAAACCCTGATTAGGTCTAATTTAAAAATCGAGCAGAATCAGAGGCGCTAAGGCTTTCTCCGTCTCTTCTTCTGGACCTTTACATTTAATCTTCATCCCCCTGCAATTTTACAAAATCCTGCACACCAGACGGCCTCCATCCTCCCATGAAGCCCAGCAGCACCGGGGTACCCGGCTGCAAGCGGCTGATCTCTACTGGAAAAGAAAAAACACAGCAAAAGAGGCCTTGTTTTGCTTTAATGATTCATTCGACAATGATCAATTCAGTCCGCATCCTGAAAAGTGAAGAGGGCCCCTCTTCCTTCCTATTGTTATGAAATTTAGCAGTGAGGTTAATTTGGGAATCTGGCTGAGCTGCCAGTGACCTTTAACCACATTTCAATAGAATGATAAAAGGCACATTCAAGCTAAAACGAGTTGATGCTTTCAGGTCATTTGAATCCCTCTGGTCTAGTCCAAAGAGCCAGAACATTACTTAGAAGCTTTATATTGTGATTAAATGATTAGGGTGATAGGGTTTAAATGATATTTTCCCTTCAGCAGAAACTCGCAAAAATTGAGTAACTTTTCAACAAATATTTGCCTAAAAGAGAAAGCTTTCATTTTTCTTAGTTCGATCCCAACCAAGGGCCTGGCTGTCCCCTACCCCCATCGCATCATTGGACTTGGCTGCTTTCGGCCAGCTCAGCCTTCCCAGGCAAGCAAATGAATTGAGAAGGCTCTTATTCAAAAAATATAATTTTTCCTTCCAAGGCAGCAGTTTTTGAGTGCAAACTAATTTCCCTCAAGTTCATCTGGGGATAATCAGCAACAGTACTGATGAAATTGTTAAAAGCACCTAATATTATGGACGCAGACTTTCAGAACATTCACTGTCCCTGGGGAAACTGCCAAGGCTTTTTGCTGACCATTTCCTGTCAGGCCCAGCCTAGAAATGTCATGGAGTACAGCCCATGTCCAAATGCTAACCCCAGTCCAAATGCTCTAAGCATTTTATTGCTTCATTTCTTGGCTATTTCCTCAAAAAGCTACTGCTTATATGTCAATATAGGGGGCAGATTTTTCCCTCTTTCATTTGCTGTTTCATCGTTTCAAACAGTTCCTTAAAATGTTGGCATTTAAACCCAAGTCCTCATGAAATTTAAATCCGAGCTAACTCCTGGACCATTTGGAACAAATAAATGTCTCTTCAGCGTTTATGGCTCTCCAAGGTTCCATAATGTCCAATGGCAATTTGACCCCTTAAAAAGAAAAAGGAAAGAAAACAAATGTGTTCTCATTTTAATTCTCTTCTTTCAACAATTCATAAATTGTTTCCTGATATCTTCATTTATTTTCATTTCATAAATAAATGTTCAATCCATTCACCATTTCCTAGTTGGTCTGAAATGTTAGAACTTCAGTCTTCTTCAGCATTCCTTATGAATCCTTACTGTCTTTTTAATAATGAGCTGTTCCAAGTGATAAATAAACTCTAGAAAATGTATTCAAGGGATGTACATCACAGCAGGGGCAAAATATTTTCCTAAAGACAGAAATTCTAATAAAGCCATCCACATTTACCAAAATAGTGCCAAAGAAAGGAAGGGGGATGCAGAAATCCCGTGGTCCTGCACAACGAGACGGTGTCTGTTTTCTGTTTGCCCCTTCTGTTATTCACTTATCTTTTTCTCCTTTTCTGCCTCGTTTTTGACTATCTGAATAGTTTATAGTCCTCCATTTGAATTTATCTCTTGGACTTTTAGTGGTTGCAAAATATACCTTCTTATCTTTTCTCAGTCCACTTAGAATTAATTATTTGCCATTTCAAGTAGAATATAGAAATTGTATCACTTACAGGTCCCTCAGTTTCCCCCTTTTTGTTATAGATATCATATGTATTCCATCCAGCACATCAAAAATCCCACAAGATAATGTTATAGGGTTTGCTTTCAATAGTCATAAATATTTTAAGGATCTTAAAATAGTTTATGACATCAAACCAGATATTTACCATTTTTGTACCTCTTCCTTCTTTTTTTGATGTTCCAGCTTTCCTCCTGTCATTTCCCTCTGTCAGAACAACTTCCTTTAGCTCTCCCATTAGAGCAGATCTACTGGCAAAAAAAAAAATTCTCTTACTGAGTCTTCAGCTGAGAACATCTTTATTTCACGTTTATTCATGAAGGATATGTTTACTGGATATAGAATTCTGAAATGACAGTTTTGTTGTTCTTTAACACTTTAAAAATCTGTCCCACTGCCATCCTGCCTTTGTGGTTTCTGAAAAGAAATCCACAGCCATTTGAGTCCTTTTTTCCCTGTATGTAATGTGTCCTTTTCTCTGCTGATTCAAAATTTTATTCTCTGTATTTGGTTTGTAACAATTTTATTATAATGGTTCTGGGCATGAATTTCTTTACATTTAGCCTGTTAAGGTTTTGCTGTGTTTCTTGAATCTGTAATTTTATGTATTCCCATCAAAAAGATTTTTCTGCTCCACATTTTTTCCTTTCTTTCTGGAACTCAGGTGGCACAAAAGTTACATATTTTGACATTTCCCATGGGTCCTTGAGGCCATTTCTTTTCCACTCATTTTTCTCTGATGTTCAGTTTACTGAATAATTTTGACTGTGTTTACTTTCAAGTTCACTGATCTTTGCTCTGTCATCTCCATCCTGCTGCTGACTCCTAGTGAATTTTTTTATTTCAGCTATTGCATTTTTCAGTTCTAAAAGATCCTTCTGAGTTTTCTGTTGTTGTTGTTGCTTCTACTTTTCAGCTGTTGCTTTCTAGCTTTCCATTCATTTCAAGAAGGTTCTGTGGCCTATGGTTCCACTTTCAGTTCAGGGTTCAGTGCCTTTGCTGTGCTATTCAGATCTTTCCTGCCCGCATGGTTCCAACAGTCCAGGCCAAGATCTCAGCAGTGGCCCATGGTTCACTTTACAAAACTCTTTAGCATCCTGCTAAGTGTCGGATCCATGAACATGCAGCTCACTGAAGATCCCAGGAGTTCATACACAAAAATATTATGTGGTCCTTTCTTAGATCCTCCTTTCTGCCTTCTGCCCCACACTGTCCACCTCCCACATGTCCCCTTTTTAGTCCTTTGGATCAAAAACTCAGATTTTAGATACCATACTGTGTGACTGGGTCTGCCCCTGTGGCCAAGCAGGAAGAGGACAGGATGGAAACACTGCAGTGGGAGCGCCTCCAGTGCTCCTCACAGCTCAGTTGCTCAGGTCTCCAAGGAGAACCATCCCTTAGGGGTATGGGTGCCTTCTGGGCTGTCATTACCGCTGCCACTTCTGCCATGACCACCACGGTGGGGTTGCAGCTTTGAGCGTAAGGCTTGCCAGAAAAGAAAAAAGAAACAACAAATGGGGAGCTCCCCCATTCTCTCTGTCCCATAAGGACCCCTTCCTGTTCCTGAGAGCAGAAAGAGAGCCTTTTCTCGCGTTGTACATCTGGTGTGCTGTCTTTGGGTCCATGTCAGGAGATAAGGGAGGAAAAAAAAAAAAAACAAGAAACAAAAAATGAGAAGCTCCAAAAAGCTGCAATGGTAGTATTTTGCGTTCTGTTTTCTTTCCGTAAGTTGCCTGCTAACATTTATTTTTCAGAGTCCTCAGACAGCAGTGTCGGTCATTCTTGTGTACGCTGCCCAGAGGCTTTGCGTCAATATGGGATAGATGAGCAGTGTGTGCTGACTTCACTTTAATCAGAACCCCAAAGCAATTAGAGAAGATTTAATCCTCAACTGTTAATTTTGGCATTTTTCTGTCATTCACATCTCTGTACCATTATCGCAACCATGAGAACATATCATCATCATGATACGTTTGTATAAACACGAGGAAATAGTCTAGGTATTTTATACTCAGAGACATAAATACCAACATATTAATTTGGAACACCGAGTCAGGTCTTCCCATTCTCACACCTCACCTACTTGCTCCTTTCACTTCCATCATTGCTATTAATTGACACTTACTACAAACTCCTCAGAAGCAAAAGCTATGCCTTATTTCCTTTGGAATATCCACTTCTGATGCTAACCAGTGATCTTCTGAAGATGGTGCCCAGCACTCTACAATACACGCACAGGAGCAGGAAAACAAGGTGGGAGGACTTATTTTCCCATAAGCCCTTCATCAGAGATGATGACGGGGAGGTTTGGAATCACACTGAAGTAACTCTGTTCTATTTTTCTGTTTTGTTTTGTTTTTTTAAATCATGATAAGGTCTGTCCTAGTCCAGGGCCTCTACATTTGGTGTGACCTCTGCCGAAGAAGTGTTCCGCCATGACGATGTTCCGTTCCCTCTGAGGATTTGTTATCATCCGTAATTATGTGTTTACTTGTTTCCTTGCTTGTCCTTTGTCTTCCTATGACTGAAATGGAAGTTTTAAGCAGAGGCTATATTTGTCTTGTTCACCAGTTATTCCCAGCAGGCAGGCAGGACAAGCGAGGGGGACACTGAAAGGGTAAATTCAGTTTTATCGTATGATTCTCCAAAAGGAGTTCGGGAGAGCTTAAGGAAACGTGTGGTCCCTGTAGAAGTCTGTGAGTATTCTACCAATGGAGAATACATCTTTGTAGCTTGGAAATATCTGCAAACTAGACCTGGCCCTTTGCTATTCAGTTTTTAATTTGTTTCAAGCACTAAATAGATACAATTTCTTTAATGCCAACAAAGTGGTGGAGAGAATCTTCTAGACCAAATATTCAAATAGATTTTACTATATAACTGCCCCATTCACTTATGCAGAATGTAATTTTTCTTATTAAAAATGCTCAGAATAGTCATTTTCTCAGAGTGTAGCCTGGCCACCTGACTGTCCCCCACTCTAACCAAGTGGGGTGTGTCCATCCCACAGGACTGACCTTCCTGGTTGGTGCGGCACAGACTCGGCCCCGTGAGGGGTTGGCAGGCAGATGAGATGAAGGCAGTCGGCCTGGAGTGTAGGTGCACAGGTGAGAAGGAGATGGAGAGAATGAATACGAGGAATGAGATATTTCTCTGCTTCTTTATCTGCATGGCTGAGACGATCAAGTTCATCAATTTTAAGACCCTGTCATCTTCCCCGCCCCCTTCCAGTGTCTCTTTCCCCCGCCCCAAACACCCAGTTCCCTACATGCTATCCCCTATCAACCCAGAATTGCTGCCATGTGAATCGATCCAGTGCCAATTTGAAAGTATCCCACGACTAAGCTTTCTCAAGTCTCTGTTGAAAATGTACCCATCCTTGTTTTCTCGTTCCTTTCAGATCCCTATTTTTTGCTAGGATGTAGGTATATACAGCTAAGATGAATGCTGACTAAAGGTTTAATGCAGTACGCTGTAAGAAATTAATTGTACAGAGTTTCTATTTGGGGTGATGGAAAAGTTTTGGTAATGGATGGAGGGTGATCATAGCACTACATTTGAACATAATTAACAGCAATGAATTAGGGATCTGTATGTGGTTACAAGAGGTAATTTTAGGTTGCATATATGTTATTGGAGTCCATTGTTTAAAACAACTCAGAAACTGTACAACACAAACAGGGAACCCTGATGTAAACCGTGGGCTATAGTTAATAGAACAATTATAGTAATAAACTTTCATCAAATATAGCAAATGTACCTCACTAATGCAAGATGTTAATAATAGGGAGGGTATATAGGAGCTCTATTTTCTGTGTGATTTTTCTATAAACCTATAATTTCCCTTATTAAAAAATGAATATTTCAGCAGTGGATTCAGGGAGGTGAAGATTTAACGGTGAAACTTTTAGACACATGGGTGAACAGATTATTTGGGGCAGGTGAGACTTGTGTATCCCTAGGAGAAAGACCAAAGGAGCAGCAATCAGTAAACACTGATGTAGAACAAGTGATAGCCTCAACTGCATACCACATTCAGCAGTTTCATCTCTCCAATCTCATCCAGTAATATTCTGGGCCTTACAGAGAGCCAAAAGGAAAATGCCTGTCTAGAAAATGATGACACATAAATGGTGGTTTATTTTGCTGATGAGTTGAACTTGAAATTGTGCTGGATGATGCTCAACTAGACAAAGTTCCAGTCACAGGCCTTCCATCATGCTGTGCCCACTCCCTTAGGGACCCTGGCGGACAGGGGCGGACACCGTGAGGTGTCCATGGGTGGACGGCCACCACCAAGCACAGTGCTGGGTTCATAGAAGGTGCTCTGACATTTCCTAAATGAATGAATGGGTTCAAAACTACCAAAATGGGGACCTGACATGACCTATGGGTCCAAGGAGTCGATGAATACGAAAGTAGAAAAGTTAAAGGCAAGATGGCTAAGAGAAAGCTAGGAAAAGTCAAAGACAAGATAACACTGGGAAACTAAGACATTCAAAGCTTTACAGCCATATGAGAGCCACTCTTTGGCTGTTTTTGTCCTTGAGTTAATATTTTCTATTGAATTATCTATTGAAATTATCCTCTGGTCAGTAAGGTTTGTGATTTAAGGGCAGTGTACTGTTTACAAAGTATCTGGTTCAGCAGTTTGTCTGTATCTCCAGGAGAAGGATGGAGAAAAGAGGCAAGTGAAAAGAATCACACTTTCTACTTGTGGAGAAAAAAAAAATCAGGAGACTGTTGTATCAAACAGAATGAGAGGAATAGATGGCGGATTCTGTGCTGATCACATGTGAGGCACAGTGAAGTCTGCTTTACTGGTGTTCTTTACATTGATCCACTGGTTTCCAACCAGGAAAGGTCTTACTGCTCCCCCATAACCCCCCGCCCTCCCCGCCACTGGGGACATGTGGCAGTGTCTGCAGATGTTTTTGCTTGTCAGGGCTTGGATAGTTCTACTGGCAACTACCTAGGGGGTAGAGGCCAGGCTGCTGCTAAACATCGTGCGATGCCAAGGACATCCCTGCATGCTGAAGAGGGATCGGCCCCAAATGTCAAAAGTGACGAGGTGGAGGAAGCCAAGTTTGAATCCTAACAAGAACATTGTGAGGGAGTTAATATTGCTCCGCCACTTCCGACTTGGAGAGCTCAGTACACTGGTCACATAACTTGTGTTAAGATTGGGTCTCCCCCTACCTCTCAGAATCCAAAGCCCGTCATCTCCACCTTCAGAACCACCCCAGGCTGCAAATCCTTAAAAATCACACCTATTCATTATTTTGAAATCTAACATATTAACTTCCTTTTTTTTTTTTTTTTATAACTTTTTACTTTGAAATAATTTCAAACTTTCAGGACAGTTGCAAAAATAATACACCAGAGAACTCCAACATACCACCTCCTGATACCCAGATCCAACAACTTTAACATTTTGCCAACTTTCCTGTTTTCTTTCTTTCTGTCTTTGTCTATCTATTTTCTGAACATGTGAGTGCAGGCTGCAGACGTAATCCTCGGACATGTGGTGTATGTACATTTGTTCTATGTGCATTTCCCGGGCACAAGAATATTCACTTCTTTAACTCCCTGAAGGGCAGTTATCAAGTTCAAGAAATTTCACATTGCTGTAAAGCTTACAGTCTATATACCAGTTTCTCGTATGTCCCAACAATGTCCTTTTGAGCGTTTCTCTTCCATTCTCAGATCCCATCCAGTGTTGCATTTAATTACCATTATCTCTTTAGTTTTTCTTTTTCTTTTTTAATTGCGCAAACATATATACAGCATAAATCCTCCCACCACTCCCCTCCTGAGCCCACCGCTCAGTGGGATTCGTCACTTTGACAATGTTGCCTGAACTCCCCACCATTCACTATTGAAACTGTCCCTTCACCCTGGTTTCTGCAGTCATTTTGCATGAACCCACACCCCCCCTCCACCTCTGGTTCCTGTATTTCACTTTCTGTCTCTAGGAGTCTGCAGCTTCTCTTAGGTTTTCTTTGTGGTTGCCAGCAGGCTTACATTTAACAGCCTCAATCTCATTTGCTTCGATATCAGCTTAACTTCGATAGCACGCACAAACTGTGTTCCTATGCTCTTCCATCCCTCCACTCTTACCTAGTTTTGGTTACAAATTATATATTTATATATTATGAGTCCCAAACCACTGATCTATCATAGCTTTTTAAGCACCTGCCTCTTAACTCCTGTTTCTCACTGTCCTGCAGGTCCCACAGCCAGCCCTGCCCCTGGCCGCAGGGGCGGCACTGCTGGGGGCCACCCGTCCAGCAGGGAACCTTTGAGGAGAGTGGGTCCCCCAGGCCACCCAGAGACTGGGCCCGGCTCACAGCTCCCAGTGTGTGCATGAGGGTTCCTCTGCTCCCTCTGGGCCAGGCCTGGGGATCCAGCTGGGAGTACAGGGTCCCATCCCAAGCCAGGACGGGCGGGGGGAGGGCCAGGCAGGGAGCCCCGAGATCCTCCTGCTTTGAGTGGCCTTGATTCCGGGCTCGCCCTGCTGCTGCAGCCCTTTAACTGTTCCCTGGAGATCTGAGAAAGTGTTTCTACCAGTCTGTGCTGGTTGCTCACGGCTTAGTGGGGGAGGGGGCCCTGAGGGTTTTCACTCCGTCATCTCCATCAAGGCAGGCTGGGAGGGCCCTTCTGTTGTTGTTTTTGTTTTTGTTTTTTGGAGTCCACATTTTCTCTCTATTTAGAATGAAAGTTGCATGCACTTTATCTGTTTTTAAAATTTTATTTGATGTTTCCTCCATTTATGTTTCTGAATCATGACCACTTTTCCATTATAACAGATCATGTGGACATGACATATGTCTTTCAAATTCTTGAAAACATCCATCAATACTTTAAAGGCCAAAGGGCTTTTTTTAATCTTAAGACATTTTGGCATCAATTAGTGAGTAAATCAACCAAGGTGCTATGGAAATGAAATCTGTCTTTCCACCTTCTTATTGCTTAAACACTTCCCACTGATAACCTCATGACTTCTACTGATCCATTTCTTTATTAATGCCTGTGATACACAGTACATGTTTGTATTTAAAAAATTCAAGCAGTTTTGATTTTTGTCTGTCACTGTTTGAAAAATAAATAATAATAAAAAAAAAAACAGGTAGAAGTTCTGCATAAACTGTGACCAATTCCTTTAAAATGTTTAGTGGAGCTTAAAAAAAAAAGAAAAGTAAGGAAATTGCCAGAGACCAAAAATGACGCGGTCCGTGCCAGCGAGGGTGCGGGGGGCAGCCGGGAAAGCCCAGGCTGTGGCCCACCACCTGTCACAGCAGGTGGAATTTAGATCTTGTCCAAGAAGCGGGTCCTCAGCAAATTACACTCCCTAAAAGGAGGGACTGCAAAAATTCACCCTCTAAAACTCACTGGGCTCTCAGGTGGCAAAAGGTTTTCCTGAGTATCAATAAAGAAGACCCTCCCTGCTGGCAGGCCCTGGGGTTCAACCTTCACACCACTGGGGTCCTGTGACACCCAAACTAAGAATTAAAAGCAAACAAACAAACAAAAGAGTCCTAGGATGCCAGGAAGATGCAAATGTAAGTCATTCTTTCAGGGATTTGCTTCTCTGCAAGTCCTCTGCTCACGGTATCTTTTTATTTCTTTATTTTTTTGGCACGGGCAGGCCCCAGGCATCGAACCCGGGCCTCCAGTGTGGCAGGCGACAACTCTGCCACTGCACCACAGCCGCACTGCACTTCTCACGGTATTTTTAAATGGCCCCAAGCCATTCCTTCCTTCCTTCACTCATCATTCCATACAATACTTTTTTATTGAATTGTTTGCCTGTCCCACCAAGTAGAGTGGGCTTTCCCTGAGGACAGGAGCCTTGTACCTGGCCTAAGGGAAGTCTTCCATTACATTCGCTTTGCTCTTGCTCGGCATCCGAATCTGCTGGACACTCACAGAACCCACTGCGGTAGGTGTGTCCGGGTGACCTGGCTTGGGGAAAAATCTTTTCCTGAACTCACCAAGATGTTTCTACTGAGCACTGGGGGCGGGTGTGTGGAGTTGAGACCAACCACAGTAAACCTGTATGAAAAATTGCATTCCTGTGCAAGGAAAAATGTTAGCGGTGGGAGTGTATGTTGAGGAGGGTGGAGAAAAGTGTAGTCTGGGTATGGGAACTGCACACAAAGCCCTGCGCCTGCAGCCGAGGCCCAGCCCTGCAGCACAGCTGGCGAGGGGGTGGTCCCATCTGTAGGCAGGTGCAGGCACCTTTGCCAGAAGGTGGACAAGGATTTTGGTGATCCTTCCAGGACAGTCGAATATTGATAGAGACGGCCTGGGTAGAGAAAAGCTCGCTATGGCCTGGCGGGGATCCCCCTCCCCTCTCCCCGCTTCAGCAACTGAACAGAAAACATCAGTTACTCATCAATCACGTTATTGCCTTCTTTCCAAGGGTGCTCCAGAGAGCAGCTAAGAGGATGTAATGGCAACCCCCAACAGTCTCTAATAGATTCCGTTTGGTTTGCTCATAACACCGACTCTCCATCTACCAGTCGATGATTAATGGCTTTTTGGGTTTTCCGATAATTGTAGAAAAAAATTCAGGTTTGGCAACCCAAACACGCTTGTGTTGTACTTAATTTTTAATAGTCTGACATTGACTAGGCATCCTTTCTTCATTCAATTTTGTATTCTATTTTTTATGTGCAAGCTCTAGATTCCTATTTTATTGCTTTATTAATATTCTAGTGGCAGCTTCCATTGCCATCTTGTAGCTAAATTCTTACAAGCATTGTCTTGGGAGATTTCTATTTTATACATGTGAAAGCCATTCCCTATTGAATTTCATCCATCTGAAGCTTTTCGGAGGGAGCTAAAGCAAAGATTTGAGACTTCCCGCTCTTGTTGTTTTTGGATTTGCTTTTAATTCAACTAACCACACACAGGAAACTTGCCTTTTCCCAGTTGCTGGTCATCTGTTTCTTATCTCTTTATTTTCTTTGAGCTGTGGTGTCATTTTAAAAACAAATCTCCAATTTAAATTCTTTAATAGCTTTGAAGTAAGGCTGTTCAATGCAAACAAGGGTAAATGGTGGTGTCATTCACCTACCATTTCATTCCTGCATGGATTAATATATAAATAAATCACTGTGAGGTTAATGTATCAAATTTAATTCTACCATATGTGAGGTGCCTGTCCCCCTAAAGAAATAACTTCAATACCTGTAATTAAGAGCCATTTTGTGTGTGTATATGTGTGTAGCTTTGCTTCAAAATCTAGACTCTAGTTTCCTATATTGCTGAACATGAAATTGCCTTCCCATTCGGGCTTGACATGTGCGACACCTAATGTATATTCTGAAGTGAGGCAGCTGCCATTCATTCTCACAGAACCTCACGCATTCCAATGGCCAGGGGCCTTTGAGATGGTTCTGGGTTATCGGGGAGGGATCGGGAGCAGGGCTCCTTTATGAAATGGAGAAGCTGTCAGAGAGCAGTAACCACATGCGTAATGACTAGCTGGCTCAGATGGACAGAAACATCTCCAAATCTAATTTTTTTCTCCAAGACAGGAATCTGTTTTCTGTTCAGGGCTTGGGGTGGGGGTGGGGGTTTGCCCTGCTGGCAGCATGCTGTCCTGAGCCCTGCAATTGCCCAAGCCTTTATTCGTGGACCCCGTGCCCGTGTTCCCTGGCAAACATGTTCCCACGATGTGGTTGTGAATTTAAGGACCCTGAGGTGGGAAATTTGCCTGGATGATCTGGGGAGGACCAGATGTCGTGACAGTGGGGCTAGTAAGAGGGAGGCAGAAGGTCAAGGAAGGAGGTGGGATGGTGGAGGCAGAGTTAGGAAAGGAGATCTGAGGATGGAAGGAGGGGCTTGATTGATGTGAGGAAGGGCCCACAAGCCCAGGAATGCGGGTGGCCTTGAAAAGCTGGAGGAGGCAAGGGACAGATTTTCCCCTTGAGGCTTCACAAGGTGCACAGGCCTGCTGCCAACTTGACTTCAGTCTAATGACACCCATTTCAGACTCTGGCTCTCTGAAACTGTAAGATAACAATGTGTAACAGCAGCAATTGGAAACTAATACTTTTACCAAGAATTCTATTTTCAAAGTTCTCAAAATTTAAATTTTCAGATTAAAAAAATATGTCTTTCTTGGGGTTCTTTGTGTGTACCACAGTGGGAAGTGCAAAGCTGTCTTATTCTGGTTTCACCAGGCACGCAGGGGTGGAGGTCACAGGGGAGAGTCCAAACAACACTGAGACCCATCTGATGAGAAAGCACATAACAGGGCGAGGCGGGGGAAGGGCTACCTTGCACCCAGGAGAAGGAGGAAATCAGGTTGCCTGAAGGGCACGCGTTTGTGTGGGATGGGGCGCTGGGGCATGTGCAGCAGGAGCTTTCCCTCGGCCATCCTGAGGCTCAGGAGGCAGGAGAGTTGGACATAAGTTTATCTTGTAAATATGTTTCCACAATTAAGTGGGGGAAAGGGAGCAGCTAAAGAGACAATGACAACTAAATGTAACCCATGGTCCTGGATCTAATAATGGAGGAGAAAAGGCCCAAAAGGATGTTACTGGGACCTATTTTAAAAACAGGAATATAAATTTTAAGCTTTGTGTCGATTTTCACTTGTTTGAACTTGGTAACAGGACCTGCATAGTGATCCATAGTGAATATGGAAATGCACGTGGAAGTAATGTGTTCAAGGAATATGACATATAAAACCTAGTCTCAAATGTTTAGAAGACAGACAGATAGTGGATGGATGGATGGATAGACGGGTGGATGGATATAATGATATAGCTAATGTGGCAAAATGATAAAAGGTGGTAGATCTGCATATCTGGGTAGGGAGTTTATTGGGGACTTTTAATAAGGATTTTGTATTATTTTTGCATCTGTCCTGTTACTATGAAATTATTTTAAAATAAAAACAACAACAGTGAGCATGGGAACCAGTTTGCCTGGATTTACATCTGCTCTGCCACTGATAAACTGTCAGCCTCAGGCAGTTAATTCCTAAACTCTTATCATAAAGGAGGATGACAGTGGTTCATATCTCTAGTTTAGGTTCTCCAGAAACAGACAAGATCCAAACACAAGAGTTGGTTTGGGAAGTCCAGGAAATATGCTTGGAGGTTGGGAGACAGACAGGGAAGGAAATACTGCAAGTACAAAGCGCACCAATAGGTGACTGAAGGGCCATTCCTCAGGGAAAAGCTGGTCTAGAGTACAATATGCTCAGTCAGGAGTTACCTACTCCCACATTCAGAGAGGAGGGAGCTGGGGTATTTATGCATCAACCCCTGAAGGCTGCTCCTGAAGGATGTTAATTCTCCAGTACTTTCCAGGATTTAGCCAGAATGACCTTCTGTGTTTCTGGCTCCAGGGGGGAAAAATGGAGCACAGGGATGGACAGAGTGGTAGACGGATGTCAAGCGATGGTCAAAGGGACAACAGGAGACTGAGCATCTGCTGCAACATTTTATCAGGTGGTTGGAGAATTGACAGGTTTCATCTTTCCCTAACCAACTATCAGGCATACCATAACTACTCAGTAAAGCTTAGTTATCATAACCACTAGGTCCTTGCCCTCTACTCCCAAAGCATCCTGTCTGTAGCAGTTAGAAAACGGTACTCTAATTCTCTGTTTTCTTGTATGTTACCCTTAGTTGACTGTAAGCAGCTGGGGCTGCTTGATTCATAATATCAGTGCTCTGATGGCACACTGAAAAGTTTCATAAATGGCTGTTGAGTGGCTGTTGGAATGAACAGTAAGCAAGAACCTATAAGAACTTGGCAGCAAGGAATAAGGGAATCTAAAAATGAAGAAGGGTGAATTCCTAGGAATATGCCCAAGAGAATTGAAATATTCAAGGGATTCAAACAAAGAGCCTGTACATGAATGCTCATAAGAGCATGATTCACAGCAGCCAAAGGGTAGAAACAACCCAAATATCCATCTACTGATGAACTGATAAAGAAAATGCAATAGACCTACATAATGGCATATTATTCTGCCATAGAAAGGAATAAAGTGTTGATACATGCCACATGAGTGAACCTCGAGAACATTATGCTAAATGAAAGAAGCCAGAAACAAAAGGTCATGTTTTGTACAATTCCATTTATATGTAATATCTAGTACAGGTAAATCTGTAGAGACAGAAAGCCGAATAATGTGTGCTGGGGGCTTGGGGAAAGGACATGGACATTTTTTCTTAATAGGTACAGAATTTCCCTTTGGAGGGGAAAATGTTTTGGGACTAGGTAGAGATGATAGCTGCACAGTATTATTAATGTATTAAATGAGCAGGGTGTTCCAGCGTATAGGTGGGAGGACATAGAACAGGGGATACAGGGAAGGAGATGATGGAGGTCCATAGCAATGGGGTGTCCACAAGCTGGAGTATGTTAGCAGGTGGCAGGACCCCATTGCTGATGCTGGGTTTAGTGGAGAGGCCCCAGGTCCTGATAGAAAGACTGGCAAAGACTGAGGAAAGGAGATGTTGAAATACAAGGTTGGTAAACCAAAAATAAGCTTCAGAACAGAGATAGTTATCAAAGAGTGGCAGCACGTCAGAAAGAAAGAATATGACTGTATCCAAGTTAGATTCCAACATAGTTGAAGATGAGATAAGATAAGAGTCTCTAAAAGACAAATTGTTAACACCAGAGTCTTTCTCATTGAGAGTTTCCTTTCCCCCCTACCCCAAAACTAGTACATAGGAGAATAGCTAAAATTGTGCAAGCATCCTGCTCATGATGCAATCGTCCTAATTCTTCCCTGGGACCCATCAAATATGTTGATCATAGTTTTATGAATACTTTCAAGCAAAGTATTTATCAAAAATTGCAAATACATGCTGTGGCAGTTAGATTCAGTTGTCAACTTGGCCAGGTGAAGGCACCTAGTTCTGTTGCTGTGGACATGAGCCAATGGTACATGAACCTCATCTGCTGCTGATTAGATCTGCAGTCGGCTAGGAGGTGTGCCGGCTGCAATGAATGATGTTTGACTTAATTGTCTGGTGCTTAAATTAGAGAGTTCAACGTAGCACAGCCCAAGCAGCTGAGCATACCTCATTTCAGTGCTTGCAGCTCAGTCCAGGCCTTTGGAGATGCAGAAAGAAATCACCCAGGGGAAAGCTGTTAGAACCCAGAGGTCTGGAGAGAAGGCCAGCAGAGACCATCCTGTGCCTTCCCACATAAGAAAGAACCTCAGTGGAAAGTTAGCTGCCTTTCCTCTGAAGAACTAACAAAATAAATCCCCTTTTATTAAAAGCCAGTCTGTCTCTGGTGTGTTGCATTCTGGCAGCTGGCCAACTAGAACACATACATTTGCATTTTAGAAACTGTAAGGAGTAAAAGTGTGGAATTACCCAAAAAATATAATATAATAGTACTGGGATTTATTTTTATTTATATGGTTAGCTTTACTGGAGGTCTTTATTTCTTTATCACTATACTCCACTGTCTAGTGTCCTTTCCTTTCAGTCTGACAAACTCCCTTCAGTATTGCCTGTCAGGCAAGTCTTAGTGGTGTCAACTTCCCTCAGCCTTTGTTTATCTGGGAATGTCTTTTTCACTCCCATTTTTAAAAGATAGCCTCACTGGATATAAAATTCTTCATTGATAATTGTTTTCTTTCAGCACTTGAAATATTTTGTCCCACTTTCTTCTTGCTTCCATGGTTTCTGAGAGACTGGCACTTAATCTATTGGTGCTCCCCTGCATATAATGTGTTGCTTTGCTCTTGGAGCTTTCATAACTCTTTCCTTGTCCATGGCTTTCAAAAGTTTGACTATATGTGGACATGATTCCCTTTGAGTTTATTCTGTTTGGGTTTTGTTGGGCTCAAGAATGTGCATATTCATGTCTTTTGTTAAAATTTTCTTCCATTATTTCTTTGATTATTTCTTCTCCTTCTGAAACTCCCATACTGCAAACATTGGTGCAATTTATGGCATTCCCACAGTTCACTTACACTGTTTACTTTTCTTTTTTGTTTCTGTCCTTCGACATGAATAATTTCAATTCTCTCATCTTTGAGTTTACCGATTGTTTCTTCTGTCAGATCTAATCTAATCTTTGAAACCATCTAGGGAATTGATTTCAGTTATATAGTCTTCAACTGCAGTATTTATTTGGTTCCTTTTAAAAGTTTCTCTCTGTTGAGAGTCTTATTTTGTTCATTTATTTTCCCAATAGTCTTTTTTCAAAATGTAATTTTGAGATATATTCACACACCAGACAGTCCATCTAAAGTATACAGTCAGTGATTCACAGTATCATCACATAGTTGTGCATTCATGACCATGATCGTTTTTAGAACATTTGCATTACTCCAGAAAAAGAAGTAAGGAGAAAAAGGAAAACCCCAAGCATCCCATCTGCCTTCCTCCACCCTCTTATTTATCACTAGTGTTGGACTCTACCCAATTTGGGAGGATAGGGTGTGTATGAGCCGAGAATTGAACCCAGGTCTCCCACATGGAAGGCGAGCATTCTACCACTGAACCACCTGTGCACCCTCTACCCAATGTTAAGACTTATAATAGAGGTAGGTTATAAAGACAGTGTAATATTGCCAGAAATATATATATGCCAGAAGTATATATGGCTCATTATTTTGTTTCTTTGTCCTCAGTGTTTTGTTGCATACTGTACACCTTCATGTGTTGCTATGTTAACTTTGAAATTTAGGCCCTGTGTTGTCTGCCTGAAGTTTGTAGATGGCTAGTCATAAGATAAAAAAATTTTCTTGCATGCCAGGAGCTAACAAAAACAAACAAATGCCAAAAATATGTAAAACCACCTTTTATAGGCTTTGCAAACTGCTTCTGTGTTGGCTAAATGCTCTCCTTTAGAATTTAGCCTACCTACCAAGAAGATTAGCCCAAGGTGATAACATGGGGTCCTCTCTGTCTTTCCTGAGTATCTTTGTAGAAAAGATATTGCCCCCTCCTGGTCATCTGTTGTACGTCTTGAAGTCAGTAATCCTTTGCCCCAGGCCAGTTCTATGTGATTGTGTCTTGCACTGTTTCAGTTATCTGCAAGATGTTTTTGCCTGCCGCCCAAGTTCTGGGATGGTGAGCCAGAGATGAGCGATGTGATTTAGACTTTCAGCCTGCCACTGATGTGCAGGTAACCCAGTATACCCACTCTGCTTCCTCCGGAACAAGGCTGGGGACTCGCAATGAGAGCCTGGGCTGACTACAAGGAATGGGCGTGGGGTGGAAGAGATACAAAGGCAACATAATCTTCTGTTTTTAAAGCAGTTTCTTCATTTGGCCCTCACCCAGTTCCTGCAAACCTCTAACTGCTTCCTGGAGCTATGAGGAAGATGGCTTTGCCAGGTTTTTCTGATCATTCTAAGATTCTCTAGGCATATGGAATTCTGGAGCATCCTATTCTGCCATTTCAGTTGACCAGAAGTCCTGTTTCTTTCACTTCTCAAGTGATCCTTTACTTTCTGTATATGGAGGGGAAAAGCCAGGGTTTAAAGATAGCCCTGTCCCTACTGCTTGGGTCCCTGCCAGAGCTCTGTGGGTCCCAGGAATGCTGTAGGCAGAAGGCTGTCTGGTTGATATGGGGGGGTGTCACTGTGGTCACAGGTGGTGTTTGGCTTGTGATTGTTCTCAGGCCTTTAGAAGCTGGTGGAGCTGCAACACTGACAGTTGGCCAAGAACTTCCAGGAATATTCTATGCTTTATTCAACAATATGTGGGGAAATTCAATAATTTTTCAGCAAATATTCATCAAGACAGTCCATGAGGTGAACAGAGGCTCAGCCTGGGGAATGCTAGGGACATATAAGACATGATTCCTTGCCCTCTTAGAGTTCATGCCCTCCATGGAAAGAGAAGAAATTAATCAATAGTGAAATCAAAACGTGACAAGTACATGGTGCAGCAACAAAGTTTTCCACCTTGGCACTAGAGATGTTTGGGGCTGGATAATTCCCTGTTGGATGAGGGTGAGGGTTGTCCTGTGCTTTGTAGGATGTTTAGTCATATTCCCGGCTTCTATACTAGATGCCTGTAGCCCTGCCCCCTCCTCATGACAATGAAAAATGTCTCCAGGCATTGTGAAACGTTCTCTAGGGGAGAAAATTGTGCCCTTGACTGTTCCCAATGAGAAACATTGGGGGATTATTGTTACTCCAATCGCAGAGTTGAGGGGAAATCTAAACCCTTTCTGTAAAGGATGATCCGCAGGACAAGTCCAGCTGGCTTCCTTTTTTATAAATAAAGTTTAATGGAACACAGCTAAACTCATTCATTTAAGCAATGTCTACAGCTGCTTTTTGTGTTACAGTAGCAGTTTGAGTCCTTGTGACAGAGACCCTGTGCCCCTCAAAGCCAAAATATTTACCATTTCTCCCTTTACAGAAATTGTTTGCTGATGCTTGATCTAGCACAGAAAAAGAAAAAATAGAAGGTTGCACTGGGCCAGTGTGTGCCAGGAAGCTTATATAGAGGGAGAAAAGGCAAAAAAATCTCTTCCAATATCAGGAGATAAGATGACTCTGGGAGCAAAGAGCTGGCTATTTCCAAGTTTCTGAAAACAGAGTACAATGAAAATCTCTGAGTTTAAAAATAAACAAATTTAGACTTGAATCCAATCTCTACTGGTTCTAGCTATGTGACCTTGGACACAGTATTTAAGGTATCTATCTTTTAGTTTCTTCTTCCATAAAAATGAAGTTGGCTGCAGTCCAGGATTGTTTAGCGGCATAAAGAATGTAACCCAGGAGAGTTCCCAGCACATGGTAGGCCCTTAACAAATGCGAACTGCCTTCTTCAGCACACAGTAGGCCTTTAAAAAATCAGAACTGCCTTTCTTGATACTTCGTGGTTCCTTAATGAATCGGAACCACCTTCCTCGGCACATAATAGGCCCTTAAGAGTTTGAATTGGGCCACGGTGCCTCAGCAGGCAGGAATGCTTGCCTGCAATGCCGGAGGACCTGGTTCATTTCCTGGTGCCTGCTCATGTGAAAAAAAAAAAAAAAAGAATTTGAACTGTCTTCCCCAGCACTTTAATGAGCATGGCTGGCCTTCCCGGCCTCAGCAGTGTGGTCTCCTGCAGCAGTTTACCTAGCCCTCTTCAGGTCCAGGCAAAGTCGCTTTTGCAGGGACACATTTTACAAAATCTATCTCAAATCTGTGGGTTTTTTGCAGTCATTTTCTGGGTAAAGTTCATGCCCTGTTAGACACTAAGCTTTGTCCTCCAGAGGGTAAAAAGAGCCCAACGAGGGATTCCAACTAAGCTTCTGAGGACTGTGAATGGACCAGTACCACCTTTGAGGCAATGTATCTCCTAAGGACACAAGGTACTAGCTGCGAGGACTCAGAATCCAATTAACTCATTGGATTGATTTCATAGTCCTTAAACAACTCAAAAGCAAGGACCTAAAACTGAAGCTGAAACATGGTGTCATACTTCTCTGATTGTCCTCCACCACTGTCACTCCTCCCTCCTTACTTGACCGAGTCCTAAGGAACGCCTGGCAGCCCTAGCAACTCACTGTAGCTCCTTTAAACCCCCTGACTAAACAAATGGCTTAGGACTGCCAAGCTTCCTGGCCACCTGGCTAAACCATCTCTGTTCTCCCCTAAATGACCATTCAACATGGACTCTCTCTCTGCAGGAAAGACAGCGGCTGGGGCCCTCATTTCCAGCCTGCGCTTGGGGATCCCAGCACGTGCCTGTTCCTTTAAAAATGCATCACAGTGGCTGAAAGAGGGCTTTGTTTTAACTTTGCTAACATGCTCACAGCAGTCAGGCCCCGGTTCTTGTTCACTCCTCCCCTTAAATTTGGATTTCGAAGACTTTCATTGCCAGTGTCAATTTACCAGGCTTAATGGGAACAGACAATGTTCCTATTACATTTAGAGGCATTAGGAGGAAACATCAAAAGGGTGCTGTGTCCATTTGTAGCCGTGATTCTCAACTGCACGGTTGTTTTGCCCTCCCTCCCCCAGGGGACCTTTGCCAATATCTGGGGACATTTTTGGGTGTCACAACTGGTGACGGAGGATGCTCCTGGCACTTAGTGGGTAGAGCCCAGGGGTGCTCCTCAGCCTCCTGCATGGCACAGGACCGCCCCCCAGTCCCCCTACCCCCCGACAAAGAACCAGCAGCCCCAGACAGCACCTAGGCCGAGATTCAGACTCGTAGGAGCACCCCCAAGTACTTTAACATTTATCTCTCTGCCGCTCCAAAGCAAAGCCGTAATGCAAAGGGACTTTAAAATATCTATTCATTCTTCATTTATTTGTTCATTTAGGAATTGGTTTCTGTCTCAAGCCTGTGATTTTGGTTTGCTCCCTCAGGTTGCTATGGTACCTCCCTGTGCATTTCTCCCCCCACCCCCACCACCCCCCAGACGGCTGCCAGGAGAAGAGAAGCGTCTGCTTCTTTGTCCCCAGTGTAATTGACAGTGTCGTCAGGCTCAGGCCCGGCAATGCAGTGTGGGTACTTTTTAAGAGATAAATCAGATTTATTTAATGGGGTATCTCATTAGGGCTTTTGTTTTATTCGGATCACTCTGCTATTTAACAGGATGACTTTCCACCCATCACAATAAGGCCCCTAAAAGCTAATCCCTGATGAGGGACTGGAGCTGCTCCCATGCAGGGGGCTGAGGCCCGGAGCGGGCAGACCCGTCAGGGCAGAGGGTCCACCTGCACGCAGCAGCACCCAGCAGCACCCAGGCCGGGGCCACCAGGGGCCTGCCACCAGAGGCACGAGGCCCTGAGATGCTGTTCAGAGCCTCTGCGCAGGGCTGAGAATTGACATCTGGACTTTGAACAAGGTGCAGGGAAAGGGGGCCTGGGGAAGTGCCAGCAGCAGGAAGGTGAAGACCCCGGGATCAGTTGAAGAGACCCCCGAGTCACGACGAGGGCCCCAGCCAGCTGCTTGGGCCATGCACCCTGGGCCCTGAAGAGCTGCTTCCTGGGCCTCCCGCTCAGCTCTGTGTGGCCCTCCCAGAGGAGGTCATGGTGGGGCAACTCGTGGAAGGGCAGGTTTGAGATGAGAAATGGCAGGTGCAGTAGGGGGCGGAGCCCCGTTGAGGACTTGGCTTGCATGGACATGCCTTTGGAGTGTGGCAGCTCCCCCTTCATCCATGCCACAGGGAGATCCCCCAAGGAGAGCCAATTCCAGTTACCAGCTTACTGATTCCCACCGTCATGAGATCAGCACTGGGTGCTGCCCCTGGGCTGTGAAGCATGAGCCCGAGGAGGTGGTCCTTCCTCTGCCTGTCTACGGGAATGACCCTCCAACCACCACGGAAACAGCCAGCAGATGTGCTTACCACTTCCTGAGCAGGAGGCTGTGGGCTAAGGCAGCACCCTAAGGGTCTCTGCTTAGGAGTGCGGTGGGCTGCTGCCCCTTCCATTCTGAGGACACAGGAAGGGCCATCCTGCTCGAGGGAGAGAGTCACACTCATTCTCAGCAGCACCGGGCACATGGAGCCCCTGCAGGCAACACTGCCATGTCCTTCTCTCCCTTCCCTGGCAACTGGCCGTCTACCCTCCTGCTTCTTCCCACGGCTTGGAGATGGGAGGGGACTGCCAGGTCGGTCGTGAGGGAGGGAAAGGGGGCTTGCTGCTACCTTATCTAAAAACAGAGCAGGCAGCATGAGGCTCTCTACAAAAACATTTTGGACATTCTCCCCTAAGGATAACATTGAATACTAAATGGAAACTGTTTGTCATCCTTCGGTCATATTTGTGAAGGATGAAATGGTAGGCCAGCAATACTGTTTTATCTTTCATGTATATAAGCAGGGCATTGATCTAATAATCTCCCCCTAAATGTTTCATGCCCCCCAAAAGAAAAGACATGTATAACAAAAAGGAATTGCATTTTAGTTTAGACTTCTGTCCTACCTGCCCTCATGTATAGCTCGGGTGAAAATCATGGTGTCATCATATGTAAATATCAAATTAACAAGAGCAAATAATCTTTAAGACTGTACTTAGCAGGACAAGGGATTCAAAGAAGTATGAGGCACTATTCTGTACTTAAGAATCTTATAATTATCTTGGGATGCTGAATCCAGAAAAATGAAGTGGTCATTTGTAATGGAACTCGGGGACAGAAAGTTACAAGCCAGAGCTGTTGGCTGCTATCCAGTTAGCCTCCGTGCCAGCTCTAGATTTCAAAGGATAGAGCCTCAGGGAGAAATGATGCGATAGATTGAAACTGTCCTATTTTTAAATTGGAAAAGGTTAAAGAGGGGAATTTACATTGGCACAAGAACGCACCTGCTTTGAAATGGAAATCACCCTCTCTTTCGGGTCTTGCTTAGGCAAGAGTGGAATGAAAGGGAAGAAGATGATTTCTGATATAATGACAGTGAAGGGTGACTCAGTGCCCATGAGCCTTCACATGCAGCTAAGAAAGGCTGTGGAAACCCTTCCCAAGCACCCCAATGGCTCTGTGACACCCCAAGCACTATCCGCACGTGGGATAGGCAGTGATCTTTGGAATGCAAAGTTGAGAAGGGACTGGAGAGTAATGGTTAAAAATTGGCAAAATGTACCTCATTAACCTAGGCAGTTGTATTTCCTTAAATATTTGTCTAATTGGTGTACCAATTTGACTTATGAAGAACATTATTAATGCATTAATTTAAAAGGTGGTATTTTATGGAAAAGCACAGAAGGTCAGAATCATCATAAAAGCATTATATGATATGTCCATGAGTGGGACTTGGCATCCCTTGATAGCTGCCCTAATGAATACAGTACATGGAAAGCCGTTTTTGCTGCAGAGCTTTTCAGTGGGTGGCCAAGGGCTCAGATGTCCGAGTTAGCCTCCAAGAAGGCGCTGCTTACACGTTAACTTCCCAACTTGCAGCCTTGGATCTGATGTCTAATATCCTACTAATAAGCAGGATAGAGCCTTGTGCCTTAGTTTCCCTTCTGCCAAAAGCAGGTACTGAGACAAAGATTCAAGTGCAGATACTTTATTTGGCAGTAATCTCAGAAAAGCTTGGTAGAGCAGTGGAGAAGCGAGGCAGAGAAGGAAAGGAGCCCAGGGAAGCAGGAACAAGTTTTACCCCCAAAACCCTGGGAAGCAATGGAGGAGATGTGCCACCAAGTTAGCCCATTGGAGGGGTCTTGGTTGGCAAGGGCTGCTGTCCCAAGTACCACACACTGGCTGGTTAAACAAAAGGAATTTGTCGTCTCTCAGTTTGGGCCTCTAGACATCTAAAAGAGAGGGAGCAGCGGGGCCACATTTCTTTTCAGTCTTAAGCTTCAGGCCTCAGGGAGGTCTGGTGGTATTTGTTGAGCACAAACCCATAATTCAGTCTCTGCCTCCATCACATGGCTGTCTCACTCCCCATTTGTCTCTGCTGCTATATCCAAATGTCCCCTCCTTATAAGGTCATGCTGGATGAAGCCCGCCTGATTCAGTTTGGTCTCATCTTAACTAATAACATCTTCACAGAGCCTATCTCCAAATGGGTTCACATGTACTGATGAGGAGGTTAGAACTGGGCCATGTCTTTAAGGGGCCATGAGTAAATCCATCGACTGAGGGCTGTCCCAAGACAGCACCAAGTCCCCTGCCCTGCAGGGACAAGCCCAGAAAACACACTGACAAAGAAAACACTCAGAAAGGTTCTGCCTGGTAGTTTGGACTGGCGTGCTCAGAAATGCTGAGGACAAGAAGAGGTGTGGGGGGGGGGGGTGGCCCATGGTGGCTCAGCAGGCAAGAATGCTCGCCGGCCATGCCAGAGGACCCAGGTTCGATTCCCGGTGTCTGCCCATGTAAAAAAAAAAAAAAAAAGAAGAGGTGGTGGGTGCACCAGAAGCATTTACTAGATCTGCAGAAATCTCAGCCTTCAACCACTTGCTCTGTGCTACATGAGTGTTTTCAGCTCCTTATGTTTCTTCCTGAGTGACTTGGACAAATTACTTAAACTCTTGGGGCTTTGGCCTGCTTTGGTTTTTTTTGTGTGACTGAGATGAGAGTAATAACAGAACTTAGCTCATGGGGTACTTGTGAAGAGTAAATGAGTTAATATTTCATTGAGCTCTAAGAACAGTGTCTAGCCACATAATTGCTATCATATCATGGTTCACATATCCAGAATTTTCCATTCACTATGGAAAATGTATCCCCTCAGGATTCAATGGCCTCTAGTGTCCAGGAAAATGTCTTGATAGATAAGCACTTTATGCGATAAAAATGGCCAATCACTCTCCTATAAAACTTGAGAGAAGCATGCAGTGCCTTGCCATTTGATTTATATGGTGAAATTTGGTAACATTATTTTATAAGAGATCACCTTATTTTCACACGAGTGGGTTCATCCTAAAGTATGAAGATCTGCCCAGAAATTCTGGGAATAATGATGTGCCTTTCCCAATAGCCTCAGCTTTAAAAATAGCCCTGTCAACCATTTGTCCTTGTACTGTTAGCAATTTCACAGATGAGTTCTTTGTCATAAAAGAGCACATCATGAAAATACTTCTTTAGCTACTTACCTTTCTAGCCACAGGTAGAGCAGTGCTTGCACTGCTTCCAGATAACTTTATGTGCATCATTATTAGAGACAGCTTTTTGTGGGGGGAGGAAAAAACAGGAAAGAGAAGAATTGTAGAAACATTCTCAGGAGTGACTGAAGAAGAATCAGTCTCAGTGGCTGACACTCTGGGAGATAAAAAGCACCACTCAAGTATATCCAACATACCTTGTGAATTAGGTCATACTGTCCAGGATGGTAAGTGGTTAAGGACACACTAGTGTGGATTTTGCTCCACTGAGAAATAGGAATAAATTTGTAGGGCTTGTGCAATTCAGGGAAAAAATATTGCTTAGAAAAGATGACTTGTAATGTCAAAGAAATTCTACTTACCATGTACAATGCTTTTTAAAAGCATTATAAATACATATTGTACCGCCTGACTGACACAAGATGGTAGCACACTGACCTTAATTATAAACTGTGGAGTTCTTGGGTAATATGCTATATAGTAAACAGTGTGAGCAAAAGGTAGGTTCACTAATGACAAGAAAGGCCTGTAGAGTAGGATATAGAATCCAGAGGGCCAGCTAGCCTGGGTTTAAAAATTAGATAATTTGTATAAAGCGTTTACCATGTAATAGACAATTAACATTTGCTTTCTAAATAAAAATTAACGAATTGTCCACTACATACCACCTTTTCTGGTGATCCTAACAGTTATATGCAAAAATATCAAGTCTCCAAAGATTGATCCCATTTGATCACCCCAGTCATTGAAGGGACACATTCAAACCATAAAGTTTGTTTACTATAAATAAAAGGGCTGGTGTGACCTCCCCCACCTGAAAATTGAACTGTGCTCACCCTAAAAATTACTCTCCGTGAGATGAGTATTGTAAAGAAATCTCTAGGAATTACCAGGTTAAAAACATGAAACCATGGAGAGGCTTTACTTATTTGTTCCAAGTTATAAAATTAATTGAATCTCCTCACACCTCAGGAAAATGCATTGGGGAAAGCATAATCTAACAGAATTGAGGTCTCAGAGTGAATTAGCTACTATTATTAGTGAAGGCAAAAAGCTGAGACACTGCATTCCACATCTTCTCCCCAGGAAAGGCCCCCTCTAACCCTGCTCTCTCCATCGCCCATGCATCCTTCACGGTTCACAAAATAAGGCAGCCCTCTGTGGAAAAGACCTCTTTGATAGGCCCTCTGTGGCTATTACCTCTCAGCTTCTGAACTCCTAAGTCCTTTTTATACCTCTCATGGTATCCATATCATTTTAACCTGTGCAGCTATAATCCAGAATCGTTTGTTAGTGGTTTTGATTCTCCTACCAGACTCTTACCTGATTGCAACTTGAAGTTGAATTTAATCACACAGCCAACAAAACTCTCACTAGCATCTTTATTTGGTCTACTACTATAAAATTTCAAAATTTCCCTGAGTCTGTAATGTTCTGGAAAGATAACCATTGGTGGCACCTGTCTGCTCCTTGACTTCTCTTGGAAAGTCCAGAACAGTGAGAGGTGGGAGAGTCATGTTGATTTATATTTATTCATAATATTGAGTATTATTCAATAAAATGCAGGGACTCCATGAGAGTTTTAAGTCAATAATTTTTCACAGTTATCTCATATGACCTTATGAGAGGAATCATTTTACATAACTTCTTCCAGGATGGGTGGAGATGGGAAGTTGAGGGAGCTGGGGTAGAAGGCAATTTAGTTGTTTAATAAATGAAGTTGAAAGCAGGGCTGAGCTAGATAGTAAATAGAAGGATTTGAAAAATGAGGGAACATCTTGCTTTTGGCCAAGTGGGCACAGAAAAGGAGCAGAAAGGGGTCAGAGATGGAGTTACCTGCTTAGTGGTTATTCTAAGAGCCCTGCTGGCCCAATCACCATGTGGCGATACAGCAAGGCAAAATAGAGCAATTTGGGAATCTACGCAAGATCTCCCACAAGAATGCGAAAGGAGGGGCATATCTTAAGCTTTAGTGTAATTGTCCAAAGTGAAACTCCAGAGAAAAGGAACATAACAGATTTAAGGTGTTCACTTGGCAGCAGGCAGCCTGGATCTATTTTATCTGCAACATTGCCTTTTAAATCAAGTTACTAAGACAATGCTGGGAATATCCACAGTAGACCAACTTACAGGAAATAGCACTTGCACAAGGGTATGGTAATTCAGAAAACCATCAGATCTTTCAATGAGCTCCAATATACATGATTTATTATTTCTGTTCCCTCAAGTTGTTAAAGGGCAGACCCACCTGTTAGACCATCTGCATACTGGGGGTTTTACTGAGTAAACGACCATTTGGTACTTCTCTGTTTTGTTCTTACTGATTCATCCACACAGGGATTATATAAAGAGTATTTAGTTTAATGCCCATGGAGCACAGTGGAGCTAAACATGCCTCACAGGTCTGGAACTGGACCCATGTGCCCTGACTTGGCCAACCCAACCTGGGAGAGAGTGCATTCTTGGTGTCCCTTCTTCAATTGGTTTCTTGTTGAAACACTTCCCATTTCTCCACTCTTCTGCCTAAATGAGAGATATAATGGTCCATGATTTCTTCAAAAAGGATGAAATAACTGACTTTCATGTACTAAAAAATCAATTACTTTAGCTTTTAACTTTCAAGGGAGCCAATAAATCCTCTCTGTCCCAATACGCCAGGGAATGGTTTCCAAATCCCATATGTAACCCTGAGTGCATCCTCTGGGACAGCCTGGCAGGCTGCACGCCTTGGGGAAGCAGGCAATGGAAGCAGGACCTGAAGAGCACACACCACTGATTTACCCTATGGTATAGATGCTCAGCAGAGACGCTGGGCAGGGTAGAAAATATGAAGATGTTTCAGGGCTATCGGGACCTACCACTCCTTCATCCGTCCTTTCCCACCAGCTCCCAACCTCTCTGCCGCATTAAGTGAGAAATAATGTATCATGTTCTTTTATATTTCCGTCCTCCTTGGGTAGCTATTTCTGTACCTGGACTTTGGCCAGGTCACAACAAAAATGTGTGGCTCAGAGAAAAAAAAATTTGCTCAAGGCAATGGGAAATAGCATCTAGCATAGGGAAAACAATAAAGTGAAGCAAAAAAAAAAAGTAATAAATGAAGATATTTGTAAAGTGATCTTTCAAGGGCATTTCTCCTGGCTTAATATTGAATGACCTCTCTCCAAAGTATTTATCTCATGTGTGCCCGATAACAGAGTAGGTCATACAAGTGAGAGGAGAGGTTTGCTCTTGAGCATACCCAATCAATATGGGGGCTCATGGGAGAGCACCCTGTTCTCATTTGCTAGCTATTGCAATGCAATATACCCAAAATGAAATGGCTTTTAAAAAGGGGAATTTAATGAGCTGCTAGTTTACACTTCTAAGGCCAAGAAAATGTTCCAATTAAAACAAGTCTATAGAAATAAAAAGGCAACCAGAGAAAGATACCTTGGTTCAAGAAGGCCAATGAAGTTCAGGGTTTCTCTCTCAACTGAGAAGGCACATGGCGAACACAGTCAGGGCTTCTCTCTCGGCTGGAAGGGCACATGGTGAACATGATCAGGGTCCCTCCCTCATCTGGAAGGGCACATGGCAAACATGGGGTCATCTGCTACCTTCTCCTGGCTTCCTGTTTCATGAAGCTCCCCAGGAGGCATTTTCCTTCTTCATCTCCAAAGGTCGCTGGCTGGTTCTCATGGCTATGTCGTTCTGCTCTGCTCTCTCTGAATCGCTCATTCTCCAAAATGTTTCCTCTTTTATAGGACTTCAGAAACTAATCAAGACCCACCCAAATGGGTGGAGACATGCTTCTACTAATCCAGTCTAACAACCACTGTTGATTAAATCATATCTCCAGAGAGATGATCTGATTACAGTTTCAAAATACAATACTGAATAGGGATCAGAAGAAATGCTGCCTTTACAAAATGGGATTAGGATTAAAACATGGCTTTTCTAGGGCACATACATCATTTCAAACCAGCACACACCCCAACACAGGTACTACTTAATTCCAATTTCCATTTCCATTCCCTTTACTGAGCCATGAGGTTGTTTTTTTCTTATTCTTTCTTAGCAAATACTGTATATCTCTATCAGAAATAGGCAGAAATGTCAAAATCAATCACTCTTATTAGAATTGACATAAGTATCATAAACTAAGCACACAAACATATGACCTTAGATGGGACAGAAGTTGATGGCTCTTCTCCTCTTAGATTTGTTCTGTAATTTGAGGCTGATGCCCGCATGGGGTTAGAAAGAATCCGACCTTCACTTCAGGCATTGTATAAGGACAAAACCCCAAGACTTTAGGTTTTAATGGTTCTTGATTAGTACTTGGCACAGTAAAATTCTTATTCTAATTGGTCACAAGCTAACCGTCATTGTCTTAAGCAAAATACATAAAAACCACAGATCTCACAGTAAAGCAGAGGTCTACGACACTTGCTCTGGATTCTTTTGTGGCCAAGATAACAAGTAGCCACGAGAACAACTTTTAAACTCAATCAGCACCACCGTGCTTCATTCACCAACAAAGGTCAGCCAGTTAACAACGGTCTTCCTGCAGTAACCAGGGAGCCTCAGCTAAACATCAACCCACAGTCAGCTTCTCCCCCTGCTGAAATGCCACCAGCCCCTGAACTCCAGGCTTCCCACAAGCCTGTAAAAGCTCAGATTCTGCTTGGCTCAGAGAGGCTGTGCCTGGTGGACAGAGCTCTCCCTTGCTTGAGCAAGCAGTAAATTCAGCTTTGTGTGTTAGAGATTGAGTGGCGGCCTCTTCTTTTCTGAGTAAAGAGCAGAAGCTTCATCACCCAACCAGGGTAATCTTTTTAGAAGAGGTGGTAACTCGGTTGAATCTTAAAAGATAGTAGGAATTAATTAGGTAAAGGACTGCAAGTAGGGACAACACTCCAAAAATTTGCTACAGTTTGAGCAAAGGCACAACCACAAGACACAACTTGGGTTCTCCTGCCAGTTAAAAGTCACTCAATCCCTGGAGCTCCCCACCTCTCTCCATGCACATACCTTTTGAGCCTTTGACTAACTGAGTGATTCTGCCTCTCATAGACCATTCTGGGCTGGCACTTTAAGAAACACTTTTTTTGCACATTCAGATCACACCTGTCAATGAAGGGAACAAATAGCAGCTTAGGTGTTTCTCTCTAGAAATATAGAGAATTGATGATGTGGGCAAACTGTAGTTGATACATGCTCCACTAAACTTAGAATTTGTATTATTACTCAATAAAACAATGTTTCTTAAAAAATAAACAAATAAAAAAAGAATGTTAGAGGGAGGAGGGCTGGGGACATAAATGAAATCAGAAAGAAAGATAGATGTTAAAGATTGAGATGGTATAATCTAGAAATGCCTAGAGTGTATAACAATAGTGAAATGTACAATGTATACAAACTTTAAAAATGTTTTTGCATGAGGAAGAATAAAGGAATGTCATTGCAGGGTGCTGAAAATAGATGGTAATTAATATTTTAAAATGTCACGTTATGTATGAGACTAAAGCAAAAAATGTTTCAAAATTTATATTTTGACTAGAGCATTTCCTAATATAATTTATGTAGATAGTTTGATTGAACATCATAAGTACTTGGAATCTCAGGTAGGACATGAGATTTTGTTGGTTTGTCCAGAGTGATGCCCCGATGAATCCCAGACTGATTGGATCAGTGAGTGGAAAAGTATCTGCAAGCCCCCTTTGGGGAATGGTGAGAAAGGGGGGAAATTCAGCTTCCCCCAAATTGAATTCTTGATATTCTCACAAGCAGTGTCGACAACCAAAGCTACAGGCTGAGCCCCCAGTCTTGGGGTTTGTTCATATGAAACTTAACCCCACAAAGGATAGGTCAAGTCTACTTAAAATTTAGGCCTAAGAGTCACCCCCAAGAGAGCCTCTTTTGTTGCTCAGATGTGGCCTCTTCCTCCAGCCACCATGATGAGCAGTCTCACCACCTTCCCCCTCTCTGCGTGGGACATGACTCCCAGGGGTGTGGACCTTCCTGGCAACGTGGGACAGAGATCCTGGAACGAGCTGAGACTCAGCATCAAGGGTCTGAGAAAAAACCTAGAATGAGCTGAGAATTAACATCAAGGGATTGAGAGAACCTTCTTGACCAAAGGGGGAAGAGTGAAATGAGAAACTGTCAATGGCTGAGAGATTCCAAACAGAGTCGAGAGGTTATCCTGGAGGTTATTCTTACGCATTAAGTAGATATCACCTTGTTGTTCAAGATGTAGTGGTGAGGCTGGAGGGAACTGCCTGAAAATGTAGAGCTGTGTTCCAGTAGCCATGTTTCTTGATGATGATTGAACGACATAGCTTTCACAATGTGACTCTGCAAATGTGAAAACCTTGTGTCTGATGCTCCTTTTATCTACTATATCAACAAAAGAGTAGAACATATGGAATAAAAATAAATAATACGGGGAACAAACATTAAAATAAATTTAGTTTGAAATGCTAGTGGTAAATGAAAGCAAGGGGTAAGGGGTATGGTATGTATAACTTTTTTCTCTATTATCATTTTATTTCTTTTTCTGTTGTCTTTTTATTTCTTTTTCTAAATTGATGCAAATGTTCTAAGAAATGATGACTATGCAACTATGTGATGATATTAAGAATTACTGATTATATATGTAGAATGGAATGATATCTTATTGTTGTTTGTTAATTTTTTTTTAATTTATAAAAAATAAATAAATAAACCATAAAGGGCAGGCAACAGTGACTCAGCAGGCAGAGTTCTCACCTGCCATGCTGGAGAGCCAGGTTGGGTTCCCAGTGCCTGCCCATGTAAAAAATAATAATAATAATATAAAATAAAATAAACCATAAAACATCACCACCTAAAATCACTTTTTTAGTTATTTCATCAGTTGAAACAATTAAGTGAACATTCTGGCTTAATAAAATTCTTAACTTTTTTGTGCCTGTAAGAGATCTCAAAATACTAAGACAGGTGGTAATTTCCTGACTTTTAAATAAGGGACTGTTGCAAAACTTATAAAGGGTTTTAAAGAGAAGTGTGAGCATCCTAACCTCCTGAGGCTCCCATGTTGGAGAAAACCATGCATTATGGTCACCCCAAATAAAATGCTTTTCTCCTATCATTTATTTCTAATTCATATGTACATTAAAGAAATCAGAGCTTCAAGTAAAAAACAAACAAACAAAAAAACTGTAGTCAAGAACATTTCCCATCTTGACCTTTGCCTACTGAAGTGTATTTGCTGAATGATGTCCACTTTTTCTCATGACTCCAGTGATTCCTGATATGGGAACAGTGTTGGGTTTTACTTTTGACTTTGGTGTATGTGACGGTTGCTTTTAAAAAATGGCAGCGTAACTGAGAAATTAGACTTTAAGAAACAATTATGATAACTGAATCATATAGTATTTCATTTTACTTTCTAGTATATTAGAATAGACAGAAGGAAAGACCTGAAATTACCAGCTGCCTTGATCTCTGATCATGACTGTATAACTATGGAGCCTTTATCTTGTGATTGTAAAAACCTTGCGACCAACCCTCACTTGTACCCCTTCATCCTACTTTTCAACTTTAGAGTCTTAATGATCATTAGGGACAGCCCCTAAAGTTTATTAATGAAGGGCCTTGGATCAGCCCAGAACTAACCCACCCCAATTCCAAAACCATCTTGCTAGGTGGACAGAGCTGGATCTAACCAAAATTGGCCTGTCAGACATGAACAGTAACTTAGACTTTACCCTATAAGTGACCTATATCTCATTATAATACTAAAAATCACACCTGTCATATTAAGGCTGCCATTTTCTTACATTTGTTTTGAGACTAAGCATGTAATCAACCTGCACATGCCAATAATCAGATCATCTTGAGCCACTGTGCCCATTATCCTAAAACCTGCCCATCTTTTGATACTGTAAAACTGACCGAGTTACTGCAGTTCGGGGAGACAGATTTTTAGGCTAATAGGCTATCTGCTCTCCTGCTTTGCTCCTAGCAATAAACTCTCTTTGAAACCCACCTGTCTCAGGAATTGGGCATTTGAGAACATCTGGTAGAGAACGTACCACTTTGATTGGTATAATCAGCATTAAATGATCTTAAAAAAGAATCTTCAATTAAAAAGTATTTGCAAAGCTCCCCTGAGGAACTGGGGAAAAAAGATCGAAATATTAAACTTCCCCACCCGGGGAAGACGTGATATTCTTACAAGCATTGGGAACTGCCAATTTGATGGGCCAGGCCCCTGAACTTGGGGCCAGCCCTTATGAAACTTATTGCTCTTGCAGAAGAGAAGCTAAGCCTACATATGCTTATGCCTAATAGTCACTCCCAAAGAACCTCTTTTGTGGCTCAGATGTGCCCCTTCTCTCTAAGCCAGCTTGGCATGTGAACTCACTGCCCTCCCTGCTACGTGGGACATGACTCCCACATGTTATAAATCTCTCTGACAACGTGGGGACAGGACTAGCAGGGATGAACCTGGCCCTGGCATTGTGGGATTGAGAGAGCCTTCTTGACCAAAAGGGTGCACAAGCACAGAAACCCAAACATTCCAAACTGGATGAATGGGAGATGAGCATTTTCCAGATGCCAGCCTGTGAAGACCTTACACAGTGGCCTCAATGGCCACTTAAGTTTGCCACCTGATTCCCCTTTTATGTGACCATTTTCCTGAATAACCAGAGTTCCTTCCAGATACACCAGATATTGTTATTTTCTGTCCAAATCTGACAAAATCCTATCAGGATTTCTAACCCAACTTAAATGTCTCTTTTTCAGTGCAGCTGTCCCTCCAGGACTTTAAAGGTCAGGGACAGTTTCATGCCCATCTGTATAATATGTAAATACTCAATGTGCATTCAAAAAATGGTAATAAATGGTGCTTTAAGATAGCCCTTTAAAATAGAAACAAATATAATGAAAAATTCTGAAACAACAGTACTTGAACTTGAGTAGTACTGCTAAGTGGTATTTTTATGAGTTCTTTATGTTTTGCCTCCACTCATGAAAGACAAGATTGCAAATAATTGCCCATGCCTCACAAAGACACATCACCAAGAGATCCTGGCTTGCTAGGGAGAAAAAAAAATTACATGTATATATAGGGTATATAGAAACAGGTTCATAATTCGCATGTTAGGGACCAGCTCATTTTCACTATACGTGTGGACAATCTGGTTATGTATTTTAAATTAATTAATGCTGTGTATTTAACCTTTTAATGTATCTGTAATTCCTTGCTAACTCGGATGAAGTTTCTGATGCTCTTTCTCCCTGTATAATGCAGGTTACTACAGAGAATGGAATTCAAAAGTCAAAGAGAAACTCTTTATCAAGAGTGACTACAAAGTAATAGAGATTATATGAAATAATATGAGTAATTGCCTCCCCCTAGAAGTTATCATCTGGGAAGCTAAAGACATATTGCAGCAATGCTATACTTTCTCAAAAACGCTTTTGAAACTACCTTCAGTAACTATGACACATCGTTATAAATTTTCTCAGGGTGGCAAATCTCCATAATTCAAGGACTGATGCGGTGTTTAAACACCCAAAGCTGTTAAAAATCCGTTCTGGAGCCTGGTTACTGAATTTTGTATGTGGATCTGCCTGCACAAAATGCCTGTGTGTACAGGGTGCAGAGGTGTGCCTTTCTATCTCTGTGTCAGCACAGGAAAAAGTAGGGAGAAACAAACACTAAAATGTATTCCCTGTGTTTTGGAAATTTGGATGATTTTTCTCACGTCTTTGTTTTTCTTATATGCATTCTCTCGTTTTTCTATAGACAGGTCTCGCTTGGGTAAGAGGGAAGTCAAGAGGAAAAATAAAAGAAGAGAGGAAAAGAAAAAGAAAAAAAAAAAAAAAAGACGAGTTCCAGAATCTTCCAAAGTTAATCAAGCCTGATGGGTGTGGTAAAGTATTAGTTGCCCATTACTGTTATAAAAAGCCACCACGAACTTAGTGGTTTAAGCAATACAAATGTATTATGTTATAGTCCTGGAGGGTGGCCGTCCGAAATGGATCTCATGGGCAAAAATCACAGTGCCAAAGCAGGGTAGAATCTATTTCTTACCAGCTTCTAGGGGCTGCTCACGTATCTCAGGTCGTGGCCTCTTCCTCCATCTTCAAATCCATCGACATCAGCTAAGTCTTTCTGGCCATCTCTCTGCTTCTCTCTTCTGATTCCCACTTTTCCTTTAAGGATCCTTATGATTATATTAGACTCACTCAGATGATCCAGGATAACTTCCCTATCTTAAAGTCAGCTGACTAGCAACTTAATACTATATGGAAGTCTTAATTTTCCCTTTGCCATGCAACCTGATATATTTACAGTTTCTCATAAGCAGGATGTTTTAGTTTGCTAAGTTGTTCAAAGCAGATGCCATATGGTTTTTAACAATGTGAATTAGCTTACAAATTTATAGTTTGGAGACACTGAAAATATCCAGAGCAAAGCATCATCAAACGATGCTTTCAAGGACCATGCTTTCTCCTTGAAGACCGGTTGCCAGCAATCCTGGACTCCTGTGGTATGGCAGGGTACATGGTGATGTCTTCCCTTCTCTTCCAGGTTTTGCTTCTTTCAGTTTCTCCCCCCTTTGGCCCTCACCAGCCCCCTCTCTCCTCTCCCTGTCTCTGCCCTCCCTTTCTCCCCCTTCCTTCCTCCTCCCTCTTTTTCCATTCATCCACTTTATAAAGGACTCCAGTAAGAGGATTAAGATTCATCCTGAAAGAGGTGGGTCACACCTTAAGTAACTCATCAAAAGATCCTACTTCTGAAGGGCTCATACCCACAGGAATGGGTTAGCTTTGAGAACATGATTTTCTGGGGTCCATACAGCTTCCAAACATCACACATAGGCAGTGGGGGGGGGGGGGGGGATGAGGGTAAGAGGGGCATTATTCTGTCTACCACAGGTAAGTAGTAAGAGAAGATTGTGGGTTCATTATACTTTTGCTAAAATATACCATTATTATTCATTAAAATATAGAGGAGTTATACTAAAAAAGAGAACTTCAGTTCAACTGGTTTAATGACGCTGGCCAAGCAAAAGCCTCGTGGAAACTATCTACTGCCAGAAAGGAGAGATGATGTGCACATTATGGGCACAATACGGAGAGTTTCTTCAACTAGTACTGAGAGGCTTGAAGCTGAGCCCATGCTCTGCCACTAAGTAGCCAGATGCTATCAACAAAATCAGCATTATCCATAAACAGCTATAAATGAGTGGGTTGCATCAGAAATGGAGTCTATCCCCTCTACTCCATGGTTTCTTGACAGTAATGTAAGAAAAAGCTGCATTCATCATATAGTCTAGAAACAGTATGGAATTGCCTTGACACCCACATCAAAAATCAGTTTCCATGTGTATATCAAGCAATTTCTGGGTTCTCTACTCTGTTCCACCAATTACTTTTCAATCTTAGTGCCAGTTTCATGATGGCTTAATTAAAACAGCTGGTAGTATGAGTCCTCTGATTTGATTATTTTTCAAGATTGCTTTAGAAATTCTAGATCCTTCCTATATAGATTTAGATCTACTTCCGTATAATTGTCAGAATGACTTTGTCATTCTACAGAACCCTAGAGGGATATTGGTTGGGGCTGTACTGAACCCATAAATCCATATTGAGCGAATTGTCATCTGGATACAAGTCTTTTCGGTGATATCTGATTTGCAAATATTTTCCCCAAATCTGGGGTGTGTCAGTTCATTCTATTTATAATGATCTCTCAAAGAAGATATTTTTAATTTTGATATAGTTTAGTTATCCTTTTTACCTTTTATGGATCATACTTTTGGTGCCATATCTAAAAATCTTTGCTAATCTAACATTATGAAGCAATTTCTCCCAGGGTTTTTATAATTTTATCTTTTACTTATATGATCATTTTGAGTTAAGTGTTGCAGTGTTGTAAAAAGTGTGAGGTTTACATCACAGTCTTTTCTTTTTTTTGCAAAAGTATCTAATTATTTTAGCATCTTTTACAGAAATGACTGTCCCTTCTGAATTTTGCTTTTGCATCTTTGTGTAAAACCATTGATTATATTTTTGTGGGTCAATGTCTATACTTTATTCTTTTACATCAGTCTACTCTTATCTCTGCTTTATCCAAAACTATACTGAAATGATCACTGTGGCACTGAAGTATGTTTCCAAATCAAGTAATATGAGATTTCCAATTGAGTTCTTTTCCAAATTGTTCTGCCTTTTATAGTTTCTTTAAATATATATATTTGAATCAGTTGTTTATATCTACAAATAATCCTATTGAGATTTTGATTGGGGTTGAGTTAAATATATATAGATCAATTTTGGAAAAACTGACAATATAACTACGCTGAATCTTCCAATTTATTCATATAGTCTCTCTCTCTCTCTGTCTCTCTCTCTCTCCCCTTAATTTAGGGTTTTGAAAATTTCTTTCATCAGTGTTTTGCAGTTTTCCATATACATATATTTCATATAAATTGCTAGGTTTATATCTAAGCATTCTATTGCAGGGGGCGGGCTATTTAAATGGTATTTTAAAACATCAGTTTCCAATCATCCATTGCAAGTGCATAGAAATACACTTGCATTTTGTATGCTTACATTGTATACTGCAACGTTTTGTAAGTTCTTTGGGATTTTCTACATAGATAATTATGTTGTCCGTGAAGTGGGATAGTTTTATTCATTATTTTCCAACATGAGTGCCTTTTATTTACTTTTCATTACCTTATTCAGAATTGGCATTATAACAATATTGACTTCTTATCCATGAATATCATATACAGGCATACCTCGTTTGATTGCACTTCACTTTACTGTGCTTGGTAGATATTAAATTTTTTACAAATTGAAGGTGTGTGGCAACAGTGCACCGGGCATGTCTACTAGCACCATTTTTCCAACAGAATGTGCTCACTTTGTATCAGTGTCACATTTTGGAAATTCTCACAGTATTTCACACTTTTTCATTGTTTTAGTGATCTGAGCGCTCTCATGCTACTATCGTAATTGTTTTGGAGTGCCACAAACCGTAGCCATATAAGACAGCAAACTTAATTGCTAAATGTTGAGTGTGTTCCCACTGCTCCACGGACTGGCCAGTCCCCTTCCCTCCTCGGGCCTCCCTACTCCCTGAGACACAACAATATTGAAATTGGGCCAATTAATTACCCATAATGGCCTCTTGTTCAAGTAAAAGAAAGAGTCTCCATAAGGCTTTATATCTGGCCACAGATGGCGATTCCTCTGATGGATCTGGCCAAAGTAAATTTAAAACCATCTGGAAAGGATTCCCCATTCTAGATGCCATTAAGAACAATGGGAGGGGGTGGGCCACGGTGGCTTAGCAGGCAGAATTCTTGCCGGCCATGCCAGAGATCCAGTTTCATTCCTGGTGCCTGCCCATGCAAAAGAAAAAAAAAAAAAGAACAATGGAAGGTGGTCAAAATAGCCACATTAACAGGAGTTTGGAAGAAATTGATTGCAGCCTTCATGAATGACCTTGAAGGGCTCAAGACTTCAGTGGAGAAAGTAACGGCAGATGTGGTGGACATAGCAAGAGAAGCAATTAGAAGTAGAGCCTGAGATGTGACTGAATTGCTGCAATCTCATGATAAAACTTGAACAAATGAGTTGCTTCTTATAGACGAGCAAAGAAAGTGGTTTCTTGAGATAGAATCTACTCCTGGTGAACATGCTGTAAGCATTGTTGAAATGAGCACAAATGATTTAGAATATTACATCAACTTAGCTGATGAAGCAGCAGAGGGGTTTGAGAGGATTACTCCAATTTTGAAAGAAGTTGTACTATGGGTAAAATGCAATCAAACAACATTGTGTACTACCAAGAATGCTTTTGGGAATGAAGAGTCAATCGATGTTGCAAACTTCATCATTGTCTTATTTTAAGAAACTGCGATGGCCACCCCAGCCTTCAGCAACCATCACAATCGAGGAAAGACTCTCTACCAACAAAAAGATAACAATTCACTGAAGGCTCAGGTGAGGGTTAGAATTTTTTAGTAATGAAATATTTTTAATTATAGCATATGCATTGTCTTTTAGACATAATGTAGTATAAAAAACTTTTATATGCACTGCAAAACCAAAAAATTTTTGCAACTTACGATATTTGCTTTATTGCGGTGATGTGGAACTGAGCCCATGATATCCTTCAGGTATACTGGTATAACTCCATTTATTTAGCTCTTTTTAAATTTCTCTAATATTTTGTAGTTTTCAGGGTAGAAGTCTTACAACTCTTTTGTTAAATAAATTCCCAAGTAATTTCCTTTTGTTTCTGGCTAATCACACTCATCATAATGTCCTTAAGGTACATGCATGTTGTTACATACTTCATAACTTTATTCTGCCTTACAGCTGCATAATATTCCATCTTATGTAAATGCCACAGTTTGTTTAGCCAACCATCTGTTGATGGACATTTTGGCTGCTTCCATCTCTTGGTAATTGTAAATAACGCTGCTATAAACGTTGGTGTGTAAATGTCTATTTGTGTCCTTGCCCTCATGTCCTTTGAGTAGAGACAGCATATAGATGGGTCCTGTTTTTTAATCCATTCTACCAGACTATGTCTTTTGATCGGAGAGTTTAATCCATTAACATTCAGTGTTATTCCTGCATGGGTAGTACTTTCTTCTACTATTTTGCCTTCTGGATTTTATATGTCATATCTAATTTTCCTTCTTTTTACTTTTACTCATAGTCTTCCTTTCTACACTCTTCTCCACACCTCTCTCTTCTGTCTTCGTATCTGTCTCTAGTGCTCCCTTCAGTATTTCTTGCAGAGCTGGTCTCTTAGTCACAAATTCTCTCAGTGAATTTTTGTCTGAAAGTGTTTTAATTTCTCCCTCATTTTTGAAGGACAATTTTGCTGGATATAGAATACTTGGTTGGCAGTTTTTCTCTTTTAATAATTTAAATATATCATCCCACTGTCTTCTCGCCTCCATGGTTTCTGCTGAGCGATCTGCGCATAGTCTTATTGGGATTCCCTTGTATGTGAGGGATTGCTTTTCTCTTGCTGCTTTCAAGATTCTCTCTTTCTCTTTGACCTCTGACATTCTGATTAGTAAATGTCTTGGAGTATGTCTATTTGGATCTATTCTTTTTGGGGTACACTGCACTTCTTGGATCTGTAATTTTAAGTCTTTCATAAGAGTTGGGAAATTTTCAGTGATAATTACCTCCATTAGTTTTTCTCCTCCTTTTCCCTTCTCTTCTCCTTCTGGGATACCCACAACACGTATATTTGTGCGCTTCATATTGTCTTTCAATTCCCAGAATCCCTGCTCATATTTTTCCATTTTTTCCCCTATATTTTCTTTTTCTTGCAGGATTTCAGATGTTCTGTCTCTTGAAATCTACCATTGTAGGTTTCCATTGTTTTTTTTCATCTCTTCCACCTTGCCTTTCATTCCCATAAGTTCTGTGATTTGTTTTTTTCAGACTTTACATTTCTTCTTTTTGTTCATTCCTTGCCTTCTTTATATCCTCCCTCAATTCATTGATTTAGTTTTTGATGAGGTTTTCCATGTCTGTTCCAACATTCTAAATTGTTTCAACTCCTGAATCTCATTTGAATTGTTGGTTTGTTCGTTTGACTGGGCCATATCTTCAATTTTCCTTGTATGATTCATTATTTTTGCTGGTGTCTAGGCATTTAATTACCTTAATTAGTTTATTCTGGAGATTGTTTTCACTTCTTTTACTAGGATTTTCTTGCTGGGTGACTTTTTCTTGTCTGTTCTTTGACATTCAATTCAGCTTACTCTGGACCACTAGCTTAGGTTTTGTTTAACAGAGGAGAATTTTTCAGTATTTGTTTTCTTGGTTCTTGCCCTGCCTGTATGGGCCTTTTCCCCCCCACCCTTAGGAGGGTCTACTTAGGTATTATAGAGCCCTGCCAGATTTTCTCAGATCAAACTGGCTTCCTGTCAGGAGAAAAGAGTCACCAGCATCAGTTTTCCCTGAGGGTGAGACCCAGCAGGTTGAAAGACTTTCCTGTGAAGTCTCTGGGCTCTGTTTTTCTTATCCTGCCCAGTATGTGATGCTTGTCTGCCTACAGGTCCCACCAGCATAAGGTGATGCGGTACCTTTAACTTTGGCAGACTCTCCCTGCTGCGGGTGTGGTGGAGACAGAGGAGAGGTTGTAGGCTGGTTTTAATGGCTTCAAATTACCAAGCCTTGGTGTCTGAATTCCTTGAGGGAGGGATTCCACCTGAGTTGGGCTTCACCCCTCCCCTGGGGAAGGCACAGGCTCCAGACAAGCCCCCAAAAGAGCTCACTTCTGCCTATGCCTGGGGCAGTTGCAACCTGAGAAGTCCTGCTGCTATATCCAAAGGCAGTCAAGCCTTTGTAGAAACACAGCCACAAAACCCTCTGTTTCCTTCTTTTTCTTCCCCGTTTTTCCTTCAGCCCTGCCTCGTAGCACCTGGGCAAAAATGAGCAACCTCCACTTTGACCAGGTTCACCTAAGCTGGGGGCCTATTTTTAGTAGTCAGAATTTGTTAATTAATTCCACAATTGGCGTTTAATTGTGCTCAGTCCCTGCTGCTGGTAAAATCTCTTTCCTTTCCCCTCTGGGAAGCAGCCTGTGGGGGAGTGGTGCTGGCCACCACGGCTTGGGGAACTCATGGTTCTGGGGGGACTTGCAGCCGGTTCAGCTGGTCCAGACTGGGGTACGCTGTGTGTCTGGTCACTGATGTGGCCCCAGGAGCTATTCTGTACTGTTTCTGGTTATTTAGTAGTTGTTCTGGAGGACAAACTAAAATGAGCACATTGTTAAGCTGCCACTTTGACCCGGAAGTCTGCCCCAAGTAACTTCTATGCTATTTTAAATGGAATTGTTTTAAATTTATTTTACTATTTACAACTAGTATATAAAAATACCATTGAGATGCAGTAATCATGCAACTGTATAGATCAATTAGTCCCACATCGCCCAACTCTACCAGCCTTCATGTTAGAGTGGTAGTTCCTATACAGTGGTAAAATGTTTGCTTTGAAGTCATATATATCTAAAGATATTAAGAAAACATTTTTACATTTACTTGCATATTTATGCCTTGTGATATTTTTATTTTTCCTTCTGAAAATTCAGTTTCCTCCTTCTATCATTTATCTTCCAGAAGAACTTCCTTTAACATGTCTTGTAGTTTAGTATGTTGGCAATAAACTCTTCGTTTTTGCTTAATCTGAAAACGGCTTTTCATTATTTCATTTGTAAGAAATAATTTTTACTGGCTATAGAATTCTGGGTTGATTAGTCTCTCTCTCATTATGATGGTTTGGAACTGTATGCACCCCTGAAAAACATATTCTTAAAGTTAATCTATTCCTGTGGATGTGAACTCATTGTAAGTGGTACCTCTTTTTATTTTTTATTTTTTTTGCCTTGTGTCCATAATTCATTGAGAAATAAATCAACATTCATATTTTATTGTTCCCCTATATGGAAAATGTTGTTTCTCTATGGCTAATTTTAAGTTGTTCTCTTCATCTTTAGACTTCAGTAGTTTTGCTATCATATATCTATGTTTAGCTTTCTTTGTATTTATTTTGTTTGAAATTCACTGGGTAACTTGAATGGGCTTTAAAAAAAATCTTTCTCCAAAGTTTTGGCCATTATTTCCCCAATATTTTTTGTTGTTGTTCTTTCTCTCTCCTACCCCTGGAACTCTAATATGGTAGACATTTTAATATTGCCATGCATGGCACTAAGGGTCTGATTTTTTAAAATCACGTTTCTCTATATTTTTCAGATTGCATAAATTCTATTTACCTATCTTCAAGTCCACTGCCTTCTTGATCATGTCCACTATACATTTAAAACCATATCAATGACTTTGTCTTTAAGATTTTCTGCAGTTCGGTTCTATGATTTCAATTTGGTCGTTTTTTTTTTTTTTTTTTAATATATATACTTTGAGGTTTCCTATTTGTGAACTTGTATTTTTTCCTTTATATCTTTGAGTGTATATATATTTTCCTTTATATCTTTGAGCATAAGTATACCAGTTCCTTCAAAATCCTTGCCTACTATTTCAAATTTTGAGTTATCCTGATAATTCAAATGACTGCCACTGATTGCCTACTCTCTCAACTATGGGACAGATTTCATATTTATTCACGCGTAGTGATTTTGAGTATACCTGGATATTGTGAATTATAGAGACTCTAAGATTCAATTATATTCCGCTCAAGAATATTATTCTTTTGTTTTAGGCATTTAATTGGATGGACTGAAACTGTCAGCTCTGTTTTGTTTTGCAATGGCTGGACTGCTTCAGGTCTGCCCCATACAAATGTAATTTAGGGATATACTTCTTGGATTTCTCCTTTTTCCCCCATCTCCCTTTTTACTTTCCTGCTCTGTATTAGCCAAATTGCTTTCTTCAAATTAAAAAGACTGGATTTTCTATCCCCTTCAGCCATCTCGCATGAGACAGACTAGGACGTGGTCCCTCTTTTTCTAAATGCAGGCTCTCTCTGATGACTGGGGTCGCTCTCCAGTGCCTCCCAGGGGTAGTCTCCACTTGGTGCGTTTGAGCGCTCTCTGGGGCATTACAAGTATCGATTTCCCTTGGTGCTTTTGAATGACCTCCAATTCTTCCACATATCTGAGGTTTTAAAATATGTTGTTCAGAGATTGGAATTCTCTTCATGAGGGTTGGTCCAATAAGAACTATTCCCCCATTCTCTAAAACTCCCTGCTCACATTTTATAAACATAAATATTTTTTAAATATTTCATAATGCCTCCTTTAATATTTAGAAAAACAACTCAGAAATAAACTGTAAACATATACTTCCAACAACATTGATAAATATGACTATGCAATTTAAAGGGATGGTACTGATACATTAATATGTAATTCTTTGCCATATCTACATTAAAACCATGAAGAAAATATCAGATACTTGCATGAAGACAGCAGTTACAAATTGTGGCTGATACCACTACTTTCTATTGATAATTTAACCACCATTAACAGCACTTCTGTTTGGCAACATGATTTTCCAAAATGGTGAAATGCTCGGTTTTAGTTTGTTAAAGCTACAGGAATGCAATATAGCAGAAATGGAATGGCTTTTTAAAAGGGAATTAATTAAGTTGCAAGTTTACAGTTCTAGGGCCCCAGAAATGTCCAAACTAAGGCATACAGAGAAAGATAACTTCAAAGAAAGGGATGATGAAGTTCAGGGTTTCTCTCTCAGCTAGGAAGGCACCTTCTCCTAGCTTTCCCTCCTCATAAGGCTTTCCCTGGGGCATTTTCCTTCTGCATCGCTAAAGGTCTCTGGCGGTGTGGGCTCTGTCAGTACTGCTGACTCTAAACCTTTTTCCAGAATTGTTCCCTCCTAAAGGGCTCCAATAAGCAACCCCACCTTGAATGGGTGGAGACACATCTCCATGGAAACCACCTAATCAAAAGTAACCACCCACAATGGGTGGGTCACATCTCCATGTAAACAATCAAAAATATATCACCCAACAAATACTGAATGAGGATTAGTGAACTTGGCTTTTCTGGGGTACACAGCAGTTTCAAATCGGTACATGCTCTTTGTAGACTTATGAACAAAGTGCAGCCTACCCCCCAAATTTCATAACTGTTGCAATCCTGGAAAATCCAATGTATATTATAGCTTTTAAAAACATTCTGCTTTGCATGCAAAATGGTGTAATTCTAGCCTCAGATACTTATAAACAGGTTTATTATTATTAATTATTAGCTTAAATGTGAAAATGGCATCTAGATTGATCAGGTATTTGCAGGACCAACTCCTACCCCATCAGAGGTAGCAGAGCCCTCCTATCATCAAGATAATAAAAAACTTCCCTATAAATCACCAAAATCTCTTGGGGGAGAGCCACTGAGCTTAACTGCAGTTCACAGCTTTATATGTGTTTAATATTCGGGATTTAATGTGGAACTATTTTTGGCTAAAATAAAACCTTCAATGATTTGAGCCATGTATAAAAAGCAAACATGGCTATTTCCAAAGCACTGGACACTTTGGGTTCTGATAAACATGCTTTGCATGTCACAATCAATTAGAAAGCCATCTGGTATGAATGAGTTTATGACACTGAGAAATGCCACTGGCATCTGGCGAGCACAGACCAGACTCTCCAGCCATACAACTGCCTTGGAGCTACTTTCACTTTCGGACACCAAATGAAATTCCAACTGCCTGCAAAGTCAAACAAAAAAAAAGAGCTGTCCCTTCTTTTGGGTTTGAAATATAGTCTATTTTTTTCCTGCAGCAAGGTTTCTTGTGACCTTCTGGGTAATTCAAAGATCCAGAATGGCCCCAAAAGTTTGCACATTTCACTGTGAACTGCTGCTTGAGGGATGGGACACCGGGCACATATGCCTAAGAATGGACAGATCTAACAAACGAGTTCTTCTTCAGCATGCTGTCAAACTTCTGTTTCGTTTCACATATGCTTAGGCTAAGCATCCCTATTATAAAAAGTCTACTTGCTATTATGACAGGAAACAAGTCTTTGGAAAACAAAGGAGCCAAATTACATGTTGAAGAACTGTATAATAAGGAGTTATAAACTCCAAACTAGTTGCATAGTTCTAAAGTTATATTAGAGAGCGGTAACTTTATGCAATTGATCAAAAAGGAAGGCGCATTCTAGAAATTTAGTGAAATTTGAATTAAAAAAAAAACCTTTGTTAATTTGAAGAGATAGAAGCAAAATTATGGCTTGTTATAACATATTTCAGCAGTATTAGACCAACACTAACCATGTACTTCTAATTGATATACTTATCCCACCCACTTTATCCAACAGAGTAACTAGCAACATTTGAAAATTACACACTATTTAACACAGTTCAGGAGCAGCTTGCATGATAATTATATCTCCAAATGTTTTTAAGTTAAGCAACGTACTTCTACTAAATAACCAATGGGCCAAAGAAGGATTGACATGGAAATTAGAAAATATTTTGAAGTGAATGACAATGAAGATAAAACATATCAGAATGTATAGGAAACAGCTAAAATAGTGCTTAGAACAAAAATTCAGTGGCATTGAATGAATGTGCTGGTCATTTTCCCCACCTAATTGCCAGTCCATCCTCATTCTTTGTCTTTTAGAAAAGTACTATGTCTCCAATCATCAGAAAAAGCACATTATTTTGTCCTCCTTATGCACAATAGTATGCCCTTCACTACCGACTTAATGTACAGCTTGAGGCTGTGGAATTGTCTGACTGTGCTTTGCTATTGTTAGTTTATTTCTAGATCTTTACTGTTACTTTATTGTCTTTAGATCTACCCAAAGCTGGGCTTTATTTTACCTTCTTTCTTCTTCCACATGATTGATTGCTTAAAGAACAAAATGTGGCATATAATCTGATTAATATGCCACTTGCATAACCCATCTTCAGATGTGCTTAGAAAATATCTCTTAACAAACATGATTCATTTTTCATCATTGTGGATATATGCATCACAGCATAGAAAAATAAGACTCTTGGGAATAGCAAAATGAAGGTTATTATTGAATTTCCAGCCTGTAGAGCCTCAAATAATGGATGACATTTGTGCAATCTTCATGAGTTATAACAGACTAATAAAAACCTGCATTGGTCCATCTCATTCACTGTATTTTTGGTGACAGAATGACCCTACTGTTTGAAGTGGGTTCAAATCATCAACTTCCAGCTATCCAGCATAAAACATAGCTCACTAGTTTCCATCGAAGGGAACCCCAACTGAGCCCAGGCAGACTCTGTAGGCAGACCAAGCATCCATCTATGGAGCAACAATAAATCCTAGACTGTTGATGTGTGATGGGACCTTGGAGATTCTCTAGCTCATTAAGCTTCACCCTGCACTCTGAACTGTCCTAAGACTTCTGAGGAGTTTGTCGGGGCCGCTGCAGGGGGTTAAGGCAAGAGAGAACAAGCACCACTAGCACCAGCCACCCAATGATTTGGCTTCACCCAAAGCTCTGGTTCATACAAGGGACTTCTGAGCAAGACTGCACCTGAAGAAAAAACATATTCTCCAACTTTCTAGACACTGACACAGATATCCCACTGATTGCCCAAGCTCATTTCAATCACAGACCAATCCTGAGAAAGCATCCAGGTTTCGTAATAGAACAGGAGTCTTTCCCACCAAAACAGCATTTAAGGAATACTCTGAGGCTTCCTCCATTATGTTCCCACCACTGCTCGTCGCCCTCCAAGTGGTGGAAATTTGGGGGCAGAAGAGGATTAAAGACACATTCTCGAGAGAGCACCTGTGAAAATGCAGGCGGATTGCCAGCAATGGGTTTTGAGTCAAGTGGTTTTCAAACCCAGACTCTTGAAGCCCATAACTAATGGCTGTGGGGTGGTGACAGGCACATCACACTCCCCCATCTCTTAGCCAGTAAGAATTCTGCTTCAAGATACTGAATCCTAAGGCAAAGCTGGGATTTAGGAAAATGGCGCATTGCCTATGTCCCTTCTGAGATGTCTCACTCTCACCTAATTCCACCCTGATAAGCAGGAGGATTAAAGGGCCCAAGCTTTACATGCCTCCTCCCCACATATGTCACAGTGGGGAGTGTGTGTGTGAATGTGTGCGTGTGGGAGTGAGTGTGTGGTGGCAAGCACGTTGTGTACTTAAAACTCAAATTGTGAACCCAGATGTGGACCTATCCTGCATCTTTCCTTTAATAAACAGGTTAGAAACTATGGGCTCCATTTCTGTAGGTTCTTATCAAATATTTTTTCAGATTCTCAGGGTGGGGTTGTGAAATCTCTTCGCTATTGCCCATCACCACAAACCCTGAGTTCCTTTTCTTCTTTGACTTCACAAAATCAGGGGATCCTTCTGCTACCTGCTGTCGCCTGCTCGATTTCCCTCCAACCGCAGCACAGCCAGCCTCTCTCCCCTTTCCCTCAAGTGCCATTAACCCAATCCTACTATGTTGCTAAATACCATCTCTTTGCTAAAGTCTCACAGATAAAAGAAGATAACGGTGGCATAGAATAAAAAAATAGCTTAAAAAGTGAGTATCAGGTACTTTGTTCCCAAAGCCCAGCAGTCATTCTTGCCCAGAGGATCCCGGATTTCTCCAGCCTGGGCCCTTACTCTAGAGAACCTTTCAGTCACCCAACACATATTTAGTGAAAGCCTATTTAAATACCAGGCATGGTTCTAGGTGCCAGAGGTTCAGGAGAAAACAGAACAAACTCCAGCAGCAGGAAATTGTGTTCTGTACATACCTTCTTTTCTAAGCGCCCAAACTCCTGAAATAACTGGACCGAAAAGAATGGGAAATTCAGGCTGCTCTAGTATGCTGAGCATTTTTATCTCCCTTTGATTCAATCTCCCCATTGCAAACTAGACAGGGCTTGATGCTGGGCGGTTTTCCAGGCAGAACAGCAGCTTTCATCTTGAGATGGGTTCTGTCTTCCTCCCTAGACTATGTGTCTCTAGTCAATGTTCAAATAAATTTTCCTTCTCTCTACACTTGCCGTTCCAAAATCCTACTTAATTCAAATCATTTTTCAATTATTAAAATGACAATAGTCACTGGAAACCCTGCATCTCCATGTTATGAAACCTGAATGTCCTACAAATTACTTAAATTTAAGTGCTTAACAATATCTCTCACAAAAGCCCACCAGGGATTTGTATGTTTATGAATCTGGATTATATAAATTCACAGCTCTGAGTTTCTGAATTTTAGAGAGAAGAATAAATTCAAATGGTGAGCTCATGCTCATTAGCCGATAAAAATCATGATAAGTGAGAAAAGGGATTAGAAATAATTTGTTTCATTCCAACCTCTCTTTTTTTATACTTGCCGTCCATATGACACTGCTATCTATAACAGGGAAACAAGCTCCCTTGGTTCCTTTGTTTATCTTTCCATTTTTTCCCTCCCCAGAGGCAAGGTTCTTGAAACAACAGTCATCATCAACAGAATGCATCTCTTCCTGGTCTGTTATTTTTTTTTTTTCTTTTTTCTGTTTTCTTTTTGGCCCTTGTCTCCCATGACCCTCCCATCACCCTTAATGCTGCTAGCCTTTCTCCTCTTTCTGAAAAGGTTTACTTACTCCCTTGGTTGTCAAAGCAACATACTTTTTTGGTGTGGTCTCTCTCATGGGTTCTGATTCCTCTGCCTGTCACTTAAATGTTGGTGTTTCCCTGGTTCCACTTGTGATCCTCTGATTTACTTCTCATTCTCCTTATTCCTAAGAGACCACGATCGCATCCACCATTATCCTTGGAGTATTTACAATCACCAGTTACATACCCCTAGCCCGTATGCCTTTCCTAAGCCCAATAGAATCATATTTTTAACTGGCTATCAACGTTCCCACCTGGATATTTTAATAATACCTCAGTCCCACCATAGGAAAACTCAATGCATTACCTTTTCTCCTTCCCACACTCCTCATCCTGCCTCTTGGCACTACTTTCCCCTCAGTCACCCATGGCAAAATGTCACTCATCTTGACATCTTTCCTCTCTACCACCTTCCCAGAGCCCAGCTCCTGTCAGTTCTACCATCTCAACCCAGAGCGCTGACCAGCTCCTCACCATATCCACTGCTGTTATTCTAGGCAAGATATTCAAATTTTATCATCTGGAATATTGCAGTTGCTTCCTAACGGGTCTCCCTGAAAACAACCTCACCATTCTAATCTATATTTCATCAGGTTTTATCAATATTTCTAAAAGAGCAATGCAATCAATTTCCTTTTTTAGTTAAAACATTACTACTTATCCCGATTTTGTAACCACAAAAGCCCAAACAGATTAGCAGCAAACAAAGCTTCCCCCATGACCTGCCTCCCTTCTACCTTCCCAAGTTAATCTTCCATCCCTCCAGAGCCTCAGCCGCCCCGAATGCTTAAATATGTTGTGGTATATTTATACCATGGAATACTATCTGACAATGAGAATGAGCAGTTTGCCACTCAACAATGTGGATGAATCTCACAAACCTAATACTGAGTGAAAGAAGTCATTTACAGATAAAGTATAAAAAGAAATGTAATTAATCCATATTTGTGGGAGGCAGGACAGAAGTTAATCACTAGAAAGAGTACCAGGAATGTTCTTTCTTCATTTAGTTGGTTGTATCCTGCCTGTGAAAACTCATCCAGCTGTACCCACAGGGCAGGTACATTTCCTGGTATATTATAATATGATAAAAGTTTTTTTGGCATATAGCTTAATTAATTTTCAGAGAAGGAATGCCCATGTGACTAGCACCCTGTCAAGAAACAGAACTGACCAGAACCTCAGAAGTCCCTCCTGCTCCATCCTATTCTCAATTCCCTAAAAGAAACTTTTATCACCACAGGTGAGTTTTGCCTGATTTGGACTTTATATAAAGGAAACCATACAGTATATACTCTTGGTGTCTGGTTTTAGCTCAATATTATGGTGTCTGTTTTTATACATGTTGAATTTTGACATGTCTTCTGAATATCCAGATGGAGATGTGTAGGAAGCATTTAGAAATATCCACATAGAAGGCAAGTGAATGGGGTTATATTTCCTATCCTTTCTCATTCAGTGGACCCAAAGAGGTTTTTCTCACCTTCCCTCGTCCCTCCTCCGTGTCAAACAAGCTACAGCAGCTCGAGAGGCCAGGCTGAAGGACTGCTCATCTACACATATCTGCATGTTCTGGACATGCCCCTGGTGAAACTGAAGCTACAGGTTGGCAGAGAACCAGTGTGCTCTGTTCCCTGTGGTCTGATTCATGCCTAGAAAGAAATGAAAATGGAATCCATTTCTTATAGGTAAATCTGGGGACCCAACTAAACTATTTGAAACTTTGGGCTTGGCAAAGTCCACCAAAGGATAAACTGAGGAGACAGAGGCAAAGAAAGCAAAGGCAGTTCATCAGAGAATGTCGATATCAAGAAGGTAGGAAGAAGCAGTTTTTCTGATCAAAATCAATCAAACCATCATTTCTACTTCTAACCCAAACTCAGTAAGGTCTTACCTGCCTTACTGATAGAAATCTGGCTTTTATGACTAATCAACTAACCATCAAAAAATACTTAACTCAGTCCAGCGGGAGTTAGAAACAGGGTAAGATAATGGGTAATTGGAGCAGAAGGGATACAGACTGTGCAACAGGACTAGATACAAAAACTCAAAAATGGACAGCACAATAATACCTAATTGTAAAGTAATCATGTTAAAACACTGAATGAAGCTGCATCTGAGCTATAGGGTTTTTTTGTTGTTGTTTTTTACTATCATTACTACTTTTATTTCTTTTCTCTATATTAACATTTTGTATCTTTTTCTGTTGTGTTGCTAGTTCCTCTAAACCGATGCAAATGTACTAAGAAACGATGATCATGCATCTATGTGATGATGTTAAGAATTACTGAGTGCAGGGGCGGGCCGCGGTGGCTCAGCGGGCAAGAGTGCTTGCCTGCTATGCCGGAGGACCCCGGTTCGATTCCCGGCCCCAGCCCATGTAAAAAACAAACAAACAAACAAAATATAATAAAACAAGAAAATGTTTAAAAAAAAAAAAAAAAAAAAAAAAAAAAGAATTACTGAGTGCATATGTAGAACGGTATGATTTCTAAATGTTGTGTTAATTTTTTTTATTTTTCTTTTTTTTCTTTTTTTTCTTTCTTTCCATTAATAAAAAAATTAAAAAAATAAAAAAAAAAATAAAAAAAATACTTAACTCAAAAGCTATCATTGGTGTCTTACAAGCATCTTTGTATCATTAATACAAGGCTTAAATATGTGGCTACAGACTTAAGTTCTGTATTTTTATTCAATTTGAAAATAGAATGAATTACATCTTTCTTGTGTCCTTAGGATATGGCCTGTCAGTATTGTTAAAGATTATCACATCTATAAACAAGATTGTATACTATATGAAATGCCAATCAGCCACAAAATGGAATTTTCTTTAACCTTCTGACTCGTAAAATCCAATCTTGAATGTTCACTGTGTAAAAGGGAAGGAAGCAGCAGAGTAAAGGAGACAGGGCACTGGGCAGAGAGGATAAATCTGTAAATTTGAGTCTCATCTCAGTCACTGTCACAGTTTAAGTGGCAAATCTCTACAGCTCCCCACTGAAATGCACATGGTACAATGTGTCCTGCGGGTTGGGAGAAATAATTACATTAAATAAACATACAGTGGATTCTGCATCCTTTTGTCATCAAATTCCTGAGGCAACAGCATTAATAGGAGCTTTTATGGAGGGCCAGTAAGGAAGCGACTGCTCTCTTCTTCCAGGAGAGTATAATGCAACAGGAGGAGAGAATTGCAGAGAAATATATGCTAGCAAGGAGAGCAACACCTTCCCCAAATATCCAGGGAGAGCTACTGCTCCAACTATCAACGCTTTTATGTGCTGCCCCAGAGTCCATCTCACTGTGTCTGATCCACATGCCTCAGCGCCGGCCTCTGGTCTGGTCAATAAGGAGCTTCCAGCCCAGGAGCAGCCACTCCCCCAGAGCCCAGACCTGCATCTGCAGCCGCCACCCACAGCACCCTCACATTTGCACACCAAACACACAGCTGGCCCCAAATGGTAAGCTCACTAGCCCCCCACCCTCACACCCCCAGTCCCTTTCCCTTTTCACCTGTGTTTGCTTTAAATCGACTCAATCCTTGACCCCATAATAAATTCCTAAGCCTACACGCTCCCCTCATGCTGGTTGAGCTCCTGCAAGCTGATGGAACGCACCTCCCCTCCCCTCTGGGACCTGTGAATAATAAACTATCTTTTTTTTCATGACTTATGGCCACAGTTTCCCTTACGGTCAGGTCACACCTGACCTCCACCCGGATCCAAATTAAACATCCCACTGAACTAATCAGAAACAGCCACTAGTGTCAGGCACTGGAAATAGAGGGAGAAAGCAGACTCCTTACCCTGGGCCCTCCCATTTTAGAAGGAGGATGTGAGAATGGGGTCCAGATCCACACATGGCAACAGCAGCAGCAGCCCCAGTGGCATCGTGGCCAAGGCCCCGAGAGAAAGGAGGGTCTCCGCCCGGAGTACCACCAGGCCCCCTGCGGGAGGCCGCACCACCCGGCCCCGGAGCCCACCCAGTGGTATCTGCACAAGCACAGCCACCTTGCCTGAGCCCTAGGCAATAAATTTTGTAAATGAATATAAAATAAAAGCATGCACATGCATAATGCAATAAAGCACATCAGAGAGCTTTTAGAACCCTTCAGAGGTAAACAGATCTACTTCTGAAACTAGTTGTGACCTGCAAGGCAAAGATCCACAAGCTTAGAAATGGAAATTAAGGTTGAAGCCTATTACATTCGACGGAAAAGAGCCTTGTTTTCATGTGAATCTTCAGAAGAACCAATCATTAAAAGAAGATGAAATTTAAAAATTTTAAATTTCCTTGTAATTGAAGATACAGTGATGGAATGCATAAACAGATATGTTGTCATTCAAAAATCATGGGTGACTGCATTACAAGTGGGACCACAAGTTATAAAAAATAGAGGAAACAGGGCAGGCCGCGGTGGCTCAGCGGGCAAAGTGCTTGCCTGCTATGCCGGAGGACCTCGGTTCGATTCCCGGCCCCAGCCCATGTAACAAAAACGGAGAAACAAAACACAATAAAAAACAAGAAAATGTTTAAAAGATGTTTCCCTTTCTTCCTTCCTTCCTTCTCTCTGTCTTTCCTTTAAAAAAAAAAAAAAAAAAAAAAAATAGAGGAAACATTAAATGCCACTATATAAATTTATATTTAAAATTAAGACTTACACAAAACTATTTGTATGAAGAGTTAAATCTTTTTAGGAAAGACATCCCACAAGGATCATGGGCTTTAGATGTGCTAAAATTTATTTTTAAAATTATTTATCAGAAATTTATCCCATTTTGCAGAGTCTACAGGTTCCTAACTGCTTCAGTAATAGTTGATTCAGCAGCAATATACTCCTAAAAGTTAAAATTTATCAAAAATTACAAGTAAAATTGACAGCCCCTTCGAACAGGAAAAAGTTAAAATGGGAATAGCCCAAATACCCCTAAAGAGTGGGAGGAAGGTCAAAGGTGATGGTGGCATTACACAGAGAAGGTCAGGTTTAACAAATGAGTATGAGTGCTGGATCATTCTACTGATATCTCTTTTAGTCTCCAGTATCTTAGAGCAGCTAGAAGTAACTACCTCAAATTGTGGAACTGTAACCCATACCAAACTCTGAAATCTGTTCTACAACTAATTGTTGCGGTATACTTTAAAATATATTGCCTTTATGAATATATGTTATTTAAAGAGAAGGAGAAGTATAATAGAGAAAATAGGATTTAACAAATGAGTATGACTGCTGAAACATTATATTGATATTTCTATTGGTCTCCAGTGTCTTGGAGCAGCTAGAAGAAAAAATGAAAAATTGTAGAACTATAACCTATACCTAACTTTAAAATCTGTTCTATAGCTTGTTAAAAGGTACTTGGAAATGTATTGCTTTTTTGTATATATGTTTCACAATTTAAAAATAAATGTTTTTAATTATGAGTAACTACATCACTTTCACTTACATTGATTGAACACAGAATTGCTAAAGTATACATTTTGATGATCTAATAAATGAATTTGCAGGAAAGCCAGAAAAAAATCTGATGATTAAGATATCACATTAATAAAGTCAATTTTACATATATATATATGACATGAAACATGTTTTTTGTAAGGTGCATGTTGCTATTCATATATCACTATTACCACCATTACTTTTGTAACAGTTTTTTTTGACATATAACTCACACACCACACGATTCACCTATTTAGAGCATGCAACTCGATCATTTTTAGTGTGTTCACAGAGTTGTACAACCATCACCACAATCAATTTTAGAACATTTTTGTTACTTCAAAAAAAATCCTGTAACTATCAGCAGCCACTCCTCATATCCTCCCAGCTCTCCTATCCCTAGGCAAATAGATATCTTTCTGTCCCTATAGATTTGCTTATTCTGGACATTTCCTCTAAATGGTATCATACAACTGATATGCGGCCGTGTGACTAACTTCTCCACGTAGCGTAATACTTTCAGGGTCTGTCATGTCTGTAGCTTTATGTTTTAGTTTCTTTAACCTTTTACCTTGCTTTGTGAATGAGAGGCTCTGCATTTCATTTTGAATTGGGCTCCACAAAGTATGTAGTTGGCTCTGGAGTCAAACTGTGGAAGATTCTGAAATGTGTGGCTAGGGATTTTCATTATGTATGAGCAGAAATGGGGAACCACTGAATGTTTCTAAAAAGGAATTAATCAAAACTCCTAAATCTAGTCTCTAACCTTACATGAACTTATTTTGTGATCTTAGATAATTATTAAATTTTTATGTAGCTAAGTTTCATATAAAGTAATGTGATAATACTAGCCTATTTAAATCTCAGTTTTGTGTCAGGTAATATAATATATATATATATATATATGCATTCATCCATTAATCTAGTAAGTAGAAAGAGCTTTAACGCAAAGTCAACCCACATGGAGACAGGAACCCCTGCTCAAATCTGTCTCCCCCTGTCTAAGTGACTCAGGGTTTTTATGAGATTCAAACAAAGGGAGGGAGAAATAGGGACATTATTTAAGTTGGCAGATACTGATTGGTCATGCTTCTATTATAGTTAATAGGGACTGTGCAAGCATGGCCCAAGGAGCCCTTGAAAACTGACAAAAGCCAGTTGGGGCAAGCACTACGGTTACGGGTTACAGCAGTGTTGTAAATCAGTGTTGGGTTAGAAGACCAAGTAAAGGAATGGAAATAAACTAAAACAACATTTACAATGACAAGGAAAACCATTGTAGCCAGCAGTTACAAGTTGGTGGTTCCTTCTGAGAGAGCTTTAGAAAGGGCAGCAGCTTCCCAGGGAGAACTTGCATACAGCCTGCCTTTGGTACTCTGGGCAGAGATCTCTAGGGCTGAGCCCCCCTGGCTTTCAGCAGCAGCTGCCCTGATGGTGCTCACCCAGCGCTTTGACTCGCGGTGCCTGCCCCCACCCAGGACTAGAGTGTAAACCACCGACAAAACCGGCTTCTCCTCTCCTCCTTACCCCTGATTCATACACCATTGCTCCTCATAACGATATGTTCTTTTGGCATGATTATGAACAGGCTGTCTTCTCTTTGCAATGTCGAGCAGGACTGTACAAATGACCATGTAGGTAGAAATTGCAAAAGGTTCTTAACCATCAATGAGAAAAATGATGATAGTGATATGACTTTAAAAAATCTTTGTCAAAACACTAAAGCTCTCTTAATATTAGTTATAAATGCACATGAAAATGAAAATAATAGTGAAAACAGTATGTAGTACTCTGTAATTTAGAATAGAAACATGGAGAATTAAAGTTTCATTTATTAGCAAAAGCTTCTCAAGAGGAATGAGAACAGGAATTGCCTTCTGCTCATTGTTAACACGGAGCTAGCACCTCCTCTGTGCTCTATGCACCTTTCTAACTTTGGATCAGCTTCCAATGTTTTATCCTTTTTGCTTTCCATGTTGTAAAAGATCTCCAATTTCCCCTCAAAGTGAAGTTTTTGCCAGTACCTTTTCCTCTGGAATGTTGTCACCTTTTCCACAACAACTACCTTCCTTATTTATGTCAATTAAGTTTTCTTTCACCAAGTTCCTCTGGCCGCAGAAAACACATCTTCTGGGACTCCATTTACATTCTATTCAAATTCCACTTCCAGCCACGTTGACAGAGGAAATGAACCATCACACTCTCAAAGCAACCTCAGTTGGCACTGAAGCCCTCATAATTCTGCTACTGCATTTTCCTCGCATTCTGATCTTATCTCACCCATCGTATTGCCTCATCTTACTCTCTGGCTTTTCACTTAGCTGGTCTTCTCCTTAGGATATCATGTGCTTGTCTATCATCTCACACCATATTTTAGATGACAGTTTTCTAGGACCTTTTTAATTTTCTTAAATTTGCTGAATTTTAGCAGTCCAATTCTGCTGAATCTTTGGAATGATAATTGCTTGTAATTCTAAAGTTTCTCCCCTAGGTTCTAGGGTTGTTTATGCTTTGTTTCTGTGTACTTGTCTTATGTAAAAGAGACTTACCCATGTGTAGCTTCTCTTTACAAATAGGCTGTGTAGATTACCCTCATCTTCACTCTGTTTCAACTTGAAGTATTTTGCAAATTCCATTCCTTATTTATATTAAGATCAACTGATTGACAGTCACAGCTCTTAATTTGATGCTAAATGTATAGCAGAATTTTATCTACCACTTGCTTGCTGTACTGAAATGGGATCCTTTCAGGTTTCCACTGCCAGAGCAATTACCCATTCCAGGATACTACCCATTACCCTCAGCCTCCACTCAACCCTCTTCCTGCCCAATATTTCTGAGGTTCAGTTCCCACATCAAAACATGGGGCTTGCAACAGCTACTTTGTAAAGGCACAATTCAGTCTTTACTTGGAGACCCTTTTTTCTGACTTAACAGAAGAGGCAGAAGAAAGAAAGATTGTTATACCTACTTTCAGATGGGCCAAAAAATCTTTGCTATTCTATCTAATTCTGTGAGATGTAATTAGTGGAAATACTTTGTACCTTATGACAATAGGTTAGCTACTGGTTTTCAAAGGAAATAGAGTGAGAAATTCAGGGAAGTTGTTGCAAGAATTGCAACCAGAAGTTCTATATAAGTAGAAGTCCTTCTTCTTGATTTAAACTGAAACTATTTCTGAAGAATGTGACACAATGTATATATCACAATCTGGTATCTTATAAAGACTGCCGATGTCTTTATAAGGCCAACCATTGAGCCCTTTCTTTTGTTTTCAGAAAGTAATGAACCTAGATCATTCAGGATAGATTGTTTTGTCCTAAAGTTGAATATTCCAAAGAAATGAGATTTTGCAAGTACCCTCAACAAATCTCTTGCCAAGTTTATGATCCATGCCCACTGGAAAATTCCTCTGCATTTCAAAACCAAACTCTCCTTGTGCCATGATTTCCATAGAGATGTGACCCGAGCAGTTGTGGGTGGGTTCTTTTGATTAGATGGTGTCCATGGAGATGTGTCTCCACCCATCCAAGGTGGGGTTGCTTACTGGAGTCTTTTAAGAGGGAACCATTTTGGAAAAGCTTCAGATGACACAGAGAAGAGACATTTGGAGATGCTGAAAGAAAATGCCTTTTGAAACCAGAAGCCAAGAGAGAAAGCTAGCAGATAACACGATGTGCCTTCCCAGCTGACAGACAAATCCCAAACATCACTGGCCCTTTCTTCAGTCAAGGTATTTTTCTCTGGATGCCTTAGTTTGGACAAGGCATCCAGACTTGGATGATGATTAATTATGCAGGTCTTCTCTAGGGACAGATGTATGGGAGTTCACAGTCGTGACTTGATCTGATGTCCCAGCCAACCCCTCCACTGCCTTCCTGTCCCTTCTGGCTCCCCAATGACCGTGGCAGGAAATACCAGATTCTTTCTTTGCTCAGTACCATGACAGGCTTCTCTACGAACAAAAGTTCTTCATTTTACTTCCTAATATTGCTATGAAGGGTCTCAATTTTCCACTGTGTTTTTCACCCTTCTGTGATCCACTCCTATCCTAGTAACTTCCTTTCCACAAGTTGACCATTAAAGTGCATGTCCTCTAGGTACACTGGGAATTGCACAAAAGAAATGCTGTCTACAGGTCAGCTAGGAAGTGGGTGAGTACCTGATGGTCTCATCCCCACTTAGAAGATCTGTGTGAATTAAGTCCACATACAGACGTTTCAGGAATTGCTTTTGTTCCCTTCCCAAAGGCTACCCCAATTCCTCAGTTTCTACCCACTGAGGAACTCAGTAAATGCAGAGAGCAAAGTATAGATTTTTCTTTGCTGCTAAACTTCACCATGAATTTACTCTTCCTTTGCTCTTTTATAGGAAAGGCTAACCAAAACCACTAGTCATCAAGTTAACATTTGCATCAAAGGAACAGTTTAAAATAATGAGCAATAAAAACATAAATATTTCATTTCAGAGTGAGTTCCCCCCTTGAGTTTTCTGAATTGTTAAGTTTCAGAGGCAAATGCCAGGTGGTGTTTCCCACTCTTCAGCAACGAGAAAGGGCAGGATGAAAGAGCTGGCATACATTATAAATGAGTAACATAATATGATTGTATTGAATGGCTTAAAGTGCATTTCAGAGGTTTCAGTATGGCTTTATGTTTATATGTAAATCCAGGTTCTATAATCTAAGAGCAGGTAACTTCTCATTTTGAATAATTTTTTTATCGATTCCGTCTCATATATAGGTCCACTAAGGGTAAAAACAAAATGCTGTGTTTAAATTGCCTTAACATTGTCTATGGATTTTGTTCACTTGACAAGAACACGTCAGGAGTTTAAAGTATAATGATATTCTAAAAATACCAATGATTTGCACATTCAATTCCATCTAGAGCAACTGGATTTATTACATACTTTTATCTACTTGTCAGATGTGGAGAAAGTGGTTAGTATCAACACTCCAAGTACTATTGTGCTTTTAAAATAAAGTGATCAATCCAAAATCTAAATTTATAAATTGAACCTCACAGCACATGTTCTCACTATGACAGTGGAGTCTATTCTACCTTTAAATCAGAGGATCAAAATTTATATTCTCTAACTTTAATCATTAGCTTGCTTTTCAGCCTTTCAGCAAATGGGGCTTTGGCAGGCATCTTAACCCAATTTCTTTGGAGAATAGAAGATGTTCTGTGAGTCTGAATGTATAGATTAACTGCCCATCATTATTAGGTCAGTTTCTCACCTGGACATTCGATCAATAGTGCAAAGTCTTGCTCACTTGTCCTGTCAATCTTCTTAAATTGCCTCTCAATGTTACCACACAAGAATGAACAAAGAGAAAAGAAAGTTTGTGCATTATACACACATGAAAATACAAAAAAAAATTACTTTTAAATATTATAGAAAGGGGTAAAAGTTACCTAAGTTCTTAATTTGTGAACTGTGGCGCTCAAAAATGTCAAAACAAAGCACTGCTGTAAACAACTGAATCCAAGGGCGAATAGAAACACTTTAGCTATTTGGGTGAAATGGCAATTTCCAGAAGCACTGTTTTCTGTAAGGTTGGGTTTCTGTTTAGATTCTATAAATTAGAGATAATAATATCCCTTTCCCAGTGTGATATTCAAAATATTTAACTACCAAATGATACGGATGCCAAATAATGAGAAGAGGCACTGACAATGTACAATGACCTTAAATCACTTGTGAAGTCACCCCAAAGAAATCAGCTGACAAACCCAAACCCTGCCCAGTTCAAGGTCTGGTGAGAGAAGGGGGTTAAGAAGCAGTGGCCTTAGCAGAGCCTGGCACACAGGGTGCATCCTAAAAATGTTGGCACCATCCAAATCGGATGTCCAGCCATGGTAGGGCTATGATGCAATTGAATGTAGAGTTCTGGAGAACCTCCTCTAAATATAAAATATAGTAAACAACTAAGCATCCTAGAGTCTACCTGACACTAAATTATATGAAAAATGAGTAGGAAACCTCACTGTCTTGACTCCTCATTTATAATCCAAAACCAGAAATTAATAGAAATTTCCATTCCAGGCACAAGCAGCATCAAGAAATTGTAGAGAGAAGTATAGACTTGGAGAGACACGAAGGCCATAGGTCACTGGCAATAATCAGGGAAAAGTATGTGGAAAGTTCTTTTTTCCTATGACTATAGGGTCTGTCTTTAAACACTGTGGGTTTAGAAGAATGGAACAGCATAAAATTTCTACAGGTGTACTGTGCTCATATTCAACGTCGGCTACACTAAAAAGGAATTGTTGGGAGATTAGAAATACCCAATATAGTATGTGATTCCTTGCTAAAGTTCCTCTGATATCAAGTACTCATGATATTCTTAAATTATTACCTGACTTTCAGGAATTAGAGTACATGTTTCCAGGAACACACACTTGTTTGATAATGCATAGGAACCACAATCTCATTTTCCAAAAGGAAATGTAAGGACCTCTTGGTTGCCCCAGTTGCCGTGACAAAGCCCAGTTGAAGGCTTTCCCCAGTTGCTATGGAGACAGGATTTTTAATCCAATTCACAGTCCGAAGCTCTGGGGACAGCCCAGCAGCTGCAGGAGTCAGCATTTTGCTGCCATATGGGTTCTGCAGCTGCTGGACCAGAGATCTGAAAGAAGGCATGGGAGAGGAGGGTAGGGAGAAGAGAGAACTCTTTGTTTTTTGTTGAAAATGGGGGGAAAGAAAAGGAAAACAAGCAGTGGGGTGGGGGTGGGTGACTGGTCTAAATAGGATTAGAGTATTTAGTGAACGTGTCACAGCCAACAGTATTTTAAATCATCTTAAATAATAAGGAAATTAATCCTACCATGAGTCTAGTCAAAGAACATTATTTGATGAATTTGCACTAACTGAATAGTTGCTGCCATCAGCTGAAATAACATCAGGGAGATCAGTAAATAGGTCAGATATTTTAGGAGATAAATGTGTATCCCCTGATGTCTCTCGTGCAACTTTTGTAAAAGCAGGCTAAAGCATTTTTCTAATTGTTTTTAAACTTTTCTGCAGAGGTTATATGTCCGAAATTCAAGTGCTGGCTGATGATAATCTCCCATGACCAATTACTTCCAACCACAAGAGGAGTTAATACATTTCAGAGATTATTTCTTAATTATTTAACATTAGAGAGAACAGGTGTATAGATAGAAGTAGCCTCCTTAAACCTCTTTATGATGATGGCAGACTTTCATATTTTATACATTAATAGAAAAATTTTAAAAGTTATTTCTTAACTCATCCTCTTTATTTAGCAAGGTGTGTACTAGGTGGCTTAACTTTTTTTGTTGTTTGCTTTTTGTTTTTGTTTTTTACTGAAGAAATTATGGACTGGTCAGGAGACATGCTGTCATATACTAGGCTTCTTATATCTTCAGCTGATGCGATGAAACCAAACAAATGCCTTTCTAAGCGTGAATTATAGCTGAGTGTGTGCTGGTTGGCTAATGGCCTTGCTATTAAATCGTTCTTGGATTCCACGCTGTTTCAAGGCACTGCTCGTAGTAAAATGGAAAATACAGCACAGCCCCAAATCCATCCTGGCCTGAGTTAAATATGGGATCTACACATGTGAGGCAGTAATGCCCCAAGGCTAGGAGTCTAGTTCAATATCTTTCCTTCTAATGAATCCTGAATTATATACTTTTGCCTCTCTGTCACCTTGTCCTTATTTCTAAGCACCTATAAATTGCTGGTACTGAAGTAGATCCTAGGAAAATGTGCATTAAAAAAGAAAGTAGATCCTCTGTCTCAGCAAGCAGAGAGTAAAATCTGACTTGAGTGGTTAAAATGGGCCTTGAGAAGAAAAGTCAATGCTTCTGGTTCCTGCAGTGGAAATGCCCCGTGATCACAGACTGATGGAGCTGAGAAAAGATCTGAGGGCAAAAGCTCCAAACTTTCTTTTTGTACCAATGAAAAAATTAAAAGTTGGAGAAATTAAGTAATTTTCTCCAAATTTGCTATTGCCTACTCACCATAGCAAAACACATGCTGTCCTCATCTGTAGAAAAAGGACCTGTTTCTCATATGCTCTAAGGCTAAATGCCTTATTCACAACTGATTGGGATTCTATTGGGAACCTCCCCCTGTCCTGCTCTGGGCCACAGTTCTGACCTATTGAAAAGACTACTGATTATTGGTTAATACAAGTTAGAAATAATGGACAATTACAGTTCTTTATGTTCTCCTGGCTTGTGCTCCATGCTGCCTCATTCGCCTGAATGAAATAGTTGCTTTCAATAAAATTGTTTCATTCAATGAACTCATTGCACTTCTGGTTTAATCCCAATCATGAACTTTTACAACCTACTCAATAGTGCAATTTATTGCATTCACTCGTATTTTCTTGTTATAAAACTATTTGCCATTTATTGAGCAATTATTCTGTTATGAACATTATTTCTCAGCCTTACAACAATCCCAAAGGATGATCATTATTCCCATCTTATTGATGCATAACTTTATCTTCAGAAGGATTAAATAGGTTGGCTAAAATCATGCTGTAAAGGCAGAACTAGAAATTCGAACCCAGAGCCCTCTAATTCTAGATCCAGTTTCTCTACCACACCTCACAGCTCTCATACCCTGTCAGTCCTTCCACAATCAGAGAAGACTTATTATTCAATTACTTGAAAAAGATTACCCAATATTTCAAAAGAAGGCCAGTCTAACATGTTCTCATCAAGAAGAGGATAATAAAAGGCAGCTTGTAATCACTGCAAATTCTGCAACTACCCACAAATAACTAAAGCATTTGAAGACAGCTCGAAATTGGAAGCTGACCTGCTGGACATTGAGTATGGTTCTGGGTTATGAGGTTAAAAAGTAAGCTCAGCAGTTGGTTATGAGGTTAAAAAGTAAGCTCAGCAGTTGATGTACAGACTGTTTGGAGTAATGGCAAAACAGCTACACAGAGGACTGAGAAAGGAAGCCTTCTGTAAATAGGCAGAAAGTGATTAACTGTGTTCCACAGCATTCGCAGGACTATGAAATTGACAGAACATGAAGGCAACAAAGCCAGAACAGACTCTGGGATCTTCTCCTCAAGCCTTGGTAATGCATGAGAACCAACTGTGCTCACCTCTTTCCAACCACGCATTCTGTGACATTGGACAGGCAGCTTGAAATCAGCCACAGTGGAAGTATTTACACCATGGAAAGTGGCAAGCACTAAATTTCCTTCGTCTGTTCCTTCCTGCCCTCCTTTCTTTCTTCGAAAAGAGCCAGTTAAACATTTACCACTATACCACTGAACAGAGGAGGAAATTATTTAGCATCTTCTCAAATAGATCTTTTCATCCAGGGCAGACAGAGCTACCACAACTAAATGAAATTAAAAAGTTATCTGCTGGCTTCCCTGTGCTAACAACAGCTAGCACAGAGTCAACGGCTTGGTATGTGGTTTAAGCTGTCAAGGCAACCTGGCCAAATGCTGTCTCCTTATGGGTCTGCCAAGTTTCTTCCATAGCTCTATCTCACTCCTCCTCCCCACCCCACCCCACTTTAGTTGTATGCTCATGACTTAGTGTCTCTATTATTGATCCACCTGATCTTTTCAGAAGACTGGATCCAATTAGGCTAATAACCTTCAAATATCAATGGATTTCCCCATTGTTATGGATTGAATTGCATCCCTTAAACAGATTTATTCAAGTCCTAACCCCTGGTCCCTTGAATGTGACCCCACTGAGGAATAGGAAAAGTTATTAGTTTAGATCAGGTCAAACTCCATTAGGGTAGGCTTTGTAATCTGACTAGTGTCTTCATAAGCAGAGGAAATTGGGACACAGTAAGAGAAGGCCATACGATGGAGCCAGAGATAGAGTTACGCCACTGCAAGCAAAGAATGCTACAGATTACCATCATAGGCAGAAGCCAGAAAAGAGTCATGGAATGGATTCTCCCCTTTAAGGAACCCTGCAAACACCTTGAGCCATCAGATAAGAAATTTTTGTTTAAGCCAGCCAGTCTCTCTTTCAAATGCCTTTCCAAGGACCCTCTGCTTCCTTATGTTTGTGCTTCCCATTTCTTTTTGCTTGCATAGGAATAAACTCTAACTTTTGGAAGAGACATCCAACTTATATACTTAGACCATAAGACAGTGATCTAGGATAACACTATACAAATGAAAACATACGATGAGGGAGTAAAGTAGCATCTTTAAATATTTGAAAGACTGAGTGGCGAGATCTTAGTTTCTTAAAGTATTTTTGGGCCATTTGACAATACAGATCTTAATGCAACATCTTTTGAGGAAGGAAAAAAAAGTTGGTTATGATGTTCTTTCTTTAACAGGGGATTTTATTGTTGATGTTTTGGGGGCAGAATATTTACAGAAATTGTTAAAAACCATTTTTCTTGATTTTTTTCTTTTCTCATAATCAAAATATGTGTGGCAAAATCTACATTTGCCAGGAAAAAAAAGTATTTTCTCTCAGGTTTTCAAACCCTTGATAACTACTATAGCCAGTTTTTTCAAATATTAATTTTTCCCCTTTTGTAAACATGGCCTTTATAATGAAATTGAACAAACTTTTTTTTTTTTTCTAAATTCATCTCTCAGAAGAAAACCCACAGTGCACATCATGGAACATTTTATCCTCTAAAGATAGGCCGAAAGCTCTGAATCACTCATTATGTGGCTTAATAAGAGAAGCTCATTGTTAGTTAATTGGAGATAATGTGGCCTTTTTCCCTGATGTAGATCATCCAAATTGCTGGTTATTTTTGTAGTTAATCTCTTACGGAAAAATTCTTGGTCATAAAATTTATCTTTCCTGTGATTAAAAAAGAAAGAGTATGAAATAAATACTCAATTTGGAGCTGAGGACAAGGAAGAGAAGAGAACTGTATTTCTTAAAATCTTTCAAATGACCAACTACCTCAAATGATATGTAATCCAGTCATGTCAAAGAAAAACATTTTAACGAGTTGGATTTTACAGGGCCAGGGCAAGGTAGTGAAGTATCAGTTTTGTGCACAAAATTTAAGGGATTGTTCAAAGTGAGTACTTTACTCACCTCACTCTGGTCTTGGCCCTGCTGGACATACAAGCTACATTGGCTACTCTACACATTCTCCCCGGCCAATCCCATCTACTTGCAAAAGTTGACTTCCAATGCATCTACAACTGACTGTCCAATCTTTTTATCCCGGGCCTTTCCACTGGAAACCATGCCTTTCTGTCTCTTCAGATAACGTGTATTAAACAATAATTAAGTCCCTAGGCCCCAGGTGTACAAAGATGAATGAAATAGAATCCGACCTCAAAGAGACTGCCATATAATGGAGGATGCTGATCAGTTCAGCACAACAGGATATGTCCATTGCTATAATGGACACAGCACCCTAGGGTGGCACTTTTTAAATTTTGATGTGCAGTTGAAACACCTGCACATCTTATGCCAGTGCAGATTCTGATTCTCAGGGTGGGATTACATGTTCCACCTTTCCGACAAGCACCCAGGTGATGAGAATTCTGGGTGGTTCATGGGCCACACTTTGAATAGGAAAGCTGAACACATCCCTGACCCTAATTCAGTCCATAACGTCAAAGAAGTGATAGTGGAAATAAGTCTTGTGGATAAATCCTCAGGGAACAAATGGGGAAAAGCGTGGTTAAGTGGCCAGTGTCAGAGTATGGCGGTTCTGGAGAACTATGGTGGGACACCCCTACTAGCAGAGTCTGGAAATCTATGTGGGTGAAGAAGGACATGGTGGGAGAGGAACCTAGAGACTCAGGAACCAAACGATGAAGAGACCTGTAGCATCTCCAGAGGAGGAGACACCCAGAATGAGAAAGGCAGGGCATCGTGGGAGAGAGGTAGAGCGCTGACAACCAGTCATAAGGTCCAGCCTGTACTAAGTGCCCCTGAGGATCATGGGGGATCGTCTCTACTGCCCCTTTCTGATGGCAGCACTTGGCCACTCCCCCAGAGGATGCCAGCTTTTTGTTGGTGGAATGAGCATTTCTTAAATCGCTTACTTAAGGTAGTTATTTCAGTACTAAAGACTATCTTGATACTTTTTCAAACAGTGTGAAAATGAGCCATGAAAATAAATGGTCTTCAAATGCACCAAAAGCAAGTAACCTCTATGAATTAATGAATGAATAGAAACTACTATTTAGCAATGTTGCCTAACAGAAATGTAATGAAAGCAAGATATATAATTTTAAATATTACAGTAACCATATTAAAAAGCCAAAAGAAATAGGTGAAATTAATTTCAATAACTCATTTCATTTAAGGCCATATATCTAAAATATTATCATTTCAACAACTAAACAATTTCAAAGATTATTGATGAGTGGTTTTCATTTTTTGTGCTGTCTTCAAAATTGCATGTGTATTTTATTATGTATTTCTCAATTCGGATTCCCTCCATTCCAAATGCTCAACAGCCACATGTGGCTGTTGGACACCACAGCAGAGCGCATAGGTTTAAAGGGCACAGAAGGCACCCCTCAGCTGGCAGGATTCCTAACTCACTGCATGAGCTTTGTCATGTCACCCTACCTCCCGGAGACAAACATTCCTCTCTTGAAACAGAGACAACCAGATCAGATCAACGTATCCAAAATGGTAAAGCAAAGACCTGAAAAGATCAGTGCCATAGCCACAAGAATGAGCAATTCACATGTGTGTGTTACAAACACTGAAACTACAATGACTACCCTTCTGAAAATTCCAATCGTAAAGCAGTTTCCTTTTAAAAGAATGTGAAACTGGGCTCAGAATGATCACTAAAGTCACTTAAGCTCTTACCACCTTGCTTGCTTTTTCTTTTTTTTTTATGATTCTATACATGGAGGCAGAAATAAAGCAATAACTTGTGCGTTACTCACTTGATTGGAACAAGCATATTTACTACACTCAGATGGTACAGAAACAAGTCTATAATCCAATGCTCACCTCTGCACTACTTAAAATTAATTGAGCAACAATCATGTACAGAGAAGTATACGTGGTGACAACCCATTAATGTCTTCAAGCTGAGGGCCCGTCACCACTTTTAGAGGGTGGAAAACAGAGTCCACATTTCCTTTTGTCTTCTTTATTTTTTAACTATGCAAAATATAAAATTACATAAAATACACAATTTCCTAAGGAAATACTTTTTGATGTGTTTTGTTTCTTTTTATCTAATGTTCTAGTCTGGGGTTAGCATCTAATTTCCAAACAGATGTACAAACAAACAGATGTATAAATAGGAGGCAAGGGTTCCTTATTATCTGGTGGGCAAGCCCAGTGTTTGGTTTGACACCTAGCACACAGTTGGCACTTAATGCATGCTGATCGAGTCCATGAGGCAGAATCTCAATCCTCACCACGGGTTTTCTGATACATTAGCATAAATAATATGCCAGATATTATTTACATGTGGCAAATGAGAAGAATTAATTGGCACTCCAGGGACTATGCCCAGTGTGCATGTGGGTGGGAAGAATCCTCTGCTATGACCAGCCACCAGTCATGAGGAAGGAGCTGGAAAAATCCCAGAGGATGTTCCTGGTCAGCCCAAAACCGCAACCACCACCACCACCTACAAGACAGTGAGACAGGACAGGGCTTCTTTTTCTTTTTTCACCATGCCCTTAAATGAAAATAATGTAGCATTCTTGTCCTTCCTTAAAGGATGGCTTTGTTGCCAATTTACTTTATTTAAATCACTTTATACATAGATACACCTATAATTTTACATAAATGTGTAAATGTGATTATTTCACATACATCAGTTCATGTCATTTAAGGTAAACATTGCATTTTTTATGCTTGTTTCCTACCTGCTAAGCATCTCTCTCCTCTGTATTACCCATCCTGCTCTCACACCCTTTCCACGTAACCCATGTGAACAATCTAGAAGGCACCTCTCCTTATTTTCCTTCATACTTAATCACAGAAATATACCCACACATACACAAGGAATTCTGTTGTTCTTTTATAAAAATGGGATTCTACATATACCGTTCTGCTTCTTGCTTTTGTCCCTCAATGGTACATTTTGGAAATTCGTATACATAACTGGCAGGCACTAATTTATTCATCTGAATGACTTCATATGTCATATTCCTAATCTCTTCTAATTTAACCAACAATTCCTCCTTTGAAGGGCACTGACTTTGCTTCCAGTTACTTCTCAGTGTTCCAGTTACTTGTCATATGTTCTAGGATATGTACTAAGCATTGTTTAGTACAAATCCTGGAACATAATCCTAACCTACTGAGTTTTTATTTCTATGTTGATAGAGTCTCATGGGTGGGATACATGGTCAGAGAGTGTATATATGTTAAATATTTCAATAGATATCAGCATATTAATATCCAAAAGGGCTATAAACATTCATACTTTCATCAGCAATATATGAAAGTACCTATTTTCCCACATACCTCCCAGCAAAATGTGTTATTATTTTACCATTATTTTATAACATTGCTCCTGAATTAAATGTCAGGTGAGCAACAAGCTATTAGGGCAAACCAGAAAGTGCTGCTGCAGCCGAGTGTACTAGAAAGGGCCCTAGAAGAGGCTCAAAAATCTAGTGTTGTATTCATACTCTGCCACCTTAATCCATGAACTTGACTGAAGCCTTTAAGTTTACGGAACCTCTTTCTTCATTCGTTGCAGGAATTAAATATATCTATACATACATGTATTGTGATAGCAAAGGGGAGAGAAGATAATATGAATTTATTGGGCCCAAATCAAATCGAAGCCAGAATCAAGAAAGAATAGGAGAAAACCAAACCTATTTATTTATGAGAACATTTGGTCAACCTGGTGAACTTTCAGCTTCAGTTTTTAATTTCTCATGGGGTACAGAAGGCAGATAACAAAACTGAAGGATCACGCAGGGAGGGAAATCTACTAGTGGACTCTTCTAACTCAAATTTGAGCTCTCCAGAGAGCTACCCTTCCAGTGTATTTTTGAGCCAAAAGAAACACCCCAAACACCTACCCCCAAAGGGCTACAAGGACATTTTCCTAGGCTCCAAGCAAAGCAATAAAGGAAGATGTATCCGAAAAGTTACTTTTGAAATGGCACATGTGGTTTTACAGCACAAATCATACCACTTAGAAAGTCCAAAAAATATCAAACCATCAATTTAATGCAAAATAAAACCTCCGAAACTATTTTCTCTAAAGGGCCTGGTTGTTTAATTTCTAGTCCATGGAAATTACCATACTTTTAAAAATGCAATAAAAATGAATTGTGATAAAAAGAAAATTTTAAAAAATGAAGACAAAATGCACATTGACCTTGTAGTGATGTCAGATTACTATAAAAGTTTCCAAATGTCACTCTCAAATTCCATAGTTATCGCACGCAGAAAAGTTACAAGCATTTTGTGCAATAACACCTGGCTCCACGTCCATGACAGAACAAGTATCATCCCTGTGGAACACATCTCCCTCTCAAGCCTTCGAGAATTCTCAAAGTAATTTTCAAAAGGAAAAGTACGTCTCACAATTAAAAAACAAAACAAACAGTAACACACAAAGAAACAAGGCACCATGAGGAGGAATTAAATCAAAGAAACAGAATATATGGATTCACAAATGCTTTACATAGAGAAATTATTAGACACAGATTCTAAAACAAATTTGCTTAATATGTTTTTAAAAAGAAAGGACAAGATCAAAGGAGATGGTGGAGTTATACAGAGAAGTTCAGGTTTAACAAATGAGTATGAGTGCTGAGTTGGTATACTGATATTTCTTTTAGAGCAGCTAGAAATGAAAACCTAAAATTGTGGAATTGTAACCCATACCAAACTCTGAAATCTGTTCTACAACTAATTGTTGCAATGTAGTTTGAAACCTATTGCTTTTCTGTATATATATTACTTTTCACAAAAAAGGAAAAAAAAGAGAGAAGGAAAAGTATAATAGAGTAGATAGGATTTAACAAACGAATATGACTGCTGAATCAATATATTGATATTTCTTTTGGTCTCTAGTGTCTTGGAGCAGCTAGAAGAAAATATGAAAAATCACAGAACTGTAACCCATAAAATCTGTTCTATAACTACTTGCTAAAACGTACTTGGAAATTTATTGCTTTTTTGTATGTATGTTATTTTTCACAATAAAAAAAGGTTTTAAAAAATTAAAAATTAAATTAAAAATAAAGGACAACAGACTACTGTAAAAAGTAATCTAAACTGAATGGTCCCACTAATATGAACTAACACTAATGGGCAAACAAGCTGAGAACACAGGTTATCAGAAGATAGAAAGAGGGTAGAGATCAGGCATTTGATGCTGAAGGAATACAGAATGTTCAACAGGATTAATATAAAGATCCAGAAATGGACAACACCATACTATCTGATGGTAGCACAATATTGTAAGTATACTGAAGAAAGCGGAGTGTGAGTGTGGTTGAAAGAGGAAGGCTAGGGGCATGTGTGACACCAGAAGGAAAGCTAGACGATAAAGACAGGGGCTATATAACTTAGAAAAACCTAGAGTGGTCAGTGAGGGTTATTAAATGTACAAACATAAGAACACTTTTATATGAGAGAGAACAAATGAATGTCAACATTGCAAGGTATTGAAAATGGGAGAGTATATGGACAAAACAAAGTCAATGCAAGCTAGAGTCTACATAACAGTAACATTGTAATATGCTTCGAGTAAATGTAAGAAAGGCATTATACCAAAGCTAAATGTCAATAACAGAAGAACATAAGGAATGGGTATGGGATTCTAGGTGTTGGTGCTTCTCCTTTTTATTTTATTTATTTTTATTCTTCATTTTTCTTTTTCTTCCTCTTTCTTTGAGGTAGAAATGGAAATGTCCTCATATAGATTTGGGTGGTAAATGCATAGTTAAGTTCTTATACCAGGAACCATTGGTTGTTTACTTAGGATGGATGATATGATGTGTGAATAAAACTGTTTTAAAAATAAACAGAAATATATAAGTGCAGGAGAAAATGTGGAGAGAGGGATATACTGTTCCCTATTCCCTGTTGGTACAACATAGATCGGCGCAGCCCTCTGGAGGGCAGTGTGGTGGTTCCCCCAGGAGGCTGAGTACAGGGTGGCCATACAATCCTGCAACCCCGTTATGAGGTATATACTCAGAATTGAAAGCAGGGACAGGAACGGACATTTGCACACTGGTGTTTATGACAGCAGTATTCACAATTTGTAATGGATGTATGTGGCCTAAGTTACAGTAACTGATGAAGGTAAGGGCAAGCTGTCTATATACAATGGAATATTGAGCGGCTGCAAGAAGGAATGAAGTTGTAAGGTATACACCTCAAGGTGAATGGACCTGGAGGACAGTATGTTGAGTGAAATAAACCAGAAACGAAAAGACAAACACTACTGCCTCACTAATAGGGACTAACTATAATATGCAAACTCTATATCAGGGGAAGGCTTATTGTAAAGGTTCCTAGAATGTAAGCTCTTACAGCACTCACATCTATTCCTGAGTTGTAAGGGTTATTTCTAAATTCTGAGATGCTGAGCTCTTTGTGTATAACCTGTTTGGTCCTTGGAACTTTTGGGTATCTGTGTGACACCTGAGACTCAGAGTTAGAATTGTGCAGCTCTGAAAGTCTGCATTACTCCATACAGCAACTGTTTAAAAAGTGAAAAAGAGAATCAGACTTCAATTAGAGATGTGAATGATGCTGATCTGGTTAGAACTTAAGTAAATCAGAACTAAAGGGTAAAGGATGATACTGACTGTGTTTTAAAACTTCAACTTCTGTGTGAGATCAAAGGAAGAAATGTTTATTTGGTGCAAAATGTTTATTTTCTGTAGCACACTATTTAATTAACTTGTATGGTCAGCTTATTCAAACACCATAACCACATGGAACCTTGAATAGGGAGCGAGGTCTTGTTGGTTTGTACAGGTTAGTGTGATGCCCCAATACATTCCAGGGTAATTTTGACGGAGTATAAAAAACTATTTGCAAAGTCTCCTTGAGGGACTGGGAAAAAATGTGGAAATATTAAACTTCCCCACTTGGGGTATTCCTGATATTCTTGCAAGCATTGGGGACTACAATTCAATAGGCTGTTGGGGCTCATCCCTTTGAGGCTTATTTCTGCAGAGAAGAAGCTAAGCCTACTGGTAATTAGGCCTAAGAGTCATCCCCAGAGAACCATTTTTATTGTTCAAATGTGGTCTCTCTCTCTAAGCCAACTCGGTAAGTGAACCCACTGCCCTCCCCAGATGTGGAGCATGACTCCCAGGAGTGTAAATCTCTCCGGCAGCATGGGACATGACTCCCAGGGATGAGCCTGGCCCTGTCCACCATGGGATTGAGAAAGCCCTTGATGAAAAGGAGAAAGCGAAATGAAACAAAATAAAGTGTCAGTGGTGGAGAGATTTCAGAGTCGAGAGATCATTCTGGAGGTTATTCTTATGCGTTATAAATATCCCTTTTTAGTTTTAGTGAATTAGAATAGCCAGAAGGAAATCCTGAAACCGTTGAACTGTGTTGCAGTAGCCTTGATTCTTGAAGAGGATTGTATAACTATGTAGCTTTTACAGTGTGAGTGTGATTGTGAAAACCTCATGGCTGACACTCCCTTTAACCAGGGTATGGACAGACGAGTAAAAAAATAAGGACAAAAAATAAATAAATAATATGGGGGATAAGGGGTATGGGATGTTTGGGGTTTTCTTTTTCTTTTTATTCTTATATGTATTTTTTGGAGTAATGAAAGTGTTCAAAAATTGATTTAGTAATGCATGCACAACTCGATGATGATACTGTGAACCAATGATTGTATACTTTGGATGATGATAAGGTATGTGAGTATATCTCAATGAAATTGCATTAAAAAGTAACCTAGAAGATTTGAAAAAAGGACCAAATAGAAATAGGAAAAAATAAAAGAAATTTAAAATAGAAGATTTTAATAGCAAGTAGTCATAGCTGAAGAGGGAGTTAGAAAACAAGAAGCTAAAGCAGTTATTACCCAAAATGCAGCACAACAAAACAAAACAATGATAAAGATAAAAGAGAAGTTTAGAGACCTAAAGGATGGAGAAGATCTAAAAGGTTTCATAAGAGTCCCAGAAGAAAAGAAAAAACAGAATAATGCAGAGGAAAATCTTCTTTCTAGAATGGGTAAAAGACATCAATCTACAAATTCAAGAGTTCAAATGATTCTGAAGGAACAGCCACAAATAGAACTGCACACTGAGATAAGTTACAGTAAAATGCAAAAACACCAAAGATGATCTGAACAAGAGAGAAAAAAGACAAACTTCCTTCAAAGGAGTGACAGGCTGACAATAACTTTTCCACAACAAAATGGAGCCATAAAAAAAGGAATGATATATTCCATGAACTAAGAGTAAATGATTGCCAACTCAGAATTAGACATGTAGCAAAAAATCATTCTAGAACAAGGGCAAAACAAAGATATCTTCAGTGATAAAAAACCAAGAGTTTTTCCCCAGGTAGGTCTTCTCTAAAGGAAATTCTAAAAGATTAACCTCAAGCAGATGGAATGTCAGCGATAAAACAAAGTATTAACTATGTGGACAAATACAAATAAATATCAACTGTATGATACAATAAAATGTCTTTTGGCGTTTAAAAACTATAAAATAAAAATACATTATTCCCGGACCATGCCCCAACCCCCCGAAAAAAATATACATTAAATCAATAGCATGTAAGTCTGGAGGAGCTAAGTGCAGTGAAAGTGTTCCAAGGTCTTTCGCTTTTCTGGGAGGACATCAGGGAAACTAGGGCATTGAGATTATACTTTGAGCATTTTTAAAACCAAAAACTTGGAAGTGTATTAGTTTCCTAGACTCTTGAGAGCAAATATCATGAAATGCTTTGGCTTAAACACCGGGAATTTATTCACTCACTGTTAGAGTCCAGGAAAATGTCCAAACAAGGCATCATCAAGGCGATGCTTTCTTCCCGAAGACCAGCTGCTGTGATCCTCGGCTCCTCTGCCACACGGCAGCATCTGCTGGTCTCTTCCTTCTCTACGGGTTTCATTGATTTCAGCTTCTTGCTTCGTGGCTTTCTCGCTCTTTATTCATTCCATTTAAAAGGGCTCTGGTAATAGGAGTAAGACCCATCCTGAATGCAGTGGGACACACCTCTACTGAAGGAGCCTCCTAAAAAGGTCCCACTTACTCTGGGATCACACCACAGGAATGGACTACGTTTAAGAATGTGCCTTTCTGGGGTACATATATGGCTTCAAACTACCACAGAAATTATCTATGATGTTTCCATTATTTTGGTGGTTACACTAGAAATAAGAACATCCATACTTAATTTATCAATCCTCCCCCAAAAGAGGTAAGAAAGTATTGAAAAAGAAATAGCAGGTGGACAAATAGCACAAAGTAAGATGCTGGTTAAAATGGTACATGGATTGGTTAAAAGGCAAAGACTGCCAGAATTAGCTTTTTAATTCCATCCATATAGTATTTATGAGATAAGAAAAAGATAGGAAAATATTTAAGGCAAATTCTAAAAGAAAGCTGATAGAGTTATGCTAATGTCAGATAAAATAGGCTTCAAATAAAAAAGTATTATTAGAGTGAGAAGGTCATGTCCATAAGGATAAAAATTTCAGTGTACTACGAACATGTAATTTGTATGTACCCAATAACAATTTTAAATACAAAAAGCAAAAGTAGACCTATTAGGAGAAATTGACAATACCACAGTCATACGGATAGTTTTAATATAGCTGTGTTAAAGATAAACTTGAAAAATAAAAATCCATCAGTAACAATATAGAAGAATTTGAAGAACAAGATTAACAAACTTGACACAAAGGATATGCAGACAATGCTACACTCATACAAAGGATATGCAGACAAATTGCTCGGGTGTGTGTTTGCTCCCTGCCTGAGGCTCAGCAGCCTGGATCACCCTTAAAAGAGCAAAGCCTTTTAAACTGGAAACTTTGGGCTAAGCCTGCACCCAAGGTTGTATGGTAAACCTGGGGGCAAGGTGTACAGAGCTGCTTCAAGGCTGCCCTGGGACCAGCAGGCCTGACTTACTGAAATGAAGCCCAATACATATCTGCCTCAGCAGAAGACCCCTTGGAACGGATGAGAGAAAATAGATGGAAACCGATTTGTGAAGCTGTTCTAAGTGGGATGCATGTCACAATAATGAGAGCTATATTTAAATCAAAGGGTCTTAGCTAAAAGCCTGCCAAACTCCAGTGGAGGGCCTGCAAAATAAACTACAAGAGAGAGAGAGAAACAAAGGAGGGGGGTGGGAACTGGACTGGCAAAGGAGCCGCCTGTGTTCAGTGCTGGGCTATGCTTGGTTGCTCCTCATTTGAGGGGCATCCAGGGAAGGCCGATTTCACAAACGACACAGGATTGGTTTCCGAAGAAGCAACGGCCAGCTTGTGAACTCTGCTCCAGCAAAGAAGGTATTTAGATTCATCTGGGCTTCAAAAAGCAAAGGTCGGTGTGTGTGCGGGGGTGGGGGGCTGGGGGGGCAGTCCTCTCTTCCCAAATGAAAGTGGGCCGACAGGAAAATGGACATAAATGTCTCTTAGCAAGATGGGCATTTTATAACTGATAAAGAATGATTCTTAAATAAGTCACTCTGAATTTTTTATTTAACTTCTTGTACATGTCTGAAATATAAGAAGGAAAAACACACTGGAAATTCATTTAACTAGCCTACATATATAGCAGATGATAATTATGAAGATGTCAAATAAATGCAGCTTACACTGATAAACTGTAGCTCTTAAACTCTGGAGTATTCCTGGGAGGAAAAGGAGCTGATAAAAGAATATAACTGGCTCAGACAGGCATACTGGTGGGCCACACAACTTCTGTTTGGATGGTCAAGCCACCTTCCACCGTTGACATCCATTGGACAAATATTCATGTAGAATCTGCTTTACCCCAAACCCTGTCTAAAACCACTGTGGAAATAAAATAGTCAAAATTCTCTGTTTTCCCCAACAGAAAACATACTAATGGATAGATATGGAAAATAGACCAAATAAATAAATATGTTGTACTTAGGATGGTGCCAAGTGCTTTAGAGAAACATAAAGCAGGGAGCTTGCCATAGAGGAAAAAAAAATGCTAGTTGCCACTTTCCCCTGCATTCCTTGAAGCTAGGATACAGAGGTGACCCTATTGGGTAGGATCTGAGAGAAGTAGCCAAGTGTGTCAGGGCAGGCAGGATGAGCCTTACCACCTTATCTTTGATGTTAATATTTGAAAATGTTATATATGGGGTTTCGGCAGCCTTTTTGTCACTACGAGGGAAATGCCTAGTGTAATGGAGACATCAATCCAGACATTATTTTGCCACCAAATTAGCCATCTCTGGAAACATGATACCTGGACTTTATTATGTAAAATTAACAAATTTAGTTGAGAATTCTAATACAGAAGATAAGTGCTATTCTGACTTGCATTTAATGATATCTCAGTGATTTAGAGTCATACCTTATATGTCAGTTTTTGGCTTTTCTTTTGAAAGATGTCTTGTTGCTAGCATGGGGATGTACAATGGCTGCTATATAGAGAAACCACGAGAGGACAATGACTACACATCCCTCCTCTGTAATGCTAGGAGGAATACCCTCTGTTACCCAAGATGGCCAATTCAAGAGTAGCTGTAGACACAACTCATGGATTTGCCATTTGTGATCTTCCCTCAGCTTTCTGAGTTCTCTAACGCTTTTGCTGAAAGCTATCTTTGTGTTCGATCAACATCCTGCCTGATGCCTACAGCTGTTGATTCCTATAGCTCACAGTGACAACTTCAAATCCTATGTATGATGTCTTACTATTTCTTCATTTCTGAACTACTTTTTGGGGCAACAATTGGTCCGGCAAGCTAGCTTTCTTATCAGACCATCTGAACTCAAATTCCTGCTTTCTCTAGGTGGGGAATACCCTGGCCCACAGAGATCCCCTGTCAATTTTCCTATAAGCATTATCCTTTCCTTGACTTGGATATATGCAAATTAAAGAGGAGTAGAGTTAAACATGCAAATATTTGGTAATTTAGTGAAAGGTGGTAAACTGCATTCCAACATCTCCATGTGCCTCATCCTTTCTTGCTCAAGAAGATTAATCACACTTTTGATTAAGAATATGTAACTTTTTTAGAAAAACTGAGTATCTCAGCCTTCTGGAGAGTCACGTTTTCATGTGCTTCAGCCCATCTGCTCTGAAGATCTTAACTCTTCAAAATCATACTGCACTATAATGTGACTTCAGGTTCTCCAGGGATTGCTAGCAATATCAATTGCATTTTGGTGATTCCTCTATACTAGATTCATGAAACTACTTTCAGCTCTGAAAACTATTGGCCCATGTATAGGGATGGAACGAAATCTTAACACTCTTCAATGTAATTTTAAAACCAGGCTGCACTAATGCCAATGCTTATGTTTTATAACATGTTTCTTTTGATGAAAAGTTCATAAGCCTCTGTAAGATCAGAGTCTCCATAGAAACCATCTGGAGGTGTTGAAATCTGTAGCTTATGGGCTTTGAGGGCGAAGATCCTTCCCAAGACATGTTGACTAGAACCTGTGAAGGTCTAGCTAGCACACCCAGACCAATCTAGAATGCACTCGCATTCTATAATTCTATAAAGGATGCCAATGGCTTTCCTACATTCTCATTCCTGAATGAAATAGTCAAGTATGGGCTACTCAATTCAGACATTGCCTACATTAAAACCTGGAGGAATTCTTTACTCTCAAGTTTTACAAAAGTATAAAAATGACTAGTTGAGAACATCTAGCTATTAATATAGGGACCAAAACACATATTTTTTTTTCCCAGAGGAAATACTTTAACATGGTAGACAAGTTACCATAGAGGGAATGCAATTTTGTCATTTGTTTCTAATACCTTCTCCTAGGAAGGTTCAACAAAGCAAATAAAAATTTGGCTTGGAATGGCAGATGAGAATACTTTCCCTGTGAAGTTCTTCTGTGCTCCAAGTTTCTAAACTCTGCCTGTTCACTTCAAGTCCCTTACTCTTCTGTTCCTACGATGCTCTGCCCTAGATGCCTGCCTTCTTTGATGAAAGTCCTTCTTGCTTTTGCCAGGAATTTGTGTTAACAGGCCCTGTTCCAAGGCTCTGAGCACTCATCTCGGTGTCGGGAGCGTGTATTATGGTGCTACAGAATCCAAGGGACTTTCCATTTCCTTTTCGAGGAGGATCCCTGGCTCACTGGGGTCTGAGCTGAAAGTAGATATTCCCCTGCAGACACAACCCTCAGTGCACCTAAGCAGGGGAGTTGTGCCATGTCCTGGGTCACACGACTAAATATTTCCCACTGGCTCTAGAAGCTCAACTCCACTCTTAGATGGTAACCAAGGGCACTGACTGCAGAGGAGGGGAGAGGACTGCAGTACCATAGTGTACCTTAGTGGAATAGGAGATAAAGCCTTGGATCCTAATGAGGTGACAAGATAATTAAATCATGCAAGGTGACTAGAAAAACAGGTGCTAAAAGGAAGCACCCCATTACCATCTTGATCCTCTGAGTTGGAGGGAAATGACTCCTTTGAGAAATCAGTCAAAATTTGGACTACTTGCATGGTATGAGAAGCTCAAGATAAGAACATACATTAATCACAGCCAAAGCAAATGCAAAATCATTCTAAAAATACCTTCCAGAACCCAAGCTACATGAAGTAACAGGGAAAAACTACTCCTGTTGAAGAATTCAGAATGAAAAATTTTAAGGTAAACAACAAGAGCCTACCATGAAATAGATCAATGGCATCCTAAGAATCTGAAATATCTACTTCATAGATTCCTTGAGTTCCTTTTATTAGGTGTAAAACAGGTATTTAAAAAGGATAGAACAAACAACAAAAGAATAGGATACTAGGTGAAAAGAACAATAATTATTTGAAAATCAAGTAAATTTCTACAAATGAGAAAATCTTGCCATCAACAATCTACTACTGGAGATTGTCAGACAATCTGGCTTGTCTGACAACCTTTGCGAAACAGGTAAACATGCCACTGCCTTTGGAACTGGTGCTTTTCCTTATTCTGCTGTATTACGTGTGGGGGATAATACCTTACTTGCCCCTCTTCCATGCTGTAGCTCCAAGACGGGACAACTTGATGGGCTAGGAAACCAGAAAGTACAAGTGACTTTTCCCAATTATACTAAAGCACAATTTCTCTAAAGCTGCCTGGCGCCTCGTGCCTCGTTTATATTCTATTGTATGGGAAACTGCTCTCAAGTTTGGAAGCATTTAGGCCATCTCCTTGAAACATCTTTCAGATTCTGAGAGGGATGAAGAAATCTAACCCATGGGACTCCTGCAGCTTTTAGGAACCCACATATGTCATCTGTGCAAATACTAGCGATGGTTCTCTTCCTTGGTTCTGAAATAATATAAACATAAAAGCTTGCTAAAGGAAGCACATTTGCTCACATTTGTTTTAATTAGAATTTGTTCTAATTAGAATTTATATTTATTTTACAACATAAAAATTAAACATTTATTTGGTGGTACACTTTTCTGTTGTATGTTCCCTGTGAACAATGAAGGTTATTTGTAAACTATGAGATGAAATAGCTTAAATGACTCACCAAAACAAGATCAAAGCTAAATAGCTGTGGGTACAGTAATAGAATCAAAAATGCTTCTTGCACACTGGGGCATATTCCCTGAGAATTAGAACTTCATTAGCAATAAATATTTTGGCAAGCCACCAAGAGTAGAGGAGAATTGTATATAAGCAAGAATAAATAACTAGATTCATACTTATACTAAACCTTGTATATTTTAAAAATAATACTTCCAAATGTTTACCTCCAACCCTCTTCTACTCAGCCAAACTACAGTGCAACTTTCTAAAAATATATGCCAGACCCAGGGAGTACAGAATCTCTTTTATCTCCATTATGTTTAATGGTCAAGATTACATAAGGAACTAGAGCATGGCTTGTGGCTCAGATTATGGTCCCTATATTTTTCCAGTATGGATGTAGATTTCTGCTAGAAGGAACCTCCTGGTGGGATTAATCATCTGAATTCCCATTAGAAATGCTTACTCATAAAAGTAGGATGAGAAGAGCTGTGACGGTGCCCTAAGGATTCAGTTAGTATTTCTAATGAAGTGCCCTTTCATGCAAGATGTTTCAGACAAAACCAGCAGAGTTGGCTTTACAGATTTCCTGTTTGAAAGTAGCAGAAAAAGCAGACCAACAAGTGACTACATTATTATGGCAGAAATTAACCCATCTGTAAAATCAGGTAAAACACAGAAATTTAATATGGAGGATGGGTGGAAAATGCTAGATTAAAATAAGATCAAACCATTTCTTTTAGACAAATTGCTCATTCTGAAACTACTAAATCTGGAAGGTATCCCAAATCCACACCTGCCACTTCATATCTAGTATGTAAATATTTCACTTGATCCAAGTATTGAGACTCAGAAACTCTCCTCTTTTCTGCCTCTTCCCACATCTCACTTCATGAGAGACAGAAGACAGAAGAGCTGAAGTCAACAGCAGAGCTCCTCAAACCTTTCCTTTGGGTCTCTGCAACAGGAACGGAGCTGAAGGAGCAACCTGGAGATCTGGAGAGAGAGGCCACAGAAATCCTACTAGTGTGAACTTTCTCAAAACACTTGAATTTTTTATTAATTGGGACTAATCTCAACAAAATAATGCTAGTTTTGCCTTTCGAGTCATTATATACTCATGTTGGTTTTAATATCACAAGGATGTCCTTAATTACTGCCATCATGCAAACTGTAACTCTAGGGTCTGTGGAGAGACTCCCTATTTATCCTATAGGGTCTTTCTAGATCCCTGGAAAACTTGCTCATATCCCTGAGGATAACCTACATGTCAGGTGGAGAAATGAGGTTAATAGAATTTCAAGTCTCCTTGCTCAACTTGACAGCTCATAGCGCCGAAACTCACTTTTGACAACCTATCCAAGTAGAGTACTAAAAAAATTTTCTAAAAATAATACAAGGAGGGGAAGGTCATGAGCAAGCTAAACCAGAGACGTTCCTTCCACAGTCATCACCGTTACTAATCTTGGGTTGACAAACTGTCTCCTCTATATCCCACATTGAGCTATGCGTCTGCATTTCATCTCTCAACTGTGACTGATAAATTCATTAAAGGCTGGTACTGTGCCTTATAATTTTTTGCACGCCTTACTGCATTTAGCAAAACAGATTCTCAAGAATACGTGACTGATAAAATTAAGGAGGTAGTTAGGACAAGGGCACTTTCTGTTTACGCCAATATTCAGGAGTAGAGTTAGCAATAAAAAAAGGACCTTCGGATCAAAGCTACTACTGTACTCCAGGGACAGTATGAATCAGTAAGCTTGCAAAAATCCGTGTGATGCCTTGAAAATGTCTCGGGAATGAAGGTAAATCTAGGGAGTAAGAGAGGATAATTATGAAGTCAAATCTCTGCAGTGGAGTTTGACTATTTTGTTTGCAATAATAATAATAATAAACTGATGAACATTCCACATACCACATTTTCAGTTCAATATAGACCTGCTAAAACCAAAGCTAAGTACATTTTGGTCATTCTCTATTGTGGTTGATCCCCCAGAGCCCTGTTAGCACAGGTAAAGTTGATTATGCTTAGGAATGCCATTCTGCTTCCTTGATGAAGTTGTTAGAAGGCCACATACTTCCCATACTATTCTCTGGTTACATGATACATTCATTTTTAAAATGTATAGAATTTTTAGTGTTCAAAAAAGATTCATGACAGCTGAAGTACATGAAACACTGAAAAAAAGAAAAAAACTAGACTTATTGCCTAAGTCCAAAAAAAAAAATGAAAATGGATTCTACTGTCAACAACAATGAATATTTATTGGGTTTACAAGAGAGACATGGTGGCCACTGAATGCCATCAGTGAACTTTATTTCACATTTTTGCCATAAATAACTTAAGGCAGCAATACACACTGGAAGCCCTAGCTGAATTTGACTAACCAACATATAACTTATCTGAATACTACTGACAAAGAAAACAATGAGCCATTATGGAAAACTAGTATAATACTCCAGATTCTAGACAGTATTGAATATCAGAAGTTCTGAGAATGCTGCAGCCCCTTTCGCGCACAGTAACAACTTACTGAAGCTGAGTAGAGGTGACTGCTTCTTAGAGAGACCGTGAGCTCTGTAATTTGCTGCACTCACCACTGCTCCCTATTGTCTCCACCACTTAGGTGGAGTATCACTTCCCATTTATTGCCTCATCACCACTGTTGCTTTTAAAATAACAACACCTAATAATGTCCATGTTAAATGTGGGAAAACAAAATAAATCAGAAAGGTTTCAACTCTGACCTATTTTATATGTAAATGGCCCATTTCAGTCATTTATATTAACTGTTCAGCTCCTACAGGCCACTGAGTTTTCAACCATTGTTTTTCTTTTTCCAATCATTCTTTTAAGAGGATCATATAATTCAGAGGAGCCCTCATTAGCATGTTATTATGAGGAATTTGGAAGACACAAAATCTGATGTGCCTGTCAGCTCAACCCCTGAAGACATATGCTGGGGACAAGGACTGAGGGAAAATAACCAGCAACAATCAAAGGCACTTTTATGACATCTTTACAGAACTAAGCAGCATAACAGACTGAAAAATAAGCCATGAGAAAGCATTACTCACTTCTAACAGCCACAAAATCTCTGGGACAAAGTCCAACTGTGGTTTCCTGCACAACCCCAAATCCCTTCATCACCATATTGAATAGAAGCAAGTTTCCAACACAGAACCACAGAGACACTCCATCTGCCATCAGTCCCCTCAAGTACTAAGGGATGCCCAGCCTCTGAGAGAGTTTCATTCCCTTCCTAACAATACATTTTTACAAAAATCCAGATCATCTCCAAAATCATTGCTTTCTTTGAACTCATCAGAGTAAAGGTTGCAGGGCAATCAACTAGCCTGAATCTAAAGAGAGGCAGATGCTTCCAAAGAGAAATGACACGCAAGCACCTGTTCTATAGAAGAGCATGGAAGGGACATGGGACCTGTTATGGATTGAACTGGGTCCCCCAAAAAGACATGTCCTAACCTCTGGTACCTGTAAATGTGAACTTACTTGGAAATAGGGTAATTGCAATGGAATTAAGCTTAAATGAAGACATACTGGGGTAGAGTAGATCTTTAATCCAATATAACTGGTGACCTTATGTGGGAAACTGCTTATGGCACCGGCAGTGAGCCGGCCATCTTGTGGTCTGACGCCATCTTAGGTACTAACTCAAGTTAAGTTTCTATTTCCTCACTTTTGCTCTGCCTTTCCCCGAAATCAGCTGACCAGCCTTGGCTGATCTGCCTTTCCCAGCTTAGTTCCTGCTGGTTGGTTGCTTAACTGCAGGGTAATGCCCAACCTCTGCTGACGTCCGATACAAGTCACCTCCTCTTCTTTACTGCATAAATACCCTGGATTCGCCCTCAATAAACGAGACTTGATCAGAATCCTGTCTTGTCTCCATTCTCTGTGTCTTTTGTCCCCCGTTCTCACTCCCTCCCTCAGGTCCAGGTTTGACTGTCCTGCGGGACGGGACAACCTTACAAGAAGAGGAGAAGAAACAGACAAAGAGAAGAGAATGTCACGTGAAGATAGAAGAGGCAGAGATTGGAAGAATACTACTATGAGCCAAGGATTGCCAGAAAAAATCAAAAGCTAGAAAAGACAAGAAGGGATTCTGCCCTAGAGCTTGCAGATGAAAATGGCACTGTCAGCACCTTGATTTCAGATCTCTAGCCTCCAGAGCTCTGAGAAAATAAGTCTCTGCTGTTTTAGGCCGTCCAGTTTGTGGTACTTTGTCATAGCTGCCTTAGGAAGCTAAGCTAGAATCTCAAAACAAGTAGTGAGAAGAAACTGGCTTAAACTTTTAATGAAATAGTGAAAACAGAGGACAGGCTACCATGAGAGCAGAGAACTCCTGGGACCACAGACACAAGGGGTTTGCATCACTTGCGGCTCCTCTCAGTGGAGCTGCACTGTGAGCAGGGTAATAGGTGAGCTTTCCCATTTGGTGCTGTTTGACTGTAGGTGGAGAGGAGCCACCACTGGGGGAGAATCACACAGCCCTCCCAGACCCTTCTACCCTAAGGAACAAGAGTCTTAAGCTATTAGGGAAAGGGTAACAAATCCTGTTGCCCCAGGATACAGGTGAAGGCTCACAGTAGTTAGGAGAAGGAAAAGGAAGTAACGCTTACCACTGTGCTGAGACCACCAGAGGGCCCCAATGGCTGGGGCAGGGCAGGATAACTGGGAAACCCCCTCCCCCGAAAAGCCAAGAACACATGGCTTTCCCAACCAGAACAACAAGAACCCCCTACACTACTACCAGGAGAATAAGCACCAGCTAACAAGCAACCGTGGTCTACCACTGGGGATGGTGGGGATTGCAGCGGTGGGGGTGGAGGTGGGGGAAGGGGGTCAAAAGCAAGTAGAGAGTACCTCTTTGAGGCATGGACACATAAGGAGTGCCTAAGACTCAGGATGGAGCAGGAACACAGAAAATCCTTCAGCAAACTAGCCCCCATTCTGATTAAAAGATAATTCTAGAGGAATATTAAGACTTTGGTGTTCTAAATTTAAACCACAGAACGAAAAAAAAAATCCAGCTCATCTCCAATCTAGAAAGACAATGCATATACTAACGGCCTAGCTTTAGGAGAGGTGTGCCATTTACAGGCATGAATATTATTTCAATATCTATTCTCCTACCTATGATGTCCACCATTCAATAAAAAAACATGAGGCAAGTGGTCATAGGACAATCATATACTCCTGTGGCATCAACAAAGATACCACACAAATGCAAAATATTAATAAAAGGAAAAACTTTTGGTGGGGTATATTAGTTTGCTAAAGTTTTCAGAATACAATATACTAGAAATGGAATGGCTTTTATAAAGGGAATTTATTAAGTTACAAGTTTACAATTCTAAGGCCATAAAAATGTCCAAACTAAGGCATCTAGATAAAGATATAGAGAAAGATACTTTGACTCAAGAAAAGTTGATGTCTGTCACATGGGAAGGCATGTGGCTGATGTCTACTGGTCCTTATTCCTGGTTCCAGTGCTTCCAGCTACTGATGGCAGTGGTTACCTCTCTAAGCATCTATGGGCCTTTACTTAGCCACCCTGGGATACAAATTTGGGTGCTGGCTTGATTACCATTTCATGGGAAGGCATATGGCAATGTCTGCTGGGCTCTGCATCTCCAAACATCCCTGTCTAGAGAACTCCTTTCCTTGTCAGTGCTCCAAGCATCTCCAAATGTCTGCAACTCTGTCAGCTCTCAAGCGACTGTGTCTCCTGGAGCTTCTGCATTTCCAAACATCTGTGTCTGCATATGCATCTGCAATTTCTCTAAAATGTTTCCTCTTTTAAAGGACTCCAGTAACTTAACCAAGAACCACCTTGAAAGGGTGGAGTCATCTATATCTAATCAAAATTTCACACCCACAACTGGGTGTGTCACATCTCTATAGAAACAATCCAATCAAAGAATTTCCACACTACAATACTGAATCAGTATAAAAAGAAATATGGCTACCCCCACAAGCTTGAGTCAGAAAAAATACAACTTTTCGGGTACATAACAGCTTCAAACTGGCATACGGGGTATATGAGACTCTGTACAATCTACATGAATTTTCTTTAAACCTATAAATAGGTTTTAAAGGCTCTAATAAAAAATTAAAGAATAAATAGTTTTGAAGTGCACAAAAAAAGTTTTGAAAAGAAAAAGCAATCAATGTAACAAGAATCAGAGATAACCATATATTGGCCAAGGGCCAGAGAATAACTATGTTAACAGTGCTGGTGTAATATGTGGACAATAAGTAGGAAAAGATGGAGAATTTCAGGAGAGAAATAGAAACTCTAAGAAAGAATCATATGGAAATGGCAAAATTAAACACAATAAAAATTTAATGAAGAATGCCTTCAACCACAGTTAATGAACTTCAATATAGGGCCATAGAAATTATCCAAATTTAGATACTAAGAGTAAGAGAAGAAGAGAGAAGTAGAACGGAACAGTACAAAACAGAACAAAACAAGTGTAAGACAGCATCAATTGATCTAACAAGGTTGAATGGATTCGTAGCACAAGAGAGATGAAGCAGGGTAAAAGGATATTAGGGTCTGAATGGTTGACAATGGCTTGTACAAAGGCGGATAACTTTTTAAAAAAGAAGTAAAAACAAACGGGTGCAAGGGTGGTTCTGTGGTAGATGCTTACCTGCCATGCATGGGACCCAGGTTCAAGTCCCAGCCCATGCACTTCCAAAAAACAAACAAACAAACAAGCAAAGAAGGAACAAACAAAAATTCAACAAATGGTGCTGCAATAGCAGGATATTCACATGGAAAAAGAATGAAATGTGACCCCCGCCACACACAAAAAAAAAAAAAGAAGAAGAAGAAGAAGCAAAAACAGAAAGATATAAAATATGGTTTCAATGACCATGGAGAATCTGAAGAAGGTTAGTAACACACATACCCCAGACATACACACCCCTAAACAATATCGTCAAACTCTAAAAACCAAAGAGAGAGAGAGAGACAAAGGAGAATCTTAAGACACCCAGAGAAAAAAGACACATTATGTAATTCCACACAGAGGAATAAAAATAACAATTACAGCAGATTAATCATAAGAAACTATGCAAGCCCAGAGACAGTGACATCTTTAATATGCTGAAAGAAAAAAAGCAAACAAAACAAAAGCCCTATCAACCCAGATTCTATACTCAGAAAAAAATATCTGTCAAAAATGAAGGAAAAATAAAGATACTATTAAACAAAAACTGAGAGAATTCTTTGCCAGCAGACATGTACCACAAGAAACATTAAATGAAGTTCTTCAGATAAAAGGATATTGATTCTAAATAAACCAATGAAGATTTCCAGAGATGGATAAAATAAAGAAAGAATATAAAAAATACATTTTCTTATTTTTAATTCCTCTAAAAGATAACTGATTCTCTAAAGCAAGGATATAAGCAATATATTATGTGTTCATAGCATATGTAAAAATAAACTATATTCCAAAAATAGCATATAAGATGTAAGGGAGGAACAGAAGGTATGCTTCTGTAGGCTCCTTATCCCACTTAAAATGGCAAATATTATTTGTTAGTAGACTGCAACTAATCAAATATGTATTTTATAAACCATAGGGCAACCAATAAAAAGTTTTAAAGTTAAAAATGATAAAGCAACAGTGGAGATAAAATTGAATCATAAAAAATAATCAAACAAGGATGCATGGGTGGTTCAGTGGTAGAATACTCACCTTTCATGTGGGATACCCAGGTTCAATTCCCGGACCATGTACCCCCCCCCATAAAAAATCAAACAAATAAGCTTAAACTCAGCTTCCTAAATGCTTTATATTTTCTAAAAGATAAGATAAGCATAGAAAATAAAGACAGGTTAAGCTCTAAGAACCAAAAGTAGTCGCCAATAAAACGTGAAGATTCACCATCTATAGTGGTTTGAAGCTGTATGAACCCCAAAGAAACATGTTCTTAAATCTAATCCATTCCTGTGGGTGTGAACCCATTGTATGGAGGACCTTTTGATGAGGCCAATTCCCTTATGAGAGTCCTACATAAATGAATACAAAGAGAGAGAAAGCCAGAGAAGAAAAAAGATGAAATACAAAACCAGGAAGAGAAAGGAGAGTCAAAAGATGCTCAGTGTACCTTGCCATGTATCAATAGAACCAAGAATTGCCAGCAGCCAGTCTGTAAGAAGAAAGCATCACCTTGATGATTACTTGATTTTAGGCATTTTCACAGCTTCAAAATCATAAACCAATAAATTCCCATTGTTTAGGCCAACCTATTTCATGCTGTTTGTTTGGAGCAGTCTAGGCAACTAAAACACCATCTGTTTTTTAAAAATTAAGTTAAGACTTTAGGGCAAACACTAATTATACAGACATGACTGAAGGCTTTGGAAGAATGAGTAGTAGCATAGAATAACTCCTGTTTATAAAACAAACCACCTAATCAATGCATTTCCATTATCCAATTAACAGCTTAAGCTCTTGATTCAAATTCAGTTTTACACTGACTCACTTATTCACATCCTGCATTGTCAATACTTTACATTCTCTGATCGTTAGTTGCTGAGAGTAAAAAGGGACATGTCTCCAGAAAACTTAGTAAAAGCAATTTAATTTCATGTGGGTTTAGACTCTGAACATGTCAAATGCATCAGTACAAAAATAAGTGATCAGCTTGGCTCATTAAGCTCCACTTAGAAGTTCCCCAGGAAATAAAATCAGTCATTCCAGTTTTCCAAATATAATCCTCAAAACAATCTGCAGTAACTCAATCCCCACTATAGAAACAAAATTTAAAGTTCCAACAATCTGACTGTAGATTTACAGGTCAAGGTTTAATCATAATTTCACCACTTATAAAGAGAATGTGCTGTTAACATTTTCTTCTACCACCTGGTTCCCCCAATAATTTATCACTGGTTACTCTATGTCACGTAATCATGCTTCAGATCAGAAGACTTCTTGGTCTTCAGATACTATGACTCTATCTATGAAATTCTGCCCCTAAATTATATCGAAAATCATCTCCATGTTATTCATGAAGCAACAAAGTAGTGGGTTACAATGAAGTGAATATGTGAGCAAAAAAATCCTAAAATTTCCAAAGTATATTTCAATGTACTGATTTAGGACATGGCTATAAAAATGCCAACTTCAAACCTTCATTTGACACTTAGATTTTAATTTTCAGAAGGACCCTTTTCTGAAACTCACGGTGTCACAGAAACTGTTTTTTACATATGGAGGGTTCTGGGTGGTCTCTTTTCCCATCAGCAGAGTATTATACTATTTCCATGTCCATGGAAACATTCTAGGTTGAGAGGACTGTGTAGAAGCCTTCGGATGTGGAATACTCACTATGACACATCCTCTTTGTTCAATCACTAACCATTTAGATGGAACTACAGATGAAACGGCCAGAATTGCACAATTTTTGGCCAACAAAATGACAGTTTCATAAGGTTTGATCTAATAACTTTACGACATAAATAATAGCATTACAGCCTTCCTCTCATTTTCTCACCTAAAAAAATCTAAACAGTTGAGTTACAGGATCACCTCAAATTCTTCAGGTCATAAAATCACAGACAGTGAAGACATCACCCAAGGAGGTTACAATCTACTCAGAAAGGCAAAATAGATGCAAGCAAAAATCCTAAATAGCTACAGATCTTGTCAGATGAGAAAGGGCACTAAAGTGGTTGTAACAAGTTCTCTTACAGAATTTGTCAGAAAAAGGAGATGAGTCAAGCTTAAATATCATACTCTGTTTTACAAAATTCAACATCTTTCTTTTTAAAGGGATTCAATAAAACAAATAGAAGGATATTCCTTAATGTGATAATATATAGTAAACTTGGTCCAAATATTAATGGTGAGGAGAAAGAAACACCTGACTACTTGCACCATCATTGTATAATATTTGACTGGAGATACTAGGCAATTTAATTACTTTAGAGAAAGAACTTTGAGACATAAAATTAAAGAGAGAAAATTAAGCCACCCCAATTTGCATATGTTATATTATATGAGGAAAACATAAGGAAATTAATTCAAAAACCACCACAGACTAAAGGAGAAGATAATAGAGCACAAGATATCAGAAATCAGTAGCTTTCATGTATATAAAAAGCAGTAACTTAGAAAGAATGTTGGCTGAAACAACCATCCAATAGCAACGAAAGGGAAGAGATCCAGGAATACATGAGAAATGTGAAAACCTGAAACACAAAAGAGGCTCAAACAAATGGAAATGCACACTGTGTTCTTGGTTATGAAGACTCAATATTGTAAAGGTGTCAGTTGGCACAATGTTGTTCACAAATTTAACATCCCAATAAAAGCACCAAAGTTTAATGCAAGAGAGGGGTACAGGGTGGTGGAGGGTAATTAGACAAGCTGCTTCTGACATTTGGGGAGAAAAAAAAAATAAGCAGAAGAGCCAGGAAAACTTTACCTCCACCTGTGTACCTCTGAAATAGGAACCACTGAGTAATTTAATTTCTCTGTCTCTTATTCTGCCATCAGGATCTTGCATCTCAAGGGATTATGTCATCATGGGGTAGAGAACAGCCTCTTACATTTAAACCCATTCTTACTAAGAAAGCCCTGTCCTTGGTGAATTAACTGCAATTGACTTTTCTGTCCCTTCTGCAATCCTCCCAGATCTATCCCCATGGACACTCCCTGCCGTCAGGAAAGATGCTGCAGCTGGCAGCCCACCTCCTCGTTGAGCACAGGTTCTCCTCTGGGTCCTCTTGGGCCCCTCTCCAGAAGCTTCTCCAGAAGCTTCATTGGCTCTCCAATTGGATGGAGGTTGAAACCCCCCCTCCATGCCATCCTGGATTTCCTCAGACACCTTCCTGACAGGATGCTCTATTCTATACATGGCCAGATGTAATGTCCAGCCAACTGGGTCTTGGTTTCAGATATTCATTGTTGTTCAAAAGTTGTATATTTTGCCAGAATCCTCTGGAATTTGAGTAAAAAAACCCACTAGTTGCAGTCAATCCTTTCTGACCTTGCAGAGGCCATCCACCTACTTCAAAATGCGATGATCTTGCGGACTGGCCTTTGAAGGCCTACCTGGCCTTCAAAGGTTAATTCAGGTAGGACCCATAGACTAGAGGTGCACAACTACACAGCCATTTGTAACGAACCTAGACCCCAAATACAACTCTTGTTTCTCCAGGTTATTTTGTAAACTCGTGTGAGTGGAGCCCCTATATTGAGAGTAGGCTTCTACTCACCAAATAATCCAACATGAGCTCTATTTGCTGTTTTTTCATTAGGAGGAGGGAGACCACCAACTTAGCCACTTTTTCTATAACTCCTTTTGCAATTTGCATTGCATCAGTGCTCCAAATTATATCCAGTATATTTTAATCACTTAAGAGATCCTTCCAATTTCTTCCATATAATATTTCATCCTCTATTTTTTCAGTCCCTGAATAATACAAGCCCAAACTGTTTTAACTTCTCTATAAACTTTATTTAATAAGGATATCATTAATGTAATGGGTGACACAGATATCTTGGGGGAAACTTAGTCCTATAGCTTGTCCACCCGAGTTACATGCAATTATTTTCTCTTGCTATAACCCTTAACTAGGTAGACAAAGGAATACCACATCCCGTGTCAAATGAGGGCAGTCTGACTCAGATACCTTATCAATTGGTATGAATTGCTGCCATATACACTTCAGTAAATTTATTTGGTGATGTGGAAATGTCACAGAGTTCTCCCTCTTTATTGCTTTGTTCAACAACAGGTAACACTTAAGTCTTTGTGACAGTCCACCTTTTCCAATTGAGAATTGCATGGGTATAATCTTATAAATTACCCATCTCTTACAAACTCTTTATGATTTGAGCATTTTCAAATTTCTATTGCTAGTTCTAGCTAATAACTATGCATTAGCATTGGCTTGACAGATAGCCATTTTGTCTTATTGTCAATTATAAGTGTTTCCCCCCATTCCAAAGGATCCCCCCCAAAAAATATCCATTCTGGGGAGGGTAATTAAATATATCAGGTCAGGTTGTTATAAGAGACCCAAATTATGAATAATGTAAGAAGGACAGAATTTGACATCCCTCCTGCCTGTGCTGCAGGCTGGCACAGTGGCCCCTACGCCCAGTCACCAGGGACCAAGGCGCCTGCTGCCGCTTCCACTCCCTCAATGTAGGAGGTTGGTGGGAAGCTGCAGAAAGCGAAGATCTTGACTCACAGGTACAGGAGCCACACAGACCACGTGGCCGAGGGGGTAGTGGGGGGAAGGAGAGAATCTCTTTATAGGGGTAGCTGCTGGGCCTCCAGGGAAGATAGAGACGCTGTAAGCAGTAGTAGATCTTGTCTCACATTTTATTCAACTATAAACACTATCAACACCCATGAGTCGGATGGCTCAGTGGGACAATATCTTCGGTGAAAAAAGCCAGTCTCCAAAGATCACATACCATATGATTACGTTTATATGGCTTGCTGGAAATGACCAGATAATAGAAATGGAAAATGGCTTAGCATTGGCTGAAAACTGCTTAGGTTGGCTGTATAACAGCCTGACCTGATATATTTAATCACCCTCCCCGGAATGGATACTTTTCTGGGGAAAATACTTTGGAATGGGGGGAAACACTTATAATTGAGAAAAAGGCAAAACGGCTATCTGTTAAACAACCCAAGGCTAATGCATAGTTATTAGCAAGAACTAGCAATAGAAATTTGAAAATGCTCAAGTCATAAGAAGAGTTTGGAAGAGATGGGTAATATCATGGCTGGGTGGGTGCAGCTAAGAAAGGGTGGCACAGGAGAGCCTTGTAATGATGGAACAATTTTGTCTTGGTTGTAGTGAGCAGTAATCGGATTCTATACATGATCAAATATGCACACACAGAGACACACACACGGAGTTCATGCAGATGGCTCAACCTGGAAGTATAGACGAGCGTGCTGGTGGTTTACTTAAGGACAGAACCAGCCTCGGGCTTTTTGAATAGGTCATATAATCCCGTCTAGAATTTAAGACAGATGTTAGTGACTGTATAATTTGTTCAGTTTTATTATTCTTGTTACTAGATTTATATAAATGTTTTAGAGCGTTATGCAACTGTGTATAATAGGTTTTATGTCATAAAAATGATCCCATGTTCAGCTAAATTTTAAGACGAGTTGGGTTAATCAAAGTTTAAAAAGTTTATTGGGGATTTTAATATGCTCATGTGCAATGGAAATCCCTAGGGGAAGGAGAGGGCCCAAATATAGGTGGAAGAAAAATATAAGTGGGTATAAGTTGTTCTGTTTTTTTTGTGGCATGGAACATAATTTGGGAAGAGCTGGTAGATTTTAAAATATAAATCATACTGGTGGGGGGCGGTGTGAGGGTAGTTCAGTGGAAGAGTTCTCACCTGCCATGTGGGGGGCCGGGGTTTGATTCTCAGCCATGCATTTTCCAAACAAAAAAAGAAGCCAACCAAACAAACAAAAATTCAACAAATGGTGTTGCAATAATAAGATACTCACATGGAAAAAGATGAATGAAATGTGACCCTGCTGTACAGCATATAAAAATATATATATGTATATATGTGTGTGTATATATACAAAAATCATGCTGGACTTTTTTTTTTTTTTTACAGGTTTATGGACTCTTTAGTCATAAAAAGATTGAATTAGAAAGTCTTTGAGATCTTATTAAATGAGAAACAATGGAAGGGAAGTAGGTATGAAGTCTTCCTCAAATATTTCAAAGTCTGTGGTATTAAAGCAAATGAAGAAGAGGATAAGATCTCAACTGTGGACAGTCACATAAGGTGTCCTGTCCCCCAACCTTCCATGCTCCAACATTAAAGAGGAGAGAAGAAATGTGAGAGCAGGCCCTCTCCCCCACATCCACGCCACCGACACCCCACATCTAGCCAGCATAGAGGCTGAGTGGGAGGAGAGAGTTTCTAATGGAGTGAGAAATTAAAGTTTCAAAATGAACAGCACTAAATCTTAACCATCAAAAAAGACTCTAACGAAGGAAATCCAATGAGATGCTATGAAGGATATGAAGAGATCATGCATGGAGTAGGAAGAGCAGTTGCCCAGATCCCATGATAGCAGCTGCTGGAATAAGGAAGCAGTTCCGTGTTGATTTCTCCCCAAGGTGAGCGTCTCCCAGGAGCCCAGGCGCCCTCCTTAGCTGACACGGTGACTCGTGAACACAAAGACGCTGTCACTGTCGCTGCTTAGAAATCCCACAGCCAAGAAGGGTAAAATGACAAAAAAGCGATTACTACTCAGCGAGAGAAAAAAGCTCCCTAATGCCCAGAGCTGCCACCCGAGCGTCCTGCTGACCCATGAGAACTGAGCTGCGGGATGTGGGGACACCAGCACCGCAAAAGACAGTATGCCCATTGCACAGGGGACCTGGGGTGAACCTCCGAAGTCCTTTCCAACACAAAGTCTATAATTCCTCATTCCTTTCCTCTAAACAAAATACTACGAAATATTTTGCTTGCTCTTAGTTAAACTTGCCAACCAAACAAACAGTGGCGTGAAATATCCCAAACTCCCCACCTTCTGACCTCGGATGGCATTTCTCGGTGCACAAGACTTTCATGCATGCTTGCTTTAGCCTTCACATACAGCCTTGGTGGCATCCAAGTCTAAATCAGGGAAGGCAGGATGTCTTCTGAAGGATCCACCCTGCGATGGAGACAATGCGTGGTGGCAAATCCACATATTTTAACCCCAATCGGAGCACTGGGAATTAAACGAGTATTCGTTAGTTTTGCCTCTCCTTTCCGCAGCTCGTTTAGAAAGGTCTAGGGCAGTGGCAGCCCTAGTGAAGCCCTGTGGGCACCCTGGCCCTCAGTTCTCCAGAAGCCATCCCCCAGTCCACACTCTCCATGCACTGTTGTCTGTTTTCATTACTGTGTTTTATGGAGACTGGTTTCCTGCAGAAATTTGGTATCTGTAGCTTTGCCTTGTTCAAACACTTTAAGCCGCATCCTTTGGCGTCCAGACCTTAATGCCACTTATATTCATTTGAATCGTGTGTTGTTCCTCGCCTATGTTTAGCCCACCTAAGCCTGTCTCCAGTGCTTATTTGAAACTACTTCTCATCCTGCCGGGTTTCTTTCCTATCTTCTTGACATAATTCACCCGTCTCCCTCTCTGCACCTGCGGCCTCTAATGCTCTCATTTTCACTGGAAGTCTATATTCCAAGCTATGTTTATACCAGGGTTTCTCAGCCTTAGCACTACTGGCACTTGCAACCCGACAGTTCTGTGCTATGAGGCTGTGTGTGTGTTATAAGATGTGTAGCAGCATCCCCGGCCTCCATCCACTAGATGCCTTCCCCAAGTGGGGACAATCAAAAATGTCTCCAGGTATTGCCATGAGTAGGGGAAATTACCCACCTTGGTTGAAAACTGCTGGCTCCATAAACTGTGGGAAAAGGATTCCTAGGACCTCTCCAGTGTAATTTCGGGGGTAACTCATTCAGCTGCTGAGCAGATCCCTCACTTCAACACCAGTTTCAGGGCTGCCCAAAAGGTGTGGCCAAGTGTGTGAATTCTGACCGCAGAATCCTCTCTGAGCAGAAAGGATTTAGCAACTAGAGGTGATAACACAGGAGATGCAGACAGGGACAGAAGGATCAGTGACACATGCCATCAGGTAGCCAGCAGAGAAGGCTCAGAGCAACTGGTTAAGGCAGAGCTTGGAGCAGACAGGGGTAGGAAACCTCAGTCCCTGGGTGAAGACAATGTGGTCAGGTGACCCGGGCTGGAGAGGCAGGTCCAGGGGCCCAGAGACACCCAATCACAGCCCATGGCACTGGTCCACAGACACCATGGGTTACAGCCAGAGCCAAAGGCAAGGTATGCTCCCCTGGGAGCCTCTCTGGGGTTGCCATGGGACATGGTCCAGGCCAGAGGTCAGCAGGCTCCAAAGGAATTGCCTTCCCGGCCCTGGCCACACGCGGAGGGCCTGGCCTGGCCTCTGCCTCCCTGCCTCTCCCCATGACAGGTGCCTCAGAACACTTTCTCTCTTCCGTCCTCTGGGAAGTCTACGTGTGCACACATCTAGCTTTTGGGGCCCCCCACGCCACTCGTACGTGATGACTGTGGTAAGTTACCCTCCAGCCCAGACCAGAGAAACAAACAAGCCAAGGAGAAAGAAGGCAGGGGGCCAGGGAACCGTAGCCCTTTCTGCTCAGGGGCTTGTTTCCACAACACTGGGGGGAAGTGCTCTACTACCTCTGCCTTCCCCACACACCACGTAGAAACTACAGGTCCCCTCCCTACCTCCAAGATAAAATTATAAGGCGCCTCCCTGGCCACTGGCACCCACATCAGCAGGAACAGCCCTCATAGGCGCTCTGCTGAGGGAAAGAAGCCTGACCAGAGAGGTCACACATCCCAGTTCCACTTCCTTCAAGCTCAAGAACAGGCAAAACTAAGCAACAATGCCAGAGCTCAGACAGTCCTGACCTCCAGCTGTGTCCTGGGAGTGGAGATTAGGCAGAAGCTGGGGGGCTGTAGCTGGGTGCTGGCAGTGGGCTATATCCTGACCTTGGTTTACACAGATGTGGACAGATGTGACATGCATCTTGCTGCTCATGCAACATTAGCATCCTGTATGCCTTTTACCATATGCAAGTTGTACTGCAGTATAGAAAATCAATTTGTTTTGAAACATTGTAAGTCACTGACAGGTAAAATGATGTAGGAAGCATCGTGTCACATGTCTTCTAAAACAGATCTTCTCTCCTGACCCTTGAAAAAAAACACAGAATATTTCTTCTGTGTTTATCAGAAAACACCAATAACCAATCTGAGCAAACAAAGAAACCCAGATATCTTTCCTACTGTATGAGGACGACATTTCAAACCAAGTGAAAAGATTCTCATGGCCTTGTTTGTAGATATGTGGGTGGTCACAAGTGAGAAGAGTCAGAAGAATCACAGCAACAGCAGTCTTCTAACCAGACCCCTGACCAAATCCCTCAGGCTATGAAGAAGACTCTTGGATGGAAGGACCTTGGAGGTTTGCCCCAGGTCCCCCGCGCAATGGGTGCACTGTCTTTTGCCGCGCCGGTGTCCATTTTAAAATGACCTACTGTCTCATAACATCTGCAGGGGATATGATGTGTATCCTAAGGGATGGGTGGTGTTCACTTGCCTCCAACAAGTCATGCAGCATCTCAGAGCCTATCTTCAGCACCATAAATGAAGCCTCATCATCTTTCCCAGAGAGAGCTGCGGGTTACTCTCCAAGTCAGACAGAGCCAAGGAAACTAATTGGCAAGTGGGCAGTTATCTTCTCAACATCTATCAGTTGGGGCCCCAACTCATTCACATAGGAAGACTTTTATTCTTAAGGGAAAATAAATGTGAGAGAACCATGGGCAAGTTGGGTCACTGCCTTTCAAATATTGAAAATCAGAAATTACATACAGAAGAGAAGGACAAGAATCTGCTGGTGTTTTTTTTTTTTCTTTGACTGCTCAAGTAAATACCACGAAATGGGCCAGCTTAAACAATAGGAATTTATTAGCTCATGGTATTGAGGCTAAGAGACAGCCCAAATCAAAACATCACCAAGGTGAATCAAGGCTTGGGAGAGGACCAGGATGGTGGCTTAGCAAAGTGTGTTATAGCTAGTCCTCCAGAACAACTACTAAATAACCAGAAACAGTACAGAACAGCTCCTGGGTCCATGTCAATGACTGGACACACAGCATACCCCAGTCTGGACGAGTTGGACTGGCTGCAAGCCTCCCAAGAACCATAAGTTCCCCAAGCCGTGGTGGCCAGCGCCCCTCATCCACAGGCTGCTTCCCAGGGGGGGAAAGGAAAGAGACTTTAACAGCAGCAGGGGATGAGCCCAACCAAACACCAATTGTGGAATTAATTAACAAATTCTGACTACTAAAAATAGGCCGCCAGCTCAGGTGAACCTGGTCAAAGTGGAGGTCACTCATTTTTGCCCCAGTGACAAGGGGGCAGGGCTGAAAAAGAAAAAGAAAAAAAAAAGGAAACAGAGGTTTTTGTGGCTGTGTTTCTACAGAGGCTTGACTGCCTTTGGATTCAGTGGCAGGACTTCTCAGGCTGCAACTGCCCGAGGCATAGACAGAAACAAGTTCGTTTGAGGACTTGTCCGGAGCCTGTGCCTTCCCCAGGGGAGGGGTGAAGGCCAACTCAGGTGGAATCCCTTCCTTAAGGAACTCAGAAACCAGGGTTTGATAATTTGAATCCATTAAAACCAGCCTATAACCTCTCCTCCGTCTCCACCATGCATCCAGCAGTGACAGTCTGCCAAAGGTAAAGGTACCGCATCATCTTATGCTAGTGGGACCCGCAGGCCAACAAGCACCACATACTGGGCAGGATAAGAAAAAGACTTCAGAGACTTCACAGAAAAGTCTTTCAACCTGCTGGGTCTCACCCTCAGGGAAAACCGACGCAGGTGACACTTTCCCCCTGATAGGAGGCCAGTTTGGTCTGGGAAAATCCAGCTCGGGTCTATAATACCTACGTAGATCCTTCTCAGGGTGGGGGGAAAAATGCACCATACAAACAGGGCAAGAAACAAGAAAACAAGAACTGAAAAATTCTCCTCTGTTAAACAAAACCTAACCTAGAGGTCCAGAAAAAGCTGAACTGAATGTCAAAGAACAGACAGACAACAAATTCATCCAGCAAGAAAACCCTAGGTTAAAGAAGTGAAAGCAATCTCCAGAATAAACTAGTTAAGGTAATTAAATGTCCAGATGACAGCAAAAAATGACAAATCATCAGGAAAATTGAAGATATGGCCGAATCAAAAAAACAAACCAATAATTCAAATGAGATACAGGAGCTGAAACAATTAATTCAGAATATATGAACAGACATGGAAAATCTCATCAAAAACCAAATCAATGAATTGAAGGAGGATATAAAGAAGGCAAGGAATGAACAAAAAGAAAAAATGGAAAGTCTGAAAAAACAAATCACAGAACTTATGGAAATGAAAGGCAGAGTAGAAGAGATAAAAAACAATGGAAACCTACAGTGGTAGATTTCGAGAGGCGGAACACAGGATTAGTGAACTGGAGGATGGAACATCTGAAATCTGACAAGAAACAGAAACTATATGGAAAAAATGGGAAAATATGAGGAGGGACTCAGGGAATTGAATGACAATATGAAGCACATGAATATATGTGTTGTGGGTGTCCCAGAAGGAGAAGAGAAGGGAAAGGGAGGAGAAAAACTAATGGAGGAAATTATCACTGAAAATTTCCCAACTCTTATGAAAGACTCAAAAACAGATCCAAGAAGTGCAGCGTACCCCAAAGAGAACAGATCCAAACAGACCTACTCCAAGACACTTACTAATCACAATCTCAGAGGTCAAAGAGAAAGAGAGAATCCTGAAAGCAGCAGTGATTTTTTTTGTCTGAAAATGTTTTAATTTCTCCCTCATTTTTGAAGGACAATTTTGCTGGATACAGAATTCTTGGTTGGCCATTTTTCTCTTTTAGTAATTTAAGTATATCATCCCACTATCTTCTCACCTCCACCACATACAAGGGAAACCCAATAAGACTATGCATAGATTTCTCAGCAGAAACCATGGAGATGAGAAGATAGTGGGATGATATACTTAAATTACTGAAAGAGAAAAACTGCCAACCAAGAATTCTATATCCAGCAAAACTGTCCTTCAAAAATGAGGGAGAAATTAAAACATCTTCTGACAAAAAAAAAATCACTGACAGAATTTGTGACCAAGAGACCAACTCTGCAAGAAATACTAAAGGGAGCACTAGAGACAGATATGAAGACAGAAGAGAGAGGTGTGGAGAAGAGTGTAGAAAGGAGGACTATGAGTAAAGATAAAAAGAAGGAAAATTAGATATGACATATAAAATCCAAAAGGCAAAACGGTAGAAGAAAGTACTATCCGTACAGTAATAACACTAAATGTTAATGGATTAAACTCCCCAATCAAAAGACATAGGCTGGCAGAATGGATGAAGAAACAGGACCCATCTATATGCTGTCTATAGGAAACACATCTTAGACCCAAAGATAGACATAGGTTGAAAGTGAAAGGTTGGGAAAAGATATTTCATGCAAATAACAATCAGAAAAGAGCAGGAGTAGCTATACTAATATCCAACAAATCAGACTTCAAATGTAAAACAGTTAAAAGAGACAAAGAAGGATACTATGTACTAATAAAAGGAACAATTCAGTACGAAGACATAACAATCATAAATATTTATGAACTGAACCAGAATGCTCCAAGTTACATGTGGCAAACACTGAAAAGAGAAATAGACACATCTACCATAATAGGTGGAGACTTCGATTCCCCACTCTCATCAATGGACAGAGCATCTAGACAGAGGATCAATAAAGAAACAGAGAATTTGAATAATACAATAAATGAACTAGACTTAACAGACATTTATAGAACATTACACCCCACGACAGCAGGATACACCGTTTTCTCAAGTGCTCATGGATCATTCTCGAGGATAGACCATATGCTGGGTCACAAAAGCAAGTCTCAATAAATTTAAAAAGGCTGAAATCATACAAAACACTTTCTCAGATCATAAAGGAATGAAGTTGGAAATCAATAATAGGCAGAGTGCCAGAAAATTCACAAATATGAGCAGGCTCAACAACACACTATTAAACAACCAGTGGGTCAAGGAAGAAATTACAAGAGAAATCACTAAATATCTCAAGGCAAATGAAAATGAAAACACAACATATCAAAACTTACAGGACACATCAAAGGTACTGCTAAGAGGGAAATTTATTGCCTTAAATGCGTATATCAAAAAAGAAGAAAGGGCAAAAATCGAAGAATTAGCTGTCCACTTGGAAGAACTAGAGAAAGAACAGCAAACTAACCCCAAAGCAAGCAAAAGGAAAGAAATAACAAACATTAGAGCAGAAATAAATGAAATTGAGAACATGAAAACAACTGAGAAAAACCAATAAAACCAGAAGCTGGTTCTATGAGAAAATCAATAAGATTGATGGACCCTTAGCAACCTTGACAAAAATAAGAAGAGAGAGGATGCAAATAAATAAGATCAGAAATGGAAGAGGAGACATAACCACTGACCCCACAGAAATAAAGGAAGTAATGACAAGATATTATGAACAACTTTATGCTGATAAATACAACAATGTAGATGAAATGGACAACTTCCTAGAAAGGTATGAACAACCAACTTTGACTCGAGAAGAAATAGACGACCTCAACAAACCAATCACAAGTAAAGAAATTGAATCAGTCATTAAGAAGCTCCCCAAAAAGAAAAGTCCAGGACCAGATGGCTTCACATATGAATTCTACCAAACACTGCAGAAATAATTTCTACCAATCCTGCTCAAACTCTTCAAAAAAATTGAAGAGGGGGGAAAGCTACCTAATTCATTCTACGAAGCCAACATCACCCTCATACGAAATCCAGACAAAGATATTACACAAAAAGAAAACTGCAGACCTATCTCTCTAAGGAATATAGATGCAAAAATCCTCAATAAAATTCTAGCAAATTGAATCCAACAACACATTAAAAGAATTATACATCATGACCAAGTAGGATTCATCCCAGGTATGCAAGGATGGTTCAACATAAGAAAATCAATTAATGTAATACATCATATCAACAAATCAAACAGAAAAACCAAATGATCATCTCAATTGATGCACAAAAGGCATTTGACAAAATTGAACATCGCTTCCTGTTGAAAACACTTCAAAGGATAGGAATAGAAGGGAACTTCCTCAAAATGATAAAGGGAATATACAAAAAACCCACAGCTAATATCATCCTCAATGGGGAAAAATTGAAAACTTTCCCCCTAAGATCAGGAACAAGACAAGGATGTCCACTATCACCACTATTATTCAACATTGTGTTGGAAGTTCTAGCCAGAGCAATTAGACAAGAAAAAGAAATACAAGGCATCAAAATTGGAAAGGAAGAAGTAAAATTCTCACTGTTTGCAGATGATATGATACTATACATCGGAAAGCCTGAAAAATTCACAGCAAAACTACTAGAGCTAATAAACAACTACAGCAAAGTGGCAGGTTACAAGATCAACATTAAAAAATCTGTAGTGTTTCTATACACTAGCAATGAACAAGCTGAGGGGGAAATCAAGAAAAGAATTTCATTTACAATTGCAACTAAAAGAATAAAATACTTAGGAATAAATTTAACTAAAGAGACAAAAGACCTATACAAAGAAAACTACAAGAAACTGTTAAAAGAAATCACAGAAGACCTAAATAGATGGAAGGGCATACTGTGTTCATGGACTGGAAGAGTAAATATAGTTAAGATGTCAATTGTACCTAAATTGATTTACAGATTCAATGCAATACCAATCAAAATCCCAACAACTTACTTTTCAGAAACAGAAAAACCAATAAGCAAATTTATCTGGAAGGGCAGGGTACCCTGAATAGCTAAAAATGTCCTGAGGAAAAAAAATGAAACTGGAGGTCTCACACTGCCTGACTTTAAGGCATATTATGAAGCTACAGTTGTCAAAACCGCATGGTACTGGCATAAAGATAGATATATTGACCAATGGAATCAAACAGAGTGTTTGGATATAGACCCTGTCATCTACAGACAACTGATCTTTGATAAGGCAGTCAAGCCAACTCACCTGGGACAGAACAGTCTCTTCAATATATGGTACCTAGAGAACTGGATATCCATATGCAAAAGAATAAAAGAGGACCCATGTCTCACACCCTATACAAATGTTAACTCAAAATGGATCAAATACCTAAACATTAGGTCTGAGACCATAAAACACTTAGAAAAAAATGTAGGGAAATATCTTATAAATGTGATACTTGGAGGCGGTTTTATAGACCTAACACCCAAAGCATGAGCAGTGAAGAAATAAATAAATAAATGGGAACTCCTCAAAATTAAACACTTTTGCACATCAAAGAACTTCATCAAGAAAATAAAAAGACAGCCTATACAATGGGAGACAATATTTGGAAACGACATATCAGATAAAGGTCTAGTATCCAGAATTTATAAATAGATTGTTCAACTCAACAACAAAAAGACAAACAATCCAATTACAAAATGGGAAAAAGACTTGAACAGACACTTCTCAGAAGAGGAAATACAAGTGGCCAAAAGGCACATGAAGAGATGCTCAACTTCTCGGGCCATTAGAGAAATGCAAATCAAAACCACAATGAGATATCATCTCACACCCACCAGAATGGCCATTATCAACAAAACAGAAAATGACAAGTGCTGGAGAGAATGTGGAGAAAGAGGCACACTGATTCACTGTTGGTGGGAATGTCAAATGGCGCAACTGCTGTGGAAGGCAGTTTGGCGGTTCCTCAAAAAGCTGAATATAGAATTGCCACATGACCCAGCAATACCATTGCTAGGTATCTACTGAAAGGACATAAGGGCAAAGACACAAACGGACATTTGCACACCAATGTTTATAGCAGCATTATTTACAATTGCAAGGAGATGGAAACAGCCAAATTGTCCATCAATAGACAAGTGGCTAAACAAACTGTGGTATATACATACGATGGAATATTATGCAGCTTTAAGATAGAATAAAGTTATGAAGTATGTAACAACATGGATGGACCTTGAGGACATTATGCTGAGTGAGATTAGCCAAAAACAAAAGGACAAATACTGTGTGGTCTCATTGATATGAACTGGCATTAGTGAATAAACTTGGAATATTTTGTTGGTAACAGAGACCACCAGGAGATAGAAATAGGGTAACATATTGGGTAATTGGAGCTGAAGAAATACAGATTGTGCAACAGGACTGAATATAAAAATCTCAAAAATGGACAGCACAATACTGCCTAACTGTAATACAATTGTGTTAAAACACTGAATGAAGCTGCATGTGAGAATGATAGAGGGAGGAGGGCTGGAGGCATAAATGCAAACAGAAAGAAAGATAGACATTAAAGATTGAGATGGTATAATCTAGGAATACCTAGAGTGTATAATAATAATGACTAAATGTACAAATTTTAAAAATGTTTTTGCTTGAGGAAGAACAAAGGAATGTCATTACTGCAGGGTGCTGAAAATAGATGGTAATTAATATCTTAAAATCTCACTTTCTGTGTGAGACTAAAGCAAAAAAAATGTTTATTTGGTATAAAATTTATATTCTGACTAGTGTATTTCCTAATACAACATGTAGATAGCTTGATTGAACACCATAAGTACTTGGAATCTCAGGTAGGACATGAGATTTTGTTGGTTTCTCCAGGGTGATACCCCAATGAATCCCAGAGTGATTTGATCAGTGAGTGGAAAAGTATTTGCAAATGGTGAGAATGGGGAGAAATTCAACTTCCCCAAGTTGAATTCTTGATATTCTCACAAGCAGTGTGGACAACCAAAGCTATAGGCTGAGCCCCCAGTCTTGGGGTTTGTTCATATGAAACTTAACCCCACAAAGGATAGGTCAAGTCTACTTAAAATTTAGGCCTAAGAGTCACCCCCAAGAGAGCTTCTTTTGTTGCTCAGATTTGGCCTCTCTCCAGCCAACACAACAAGCAATCTCACCACTCTCCCCCATCTACGTGGGACATGACTCCTAGGGGTGTGGACCTCCCTGGCAATGTGGGACAGAAATCCTAGAATGAGCTGGGACTCAGCATCAAGGGATTGAGAAAACCTTCTCGACCAAAAGGGGGAAGAATGAAATGAGACAAAGTGTCAATGGCTGAGAGATTCCAAACAGAGTTGAGAGGTTATCCTGGAGGTTATTCTTACACATTGAGTAGATGTCACCTTTTTATTCAAGATGTAATGGAGAGGCTGGAGGGAACTGCCTCATGAAAATGTAGAGCTGTGTTCCACTAGCCATGTTTCTTGAGGATGATTGGTAATGATATAGCTTTCACACTGTGACTGTGTGATTGTGAAAGCCTTGTGTCTGGTGCTCCTTTTGTCTACCTTGTCAACAGACGAGTAGAACATATGGAATAAAAATAAATAATAGGGGGAACAAATGTTAAAATAAATTTAGTTTGAAATGCTAGTGATCAATGAAGGCGAGGGGTAAGGGGTATGGTATGTATAATCTGTTTTCCTGTTTTTGTTTTATTTCTTTTTCTGTTGTCTTTTTATTTCTTTTTCTGAATTGATGCAAATGTTCTAAGAAATGATGAATATGCAACTAAGTGATGATATTGTGAATTACTGATTATATATGTAGAATGGAACGATCACATATGAATGTTTTAGTTCATTTGTTAAATTTTTTTTAATTTATAAATAAAGTTTTTTAAAAAATCACCAAGGTGATGCTTTCTTCCCAAAGCCTGGCGTCCTAGGGCTGGCAGCTGGTGACTTGGTCCTGGCGCCTCTGTCACATGGCAGCGCACAGGGCAGCCTCTCCAGGGTATCACTGAATTTCAGCTTCTTGCCTCCCTTGGCTTCTTCTATGTGTGAATTTTATTCCATTTATAAAAGACTATAGAAACGGGACTAAGACCCATTCTGATTGAGGTGGGCCATACCTTAACTGAAGTAACCTCATCAGAAAGTCCTCCTCACAATGGGTTCACACCCACGGGAATGGATTAAGTTTAAGAACATGTTTTTCTGGGACACATAACAGCTCTCAACCCCCACAGCTGCTGCTGCTGTGTCTGACAGGCAGGGATCTGGTTTCCTAGAGCACCCCATGGAAAGCCCACACAGAGGTTCTACAGCATAACTGAATTAAGTGTTTCCCAAATTGAGGAGGTCTTGAGTGGTCTGGAGGTACGTGCCACCTTTCCACTTTGGAGGCTCCTCTCTCACACAACAAACAATTTGGGCTCCAACTTAAGTGAGCATCAGTGTCATCAGGTGGGTTTGTTAAAACTCCCAGATCTGAGGGCTCCGCCCCTAGAATTCCTGATTCCATAGGGTATGGGAAATCTACCTCTCTAACAAGCTCCCAGGAGTCCTGGAAGCCCACCTGCATAGGTGGCTTAGGCCTGCTTCATCAGGACATCACGTGTCTGGGTCCCCAGCCACCTTGGCTCAGAGGCCACGTACGCAGGTGAGGCTGAGAGTTATAACCACCAAATGGGCCTGTCCACCATGCTTTCTGGAATCTGTGTCAGTTTAAACAACTATAGCACCACAGGAAGACCAGCGTAACTTGTGCCTAGGAAATTAGATGGGAAAACTACGTTAGAGACCAAGACTTGTATAAAAAGCAGATGACCTGGAGATCTGGTTTTACTTTTATGTATGCCCTGTTGGCATTCATGTTTTAGGATCCCTTTCCTTTTTTTCTTAATTTCCTTTTTTTAGCTGAGAACATGAATGTAGAAATTCATGGTAGAGAATGTTGTGTTCTAGATATTTTCAGGAATCATAATGTTAACATATTTTGGCCCCCAAGTAGAAAATAAAATGTGGACTGCAAGGAATTGAATATTTTCAGCGGGAGGTAAAAGGCCACTCTAGGAGGTGGGGGGGGGGGGGGGGCATCTCCTCCCAGAGCTGGTTGACAAAGATAAAGATGATCAAGCCAGAAAAGCAGTAACAGTATGAAATAGAGATATTAAGGATGCAATGGAGTTGTTTACCACAAATACTGTCTCCAGCTCGTCTGACAATACAAGCCTGGTGCTATACTAGCAAGGCAGCCGGTAGCAACAAGAGGAGAATTTAAATGTCAAGCAAATTCAAAAGAAGATGAGAAAATGGTTTTAAACAAAGTCTCCTGGCATCCATTTGAAAAACATCAGAGTGAAAACAAAAACTTTCCGGAAATTTAGCTGGCCCTATATGATTATACTGACATTTTAAACGACTGCCTCTCCCAAAGCTTTTTGTTAAACTCCTCCCATCTCTTCATTTCCAGGGTCTCTCTCCACTTATTTCCAGATGGGCATGAACATGGACATTGGAATCAGGAAGTCTTGAGTTTGATTCCCAACTATGCAACGTACTTAGCTGTGTGATCCTGAGCAAATCACCATCCTCTCTGAGCCTCCGTTTCCCTGCATAGAGAGGTAGAGTATATGAAACTGTAGAGATAGAATAAAACCTAGGTCCTTAGAATTCGGGAAAATTACACAAAACATTATTGAAACTGATAGCATGCAATGGAGGCTCAAACATATCAAATGCCTATTCCCCTTTCTGACTTTGCATTGCTGAAATGGGCCACCTAATTTGACCTAAAATTCAAAGTACAGATTTAAGCAAACATGCTTCCTTTTTAAACTCATGAAAATCCATAGCAGGGGTTAGCAAACCTTTCATTAAAGGGCAAGACAGTACCTATTTACGACTTTGTGGACCATCAGGTCTCTATCATCACGACTCAACCCCCCACCGTAGCAGGAAAGCTACCCTAGACAATCCATAAGCAAACAGGCATGGCTGTGGGCCAATAAAACTTTGTTCACGAAAGCAGACTGGAGACCATAGTTTTCCAACCTCCAATCTATAGCATAATGCCAAAAGTAGATTCTTGATTTCTGATTTGTTTATGATAGACTGAGTTCATTAAAAGCAGAGAACTAAAGAGGAAAGAGTATTGAACCTACAAAAATGGAATTGGAGACCTGTCCTTGCCACTTGTGCTCGTTTGAAATGATTTATGTACCCCTAGAAAAGCCATATTTTCATTCTAATCCCATTTTGTAAAGGCAGCCGTTTCTTCTAATCCCTATTCACTACTGTATGTTTGAGACTATAATTAGATCATCTCCCTGGAGATGTGACTCAATCAAGAGTGGTTGCTAAACTGGATTAGATGGAGACGTGTCTCCATCTATACTGGAATCTTATAAAAGAGAAAATATGTTGTAGAATGAGAGAGATTCAGAGACATCAGAGAAGAACAACATAGCCATGAGAAGCAGAGAATCCACTAAACAGTAACCTTTGGAGATGAAGAAGGAAAACACCTCCCAGGGAGCTTCATGAAACAGGCAGCCAGGAGAGAAAGCTAGTAGATGATGTCGTGTTTGCCATGTGCCCTTCTAGCCAAGAGAGAAACCCTGACTGTGTTCTTCACGTGCCTTCTCACTTGAGAAAGAAACCCTGACCTTTATTGGCCTTCTTGAATCAAGGTATCTTCCCCTGGATCCCTTAGATTGGACATTTCTATAGACTTGCTTTAACTGGGACATTTTTGTGGCCTTAGAACTGTAAACTAGCAACGTGTTAAATTCCCCTTTTTAAAAGCCATTTCTCTTCTGGTATATTGCATTCTGGCAGCTAGCAAACTAGAACACCACTTGCTTCTGGCTTACTATCAGACAAGTCATGTTGGTCAATGGGGTTGTTTGAGGTTCAAATGTGGGAAGAGCAAGGTAACATAACATCACTTACTAGCTAAGAGACCAGATTGTAGATGTGCGGTCTTAAGCAAGGCATGGAGCCTAGGTGTGCCTCCTTTCCTTGTCTGAAATAGGATGAAGATAATGGTTATGGCCTCGGACAGCCACAAGAAGCAGCAATGGGATTTGTCATGAGAGGCCCCTAGCACAGTGCCTTCCCCATAAAGCCATACTCGAAAATATTAACTATTAATGGTTTTAATAATAAGTAGGTGTCAAGTGGGAACCTGCTTTAAAATGGTGAAGCATTATAAAATGCAAACCAGTACCTTAAGGGTACTGGTTAAAGAAATCCCAAATTTAAATGAGGATGAAAGCAAAAAAAAAAAAAAAAAAAGCCTTAGGGAAATCTGCTCCTAAAGAGCAGAGCTGAAATCCAAATCTGGGTCTTCCTCAGTCCATAGGTGTTACCTTTCCATTATACCAAAGCACTGGGAGTATCTGGGTCTCCTCTTTGCCATCCCAGAAAGGAGGTAATGTAGGGGCATGTGCTGCTGTACTCTAGAGTACCCTATTCCACACCAGCATTTAAAGAGTTTTGCAAAGTAACCTCAGCCCTCCAGTTAAACCAACAGTCACCCTTCATTTAGACAAACCTAATCACATTTTATTCTTCAGTAGTCCATTTTTAAGTATCTGGGCTTATCAGTCGTGCTGCTGGTTTGAAACTGTTATGTACCCCAGAAAAGCCATGTTCTTCTAATCCAGTCTTGTGAGGGCAGACCTATTGTTGGTGGGGGGAGACCTTATGATTAGATAGTTTCCATGAAGATAGGACCAACCCAATTGCGGGTGGGACCTTTTGATTAGGTTATTTCCTTGGAGATGTGTCTTCACCCATTCAAGGTGAAGGTTAATCCACTTACTGGAATCCTTTAAGAGGAAAACAGTTTGGAGGAAGCACAGAGCTTAGAGAGCCGACACAGAGAACAAAGAGACAAAACCAAGCAAAGGATGCAGAGTGAAAGAAACAAGAAGGACCCACAGGAGCTGAGAGAGCCATTTTTGAAACCAACCCTTTGTGAAAGGCCAGCACACATTGTCATGTACCTTCCCATGTGACAGAAACCCCAGATGCAATCAGCCTTTCTTGAGTGACGGTATCCTCTTGCTGATGCCTTAATTTGGACATTTTCATGGCCTTAGAATGGTAAGTTTGTAACCTTATAAAGCCCCTTTGTAAAAGCCATCCATTTCTGGTATATTGCATTCCAGCAGCATTTGCAAACTGAAACATCAGTGTAAGACAAAGACAGAAACAAAGATCAAACCACGAGTTCTCCAACCTCAAAGCCATCAGGCATAACCTGAATGTAATTTAGGCCATGAAATTATCACCCAAGGACATGGACTTGAAAGCCTAGAAGGGTTCATTCCTGGCTCGCCCCAGTAAAAGAGCAGCAGAGAATTACGCATTTTATAGATGGATTGTTTGGTGATTCCTCTTTTTCTCTCTCTCCCTCTGCCCACTGCCTCCTTCCTCCCTCCCTTCCTCACTCCCTCCCATCACTGCTATTTGCTGCCTTACGGCCAACCACTTCCTAAGCTTTTCACAACCTTGAAAACTGTTTAGCTGATTCATAATCTGCAAAACAAGTATACAATGAAGCTCAATGGCATAGAGGAAAAACTTCTTGCCTTTTCTATTTATATTAGTTTACTTGGCCCTTTTGAAATTTCTATTTTTGTGTATATTTTTAAAAGTATATTCATACAATGTTTTACATAAAACATATCTAAATTTATGTACATATATTTATGGATATACATGTACATATATGTACGTGCATATTTATGGATATACATATATGACCATACATAAACATGAATCATGATGTTGTATATAGTGAAGTGTACACACACTCACTCACCTTGCAGAAGTGCTCATGATTTGTTTAAATGACAAGGGTGCATTATCAATAAAGCTTGGGGACCACTACTTTAAAGTACGTGGTCCAATCCAGCCGCAGTGACTTTTAAATTTAGACTGCTTGGCTGTTGAAAGCAGTATACCAGAAATGTGTCAGCCTTTACAAGGGGGATTTATTAGTCTATAAGTTTACAGTTGAAAGGCTGAGAAAAATTTCAAAGTCAAAGCACCATCGGGTTATGCCTTCTCTCAAAAGACCTGGTGATCCTGGGCTCCTCTGTCACATGGCAAGACACACGGTGGCATCTGCTGGTCTCTCCCTTCTCTTCTGGGTTTTGGTGCTTTCAGCTTCTGACCTCCATGGCGTTCTCTCGCACACTCTCTCTCTGTTTCTAACGCTGCATTCATCCTGTTTATAAAGTAGTCCAGTAAGAGGATTAAGACCCATCCTGAATGGGGGGGGGGTGGGTCACATCTTATGTTAAGATCCTACTGAGCCTCCTCTCCCCTTCCTCCACGGATGGCCCAATGTGGGTGAGGTCCCAAGCTGCCTGTGGGACAGATACCATCACCCACCCGCCTGTCCTGAGCTACAAAGTCACCCCCCCACCCCGTACTTGGTAAGCAGAAGTAGCTTAAAGAACTTTTGCTCCCATCTAAGTTCTGCGTGGCCTATACCCCTCCTAACCTGGCCATCAGCCGTGGCCCTTTCCTACCTGTGACCCTGACCCTGAAAAAGAAGACTGTAACTGCAAGCTCTTCTGATTCCATTATAAACTTTTTTTTTCATTATAAACTTTTAAAACTCTAAATCTACACTCTGTTATTATGGATCAATAAATGTTGAATGAAGACATAAATCTCTGGAGAAATTCATGCCACTGAAACAACAACAGTGCAACGATTAAAGATTCATAAGTATGAAAAAAATCTATTTGCTTCTCTGTAAAAAAGAGGTTTTGCCATACAACGAAACCTCCTTTTCAATCAGCATAGTTGAGTATTAAATTTTATTGGAGCATCAGAAATAGAGAAGAGCTCTTTCATAATATGGACCCATCGCTCTCTCTCATTTACTGATAGGGGAGCAAGCCTCCTGTCTGGAGACCACTGTTTTTCTATTGCTCTGGCCATCTCCTGCCATGAAGACACCATCTCCTTTTCCACTCCACATCCCAGGAATTTAGTAAGTTTGACTAAAATATTCAAAACCCAGGAACAAACTCTGTCTGCTAGAATTGTCTCCTTTCAGTGTCTCTCACTTCCTGGCACTGCCACCACTCATCTGTCTGGCCTGGTTCTGGCGTCGGAGTCTCCTGCAATCTATGTGCAGCTCGGGCAAAGGTGCTGACTCGGTTATATATTCTTAAATCATGTAGAAATGAAAAATCTAATCTTTCCATTACCCTCCCATTAGGTAAGGATCTGGGTTTCTCAGTGTAAGGCTACAAGGCGAGTGGGATTACACTGGTCATCAATTAAAAACAAACACTCCCAAGGCTGTGTCCCATGAATGTAAATTTCTGAGCATGCGAACTTTCAGGAAACCACAGCACTGAACATATTAAACAGAAGGAAGAAACTGAACTCTGATCACTTTAAAATACAGGAATTCACTACTTGGTCCCAACTCCCAAATTTATAAGAATACATCAGAAAGCGTTAAGATAATTTCAAAAGAGGACTCAGAGAACCAAATGCTCAGAGCTTCCACAGGTACAATCCCATTCAGTTCTCATGAGGGTGGTGCATTGTAGAGCTGGGACCCAAATCCAAGTCTTCTGATTTCAAGAGTAGCAAATATATCTGATGATCAAAGCCATCTTTAGTCCCAACAGAACTCACATGTTGAGGTTGTGTCCATCAAGTTTCCTGTGCCTAGAAAGAGTGTCAAGAGCGTAGCCCAGCAGGCAAACATTGGACACCAACAGAGTCCCCGGCAGAGAAGGGGCATGTCCATCTAGGAGAGGATGCAAGGTCACCGGTGAGGGGATCTGTACTGCGCTGGTGTATGGAACAGTCTGAGAATAACAGTTTCTTTTAAAAGATTGGAATATAGAACAGGACTTGGTCTTTTCTGCTTTGATATTTATCATCCTGCTGAAGTGCTCTTCTCAAACTTCACATGTCCACGATCTAACTAAAAATGGCACGACCATCTACAAAGCTGAGTGCCTTGAACTACCAGTTGTTCTTTTGACAGTTAAAATTTCAACCTGTCCTTCAGGGTCTAGCAAATACCCATTGCATAAAACTTTTCCCTAATTCCCCAATAACAGTGAACTCTGCTTCTTGTGGATTTCCATGGTGCTGTACAAATTTATTTTATGGCATCTTGTGCTATATATATTTCTGTATGTATCATTTCCCTTTCTAAACTGAAGAATCCTTTAGATAAGTTTAATCAGAGAAGCACTGTGATGTAAAAAAAGAACAAAGGCTTTAGGAGGAAGCAAATCTGAATTCAAATTCAGGCTCCCCACATTTGTTAGCTCTGAGATTTTGGGCTATGTATTTAAATATTCTGAGCATCAGCTCCTCGGTTGATAGCATAACAAGAGAGTCTGTTCCCCAAAGAAAACTATTTAGGACAGGGCTCCTCTCCCCCACAGTCACAAACCTTGTCCTCAATAATAGTGTAATCGAAATAACTGGATAGGTGTGTCCTTGACCTTCTGCCATGCTTTTCTCCCTCAGCCCATCAAGAGGAACTTAACCCATTCCACTGAAGTGTCAGCAAGAACCACAGTGTGAGCGCATGGGAAGAGAATGACTTCAACAGAGAATCTGGGAAGATATTTGAGCAGAGTAACCAGGGAATGGTGAGACTGACCTCTACCCAGCTCTGGATTCCAAGAGGTAAAACCATGCTTTTAAAAACAGATCAAGTCGATTATGATGATAAATGCACAGCTATATGATACTGTGAATCACTGATCATACACTTTGGATGATTATATGGCATGTGAATAGATCATATATATCAATAAAAAAAGTGTTAAAATGGAACAAACTACTGAATCATGCTACCACTGGGTTGAACCCTGATGACAAACGACAAATACTATGTGACTCCATTTATATGAAATGTCTGGTAAAGGCAAATCTATAGCAACAGAAAGGAGAGTAGTGGTTTCTTGGGGCTGGAGGTAGAAACTGGGATTTGTTATAAACTGGCAAGAAGGATTTTATTGTAATAATAGGAATGCTTAAACCAGATGCACAATGTAGTAAATTCACTAAAAAGTCACTTATTTGTACACTTACAATGGGTAAATTTTATGGTACATAAGATATCTTTTTAAAAAGCTGTTAAAAAAATACAAACACGGGAAAAAAAGGTGTGTGAATAATCTCATCAGTTCTAAAACATATTAAGATTTCCCCTAAATATTCACAGCCCCAGAATGCTTTTGTCAATCAAAAAGAATGACGTAAAAAATATTTTGGATTCACAACAAAAGCAAACGTAGATTAGATTAGAATCACAGTCCTCACCCCAAGTTCACGTATAGTATTCCGACACAATCCCAGCACCCAAGTCACTTTTGATCCTATGGGTTACTTTCTCTTCAGAGTGCTACTCTCTATGCAGATCCTGAAATCACTGCTCCATGGTTTTCTTCCTTACTTTCTAGACCTCTTCCTCAATCTCCTACACAGTCTCATGTTTCTTCACCCATTCTTTGAATGTCCGTGCTTTTGAGCATCCCATCGTTAGCCTTTTTATTGCTCTGGCTATCTTTCATGGACAGCTCATCCATTCCTATCTAAGCTGATAGTCCTTAAACAGATCCCAGCCCAGATGTCAGAGGGCCACAAATACAACTGTACTGCGGACATGTCCATGTCAAACTCAGTATATAACAAAATGAACTCAAAAGCCAGGTGGTATGATAGCACCTCCATCTACACTGGGTCTCAGGCTGAGCTCCTGCTCCTCCCTCACTGCTCATCAAAGACTCAATAAATCTCTCTAAGCCATCCCTTTATCTCCATCCACATCTTGCTGGATTACTAGATTAACCTTCCACCTGATGTCTCTGGCTTTAGTCCAACCTCTCTAGGATCCTGCCTTTTATAAGACTGGTCCATCTGAAACCCTCATCTCATTGTGCAGTTTCCCAGCTCTAATGTTAGTGACCTCCTTCACTTGCAAGTCCCTTTATTAACTGTCCCTTTGCTTTTCCCCAGTGTACCGTCTTGCTCTCTACCCACAAGCAGCTTCTTTGAACTATCTGGAATTTCCCTAATGCACTGTGTCCCTTGGTGCCTTTACATCAGTTATTTCACAGGTCTTGAAAATTTTACTTCTTCCCTTTTCCCATCTAGCTAATTCCTGCCAGTTCATTAGGACTGCCTTGGGTATCAAATCCCTCATTGGTCTTCCTAATCCCAGGGCTGAATTAGCTTCCTTCACCAATTCGTATGGCCCTCCTTCCCATGTTTTTACTGCCTGATATTTTTTTCTGACCCATTCACCAGGTTATGGACACCTTCGGGGCAAGGGATGAATCTTTCTTCTTTGATCCCTCGATGCATAAAGCAATGCCCTCCTGCAGCAGGCACTCAATAAATATTTATTGACTAAATAAAGCAGAGGTGTACCAGACACAACAAAACCAAATAGTTTTTCTACTTCTGTCTCTCCCAGGTGCTGCCTTTCACATAATTATAGATTGTTATCATGTCACTCTGAGTTGCAGCTCCACCAAAACACACCGACTATCTTTTTGATCTGCCATCACATGTCAGTCCTTGGATTTATTTCATCCTTTCTCTCGTTTTCCTCTGAACTCTCGCCAAATTGTGTCTTTCGGCTACTAAAAGGTCTAAAGTATCTATCATGATATGTTTGTGCCCCTTTCATCTGATTTCTTTTTATATGATAGCATTGAAGCAGAGCAAAGTCATCACAGAATCTAATGGTTTAAAGCTATTTTTCCATTGATGTAATTGAAAATAATAGTGGTTCAGGTCAATTGTATTTCTCAAAATGTAAGTGTGTGGACAGCTTTCTTTACTCCTTTGTGATTATCTTGTCAGGAATTTTTGTTATTAATCAGGTATCATTTACACAGAGTAAAATTCCATTACAGAAGCGAACTTTACAAGCAGCCCTAATGTGTACATACGTAAAAAGCACAAATGAAAGCAATTTGTTTTAACCCGGTGCAACAAATAACTAGAGGTTTCATCAAAAATCAAAGAGCAGGGCAGGCCACGGTGGCTCAGCAGGTAAGAGTGCTTGCCTGCCATGCCCGAGGACGCGGGATCGATTCCCGGTGCCTGCCCATGTTAAAAAAAAAAAAAAAAAAAAAAAAAAAATCAAAGAGCAGCAATTGAGTTAAGGAAAAACTAATCACAGAAACAGCCATGCATAACCTCATTCTGTTGGTAAATGCTAAATCTTAAATGAAGTTTTGTTGTTATATATTTCTAGAACTTTAACCACTACCAACTTTTTCCCCTAAAACAGAGATACTGCAGATATATAACAGCTTCAGGTAGGTTTATATTTGGAAGGGAAATAGAGAAGACCCAGACAGCAATGGCTTTAAAATCAGGGTGTATTTTTCTCTCACAAGAAGTCATGTGCCCAGAGCTGGTGAAGCTGCTCATGGAAGCCACCAGGGCCCACTCTTTCTGTGCCTGCTTTTCCTCCCTCGGCATCTTGCTCTTTGTCTTTCATGGATGCGGCCTCATGGTCACCACAGCTGATACATGGCCAGGCCCTCAGGCAGGAAGAAAGGGGAAAGGGAAATGGGCACATTTGGGGAGTCCCTCTATTTTTCCTGGGGGAGCCAAAGCTTTCCAGGACCCACCTGGCAGACTTCCACTTACCTGGCAGGGGCACAGCCATCTATGGTGACTGTACTGGAGGTGACCACAGAGATGGCATTTGTCAATGGGTGTGAGGTCAGCAAGGTAACCACTACTTTCACACAGGACTGTCTAGTAATCATAATTTTCAATGCCAAAAAGAATGAACCTACTTTACTTCTTCCTTTCAAAGCTACACTCGTGTTCATTCTAGAACTGAGAGGGAGAAAAAAAAGCATGGGTCAAAATTAACTGATTAGGAACCTAAGCATGGGAGTGACATCCTATCGTATTCATAAATTCCTTCCACACTCAAGAGGAGGAGGTTATATGCAGGATGGGTGTACATAATGGGGGGCAGGAAGCTTAGCGCCATCTTACAATTCTGCCACCACAGCTTGATTTGAAATGGAAAGCAATAGGTTTGGCTAAAGGCCTGTAATTTCCTGGCAAGACATTTAAAGTTAGAAGAGACGCAGTACAGACTGCTTCTGGCAGTGTCACCTGGGCCCAGAGGGGTCAGCAGAGATGGGAAGTTGTTGGGAGTATGGAAGGCTCTCAGACTTTTACAGGCTTCCCCAAATGCTGTTCCTTGGAATACCAGAGCCTACAAATTGTGTTACATTGATAAACAGAGGGCAAGGAAAGAAAGGAAGTCAGGATGTAGGGTAGTTTGAATTATGTAGTCCAGTGAAAGACATGCTCTTCATCTTAACAGTGTTCCTGTGGGTATGAACTTATTTGTATATAGAAACTTTTAAAGATGCCATTTTTAGCTAAGGTGTGGCCAACTGAGTCAGGGTGATTCTTAATTCACATTACTGGAGGCCTTATAAAGAGAAGAACCAGAAGCCAGGAGTCAGAAAACATCACCCAGAAAGCAGTTGGAAGTTGCTGGAAGCTGGAAGGGTAGACACAAGGAGAGAGAGATCCCCACGTGATGGGAGGTAGTGATGCCTGCCAAGGGATCCCAGGCATTGTGGCAACCAGCACCCGAATGCCACAGACCTTAGGAAGTTAAGAAGTTAGAAGGAAGGAAAGGAAGAATTTAAGAACTAAGTTTAAAACATTGTTTAAACTATCAAGTTTCCTCTATTCATGTAGGAAGCATGTATGAACAGAAGACCTATTGAGCCAAGACCTGAGTTAGGTGTGAGGGAAACAAGTTAGAACGAGAATCTGCAGTCATGGATATTCCATCTAATGTCAAAAACAGCCTCCCTTCCTCCCCACACAAAAAAACAAACTGATTAAGAAAATAGTGATAAATTATAATATGTGCTATAAGACAAACTCTGTGCTAGAAAAGAAAGCATGCTAATATTTTCCTTTGATGTGCAAGTGTACACTGGCGAGCAGGTGGCATTTCCTAGCCTTGTGCTGCCTATCTGGGGTGTCATCTATGGGGTGTTCTGCTTTGTGGGACACCCCTCAGGAAACTGTGCTCTACTTTATGTCAAATCTGGTTTAAGACAAGCTCCTAGTTCTGCACTATCTCTGTGGGGTGTCAGAAGATCCTCAACCAGGAAGCCTTTCCTACAGCAGCTGCTCACAGGTCTGCTTACATCTCAGGGCACCTGGGCATGCACTTCCTGCTGGATATTGGCTACTCTGAGGAGAGCTTTGTGCAATTTTTGTGCGACTTCTGGCCCCCTTGAGAGGGAGTTGCTTCTCTCCAAGATCCATCTCTGGGCAATAGGCCTCCCTCAACACAATCTGTATGGTCATTTTGATGACTCACTGCCACCTCCAGGTCTTTTGTGTTGTGTTACATCTTGTATTCTTTCTTCTTTGAGATGGAAACTACATTCGTATTTAAAATCAAGAGGCTACACTTCCCTGCTCCTCTAGCAAGGGAACCAGCTGCCTTTGTGGATGTAATTCACATCTAGGAGAAAATGAGCCTAACACAGCCACACACACAGCAGATGCGTTCCTGGTTAACATTCTCCCGGAGCAGGCCTAATCACCTTCAGCTCCGAAACTGCAGAGAATGTTCGCATTAGTCGATGCAATATTTTGGTTGTATTTTAGAGTCTCATCAATTAGCATTTTCACACTGCTCTTGACGTTTTCAAGAACAGAATACCAATGTTCCACAGAAGGGACCTGTCCACGTGTGGAGTTGAAGCCCCATTTCCCTGGCTGATGATACTTCCTATAACTGTGTGTGTGAGAGTCCCCTTACAAACTGCCCCTTTGCCATTCCTGATTGCCCCTGGTGATATGCGCTTGACACTGGCCTGTTCAATGTTTTAATTTTGAAGTGTTTGCCTATGGCTTACCTACTTTGGAAACAGTGGTTCATGGAATGAAACCCAGACCAAATATTCACCTTCACACTTATAGGCTTTGCAGATGGGGGACATTTGACTCCTTTGAGCATCAGTATCATATGCTGCTGCCTTTAATGCAAAACTATTTTAACAGAGATAAACGTAAACTCTTCTACACAGGCTCGAAACCCACCCTGAGTAAGTGTGGTATGAGAACTCTCTGGCTTAACTGCTCCCATGCGACAGATACCACAGCCCTAGTGGCCTCAATCCTCACGATTAACAAAGCTAACTGAGAGCCCAGGTCAGAAGAGGTGCCGGCTCCCCCTCCCCACCCCCCAAAATGCTCTGAGTGTCACTATTTCCCCGCAAAGGTACCAGATTGCAAACAGGGGAGAAGGTGGCTCATGGTCAAATCTGGATGGAAAATACAGTCAAACGAGGTTTAGCAGGTTTCTTTACTATGAGATTTCAAGATGTGAGTTAATTTTGAATATTTAAGAGGGAACAGTAGTTTCCAAGAGACTCTCATGAAACTAGATCCTGGAAACACTCAGGAATAAACTCAGTCACCACAGCCTCAGCCTGTCCTAATTAACGAGCAATGTCTATACTCAAACGGTGACGAGTGGAAGCATGCTCTCTGGACATAGTCATCTGGGCTGCTGAGCTCAGTTGTGGTGGCCTGGCCTCTCACAGTCACCCTGTCCCACCAGGACACACCCAGAAGACAACAGCTGTTCCAGTGTCTTGCCATATCCAGTTTCAAGTTGCCTGGCTCACAGCTCACAAGAGTCATAAGAGCCCCAGAGGATGACACCGGTGGAATTTCTTCATCCCTGCAGTCTTCTGCCTCCTATACACATCCTTAATGAGAGAGGAGATTGCATTCACCTCCTAACAGGTCCTCAGGGGGAGGCTTGGCACTTAAGGCAGTTGCGGCCTCCAAGTCTTCAGGTGTTCTTGATTTAGAAACAATGGTATTATTGTCTATTCAAGACTCCCTCAGCCATCCCAGCCATTCACTCAAGTGGTAGGCTGCTACTGAAATGAACCCCAGCCGTGCCCATCTCCTCTTATCCTCCTTTACCTGTGTGTGTGTCAGCTGGACCTAACAAGTTGCATTAAAGAATCAAACTCAGCAAAAGTGATGGCAAACATGTAAGGAGAGGTTGTGAAGTGACTGACTAATCTGTAGACACAGAGAGTAGTGTGGTTGTCAAGAGCTGGGAGACAGGGGGGTTTGGGAAGTGATGGCAAAAGTGCATGAGAACCATCATTTTGGCCTGATGAAAATGTCCTAAAATTGATCGTGATGATGGCTGCACAGATCTGTGAATGTATTGAAAAGCATTGAATTGTACACTTTAAATGGATGAATTATAGGATATATAAATTACGTCCATAAAACCTATAAAAATATGACTTCCATCTTGCTTGTCCTTGTTCTCTCTCTCTCTCTTTCTGGCTTTTCCTGCTTTCTCACCCTAATGAGGCCAGCTACCATGTTGTAAGCAGGCCTATAGGAGAAGCCCACGTGCCGAAAAGCTGGGATAGCCTCTTGCTAACAACCAGCAAGAAGCTGAGGCCCTCTGCTCTACAGCCTACAAGAAAATGGATCTCGTCAACAAGAACATGAGTGAGTTCAGAAGCAGATCCTACAGCACCAAGCCTGGAGTTGGCCGCAGTGCCAGCTAACATCTTGATATAGCCTGAGGGAGACCCTGAGGCACAAGAACCCAGTTAAGCCACCCTCAGATTCCTGACACACAAATACTGAGAGATAAAGGTCCTAAGTCTGGGGGTTCTTTGTTACATGGCATTAGATAACTATTACACTTCAAGAGTCCCTCCATCCACTAATTCATTCTCTCTTCTTTTCCAGATTCCTTTTAAGCTTCTAGAAAAGAGCCTGGCAATAACTGCCCAGTGTGACGCTGCAGGTTGGGTTATTCACAACACTCTTTTCTGCAGGCTCTGCCTCTGGAAATGTTTCTCACCTGGAACATCCCTTCCCTCTTCAACCTGCATACACTGGGTACCTCCCTTCACGCTCTGGTGTTTTCTATAAAATATACCCCCCCCAATCACTCCTTATCCCTAACTCCGATTGGAAATTTGTAGGGCAGAATTGAGCATCAGTATCATAAGACTACCTTTTATGTGTAGTCGACCTATTTAAAAGATTTCTTTTAAATCATTTAGCAGGAGAAGAAAAGTTTGTTTCCTCTCAACACTCCTATTTCTTTAGAAATTTCTACAGATTCTCATTTACTTATCTGTTGCTTTGTTTCAATTTTTTATTTGCCCTTCTTCAGTATGTTTTTCATGTATCTAAAGAATCTCTATTTTTGTCTTTTTTAGAGTACTATTACATTGTGCCATATTTGCTCACATATTTAAATACACTCTGTTCCAACTAATATTAATTTAGATTGTTGTTATCTTGCATTTAGTTTTCATTATTCACTGCTTCCAACGATTGTTTTCAGAATCAGGAAGACTATTTTTTTTTTCTGCCAGTTAGGATTTTTGAAAAATTTTTTATTTTTTAAAAAATACCAAAAAACACCAAACACAAACATTCGTAATTTTTTATGATTCCATTCTACATATATAACCAGTAATTCACAATATCTTCACATGGTTGCATATTCATCAACATGATCATTTCTTGGAACATTTGCATCTAAGACTATTATTTTTTAAGGCAAAGTGCTAAGAATGTAGGCATTTAACAGAAAAGTCTATTTTTAGTTGCCCAAACATTATTTAAATTCAGCCACTGTAGCCACTTCATCATCCATTGCCTCGCTCTCATCAAGGTGCCTTGCTCAGAACCTTCACACTGACTTACACTAGATTTATTACCTTTCTTGGCCTGAGAAAGTTATTCTAGTTTTTAAAGTCCTGAACTTATTACTAGACATTGGTAGCAGAGCAAAAATGTTTCCAGACTGGGGAGGCAGTAATTCAAGATGAGATTCATCTCCTCCAAGGTCCTTCTTTATCATCCTTGATAAAAATGAAATTTATGTGAAAATGTTCTTGTAGATAAATAAAAACTGATAGAATAGAAAAAGGAGTAGCGACAGAATGCATTAAGAGCTTAATAATAAAGGGGAAAATATCAAGGAATCTCTTCTAGACTAACATATCTGAAGGCGGGCCAAGGTCATTGTTAGCTAATTTCAAGAGAGACAGTTTACATTCCTCTTTAAAATAACGTGCTCACGTGCTCTAAAATCTGATTTATACTCTTTAGCTCAGATACATTTTAACATAGCTTGTTTGATGTGACTCTGATATGGAATACACTTTTAGAAGGCTGTCAAATTTTTTAAATATAGTTTAAAAGACAATTATATTAATTTACTTTTCATTATTGATGTTTTCAAGGGCTCTTTCACTTATAAAGTCATCTATCTTCTTCAATGCTGTCAAATTTAAATTCAGTTTGCGTGCCAATTTCTTAAATAACAAATGAATATGCATGCATTCACATATACCCATATGTAATCAAAGAGATTATATACTAGCTGTTTTTGTTGGGAATTGACTTACTAGTTCACAGACCCTCTTTATAAATACCTAGTGTTGGCTTATAAGATCAGAAGGACTGACTGACTCTTTCTATATACACACACCCTCCAGGACTGACTTGGCTTTCAGAGGGCTCGGCTGGAGAATATAAATGTCCCCAATTCATCAGCTGGTTGGCAAATGCTTAGGGAGGCAAGGACATCAGGGGAGGAAGCAAAGCTTTAGCAAAGGTAAAGCAGAATTTCCTCTGGGCTTGGAAGAACTGCTCAGTATCGACAACCATGGAAAATCCGCCTGGAAGTTTATGCCATCTTCTTCCCCTAATTGCTTCCATGCATATCTCACTTCACACTGAGCCAAGAAAATATTCAAGGTGCTACCGGGTCTCCAGTCCCTGCCCTCTGGGTAAAGCAAGGCAACTCCTTGTCAATCATTAGAGCATTCCAGAAACTCTACATTTCTCCTGCCGAAATGTACAAGATGTGTCCTCTGCCGCTCCAGGCTCCCCCCACTTCCATTCACTGAAGCCTCAGTAATTCAAATATCATTTTATACTCAGAGTCACCACAAATATCTTTCTGCAGGGATGAATCCAAGTGGGAATTAAAAAAGCAATGTGGAATTTGTTCAACCTTTAGTTCTACTGACTTACGATGTTAGGGTTCGGTGTGACTACATCACCTCACTGCTTCCAGCAAAGCGGTGCCTCTTCCCCACGGGCCCAGAGTCTGAGAACAAGAGTAGAAGGAACAGGGCAGTTTCTCAAGTGTGATAGCCTGTGTGTATGTGTGTGTGGGGGGGGGGGGGTCAATAAAAAACACTTGCCCCTATTAAACTCTATAAGCTTTTATTTTTGAGAGTTCAAGGCCCTGATCTCCTTGCAAACACACCTGCATAATACTGACTCAGGAACTAATCAGTGATGAGGAATTCATCTTTTATATAAATCCTCCCTTTTTTTATGCTTCCACTTAAAACTTCCACGCTGCCCTGTTCTAGCCCACCACTCTCTAGCTCCTTCTCCTATAAAAAGCAAAAAACAGAACAAACAAAAGTTAACAACCAATTAATATTAGCCACTTTCTTATGGGAAGTTTAATGTTGCCTAAATTGAGCAATGAGGCAGCATAGTAATTAAGAGCCAATGAAAATTCCTGCACTGTCACTAGCTGTGGGACCTCAGACAAGCTACATAAATTCTTTGTTCTTTAGTTCCCTGTAGGTAGCACAGATACTGTGATATTACCCATCTCATAGGGCATTCAAGAGTTAAAGCATGTCAACCTCCCATAGTACCACAGTGGCCAAGACCCAGGCAGGGCTACATAAGGGCTGACTTATGGCACGTGTAGACACCTATTCTAATAACAGCACTTTTTTTTTATCATAGACTTGCAGAATAGATCTTTTTGACCCAAAGCCATGCTCCTGGTTTTCCTCCTATCTTCATAACTGGTCCTTCTTAACCATCTCCTGTAATCTACTCCTCTGACAACTTTAAAGGCAGCCACTCCACTGGAATGTCATGCTAAGCAAGCTGGACTCGGCACCCAGGAGGCTGGGGGTTAGGTCAGGGTCCAGGCAGGAGTCTGATGGCACATCAATGGGGAACAGCAGAGGGCTTTGGTGGAGGGAGTGCCGGCGGAGGTGTGGGCAGGCTGACGGTAACCAGCACAGGTTGGGCACATACTCGGAGACTAGCAAGAACACCTGCTTAACTTCACCTGAAAATCTGAAGGTCTCCTCTTCCCTACCTTAGAGCCTCTTCCTCACCTGGTTGTTCTTGGGAGGGGACCTTAGGCTGTGGTCATGTATCAGCAAACTCCCATAATTTTGATGGGTTGAGGAATTCAATTGTGATGGTTCCCAGTCTTCAGGTAGTCAGCACACCCCTCCTTCTTTCCTGCAGGTCTTATGAATGACAGCACATTATTTTAAAATCTAAGCCTGACTCCTTCCCAATTGCCTGTTGGTACTCATTTCAACTCAAAATGTCCCTTTCCCCAAATATCTGTTCCTCTAGCTATATTCTTGAGAAGAGATTGCCATCTTCATGATTGCTCAAGTCACAAACCACAGGGAAAACTTCGGTTCTTCCCTTGCTGGAGTCCCACCAGCTCTTCACACTGCCCACCTACAGTCATCTCCTTTCGGTCTCACTTCCTCTGCCTTCTTCACAGCCCTCACCATCCTTCCAGACCCAACAGCCCCAACATTCGAGCCGTAGTCTTACTGTTCTCTCTTCTTTCTGTTCAAGAATCATCTGTTGTTGTTTTGGGTTAGAGAACAGGATGCGGTTTTCTCAGCATCCAATGAATCTGAAACCAAGATACCAGCCCATCATATGCCCTGACATCATGATCCCATTTATCCAAACTCTAGCCATATTGGACTACTCACCATTTCCAAAATGTATTGTACACTTGCCATCTCTTTGCTTTTACTTACACTCTTCCGTCTAATTTGGATTCTTTCTTCCCCTCCTCCAACCATTTGGCATTTTGACCTGACAATATCTACCTGGTGGTTCTTTAGAATCAGCTCATGTATCTTAGGAAGCCTGGCCTTTATTGTCCTGGCAGAAGCAATCAATCTCCTACATATCCATGGTTCTCAGTACTCACATAACTTGTCCAATTCTGCCTTCCCATTGAGAGGAGAGGGTAGGTTTGTCCCCACTATTGCCTCCACTAATCTCATCAGAGGCTGAGCTCTCTGAGACCAGAAGGCATGCAAGCAGCAGCATCTTGGTGTAGCCCATGGGCACAGAGCAGACCCTCTGTAAACTTTTGCGGAATTGAATGACTTCTTCAGTCTCACCTGGGCCTTTCTATATGCTTTGCAAATCCTCTCCTGTAAGGTTTGACACTGAAGGGCTACAACAGAAGAGATGTCAGAATTATGCCCTTTGTATGCTGAGCAAAGATGCTAAGAATCTCAGTAAAATACACTTTTTATGGGTACATGAATAAACCATTTAAATTTACCACAATATTCAGACAGGGAAGACATGGCCAGAAATGAGTTGATGATTATGTTAACTGATTATTACACTGCTACTCAAAAAGTATAGTCTGCAAACCTTTGTTGGTCTACTCAGAAAACATGGGTAGAGACAGAAAGCAAAAGTAACTGTTTAGAAAGTGTTATAGGAACTTGACATTGTCACAACACCCAAGTATGCAAACTTCTCTCATTGAACAGGGTATAGACCAGTTCAAACATAATGGATATTGCATGGGAGGTCATGGCATGGTTCGGAAAGGAAAATTAAAACAGAGACAATAACAAATGCCAAGCCCTGACAGCAGGGAGTTTGGGAAACATGGTTGTACTGTGGAGCTCCAGACAGGAATAGCAGAGGTTCCCGCCCACCCACCATTAGTCCACCCAGGAGACACTGCTTCTTCATACATCCTCTACTAGCTCCATCCTACTCTAGGGCCAATAAAACTCAAATAAATTCCTCTTCTTCTCACCATACCTTTACTCTACCTTTTACTGTTAGCCTCAAAGGATGTATTACTGGCTACAACCAACCTAGGCACTACAGAAATCAAGAAATGGAAGAAAGACCCATTGAGGAACTTCCACCTTCCTTTGTATGCTCCCTAAGATGAGAAGGGGTATATTTTTGAGTCTTCACTCACTCATTCATTCATTCGTATTTCGGCTAGGCACCACACTGGCACTCATTGTCAGAACCCTAGAAAAGGAGGAAGAAGAGGAGGAGTGGGGGGAGGCACTGAAAGAGGGGGTGATGGCTGATACTAATTATATAATAATGGGCGGCAACTCTGAAGCCCATTTATGTACGAGATACAGGGCTGACAGCCTTGCTGAAGCCTCAGAATTCCCCATGCTATAGGGATTTGGAGACCAACATGGTGAGCAGACAGCTGTGTCTAACAAGGGCCAAAGGAATTGTTTTTAAAAAGGAGGGTGGGGTAAGCAAATTCCCATCTCTGACTCACATTCCTTAATCTTAGGATTAAAGAAAAACATCTCTTAATGGAAATCATTTGGATTCAGCACAGAATCAGCTGTAGAAACATTGTCCGCATGTTTGGAGCATGTCTGTTTAAGGACATATATAAATATAAGTATAAATAGAATTGTAAAGTTAAGTATGAACACCAATATATAGATATCAAATATTCAAAGCATTGAAATCCATGAAGTGCTAGAAAATAGTTTCTATAAACTATATTATTTTCTAACTCAAATCTAAACATGTTCATCTGTTAATTATGTGATTGGGTAAAACTCTTTAATGGGATGGGGTGACATATATATTTATTACAATCTTGCCAAATGGCTCTGTGATGAGACTTGATGACACATCTGCTTAAAGAAAACATTAGCCCAGAACCCAGAAAAATAAATAGGAGGTCTAAACACAAATGGTTCTGAAGACAAAGGTATTGCTTAAAAGAAAAAGAGAAAGAAATCCAAAATAAAAATATCTTTCATATATCATTGAAAATGATGGTTTTCCAGTTCCAAAACTTGAACTAATTCCAAGTAAGGTAAGAGCTACATCCACAGCAGGGCTTAGAAACCAAAGACTCATGTGGGGCCCATTACCCAAAAGAGTCTTACTCTGGGGCGATGACAGTCTCTGCAAACAAAAGACTTATTAATAATCAAAGGAGCCCAACTTCCTCTCTCAGAAGAATTCCTAAGAGTAAAATTCCCACAGTTTCTAAAGTTAAGTAGGAATTTATTTTCATTATCTAAACATTCTATTTGGCACCAAACCGGCACTAAGTCTACATTGCCCAAGCAACCCCTTAGAGGAAACTGATATTTAGGTATTTATGTCTGCCTCTCTTCCCAAAGCATTTGGAAGGAGGAGTAGAAGCTATTAAGGAGAAAGCCACATTTTCATTGTTACCCTTATCTATGATATAGTCAGTCAGTGGTATGAGTTGAATTGCATCCCCCCAAAAAATGAAGTCCTAACCCCAGGACTTCAGACTGTGCCCTTATTTGGAAATAAGGCATTACAGATGGCATTAGTTAAGTTAAGAAGTCAGACTAGAGCAGGGCAAGCTTCTTAATTCAGTATGACTGGTTTCTTTCTAAGAGAAGAAATGCCATGTAAAGACAAGACAGATGGTGTGGTAGTTAGATTCAGTTGTCAACGTGGCCAGGTGAACGTGCCTAGTTCTGTTGCTGTGGACATGAGCCAATGGTACGTGAACCTCATCTGTTGCTGATAACATCTGCAGTAGGCTAGGAGGCATGCCTGCTGCAAGGAATGATGTTTGACTTAATTGGCTGGTGCTTAAATAAGAGATCACAATGTAGCACAGCCCAAGCAGCTCAGCATACCTCATCTCAGCACTCGCAGCTCAGCCCAGGCCTTTGGAGATGCAGAAAGGAATCACCCCGGGGAAAGCTGTCGGAACCCAGAGGCCTGGAGAGAAGGCCAGCAGAGATTACCCTGAGCCTTCCCACGTAAGAAAGAACCTCAGTCAAAACTGAGCTGCCTTTCCCCTGAAGAACTATACACTAACTAAATAAATCCCCTTTTATTGAAAGCCAATCCGTCTCTGGTGTGTTGCATTCCAACAGCTAGCAAACTAGAACACACGATAAGAAGTCCAGGTGATAACAGAGGCAGAGAGTGAAGTTTTGAAGCTAAAATCCAAGGAACACCAAGGATTCCCAGAAAACAATGGGAGAGGCAAGGGAGGCTCCTCCCCTACAGGTTTTAGAAGGAACACAGCCTTGCCAACACCTTGATTTCAGACTTCTGGCCTCCAGAACCCTGAGACAATTTCTCATGTTTTAGGTCACCTAGTTTGTGGTACTTTGCTAGGGCAGCCCTAGGAAGTTAATATAGTTGCTGCAACAGTTATAAACCCATTTGGCAAAGCAAAACGGAATTTTAAGTAATATGGTTCTCTGGTACACTGAGCTGACTCAGACAGCGCTCCTCCTTCTACAAAGACATTGAAAAGTTAGCTATAGACACATACCCATACAGATACATATACAATTCAAATATATATCTCCCCCCTGACTGGAAGAGGGGACCAATGGAGAGGGGGAATATCCCCAGGTTCCAGACATGAAGAAGTTCTCAATGCCAGACAGTTAAATGGAGGGACTAGCATGTTTTAGGTCGTATTCTAGGTCCTGTGAGCTGTGATTTTAATGTTCATAGAAAACAGGAAACAAGGCCTTGGGGTCCTGTAAGGTATCAAAGCTGGGACTGTCTGACAAAGCCTAGAGGTGCTCCCCATTTGGAAAAGAGAGATAGGAAGAAACCTACCCACCGGCCAGGAAAGCCCCAGGAGGGCCAGGGCCTGGGGCCATGCAAGTGAAAAAGGGTCATCACAAGACATAGAAAAGCAGGGCTTGCACTCTGTGCTGTGGGGGGTCCATATTTATTAATTTCTTGGTTTGAAATCCCAAACCAAGAAACTAATATAAAACTCAAGAAGGCCCAGCAGAAACAAATATAATTCTGGTCCAAAGGACACTTTCACAGCCCAGAAAGGGCACACAGGACTTTTTTTTTTTTAACTCTTCAAGATGAACTAAAGCAATAGCACCACACAAAAGGAAATAAGGAGAAAACTGCTTCATGCAGGAGAATTGGTGGCCCAAGAACTAAAATTAATCACTAACAAAAATATACAATAAAATAAAGTTAATTCTTATAAAAAGAAGAGAAAGAGTAGAAACTAAAATGTAAAAAGAGTTGCTGTTTTTAAAAAAGATATATTTGGGGGAAACTACAGCATTTTAGAAATGCACACTCATGCATATAAACATATTTATTTGAATAATGGCAGGGTTTCAGTTTCTGGTGGTAGAGGTTAGATTGAACCTCTCATTGAAAACAACCAAAGAACTAGAAGCCTTACAATAGCAAAGCAGCTGCAAACACTGAAGGGCTTAGAAGTCAGTGGGAGCCTCCTGTCACCAGAGAAGAAAGAGAGTGTCATACCCCAGAGCCATGTGCGTCCTCACATCAGTGTGAGAGCACTAACTCCCCCTTGGCCTTTGGAGCCCGGGCCAAAGGAAAAGGAGTTGACAATGAGAGACGCTGGAGCCAGTGCCTGCCCAAACTGGTGGGTCAGATGGGAGACTTTGCCCTCTAAGCTGTTGCCACAAAGGGCTACACTCCAAGCTGAGAGCGGCAAGCCAGGCAGAGAGGCACTACCTCCCGCTCTTCAACCTTGGGGACTGCAAGCTGAGCTGAAAGGAAAAGGTAAGGAAAATTAAGGAGGAAAAGCACACATATCTGGAAGGGTGGCACTGACATAACTGACTCAAGAAGAAATAAGATAGAGATGCCTACTCTCACCTGTTCTATTTGAAATTCTTCTGCATATCTTTGAAAGTGAACCAAGATATTAAAAAAGTGTGTGTAGGGTGGTCCATGGTGACTCAGGAGGCAGAGTTCTCGCCTGCCATGCTGGAGACCCGGGTTCAATTCCCGGTTCCTGCCCATGCCCCCCCCCCCCAAAAAAAGTGTGTGTACATATGTACGTCTATGCACCCACATATGTACACACATTCTTAAATATGCATATTAATGGGTGACATTTTCATAATTTCCACATAGTATGACTGGCAATTCATATAAATTTTAATTGAATCTACAGACAAACTCTTGGAACTAGTAAGAGATTTGGCAAGATTTTTGGATACAAAGCCAATATACAAACATCAACAGAGTCCCTATATACCAGCAACAATTCAGTAGGAAAACTTTTTAACAATCCACTCACAACAGCAACAAAAAGTGTGTTTCTGTACTGCTGTGAAACTCTTATATACTCAGAAAGCCATGTGTTTTTCATTCAATTGTGGGGGTAGACCTATTGTTAGGTGGGATCTTTTGATTAGGTTGTTTCCACAGAGATGTGACCCTGCCCATTCAAGATGGGCCTTAATCGGCTTGCTAGAGTCCTTTAAGTTAGCCCAGAGAGTTTAGAGACACTAAGGAAGAAAATGCCCCAGTAGAAGCCACAGGGAGCCATGGGAGCTGAGAGACATTTTGAAACCAAACCAGGAGGGAAGGGCTAACACGTCACCATGTGCCTTCCCATGTGACAGAGAAATCCAGACATGATCAGCCTTTCTTGAGTGAAGGTAACTTCTGCTGATGCCTTAATTTGGACATTTCCATGGCCTTAGAATTGTAACTTGTAACTTAGTAAATCCCTGTCATGGTCAGGTTCATGTGTCAACTTGGCCAAGTTGTGGTACCTGTTTGTCTGGTTGGGCAAGTGCTGGCCTGTCCGTTGCGATGAGGACATTTCATAGAATTAGATCATGATCACGTCAGCTGCATCCGCAGCTGATTCCATTTGTAATCAGCCAAAGGGGAGTGTCTTCTGCAATGAGTGGTGCTTAATCTAATCATGGGAAGCCTTTTAAGGAGGATTCAGAAGAGACAGATTCTATTCCATTCCTACTTCGGCTGGCAAGCCTCTCCTGTGGAGTTCATCCAGACCCTACATTGGAGTCATCGGCTTCACAGCCTGCCCTGTGGATTTTGGACTCTGCATTCCCGCGGTCATGTGAGACACTTTTATAAATTTTATATTTGCAAGTGTTCCCTGTTGATTCTGTTTCTCTAGAGAACTGTACCTAATACAATCCCCATTGTAAAAGCCAATCCATTCCTGGTCTGTTGCATTCCAGCAGCTTTAGCAAACTGAAACAGTTACCCAATACTAAATCTAATAAAGGAGGTAAAAGATCTATCTGGTGAAAATACTATGGACATAAAATAAGATCTACAATCCTGTCCTTAAGTATTACCCCTAAGAAATGAAACATATATGCATGCATATAGTAGCTCTGTTCATAGTCACCAAAAACTAGAACAACACAAATGTCCTTCAATTGGTGACTGGATCAACAAACTGTCACTTATCCAAATCCTGGAACACTCTCCAGCAATATAAAGGAATAAACTATTGAAAAACACAAGTTTGATGAGCCTCGAAAGTATTATGCTGAGAGAAAGTCAGTATCAAAAGGTTACATACTATATGATTCCAAAGCAAAACTAGAACAATGGAAAACTCGATCAATGGTTGTGGAGTCAGGGGTGGGAGAAGGGTGAAACTACAAAGGGATAACATCAGGGAATGTGGGGGATGCTGAAAATGTTGTGAATCCTGACTGTGGTGGTAGTGGTGATTACATGTGTGCCATGGTCAGTTTCATGTGCCATCTTGGCCAGGTGGTGGTGCCCGTTTATCTGGTTGGGTAAGTGCTGGCCTGTTACTATGAGGACATTTTGCAGAATTAAATCATGATTAGTCTGCTGCATCCCACAGCTGAGTGCATTTGTAATCAGCTAAGGGGAGTGTCTTCTGCAGTGAGTGATGCTGGAAACCTTTTAAGAAGGATTCAGAAGACAGAGTCTTCTTCCTGCTTCAGCCAGCAAGCCTCTCCTGTGGGATTCATCCAGACCCTTCATGGGGTCACCAGCTTGCGGCCTCCCCTACGGACCCTGGAATCTACGTTCCCACAGTTATGTGAGACACTTATAAATTTTATCTCTACAGATATTTCCTGCTGATTCTGTTTCTCTAGAGAACCCTAGTTAATACAATGTGCTAAAATTAATAGGATTGTACACATTAAAAGTCAATTTTGCTATGTGCTAACTGAGAAAATAAAATTTAGAATCCTAGTAAGATTTTTAGAAATAAGACTGAAAAATTGTATATGATGAGACAGAAAGATAATTCAATATCATAGAGAGGTCATTCTCCCCAAATTAACCTATAAATTTAATTTTGCAAAACCCCAACAAAGTCTTAATGAAACCTGGCAAATTGACACTGAAATTCTCAAGGAAGAATGAAGAGCTAGGTGTAGCCTTTTGGAAGCAATTTGTGGAAAAGGAGGCTGGATATGGCCATCATTCACCAAGGCTAATTATACAAATCTGGCAATTAGAACATTAAAGTGCTGCAGGGATAGATAAACAGAGTTTTAAAGGAGAGACTTAGTTATACCAGAAGCTTTATAAAAATGGCTACTCATATGGGGGGGGGGAAAGATTAAAAATTAGTTCCTACTTTACTCCAGACACAAAAATAAATTCCAACTGTATTAAAGAGAGTTTGACAAGGTTAAAATCCCAAATGTGAAAAGCAAAACTTAAAAAAGACACAAAGAATTCTTATAAGTCAACATAAAAAAGGAAATAATATAACAGAAAAAATGGGCAAAGGACATGAAAAGGTATGCCCCAAAGGGCAATCAGTGAACGAAAATTAAAGCAATGAAATTCTATTTCACACCCACCAAACAGGCACAAATTTAAAAGTCTGGCAGACAAAATGTTGGCAAGGGTGAGGAAATAGCATACAATAATAGTTTTCCTATTAGTGGAAATAAAAAATACGACAGCTACTTTGGAGGATAAGCTAGCTACAACAAACAAAGCTGGAGATGTGTATACGTAGGTCTCAGAAACTTCATTCCTAGGTATATGGCTCTGAGAAACTTTTGCAAAGAAACACATAGAAAATTCTCATTAAACCATTTCTGAAATAGGGAAAATTGTTAACAAACTTAAAATTTGCTAATAAGATAATCTGGAAAGAAGACGATTCTCCATGGGTCTCTCTCATCTGTCTGCATGTCTTGCCAACAGAAGCACTGAAAGCTTTTTCTCTATATTTTCATGGGAGTTAGTAGAGGGAGCAGCCTTGGAAGACAGACACAGTGTCTCCCTCCAGAGTAAACTTCAGGGAGGTTTGTCTATTGCCCATTATTAAAAGATTGGGGTTCCTCAGCTGTGATGCAGACCCACTGTCTATGCAGTGTACATCTGGACATCTCACGTCACCCCTACAGGATCTGAGGGGTAAGGAGAACAGGTGCAAACAGAGTTCATGCCGCTCACTGAGCCACGAGTAATCAAGTACTTTGTCTCTGACCCAGGGATCTCCTCTCCTCTGTTAGCAGGCGTGAAACTGGCAGGCCAGCTGGTTAGCATGAAAGTCAGGTAAAATATCAGTGCATTCACAATTCTTGAGAAACTGGTAAATAAAATGTTGGAGTGTTTGTATGACAAGTTACTATATGACATTTAAAATAAAATGACAGGTATGTACACGGGAATATCTCAACACTATATTTTAGGTAAACATAAGTAAACACAAAAGAATATATCCAGCATTTCTGTAAAATAGAGGATGTTTAGAGATACATACCTGTGTATAAAATACCAATGGTAATCCACACACTGTCCAGAGTAATGATTACATTAGGAGACATAGGATGGGGGAGTGAACTAGAATTTTTAAGCATATGTAATTATGTCAGAATGCTGAGACTTGGGATGGGCAACGGTGGCTCGGTGGCAGAGTTCAAGCCTGCCATGCCAGAGACCTGGGTTCAGTTCCTGGAGTCTGCCCATGCAAAAGATAAATATATATATATAAAACCAGGCCCCACTGGTGGCATGGGATAATCAATGGCTTATACCTATACTAAACTAGGAAAAATTCTGAATTTCCAAAACTCATTTAGCCTCCAGGTTTTGGGATAAGGGCTTATAATTCTCAAATACTCTCTTGAAATTTTGCATGCATGCCACACTTCATAACTTAAATATACTCAAATGAGAAAAAAACTCCAGCACTTTTCAACATGTAAAATCAAATATACACTGCAGAAGGCACATGATTCTCTACAAGACAGAGTACACAGTAAATGGAGAGAATCCTCAGAAGCATCACGCAAGTTCAATGTTCACCCCTGGTCTCATCCTGGCAAAGGGACTTGGTCCCTTGGTGGATCTTTCAAGAAATACTGGCCCCTGGTTTTGTTATTTCTAGAACATGCTCTCGAAAACAAAGATATTATTTTATAATTTGATGAGAGGATAATGCAAGATTTTCCTGTAACTGTGAAACAGCTCGGGCTCACTACTGATCCCATGACTGCACTTAGATTGAAACCAGGCCTGATCTAAACACTCCAGGTCCCCCGGGTGGCTCAACCACCTGAGCAGCTGTGTCTTTGTGCAGGATGCTTTTTAGGAACTCCTTCAGATCCCCCTGTGCCAGCCCCTGGGGCACACCCAGTACCCCACAGGCTGGGCCAAGCTCTCCCAGCTGCACCTTGAAGGCTCCTCCCCTCCCACCTAAGCTGTGAGCTTCTGGCCTTCTCAAGGGTCTGCTCACTGCTCAGCCATGTGCAATCCAGAGATGCAGGAAAGCGGTTGCTTCAGGAGGGCAAATATTTCATCAGTGAGGCCTAGAACCAAGCGAGCAAATGCCTCTCCCTTTCTTACATGGATGGTCCTAAAAAAACATTTTCATGACTTCGCAGACAGCTTCACTGGATGAAGCAACCAGTTGCCTGTGATGGTGGCCAGTGTGCTAAATCATTCTTCAATTGGCATTCATTCTCTTCTCGCCTGACCACCTCTCGTCTCTGGCTCCAATCCCCAGGAATCACCCACTCCAGGATTTTACATGATAATCCTTTATCTCCAGCTCACTTCTCTGAGAAATCAGAGCCAAAATAGTCTTCATCTCCACCAAACATTTCTAGATCCAGATAGTTTTGAGAGGGTAGGGGCTGCTTCCATAACTCCAGGAAAATCACAGATAACATCAGAACATTAAGGCGCTCTACCGCCCATTTTTTACATACCACTCTATTTCTATGGTAGTGAAGTTTCCCTCTAAAGAGACAGTTTTCTTCCAAAGCTCTCACCTTAAGTATCCCTCTTGATGACTAATTTATGAACCTGTCTCTGCTCTGTGCCATGGCCAAAACAGATTTATTGAAACACATCTCTGGTTTCCAAACACTTGAATTTATGATGGCTCCTTTTCACTGATGACCAGTGGTGGTGGAACTTTTGATGAGAGGGCATACCTGCTGTGCTTTTCTAGTACCGAGGATGAATTTGTGCTGAAGCATCTGGGTTTACTTGACAGTTGTCACAAGAGGCAAATGATGTTGAACTTCACTTCTCCAACCCAGAAGCAGAAAGCAGGCAACCAAAACTTCTTGAGGAACACACCTGCTGGCCTGGGTGCCTTCACTTGGCATTCTGTTTAATGCTTTACATGGCACAGAACCAAATTCAAAGAATAAGTAACTAAACCATTCTTGCCATCATGCTCTGACCTTACATGTTGGCACTAATTTTAACTTTTCTTCTTGCCTTCAGCCATGTTCTGTAAAGCAGTAAATAGAACTAAGTGTCATCTTAGGACATTTTTACTGCAGCATATTTTTTTCTGCCTCCTGCCATCTTATTATGTTATCTTGCCAAATGCCAGAAAGACATGAAACAGATGTTCCAAACAGGAGCGACCACACAGGGAATTTCCCTTTCAGCAACAACAAGGAAGCTCCCAGAAGTCCACTGTACTCGTCGGCTGTACTATTTTGAGCTCTGAATTTAAAGCAGAGTCATAGACTCACAATCAAAATGGAGAGTTAAATTTGTCTCTGTGCAATAATGGGGATGAAAGAACATGCTTTGGCAGTTCAATAAAAAAAAGAAAAGAGAGAGAGAAAGGGAAATGGAAGGTCAAGTGCCCATAATTACAAAACTCTGAAATACAGTCCAAGTCGCTTTATGGAACTGGGGGTAAAAAAGACATGCAAAGATTCTGTTTGGAACAAGTATTCTGCTGCCTAGTATACGGACATTTTGTTTGCAAATATTCTTTTCTTGGGATGGGAATGTTGTGGCAAATTTCAACTGAGGTTTCCATGTAACATATTTATCAGTGTAGTCCTCAGATGTACACAAAAATTCTCACTTCATTATATGTGAGGAAGAGAATGAGAATAAAAACAGGAAGAAGAGAAAAAAAGAATTTATAAAATCTCATTGGTTTACTAAATACATTTAAGACACAGCTTTTCAATTACTTGTAATCTTGAGAACTTTATCTATCTTTTTAAAAATCTAACAGGAATAATTAACAACATAGCTCATAAGCTTCCAGTCCAAGAATGCAGAACTAGCACATATTTTATACTCTTGCCCCCTTAAGAGCTATGAAATTGATGGTAAGCAAGTGATTAAAATATTTTACAATGTGAAGCTATTAAAGATGTGCCACTTCAACAAAATTCTATATCAGGGTTTCCTAACCTAAGTCCAGTAGCCTTAGGGGCTGGACGATCAGCTGCGGTGGGGCTGAGCTGTGCACTCTAAGACACTGGCCATCATCCCGTCCCCCCCGCTAGATGCCAGCAGTGCCACCCCCCAGCTGTGACAACCATGAATGAACCCAAACCTTCTCAAATGTCTCCTGGGGTACCATCATCCCCGATCAAGACCTAAAGGTCTAAAGGCGGAGAGCAAATGAAGAAATATTCAATTTCCAGAATGGGAGGGACAGTAACCCAGATCATTTGCCGAAGGCATGACAGCGCAGGAGACAGGCAACCTGCACAGCCAAGTACAGAAGGGAGGCTGCGCCGGGGCGCTACTGCACCAAACAGGATTGGAGAGAAGGAAGGAGTTATGCAGGAAGCACAGATCGAGGTAGATCCCTGCACAGAACAGCAAAATAACCATACACACACACAACAAACATGCATACACATATGTGCAAACAGGAAAGGATGCAGTCAGGCATTTATTCTTGAGGGAAAAGAGAGGATTCTACTGCAATGAAATTAAACAAACACCTTTGGGAGAACTTGGCCAGCTAGAGTGAGATCAATTTTACTGCTTTAGGGCCCCCAGGCTGACACCTGAAGCCAGGTCACCCACCTAACCCCTTCCACATACTCAGAGGCTTCCATACCCTTTCTATTGCATGACAGGTTGGGCAAGAATCAGGAAACCTCTGCAGAATGCCTGTAAAATGCCTCTACTCTGTGTTTACCTAGTAAATCCACACATTCACAAAGTGTACAAAGGTGATTTATTGTTTACAAATATAGACCGAGCAGAATGTCACAAAGGAGTGACAACTTTTTAGTTATATTTAGTATTCATTTTCATAATATTCATAAGAAATCAAAATTTGCTTCTTTTGTATCTAAGTGCCACCATTATTTTTTGGTGAAAATACTGTAAATAACGAAGAGCTAGGGAAACTACCCATACACTGTTTAACTTTTCAACAATTACCTGGAATATAAGTCTAGATTAACCAGCAAATCACTATACACCTAAGTCAGAGTTATAAACCAGTGGCCAGTATACTTCCTTTTTCTGATTCTCAGTGGCCAGAAGACATTACCTTGAGAAACTCTCAGTTACAGGTTAATTGAGAAAGGCATTTTATGCCTGATTTTTAAAAAAATGTTATGAAAATGTTTGGGGGCATTTCAGAACCATGATGAGGTCAGGGCCCCAGCCAAAACCTTCAGAAAAACACCTGTAGAGAACCAGACGGCTCTATCTGTAAGATAACTGTAGTAGGGTCACTGACTCATTGCAATAAAGGAGAACACACACACCTGGGGGAACCACAGACATCTCAGGAAGAGGGTGTGAGAAAAGCCTCCTCATAGGACACAGGCTTGTGCTAGCTGATTTGGGGAGGATTCTAAGAAGTGGGGCTTTGCTTTGGATTGGATGCTGACAAAAAGCAGAGGTAATTACGGAATTGCCTGTCTTCAAAAACCTCATCTAGGAGGCAGGAAGCAAGGCTAAAGCTGCAATCATTAAAGAAGCTACAGTCACTCTTATTAACCAGGGGTATGTGGACATTTTTGTGGTTTGGACAGTGTCTTGTTTTGCTCTGTGTTCAGACACGATTACAGAGTGGTCTTGTTTTTCTTGACCACAACAGTGACAAGGAGGCCGTGGCTGAAACAGGCGTTCTGTTCAGCTGGAGGACACCCAGACCAAATTGTGTTTGCCAGGCCGGTTTCCAGCTGCAAGGGGCTGCTTTTCTCTTTCTCAGAGGCAATGTTAGCCCAAGCCTCAGCCAATGGGGGCATTGCCTCCTGCCATCTAAAGCCTCAGAGAGTCCGCTTCTACTGGCTTGCAATGATCTGTCTTCCCACATTATTCCCAAGGAGGAAACGTACTTGAAGACCTGTGTCACTGAAAGATTTAAGCTAAATCCCTGAATATGATTGTTCCCTTCTAAAGCCCTAATTTCTCATTTTGCCCCGGTTCCAAACCTGAGTAGGAAGTCCCTTGGTGGCAGATAGCATATTAAAAGCACTTAACTCAGGGTATCATTCAATCAGATTCGAAGTCAATTGGTCTTGGTGGTCTCTCCTGTTAAGTGGGGCTCTAACTCTTCAGATGGTGGATTTTCAGAAGGTGTGGGGCATTCAGGGGAAGAGTCCAGGGCCTTCAGAGGGCCCCAAGAGCTACGAGCAGAGCTTATTTACCAACTTCTCCTGAAATGCTTCAACAATTTAACAAGCAAGCAAACTGTACTGGTACATACCAGCTCAACATCTGCTTTCTTGGAGGTCAAGAAAACATCCACCTCTGAGACCTTCTGACATCAAAAATGTCAGGAAAAATCTTATTTTTCCCCATTTTGTAAAGAATGGGCTCACTCAAGTAGCCCTTCCTTTAAAGTGTTTGTCCCTTCTGTATTTTCCTTCCCAACACAATTAAGTTTAAATGTTTTAAAGAATGAGGACAGAGAGGAAATTATTCATAGATGCGTTTTAAAAATCTTAAGGTTCTCTTCCACAGGTAAAAGATACATTTGATCTTTTTCCTAGAGATAATGCCTCAGAAAATTCAGTCATGTTTACTAATTTAGAGATTACTAGATTGGCTAACAATTCATTAATTCAGTTAAACGGTATTTTTAAAATACAACTATTTCAACAAAAAGGGCCAAACCAGGAGCAATGAAGTCAAGTGAAGACAAGAAGAGCCATGCTGCTCGCTTGTGGAGATCCTGGCGCTGTCAGAAAGTCCAGATCAACAAATGCTGGCTGAACCATCTCTAGTCTTAGGCTTTTTGGCTGAATACAACAATTGTTTTTCTTTTGATCAATGTGTACTGATAACTCAATCCAGAAGACACACACACATATATATATACACATATATATACATACATATACACATATATATACACACATACACACACATATATATATTTAAATTTAGATACTTATGAATCAAAGGAAATAAGACAAATCCTAAATTTAAATATATATTTTTGTCACAAAGACATATGATAGGGTGATTAATAAAAGTCTTCAAAGCATGAAACATATGCTATTAGGATAAATTTATGTGACGGAAAAAGAATAAAAATGTGAGTTAAAGGAGGAAAAGAAAGGTATAAAACTTTTTACTGTTAAATGAACTACAAAAAAATACATATAATCCTTATTTTTTTAATTAGAGAAGTTGTGAGTTTACAAAATAATTATACATAAAATACAGAATTCCCTTCACTGACCAAGCACCACCTTGTATTTGTGTGGAATATTCACTATTAATGGTAGCACTTTTCTTTTAAGCAATAAATGGTACTTCTTTTATAAGAGTAGTTTCCTTTGTTATAATGGATGAAAGATTATTAAGGTAGTTCTATTGTCCATTATTTACAGTAGCTTTCTTTTTTCCCATAGGCCACCCCATTATTACCACCTTGTATTAGTATCATACATTTGTTACAATTCATGCGAGAATATTCTTGTACTATTAACTACAATCTATCATCTACATTAGGTAATTGTGCTGGTTTGGAAGGATGTATGTCCCCTAGAAAAGCCATGTTTTAATCAAAAGCCCAATTCATAAAGGCAGAATAATCCCTATTCAATACTGTATGTTTGAAACTGTAATCAGATCATCTCCCTGGAGATGTGCTTTAATCAAAAGTGGTTGTTAAGCTGGATTAGGTGATGACGTATCTCCACCCATTTGAGTGGGTCTTGATAAGTTTCTGGTATATTGCATTCTGGCAGCTAGCAAACTAGAACAGTAATACAGTGTACTATATTATACACTTCTGTGTTTTATCTTTTAATTTTTATTCTAGGAATATATAATATATATATATATATCTTCAGGTTTTCTCTTCTAACCACATCCATCTATACGGTTCAGGACTGTTGATTACAGTCACCATAATGTGCTCCCATCACCACCATCCGTTTCCAAACCTTTACCATCAGCCTCAACAGAAATTCTGTACAAGTTAAGCATCAATTCCCCATTCTCTAAATCCAATCTGTCACCTAGTAACCTACATTCTAGATTCTAATCCTATGAATTTGCTTATAATAATTAGTTCATAACAGTGAAATCATACATTTTTACTTTAGTGTCTGGGTTTTGTGAGGGTCCATTTCTGGATTCCCAATTACATTCCATTGGTCAATATGTCTATCCTTATGCCAGACCCTCCCTGTTTTGACCACTGTAGCTTTGTGTGCTGGTTTGAAAGGAAGTATGCCCCCTAAGAAAAGCCATGTTTTAATATAAATCCCATTTCATAAAGGTAGAATAATCTCTATTCAATACTGTATGTTTGAAACTGTAATGAGATCATCTCCCTGGTTGATGTGATTTAGTTAAGAATGGTTGTTAAACTGGATTAGGGGATGACATGTCTCCACCCATTTGAGTGGGTCTTGATTAGTTTCTGAAGCCCTATAAAAGAGGAAACATTTTGGAGAATGAGAGATTCAGAGAGATTCAGAGAGAGCAGAGAATGCTGCAGCACCACGAAGTGGAGAGTCCAGTGGAGGTGAAGAAGGAAAACACCTCCCCGGGAGCTTCATGAAACCAGAAGCCAGGAGAGAAAGCTAGCAGATGACACTGTATTCGCCATGTGCCCTTCCAGGAGAGGCCCTGACTGTGTTTGCCATGTGCCTTCTCACTTGAGAGAGAAACCCTGAACTTCATCGGCCTTCTTGAACCAAGGTATCTTTCCCTGGAGGCCTTTGATTGGATATTTCTTTAGACTTGTTTTAATTGGGACACTTTCTCGGCCTTAGAACTGTAAACTAGCAACTCATTAAATTCTCCCTTTCAAAAGCCATTCCATTTCTGGTGTATTGCATTCCAGCAGCTAGCAAACTAGAACACTTTGTAATCTATCTTAGTCAGAAAGTATCAGCCTTGTAACTTTGTTCCTCCTTTTTGAGATGTTTTTGGCTTACACTTCCAAATAAAATTGATAACAACCTTTTCCATTTCTGCAAAGTAGACTGTTGGAATTACTATTGGGATTGCATTGAATCTGTAGATCAACTTGGGAAGAATGGACATTTTAATGATATTTAGTCTCCTAATCCATGAACATGGAACATCCTTCCGTTTAGTTAACTCTTTTCTTTTAGTGATGTTTTATAGTTTTCTGTGTACAAGTCGTTTACATACTTGGTTAAATTTATTCCAAGATATCTGATTCTTTTACTTGCTATTGTAAACGGAGTTTTTTCTTGATTTCTTCCTCAGATTGCTCATTACTAGTGTACAGAAACCCTAATGATTTCTGCATGTTGATCCTGTGTCCTGTAACTTTGAACTCATTTACTAGCTTTAAACAAAATATTGTACATACATATATTGGAATATTATTCAAATGTAAGACTATAGTCTTTCTATACATAGGATCAAGTTATCTGCAAATAGTGTAAGTTCTACTTCACTTTTCTTTGTTGGGATGCATTTGATGACTAATTCAATCTCTTTATTTCTGATTGGTCTTTGAGTTCTTCTATTTCTTTCAGAATCAGTATAGGTTGTTTATATGTTTCTAGCAATTTGTCCATTTCATCTAAATTGTCTCAATTGTTGGCATACAGTTCATATTATTCTCTTGGATCCTTTGTTCTATGGGGTTAGTGGAAACACACCCCACCCACTCATTTCTGAACTTATTTGTCTCTCTTTTTTTGTCAGTCCAGCTAAGGCTTTGTCAATTGTTTTTATTTTCTCAATTTTTGGTTTTACAATTCTGTTTTTGCACTTGTTTTCCTCAATTTCATTTATTTATGCTCTAATCTTTATTTCTTTCCTACTGCTTGTTTTGGGGCTGGTTTGTGGTTCTTTCTCTAATTTATCCAGGTGTGCAGTTAGGTCTCCAATTTTAGCTCTTCTTTAATATAGATGTTTAGGACTATAAAATTTCCCCTAACAATGCCTTCACGGCAGTCCACAAAGTTTTGTTGTTGTTGTTGTTGTTGTTTGGTATGCCATATGGCGGGGATCATATTTCATTCTTTTTCCGTGTGAATATCCCATTATCACAGCACCATTTTGCTGAATTTTTGTTGTTTGTTTCTTGGAAGTGCATGGGCCAGGAATTGAACCTGGATCTCCCACATGGCAGGCGAGAATTCTACCACTGAACCACCCTTACACCACCTGCATCCCAAAAGTTTTGCTATATTTTGTTTTTGTTTTTATTTGCCTCAAGATACTTACTGATTTTTTTCGCACTGTTTATTTAACTTTCATATATTCACAAATTTTCCAGTTTTCTGTTATTGATGTCCAACTTCATTCTACTGTGTCCAGAGAAAGTGCTTTGTATAAATTCAACCTTTTAAAACGTATTTAGACTTGTTTTGTGACCCCAAATCTGGTATATCCTGGAGAATGTTTCATGAGCATTTGAGAAGAAAATCTATCCTACTGTTTTGGGGTGCAGTGTTCTGTATATGTCTTTTAGGTCTAGTTGATTTATTATTCAAAGTCTGTTTCCTTATTTGGATTCTGTCTAGATGTTCTATCTATTGATGAGGTAGTATATTGAAGTCTCCAACCATTATTATAGAGACATTTGTTTCTCCCTTCAGTTTTGCCAGTGTTTGTTCCATGTAATTGGGGCACCATGGTTAGGTGCATAAATATTCATGGCTGTTATTTCTTCTTGGTGGATTGCCTCTTTTATTAATCTGTAATGTCCTTCTTTGTCTCTTAGAACAGTTTTGATTGAAAGTCTGTTTCGTCCAATACTAGTATAGCTACCCCAACTCTTTTTTAGCTGCTGTTTGCAAGGAATATCTTTTTCCAGCCTTTTTGCTTTCAACCTATTTGTGTCTTTGGGTCTAAGGTGAGTCTCTTATAAGCGACATATAGATGTTTCATACTTATTTATCCATTCTGCCTATCTTTGGATTGGGCAGGTTAATCCATTAACATTCAATGTAATTACAATAAACACAGCACTTACTTCAGCCATTTTATTCTTTGGTTTTATATGTCCTGTCTTTTTTTTTCTCTCTCTCTCTCTTTCCATCCTGTTAGCTACCCTTAGGGATAATTTTCATTTCTTCACTCTACTCCAAGCCTCTCTCTCTCGTCTTTTCCTTTCAGCCTGCAGAACCCACTTCATTATTTCTTGTAGGGCAGTCTCAAGTTAATGAGCTGTTTGTTTCTGCTTATCTGTGGATATTTTAAACTCTCCATCATTTCTGACTAACAGTTTTGTTGGTTAAAGAATTTTTGCCTGGCAGTTTTTCTCTTTCAATACCTGAAATACATTATACCACTGCCTTCTCACCTTCATGGCTTTTGATGAGAAATCAGCACTTAAGTCTTATTGCAGATCTTTTATATATGACAAATCACTTTTCTCTTGTTGCTTTCAAAATTCTCTCTTTATCTTTGGCATTTGACATTCTCATGAATATGTCTCGGAGAAGCTCTACTAGAATTTATTGTTTAGAGTACATTGTGCTTCTTGGACATGGATAATTATGTCTTTTATAAGAGCTGCAAGATTTTCAGCCATTATTTCCTCTAATTTTCTTCATCTTCTTCCTCTGGCACACCCATGACATACATGTTTGCACTTCATGCTGTCATTCAGATCACTGAGAACCTGCTCAATTATTTTCCATTCTTTTTTCTGTTCTCCTGTCTGTAAGATTTCAATTATTCTGTCTTCTAATTCATTGAGTCTTTCTTCTGCCTGTTCATATCTGCTGTTGTATGCCTCTCATATATATTTAATCTCTTCTATTATGCCTTCCATCCTCATAATTTGTTTCTTTTTACACTTTCAAATATTTCTTTATGCTCACACAGCGTCTTCTTAGTATACTTTACCTCTTTAGTCATATGTTCCTTCACTTCCTTGAAATGTTTTAGAAGACTTGTTTGAACATCTTGGATTAGTTATTTCAATTCTGTGTCTCCTCTGAAGTTTTAATTTGATCCTTGACTGGGCCATATCTTCCTGTTTCTTATATGGCTTGTAATTTTTTTTTGGCTAATGTCCTGGCATGTGATTATTTTGATGTGTTTACTCTGAAGGTCAGTTGTCTGTATCTCTCAGCCAAAACAGGACCAGGGACCCACAAAGGGGGCACAGACCAGCTTCAAAGTATCCTGGGAAGGGGATTGGGAAGGATGCCAAAAGTCTCTTTAATGGCTCCCCAAAGTGTACTTTCCTGGACTCCCAGCAAGATGAGACCTTTCAGCAAACTGCCCCCTTCCCCCAACCCTAAGGAGATACTGTGTCTTTAAATCTCTACCACCTCCGCCTCTGTCACAGGCAGTATTCAAACAGTGACTGCCACTACCTTTGTCCAGGGTGGGCAGAAACAATAACACAGGGCCAGGACCCAGTGATCAGAATTTACTAATCAAAACACATAATCAGCACTTGACTGTGCCCCTCCCTATGCTTGAAGAGAATTGTTATGTCCCTTCCTGACAGCTGCAACCAGCCAGACACTGGATCCCAAGGTGGCCACCTTAAGAGTTGGGATGGGAGCTAGCAGCCACCACACAGAGAAAGCCACTGACTATTCTTTACCATGGTTTAATAGCCTCATTCTCCAACTCCTCTTTGGGTGCTATACAATGTTATTCTGGCCTCCAAAACCCCAGATCAGTTATTTAAGATAGTCCCTGACTATTTAAAAGGAACTTTGGGGGAAGAACTAAGTCTCTGAGCTCCCTACTCCACCATCTTCCCTAAAAGTCACCCCAGGTTTCGCAATCAATTTTTTTAAAAGCTAACCTTAGGTATTATTTTTAATGTTTTGTTCTTTTAAATTTGAAATCAATTTTGTCATTGGATAACTCCAAGCAAAACATTTCTTATACATGGCTTCCTTCAGAGCAATTAGCTAAGGTTAAGCAGTTACCTATTGGGTTAATCAAATTCTTCTTGTTTGAAGGTCACTTTCACTAAGGAAATCATGCCAAGAGAATTAAAGTTCATCTTGATTACACATCAGACTGGGGGATAAAAGGATTTATTAGTAACTTATGCTACCAGAGCCTTTAGAAATATAAATAACAATTTTTGTGAAAGAATTCTTAACCCTTTAATCTGAAAATAAAATTTTAATGCATAGAAGAAATGTACGGAACCTAGAAAGGACTCACAAGTACAGATTCAACAATTGATAATATTTTGCTTCACCTGTTTATTGTCTCTATGTGTGTTTTCTTTTTTGAACCATTCATTTGAAACTGAATTGCCAACATCACGTCCTTTACCTCTAACTTCTTCAGAGTAAATTTCCCAGAAACAGCACAATTATCCAGTTGAAGAAACTGAATATTCACATAACACTATTGTTTGACATTCTGTTCCTATTCTAATTTCACCAATTTTTCCACCCTTTACCTCTGATTCAGGACCCTCTGAAATTTCATTTCATTTCATTTTCATTTCAAATGCAGACCCTACTGCATTTCATTTTCAGGTCTTTTTTTATTGCCTTTAGTGAAATTGATATGTGCAAAGAGTACAAGCCAGTCATTTTGTAAAATGCTCTCAATTTTGGAATGTGGGACACTTCCTTGTGATTAGATCCAGGTTATGCCTTCTTGGCAGATATGCCACAAGATGATGCTGTGTCCTTCCCAGGGCATCATATCAAGAGGTGCATGTCATTTTGTCCCATTATCACTGATGATAAGAATGTTCTTTTAAACAAGTTTCTTAATGTTTCCTTTTGCATGTATTGTTAATAACACTAACTGGCCATATAAGAAAAAGTTTCTTGCGTGTTACAGCTCCTTCCTTAAGAACTATGCCTCTATTACATTTATTTTCGACTTTCCTGGCACAAGTCAGTTCTGCCCGTGCCTCTATTACATTTATTTTCTACTTTTCTGGCACAAGTCAGTTCTGCCCGTTTATTTTCATTTTCCTTGAACAAAATGGGAAAGAATAAGCAGGTTGACACAGATGGTTGTCATTGCGGTGATGATGGCTGTGACCGAGAACGGGTGTACGAAAATATTCAACTTGCTAAACTTTTCAGAGGGAAGACTGCCTGTGTCTGAAATGCCAAAAGCAATTGACTCAGAGGGTATTTTTAGTAATTGATTATTTTAGCTTATTTCTCAGAGCAGACTAGCTGTCACAATAGAATACAGATTAAAAGAACACACTAATGGTCTCAAATTAAGAGCCAGCTGAACTAAAAATGAAACAAAATATTGCCCAGAGATAGTAATTTTACAAAAACTAATGATAGCATCTGGAGACGGCGGAGTCACTTGGATCTGCTCTGCAACCCTTATGAGGCAGAACTGAACTTAAAACTTTTCCCCAAGATTATTTTCATATACTTTGCCTACATATATCCAAGAAAGGAGCTTTCACAGCTTCCTCTGGGAACTATTTCTAGAGTCTCAAGATACTTTCAGGCAGGGAGAGCTTTATCTGGGGACACCTGAAGGTAGAAAACAACTGGTCATTCCTATAACACAAAGTGGGAGGGAGAGAGGAGCCCAAGCTGATGAGCTTTTTTTCAGAGATTTCATTTATTTTATCCTTACATAATTCTCACTACCAACCCCCAGATCCTCTGCCATAATCCTCATAGGCACAAAAGCATGTCAGCCCACTGCTTTTTACCTAGTTGCAACAATCTGGGCACATGGCACTTGTTGTCAATATACATGAATGAGCAAATGATAAATATCTCATTTTGCATTGTGACAATTATTTGTGGTCACACGAATTACAACATTTTTATCCTATTGCATTACCATAGTCATCTTACCCTTTTGTCAATACATTCTTCATTCTACCATCAACTTCAGACAATATTCAGTAACATCTACATGGCATTAAACACCCCACCTATACAGGCCAGAATATAGCGTGTGGCTGGAAGACAGAGAAAACCAAGCGTTTGGTTGAGTTACAAATCAGCATGCTGATATTTTAGTTGATGGGCCAGCTGCCGCTGTGTAACCACCCACAAAATTTCAGCAGTATGCAACACTAAGCATTTATTAGCTCATAAGACCATGAGTTGGCTGGATCCAGCTAAGTGGCTATGATGACTTCAACTGGGCATATTCACAGGCTGGAAGGCTCTGCATCATGACTCATTGGCCCAAGTACATCACATGATGAAACCCAACACAAAATACTATGGGGAAGTATTTTCCTTCCATGAAATTAAAAAAGGAGTAAATATTTCCAGAAAATAATCTAATCAATAACTCTAGTTATACCCAAACTGGCTCCCAGATTTTTTCCACTTGTGGACTACAGAATTAAATTTGATTTTCCCAAAATATATTCTCTTTAACCTATGTGTCTTTACAAGCACTATCCTTTTATCCTTTTGCCTTGAATAATTTCCTACACACCTTCCTCACCTTCCACCCTGTAAATCCACCTCCATCCCATGCCTAGCTAACTTACACTCATTCTTCTAAACTGTTGAATCCTGGAAGTTTCTCTAGACCCCAGAGTCCAAGCCAGCTGCCAATCCCATGTGCTTCCCATATGGCCCCAGGACTCCTATGCTTCCCCCATGGCACCTGTGACATGTTGTGAAGTTATCTATTTTTTTTGTTGTTCCCCTTATTATTTATTTTTATTCCATATGTTCTACTCATCTGTTGATATGGTAGATAAAAGGAGCATCAGACACAAGGTTTTCACAATCACAGAGTTACATTGTGAAAGCTCTATCATTGTTCAATCATCATCAAGAAACATGGCTACTGGAACACAGCTCCACATTTTCAGGCAGTTCTCTCCAGCCTCTCCACTACATCTTGAACAAAAAGGTGATATCTACTTAATGCATAAGAATAACCTCCAGGATAACCTCTCCACTCTGTTTAGAATCTCTCAGCCATTGACACTTAGTCTCATTTCACTCTTCCCCCTTTTGGTCGAGAAGGTTCTCTCAATCCCTTGATGCTGAGTCCCAGCTCATTCCAGGGTTTTTCTCAATCCGTTGATGCTGAGTCTCAGCTCATTCTAGGGTTTTTCTCAGTCCCTTGATGCTGAGTCTCAGCTCATTCCAGGATCTCTGTCCCACGTTGCCAGGAAGGTCCACACCCCTGGGAGTCATGTCCCACAGAGAGGGGGAGGGTGGTGAGACTGCTCGTCATGTTGGCTGGAGAGAGAGGCCACATTTCCTCTCACATGATAATTCCAGTAAGGAAAGAGTCCATGTTTTACTAGCTCAGTACCTGGTATGCACAAACACGCAATAAATGTCTGTTGGATGAATAATTTGGATATAGTTACTCTCCTCTGGGAAACAGGAATACTGACCATACCACACAAACATTTCCTATCTACTGATATTTATTTTTTGTTAAAAAATAAAAAGAAATCTGAGCTCTACTTAGAGAGAGCTACAAGTTCAAATCAAACACACAAGCTCTGATTCAACCTGAGCAATCTCCCCAGTTTATCTGGAGATTTCATCTGATGTTCAGTAGAATTTTCACTGGTACAAGATAAACTACTTGGACCAAAAATGGTGCAATCTGAGCCCTCTGTGAGCCAGGTTTTTTTTTTATATCAAAAACATTATTACATGGGAAGACAGACCACTCCAAATTGGAACTATTCAAAGCTCCTAACTTTCCTCCTTCTCAAGTTCACTCCTCATAAAACTTCTAGAGCAAACATTCCATGGATGGCTGAATTCTCATTCTTACGTGAATAATTCCTTGTAGCAAATCAACGACTGCCTGTTAATAGAATATATTTCACATTTATCTTTCACAGTTCTTTGTAAAACTATGAGCTTCTCATGCAGACTGACAGGCTTCTAGACTACACTAGAAAGACTTTGTATGATGTCTATTTAGTATCCTTGCTGTAAGTAAGTACTTCATCATAAATCCCTTAATCACACCTAAACCAATGATCCTGTTTCTCTTCAAAAGAATGAATCCATTTTCCCAGTACATTATAAGTATAACGAACATTAATTAATTCACAATGGCAGTAATTCTCAGAGCATCCAGCAGCAAATTCTTTTAAAGTATATACTTAGATGTTCAATCTGAGGATCCAAGACATTTTGAAGGGGCTGACATTTTTTAAGAAGATTTCAAAAATCCACTGTGCCTTCTAATTAATAACTAATTCACCATTACCAAATGGCTTCTTCAAAGCACAGGATCACATGAGAATCATTGGAATGAAAATGTCTATTGTGGCTTCTCCATAAACTCACTCGGATATCTTGACAAGTACCTTCAAGAGCCTGGAAGCAGTCAGCAATGACTCTAACAAGCCACAGCCAAGGATAACATCACCGGTCTGGGACTACTCCTTGAAGCAGTGGTTCTTACCTGGGGTGACTCTGCCCATCACCAGGGGACATTTGAACAAAATCTGGAGCTATTTTTTGGTTGTCGTGACCAGGCAGAGGGGAAGGACGGGATGGATGCAACTGGCATCTAGTTGGTCGAGTCCAGGGATACTGCTGGCCTATGCACAGGAGAGTCCCCATAACAAATAGTTATCTGGTCCAAAATGACAACAGTGCCAGTACTGAGAAAGCCTCAGTCTGCCTTATAGAAAACTGTACAAAATTCCCAGAACTGTGCTCTCCGTACGCTAGCCGCATGTGGTTATTAAGCCCTTGAATGTGGGCTTCATATGGAGATGCCCTTCAAAGCCTTAGTCTGAATAAAGTAGAAAACATTAATATTTTTATAACGATTACATATATACATGAAACTTCATTCAATGGGCAATATTTGGGATATATTGGGCTACATTATTCAAATTAATTTTAATCTCTTTCTTTTTACTTTTCAATATGACTACTGGAAGATTTTAAATTGCATCTGTGGCTTGCAGTGTAGTTGTTTAGGCAATGCTGGGTTAGATGTCCCTTCTCTATCCTTAGTGGCCTGCCCACATAACCAACATGTCAATACGTGGCTCTCTCAAAGTAAATTTCAATTCCAAAAGCATCCAGCTGCTATAATGATATAAGATGATTATAAGTGCTGCATCTTTTAATCAGATCAGAGATACATGAGCTGCAAGGGGAACTTTCTCTGTTTATGTCAATTACAAAACTGGGCTGGGTTGAAAAAGAGTGATGGAAACGTATTTTCCTTTATGCTCAAACTGTTAGAAATTGACTCATCAGCAAGACGCTCCAGAGTTCAACAGATTAAAAGGCCAGATGGTAAACAGGGGAACTTTGGACTGCAGGCAAGTCTTTCAAGGGAGGGGTGAGCACAATATCTTACTTATTAGAAAGAATGAATCTGAAAAGAACAGAAATATTAGAGAAGGCTGTTAAACTGAGCATTCAGCAGCCTCACGACCCTCCTATATATAGTACAACAGAGACAGAGCCAAAGGGTACAGCAAAACCCATAGTTCCTTTCTTAAGAATCCACTTGAAAAGACAGGACAAACAGTACAAATTTAAATAGCAACTGAAGACAATGAAGGGTGAGATTCCAAATGAGAGGTGAGAGTCAAAATCAGAGTCATGGAGCCATGACTCGGGCATGGAAATAAGAGCTGAATTAGACCAATAAAGGGATGCATTGTTGAAGATTTTCTGGGACGAGAAGGAGAGTCAGCCAATGCTCAGAGCTGGAAATAAGTATGCGGTTTGTGATTGAGACAATAACAATTGCTGACTAGCTAAGGTTTCTCATTCATGTTGGGAAGAGTTTAGCACTGAGGCAACCTTCTTTCAACAGATTCTAAAAACCAGGATACGAACTTGGAACTTTATTCTGTAGGCAAGGAGCCAAGGATGCTATGGAAAAAAGAGATATATAAGAAAAATAGCAACTTAGTCCTACAAATGAGATGGATTTGAGAGGGAAGACATGACAGAATATGTAATCAGCCCACCAGTGAAGTGATGGACTACCCAGGCCGGAACTGGGAGCTGTGAGAAAATGGACACCCAACATGAGGAGGAAAGAAGAAACAGGACTCTGATTTTGAGTTTGAAAGACTGGAGACTGAGAGAGGGAGCATGCTTAGATAAAGTTACAAATGTTGTGGGGGCATTAACTTTGCAATAATTTGTCTCTGGTTATTAAAGCTTGGATGAAGATTCTGAGAATGGAGCTATAAGTCTGGGGGTCAAACTAATATGTACAGCATATCACCTATGATTCCCTAAACCTGTATGGGACCACTACAACAATACATGAACTAGACAGGGAGGCATAACCATCTCCAGTCTACAGAGACATCGAGACGCTTTGCTGAGGTTGCTTGGTTACTTCACGTTAGAACTGGACCAACAACTCCAGTGCTTTATCTCCTAGTCTTGCTTTCAAGCCCCACACATTTTTGTCTTGGAACTGTGCTGATGCACACCTAATGGTGGTCAAAGCCACAAACTTAGCAATTATCTGAGAGAAAAAAGAGGAGACGAGATGAAGGAAGACTGTGCCTACCATAGGAGAAAGGATCCATATGGGTAAAGAGGATTTCATTTGACTTGGTAGTTTCATCAGGCACCTTTCATCTCCTGCCCTGCCACATTCTCTGACCTATTGCAGGCACATTTCATTTATTAAAACCCTCATTTGCTCCCCAACTTCTCTGCCCCTCTTTCTTTCTGTCCTGATAGATTGCTTAGTCAGTGCTGAAAGCCAAGGCAAACCCAGAAGTTATGGAAAGTCTTGAGTTAAAAGGAAATACTGTTTTTGAACCAGGGTCACATGTGCCAGGTTGTGGTTAGGACAATCTTTAGGTCATTACAGTTAGTTGACCCTTCCTGTCCCTCAGAGTCATTGTCCGCTGGCTTATATCCTGGGTGCTTAATTCCTATTAACCCAGACCTTTGGCAGATCAACCTAAGACACTAAGTTGAAATAGCCCAAGTAAGTTTAAAATGTCACCCTCTAAATGCATTTACATTTTAATGAGTGCTTCTTGGAAACACAGCCTGTCAAAACTCTTTAAAAAAAAAAAAAAGCTATGATGTTATTTTGATTACAGCTATGATGATTAAGGTAGTAGAAGGGGTGGAAATGTTTCTTCATGGTAAACTTCAAATCTCAGGCCACATGATTCCTGTAAGTATAGGCTACAGACTTCTCCTTCCTGTAATTTCAACCCTATTTCTTTGGAATGACTTTCAAACATGATTTAGAGTCATCATTAAGAAATTGGTATCTATACCTAGACAGAAATGAAAAAGATTTGTTTTCAAAAAATTGCTATATTATCTCCATGAAGGAAAATACAAAACACAGAGCTTGGAGCCTTCCCCAAATTGTCTCCAAGAGAGTAATTGAATATTGAAGCTGTATACACAATCATGTGATTAATGGCTAAAATTTCTGCTCAAAGTTCATCACATGTGTGGAAAGACTAAAGCTCTTCCAAGTCCATCCTAATTTCAGTTTTAATAGAATTCTGACTATGTTGCTAGGATATGAAAGCTGCCCCTGAACACCATGGGGGAAAGCTTTGATTATAGAAAACAAGAGACAGGTAATGAGTTTCTTATACTTTCCATAAACATTGAAGAAAGGTTATTTAAATATTTAAGAGGCATCCAAGTTGTTGAGTATAAAGATTCAACATCAGAACATGACTGTCCTTAAATTAATCCAAATTTTAACACATTCCCAGTAAAATTACCAAACGACTTTTTTTTTTTTTTAGGAATTAGGCATGGCAATACTAAATTTCACAGGGAACAAGAGATGAAGAATAGCCAGCAAAAATCTGAAATAACGCAATTATAAAATGAAAATAACACAATAAAAATGGGCCTAGATCTGAACAGACACTTCATATTAAAAAATACTAAAGAAGCCAATAAGCACTCCCAAAAGTACTCAACCTGATCAACCATCAGGAAAATCCAAAGCAAATCTGCAATACGATAGGTGGAAGTGTACCAATACCTCCAATTTACTTTGGAATGCATCAAAAATTAAGATGGATTCATGTATAGATAGACGTGTTAAAGCAAGTGTAGTAAAATGTTAATGGTAAAATCCACATCATAGGTAAAATGTGTGTTCACTGTCAAGCTCTTTCAATACTTCTGGAGGCCTGAAAATTTTTAAGAGATTCTGGAAAAAATATGAAGAAATTAAGAGTAATGAAGGAAGACTAGTGCTATCGCTCACTGAAACATAAATTCAATGAGAACTTAATATCTAACAATATCATACTGGCATATAAATAACAAGATAAATAGAATAGAATAGAAAATTCAGAAATACATAACCCCAAATATGGGAGTTTAATGTATGTCACAAGTGCCAACTCAAATCAGTAGGGAAAAAATAGATTATTTAATAAATAGTGTTGAGTCAAATGAGCTTTCTGTAATAATATATTTGGATCCATGCCTCACAACTTATGCCAGGATAAATTCTAAATGGATCAAATATTTAAATATGTAGAGTAACGTGATAAACTAAAGAAACCATCGAATAATTCTTCTTTAAACTCTGAGCTGGTAAAGTCCTTTCCAACTATGACCCAAATATCAGACATGATAAAACGTTGATTAATTCAACCACATAAAAATCAGAACTTTTCAGGGCAAAACTATAATAAGCAAACTCAAAAGATACATCATAAACTAGGGGAAATTATAACATATCACAATATTAATTTCTCTAATAAATAAGTAGATACGAGGTTGGCAATTCAATAGGAAAAAGAAAAACACAAAATAACCTGAACAGAGAATCATAGAGAAGGAAAGGCAAATGTTTTTTACTTCTATGAAATAATCCTCAATTTCAAACATAATCAAAAAACATATATCCAAGTCTGGTTTTAATTTGAAAAAAAGAAAGCTGTGGAACATTTAGCTCACTTAATAAGGAGAGAAAGAAAACATACAACACACATACATATAAATATGTTTGTGACTATTTAAAATAGCTCCATAAAGAACATGAAAACTAATAACATGCATTCCTTATTCAAAGTGACCCTAATCAGACTTTTTTCACAGTCTAGCCTCTTATGTTTATGAGGTTAGAACCTTATAAATGTACTACCTAATAAAAAAATTAAATTATAAAAAGTGGTAAGTATTCTACTGAAAACAAAGGTAGAAGAGTGGGAGGCAGCCCAAGTTCAGACCCAACTCTGCCACCAATTAACTAGCTGAACAGAGGGAGCCAGTCTCTTAGGCTCATTGGATATTCTGGCTCCAAAGACTCTCTGAAATATTCTCATCACACACTCTTGTTTTTTTTACGACAGGAAGCAGAAGCATAGCATAAATTAAGGGACTTAACCAATGTCACATGCAGTCAGTTTATGGCGGAGCCAATAAGAGCTGTCCATGCAGCAGTTTCTTCTTATCTAAAATGGGAGTGCTACCACTAAGAGAAAGGAAAGACAGACCACTGAGATTGGAGTAAATATTTGCAAATCACTTACCTGACAAAGGACTTGTATTCAGAATATATAAAGAACTTTCAAAACTCAGCAATAAGGAAACAAAAGCACCTGAATTGACAGCCAACATCATTAGCAATCAGGGAAACGCAAAATAAAGTTTTGCATTTGTAAGTTTTATTTTACATGGCATCTCTATTAGAATGACTACAGTAAAAAGTTTTTTTAAAAAAACTTAGAATACAAAATGCTAGATAGGATATGGAGCAACTTTACAAAACAGTACAACCACTTTAGAAAACTGTTCGGCAGTTTCTTAAAAAGTTAAATATAAAGAGATTGTTCAACTCAACAACAAAAAGACAGAAAACCTAATTACAAAATCAGCAAAGACAAGAACAGATACTTCTCAGAAGAGGAAATACAAATGGCCAAAAGGCACATTAAAGATGCTCAACTTCCCTGGCTATTAGGGAAATGCAAATCAAAACTACAATGAGATTATCATCTTATACCCACCAGAATGGCCATTATCAATAAAACAGAAAACAGTAAATGCTGGAGAAGATGTGGAGAAAGAGGCACACTTATCCACTGTTGTTAGGAATGTAAAATGGTACAACTGCTGTGGAAGGCAGTTTGGTGGGTCCTCAGGAAGCTAAGCATAGAATTGCCATATGGTCCAGCAATACCATTACTAGGTATCTACTCAGAGAACATGAGGAAAGGACACAAACAGACATATGCACACCAATATTTATAAAAGTATTACTTACAATTGCCAAGAGATGGAAACAGCCCAAATGTCCATCAACAGACAAGTGGCTAAACAAGCTGTGGAATACACATATGATGGAATATTACACAGCTGTAAGACAGAATAAGGTTATGAAGTATGTAACAACATGGATGGACCTTAAGGACATTATGCTGAGTGAGATTAGCCAGAAACAAACGGACAAATACTGTATGGTCTCATTGATATGAACTAACATTAGTGAATGAACTCAGCAAATTTCAGTTAAGAAGAGAGACTATCAGGAGATAGAAATAGGGAGCTGAATGGATACAGATTGTGCAACAGGTCTGACTGTAGAAATTCAGAAATGGATAGCACAATACTACCTGACTGTAATACAATAATGTCAGTACACTGAATGAAGCTGAACCTGAGAATGATAGAGGGAGGTGGGCTGGGGGCACAAATGAAATCAAAAGGAAAGATAGGTGATAAAGACTGAGATGGTATAATCTAGGAATACCTAGAGTATATAATGATACTGACTAAATGTACAAATATAAAAATGTTTTTGCATGAGGAAGAACAAAGGAATGTCAATACTGTATTGAAAATAGATGGTAATTCATATTTTAAAACTTTAACTTATGTGTGAAACTAAAGCAAAAAAAATGTTTATTTGCATAAAATTTATATTTTGACTAGTGCATTTCCTAATATAACTTATGTGGACAGTTTAATTGAACACCATAAGCACATGGAACCTTAAGTAAGGCAAGAGATCTTGCAGGTTTGTCCAGAGTGATGTCCTGATACAGCCCAGAGTGATTTGAACAGTGAATAAAAAAGTATTTGCAAAGTCCCCTTGGGGCAATAGTGAGAAAGGGGGAAAATTCAACTTTCCCATGTGGAGAATTCCTGATATTCTCACAAGCAGTGGGGACAACCAAAGCAATAGACCAAGCCCTCAGTCTTGGGGTTGTTCATATGAAACTTATCCCACAAAGGATAGGTCAAGCCTACTTAAAATTAGGCCTAAGAGTCACCCCCAGAGAACCTCTTTTATTGCTCAGATGTAGCCTCTTTCTCTCAGCCAACATGACAAGCAAAATCACCGCCCTTCCCCTCTCTACATGGGACATGACTTCCAGGGGTGTAAACCTTCCTGGCAACGTGGGACAGGGATCCTAAAATGCTCTGGGACTCAGCATGAAGAGATTGAGAAAACCTTCTCGACCAAAAGGGGGAAGAGAGAAATGAGACAAAATAAAGTGTCAATGCTTGAAAGATTTCAAACAGAGTCAGAGGTTATCCTGGAGGTTATTCTTATGCATTATATAGATATCACCTTTTTAGTTAAGGTATAATGGAGAGGCTAGAGGGAAGTGCCTGAAAAGTAGAACTGTGTTCCAGTAGACATGTTTCTTGAAGACTGTACAATGATATACCTTTCGCAGTGTGACTATGTGTGATTGTGAGAACCTTGTGTCTAATGCTCCTTTTATCTATGGTATGGACAGATGAGTAAAACATATGGATTAAAAATAAATAAATAATAGGGGGAACAAATGTTAAAATAAATTTAGTAGATTGAAATGCTAGTGATCAATGAAAGGGTGGGGTAAGTGGTATGGTATGTATGATTTTCTTTTCTCTTTTTATTTATTTTTCTGAATTGATGCAAATGTTCTAAGAAATGATCATGATGAATATACAACTATGTAATGATATTGTGAGTTATTGATTATATACCAAGAATGGAATGATCATGTGGTAAGAATGTTTATGTTTATATGTTATGTTAAAATAATTAGTTAATTTTAAAAAGTTACACCTACACTTACATAGAATCCAGTGATACCATTCCCTAGATATTTACTCAAGAGAAGTAAAGCCTTACATTGACACCAAAGCCCGTACACAAATGTTCACAGCAATTTTGTCATCATCACCAAAACCAGAAACTACTCAAATGCCCTTCAACTGTGGTACAGCCATACAAGGGAGCACTATGTTTCTGTAGAATGGAATACCTGTTGATAAATGCAGCCACCTGGGGATCTCAAAGGCTAGTTACTGCATGATTCCATTTGTATCACACTCTGGAAAAGGCAAAGCTGGAGAAAAGGAGAGTGGATACTTAGTTGCCTAGAGGCTAATGATGAATGGGGGAAGCAAGAAGAAAATTGGGGGCTGTGGTGGGGGTGGGGGGTTGGAACTGCAATGTACTGGTAGATCCCTGATTCTATGCATTTGCCAAAACGCACAGAACAATATACCACAAACAATGGATAGTAATTGTATATAAATTTTTAAATAGTTTTTTTTTATTGGTAGCATTGAATTGAATTATCACACTGGTGCTTTCCATCTCTAAAAACACAAATTCTTTTTTTTTTTTAGAATAGCAATTCACTTCCAAGGAATAGTGGGGATTTATCATCTGTAGCAGAAAAAAAAAAGGATTCTTGAAATTTTTCTTTCTTTTGAAGCGGAAATTTGAATAACTATAAAATTTACAACACAAGGATCATGAGAAGCAGGAAGGCTTGTGAAGACAAGGGCTCAGAATTTCCTCTCCTTGACAATTCAGCTGGGTTTCAGCTGTGATTTTTCTCTCATTTGGAAATGTTAAACTTATAGAAAAATAGAATTGGCTCCACATTTTGCTGCTTAAAGTTTGTTAATCATATTTTAAGTCCCGTTCTATTTAAAGCTGGAATCTTGGTTGGATGGAGTCTGGCTCTTCCTCTATATCCCCTTTTACCACCCTTGAAGCTCCTTCTTGGGAAATTTGGATTAGATGACATTCTTCAAGTTATTCCTTGCTTAGTTTTGTTCTCTTTTATTCCATAAACTTCAAGTAAAATATCCTTAACACAGTTATCCCTCCCTTTATAGGGTTACAAAGCCCTTTGAGAATTTGATGTAAGCTATGACCCTCTTTATAGGAGAAAAAATGCCCAAGTCCGTAAATATCCATACACACGCAAGACTCCCTGATTCCTGTGCTTTCCACAATTCCAGATCTTTAGGCATAGGCTCATGAGTGGAATGCTGGGTTCAAATCCTAGCTCAGATTTTAATAGCTATGATGATCTTGGCCAAGGTCTTTGCCCCTCTCTGCCTCAATTCGCTCATCTATAACGTGCAAATGGAATTCATGTTAGGATTGCACCATGCCTTGAAAGGACTGCCCCTGGAGAACTTCAATAAATATCACCTAGGCAGAAGAAGAAGACAACTTCTGGAACAATTTTCCAAGGCTTCTGAGTCAGTCACTGTATAAATTTGGAATCAGAGAATATCATCAAGTATTAGCTACAATCCACTGATGTTAAGTGAAGTTCTTCCTGGTGGGAGATCCATTAATGCAACATTATGAAAGCAAATGACACACAAATCCATAGACTTTCATTTTTTCAATATATAGCTAAAGGCTATGATTGGTAATTGACTATATGAGTTATTAAAAGTTATCAAACTAAAATCAGCACATCTCCTGATTTTACTAGAAGACTGTAATCCAGTTTCCTACTTAGATATTTGTTGCCAAACAAAATCCTTTGGCAAATATTAGAGTTTCTACTCGGCTCTCATGCCTGCAGATACTTGGCATTCTTCAGGCGTAAGTATGTTTGTTATTGCTGCATCATCTGCCCTGAGTTAGGGATGTTTTCAATCATCCATGCTTTTAATTTTATGTAATTACAGTTGGTTTCATCATGATCAATTTTGTTTGAGGATTATTGGATAGATCCTATGGCAATGATGCAATCAATGGTATTTTGACCTATAATTTCCCAATAACTTGGTTTTATGTCATGAATACATCATGGTTCAGACAGAACACAATCCTAACCCTGATTCCTTAGTTGAGATACATAAAATCCCCAGAAATCTGCTTGCAGGAAGAGAATTCACTAGTAGCACCCCACTGTTTGCTTTTTTTGGTGGTGGGTTTGGTTAGTATGCTCACCACTGGGGAGGTGTGAGAGTGGGTGAGGTATATGGGGGGTGGATATAGTTTTTTTTTCCCTATATAAGCAGGCCATGATCAAACACACACACACACACACACACAGGAACCATCAGATGGCTGGGTTAGAAATCTATCAGCATTTATCAGTTGCAAAAGCCTGAACATGGAGCAAATTTCTCAATGTTTCCCCCATCTGTGAAGTCCAATCATTTGGCCTCCTATAGACGAGGGGCCTGGCAAACATTCTCATACAGGCTCACGTAACTATTTTAGCCTTTGCACCCACAGATGCTCTGTCACAACTACTCAACGCTGTCCTTGTGGCAAGACCACAGCTATAAACAATGTGTGAACAAGTGGGCATGGCTGTGTCTCTATAAAACTTTATTATGAAAAGAGGCCACGGTGGCCTGCGGCTCACTGACCCCTGCATACACCATGTGATGCCGTCCTCCTCATTGTCACCAGCTTCCACCGCTTGGAAATCAAGGTTTGAGTCTCATCCTCTTGGCATCTGTGCAGGAAGGCTAATACAACACACTGATCTCCAGGAAGGCCAGTTTCTGAGAGACAGAAGTCTAGGGCGGTGGGCGGGGGGGGGGGGGGCATGGAGGATTAGCCCTCAGCCCCCACTGCCCCCCCCCCCCATCACTCAGAGCTCAGGACTATCAAGCTAGTGTCAAGTAGCACTGCCAGGTCATTGCACTACATCCCCACCATTCCCAGTGACAGGCCTATCTTTTTCATTACTAAGATAGAAAACATGCTGGAGAAACATAGAAAAGGCATTTATTTGTGTTATCGTAAGCTTTTAAAAACGATTTTCCCTGAACAAGCTATTTTCCTCTTCACTGTCTGGTTATTAGCACTTTTGTTTTCTAGTTTTAAAGTATACATTTGCCATTTGACCAAAGAACAATGCAACCCTCTTGAATCCATCACACAGCCCCGCTCTAACCAATTCGCACAACTCTTCAGAGGGACGTTGGTCCGAGCCAACAGGCACACCCAAGCCTGCGCTGCTCGGGGAGCGCCCAGCCCACCCTGAACACACCCCAGTCGCCGAGGCCAAGCACCACCAACCGCACAATGCAAAGAGTCAGGACCAAGAGGGCTCTTCACAAGAGGAAATTAGCCTACTCCATGACTAGCATCACTGGTTAAAGCTATTTTACAAGCAATCATATGGATTAATTTTGGAACGGTGATTTGATTCTTTCAACCTGATGATCCAATAAGATAAAAACCTTCAGAGAAAGAAATGAACACAAGTCTTCCTTCTGACCCAGTTCAGTATCCTTGCACAGCTGCACGGACGTCCTCACTGTCTGTCCAGTGCCCTCATTTTTTAAAGGATGCACCGTCCAATTAGCAAAACAGCCAGGGCCCAGGACTGAGAAGTGGGTTAGATAGTAGAGTTTAATCCAGGGAAAACACACACACTCACACAAGCATGCTTTTAAACTACTCCTAATTTTTTTCTGAAGCCACATGGCACCTGCCCAGACTTGTAAATGTGGAAAGCATAAGTGATCTAATAATTACTGTCCCTGCCTACTGGACTGGCGGAGTTTTAGTAGTCAGTTCAGCCAGCTTTCCAGAGATTAGTAATCATCAGGAAGTGTTCCAGGGATTTTCCCTTCTTTATGTCTAACTCTGACCTCTCTGAGCAACGGGCATACCAGTGCCCATGGGAGAGAAGAGTCTCCACTACAACTGGGGCTCAGAAAGTTCTGGACCTGACTCAAGGTTGCACAGGTCTGGGATGAGCTCCTAAGCGGAGACTCCAATTGCAGCTAATGTCCATGTCCTTGGCTATAGGCAGCACTTCCTCAGGGACTGCAGTACCAAATCCAAAGCTCACAGTTGTCATAACAATCTAAATGTTTCATATACGGCCTTGGCTTCCTTTGGTTAATCCCTCTGCCTCCACTCTGACCTGTGGCCTGGTTAATAAGTTAATAAGCAGCTTTCCAGTCCTGGGGCCATCAACAAACCCAGAGTCTAAACCCATATCTGTGGCCACCATCCTTACCCCTCACCCAAACCCAAAAGCTGATCACAAATTATAAGTTCACCATTCCCACCACCCTCAGACCCCTAGTTCCCTTCACATCTTTGCACACTTCTACTTTGATCTTTGACCATACAGGAAATCCACTAAAAGTCCATCCCTGAACCACAATAAATACACAAGCCCATGGTCCCTCTCACTCTGCTTGTGTGCTCCCCATCTGCAGTTGAGCCATGCAATCCAATGGTACTTTCTGTCAACCCTTCTTGCCCTGTGGCCTGTGAGTAACAAACTGTTCTTTCACATGCATCGTGGCTTTGGTTTCCCATTGTGTCACATCTGACTTCCATCCAGACCCAAATTTAAAACCCAACTTAACTAATTTAGAACACCAGTAGATTCATCTTAGCAAGGTTAAACTCCAGGGAGGGCCAAGACAGACAGCATACCCCTCAGACAACACTGTTCTGATATGCCTTGCCTCACCCAAGCATTTGAGAACTGAATCACCTGCAACCAAGCTTGGGCACGCCAACTAACTGGAGAGATGGTGCTCTTGGGTGCTGCCTGAACACTATACCACATGATTTAGATAGCAGAAAGTTTGGTATGAACATCTCAAAGCCTGTCCAATAATCCCAAAAGAAAGAAAACATCTTTCAACCACACAGACCTGGATCAAAGGGTCTTGGGTGTTATTAGTACAAAATGCCCTACTTTCCACTCGTGAGCAGCCTACCTACTTCCTCTTTGAACCCCCCTGCACTCTGACTTCTCCCCCAACATGTCATCAGATCACTAGTTCAAAGGAATTCTCTCAGTGTTCATTTTTCTTCGGAACTACTCAGCCTTTCAGGCATGACCACTTTTGCTCCCCTCTGTTTTTATCAAACTACTTTAAACACTTATCCTGATGCCTTTTTCTCTTTTCAGACCTCAAGAATGATGACCTCTAAAATTTAGTCCTAGACCACCTGACCTTTTTTTCTCCCTCCATATTTACTTCCTTGGAGAAAGGGCCCTTCTTCTTAGCCAGCCAAGTTTCTTCTGTGTATCCCAAATTTCTGCCTCAATAATGACATTATCTCTAAAACTTTATCCCTAAATCTCTTGATTGTCCCTGCAACTCAAATTCAACATTTCACAACCAAACTTTCTATAGTCCCTTTAAAATCTTCCCTTTCACAATACACCTTTTAGTTAACAGAAAAATGTTTTAGTATCAGAATTTTCAGTTTTCCCTCTTATTTTTTAATTCCACATATTCAATCAACCGCATATCAATTCCTTGTTTGCATGTCTTTTCCATATTGTCTCTCATCTCTCCTTCTGGAACCCTCAATAAATTTATTTAGCCTGCCAATATTTTAACCTTTCATTTTTCCCACATATTTACCTTTCTTAGCTGCCTTCTGAGTGATTTTTCCAGGCCAGGTCTGTCTCTCAGTTCATTCATTTTCTCTTCAGCTGTGTCTAATCTGTGTGTAGTGTTTTGTTGTTGTTTTCATTTTAACTGCTAGAAGGTATATTTGGTTATTTTTCATTTCTTCCTGGCCAATTCTACTAGTTTCTCCTTCCTTATTGATTGCCTGTCATATTTGTTAGATTCACTAAATTTATGGTCTGATCATTCCAACACCTCGTCTTTACAAGCCTGCTCCTACTATTTGTAGCTTCCACTGACTGTCACTCCAGGTGCATTATTATGGGTGTTTCATGTGTTTTGATTGAACGCTCATATTTCTTGGGACTTTATAAGTCTTTGAAGCTGAGTTTAAAGTACATTCCTCTAAAGAAGATTTGCATTTGGCTTATGCCAGGTGCCTGAGGCACCACCAATTTGAGATGACTTTGAACTTAATTCTTGGCTTGACTTTTTTTTCTTTTTTCTTTTTTTTTCCTTTTCAGACCTCAAAGTCTGTAAATTCTTACCCCAAAGAAGGGCTGGCTTGTGGTTATGATTTCTGAAGAAATAATCATTTTCCCTCCACCCAGAATCAAGGTAAACTCTCAAAGTGTCTCTTTGTGGGGTGATTTATTTATGTTCACTCCTTCACTGAGAGTCTCTTCGGCATTCCTGGCTTTACATTGGGACCCCTTTCCAGCTTCTCACCTTGTTGACCCTAGGGTTTGTTGTCTGGCCCCAGGTGGTTCATTAATGCAAAGTTCCAGATTCCCACAATTCAGCAGATGCTTATCAGCCCATTCCCCCCACACCAACATCTCTGCATGTTTGCTTTCTGGTTGGTTTTGAGCCTTGGGCATTGCTTATTATCTCAGTCGTGCCTTTAAAGATATGTTTGTTACTTATTTATCTATCCTATTCAGGTTTCTTTTTTTAACTAAGGAGTTTTCTAGTCCAAATTATTCCCAAAAACAAATTCAAAATTAACATGAATAACAAATTATGTCTCTCCTAGGGGTCCATCTGCTTTCTGATATGATTTCCTTCTGTTTCTCCCAAATTCTTCCCCCCAAACCAGGCAGCCTCCCCACCAGACCACATACTCACCTACGATCTTTTCTTTCCAAACTCCAACTTTCTTCAATGCCTAGAACTTTTATCTGTATTTCCTTGTGCCTAGTCCAGGGTTTCTTCTCTCAGTACTATTCACATCTGGGGCTGAACAATTCTTTGTTGGGAAAAAAGGAGTTGTCTGGTCCATTGTACAATATTTAACAGTGTTCCTGGTCTCTACTCACTATATGACAGCTATGACAACCCAAAATGTCTCCAGACATTATCAAGTGTCCACTGTGGGGGGCAAAACTGCCTTTGGTTGAGAACCACTGTATTAGACAGATATGGACAGACTTTGAAAATCCCTTGGAAACGCCTCTACTCCCTCAAACCCTACCCAATAATCTTAACCCACATTTGCTTCTCAACTCCCATGCAACTAACCCATAATATCATTTGCTAATCTAAGAGGTCAAATTGCACCGCTAACTCCTTACATAGCTCGGCCCTGTGCCAATTATTGTCCTATTAATCCACATGAAAAACATTAGAATCTTTTTATTCCTCTTCTCACCTAATTCAGCATGGGACACAGAGCAGGAGCTAAAAAATATGTATCTGATGTGAACAAAGGGAAAATTTCAATTCAATGTTGTTAGCAAATGCACTGAAAATAGTGTGCATATACTGACTAAGGCAATGCAGCAGGTGGTGGTAGGGTGTGGGAATAACTCAAATTAGTTGTTTGCTTTGATAAAAATTAAATCTGTTAAGTGACAGCATTGGCTAGTCAGTTTTAAGCTCTCAACTTTTAATAATTTAATTCCAAAAATGCTAATTGATAAAACAAACTATACTCAAGCCATTTCAGAAATGCCATTAATTATTGGCTGGTTTTAGACTTGAATTAAATTTTGTCTTTTTTGTAAGGAAGATAAACTGGTTGATGAGAAATCAGTAGCTGTAGATCACTCAACAGCAATTAATCAACAGATATTTGAAAACATCAGTAAATGACAATCTGAGACATGATTAAGATACAATTATTCTCAGTCAAAATGTGAATAAATGGTCTAAAAATGTCAGCTCATGACATTCAGATAAATTCTAGGAACAACTAATATACATTTCCCATCTGTATCTATATACTGACAATATAAATTTGACATTACAAAATTTCTGAATATTTAGAGAATTATCCTTAACTTATGTTTGTTTAAATTTGTCATAATTGTTAAAGTATAAATATTGAATACATTTGATTATTTATCTTTTAATTTTCATTTATAAAAAACAAAAGCACTTAACACCAGATTTGATGCATTTGTGTTAGGCAGAAACATTTCCAACACTTCTCATCTTTTTAGAGAGTTAACTCCTCAGTACTGAATTCTCAAATATTATCAGATATTTGTGGCATTTATCTGACTTGTAGGAGCTTACATTTCAATATAAATCCATCATGGTTAAATTCATTATTCTCCACCAAGTATCCACTTACGTCCCAACAGAAAGTGCCTGAAATTTGTTTTCTAACCCAATGTTCCAGTGACATGATATAGCAAAGGAAAAGGTTGGTGCTGTAAAGGAAAGAGGAGAAAAATGAGGCTGTCCTTGATTACATAATCACTCGGTGACTCTATAAACATCCAAAGTTATATACAATTCTATAGGCAACTGAAGAATTTATGCTGGAATTTCCTTACTCATGTGTAGCTACTGACTTATTCCCAGATTTCTCTTACCCAGGCCACTATTGGCCTTGAATAAATTATCTACCCAGGATTGTGGCTTCACTCTGGGTGGGCCCTCATTTATCTACGGCTGTATTTGAGCCGAGTTCTTAGATCCCATCAGATGAATTCGTTTGGGTTGGAGCTGTCCAGCCCACCTTTCCTAGAATTGAAAGTCATCATTATTTCTTGATCCAAGAATGTTCTGATTCAGACCAGAGTGGAGCTCCATCTCTGGGGAAAGCTAGCCCAGGGAAATCATAACACTGAGGCAAATATTCTGTGAGCCTGTGCAGGTCAATTTCTTTTCACTTACAATATTACACTACAGAAACATACTTGGAATCCCTTAATTTGAAAAAAGGGTTTTAAAATAGCTGAAGCCAAGGAATCCCCTTCCTTTGTTCGAGTCTCAACAACAGCGCTGTAAAAAGTGGTGTCTGGGTGAACTCATTACCCCACCCCACCCCCACCCCTACACGTGGGACATGACTCCCGGGGATGAGCTACAACCTGGCATCATGAGATTGTGAAAACCTTCTTGACCAAAATAGGGGAGAAAGACATGAGACAAAACAAAGTTTCAGTGGCTGAGAGATTTCAAATAGAGTTGAGGGGTTATCCTGGAGGTTATTCTGATATAGTATATAGGTATCCCTTTTTAGTTTTCAGTGTAATAGAATAGCTAAAAGGAAATACCTGAAACTGTTGAACTGTATTCCAATAGCCTTGATTTTTAAAGACAGTTGTGTAACTGTATAGCTTTTACAGTGTGACCGTGTGATTGACAAACCTTGCAGCTGATACTCCCTTATCCAGAGTATGTACAGATGAGTAAAAAAAATAAGGACAAAAATAAATAAATAAATAAATAATAGCAGGGGTTAAGGGCTAAATAATTTGGGTAGAATGCAATACTAATGGTCAATGAGAGGAAGGGGCAAGATGTATGGGATGGGTGGGTTTTTTTCTTATTTTTTCTTTTTCTGGAGTGATACAAATATTCTAAAAATGATCATACACAACTATGTGACGTTATTGTGAGCCGTTGATTGCATACTTCAGATGGACTGTGTGGTGTGTGAAGCTATCTCAACAATATATATATATATATATATGAAGAAAAAATAGAAGTGGTATCTGTCTCTGCATTTCCAATTTTTACACCTTATCCACCTGCTTTCCCCCAAAGCTTTCAAACATGACCTGGGGTCACGATCATTCTTCTCCCTCCAAATTAATGGGAAATTTCACAAATCCTAACTTAGGAGGTCAGGCAAAAGCACCAAGTCAATCTTACTGCTCGCCTAGCAGTAAGTTCTAGTACTTAGACTCCACCTCATTGCGTGATTAAAACAAATAAAAAATGTCAATGTTCTAGTTCATCCCTTTGTTCTCAGATATTATCTTAAAAACGGGGCTCTATTTCTTCTAAGATTCCTTCTTCCCTTTCATCCTAAGAGCTACGCTCCAATCTCTAGCCTCAGGCAAGTGCCCGGGGCTCTTACAACCCATCTCCACCCCATCTCCATGGTGTACTTCTCGCCAGCTGAGTCTCTCTGTCTCCTCTCCTCTAGAGATCTGGGGTTATATTCCAGCTCTGACTTCTGTTAGCTCAATGACCTTGTAATTTTGAAGTGAGACTCCTTGTGTTCAGGATAAAGATAGCAATTCCAGCCACATCAGTATTGTTTAGAAAATTATATAAAATAATATACCTCCAGTGCTTAGTTCAGTACCTAACACATAGGTGGTTATTTTTATATTCCTCGCTACACACACCGACATTAGACAGAAACTCCTTCCCAGGTGATCAGTGTGTTCTCTTCAAGGTTTCTCAAAATGTCATGTGTCAAAGAACTGCTTATGGGGCATGTTCAATTGCAGATTCCTCTCCCTCCTGCAAGTTTTATTCACCGAGGAACAAAAAAGCCTTAAAGACAATCATGATTCCAGCCCAGAGCAGCAGATTTTATGTGCCCTGCCCCCACCTTGCTAACCTCCTCAATCAACAGCCCCTGCTTGCCCACACTCTTCAGCTGTGCTATGAAGCAGACACTCAACTTTCCAGGTTGGCTAGAATTTTCCATTTCCTGCTGCTTCACCCTGCCTTGTGGCCAAGTCCTGGCCCTCTAAGGCTGACCCTGGAGGCCCCCAGCGTTGTACATATTTGGGCCACATTCATTGAAACCTTGGTGATGTCATTACCACATGCACCCTCCAAGAGTGCAAATGAGAGAAAAGGCTCCAGCATGTGTTTCTAATATCTTATACAACTTCCTGCACAAATAAACAGGACCCTTGCTGGTTCACCCTTTGCCACAAAAGTCAATTTGCTTTATTTATGAGAGTTCCATTTATAGCCACATCCTCTGACATTTGTGCCTGGCTCTTTCAACTGATTGTTGAACTTTGTATCCATCCCTGGGATGCCATCCTGCTCCCTCTGCTCCCTGCTGGGCACGTGCAAGCCGACCAACGTCACCTTCTCCAGAGTCATACCCATCTACATTCTCATCCCAGTTTCCAGCACGTTGTGACCTTACAGAAATTATTTCCCCTTTCAGAAATTGTTTTCTCATACGAAAGTATAAATCATGTGCCACAGTTCTGTCATAAGGATTAAATGACTAGAGATAAAATAGAGTCCCAAGAGGTGCCTGGGACAGATTACATGAATAATAAATGCCCTTCCCCCTTCCTTCCTCCTCCACTGGGCAAGGTCAGGGCCAGACACTGATTTCACTTCCCACTTCTCAGCGGTTCCTCTTCATCTTAGGGTATTGGGACAGACATCTCTGCAGTGAAAAAGCAGGTCCAGAGAGCCTGAACAAGGTGACAACTTTCCCGAGCCCACTGGGTCACCAGTACGCTGGGAGAAGCAACACGGCCTTAGAGTGCCTGTGGAGGAGATCCAGGGGTCTCACTTCTACAAAAAGCCCTGTGGCCGGTCACAGCAGGTGGTCAAGCAGCAGGAACTCCCTCCCGAGGCCCGGGTGCCAGGCTCTGACACAACCCCACCCTGGTCACAGAGCCCCAGGCTTCAGAAATGCCCAACTACAGATAGCTATTCTATCTTTAGAAGAGAGTTAAAGGAGAAAGTTAGACTCCCTTTCCTTCAGTGCAGCCGGTTCAATGGCAAATTAGGAAGAAAGGAATCAGACAAAACATATGTGCACCATGGGATCCCCCAAGTCCCTTCATGCTCCCAGGGGCATCTGGGTGGAAAGAGAGGCACTTGTTTACCTAAGGAAAGTCAGCACTGAAGACATGCCAGAGATCTTAAGGGAGGGATGTTTTGACAGCTCCTCCTTCCCCACCTCCTCTGCCTCCTTATGCAATTCATGCCCCAAGTACAAGTTCACTCGGGCCTCGGGCAGGGCTGCTCCCTGCCCATGACCTAATGCCATTCTTCCTTCCTTTGTTCTGGGACCAAGTGAGACTCGACTGGCAGAATGATGAACAAAGTTACTCCAGATTTCCACTTTCTCAGGCAACTGCTCAAAAGAATTAGCCAAGGCTCAATCCCCTGGCCTGAGGGGACACTCTTCCAATCAAGCTAGATTACCTGATGGAAGCAGGGTAGATTAGAGGAGAGGGTTGGAGGTAGAGGGCAGGATCCCCAAACCTCCCACTAATAGCCGTTCCTCCTTGCCAATTTCTCAATGGGTACCTTAGGTATACATGAGTGCCTGCTCAGACATTTAAAAATGTTTTAAAGCCACAAGGAAATCACTGGTAAACATTTGATAAATATTTTCATTTTCTTTACATGCAGCAAAAATAAGCCTGCAGAGACGAGTAGAGGAAAAAAAAAGTGGAACTTACAGCACTTTGACTCAAACAGGTTTTAATTCTTCATGTAAGATGGATGTTTCTTTAAAGATTTTACAAAGAAAGAGAGAGGTGGTTGGGTGGATGGTTGGACGGAGAGACAGAGGAGAGCAACTGATTTCCAAACTGTGAAAGAACCAAACCACTTTGTTCTTCCTAATGTTGTTTACTTCACCTAAAATGCCCTCGCTTCAACCTTCCTGTCTGCTTAGAGCTTATTTATCATTTAAGACCTGTGGTGAGAAGCAGTGATGATGAACTCTGTGCCAACTTGGAAATAAGATTAAGTTTCAACATTGCAGTTACATAACTTCACTAAATAATTCCTGTCACTCCAATGTGCCTATTAAGGAAAACCCTATCATTCAAAGTTCTCCATGATCTGACCACTTCATCACTCTCTCCCCTTCCACACACCCTCCCAAAGACAATCCTTCAAACCAGGGATGGCCATGACATTGCTATACACGCACACACACACCCCCTACCCCTGCGTCCCAAGACACACCCACCGCCGAATCTCACAAAGGCAGCATTCAGTGATTGCTGGGGCAATGAGATGAAAACAGCATTGATGTCTTAGCCCTTCAAGTTTGGACATCGGTGTCCTCATTTACCTGCTGTGTGTCCTTGACCCACTTTAATCTCTCCAAGTTCTCAGTTTCCTTAGGCGTAGACACAGACAATACTAAACGTTTTGAAGCTTGAATGAGAGAATTCATTTGAGTATGGTGCACAGAAGTGTCAGGAACTTGAAGGGTCTCAGATTTTATGCAACTCACAAACTAATAAGGCTGCTACAAGTTCATGGATGCTGGCAGAAGACACAAGACCCCTGGGGCAGAGACAAAGTAGTTTATTACTACAGTAGTGGCAGCAGCCAGTGGATCATCATTTGGACCCATTTCCCAAGCACCAATTCCCACCAGAAATGACACCTGCACATGCAGTAGATCACATTACAGGAGAGAAAAGCAGAGCTTAAGGAACTGGAATCCTTTATAATCAGCAGTAAGCCTAACTAACCTTTGCCCCTAAGAGAGACATCTTTATTACATTGGAAAGAAAGCAAAGCTACCCTCTAATCCAGAGGAAAATACTGTATCTACCATCCAAATTTGTTCTCTATACAAGCATCCCTGAAAAGAGATTCTGAAAGAAAATGGCATTCTCACACAACATGGAAACATAAAAGACCATAGAGAATTGTCTCCCAAGTCATCACTCAGTAATTTTCAATTCTCTTTCCTTTCTTTGTTTTCACAATTTCTCCACTTTGAAATTTTCTCCATCTCCCCTCCACAGATCCAAAGCCCTTCCTTTATTCAAAGCCCAAGTTAAATACCTCTTCCATGAGGAGCTTTCTCCAAACACTCCAGCCATTATAAATTCCTTCTCAGAATTCTGACCTCTTTTAATGGTCTGTCCCATAAAAACAAGTGATTCTTTAATTTTTTAATTGCTTGCTGAATTCAATACCTATCCTATGGTGTTTGTATTTTTCTTTTAAACCCTAAATTCATGGACGTACCACTGTGAAACTGTTGTATACCCTAGAAAGGCCAGGTTCTTTAATCCTGATTCAATATTGTAGGGTAGAACTCTTGATTAGGTTGTTTTCATGGAGATCGACCTGCTCAATTGTGGGTGTAATCTTTTGATTAGATTACTTCTGTGGAGACATGGCACAGCCAATCGTAGATGTGGCTTTTTAATTAGATAGATATGGCTCTGCCCATTCAAGGTGGATCTAGATTAGTTTACTGGAGTCCTTTAAAAGGGGAAACATTTTAGAGCTGCTTTATAGCTAACAGGGACGCAGATGTTTGGAAATGCAGAAGCCCCAGGAGATGCCAGGAGCTGACAGACATGGAAGAAGCTAGACAGGATCCAGAACCAACACAGACACAGATATATGGAGTTGCTTGGAGTGCTGACAGAGATGCTTAGATAGCCAATAGAGAGCGAGCACAGACACAAACATTTGGAGATGCTTGGAGACAGACAGAAGCTCAGGAGGCAACCACTGGAACCAGCAGCTGAAAGCAATGCAACCCAAGAGCAAAGGGCCAGCAGACATTGCCATATGCCTTCTCATGTGACAGAGAAACCCTAGACAGGAATCAGCCTTTCTTGAGTGAAGGTATACTCTTGTTGATGCCTTAATTTGGAAATTTTCATGGCCCTAGAACTGTAAACTCAGAGTTTAATAAATCCCCTTTATAAAAGCCACTCCATTTCTGGTATATTGCATTCTGGTATATTACAATGGACATACCATAGGTGACAGTTATGGAAGCTACCGGCATCCCACCTATATCCCCTTAGGCCTTAACACTGGGTACAAAGAGTCTGACTTCTAAAAACCTGAGGCCTCTCTCTGATCTTTAGAGTGTTTTCCACAGGCCCAAAGTGCTAGAGAGTTGAGTATCATCACATCCAGTAGCCCACAACCCATTACTGATGGGAGTTGGTTTATAAATACCCCAGAGCTTCCTAGCTCCTCGGGTGGAGTGACACATGGGTGCGTATTCTACACAGTCTTCTATAATTCCCATGGGACATGAGCTCCAGTTATCCTCAGAAGGACATGGCTTAACTGCAAATCATTTTGTGAATGCCTTTGCTCCTCTGGTCCATTCCCCCAACCAACCCCCAGTGTTTTCTGAGGCCACACACCTGCTCAACTCTTAGTCTCGGGGTCTTTTCCTGAGGAATACAAGATGAGCTCAATCAATGATGAATCGTGGATTGCACCTTGAAATTATTAAATGCTCATTGAAGTATAGTTTTCAGTCCACATTCCATCAGTTGTGAGGCATCAATTCCATTGGCCTCCTAAATATTTGAAAATCATCCTAATGTTTCTAAAGAATAAAATAATAATCCTATTATCATAGCAATATCACTAGAATGAGGTTTGGAACCAATCTGTGTGAAAAGAGCAAAAGTATCCGTAGCGGAGGAGATGCATTTGGTCCCAAAGTGTATCTGAAATGTTGCCAAGTGTGTTCACACTGGGGGGTCTTACAAGCACCCTTCCTACAGCTCTGGGCGGGCTGCGGTGTGGCCGAGGACACTCCAGGACCACTATTCAGAAAACCCTGGTACTACTGGGTTGCTCACCTCTTTTCCAGGAATGTCTCTTGCTTCCCCGTATATTCCAACACACACACTGAGCCTTTGATGAATTGTTATTAGGACTGGATCCCCATTATTATGACATGAGAAGCTGAATTGATTTTCTCCAAGGTGAAACCCTGTAGATGGCTGGGCTCCTCAGGCCAAGCTTTGGCCTCTCGTGTGTCCTTGTAGGAATGATGATAAGGCAACAAAAATACCAGCTATGATCCTGGGCACAGTCACTTCTTTGCTTCCCTTCATGCCTGTTCCTAAAACAGCTGGGGGCAGAGGATCTTGAGAAGCAAGCCACCAATTTGGCCTTGTTCTCTCATGCAGTGCACTAAAGATACTCTTTTTTGTAGCCTCTGGGGCCAAACTAAAGTAGCAGAAAAGGGAAAGAGTTCCTTGCCAAGATCCTAGAGATTTCTACTGAATTCTAGTGTTACTGTATTCTAGAAAGAATGCAACCTACCCTCCTTCTCCAAACACAAGCTGTCTATGACACAGCATCTAGGAAGTGATTTTTTCATGTCTCCTGTGCCCCCTAGTCACATCTACAAAATACATGCATGCATGCAGAACTACAACACACTTATACCTTATCCAAGAGAAAGCAGATGGTTTTCTCACTCCAGAAGTATCGATCTTTTTTGAGTACTTATAAACATCATGTAACATCATTTTAGGTAGTCTAGGAAGAAAGAAAATTGGCAGAAATATAAATGAACAATATACCTAAAACACTATTGCTATTGCACTAAGGAATTTGAAATTTAAAAATAGATAAAGTTGGTTCAGTGGCAAAATTCTCATCTGCCACACCGGAGACCCAGGTTCGATTCCCAGTGCCTGCCCATGCAAAAATAGATAAAGTGTGATCCACAAAACAGAGTTCACAGTGCAGGGAACCAAAATCTTTACACTATAAACATTGGTCCAGGACCCAGAGTTCTTTCTAAAGTATCCCAAAAGAAACTGAAGTATCTACAAGAGTGGAAAAGCATATAACATAGGATAGTGTGATAGTTAGAGTCAGTTGTCAATTTGGCCAGGTGAAGGCACCTAGTTCTGTTGCTGTGGACATGAGCCAATGGTACATGAACCTCATCTGTTGCTAATTACTTCTGCAGTCGGCTAGGAGGCATGCCTGCTGCTATGAATGATGTCTGACTTAATTGGCTGGTGCTTAAATGCGAGAGCTCAATGTAGCACAGCCCAAGCAGCTCAGCATACCTCATCTCAGCACTTGCAGCTCAGCCCAGGCCTTTGTAGATGCAGAAAGGAATCACCACAGGGAAAGCTGTTGGAACCCAAAGGCCTGGAGAGAAGGCCAGCAGAGATCACCCTGTGCCTTCCCATGTAAGAAAAAACCTAAGATGAAAGTTAGCTGCCTTTCCTCTGGAGAACTAATGAAATAAATCCCCTTTTATTAAAAACCAATCTGTCTCTGGTGTGTCGCATTCCAGCAGCCAGCAAAATAGAACAGAAAGATACAAAGAAAGACTGTCCTGGGTATTAAGCTTGTTGCATAAAAATTATTAGTGCATTTAAGAGAATGTGAGTGTATTCTGAAAATAGTTACTATTCTAAGGAATTTGAAGGTAAAGGGTAATTAAATCTCAGCTTCAGTCTCTTATCTGAACTCAATTAAGGGGAAAAAATCGCCACAGTCCCAAAGCAGGATTCTTTCTGACCTGGACACATGCCCCATATGAAAGGACAGTATTCTCTGCTGCCAGCACTATCCCCCAAAGGTAGAACTGTCTGAGTCTGAGTCATTTTGAAGCCCTCATCTCAGCCTTACACCTCTGCTGGATACTCCTGCCCTTGCTCTTCTGTCTTTTAGGTGGGAGTGTATGGAGGGGGTGATGGATGGAGAAAAGCAGGTGGACCCCATGCCAAGCCATCTACTCCCCCAGGGGTGCTGGGAAGAGAGCCTTCTCTACACTCCCGCCTGCCCAGGGTGACATCAACATGCACCATCATGCCTCTGCCAACCACACCCCCATTTTCTCTCTTTCACTCTAAAACAGGAGCTGGTGAGTTACTATTTGACTGTGGGCTGTAGAAGAGTTCCCAGCCAATTGCCTCCACCACTCCATCCCCGTGCATCGCTATGAATGTGTGGCTGTCCCCTAAAGCCCTTTCTGGAGAAAGGCAAACTGCATTTCCTAACCTCCCCTGCAGTGCAGTTAGACATGGCTATATCAAAAGAACAAGAAAAATATAGAAGAACAATAAAATACAGAAGAAAATGGCAGATGTTTAGGTTATTTGATATTTTGAGCTCTGTTGGTATCACAAAGAAACACATTCTTGAATGGATGGAAATTCCACAAACCTGAAGAGGGCATGTGTGGTGAGAGTGCCGCCCATCACACCCGCTTCCCTCTAGCTCCAGTGCCACCTGTAAGGACTGCATCAGAAAAACCAAAAGAACTTGACGGGATGAGCTCCAAGTTTTATTCCAGCTCTGGAACACCAAAATTTCTAGCTTATTCTTTCTAGAAACTAAAACATAATTGCTATTTTCTCTATTAATAATTCAACTCCAATTTGATTTTTATAGCATACTTTCCTGTTTCCAAAGTGCATCTATACACACTGTTTCAAGCTCCATCCCACCACTGTGTAAGGAAAGAAACACATGAGGCTGGTAGAGACGAGCAAGCTGAGGCAGTAACATCATAAATTTTCCCAGAATCATAAACAGCAGAGGCAGAGTTGCAATCATAACTCAGCCCTTCTGGTCACCAATTTTTCTCTTTGTAGAAAAATTCCCCTCCTATGTTACAGTCAATTTCTTTTAGAGACTGGTCACTATCATTGTTTTATTAAATTAGTTCTTAAATTCTAACGGTCTTGGAACACTGTTTTTTATTTATTCCAACTGTAATTATAAAAAAAAATACAAATGAAAAGAATACTAAATTTCCCAAATAACATCTGAATAGCTTTTGGGGAACATAGCTCTCATCATTTTAGCTAAAGCCTGTATCTACACATAATATTTATACAGGAGCTAGTGGTCAAAGTTTAAGGTTCACATTAAATATGTGCACGAGGCAGGCGCAAACCCCAAGAGTCACTTTGTCTGCAAAAGTCACTCATCTTGTAAGTGAGGAACACCCAGGCATGGCACAGTCATGAACCCACACGTCCTAAGTTCCCTGCTCCCCAGATCTCAACAGGGACCCACAAAAGCACCCTCTCCTGGACACCCTGAAGGTGCTACTCTAGAGCTGGTCTCGGCTCCTTCTTACTTTTAAGAGAACCACCTTCTCCTCTAGATTCTTGGCACTGGGCATGCCTTCACTCATGGAGAGCAAGTTCTTACAGCCTTCTTCAAGGCAAGAGGAGGGAGATGGCTTCAGTTAGCAGAAGCCTAACCACGCTGTCATGGGCAACAACCAGGTTCCCACCATCACATCACCACATTAAACCTGCCACAGCTTGCAGAGAGGCTGTTTGTTTCTCACTTAGGCATACCAGATCCTCCATGAATACTTCAGCAATTCGCTAAGAGAATGATAAGTATATTGTGTTGGTGGGAGGGTATTATGGTTAGCTTCCTTGAAGGTGAACACATTATCAGGTCTTCCCCTCATAGAAATAGTCTTATTACAGACTTCAGATTTTAGGGGAAAAAATGTATTATATTGGGGGATGTTATATGATTTGACCCAGAACCACATGGCTATTTGATGATGATGCACATTATAGCATCTACTGCTCTAAAATGAAACATGTCCCATCGAGCTGCCAACCTCTCAAGCCCCATTTCGGTCGCTCTTTTCAACACTGGTTTTAATCCATTCCATGTCAGGGCTGCCTTCTAGCTCAGAGGAACACTCTTCAATCTACTAAGATTATATGGTAAGTGATTTAAAGTTGGTTGAGATTCTTCCTCTAGGAAAAAAAAGGGGGGGAGGGAAAGAAGCTGGAAGTGAGAGAGAGAGAGAGAGAGAGAGAGAGAGAGAGAGAGAGAGAGATGCTACCTAGGAAGAAGGAGCCCCTCCAGGGCCCGGTTTCTTTCCCAGGGCCATGAATCCCTCTCTCACGCGGCCCCAACGCCTTCAGAGTGAGTTTGGCCCACGCTGTGTGGACGCGATGGGCAGTAAGACAACTACATGCAAACTTCCCCAAAGAAAAGCAGAGCAAGCTCAGAAAGAACATAAGCCTTTTTGCCTTTTCCAAGGAATCAAACAATGGCCTTAGAGTAGGCACATCCAAATCAAAAGATGACTGCAGCTTCAAAGCTTTTGGAGGAGATCAAAAGTGGAGAGAAAAAAACAGGGAGATGTAGGCAGGGAAAGAGGGTCCTCCAAGCCCATATGAAGCCCCATTTAAATAGCTAGCATCCCCAATGGGGCCACTTCCACTTTTAAAGTCAGCATTAGGCTTCTCACAGAGTGCTTTACGGAAGCTCCTTAACAGAAACAAAAATGGGGCATTTTAGCCAAAGTACTAAAATCCAACTCTAACTGGCAGAAAGCTTCCAGGTCACATGTTGCCCTACTCCCTTCAAGAGTGCCTTACTATACCTCGCTTATTTTAAACTGTATTTTAGTAGTCTGCCCGGAAAACAGTAATATTTTCAGTGAGACCACAGTGAAATAACGTAAAACTCAATATATTTACTCTGGTGGCATTTGAAAATGTAATGTTTTTATATCCTCCTCAAGTGCTAGAAAGAAGAATGCATATTAGCCAAATGTACTTAATTCATAGAATTTGATGGCTTATTGCCGTATAATTGGTCAGAAATTGCCCCTTCTTCACTCTGCTGCCATTCTATTCCTCCCTTTAACTCGCGTGCTCCAGATCACTTGTGCTGTGTAACTGCAGAGGAATTCCGTAATATTCAAGTGTGGTGGTGGAATGGATTCCCCATAATTGGTTGAACATAATTGAGTCTTAATGCCTAGCTATAGCTGAGAGTCATCAGGCCTCTCTCAAAGGAAAATTCCAAGAGTAGCGAATCAATCACTGCACAAAGCATCACCCTACTCCATCTCTTATGCTTTGGAAACATCAACACTCCTCACGCACAGACAATGTCCCTGGCATGGCCCTTTCCAGAATACTTTCTCGAGACTCTCATTTGAGAGTGGTGGTGAAGGAACCAATCAATAGATGTCACTGGAACACATTACCATCCCTGGCACACAATAAGTGTCCAAGAGAACATCCTTTTAAAATTACTCATTTAAAAACCTTGCTGACACTGTTCTTTGAGAGAGTAGAAGACACTCATATTTCTAATCTCACCATCTCCTTATCTCAACTTTCCTTGCAGTGTTTCCCCATTGCCTTAGGGCTTACACAATCGCATTTTCTTAAAAATAGTTCAAGATACTTGAACGGCAGTTTCTACTTCATAGGGAAAAAAAAAAATCACACAAAAACCCAGGTCCAGAGTAGGCTACCTATAATAATGAGTCTTTGAATTATGTTTCCATCATTTCCTATACCTAGATTCCTGTAGAATTTGCAAGCCCTGAGGAATAGGTTTTAAAATAAATAAATAAATGAAAGGAAATAAGATACCTCAATTCAACAGATACAAAAATTTAAGAACAATCTTACAAAGTGTTTGGGCTGGTTAATGTATTAAATCTGGTCTTAAAAACCCTTCCCACTTTTCCATACCTAAATGACACCTACAGTTGCCCTTTGCTGCATTTGAAAAGATTATAGGGATGATCTGAAAATCTCTCAACAACAAGGCTGTATATATTTCCATTGCATATTTATTTATTTGCTTGTTTATTACTACTACATTCAGGATATTTCTATAAAGTGCACCCAAATTTGTCACGCCTAAAGGGATAACTTGACAGAGAAGCTGTCTTCTCCCTAAAATGTTTGATCCTGATGTTTGTTCCCCCAAAACAGGTTAAAGAGCTTTTTAAAAATGACTAGCTGATTTTCAATACAACCAGCTTCACAAAAACAGATGGTGCATGACCTAGCTAATTGGATAATTCAGTTAAAATCTCATTCCCCAAACAAACCCGTCTTTTGATTACGCCTTCTACATATCACTTAAACCAGCCATAATTATCATCCTGCCAGGAAGGTTTTTTTACTTCTAATATCACCTGTCATTTCCCTTCTCTTTCTTTCCTTCCTCCCTCTCCTGCCCTCAAGCTGTTTGCTCCCATCTTCATCCACGGTGACAAACATGAGTCAAGATGTAAGAACACTATAAACTAACTCCTTCCTCCCCGTGGGCACACCGCAAACTTCCAATGTCTCTGAATCAACCTTTTTCATTGCCCTACAAGGCCCTGGGAAGAGGCCTGCTCTGAACACTGGGGTCTTGTGCAGCAAGGAGGAGCGGCTCGGGGGCAGGCCAAGCATCTCCCCGACACCCCCCCCCCCCCCGTCCCCACCATGCAGGGCCACTGCCCCACCCGCCAGCCCCTCCCAAGGAGAGTGGGAGCCACTGCCACTGCCTGGTGAAGACGAGCCTCCTGGGGCCGCCTGGCTCTGCAATCTCCCTGTGAAGGGGGGCTGTGCCCACTGCTAATGATTTGCCCAGATTCTCCTACATACACACATACACACACACACACACACACACACACACAAACACACACAAGCCAATTTAATTTCCTACAACAACAGAGTCTAAACTAATGATGGGAGGCAGAAGCCTTTTTAAGTAGCCATCGGTGTTCAGCAAGCCCCCTTGACTTCTCTTTGGGTGTGCTCTTTTATGCCACAACCCCCTTAAAGCCTGCATCTTTCATGGCATGAAGAGAAGCATTTTCAGTGCAGCTCCAGTAAGGATATCATTAAATTCCTAGCTGAGGGCCCTTCCCTCTGGAAGGAGAGGAGCAGACCGTCTGTTCTTGCCACTGCTTAAATCAACGAATCCTTGGGCCTCCAAAATCTGTTTTCTTTCAGACTCAGTACGGAAAAGGCACAAACCCTGAGTTTTCATTTTTTATCCTTAGCTTCTAAGTCAGTGCTGAGCAGAGATGGTGCTCAATGATTGTCTTTGAAAGTGCATGGATTGTTGATGCCGATGGGCAAACTAAAGGCCTTAACTGTTGCCCTCTTTCATTCGCACGTGCAAGGCACCAAGCTCACTGCCCTGCCCAAGCTGTTCTTACTGGGTTCCTAACCACGGTCCATGTTCAGGGCTTAACTGACTAGGTTATAAAAATGGATTACAAGACTCGGCAGGGAAGAAGGTTTGAACTCATTTGGGGAGGTCACTGACCATGCCAATCAAACTCACGCGTGGTCAGCGCTTAATAATGGGCCAAGCATGTTCGGGGAGCAGCAGTCAAGCTCCCCAAACCCACACACACAAACAGACAGTACAGCCAGACAGAGCCAAATGAAAACCCCGTGCCGCACATTCACAAGACAAAGTGTCTCCACAAACCCCAAAATGCAAGACTTATAGCCTCAGTGCCTGGGTGGGAGGAAGCAGAAGGCAGCCTTGGGGGTGCCAGGATCCTGTAAATAAGCACCACAGGAGAGCCAGCAGCTCTGCACCCACCAGTCGAGCACAGCAGTGTGAGAACTGCAGCTGAAACGGAGAAAGGTTTCACTCTGCACCAAGAGCAGGTCAGTGCAGGACATCTGAAGGGCTGGGCAGCCTGGCCCTCACCGCTCGTGCAGCTGACAGGCCCCAGCCCGGGAGGAGGCTTCAAGCGGAGCAGAACTGGGCCAAGAGAGACAAAGCAATGGAAATGCCCTGTAAACTTACACACTTTTTAAAATTTGCATGAAAACAACAGAAAGGGAGTGTGAAGTTAACAACTATTCTGAACACAGCCACTTCTAAAAGTTTAGGAAAACTAATTTCACATGAAAATTAAACAATAAAAGAGCATCATCATTGAAACTCTGTTTCAGTTATAAAACAACAGAATAAGGAGCCGAGTAAGATTCCTACGGGCAAGGAGAGCATACCAGAAAATATATTCCCGTAAATCACCAGAAAACTATAATCTGCTACTTCAAAAGAGCTGAAAGTCGCTGCTAAAAGTGATATAATGCGAAAGTCAACATAAATCAGAAACAGAGAAACTCAAAAGACAGCTGACAAAACTCACGAAAACTTGAAATAAAGTACAGTTACAGAAATGAAAAAATAAACCAGAAAAACACCAAAAAATACATACAAATATGACTTGAGAGAAATAAAAGTTGAAAAGGAAGAAATTTTTAAATGTGAAAAAAATTAAAGACACAAAAAGGATTTGCAAGAAAGTGACATGTATTTAAATGAGTAAAGATCCAACGTTGACAATCTCTAAAGAAAACTGAAACAAGGGAAATAGTAAAAACTAAAATATAAAAGTTCCCAAAATAAGGATTTGAAATTACATATTGAAAAAGGAGCCCAATCAACATGAAGGCGTTGTTAGCAAAATGACTGAATTTTAAAGGCAAAGGTAAGCATCCCATTGGCTTAGAGGCAAAAATAAAGTAACATAATGGAAATAAAATTAGGTCATCATCAGACTTGGACAGCAAGGCTTTACTCCAGCAGCAAATCAAGTAACATTCTTAAGATATTCAAGGAGGGAAAACATTACCCAAGGCCTTCAGAAACATTAACTTCTGAGTACAAAGGATACATTAAGTCAGAAGTGAGGGAATGCTGTTCCCTGAAGCCTACAAAATAATGAGCTTCAGAGAACTAGAATGAATGAAAAGACCTCAACAAATGATTGGATGTGAGCATTAAGTAATCACTTATAACGACTAATTGAGATTTAGAATCACTATCTCAGTGATTGTATTAATGGCAGTAGTATTCGTATTAGCATTTTGCAACTGTTGTATGCAACTGTGGGATAAAACAAATAGCTAATTATGGAATATTCTGATTCCATTCTTCCCTGAGAACCAAAATTGGTCTGTGTGGAAAAAGGGAGGTAAATCACATCGAATTTTAAGTATTGCGAAAAACTCACGAAGTAATTTCACCTTAAAAATAAAAAAATCCAGCTCTGTCTAAAACTACCTAGAAATAATGTACCAAGATTGGATTCTTGCAATTCTATTTCCCACCGAACACACCCCAAGATATTCTGGGGGAAATAGCCAGCTCCAGAGACTGGAGAAGGAAATACCCGATACCAGATATTTAGGGTAAGCACGGTTTCAAAAGGGTGCAGGAGTTAGCCCACAGAGGGTCTCACGGGCAACAGGTAAGGCAAATTGAACTTCAATAAGGATAAGAATTGTAATGGATTGAAACTTATCTAATATGTTTAAAACCATAAATTCATAATTAAATTTTTAAAATTAATTAGCCACTTTCAGAAGATTATCAGAAATCAATCCATTACATTTAAAATGGTAAATAAAGTTTTAAAAACTAAGCATTTATCCTGATTTTCCTATATGGACGGTACCACTGGGCAACCAAAGAGCAGTTAAGAAGATCATTAGTCTACTACAGCTAATAAATGAAAACAAAATGACAGAATTTGAGCAACATCCCTTGTAACCGCCGATGAACTAAAACATCCCGACACTGCATGTTAAAGTTGTTATCAACACCAAAATAACCAAAAAATCAGATATTACTGTGCCTCCTAAGGAAAGAGTTCTCACCACCACCTGTAGTCTTACTAAATGGAATGAACCTGAGTCTGAACAAGTCTCTACTTTCAGCTGCAAGAGATATAGTGAACAGAGGGAAGGATTGACTTGCACCATAAGTAACCCATCATTTTAATACAAGTCTAACAATCCAGGTCGACAACAGACAGATTGTAAGAACCAACAGCAAAAAGAAATGGAGGAAGAAATTGTAGATTAAGAGAGATCTAAAATACATCAAATTGTAAAAATAAACAGAACCAAGAGTGTCTAGAGATGCACATGTGGGTGGCAGAACTACACAGAGTTTTGCAAGGAAGTGATTACTGTAAGTTAGGAGGGTGGGTACATTTGGAGGCAGGTGGAATATCTGGAACGGGGGCCCATTGCGTGCTTTCTAGAGGATCTTCCAGAGATCTGCTTTATGACCTGGGTAATAGTTATGAAGGGAACTTTCCATAGACTCATGAATTAAGCTTGTTTGATGTAGTTTTCTGCATCTGTTTTATTTTACCATGAAAAGTTTAAAAAGTAAACAAATGATAATGCCCCAAATTCTCAATATTTGAATAGGAGCAATCATAGAGAGGTCAGATGGCAGTGCACACCCTGGAAATCTGCAGTAACGCAGAGGTTGAATGTAGGGAGGGCCTCACTTCAGAAGTCACAGTCAGGAGCCCTGGGGATGTGAGCAAGGAGGTCCAGTTCTGGAGGTGAGAAACCTCAGACCATGCGGCGGGCACGCCGGACTAAGAGGCGCCCCTAGGTCTCCGCAGAAGAAGTCGTCAGGGAATGCATCATGGTTCAGGATGAAAAGGAGACAGAGACACAAATCGCCAACAAGGTACACCAGTCAGAGAAAGAGTGCAGCCGAGAGTCTTAAATATTTACCTGGCTGAACCTTATCTCCCACCATACCTGGAGTATTCATAGAATAAAGATAGGACCTATTTAAAGCAATTTTAGAAAGAAAAGGACACTTCAGAAAATAATGGCTTTTTAAAGAGAACTATAACCACTTCCTCCTGAAGTGTATGTGCATGAGAACGTGAAGGATTCAAGATTAACATCATTTATGGACCTGCTCTGAAACATCTTCCAGTTCCTCTCCCTGACTCAGGTGTCTCTTAGGCACCTCCTCAGGTCCTCTAGGTCTCATCTGTCCCTGAGGCCTTAGGCCCCTGTTTCACCCAGCAGCCCCTGAAGTGACCAATTTGGGGTCTCAGGCCTACTTTCTTTGGACACAATTTGACACTTTCCTGCCCCCCAGGGCTTCCCTGTTGTCGCTGGGTCATGCCCTGCCCCATGATTGCTGTGGTAGACTATCAGTACTCTACCCAAGCCCCACGTCCCTGAGCACCACCTCCCATCTGTCCCCTCCTTTAGTTTCCTTTCCCTTCCTTTAGTTTCCTTTCCCTTCTTGCAACTCCCCAGGAGATGGCTGCCCTTGCAGAAGTGCTGGTGTCTGAGGGTTGACATTCCACTTACCCACCAGGAGGTCCTGAACTGATGACCCACCGACTGGTGCAGGTACACAACAGCCCAGCTCTCGCACTGGGGTCCAAACAACTCTGAGATGGACCAAGGGCATTATAACTACAAAGGCTTCACCTGCGGCTGATGGGGATGAGACACAGGTGGAAGGTGAGGTTTTGAGAGAGGGTAATGCTCTTCCTAAGGAATAAGGGCAGGCGGGCAGGTGTCTGTTCCTGGCCAGGGAAGCTTTGAAAGAACAAATGTACAGGCTCAGAGTGGTTAGCCACCAGTGGATGAGAGTCATCTCCAGCAAAACCCAAGGCACACCATGCTGAAAGTAAGACCCAGAATTGCATCGTAAGTGTGGCAGAGCTGTAAATGAGACTGAAGGCACAGCCTAACTGCTAAGGCAAAGTCTTAATGGAAAAACAGTGGAATTCTGAGTCCAAGAGGGAGGATATTTAGGACCAGCCTGAGAATCTGAAATTCCAAATTCCTCCCAAAACTGTGGGCTCTGAGAAGCAGCTCCACTTCTTCCTTGTCAAAGATGACCTCCCTTTGCCCAGAGACCAGAGAATGGCCCCATCTGGAGTAGGTGCGTCACCAGATAATGCTTCTTCTTTTTGAGACAATGAGGTTGGCAAAGCCTCTACAGAGTGGCTGAAGGCTCTATGCACCAGTTTTGCCCCTCAGTCATCCACATCTGGGCAGCAGGAAACCGGATCACTCCTCGAAATCTCAAAGGCTTCTACTTCCACCCACACTCCCTCTTCTCTTCCTGGGACAAGGATTTTCTGGTTTCTTGGGTGTGCTTCCTCCTTCTCATACCCGACCTTTGCCAAGTTTTCTGTCCAGAAGGGCCCTCTATTTCCCCTAGGTTCTCAGGCTGCTGAAAACCAAAGTCAAGAAGAAATTTTCTGGCTATATTCTGCTTTTTGTACTGAGGCAATGAGCTCATACAAGCTGTGCTGGTTCAATGTGCGGAAGGAAGAGGGAAGAATCAGAGCAGGAGCAAACATAATTTTTAAAAAATGAGTAGAAAATGAGTAAGGCACAAATGAGCCCAAAAGAGACAGTTAACTCCTTGTCAGAGCTCAATCCAATTTGAAGGCATCAAATCCCAGACATTAGCTAGATTGGAAATCACTATTTTGCAATCTATTTTTAAAAGGGCATAAGAAAAGCAAAATTGAAAGAGATTAACCTACTCATGCAACCTCAATTCTCCCCTGATAATTTTTTTTTTGGGCGGGGGGCATGGGCAGGCACTGGAATTCAAACCAAGGTCTCCATCATGGCAGGCGAGAATTCTGTCACTGAGCCACCATCGCACTGCCCCCCTGATAACTTTTGAAAGCCTCTTTCAAAGCACACTGGCTCTAATTTTCTAGATTATTAGCTGGTTCCATGGAGGTTTAAGGGCTCAAACATTTTTAGGTAACTTTTCTCACTGACCTGTTTCCACAGGATGTCAGAAATCATCACTGATATTTCTAATACCATAGCCAAGGCACATATCCCACTACATAAATAAGCATATATATTGGAAATTGATACTATAGTTTCCACATAAATACACATCTTTATCTTTGAACTGGAAGCATCTTGCATTGACATTCTCCTCTTGCAAATATCTCAATATACAAAATAACTTCAGACTTAAATATCAGCCTGAACAGGTAGCTCACCTCAGACTTCCCCAAAATCCAAGCTTAAAATACAAATCATAGGCGGGCCATGGTGGCTCAGCAGGCAGAGTTCTTGCCTGCCATGCTGGAGACCTGGGTTCAATTCCCAGTGCCTGTCCATGCAAAAAAAAAAAAAAACAAATTACATTTTTGATGCACTAATTTGTTTATAGCCAAAATAAGCAACAATTCATCATCTGTCAATTAAGAGATTTTAGGACAATCCAGATAATTTCAGCCACATACTGTAGCTGCATTCTCATCTTTGGCTGCTAAGCGTTGCATTAATTTAGTTTACCCTCAATGCAAAGTCTCTCTGCTTCCATGAAATACTATAAATTGATCACTTGCAAAAATAAAAGTTACTGCCTTCCCCAATATGGATTCCCATCTGGAGAATTTTCTTTCATCTTCGCTGTCCCTTTAATCATCTTGCTTAATAAACAAGCCTGACAGATCTGTGCTGAATGGCTGCTTGGGCACCCAAAGGCAGCAACCCCCGAAGAGATGCCTGGGATTGCAGGGGGATGCGCATTCATCCTGAGCCAGACAATGACAAGCCATCCAGCCACGATGGGACTGGCACATTTGTAACCTAAACATTAGCATCCATTCAAGCTATGCTTGGGGTGAGGAAGGTGAGTTGTGTTGATCAGTCACACTTCACAATTGTCCGGAACAGCCATGGATGCAGCAAACCATGGTGAAACCCTCCTTGTGTTCACCAAACACACCGCAACTTCAGCCAAGAACAGCAAAAACCGTACTGGGGGCTGACAAGAGCTGAAACCAAGGCAGCCTGCCTGCCAAGTCATTGCATCTGTGTCATTATATGGGTTGCATTATCTGTTGTTTTCCCACATCATTTGTCTGGAACAAACTAAAAAATACATTTAAGTATATTATCTTTAATAGATATAGAGGGAAAACCAACCTACCTGTCTTAGAGATATATGACAGGGGTGGATATACCACTGAGAGAAAAAAAAAACTGTTTCCAAATTTCAGAACCTGACTTTTGTTTTTGACTTAATTCAAAAGAGTTAATGCATGCATTGTGTACTTTTCCAGGCACAGTATGAATCTAGGTTATAAGCACCAAAGAAATATTTAGGGAATGGAAAAATTCATTCCGTGCAAACACAAAGCCAGGCATCATTTTTAATAATTCATACTGCAAGCGACAAAAAGCTTTGCCACCTCTGGCCTATCAACAGAAATTCTCATAAATTATTATATTAGAAATGCTGCCTTCTCAGTCACTTCTATATATGTGATGAAACTTCAGCTATAAAAATCATATCAATGTGATTAAATACACAGACAAGAGTCCCAATAAATAACACCATCAGAAAGCAGAATACACTTTATAGGGTTAAATTGAATGTCCACATAAAACAAATATTTTTTTCAGATTTTGCACTGGTTGGCTACTTTGAATGCAGATCCTTTTTTTCTTGTCTCTAGCTATCCTTCTGGCATTGCTTCCTTTTGTCCTGTGTTCCCCCAACCAAGCTGAATTCTTCCCCTGCCCGTCTTCTCGTGTGCCAAGGGATTTGGGTCTTCAGACGCTATCTCTTTGCCAACATCCTGTTTGGATTATTGATGGAGAGGCTGGAGCTCTGGAAAGCTATCATCTTTGAAATAGTTGTCAGCCTGTAGTTTTGCAAACTGCCGAGTACAAGCACTTCAATATTTATGCTCCTTCTATCGACACTGAGTAAATTAGAATCTGGAATACCTGCATTATCCAAACCATCTGCCTCACTGTATTTTTTTAAATGAGTAGGTGGGGAAAATTTATGAGCATTTTCTCCCATCTCTTGTTGCTAGGGCAACTACTTTTTTTGGTAGCGACAATTCCAACATCTCAAAAGAGTGAGTGCACAACCTGGAGAGCGTTGGTCACCCTGGACAGCCAGGCTCCAGCAGCAGTGTCAGATTCCCAGCTAGTTCAAAATACCTAGGGCTGAATTTTTGCTTTGCGCTGTCACAATCAGCCCATTCTGAACAAGAACTCTGCAAAGTCTGCCTCCCAAAGCAAAATGACTTGTTTTCACCCAGTGTGTTTTATCGAGTGCTATTTTGTCACTCATGTTCATAAGACTCAGGGGAAATGAAAACATCCATTCTGTCCCATCGAACTGGAAGTCATTTTATTGAAAGAATCCCCTTGTGTGAAGGAGACAAAATAAAAAATAATTATTTTCAGTTCCATGGAGCTTTTCGCCCGAAAACAGAGAATGCACAAGCAGAGTGGGAAACTGCCCAGTTTTCACATCCTCGGGGGTCCTGGAAAACATCACTCCTCAATCTCACCATAGGCGAGAACACACTAAAAGGGGCTCTAGAAATGTGCCGTTTGTGCATCGTGGTTTTGTTGGTTTCATTGCAGCATAAATCACCGGTAGCACATTGTGTACTAGGCGAGGCAATTGTGCCCAGAATGGAAAATGACTATGGACAGTCCAAGTGATTTGCATTTTTGCTCTTGGAGACAATCAGATTACACCTCCCCTCTCCCACATTGGATGTGCATTCTTCACGCCCAAAATACCGTTTCTCGTTCTCTGAGCCCCCAGTTACACTTCGAGGAACTGGCTTGGTCCACACCCAGGTTCCGAACTCTCTCCTACATAATCCCCAAGCAGAAAATTTTTGCACAAGGGGGTCCTGATACTAAAAGGCTTCCTGTCTTACACTAAGCGTGACGAATGAAAAAGCAATCGAAGAAAGAGCGAGCCAACGATCCAGCTGGTGAGAGAAAAAAATAGGTAATAATTGAATCTTGGCTTACAAATAGTTGAGAAAAAGCTTTACCTCGACCTCTCTATTTACGGTGAAGAAGAAAAAATGAGTGCAAAAGGGACATTAACACTTAACTGCAATTTTTAATGTCATGGAAACTTTCTATCAGCATGACCCCAATCACAATAGATGTCATCTGTGACCAACATGGGTTAAGGCCATGCACAAGGTCTACTAATTTGTTTGCCTTCATTTATTTACCAATAGCAAACTTAGGTGAATATGTAAAAATTATATCATAAACCAGAAAACTGATTGGATATGGATATGGATATGGATATGGTTACGGATACGGATACGGATATGGATACGGATACGGATATGGATACAGATATGGATACGGATATGGATATGGATATATCCAAGCCATTCAATAGGTGATCCATGGGCCAGCAGCAGCATCAACCCAGAGCTTGTTAGAAAGTGGAAATCCTAAGCCCCACCCAGACCCACAGAACCAGAATCACTGGTGTGGAATCCAGGAATCCCTGTTTTAACAAACCCTCCAGGGGAGGCGGATGGGAAGACCTTGTGCACTGGTCTATATTTTCTTGGCCTATAAACTACCAAAACTCTAGTCTTCTGATTTGAATCATAAATTAACTAACTCTATGGTTATGGTATTGATAGAGGTGCTATATTTCATATCATACCATATATGATACATCCAGATCACAGAAATACAGACCATATTAAACGATGTTACATGTTATATATTTATTTATCAACTTCATAGATTATAATTTACTGAATTCTCAAAGCAGTCCAAAAAATGAAGGAAGTATTAAGAGGAAAGGTAGAAGAAATTATTTAAGATATTATGCTGTCATTAAATATAGCTTGGAAAGAGTACGTAAAAATACGGAAAATACGTTTCATAATATGAACCTTAAAATGCAAAATTATCTATTCTGTGTAATCACAACTTTAAAATATAGATTGGGGGAAAAAAGATTGGAAAGAAATTCACTAAAATGTTAGAAGTCCACGTCTTTCAGTGGTGCAGACAAGTGATTTTGTTCCTTCCTCTTTTTGCTTTTGTCTGTTTTTCATAATTTTTGACAATAACCATGGAGATAATACTTTCTTAATAGAAAATAAACTTTAAAATACACATTAAGACAGGACAATTCCATAACCTGCTAACACAAAGACAGAGTAGATGCATCAATTCTCACAGTCAAGTTTTTACTCTGGTTGACATTCTCCAGATATGAAGCAGAGCTGTGTCTCTCCTGGGCTTGCTGATTTCACAAGTTGTCTTCTAACAGATGGATAGAGTGATGTGTTTTATTAGCCCATCCTGTGGAGTGTATAACACATTAGGAGATGATCCTGACAGCCTAGAAACGCTCTGGAGTGCAAGGAGTGACTTGGGATTCATGTAGGGGCCCAAATTGGTTTCATTAAAAAAGAGGATTCACCTAGGTTAAGGCATCATACATAATTCATCCCTTCCTGCCCTCTGGTCTAAGACACCTCAACTACCTGAGAATGATAGACAGTTGAAGAGAACCTAGGGGTACAATTCTTAAATAAAGTGATTTCCAGATGCTTCCCTAGCTATTGATCTGCTCCAGCTTAAAACTACGCCAGTTGATTCTGCCATTCAATTTTGAGATCCCAAAGAAGCAGAAGTCAATCAAACGTTCAGAAGGATTAAAAAAAGTTATTCCCTAAAATGCTGACTTAACCTGAGAATGCCCTTTTAGCTACTTCAAAGAAAACCTCCAAAGCACCTTTTCACAATGAAATGATACCTGCTTTTTTTTTTTTTTTCATTTTAAAACAGTTTTATTCACATATCATAAAATCCAACCTAAGTAAATAGACATGCCTTCACCACCATGCTCTATATGTAGACATTTCCTTTTCTTCACAAAGAATCCATACCCCATCTCCATGCCCCCCAACTGTTGACATTTAATTTTGGCATAATACCTTCATTACGTTTAGTGGAAGCATATTACAATGTTACCGTTGACAATAGACCCTAGCTTGTATTGATTGTACTTTTTCCTGTATACCATTCATTTCTGACACCTTGCAATGTTGGCATTCCTTTTTTCTCCCTCATACAAAAATATTTTTATATTTGTACATTTAATCACCATTATTGTCCACTCTACGCATCCCTAAGCTATACCATCTTGATCTTTATCCTCTATCTCTCCTTCTGGTTTCATATATGCCCCCAGCCCCTTTCCCTCAATCATACTCAGATTTAGCTTCATTCAATGTGCTTATATTATTGTGCTATCCATTTTGAATTTTTTTTTTTAATTTTTTTATTAATCAAAAAAAAGAAAAGAAATTAACACAACATTTAGAAATCATTCCATTCTACAAATGCACTCAGTAATTCTTAGTATCATCACATAGATGTATGATCATCATTTCTTAGTACATTTGCATCGATTTAGGAAAAGAACTAGCAAAACAGCAGAAAAAAATATAGAATGTTAATATAGAGAAGAGAATTAAAATAATAATACTAATTATATATATATATATATATATAAAAAGGAAAAAGAAAAAACAAAAACAAAAGATACAAACACACAAACAAACAAAAAACCATATTTCAGGTGCAGCTTCATTCAGTGTCCCAACATAGTTACATTACACTTAGGTATTATTGTGCTGTCCATTTTTGAGTTTTTGTATCTAGTCCTGTTGCACAGTCTGTATCCCTTCAGCTCCAATTACCCATTATCTTACCCTGTTTCTAACTCCTGCTGGTCTCTGTTACCAATGATATATTCCAAGCTGATTCTCAAATGTCGGTTCACATCAGTGGGACCTTACAGTATTTGTCCTTTAGTTTTGGGCTAGACTCACTCAGCATAATGTTCTCTAGGTCCATCCATGTTATTACATGCTTCATAAGTTTAGTCTGTCTTAAAGCTGCATAATATTCCATCGTAGGTATACGCCACAGTTTGTTTAGCCACTCGTCTGTTGATGAACATTTTGGCTGTTTCCATCTCTTTGCAATTGTAGATAATGCTGCTATAAACACTGGTGTGCAAATGTCCGTCTGTGTCTTTGCCCTTAAGTCCCTTGAGTAGATACCTAGCAGTGGTATTGCTGGGTCGTAATCCATTCTGCCATTCTATGTCTTTTGATTGGGAAATTCAGTCCATTAACTTTTAGTATTATTACTGTTTGGATAATATTTTCCTCTACCATTTTGGCTTTTGTATTATATATATCATATCTGATTTTCCTTCTTTCTACACTTTACTCCATACCTCTCTCTTCTGTCTTTTCGTATCTGACTCTAGTGCTCCCTTTAGTATTTCTTGCAGAGCTGGTCTCTTGGTCACAAATTCTCTCAGTGACTTTTTGTCTATAAATGTTTTAATTTCTCCTTCATTTTTGAAGGACAATTTTGCTGGATATAGGAGTCTTGGTTGGCAGTTTTTCTCTTTTAGTAATTTAAATATATCATCCCACTGTCTTCTAGCTTCCATGGTTTCTGCTGAGAAATCTACACATAGTCTTATTGGGTTTCCCTTGTATGTGACAGATTGTTTTTCTCTTGCTGCTTTCAAGATCCTCTCTTTCTCTTTGACCTCTGACATTCTAACTAGTAAGTGTCTTGGAGAACGCCTATTTGGGTCTATTCTCTTTGGGGTGCGCTGCACTTCTTGGATCTGTAAATTTAGGTCTTTCATAAGAGTTGGGAAATTTTCAGTGATAATTTCTTCCATTAGTTTTTCTCCTCCTTTTCCCTTCTCTTCTCCTTCTGGGACACCCACAACACGTATATTTGTGCGCTTCATATTGTCATTCAGTTCCCTGATCCCCTGCTCAAGTTTTTCCATTCTTTTCCCTATAGTTTCTGTTTCTTTTTGGAATTCAGATGTTCCATCCTCCAGTTCACTAATTGTAGTTTCTGTCTCTTTAGATGTACCATTGTAGGTATCCATTGTTTTTTCCATTTTTTCTTCTTTGTCCTTCACTCCCATAAGTTCTGTGATTTGTTTTCTCAGATTTTCTATTTCTTCTTTTTGTTCAGCCCATGTCTTCTTCATGTCCTCCCTCAATTTATTGATTTGGTTTTTGAAGAATTTTTCCATTTCTGTTCGTATATTCAGCATTAGTTGTCTCAGCTCCTGTATCTCATTTGAACTATTGGTTTGTTCCTTTGACTGGGCCATATCTTCAATTTTCCGAGCGTCATCCATTATTTTCTGCTGGTGTCTGGGCATTTGATCAGATTTCCCTGGGTGTGGGACCCAGCTGGTTGAAAGCTTTTTCTGTGAAATCCCTGGGCTCTGTTTTTCTTTTCCTGCCCAGTAGGTGGCGCTCGTGGCGCTCGTCTGTCTGCACGGCAGTCGGCCGGGAAACCGCGCGTGGAGGTGGGGGTTGCTGGCCGCCGCGGCTTGGGAGAGTGCCGGTCCTAATTGCCCAGCTGGCCCGAAACGCCAAGCTTGACGGGATGGCCCCGCTATCCAACGTTCCCAGTCAGACCGGGGAGCCACGTGCGTGGAGGGGACCCCAGTCGCCAGCCGCCCCGGCCGGGAAAACGCGCGCCCCTCGGGTAGCTCACCGCAGCAGATTCTCCCTGCCCGTTCAGCTGTTCCAGATGGGGTACGCTGTCTTTTTGGTCTCTGTCGTGACTCCGGGAGCTGTTTCGTATTGTTTTTGTTTCTTTAGTTGCTTTTCTGGAGGAGGAACTAAGACCCGCGCGTCTTACTAAGCCGCCATCTTCTCCGGAAGTCGAAATGATACCTGCTTTCATCGTTATATTGGTGACATTAGATTATAAGTAGCAAGTGCAAGTGGCACCAAGGGCTTGCCTATGAAAGGACCTGGGCAAAAGAATCAGACAAAATTAGAAAGGAAGTCTGAGCGCTACTTGTTCTGTGTCATTGCTTTGTACCACGTTTCATTCATCAGCTATACTTTTCTCATCCGCAAAATGAGGATAGTAATGCCTAACAAGGTCACTGTCAGTATTAAAGATATAAATGCAAGGTGCTCGCCCAGTACAAAGCACCGTGACGAGGGATATGGAGGGAGTGCTGGAATGAACCGTGTCCCCAGTTTGAACATGTTCCTGGTCTTGACCCACCTTCTGGAGGGGGCGGGGACAACTGTAAATAGGATCTCTTCAAGATGTTCCTTCACCTCTTCAAGGTGTGGCCCAAGTGAAAGAAATTGGGTTTTCATATGGATTACAAGCATCCTTTATAAACAGAGGGAATGTCAGACAGAGAGACAGCCCACGGGGAGCAGGCACAAGCTGGAAGTGAATAGGATCGTGAGAAGAAAGGGATGATGCCACCATATACACCACTGTGAGAGAGAAAAACCAAGGTCCCAGGATCGCCAGCAGCCAGTCCCAGAGTGCCACCATCTTTGAGGAGAAAGCATTGCCTTGCTGACACCTCGATTCTGGACTTTTCCTAATCTCAAAACGTACAGTCAATAAATTCCCCTTGTATAAGTCAACCCATTGTATGGTGTTTGTTTTAGCACAGGGAAAGCAAAACAGAGGTGGTAGTCCAAGTAATAGTAGAAAGTATCATCTGACTTAATAGCCAAGGAGTAATCTAGTACTCCATTCTAAAGAACTAGTTGCTGGTAAGAGTAGAAACTGGTACCACCTCTTTGGAAAACAATTCGCCACAATCAATGACCCAACTATTCCCAATTTAGCACACAATCCCAGGGGGCACAAATAAGGACACCTTCAAAGCAGCATTGCTCATAAAAGGAAAAGTCTAGAAACAAGACAAACGCCCTATGTGAAGAGAAAAGACAAATAACTGTAGCATAGTTACCCAGTGAAGTATTTTAAGGATGTCAAATAAAATGAGCTATGTCATAGAAACAACATAAAATGAAAAAAAAGCAATTCCCAATAGGATATTCTTTATATGAACTAAAAAAGTAAGCAAAAATAAACTACATATTATTTAGGTATGAATAATACATACATATATACACATATGAAGAAAGAAAGTGAAAGCAAAAAATAACAAAATGAAAAATCCACATTTCGAACTCCTTTTTCCTCCAGGGAGAGGGGGCAGAAAAGGCACACAGAGGTAAGAAACTGCTTCTTAGGCTCAGCAGGGGTCAATATATTACTTACTGAATGTAATAAAGAGGGTGCCATACATAGACCAATGAAGATAGCATGTCCAAATCTGAGCACTTGAATATTTCCAAATGCTATTAGAGAGAAGCACAACATGTGCCCTGAAGGGTGTTCCTAGACTCAGAAAAAAATACAATCAGGAGAGGAGACTAAACCTAGCAATGAGTAATTAAGAAGGGAAAAAGCCAAGATAAAGGAAGTCATAAAATTAAAAGCACCTAAAGGAAAACAGAGTTGTGGTGAAGGGAGAAAAAGTGATGGAGAGAAAGGAAAGGTAGGAGTTTGGGAAGTAGAGAAACAAAGCAAAGCATAAGCTTCAGAATTTGAGGAACTCCAGGAGTTGGCGCAATCCCGGAAAGCGTTAACTAGCCAGCTCGGGCAGGTCCACAGAGCTGATTCTGAGGAAATTGTCTACTTTGAAGATTTCTCACACTAATTAACAGCTATACTTCACATATATTTTTAAAATTTTTATCTCCACACCTTCACCACCTTCCCTTACTTTGTTTTTCTTTTTTGAAAGAGCAATTAAGCAAAACAAAACAAAACAAAACAAAAACCACTTCACAGCTATACATCTAAAACAGGCCCAAAAAGAAAATGGATTTTTGCAAAGTAGTAGTGCACACTTTTAGTATTCACTGAGCAGTTACTACGTGCCCCCACTCTGCTCTCAGTCTTGCTACATGGAGTCTGGAGCTCTCAGTGTCTCTCTATGAAACAGTAAAGGTAAGAGGTGGGAAGGGAGGCGGTGGAGGGGGATCTGTCCTCAGTGGCACAGAGGCTGAGCTACCCACTGCCCACCTGTTTTCCCACCAGCCCCACTCCATGAAGCTGACATAGCAGGGATGGGGAGCTGAGCTGATGGGTGACCTCTCCACCCAACTCCCTCTCGAGACTCTGAGTCCTGCCAGCACTGGCCAGGCTTCCTGGCTTCTTCTGGCCTTTAACCAAAGGCACACGGGGCCCATCCTGAAACCAGAAGGGAAGGCAATGGAACTAAAATGAGCACCTCACCTCCCGGCCCTGGTACATGATCTCCTCTCTCCCTCCTGATGTCACCAATGCACACTCCATGGCTTTGGCAAATCTTGGTCTTTAATAGAAAAGAAATACCCAAATACCAGTTCAGGGCTCTAGAGCCCAATTCACTCAGGCACTGGTTGCTTTGTCCTTCCAGGCAAGTCCCTGCTCCTGTAATTAGCAGGGTTAGACCCGCAGGCTGGGCCCAGGGTTGCCCTAGAGGTGTGCAGGGGCCTCAGGATGCCCCAGGTGCTTTCACACCTTCCCAATGTGAGGACACACCCCAGCCCTGGCCTGCTTGCAACCCCATCTCTGGGCTGGGGTGGGGGGTGGGAGGTGGGAGGTGGGAGATGGCCTCCCCAGGTGACCACAGGGTACCCAGATGGAAGAACACCCAGTGAGAAGAAACCGGGGAGCCATGAGTAAATACAGATGGAATAACTGGAACCCAGCTGAATTTTCAGGTGGTTTTCATTTACAACAAAGTCAGGGAAAAAAACAACGATCTCTCTCCTAATTTTACTGGAAATTTTTAATTCTGTGTAATTATACTCAGCACTCACTAAGGGGGAAAAAAGGAGGCTTCTCATCTAATCTGATACTCCGAGGTTTCTATATTTCTAGTCCAGGCCCAGTGCAGAAGTGTCCAAAAGGGGCCTTTGTTATTTGTAAAAGGGCTGGCTGGGGAGCCCAGGCCCCCTCCGGCTGCCCCACCCCGCCTTCTGTGTTTTTCTCTAAGCAGCTTGGTGGTTTTGAACTTGATCTTTCCTTTGAATGCCTGTATTATCTCTATTATTTCCCCAAAGAGGACAGAGAGCCCTCTGAAAGTCCTTTATGCTCCTAGAAAAGAAAATACCTCTTTTCCACAATTTACATTACAAATTGCTTTTCAAATCCAACGGGAAAGACTGATTATTTTTTATTCAAATTCTATTGACTCTTTTCCAGAAATAAATTAAATTCCAGTTCCCCACTCAGCTGAAAAATTTTTAAAGTTTCCAAAGCAAGTCAGGAGGACACTGTCCATAAATGTCCTCCTTCTATAGCAGCTCTGCCCCACAATATTTAACAAAGATATTTTTTATACTTACTTTTACATTGTATTATTTATGTTCACAAATATTTATGTTAAACAGTTAAGCCATGTATACAAATACAAATAACCTATTTATAATATACGTATTTATAAATAGACATATATATATAAATGTCATATGTCATCTGGTTGCAACCAGATATATAATAAATGTTATCTTGATATAATCAGATAAATGCGTATATAATTACATGCACATATATTAAATATATTTATATTTTAAATTATATCTTCATACATCATTTTGCATATTATTTATGTACATGTTTATGTGTGTGTTAATACTAAACACACCACATGTCTGCGATGATAAAAGAAAACAATGAAATTTAGCGTATAAACTCAGAAAACTACTACCTGGGCTGGGACAAAGCTAATGCATCTTATTTGATCTCTGACTTTAAAACACTGATTAAACTTTCTAACCAACACAAAACTACGTTAACAAAATGTACCTAACAGAGCTCAGTTTTGAAGGATTTCAGAGTTACTGACCGAATCTGCTCAGAACCTTTTCTTTCACTCCTTCTCAATTCCATCTGAAAAGTTCTAAATGTATGTGGGGGTCATTCCTGTTCAGGTAAGTGCCACCCCTCGCCACTCTCCACCCCAGAGCCAGGGGGAGGAGGCAGCAAGGGCCCTCCCCTAGGCCGCAGCCTGGCTCCCACCCACATACAACACTATGGGATGGGAAAACCTTCGCCCAGGGTACGACCATCCCATTGGTGCACTAACGCTGCCTGGTTGGATCCCATCAGACAAACTCACTTGCCATGTTAGGTTTCCAGGAAGCTTTAAAGGATTAACTTTTATTTGAAATTAGTGCACTAGAAATTAGAGAGCTTTTCTGGTACTTTCTTCTAGAGAGTTCTATTTTGTTTTATTTTCTCATGTTCTGGCCCATCTGGGGACACCTATGGGCCTCCAGATGTTTGTTGATGCCAGTCCTGATAATCCAGAACATAAGACCCCTTTTCGAGCTCCCCACCCCTACCAGTCCCCTTATCCAAAACTGCAACACCCCGCAGCCCAGACATGCCCTGTCTTTCTTGCCAGCTTTACTTTTGCCTTGCCTCTCTTGACTATCTGAGATACTAAATATTTACTTATTTATCTTGGGGATTCTCACACTCCCCTGCCAGACTATAAATTCTGTTAAGAGCAAGAAGTTTGAACTGTTTATTCACTGCTAAATTGCAAGTGCTTTGAACAATGCCAGGCAAATAGAAGATGAGTAATAAATATTTGCCCATTGCGTGACTAAACAAGAATGCAGATAGATTGATTAAAATTTAAAAGGCAGGAGAGCAAGAAGAAAAGGGGGAAAATGGTGTCCCATGTTGGGACTTCCAAACAAGGGTTTCTAAAGAAAAAAAAAAAGATTATATAGATTGTTTGCAACAAATCACGGTTGGTGTGGACTTTCCAAATGTCTTTCAAGTTAGTTTACTGCTTTCTTTATCTTGTAGGTGTTCCACAGAGTGTAGATGTCCTCCGAAACACGGTTGCTTTTGGTTTTACAGACCTTGGCAGTTTGTGAAATTTGGTTGAGACATGTTAAGAGTAGCTTCCTGAAAGGCTTCCCAACTCCATTTTAAATCTCTTAGCTATAGGAACTTCATTTTGTTTATTTCTTTACTTATTGTAACCAGATATTATGTCCAATGGTCCCAATGACCCTAAATTCTTTCCAGAGTAAGAAACATTTCATTCTGTTCATCTCCTTCTTCATACTTGAGCAGGCATCAGTAAATGTAAGCATTGAAATTGGTCTCATTCTAAAATGGATCCAAGTTTGCCAGGCTCTTGCCAATCCTTTTACAGCCAGATACCATCCACTTTGCAATTTCACTTACAATTGTGTTCTATATATTTTGCAAATTGGCAAAATGATTTCTCCTACTCGTTTTATAAGTTGTGTATTTTTATTCCTACTCCATGTCCAAGGCAGAGGTGGTCAAGCTTTTCCAGTAAAGGCAAAGACAGTACTTTGGCAGGCCAGAGAGCCTTTGTCATAAGTATTCAGTTCTGTCACATAGCACAAAAGACACCACAGAAATCATGACAACCAACAGGTCTGATTGTGTTCCAGTTAGACTTCTATATGGACGCTGCCATCTAACTTTTATATCACCTTCATTATCAGGAAATCTTCTCTTCTTTTAATTGTTTTCAACCATCTGAAAAATTGTCAAAATCATTCTTGGCTTCTGGCCCAGACAAGAACAGGCAGTGAGCTGGATGTGGCCTGCAGGCAGCAGTTTGCCCCACCCCTAACTTCAGGTGTTAAAAGGACTTCTTGAGGTGGTTCTTAACCTGAAAGGTGCTTTCCAGATCTTTCTATCAAAATGTACCCCCAAAGTAAGAGTCGTAGCAGGAGAGTTTCCCCTAACCCAAAGACTGAAGCTGCTGAATGAGTTTGTGGTAAAAGAAGTTCAATGTTCACAGTAAGACTTGATGATTTTAAGACCTAAGAGATTAGGAAAAATGGGGAGATACTGATAAAGGGAAGCCGAGTCCCCAGGAGGTTTGGGACTGCTCAAGTCACACCCACTCAGGGGCCAGGGCAAAAGGGGAATTCAGAGTTCCTGACATCAATACAGAGCTGCTTGTCCCGCACTGCAATTTAGGAAGGAGAGGATAATTTCATGTATTCTCTTTGTTCTTAATATTGAAAAACCACCAACGATGTCAATGGATTGGACAAAAACAGTGCAGACTTTTGTACCAAGAGGACAACTCTAGAGTAAGCTCATAATTCTCTGCAAATAATGTAAACCGTGTCCTTTCTATTTTGGTTAGAAGGTCTAACATTGAAGACATCCACATGGGAAGAATACGGTATTTAAAAGCTTTACGGAAACGCTTTATTCTATCAAACTCTACATGGATGGAATTGAATCCCCAGTGGGCTTGGTTTCAGACAGAAAGCTATGTCTTTCTTCTTACTTACCAACCTGTTCCAAGGGGCTCAAACTTTCGAGTCTGCTGCCCAACTGTCCTCTCAACAGAAGATTCAGAGATGATGATGGGAACTCACACTGGGGAGCAGTTTGCTGTCCACTTGGCTGTCTACTCCCAGAAGCCAGTTTTAGAAGCTGCCCTCCACTGGCCAGCTGGGACAAAGCCATCAAAGTGGGCCAGTTGCCCTCCTCACTGAATAGCAACCAAGGCCACTGATTTTTACTTTGTGGATATTTGTCTGGGTCACCAGGTACTACCTTTGGAAAAGGTGTTTTAAATCATCACTTTTTCAGTTGTTGCATCCACGGACCTTCTAGATACATTTAATATTTTAAAGTACATTTCAATGAACCATTGCTTTTTAAGTCTTTCTGACCTTCTACTGCTCATCTGTAGAGTGAGGGGAATGAACTGGGTAATCTGTAAAGGTGTCTTCCTCCTGACCTGCTGTGATTATGAACTTTAAAGAAACATATTAATCTAGATAAACAATGGCAAATCTGTACGTCTCCAGATAAGAGGTAGAAGTGATCTAAACAAATATATGTACCATGCGCATTACTTTAAACAGGTTCTAAGAGCCCTAGTCATGGGCCAAGGATAGTATGTTGTTCAAAGAGGATGGATGTCTTGGTCCTCAATCCCATGGAGCAAACAGTCAGGCTAGGAAAGGAAACACTATTATGCATGAAGACAGGAGCATACAAGGAAAAAAAGGTTCAGAATCAATGGGATTAGTTTGTTCTGCTAGCAAGAAGCCCTCCACAGAATACTTGATTAGGTCCAAAAGAAAAAGCAAGTACCATGTCAAAGTTTCTGGGAGTTGTTTTCAGAGTAAGGAAGATGGGATACAATGATGTTTCCATTTAGGATGCATGGACCATGGGTGTTTTTGGTTTTTCAAGTGGGAGCCCATTTCTGGGCAAAGTAGGTAATGGTGAATAATAAAGCAACAGGATTTTCAGATTGGGGTAGCAAAGTAAAAATATACTGCATGCTAGATGTGGCCTCACTCTCTTTAAGCCCAACTCTACAAGTTAAATCACTGACCTCCCCACTACGTGGCACATGACATCCAGGGGTGAAAGTCTCCCTGGTGATGTGGGAGATGGCTTCCAGGAATGAATCCCGACCTGGCATTATGGGATCAACAATTCCATCCTGACCAAAAGGGAAAAAGAAGTGTAACTAATAAAGTATCAGTGGGCAGAGAGAGTTCAAATAGAGTCAAGAGGCTACTCTGGAGGTTGTTCTTACACAGGCTTCAGTTAGACCTTGCTACCTATCATAACCGGACAACCCCGAACCAGCACCATTCCAGCCAATCCTAAAGAACACCTACGGCAATATATAAGATTTCACAAGGGTTCCATGCACTAGAGTAACTTTCCAGAAACCTACAACCTCTAGATGGGTCCCTGGACCAGAGAAATCCTAAAACCTAGAGGGCCCAGCCTTTCCAGAACATCAGATAGTTCCATCTCCCTACCCCACATTAGTGACAGATCCTACCAATATGAAAAAGTTAGAATGACCATAGCCCCAATACTCCTAAAGAGAGGGATGGAAAGATCAAAGGTGATAGTGGAGTTATACAGAGAAGACAGGATTTAACAAATGAATATGATTGCTGAATCATTAAACTAAGATCTCTTTTAGTCTCCAGGATCTTAGAGCAGCTAGAAGTAAAGAACAAAAATTGTGTTATTGTATCCTATGTCAAACTCTGAAATACGTTCAACAACAAATTGTGGTACCATGCTTTGAAATTTATAGGTTTTGTATATATATTATTTTTCACAAAGAGGAAAGAAAAAAAGTCAATTGTGGTAATAAGAAAAAAAAAATTAAGCCTGCTAAATTCTGGAGCAGCTGGAAGGAAAAATCTGAGAGGACTGTATGGTAGCCCATGATAAACTCTGGGATCTGCCCTGTAACCACTTGTTGAAGGGTGGTTTGAAAATTATTGCTTTTTTATTTCTTTGCTTTGTATACATGTTATACTGTACAATAAAACAGTTTATATATATATATATATATATATACACACACTGCATACTGGAATCATGATCTATTGCTGTGTAACAAATGACCACACATTGAGCATGTGAAACAAAGAGTTTTAAATCCCACAGTTTCCATGGGTCAGGAGGCTGGGCACAGGTGAACTGGATGCCCTGCTCAGGGTCTCACCAAGCCACAGTCAAGGTCTTGGCTAAGTTACTTCCTCACATGAAGCCCAAGGTCCTTGCCCAGGGTCACATGGTTGTTGACAGTCCTCAGTTCCTTGCAGTTGTAGAACTGAGGCCCTCATTCTCTTGCTGGCTCTCAGCACAATGGGGCTGCACATGCCTCCTAGAGGCTGCCCACAGTCCCGTGCCATGTGGCCCCTTCCACACACTTCGAATTTCTCTGACTTCAGGGTGGGCCCAGCCCCTTCTAAGGGTTCACCTGATTAGATCAACCCCACCCAATTCATCTCCCTTTTGATTAAGGCAGAAACAACTGATTAGCAAGCACATCGCAGGAACAAGATACTACCACACTCATGAGTTCTGCCTATACTCAAGGGGAAAGGATTATGCAGGATGTGTGTGAGGGCTGTTTTAGAATCCTGCCCACCCCACATACACTGAATCTGGGCTATGGGCACCGAAGGGAAAGGAACAGTTACATGCATGGGCCCATTTCTGTTCAGTGGAGAGTAAAATGCTTGGCCTGAGTAAAGAGGAAACTGAGAATAGAGGTTGCATGAGGCGGGCAGAGCCAACCTTTGGATACACTCAAAGCCAGGTGGGAAACTTGACTTAATCTAGTGAGCCTCGAAATCTGACCACTACTTTGAATGCTCCTCAAAGTATAGTACATCAGCATCATGTGCTACTGCTGGGAGCTTGTAAGAAACATAAATTCGACTTCCGGAGAAGATGGCGGCTTAGTAAGACGCGCGGGTCTTAGTTCCTCCTCCAGAAAAGCAACTAAAGAAACAGAAACAATACGAAACAGCTCCCGGAGTCACGACAGAGACCAAAAAGACAGCATACCCCATTCTGGAACAGCTGAACGGGCAGGGAGAATCTGCTGCGGTGAGCTACCCGAGGGGCGCGCGTTTTCCCGGCCGGGGCGGCTGGCGACTGGGGTCCCCTCCACACACGTGGTTCCCCGGTCTGACTGGGAATGTTGGATAGCGGGGCCCTCCCGTCACGCTTGGCGTTTCCGGCCAGCTGGGCAATTAGGACCGGCACTCTCCCAAGCCGCGGCGGCCAGCGACCCCCACCTCCACGCGTGGTTTCCCGGGCCGACTGCCGTGCAGACAGACGAGCGCCACGAGCGCCACCTACTGGGCAGGAAAAGAAAAACAGAGCCCAGAGATTTCACAGAAAAACCTTTCAACCAGCTGGGTCCCACACCCAGGGAAATCTGATCAAATGCCCAGACACCAGCAGAAAATAATGGATGACGCTCGGAAAATTGAAGATATGGCCCAGTCAAAGGAACAAACCAATAGTTCAAATGAGATACAGGAGCTGAGACAACTAATGCTGAATATACGAACAGAAATGGAAAAATTCTTCAAAAACCAAATCAATAAATTGAGGGAGGACATGAAGAAGACATGGGCTGAACAAAAAGAAGAAATAGAAAATCTGAAAAAACAAATCACAGAACTTATGGGAGTGAAGGACAAAGAAGAAAAAATGGAAAAAACAATGGATACCTACAATGGTACATCTAAAGAGACAGAAGCTACAATTAGTGAACTGGAGGATGGAACATCTGAATTCCAAAAAGAAACAGAAACTATAGGGAAAAGAATGGAAAAACTTGAGCAGGGGATCAGGGAACTGAATGACAATATGAAGCGCACAAATATACGTGTTGTGGGTGTCCCAGAAGGAGAAGAGAAGGGAAAAGGAGGAGAAAAACTAATGGAAGAAATTATCACTGAAAATTTCCCAACTCTTATGAAAGACCTAAATTTACAGATCCAAGAAGTGCAGCGCACCCCAAAGAGAATAGACCCAAATAGGCGTTCTCCAAGACACTTACTAGTTAGAATGTCAGAGGTCAAAGAGAAAGAGAGGATCTTGAAAGCAGCAAGAGAAAAACAATCTGTCACATACAAGGGAAACCCAATAAGACTATGTGTAGATTTCTCAGCAGAAACCATGGAAGCTAGAAGACAATGGGATGATATATTTAAATTACTAAAAGAGAAAAACTGCCAACCAAGACTCCTATATCCAGTAAAATTGTCCTTCAAAAATGAAGGAGAAATTAAAACATTTATAGACAAAAAGTCACTGAGAGAATTTGTGACCAAGAGACCAGCTCTGCAAGAAATACTAAAGGGAGCACTAGAGTCAGATACGAAAAGACAGAAGAGAGAGGTATGGAGTAAAGTGTAGAAAGAAGGAAAATCAGATATGATATATATAATACAAAAGCCAAAATGGTAGAGGAAAATATTATCCAAACAGTAATAATACTAAAAGTTAATGGACTGAATTTCCCAATCAAAAGACATAGAATGGCAGAATGGATTACGACCCAGCAATACCACTGCTAGGTATCTACTCAAGGGACTTAAGGGCAAAGACACAGACGGACATTTGCACACCAGTGTTTATAGCAGCATTATCTACAATTGCAAAGAGATGGAAACAGCCAAAATGTTCATCAACAGACGAGTGGCTAAACAAACTGTGGCGTATACCTACGATGGAATATTATGCAGCTTTAAGACAGACTAAACTTATGAAGCATGTAATAACATGGATGGACCTAGAGAACATTATGCTCAGTGAGTCTAGCCCAAAACTAAAGGACAAATACTGTAAGGTCCCACTGATGTGAACCGACATTTGAGAATCAGCTTGGAATATATCATTGGTAACAGAGACCAGCAGGAGTTAGAAACAAGGTAAAATAATGGGTAATTGGAGCTGAAGGGATACAGACTGTGCAACAGGACTAGATACAAAAACTCAAAAATGGACAGCACAATAATACCTAAGTGTAATGTAACTATGTTGGAACACTGAATGAAGCTGCACCTGAAATATGGTTTTTTGTTTGTTTGTTTGTGTGTTTGTATCTTTTGTTTTTGTTTTTTTTCTTTTTCCTTTATATATATATATATATATTATTAGCATTATTATTTTAATTCTCTTCTCTATATTAACATTCTATATTTTTTTCTGCTGTTTTGCTAGTTCTTTTCCTAAATCGATGCAAATGTACTAAGAAATGATGATCATACATCTATGTGATGATACTAAGAATTACTGAGTGCATTTGTAGAATGGAATGATTTCTAAATGTTGTGTTAATTTCTTTTCTTTTTTTTGATTAATAAAAAAATTAAAAAAAAAAAAAAAAGAAACATAAATTCTCAGGCCCCCACCGCAGACCTACCAAAGCAGAGTTTCTGGGGGTGAGGGCCCCACCATCTGTATTTTAACAAGCTCTCTGGGTGATTCAGATGAGGAACCTCAGTAAGTTTGATTTTTTTTCCTACAAAACACAGTGATCTTGACTTTGAGAAAGGAGTTTCATGACATCTAAAAGAGATTGAACTTCCAAACACACGAATGTCAGAAAGTCAAGATTACAGACCAGTATAAAGGAATATTGTCCAACCCCAGGAGAGAACACACATCAGCCTTCTGAGCAGCTGAAGAGTCTTATTCAGAACAACTTACCAACTCTCACAGAAGCTGCATACAAGCTGTTTTTTCGACATCAGCACAAATGGAAAAATGGAAACTTCTGGTCAAACTGTTGATTTGAATAATTTGAGAACACAAAGTTCATCTACTCAGCCCACCCAATGAATTGTGTGAAAATGTGTCCTGAAGACAATCCCTAAGTAACATTTGGCTGAAAAATCTTTGATTCAGACTGCATTGACATACAATTTGACCATCTCCAAACAGCAGGAGTCTAAGTTAGATGCAGCATTGCCTGACAGTTAGGGGTTCCAGTGCTGACACCTCAACAGACCTGGAGTAAAAGTCTAGCTCACCACCTTACCTGCCAACTGAGTGACCTTGGGCAAATCCTCAGCCAATCTGTCTCAGTCATTTTCAACTATAAAAGAGGACAATAACTGCACCAATGTCGTTTAATGAGCATTAAATAGACACAACTCAATAATAAAAAGAAACACCCCAGTTAAAAATGGGCAAAGGATATAAATAGATATTTCTTCAAAGAAGATATGCAAATGGGTAATAATTAGCACAGGAGAAGCTATTCAACATCATTAGCCATTCAGGAAATGCAAATCAAAACCACAAGATATCACCTCAACCACCAGGATGGCTAAAATTAAAAAAAACAAGCAATAGTAAGTGTTGGTGAGAATATGGAGAGATTGGAAGCCTCCCACACTGCTGACAGAACCGTAAAACGCATAGCTGCTATGGAAAACCCTTTGGTATTTCTTCAAAAGGTTAAAATAGTGGCTTACTTATGACCCAGGCATACATCTAAAAGAAATGAAAACGGTGTTCAAACAAAAATTTGTATTCAGAGTGTGACGCTTAGGTTCTGGGGTCAATTCGGCCGAATGACTATGCCCAGTTGTATGGTAAAGCAAGCAAGGATATTTCATGGCTGATTGCTAAACCAGAAGGCTGCTGTATTAAATCATCAGATAGTTGATTGCATCTGTGATCAAGCAAGGCCTGTCTCCCACAATGAGACAATCCAATCAGCTGAAGGAGTTTAAGGGAGAAGTGAGACTCTTTCACTGCTTCTTCAGGCAGTGAGCCTCTCCTGTGAAATGTGTCCAGACCCTTCCTCAGAGCTGCCAGCTTCACAGCTTGCCCTGAAACTTTTGGACTCTTCCATTCCCACTGTTGCACAAGACACCTTTATAAATCTCATACTTAAAGATATCTCCTGTTGGTTCTATTTCTCTAGAGAACGCTGACTAATAGGCTTACTACAACATTATTCACAATAGCCAAAAAGTGGGAAAAATCTAACTGTCCATCAAAAGACAAATGGATAAACAAAATGTGCTACATCCTTACAAAAGAAAATTTTTCTTCCATAGAAAGGAACAAAGTACTGAAACACACTACAATATGGATAAGCCTTGAAGACATTATGCTTACCAAAAGAAGCCGGTCACAAAAGACAACATATTTATGATTCCATTTACATAAAATGTCAATAAAAGTCAAGTCCATACAGAGAAAGTAGTTCAGGGGTTGCCCAAGATTGGGGAAAGGGAGAAGCGGGGAGTGAATGTGAATGAACACTGGGTTTCATTTTAAGCTGATGAAAATATTCTTGGATTAGACTGTGGTAACTGATGCACAACATTGTGAATATAATAAAAAAAAAACTAATGAATGGCACACTTTAAAAGAGGGAATCTTATAGAATGTGTGGTAGTTAGATTCAGCTGTCAACTTGGCTAGGCAAGGCACCTAGTTCTGTTGCTGTGGACATGAGCCAATGGTACATGAACCTCATCTGTTGCTGATTACATCTGCAGTCAGCTAGGAGGCGTGCCTGCTGCAATGAATGATGTTTGATTTAATTGGCTGGTGCTTAAATGAGAGACTCAATGTAGCACAGCCCAAGCAGCTCAGCATACCTCATCTCAGCACTCGCAGCTCAGCCCAGGCCTTTGGAGATGCAGAAAGGAATCACCCCGGGGAAGGCTGTTGGAACCCAGAGGCCTGAAGAGAAGGCCAGCAGAGATCACCCTGTGCCTTAAATGAGAGAGCTCAACGTAGCACAGCCCAAGCAGCTCAGCATTCCTCATTTCAGCACTCGCAGCTCAGCCCAGGCCTTTAGAGATGCAGAAAGAAATCACCCTGGGGAAAGTTGTTGGAACCCAGAGCCTGGAGAGAAGGCTAGCAGAGACCATCCTGTGCCTTCCCACGTAAGAAAGGACCTCAGTTGAAAGTTGGCTGCCTTTCCTCTGAAGAACTAACAAAATAAATTTCCTTTTAGTAAAAGCCAATCCGTCTCTGGTGTGTTGCATTCTGGCAGCTAGCAAACCAGAACAGAATGTAAATTGAATCTCATAGAAATAGAAAAAAACAACACAGAGCATTTGTTCTATATGTCCCTGACACGTAGAAAATGCCTAAAAGGATTAGCTATTTTACAAGAATACTGAAAAATTACCTGGCCGGTCACTGGAGTGGAACAAGGACAAAAATGCATTCACACACAAACACTGCTTAGGGCTTCCAAGTTCAGGTAGCAGGAAAGTGACCCAAGAGGCAGTTTCAAAACTCCTTAAAAATCTCTGCTATCTGGAGAGTGATTCATATGCCACAATTCATCTTGTCATCTTAGTTCTGGAATATTCAAACACCTGCTTTTCAGAGGCAGATATCAGAGCCGCAGTCCCTAAAGAGATGCCTCATGTATTGTAGGAGCAAAATCAGGTGAAAATCAGAAGCAAATAGCAGAGAGGACTTGCTTTTCAGAGAACTGCTAGGCACCTGTGTATTAAAAACCACAATTTTAAAACAATTTTTTGAGAAGTTGTAGGTTTAGAGGAAAAAAACATGCAGAAAATAGAGTTCCCATATATCACCCCCTTCACACACACACTTTGCATTAGTGTGGTACCTTTGTTACAAATGATTAAAGAATGTTATAATTGTATTATTAAGTATTGTCCATAGTTTACATGGGGGTTCACTGTTTGTTGTACTGAGCTATGGTTTTACTTAAATTTCTATTCTAGTAACATATAACAACCTAAAATTTCCCCTTTTAAACACATATGAACGTATAAATCACTGCTATTAATTACATTCACAATGTTGTGCTACAATCACCACTGTCCATTATTAAAACTTTTCCTTCACCTCAAACTGAAACCCTATTCCAATTAAGCATAAAACCTCCATTCCCCACTCCTACCTCAGGCACTGGTAACCTGCATTCTAGTTTTTTACTCTGTGAATTTGCATATTCTAATTATTTTATATCAGTGTGATATAAAATAATCCTTTGTCCTTTTGTGTCTGGCTTATGTCACTCAACATGTTTCAGGGTTCATCTGTGCTGTCACATGTTTCAGAACTTCATTCATTTTTACAGCTGAATAATATCCCATTGTGTACACAGACCGCATTTTGTTTATCCATTCCTCAGATGATGAATCCTTGGGTTGTGTTTTAGTTTCCCAGCTGCTAAAACAAATACTATGCAATAGGAATGTATCAGCCCATATTTTCAAAGTCTAGAAGTCTTGCTTCCTCCTGGGGAGCTGCATCCTCTGGCTGGCCAGCAATCTTCGGTGATCCTTGATTTTCACACACATGGTGGTAACTTCTTTCTCTTCCAGGATCTATTGACTTCCAGCTCCTTTCTGCTCCTTGCATGATGTTCACTCTGATTATAAAGGACTCCAGGAATCCAGATAGAAGCCCAAAATGAATGATTTGGGCCACACCTTAACCGAAGTAGCATCTGGAAAAGATCTTATTTCCAGTGGACTCACACCCACCCAAAGGCAGACCAAGGGCATGTCTGAATTGGGGTACTCAATTCAATCCCCCACAGGCTGCTTCCATCTTTTGGCAATTGTAAATAATAAATGTTCTTTACTGGACTGACCCCATTATCAATACATAGTTACTGTCTTTGTCCCTCATAACCATTTAAAAAAAATTTTTTTAATATGAAACACTTCATGAATTTGCATGTCATCCTTGCACAGAGGCCATGCTAATCTACTCTGTATAGTTCCAATTTTAGTATATATGCCACCGAAGCAAGCACCTTCATAACCATTTTTGACTTAAAGTCTCCTTCATCTGATATCATCTTAGATAGTCAAGCTCTCTTCTGATCACTATTCATACGGTATTTTTTCCCATCCTTTCACTTTCAACCTACTTGTATCTTTGAATTTAAGTTGAGTCTCTTGTAATCAGGATATAGTTGGGTCATATTTTTTATCCATTCTGCCAGTCTCTGCCTTTGTATAGTTTAATCCATTTATGTTAAAAGCAACTGCTAATACAAGACTTTCATATTACTATTTGGTCTTTGCAGACCCTCAATTTTTTGACCCTCAATTTTTCCATTAATGCCTATTTTCTTATGTATTTGATTTTTTCTGTTATGCTATTTTGAGTCCCTTCTTATTTATTTCTGTGTATATTTTCATATATTTTCTTTATGGCTACTATGGGGCCCAAATTTAACATCCCAAATATATAACAAACATGGTTGATTTGGTACCAACTTAACTTCAATAGCATGCACATACACAGTCCCTATTTTCTTTTTGTTTAACTTGTTACAAATCATATCTTTATGGATTGTATGTATAGAACCATAGATTTATCTTACTTTTATGCATTTGTACTTCAAAAACAGTAAGCAGTAAGAAACACAATACAATCATACTGGCATTTGTAATTACCCATATGGTCACGTTTACTGGGCATCTTTATTTCTTTATGCCACTTCAATCCACTGTCTAGTGTTCTTTCCTTTCAGTCTGAAGAACTCCCTTGAACATTGCTCATAGGGCAGGTCTAGGGGTGATGAACTCTCTCAGCTTTAGTTTACCTGGGAATACCTTTATCTCTCCTTCATTTTTGAAAGAAAGTCTTGCCAAATATAAAATTATTGGTTGGGTAATGTTTTCTTTCAGCATTTTAAATATTTCATCACACTGTCTCCTTGCCTCCATAGTTTCTGAGGTACTTAATCTTATTGGGACTCGTTTTACATTTCTCTTGCAGCTTTCAGAAATCTCTCCTTGTCCTTGGCATTCCACAGTATGAATACTATATGTCTGAGTATGTTTCTCTTTGAGTTTACCCTGTTTGGGTTTCAATGGTCTTCTTGAACGTACAAATTTATGTCTTTCATTAAATTTGGGAAGCTTCACAATGTCACTGTGTGATTGTGAAAACCTTGTGTCTGATGCTTCTTTTATCTCCCTTATCAAGAGACGAGTAAAACATATGGAACAAAGATGAATAATAGGGGGAACAAATGTTAAAATTAGAGTGAAATGCTGGGGATCGGTGAGGGGGAGGGGTGGGGGATATGGTACGTATGAATTTTTTTCTGTCTTTTTATTTCATTTTCTGAATAGATACAAATGTTCCAAGAAATGATCATGATGATGAATATGCAACTATGTGATGATATTGTGAATTACTGATTATATATGTAGAACGGAATGATCAAAAATCACGAATGTTTGCGTTTGGTGTTTTTCGGTATTTTTTTAAAAATTTTAAAATTAATAATTAAAAAAATTGGAAGCTTTATGACTTTATTTCTTTGACTATTCCTTCTGTCCCTTTCTCTCTACCTTCCTCTTCTGGGACTCCTATAATGGATATGTTGACATGCCGGATCATGTCCCATGAGTCTGTTAGACTCTGTTCACTATTTTTTAAACATCTTTATTCTTGCTGCTCCTTAGCCTGAATCATTTCAATTGTCCTGTCTTCAAGTTCACTAACTCTTTTTTTCTGCCAACTGTTGAAACTTTCCAGGGAATTTTTCATTTTATTTATTTGGTTTTAACTCCAGTGTTTCCTTTTGGTTCCTTTTTTTAAATTTCTATCCCTATTCCAAGATATTCATATTGTTCTTTCATTGCTTTCCCAATGAAAGCAATGAAAGATCCTTAAGTTTTTTCTCTGTGTTCTCCTTTATCTCTTTGAGCAACTGTGGATCATTTTTTTAAAGCCTTGGTGTGATAAATCCAAAGTCTAGTCTTCTTCACTGATAGTTTCTAGATTTTTGTCTTGTTCCTATTGATGGGTTATCATTTCCTATTTTATTGTTTGACTTATAATCTTTTCCTGCACACAATACATTTTAATATTTTAAGGCCCTAACTCTGGAACTTAATTCTTGAGCTGCCTGACCCTTAAGTTTGTATCCAACAATTACTAAACAGAGTTTTCCTTAGTACCGAAAGCTATCACAAACAAACAAAGAATACCTTTCACAGTCTGAAAATAGGCTCTGCATTGGCTGGTGCTCTCCTTCAGCATTTAGCCCTCCTAGCAATAAAACCAGCCCAAGGCAATCTGAAGTGCAGGGTCCTCTCCGTCTTTCCTGAGTCTATGTCTTCTGGGCTTGTGCTTGCTTGTGGCCTTAAGAATTCCTCCGTTTACAGGAATTTACATGCCCCCTCTACTACCTATAAAATGGACTTTCTCCCCCTCGTAGGTGCTCTCTTGTATGACTTAAAGCAGGTAATCCTTTGTTCCAGGGGGCTTTTACTTAATTGTTTCTCACATTGCTTTAACTGTCCACAAGCTGCTTCTGGGTACAAGGCAAGTTCTGGTAGGGTGAGCCCAGAACTACTACAATGAACAATTCCTGAATTCCTGACCCACACAAACCTTGAAACATGACAAAAGATTGTCTTGGTTTTTAGCCACCAGTTTTGGAGTTATTTGTTTCATAGTGGTAGATAACTAACAGAAATGTCTTTCAACAAGTTCTCATCATCCCTGTGAAGATGGCAGAGTGCCACAAATTCCTGCATATATTATTCCTGAAACATCTCTCTCATATACCTAGTCAAAACCCATCAACAAAACTCTATTTTCTAACACATTAAGTTCAAACCTTCTTCAACCTTCACAATTTGTGGCCCATCTCCTTAGCCTACACTCCATCTGCAATGCAATGTACACAGATTTAGCTCCAAGTATTAGTCAACATTCTGCAATTAACTTATATTAAATGGGCAAGGGCTTGGGAGTCAGAAAGTCCTGAGTACAAATTCAAGATCTATAACTTATTTCTTGTTTGCTTATTTAAACCTCCCACACTTATGGAGGAGTCCACCGGGTTAAGAGTGGGGCACAACCTGTAACAAAAAGGATCAAAAGGATCAAAAAATAAAAGCATGAATGAGACCAAAGTGAGTATATCCACTCCCTATTGTTGGTTAACAGATTACCCCACTTAGCAGCTTAAACAATATATGTTTATTATCTCACAATATATCCACCCAGGATCATGGTGTCATCTAAAGACTTGAAAGAGGAATGCTGATCTGCTTCTTAGCTTGTATACTGTTAGTAGACTGATTTCCTTCCTGGCTGTTAGACAACACCTATGCCAGCAACACAGAGAGAGAATCTGTCAGCAAGAAGAAAGGTACAGTCTTTTGTAACCTAAGCATGAAAGTGACAGCCCATCACCTTTGCCATATTTTATTAGTATGAAGCACATTGCTACATCAACACCCGGAGGTGGAAGTCATCAGGGATATCTTAGAGGCTTTAGAAGTCCCAGAAGTCTGCTTGGGAAGATATAACTACCTACATACTTGCTCTTTCACATAGCAATTAAGAAATTGACTCTAAAGCCAGACTGCCTGGTTCAATTGCCAGCTCTGTCATTTCCAAGCTTGTATAATCTTAGGGAGTTCATTCAAGCTCTTGGTGCCTCAGTTTACTCATATGTAAAATGGAGATAATAATAGTATCTGCCCCACAGCACTGTTAACATTGTCCATAGGCTAAAAATAAAAGAAACAAATGTTCAGGAAAAGGACTGTTCTGACAGGAGGTTCTCCCTGGGACCCTCTGGGTGATAGAATCAACAACACACTCTATAAGAGCTTCACAGTGAGGACCACACTGAGCTTCTACAGACTACTTGTTAGCACAACCCTCAGCCTAGACTCATGGCACTCACCAGAGTTCAATGTGGCAGGAGCTGCTGTTTGGCCACCTAGGAATATCAAGTACATTGCCTACCTCCCCTATCTGAATTGATCCAATTGGTTTTAGAATATTTGAAAGAATGGAGAAATGACATGGTTTGCTGGCTTGAAATGGTTATGTACCCCCAGGAAAGCCATGTTCCTCTAATCCTTTCTTGTGGATACAGACTTCTTGTGGGCGGGACTTTTGACTATTTTGTTTCTATGGAGATGAGACCCTGCCCATTCAAGACAACTCTTTACTGGAGTCCTTTGTGAGAGTATAAAAAAACAATCAAATCTGAGAGAGCCCAGAGATGTTTAGAGAGAGAAAATAAATGCCAACAGACATTTTGGAGAGAGCTGATACAGAGCCCAGAGAGAGAAACGCCCAGAGATGCTAAGAGTGGACACACAGGACACAGAAAGCTTAGAGGTGTCTCTGGAGGTACAAGCAAGGCCCCGCAGAAGTTCAGAGAAAAAGCCACTGGCATCAGAAGCTGAAAGCAATGCAAACCAGGAGCGAAGGACCAGCAAATGTCAGCCATGTACCTCTCCACATGTCAGAGGAACCCCAGATCCCAACTGCCTTTCTTCAGAGTCATGGTATCTTTTCCTGGATGCCTTAATTTGGACATTTCTATGGCTTTAGAACTGTAAATTGATAACCTAACAAATCCCCTTTGTAAAAGCCAATCCATTTCTGGTATATTGAATTCTGACAGCTTTAGCAAATCAAAAACATGTCCTTCAAGCAATTCTTCCCTAAAGACTGTTTTTTTCAATGAAGATCTTAATGAAGAGTTAAGTAGCAGTAAATTCAAATTCATTTACATACATAAAGTACTAAACAAAATGGTAAACAGAAATTGTTCAATAAATATTATTGGTTTTGTTTTTACTCTTGTTCCATGTCACTTGTTGAACACATTTTCAGTGGAATGGGTCCTGGCAGTGGTCTGATTTGGGCCTCTGCCGCTTCCTAGCTTATTCTGCAACCTTGGCCAAGGTGCTTGACTTATCTTAACTTCAGGGGTTTTAACTTGTAAAATGGGACTTGTATAATGCTGACTTTATAGGATAGAAGGATTTCTACCTTTATAGGTAGATAGGATTTACTTTACTAGAAGAAGTAAAGGAGAAAATGTTTGCAAACTTCCTGATTAGCATCGTACCTGGCTCAAAATAAGCTTTCAAAAATGGTCACAATGATTAGTGTTATTTCTAACTCAAAAACCTTATAACACAAGTTTATGGATTGTATGTGTGTCAGATTATTGTTCAGAAAATATTCACTCTCATTTCTGTCACGCCCCATAGTCTCCATGGGAGAAGTGGCCTTTCCCAGCCCACAGTTTTTGGCCTTGGACATGTGTCTTGCTTTGGCCAAAGGAAAGTAGGCAGAAGCGACAGAGGGCAGGCTCTGAGCTTGGGCTTTATGCTCTGAACTTTGAGATCTTTAAACCTTGGTCAGGAGAAAAATATGTCACTCTAGTCCAAGCTCCAAATGAGACATGTGCTGCAGATGTAAACCAAGGTGCAGACTTGAGTCTGGAGCCTGGAACCCAATTTCGTCCAGCAGAATTGCAGCCAGCCTCAGACTCACAAGTATGAAAATAAAAGACAGTGGTTTTAAAACTCTGGGATCTGTCCGCTAACAACTTGTTGAAGAGTGCTTTGAAAACTACTGTTTCTTTCTTTCTTTGCTTTGTATATATATTACACAACAAAAATTTTTTTAAAAAGACTGTCATTTTAAGTACCCTGAATTTCAGGGTGTGGGCAAATTTGTTATACAGCATTGTTGTGGCAGTAGCTGGCTGATACACTGGGTAAAGACACTTTAAAACTTGTCTCTGAGACTACTGGTTTGGTAGCCACCACCTGTCAAATGATAAGCCCTCAGCTCTTCCTTGTCTTGAGTGTCTCTTGTAGTCCCCAAAGTCGGGGTGGCTTACATACAGGATTTGTATTTCAGTTTAGAAAGATGCTCTCCTCTTGCTTCTGCATGGGTCTCAATATCCTCCTAGACCCACTATCCAACTAATAGCTGATTCATGTTTGGTTTTCCTTTTAACTTTTTATTTTGAAATAATTACATACTGAGCAGAGGTTTCAAAATAGTCTGTCCAGTCCTCTGTACCCTTCACCTACTTCTCCCATAAAACCATAGCACAATGTCAACACACCAGGCCCTTAAACCCCAGGTGGAAAAGATCTCTTTTTTCCCCTGAGCTTTATTTAGCAGCTATGCAACCCTCGGTAAGCTACATATTTTCTCTGAAGCTTGGTTTCCTCATCTATAAAATGGGGATAATAACTCCTGTTTCAGAGATTTTGAGGAAAATTAAATGAGATAACATTCTTGAAACCTCTGGGACAGTACTGGGTTGAGCACAGAGCAGTCATTCAAGACCTGGTGCTGCCGGGATCATCCTGTGGGGCTCACCATGAGAAGCAAATAATAGCTTCTCTACTAACATAGGCTGGTTAGTTCTCACTTTCCTATGGGATCAGTAGAAATAACACTGGATTTTGTAATTAAAGATTCCACAAGACTTGATGTTATCAGGACGCTAAGGGTTAGAAAAAATATTTCAGGCACTCAGGCAGAAAAGGCAAATAACTGACAAAACAGAAAAAAAAATCATCTACTTCTTTGCAGCAATATTGAAAATGGAGCAATGCACACAATGTTCTTAAGGAAAGAACCTGAGACATGAGAACACAAAATCCAGTCAAGGTGGCACTTAGCAAAAAAAAAGGCCACCAAGAGACCATTCTGCATGAAAGAATGCAGAGGATACAGAAGCCCTGAGTCCTAGTAATGAAACTGGTGGAGAGGAAATCTGCACAGATGAGAGGAGACAAAACTGCCACCTCAGGAATGGGTACTCCCTGGCCAAACAACAGGGGGTGGGCGAAGAATCATTTAAATAGAGCTAATTTACAGCAATTGTAACAATTATAGTTACAGTACATAACGTAACTGTTATATAAACCGTGACAGCACGAAGATAATGTCATAATGAATAAAATTAGGAGGGAAGAGGTAAAGAAATGGGAAATTACTAATGTCATCAAATTTCACAGCAGGGAGTCAATCAATATTATCTGAAATTTAAAACTGTAATTAAAAAACGTATTACATTCCAGCTTCTTAATGTTATTCATAATCTCTTCCCTTAACCATAAAGTGATCCTTCAGGAGAAAATACCTCTTGCAGAACAATAGGAGGAGAAACAGAAGTTTAGCAATTCCTTTAGCTCCAAATCAGTTTCTTTTTCTTCTGTTAAATCAAGTAAAACTGATTGTGATACTTTCGTAACACTGCATGAATGATGCAGTACTTAAATTCAAAACATATTTTTGCACACTTTCCCATCTTTCCTTCCATCCCTCTTTCCGGATATGGACTTTGAAAGGTGCCTTGCATGACAGACACCCAATGGGGATGATGCAGATTTCTAGTTGGTGGGAATTCTGGGTGGGTTTTATTTTACTCTGTATTTATTTCTGTACTGCTTAAATCTTTATTACAAAAATGTTTCATTTTTATATAAGCAATAAGATCATCTGGATTTGGCCAGCAGGGCTCAGTATCATGCATTCTTTTCCATTTTTATTCCAAGTATTGCTGCAATCATATACGCTGGAAAGAAAAGTCATCTTGAACCTAACTTATTCATACTGTCCACCTCTGAAAACCCAGCGCAGCAGGGTCCAGCCACTTGCTTCTTTGTAGACGCATGGCCTGAAAGCCCACAGTGCTTTGCCTCGAAGTGCAGACAGAAAAGTCCCCAGTGACTGGGGTCTTGTTTTTAAGAGGGTCATCCCTTGTCCAGGAAAGGAAAGCCCATTTCAGGACCTCTATCCCTGCATTCACTTGTAGATGTCTGAGCTCTACCCCCAAAAATTTCCACTGTGAAATCCTGGCTGCCTCCATTTTCCTGCCTTTTTGGCTGCTCCACAAAGTTTCTCTTCTCCAACACTAAGACCAAAGAAGTAGTTTTTTTCTGGTAAATTTTTGGTTAATTTTTTCATAAACTAAAAAATAAATAAATAAATCCTCTTCCCCCACCCCCACCCCAGGATTCAGGGATTTGTGCAAGATAAATTGTGCAAGCTCAGTGCTGCAATCAATAAAATTCAATTCCAATTCATAGCTATTATCAACAAAAGTGAAATTTCCTTTGATGTGGCAAGAAGAGGGTGTTTACCACAAGCTGCTGAGCCCAAGGCTGTATTTCTGTCAGGTAAGCTATCCTGGAACCAACTAGAAATGCTGACTGCCACACAAACCACGAAGGGCCGCTCTGGGTGGCTGACAAATTCAGACAAATATGCAAAGGTTGGAGGATAAGCCTGCCTGAGTCCTAAAGGGCAATGATCTAAATAAAATTTAACACCAGAGTTAATAACGGATAACTCAGAATCCATCCATGAGAGAAAACCCTTGGAAGTTGGGGCAGAAGAGGGAAACTCAGCTGCCTCTCTGGCTTTCAGAGAAGCCCTTCCCTCCCCACTCTTGGGAGCTTAGAGGAACCTCCACAGCAGGGCAGGCTGGAGCTGCGGGAGGTGTCCCTTCCAGCCAGAGGTGACCCCAGCAGTCCCTCCCCCCTGCCCCCCGCCTCGTAGCAGGCCAGTGGGGCCTCGTGCAAGGCACTGCCAGGGGAGCACTTCTCCAGAGGGAACAGATTTGCAGGATGCGGAGGTTCTGCCTTGATGAAATGCACTGTGCTGCGTGGTGCTAAAGTGTGCATGTGTGTGTGTGTGTGTGTGTGTGTGTGTGCATGCACAGACAGGCATCTTTTATATGACGCTCACTGTTGATGTAAATTTACTGCGGCACTGCTAGTGCAACTGTGTGTGCACACACGTCTAAGTGTCCTTTCTGTACATTTACGACACCATATAGTGTGTATGTGTGTGCGTCTAGGTAGCCACTGATACAACACCCGCCACCAGATGGTTTCAGTCAGAGCAAAATTCAAGTTATTTGTGAGCATTCTGTGAATCCCATAAAAAGGATTCGATTATGAAAGTTAAAAAGAACTTCATTACAGGGCAATTCATGTCCCACCCCACCCCAGCAGGATCCCACAAAGATCATGCAAAGCCACATTTTAATGTGTTTCACAGACAAAAAAGAGAGAGAGAGAGAGACAGGATTTTGTTACATCTAGATGCAAAACGTATCTCCAGTGTAGCAGTATGTGAGTGGAATCATTTTCACCTATATAACCTGCACCAGGCCTGCCCCTGCATACATGTGTCCTTCTGCCTTCCTTTCGCTAACTTTCTTTCTTTCCTGGACCCCGCCTCTCATGGCCTCAGGTTTCCAAGCTCTCTACTTGCTTCTTACCCCTCTTGGAGAGGTGGTCTCCAGAAAGAAATTGAAAAACCCATTCCCACAAAGCTATAAGCCAGTTAATGTAAAGTATTTCTGGGCGCTTGTTACGTATGCATCCATCTGCTGTATTGAAAGTTACAAGATTTTTTAACTGCCCAAAGTGTTAGGGGTGAGACGGCTGCTCAGAAAACATTTGTGGAATAGGAACTGAAGACCTCTCCTAGGCGTGTTCACATCTGAGCAGAGGTTAAGCCTTCAACAAAAAGTGGCTGCAACCTAATGTAGAGTCAGAAACCAGTTGGCATAGAAGTACTTTTCTTTTCATTTTTATTTTTAAATTTTATTGAGATATATCCACACATCACACCAACCACCCAAATTATACAATCACTGGCTCAGAGCATCAGAGTTGTGCATACATCCCCATGATCAATTTTAGAGCATTTTCATTACTCCAGAATAGAAATAAGAATAAAACATAAAGCCCAAATCCTCCCATACTTCTTATCCGCCCCCATTATTGACCTGTAGTATTGGTGTACTATATTTGTTACTACTGATGAAAGAATATTGAAATATTACTGTTAACTATAGTTCACAGTTTGCAGCAGCTATGTGTTTTCCCATATACCCCTTTATTTTTTTTCACATTTGTAGTAGCTCATGCAAGAACTTACTTATATTTGTAGTGTTAATCAATGACATACATGACTTCAAACACCCACTTCCAATCAAATTTACCTACAGTATGTCATTATTACCTGTAATCCCAATTACAAGCTCCCATCACTCTATCCATTCCCAAATATTTAAGTCAACCTTGTTAACAATCCTGTACATATTGGGTAAAGCTCCCCCTTCTCTAGCTTCTATCTATCTTTAGGTACCCTATATTCTACATTTTAAGACTCTGAGTTTACATGTTTTTTTTAATTAGTGAAATCGTATAATATCTCTCCTTTTGTGTTTAGTCTATTTTCCTCAGCATTATGTCCTGAAGGTTCATCCATGTTGTCATGTGCTTTGGGACCTCATTTTATCTTAATGCTGCATAATATTCCATCATATGTATATATCACATTTGGTTTATTCACTCATCTGTTGATGGGCACTTGGACTGTTTCCATCTTTTGGCCATTATGAATAATACCACTATGAGCATCAGTGTGCAAATGTCTGTCCATGTGACTGCTTTCAGCTCTTCTGGGTATATACTGAGTAGAGGAATTGCTGGGTCATAGGGAACCTCAGTACTTAGCTTTCTGAGGAACCACCAGAATGTCTTCTACAGTGGCTATACCAGTTCACATTCAAACCAGCAGTGAATAAGTTTTCCAATTTCTCCACACCCTCTCCAACATTTGTAATTTCCTGTTTGTTTAATAGCAGCCATTCTTATAGGTGTAAGGTGATATCTCATTGTTGTTTTGACTTGCATTTCCCTTACAGCTAATGAAGATGAATATCTTTTCAGACGCTTTTTAGCCGTTTGTATTTCCTCTTTGGAAAAATGTCTGTTCATATCTTTTGCCCATTTTATAATTGGGTTGTTTGTTCTTTTATTGTTGAGTTGTAGGAATTCGTCATATATTCTGGATATCAAACCCTTATCAGATACAGGTTTCAAAATACTCTCACCCATTGAGTTGGCTACCTCTTCACCTTTTTTGACAAAGTCCTTTGAAGCACGGAAGTGCTCAATCTTGAGGAGCTCCCATTTGTTTATTTTTTCCTTCATTGCTTGTCCTTTCAGTATAAGGCCTAAGAAGCTACTTCCTATTACTAGGTTTTGAAAATGTTTCCTTATATTTTCCTCTAGAAGTTTTATGGTTCTGGCTCTTATATTTAGGTCTTTTAATCACTTTGAGTTAATTTTTATATACGGTGTGAGGTAGGGGTCATCTTTCATTCCTTTGAATACGGATATCCAGTTCTTCCAGCCCCATTTATGGAAGAGACTATTCTTTCTCAGTTCAGTGGATTTGGGCACCGTGTCAAATATCAATTGACCACAGATCTGAGGGTTAACTTCTGAACCTTCAATTCAATTCCATAGATCAATTTGTCTATCTTTGTGCCAATACTATGCTGTTTTGACAACTGTGGTTTTGTAATAAGCTTGAAAGTTAGGAAGTGTAAGTCCTCCTACTTCATTCTTCTTTTTAAGGGTGCTTTTGGCTATTCAAGACCTTTTCCCTTCCAAATAAATGTAATAATTAACTTTTTCAAGTCTACAAAGTAGGTTGTTGGAATTTTTATTGGTATTGCATTGAATCTGTAGATCAATTTGGGTAGAACTGACATCTTAACAATATTTAGCCTTTCTATCCATAAATATAAAATGTCTTTCTACCTATTTAGGAATTCTTTGATTTTTTTTTTAAATCAAATGTTTGCAGTTTTCTGTGTATAGGTCCTTTGCCTCTTTGTTTAAGTTTATTCCTAGATACTTGATTATATTTTTTCTTAATTGCCTTTTTGGTTAGGTCATTCCCAGTGTATACAAACTACAGACTTTTGTATACTGTCTTGCGGCCCACTTCTTTGCTGAATTTGCTTATTAGCTCAAGTAGCTTTGTTGTAGATTTCTCAGGATTCTCCAAATATAAGATCATGTCATCTGTAAATAATGAAAATTTTTACTTCTTCCTTTCCAATTTGGATGTGTTATATATTTTTTCTTGCCTAATTGCTCTTGCTAGAACTTCTAGCATAATTTTGAATAACAGTGGTGATAGTGGGCCTCCTTGTTTTATCCCCAATCTTAGGGAGATGGTATTTAGCAAGAAGTACTTTTGAATCAGGGAGGCCTTTTTTAGTCCTCCAAAGATGCTACCTTCCTCTTGGGGCCAGCCTTACAGATGCACTAGCCTGGGTTTCAAACAAGATGGTTTTTCCTCTCATCCTCAGAGGCAATTCCTAAAATGTATGCTTAGTAAGTGCCACACAAGACAGAGGGATCTGTGGTCCTGCAATTGTGGCTGACACAAACAAAATTAAGCAGTTGTCTTTCCTGTAGACTTTGACTCTTCAATACACTGAGCACATTTAGGATCTTCAAGAGGAAGATTATGTTATTTGATGCTACACTAAATTAATATGACTTGGGAGTACATTCTGAAGCATGGGCCTTAAGCAGTGGTTCTGATTAGATTCCCAGGACACAAAAGTATTATAAGAACCATGGACATCATGGAGCTCACCTCTCAGATCCCCCTTCAAGAGGGCTTGCTGCAGGGGAGCCCAGCTGAATACACATCATCCAGTTATCAGAACTTGTTTTCACTGTAGCCTGAGGAGCAAAGTCACACTTCCCCTGAGCAACTCCCAGACAGTTGGCAGCAGGACTGGAGTCAGCCATTCCTCTAATTGTTCCTCATCTTTGGTATATCGACATCTGGGGCCAGGACCTTCTCTTTGGTGAGTGCTGTTCTGTACATCACAGGATGTTTACCAACATCCCTGGCTTTGTCCCATTTAATGCCAGAAGTACCCTCAGTCACAGCAGCAATAGCCAAAAATGTCTCCAGACATTGCAAAGTGTCCCCTTGGGGCAAAATAGGCCCCAGTTGAGACCCGCTGGTTTAGTGGACAATCTTTATTAACAAAATATTTTTGATAAATCTTCACACACACACAGTCCATACATGGTCTACAATTAATAGCTCACAATATCATCACGTAGTTGTGTATTCATCACCCTGATCATTCTTTAGAACATTTGCATCACTCCAGAAAAAGAAATAAAAAGAAAACACACATCCATCCCATATCCCTTACCCATCCTTTTCACTGACCATTAATATTTCCATCTATTCAATTTATTTTATCCTTATCCCCCCTATTATTTATTTATTTTTTATCCATACTTTTTTATTCATCTGTCCATACCCTGGATAAAAGGAGCATCAGACACAAGGTTTTCACAATCATACAGTTACATGGTAAAAGCCATATTGTCCCCATGTACTTCCCCACACACACAAACAAATAAACAAACACACAAACCAAAAACCAACCAAACAAAAAATTCAACAATGGTGCTACAATAATGGGATATGCACATGGAAAAAGAATGAAATGTGACCCCCACCATATACCATACAAAAAAAAGCCATATTGTTATCCTATCATCTTCAAGAATCAAGGCCACTGGAACACAGTTCAACAGTTTCAGGTACTTCCCTCCAGCCACTCTAGTACACCACAAAGTAAAAACAAATATCTATATAATGCATAAGAATAACCTCCAGGGTAACCTCTCAATTCTGTTTGAAATCTCTCAGAACTGAAACTTTATTTTGTCTCATTTCTCTTTTAGTCTTTTTGGTCAAGAAGGCTTTCTCAATCTCATGACACTGGATCCTGGCTAATCCTGAGTTCTGTTCCACATTACCAGGGAGGTTTACACCCCTGGGAGTCATGTTCCACATAGGGAAAAGGACAATGAGTTCACCTGCTGAGATGGCTTAGAGAGAGATGCCACATCTGAGCAACAAAAGAGGTTCTATGGGGGTGGGGGGTGACTCTTAGGCATAATTTTAAGTAGGCTTAGCCTATCCTTGCAGGAAAAAGTTTCATATTCAAAGGCTTCGTCTATTGATTTGGGTGTCCCCATTGCCTGCGAGAATATCAGAAATTCTCCAAATGGGGAAGATGAATATTTCCTCCTTTCTCCCCAGTTCCCCAAGGGAACTTTGCAAATACTTCTTTACTCATTGCCCTAATTATTCTGGGCTATATCGGGGCATCACACTAACATGGACAAAACAACAAAATCTCACGTTTTATGGGCAATCTTGACTCAAGGACCCCACTCCACCCCCTCCACTAGCCTGGCCAAGATTTACTCAGATCTACAGTATAGAGTGAAATTATCCCTCAATGATTCTTCCTTCTGGCTCTCCTTCCACAAGTGCTGCACCTCCTTTTCTGTCTGAGGCTCTCCCACCTCCTGCATCCACAAAATGTAGCTTATCACAACTGTCAAAGCAAAGCATCAGAACAGCCAGAGATGCAAAGACATGGGACCAACCCCAAGCTGGAGGAGATGCCAAGGGCTCTCAGTGGATCTGGTCATACACATAGAAGATTAGCAAGGTTTCTTTTGTTGAAACCCTGAGGACATTGTGTTGGGTGGAGTTAAGTCAGACACAAAAGAACAAATATTATATTATCTTACTAATATCAACAAATTATAATATATAAGCTCATAAAGATAAAATCTAGAATATAGGCTACCAGGAGTTAGAATGAGGATAGAGAATGAGGAGCAGATGCTTAATGTGTGCAGTATTTTTAACTAGGTTGACTTTAAATGTTTGGAAATGGACAGAGATGATAGTAGCACATTATGGTGAGCGTAATTATGTATGTGATTGTGGTTTAAAGGGGAAATTAAGAGTCATGTAGCCACTAGAAGGAAAGCTAGAGGAGAAACCATAGGAATATATAAGACAGTGAGGCCTGTGGTGGACAATGACTGTGATTAACAGTACAAATATATTTAAATGCTTTCATGAACTAGAACAAACATACATCACTATTACAAGGAGTTAATAATAGAGTGGTATGTGGGAACAAATGCACCTATTGCAAATTATGGACTAAAGTCACGGTAGTAATATTTTAATATTCTTTCATTAATAACAAAATGTACCACACCAATGCCAGGGGTCAATGAGGGAGGTGATAAGGGGTATGGGATATTTTGGGTCTTTTTAAGCAATGAAAATTTCTACAATTGGTTGTGTTGATGAATGCCAATTATATGATGATACTGTGAGCCACTGATTGTATACTTTGGATAGACTGCATGGCATGTGAATATATCTCAATAAAACTGCATTAAAAATTGAATATGTAATCCTATCGGTCAATTTTCAGACTGTCATCCTGATACATCAACTAAGAAAAGTAAGCAAAGAGTTCCTACCTTATTTTAACTTACATATTCTTTGAAGTGCAAAAAAATATATATCCAACATCTAATCTGAAGATATTCTGAATAAGTGAGGTTAAAGGGGTAATTTCTTTTCTTACAAAGTTCTGGGCACAGAAGAGGGAGGTAGGTTTCCTTTGATTCTGGGCAGTTTCTATTCAGAGACACAGCGTAATAACAGCTTTCTCTTTGTCCATTTGATGGCAAAAGGGCTGCCTCTTTCTCAGGAACACCACGTTAAGCTCCAGCAGGCTTCTTATTTATTTTATTTTTTGGCCCATTAAGTCTCGTTGACTCTACCAAGTGCAGAAAGAAAATCTGCCTGACTTTCTACAATTGAATTGGCCGGACATTTTAGCATTATCTACATTGTCCCACTTGAATGAACAGCATCGGAGGAAGATTAAACAACCATGGGCGGGGAAGTTCTTCTCTCATTGTGCAGACCATTCTCCTGGGCAGCTCCCGGGCCACACGAGCAGGTGCAGCCTGTGGGTTTGGGGAGGTAAGGAAGGCTCTTTTGATCCTGCTGCTAATAAAGTGAAGGGTTGAGGAGAGCCAAGAGCTCCTTTATCGTGTAATATAAATCCAGATGAATTTACCTGCTCTCTAATCGCCAAAGAGTGACTCTCTATCCTTGCAGAAATCTTTCACCATCCAAACCATCATGAACCAGGCAGAAACATAGGTTCTCGTAACTAATGCGAGAGGCAAGAGGAGTGACTTTCCACAATACATGCAAATACGGACCAAATGACTTGACAGTAAATACATGGCTTCACCCACAGATATTTTCCCGTTTCCTCCTGGGCGGGACCAGCAGTGGCAATGCTCACATTTTCTAGGAAGTCATTCTGAAAATGTCTAGGAAATTACTCTGGCAAAATGGGCAGAATGTTCCCAGGGATTTGTGGGAAGATAACCAGGACTTACCAAGGCCGGTTTTTTCATCTGGGATAGAAAAGGAATGGGTCTCCTGGGCAAAAGGCAGGAGAGCGGACATCAGGTCACCTGGGGAGGGGGCACCCGGCAGCCAGCTCCAGTTTTCAGGATAAGAGGACAGTTGTACTCCTTCCAGTGGGCCCGTGACTTATACCCTCTGACCATATCCATTTTTCAGTTGAGAAAATTAATGCACAAAGCACTTTAACAATTTTCCAGGGGTCACATGGACTGCTGGCAAATTGTGGAATCCAAACTAAGACTCAGTTCAGTCTGATTCCATAAGCCACAGCCTTAGTATCTCGGATAAACTGCCAACTTCCCCTTCTCCACCCTGCTCTCACTCTTAGCCCTTATTCCCGAAAGGATTTTAGGCAACTTTTAAATAAACACTATAGTCAGCTTCAAAAAATAAATATGAAAAGTGAGGGAAAATGGAATAGAAAACAAATATGGTCAAATGAGGATTCATATCCATTACAGGAAAGAGAAGCCCTTGAATTTGGGTCTCTTTGCAATTTGATTCTCGAGGTTAAGCATTTGTTTGAATAATGTCTAGACTTCAAATAATTGGCAAGAAGGAACTTCTGGGTGTGTTGTGAAATGAAATACCACAGTTTATAGCAACTGGTGAAATATTAAAACACATAGTTCCATTTAATGGACATTAATATTTGAAATTAAGGCACACTCTTTGGCAAGAAAAAAGGCAATTAGCTTTGGGAATCCAAACAGAAACACTATATCTGCTTGTTTTGTGACAGGCATTGTAGATGATATTCATGGTAAGTTGTGAAGCCTTTTCTGGACACTGAGCAGGTCTCTGAAAATGTACACCAAAGGCTGACACGTCGAAATGAACAATTAGACAACAGTCCTTAGTATTATGTGCAAGAAGACATCTATTCTTTAGAGGCAAACAGAAAAATACTGAGTTACAGTTTGTCACTTAGACACAATCTTCAACAATGTTTTCGGTATTTTGTACATATGTTTGTTAATTTGTTATTTTCTCTCATAACTGAGCTACTAGCTTAGAGCCAATAGATCTGACTGGGGCTAACAGTCAGCTAGCTACCTGTGTTTTGCCTAGTTGATTTCATTTTGGTTGCAATTTTATTATATTTATGAAATCTATGCTTCTTATCATAGTACTAGAACTTCCTTTTCTTTTCCATTCGCAATTATAGAAGAAAAAAGATGAAAATGCAATAAAATAGAAAGATAAATGCAGCAAAAATCACTTCTAGACCAAGTCAGTGTACCTGCTGAGATTGAGCTATCCGCAGCAAGGGACACCTGTATAAGTACAGCTAAAAACATCCTTTCCTCAGCTGACATACACAAGCCAAAACACAGTTATCTAAAAGGCAGTTTAGGAGTGCCAATGTGTAATTTGCAAAAGTATGTGATGTGTAAAAATATGAAACATATGAAAGTTGAAGTCTCCTTAATTTTTATATAATTACAACACCTGTTGGATGAACAGGCATTATTTTCCTGATTACTTAAGGAAAGAAACGATGTGAAGGAAAGAAAATCAAGACTACAGACTGAGATATGGAGAAGTTCAAATGCATCATCCCCTGGAAATATCTGCATTCAACCAGCAGGTCAATCTGCCCACAGCTACTCTGTGCTATCTCCAAGCATGTCTTCTGAAAGTTCTGGATTTGTAACAACTGAGGTACTGAGTTTGGGTCCCTGAAAAGAAAGTGGAAATGAAAAGTAGCTCTCTGAAGAAATGCACAAATCAGTTTTATTAATCTACCAAATGGATGATTGCATGTAGTTATCAGAAAGTAAGTCACATTGATTATCTTTCACAGATATAATTAGATGGGCCATTTCTGACCTAGTTAGGACTTGATCTCATTACTTAAAAGACAGCATTAATTAGGTCAGAAGGTTCTCCACCTCAGCACCACTGACATTCTTTGTGAGGGGACTGTCCTCTGCATTGTAGGAAATTGAACAGAATCACTGGTCTCCACCCCCTACAGGCCAGGAGCACCCCTCCCCCTCCCTGCTAGCTTCCCTTTGTGCCCCACTCCTTTAGATGATCTCCAAGGCATCCTTCATCTCTAGAATCTGTGTTCACGCTGGTTTGTTTGTGGCATTCAGTGCCCAGAGCTAACGCCCAGTTTGGTTTTTTGACTGTGTGATGCAGAAATAAGCCAATTAACTTACTCAACCCATTTCCCCAGGCCAATATTTGCTGGAGTAAAACTACATCACACAGCTCAAACTGGTACATCTGATTAATCGTATGTGTCAGACTGTCCGTCTCTGTCAGTGATTTCTGAAACTGGAATTGTGTCAATACTTAAAAAAAGAATCTCAATTCCCAAGTTTTATTTATATCTCCATTTAGCAAACTAAGTGTTCTTTTAAAGTTTTTCTAAGGCAAAAATTAGAAATTACTTCAATGGCAGGCAACTGAGCTTAAATAAATATAGCACATCCTTAAAAAGGTACATTGTACCACCATTAAATATATTTTTGAAGACTATATAATGACACAGGAAAATGCCCAGGGCATAGGTATAAATGAACAAAGCAGAATTTACAATTATATAAATATAAGTGCATATATCACTTTGTTCAAAAACTTAGGAGCTTAACATTTTCCATGTTTATCCAGAGGGATACCATTTTGGGGGCTTTTATTTCTCTCTTTTTGGCTTTACTTCAAATTTTCTTCATTGAAACGGTACTGTTTTGTAATATTAAAAAAATAAACATTCTTTAAAGTACACCATGTCTTACTAAATCTAAAATAAAAATCAAGAGTTCTGTAGATAGTTGGTTGAACACCATAAGTACATGGAACCTTGGGTAGGACATGAGATTTTGTTGGTTTGTCCAGGGCGATGCCCCAATGAATTCCAGAGTGATTTGATCAGTAAGTGGAAAAATATTTGCAAAGTCCCCTTCAGGGAATGGTGAGAACAGGGGAAAATTCAACCTCCCCAAGTTGAATTCTTGATATTCTCACAAGCAGTGTGGACAACCAAAGCTATAGGCTGAGCCCCCAGTCTTGGGGTTTGTTCACATGAAACTTAACCCCATAAAGGATAGGTCAAGTCTACTTAAGATTAGGCCTAAGAGTCACCTCCAAGAGAACCTCTTTTGTTGCTCAGATGTGGCCTCTCTCTCCAGCCAATACAACAAGCAAACTCACCACCCTCCCCCTGTCTACGTGGGACATGACTCCCAGGGGTGTGGACCTTCCTGGCAATGTGGGACAGAAATCCCAGAATGAGCTGAGATTCAGCATCAATGGATTGAGAAAACCTTCTTGACTAAAAGGGGGAAGACTGAAATGAGACAAAGTTTCAATGGCTGAGGGATTCCAGAGTCAAGAGGTTATCCTGGATGTTATTCTTATGCATTAAGTAGATATCACTTTGTTAGTCAAGATGTAATGGAGAGGCTGGAGGGAACTGCCTGAAAATGTAGAGCTGTGTTCCAGTAGCCATGTTTCTTGAAGATGACTGTGTAATGATATAGCTTTCACATTGTGACTGTGTGATTGTGAAAATCTTGTGTCTGATGCTCCTTTTATCTACCTTGTGAACAGACAAGTAGAGCATATGGAATAAAAATAAATAATAGGGGGAACAAATGTTAAAATAAAAAAAAGAGTTGCTTTTATATGTTCCCCTTGGTTGTTGAATATCTTGCCCATCAATGTTGTACGCAGGTAAGTGGCTGTAACTCCTGGCGGTAGGGATTGCTTCTCGCTTCTTTTGGTGCCAATGGAAAGAAACAAAGAAGGCAGCCCCCACAAGCCCGGCGGTGCCTGGGAAGTGTGGTGCCCCTTCCTGCCCATCTTGATTGTTCACGGGCACAGGGTGGCAAACCCTTGCACTGAGTCCTGGATCTGCGCCATTCATTGGTAAAGCAGAAGTCACAGAGGACAGAAAGCTCCACTCCAAAGAGAACTCACGAATCAAACAGTATCTAAGACATGATGAAAGTCATAAAAAGATACTGAGAAGTGTGAGTAATCCTTGGAGGCACTAAAGGCTATTAGAGCAGTGGGAGGCTTGGTGAGGAGGCTGGGGGGAAGCGCGCTGCTATACTTCTTAGCAAGAAGGAAAGGGAGAGGGCGAAAGGAGCCAGTTGAAGGGCAGAGGTGTGGCCAACGTGTGTACCAGGGGTCTCCAGCAGATGGCGGTCAAAGATAAATCAGGCCTGCAGATGAGCCCGGGGCCAGCAGGCCAAGGGCAAAAAAGGGAGAGGAATGACTTTGTCACTTTCCACAGGAACGGCCTTCTCACCTGCAGAAGCATCCATCCAAATAAGCCAGAAAAACAGAAAATGACACACACTGACTGCAACAGCAGCCAGGGAGGGGTTTCACCAGCACCAACACCCCAATCTTCACTATTATTCCACATAAAAGAAACGAGCACAGGCATGTTGTGTGGACAGGGATAAATGTAGGATAAACCATTGCCTGAAACCCTTCGTTGATAGCTGGGGGGCAGGAGAGTGATGAGAGGGCTGAAGGCACAGCACCCTTTGGGAAGGTTTGTGGTTCTGATTTCCAGCTCTGGGGGGAAAAAAAGCAAGCGAGCTTTTAATGCCACATGATAAATTTCCTGAAAATGAAGGTACTAAACTCAGCAACGGTGCTTGCAGAAGGCCAGAACATTTGTTTCTGAAGCATCGTGTGACGCAAAACCCAGAAGTCAAGAAGTCCCCACCTACATGTGGGAAAGAGTCCACAGCCTCCTCTTGGGCTTGCTTTACTTATCAGAAACCGAAGGTTTCAGGCAAGATAAATTAGATTTCCTCTAGGTCTGAGATTCCAGAATCCCATAAATTCTTTACCATATAGACTATATATTTCCATCTGCAAGGGACATATTAGGGGAGATTGGGTCCCAATTCCAATTCACTAGGCACGATAACAGTGTTGAGAGCATCTCTCTTGGAATAAAGCAGAGGAGCTCCCAACCTTCCCAATACAGAGGTTGTGGCACTTCCCATCTGCCACTGTGTCGCAGCTTAGAGGGCTGCTCACTACCTGTCTTTCAATATTCAGATATGTGCTCAGCCAAGCATCCTGTATAACCTGTTTCAGCCTCTCTTGAAATGGTCTTGCTTGAGGAGATGCAGAAGCTCTGAAAATACTCTGGTACAGAGAAATAGTAACAGATGATCTTTTTCCTATCTTCTTTTCTCCCACCAGAGCCAAAGGCAGTAAGAAAGGAGCCGGGCACCGAAGGGGACTTGGACTGAAGAACCACGGCCTCTGGGAAATGCCAGCCAGGACTCGGCTTAGTATCTTCCTGTGTAAGTAGGAGGTAGGGGGTGGGGTACATCAGTGGTTTCGGAATCCTGTTTGACTACATAAGAACTCCACTTTGATCATTTTTATTCTTTCTGCAACAGCATTTCTTAAAAGCACTGCTCTTTGCATCTCATTTTGGGGCTGCACTTTACACTGAGCAAAAAAATAATGACATTCTTAGTGAGCAAGAGATACCATTTCCCAGCTCAGTATTTTTCCAGGACAATTCGTTGAAGCAGATTTAGGGAAGGCTGGGAGGTGGGGGAGAACTCTGTCTTGCGTTGCTGTGGCAACTTCTACAAGAGCAAATCCTACACTTGCTCTGCTCAGAGTGAGTGCAGTTTTATTTCTTAAAATATCATCGATTTCCATGGTGCAGGGAGATGCAATTAGCCAGATCTATAAAGAATGTGTTTTTTTTTTCCCCTCTCTCTCTCTCTCTCTTAGGTGAAGGAGGGTCAGGCTGAGATGAAGGCTTTTCAAAGATACACTATCAGTGGAGTTTCCAAAGCTCTTCCACAAGCGCCTGGGAGTGTGTCTGGAGGCATCCTATCCCAAAGACCAGCACTGTCAGTCCCTGGCTAGGGCATCTGAAGACAGTCATTTAGGGAGCCAGCCCCAGGCAGTTCTTTGCACAGAAACCAAGCAAGCTACCTGGCAAAACTGTGTAGCCTCTTTGCATGACCCACCCTTTTAAGTTGCTGGTACAATCTAGAAGCTTTGTGGTTCTAGTCTCTGACAACTGTCAGCCCCACAACAGCAGGTATTGGATTCTCTGCAAGGCAAGGTGATAGCGGAAGGGGCCTGCCACAGAGCAAGGAAATGGAGATGGGCATGAGGTCAGCCCACAGCAGCCTCCTTAAAAGGGACAACCAAGACAAACGATGGATGAATGACATAAAAACACGCAGTGAAAAGCAGTCATCTACCTCTTCTTCTGCATTACCAGTCATATCACCACCAAGGTAGACTTCTGAAATGGACTTCACATCCCTTCTCAGGAATCAGCAATGGACTCCCATTGCCTCCACAGTAAGATCACATGTGCTTGCATGGAATCCTAAGTGTTCTTTCATGTAACCCCAACTATATGTCCACCATTTTTTATCTGCATGTTTCCTGGCACATCTGTGCATGCAAGAACGCATGTGCCATGGCCTTCACCACTATATGACCATTATTTGGCCTCCACAACCTTGCCGTGTTTACCTTCTTAGCTCTGCCCACCCCAGCCCGCCACCATGGTGCTTCTCCAACTGGCCTTCCCACATTGCCTTTGCCCCTCTCCAACTCTGCGAGCCCTTCTCAGCTTCAAAGTGCCCCACCTCTTCTGAGAAGCCACCCCTATCCATCCCCTTCTGTGATGGTTAAGTTCTGGGATAAGTTGGCCAAATGATTATGCCCAGTTGTCTGGTCAGGCAACCACCAGCCTGACCATTGCTGCAAGGATATTTCATAGCTGGGTGATTAAAGCACCAGTCAGTTGATTGCATCTGTGGTTGATTACATCTGTGCTCAACGAAGAAATGTCTCCCGCAAGATAATCCAGTCAGCTGAAGGCTTTTAAGGAAGAAAAGAGACTCACTGCTTCTTCAGCTAGCAAGCCTGTCCTGTGGAGTACATCCAGACCCTTCACTGAAGCTGTCAGCTTCACAGCCCACCCTGAGGATTTGGGACTCTTTCATTCCCATAAATCTCATATTTACAGATCTCTCCTACTGGTTCTGTTTCTCAGAGAACCCTGGCTAACACACCTTCCTTTGCAGTATGCATTTGCTCTGTTTTAATATTTGCAATCCTCTTTGCTTGCATGCCTTCTTCTTTCCTGGTACCATGAGCTCTGTGAGAGTGGAGACCCTGTCTTATTCAAATCCACATTCTCCACAGAACTTCATAGAGTGGTTAAACATAATACAACCTTCAAAAAATATTCACTGGATGAACAGATGCATGCATACACAAATCCACAGAAGAGGGCACATATTTGTGAGGAACACATGTCTCTACAGACCCAATTAAGCTTTCAGCAGTGGTGGGGAAGAATAGACTGTTTGGGGTCAAGTGGGACTAGTCTAGGGAGATTAGATAAAGTTTTCATGAAACTTCATTCCAAACAGAAAGAAAGAGGCAGGCGGAAATACTGGAGGCAGGAATGGAGGAGTCCTGTGAAGGTCACTTCGCCTGGAATGAAAAGTCTGAGCTGAGGTGTTAAATGCATGTAAGGAGGCTGAGAGATTCTTTTCCAGGCATACTATCCTATTTACTCTTCTTCCTACCATGAAGGAAGGAAGTCTACATGTTATAAGGGAAGAATTTACGATTGTGGAACTCAGGGACTTCTTTATAAAACACTCTTCTTTGGACTTCCGGAGAAGATGGCGGCTTAGTAAGACGCGCGGGTCTTAGTTCCTCCTCCAGAAAAGCAACTAAAGAAACAGAATCAATATGAAACAGCTCCCAGAGTCACGACAGAGACCAAAAAGACAGCGTACCCCATTCTGGAACGGCTGAACGGGCAGGGAGAATCCGCTGTGGTGAGATACCCGAGGGGTGCACGTTTTCCCGGCTGGGGCGGCTGGCGACTGGGGTCCCCTCCACGCACGTGGCTCCCCGGTCTGACTGGGAACATTGGATAGCGGGGCCCTCCCGTCACGCTTGGCGTCTCGGGCCAGCTGGGCAATTTGGACCGGCACTCCCCCAAGCCGCGGCCAGCGACCCCCGCCTCCACGCGCCGTTTCCCGGGCCGACTGCCCCGCAGACAAACGACCGCCACGAGCGCCACCTACTGGGCAGGAAAAGAAAAACAGAGCCCAGAGATTTCACAGAAAAACCTTTCAACCAGCTGGGTCCCACACCCAGGGAAATCTGATCAAATGCCCAGACACCAGCAGAAAATAATGGATGACGCTCGGAAAATTGAAGATATGGCCCAATCAAAGGAACAAACCAATAGTTCAAATGAGATACAGGAACTGAGACAACTAATGCTGAATATACGAACAGAAATGGAAAAACTCTTCAAAAACCAAATCAATAAATTGAGGGAGGACATGAAGAAGACATGGGCTGAACAAAAAGAAGAAATAGAAAATCTGAAAAAACAAATCACAGAACTTGTGGGAGTGAAGGACAAAGAAGAAAAGATGGAAAAAACAATGGATACCTACAATGGTAGATCTAAAGAGACAGAAGCTACAATTAGTGAACTGGAGGATGGAACATCTGAATTCCAAAAAGAAACAGAAACTATAGGGAAAAGAATGGAAAAACTTGAGCAGGGGATCAGGGAACTGAATGACAATATGAAGCGCACAAATATACGTGTTGTGGGTGTCCCAGAAGGAGAAGAGAAGGGAAAAGGAGGAGAAAAACTAATGGAAGAAATTATCACTGAAAATTTCCCAACTCTTATGAAAGACCTAAATATACAGATCCAAGAAGTGCAGCGCACCCCAAAGAGAATAGACCCAAATAGGCGTTCTCCAAGACACTTACTAGTTAGAATGTCAGAGGTCAAAGAGAAAGAGAGGATCTTGAAAGCAGCAAGAGAAAAACAATCTGTCACATACAAGGGAAACCCAATAAGACTATGTGTAGATTTCTCAGCAGAAACCATGGAAGCTAGAAGACAGTGGGATGATATATTTAAATTACTAAAAGAGAAAAACTGCCAACCAAGACTCCTATACCCAGCAAAATTGTCCTTCAAAAGTGAAGGAGAAATCAAAACATTTATAGACAAAAAGTCACTGAGAGAATTTGTGACCAAGAGACCAGCTCTGCAAGAAATACTAAAGGGAGCACTAGAGTCAGATTCGAAAAGACAGAAGAGAGAGGTATGGAGTAAAGTGTAGAAAGAAGGAAAATCAGATATGATATATATAATACAAAAGCCAAAATGGTAGAGGAAAATATTATCCAAACAGTAATAACACTAAAAATTAATGGACTGAATTTCCCAATCAAAAGACATAGAATGGCAGAATGGATTACGACCCAGCAATACCACTGCTAGGTATCTACTCAAAGGACTTAAGGGCAAAGACACAGATGGACACCAGTGTTTATAGCAGCATTATCTACAATTGCAAAGAGATGGAAACAGTCAAAATGTCCATCAACAGACGAGTGGCTAAACAAACTGTGGCATATACCTACAATGGAATATTATGCAGCTTTAAGACAGACTAAACTTATGAAGCATGTAATAACATGGATGGACCTAGAGAACATTATGCTGAGTGAGTCTAGCCAAAAACTAAAGGACAAATACTGTATGGTCCCACTGATGTGAACCGACATTCGAGAATCAGCTTGGAATATATCATTGGTAACAGAGACCAGCAGGAGTTAGAAACAGGGTAAGATAATGGGTAATTGGAGCTGAAGGGATACAGACTGTGCAACAGGACTAGATACAAAAACTCAAAAATGGACAGCACAATAATACCTAAGTGTAATGTAACTATGTTGGAACACTGAATGAAGCTGCACCTGAAATATGGTTTTTCGTTTGTTTGTTTGTGTGTTTGTATCTTTTGTTTTTGTTTTTTTCTTTTTCCTTTTTATATATATATATATTATTAGTATTATTATTTTAATTCTCTTCTCTATATTAACATTCTATATCTTTTTCTGCTGTTTTGCTAGTTCTTTTCCTAAATCGATGCAAATGTACTAAGAAATGATAATCATACATCTATGTGATGATACTAAGAATTACTGAGTGCATGTGTAGAATGGAATGATTTCTAAATGTTGTGTTAATTTCTTTTCTTTTTTTGATTAATAAAAAAAATTAAAAAAAAAAACAAAAACAAAAAAAAACACTCTTCTTTTCCTCACCAGCTGTGTGACTACTTAACTTCTCGGAACCTTAATTTTCTTACCTGAAAAATGGAAGCAATACCTTATAGCATGAATTAAAAGATATCACAGAGTCCATGCCTCACATCCTGTCCATAGACAGTCAACAGAAATTTCACATTTTCCCTTTTGTGTAATAGTAACTTAGAGTACATCTATAAGAATTTAATGCCAGCTCACAGCAAATCTCAACAATATCTTTAACTGTTAAAGAAAATTCTTTTTTACTATCGCAAATGCCTCTTTTCTTTTATGAACTCTGTCTCATAGTTAAAGCGTTGGCTAGGAACTCCATGATTGCTGCACTAGGGCTGTAATTTATAGGTTCTAACTCAGCACTGACTGCTGGGGCAAAAGAAGCATTTAAAATCAACGGGCACACTGGGCTTTGTGACTCAAGTCCGAAGAACAGAGTTTGGAAAGAGGCAAAAAGGGGAACTTTACAGGGGAGAGACAGGTTGAAGGGCATATAGTAGAACGGCATATGGGACTCTCTTTGATACTTTTCTCTAAATGTAAAATGTTTTCCAAAATAAAAAGGCTATTAATAACATAAATAAATTCACATGTAAATAAGACCTAATGTCCACATTTACCACCAAGAGAAATCGTGAGCTTGAGCCATCTGAGCAGTGTGTGCAGCCTATTGGGGCTGTAGCTAGCCAAGCATGGCTGTGATGTTACTGATGTTTGTGCCAAACCTGGCCTCTCCTTCAAGGTCGACCAGGAGGCTGGGTTATCTCACCATGTGGATACTGACTTTCTTCTAAAACTGTTTCCTTTCCATATAGCACGTATGAGTACAGAAATAGTGGCAAAAATCTGGAAAAGCAGCATGTAAGAACATGTGTGTGCAGAGGAAAACAAAAGGTCATGTTTGTCATAATTGTTTTAAGGTCTCAAATTGCCAGTTGTTCAGTTTCTTTTCCAATTATCTTAGACATCTTAAACCCACTTTCAGTAAATGGACTTTGAGTATGCATTTTCCTAAGGGCGGATACTTACTTATTGCCCTTCACAAGTAAAGTATAATGCTATTACAATAAATGCTTCCCTTCACTTCTTCTTAGTCTGAAAGGCAATGTAGGGTCATTGAAAGGAGCCAGACTTCTGAACCCAACAGACCTGGGTATTAATTGGACAACAGACAACCAGCAGTGTGCACCAGGGCAAGTGGCCTTGTCTCCACTTTTCAAATTGTACAATATGAGTAGTAGTGTACAATACATGTGATATGATACAATACAAATAATAGTCCTTATGCCCTATAGCTATTAGGAGGGATAAATATAGGTAAAACCTTGGTCTTCTAGTGGTTAGAAAATGAACAAACAAATCTGATCCTTCAAACAGTGATGAAGCCAACATTTAACTGTGGTCCAGAGACAGAGCAGAGGAATAGTGTAAACAAGATTACACGGGGTATTTGTTTAAAATGTTTGAGACAATTCCCTAATTCTTAAGACCTGCATGTACTTGATCACGGGGGATATTTCTCAGATTCAGATTCTCAGATTAAACCTCAAAAATGTGAAACTCCACCTAAGGGAGCAGTACCCCTGGGTGTCAGTGTGGGCCCTAGTTGCACATTACATGCCAACAGGCTCACAAAGAAATATTAGGAAGGATTCTCCTCTAATCGCCTTCAATATAACAAAACCATAATTCTTACTGAAAATAGCTTCTCTTAAATATTACAATCAAGTACCATCACAGAAATGGTTTCAGTGTATGTATGACAGTGAGAGAACGTTCTGGCTACCAAGTTTATCCACTGGGCGGTGAATGGACTACAAATGTTTGGCTATTTTGGAAGTCAAGCAATGTTCTGACATTCAGCCCTTAACCAAATGATCAAATTTAGCCTCACCAATAGTGGGACAGCTTATACTCGGGACCTCCTGATACAGAATGTAATGAGAAATAACTCATTAACTAAGCGATAGTCTTCCCCCAAAAAAGTTAAACTTCAATCGAGATATGAGGAAACAATCAGAAAAATCCAGAGTGTAGGAAATTGTATCCAACAGGATTTTTCAACCTTGGCACTATTGTCATTTAGGGCCAGATAACCCTTTCTTGGGGGAAGAAGAAAGTTCCTTGTCTGATATTTAGTAGCATCCCTGGTTTCTTCCTACTAAATGCAGTAGCACCCACCCACCCCCCTCCTATGCACACAAAGACATCTCCAGGCATTGTCAAATGTTCCCTGGAGGACTCAATTGTCCCAATCCCTCACACTCCTCACCCCCATTGAGAACCACTGGTAGAAGACAGTAGGTCTGACCTTGGAAAAAAGACAATGTCGTGAAAAACAAACAGCTACCCAAAATAAAGGATGTGGGGGGAGGGGTGTTATTTTGGAAAACACACCACTAGACATATGACCAGATACATGACCAAAACTCATTTCCTCAATATGAACATGTTTCACTCATAGAGGTCTAGAATGCTAGCAGCTCATCAAAGCAGTGCTGCTTCTGAAAGTGCATCCAAATCCCTTGGGACCTTGCTAAAAGGCAAATTCTGAATGGCAGGGCTGGATGAGGCCTGAAAGTCTGCATGGCTAACAAGCTCCCAATGGGAGCCCATGCGCTAGTCCATGGACCACACTTTAGATGATGTCATGAGGCTTTAAATGAAGATGAGCCTACAGACAAAGAAAGAAAGAATCTAAACTTTACTTCTTGCTAAAGTAGCGTCCATTGTCTTGGTCTGCCTGGCTGCTGTAACAAATACACACCATGGGTTGCTTTAACCAAGGAGTATTTATTGACTTATGGCTTTGAGTCAGGGAGAAGTCCAAAATTGAGGCATTGGCAAGTCAATACATTCTCCCCAAGGTCTGGAACAAGCTGGTGTGGCGGTCCTCAGGGTCCTTGGCTTTTGGGTTTCCGCCTCACATCACATGGTGATGTCTGCCCCTTTCTCTTCCAGGTTCCCCTGACTCTAAGTCTCCAGCTTCTCCTCATGCCTTTTGCTAACCCTGGCTTCTGGTTTCTTTCTCTTTATGAGGTCTCTTCTATTCCAAAATAAGGGCCAAACTACTTTAGTTGCCACATTTTAACTAAAAATATCAACTTCAAAAGGCTCTATTTACAGCACATTCCAGCCCACAGAGATGTGAGTTAATATTAAGAACATGTCTAAAATGAGAAACATAATTCAACATACCACATCCATAAGTTGGTTAATTTTTTGAGCATACATATGTGAGATTGTTGATCCATCTGCAAATTAAGATATAAAAGAAACTTATTTGAGAGTAGAGATGCCTATTTGCTCATCTATTCATTGATATTTTTTTCTTTTCTGCCCTTTTTGGGGAGGAGAGGGAGTAAATATTAATTGGGGAAAGTTGGCTCCTAAGTTTAAATTCAAGATAAAATAGGGTCATTTAAAGAAGTATTTAAAGTTAAAATATTTGGGAAGTTTGCTAATATTATCAAAATACCAACTTGTTCAATGTTTTTACTCTAAAATGTCTTTTTCATAAAAGAAAATCTGGAAATGATAATGTAGAAAAGAAAAAATAAGCCACAGCTCATCATTTAAACTTATTTGCAACTGACCTTTTTATGTATTTTATTCCACTTTCTTCCCTATACAAGTTTATGTAGTTTATGATAGTATGGGGCAGTGTTACTAGCTCAGTGTTATCAGTTCAATTTTATTAGCTCAAGTGTTACCAGCTGTAGTTAGCTCTTCGGACACTCACGCAATATGGCAGAAGCTCCTTTATTTCTTTCTCATGAGAAAGGGCACTCACGGGAAGCAGCTGCGAGTGAGTGCAGAATATAGAATGCCCAGGCTCCTTTTATCTCAGTCCCTAATGCAAAGGAGTCCTTCCCCCAGTTCACCACTGGCTGGCTACTTAGGAGTTACAATCGAGGCTGGGAAACTAGTCAAACAGTGAGTTTTCTATACCTTATTTATCATAATTATTCATTTGCTTTTGACTAATCACACATAAAGGTATGTTAAATCCTTCATGTGTGTATTTATCTGCCCTTGGGGGGGACCAATCAAGTAAGCTTCATACTTGACCAATCACAGATGAAGGAATGTTGAGTCCTTCATTATCATATGTCATTGGGGGTGGGGGCAGGGGATGTGGGCCAGGTTAAAAGGTCAAGACTTAAATTACTTCCTTGTTTGAGTGGATGGAGTTCACCATCCCTTACATGATCATAACTATAATTGTAAATGACGTAAAAAAATTGTAATCACATCCAGTTCCACATCCTTCCTCTCTGACTTCATATCAGGAGTACTGTTCTATAGCATTAAAAACTACTTTGCAAATATATTAATGTCTCAATAATATTCAATAATCACAATCAATAAGCCATCACCAAAAATTACGAAGCATTCAGATGAGTGTTCTTCAAAAAAATGCTCAGAGACAATTTTATATCCATTTCACACCTCCTTGCTGTATTGATCACAGCTTAATCAATTGCTAAAATAAGTGCAAGGCTTTCTTCTGTCTCACCCTGAGTTACCTGAAATTGGACCTCCCTAGGAGATTCAAGCTATAAAACTGTTGGCAAGTTTGGTATAAAAATTCCCCAAAATGCCTCTCCAGCATGACCAAGGAGGGAGCCTGGTATGGCCTGACTGAGCCTGTTGATGAGTGTGCCTTACTTGGAACGTCCCTCTCTGCCTGGTTGCTGCCCCTCCTGATGCTCAAAGTTGGAGAGTGGAGGGTCTCATGCCCACCAGCAGCAGGAGCAGGGGCACTGGCTGCATTTCTTTCTCCTGGCAGAAATGGACCCACCACTCCATCCTGCATCTTCTCTTTTTCTCAATTTCCTACCCTTTCCCCGCCATGAAATGTTTTGCATTCTGTGAATCACCTTCTTAGAACAATTACAGCATGACTTGGATATTATATATTCAAGAAAGAATATATAGCTTCACCACCATGCAACATAAGTCTTAAAGGGAAAAAAAAATAGGGGTTCAACAGAAATTCAGATCATATTGCTGAGTCTGGGCCAGGGCTGGGGTGGTATTGAGGAGAAGAGAAAAGGAAGAGACATACTTCCTATGGTCACAAATTCTCAAGATGAAAACCCATGTTCCCAAAGCAACCCATAGGAGATCACATATGAGCACTGCCTCCTGATGGGAAAGAGACCCTGGGAGGATGCTGTGTGATTTTTCACTGGCTGTATTTTGGATAAGACTGCAAGGGCTGTCAAGGCAGACTTCAGAAAGGTAAGTGCCAATCTTTAGTACTTAAAAATAATAATAATAATAAAACAGGTAGGATCTTCGTAACAGAGTCCAGGAGGAGTTAGAAACAGGGTTAGACAATGGGTAATTGAAGCTGAAGAGATACAGACTGTGCAACAGGACTAGATACAAAAACTCAAAAATGGACAGCACAATAATACCTAATTGTAAATTAATCATGTTAAAACACTGAATGAAGCTGCATCTGAGCTATAGGGTTTTTTGTTTTTTTGTTTGTTTGTTTGTTTTTACTATTATTACTACTTTTATTTCTTTTCTCTATATTAACATTTTATATCTTTTTCTGTTGTGTTGCTAGTTCCTCTAAACCGATGCAAATGTACTAAGAAACGATGATCATGCATCTATGTGATGATGTTAAGAATTACTGAGTGCATATGTAGAATGGTATGATTTCTAAATGTTGTGTTAATTTCTTTTTTTTCTTTCCGTTAATAAAAAAAAAAAAAAAAAAAAAAAAAAACAGGTAGGATCTGAGTAGCCAGAGGAGAAAATGGAGGACATTGAAGAGAAAGCAAATATGAACACAGCCGCTTACCTTTAGCAAACTCCCCCCCCACCCCACCCCCACACACATGCTGTAACAGTCCCCTCTTACTCCTTCTGAACATTCTGTGTCTGCCCTGCCCTGGCTATCTGGCATCCTAGCCCTGCCCAAGGTATTAGATTGATTCTTCATGTAGATGCACTGCTTGGTCCAGGCTCCTGTGTTGGTTTTCAACATTACCACCAACTTCATGGCTGAAAAAAACACTTGTTTATCATCTCAGAGTTCCATAGGTCAAGGACTATAGGTCTGATCTAGCTGCATCACCAGCTCAGGGTCTTGCAAGGGTAAAATCAAGGTGGTGGCCAGGCTGTGCTCTTTTCTGGAACATGGGACCTTCATCCATCGCTGGTTGGCAGAAGTCAGTTCTTCAGGGTTGTAGGAAAGAAGTTACCATTTTCTTCCTGGTTGTCAGCCATGGAATACCTCAGCTCCTAAAGTCCACCCACAGTCCCACGCCACGTGGCCCCTTCCACAGAGTGCCTACGCTTTGAATCTCTCTGACTTCTGGAAGGGCCCAGTTCCTTTCAAAGGCTCACATGATTAGGTCAGGCCCACCAAGATAATCTCCCTTTTGATGAACTGATTAGGGAACACAATTATAGGAGTGGTATCCTATCATAGCCACAGGTCCTGCCCACACTTCGGGGGCTTATCATCAATTCCTGCCCACCACCCTAACCCATCTGGGGCCTCAGCACCCTGAGACCCTACTCCCCACCCAGAAATGCGTCTGGAGTGTACTCCAAATCCAAGAGAGTCGCCTGATCATGTTGGAGGGTAGGGAGGACAGAAATGGAACAATGGCTGCCTGTGTTGGCTGGAGCAAAAGAGTGTGGGAGATAATGAAGACCCACCTCATATCCCAAACTTGCACATGTTAAAATTAATTCTAACCTGCTTTCCTGCCACCCAGTAAAAGTAAACCAGCTTCTATTCCTCCCTATAGAATAGCATGTACTGATTTCTATGATATAGTGAGTGTGTCATAATCTTCAGTATGTCTTATGTTATAGAATTTGTTGCCCCCAGAGCATAACATTTAATACCTATCATTATTTTGAAAGTCTCCTATGGTTGGCAGATCAACGCCCCTCCCCCACCCCAAAGTCCATGTCCTAATCCCTGGAACCTGGGAATATGTTAGGTTACGTGACAAGGGGAAATTAAGGTTTCAGATGAAATTAAGTTTGCTAATTGACTGCCTTTGAGAGGGGGAGAGGACCCTGTATAATCCAGGCAGACCCAGCGGAATCACCAGGGCCCTTAAAAGTGGTAGAGGGAAGCAGGTAGTCAAGTGTCAGAGTGAAGCAATGTGAGAAAGTCTCAACCAACCACTGCTGGCTTTGAAGATGGAATGGGTCATGCACTGAGGATGTAAGCAGCCTCGAGAAGCTGGAAAAGTCCAGGAAACAGATCTCCCTAGCACCTCCAAAAAGAACGCAGCCCTGCCGACACTTTGCTTTTAGCCCAGTGGGATCTGCTCCAGATTTCTGACCTCCAAAACTGCAAAATCATAATTTGTGTTGTTTTAAGCCCCAAGTCTGTAGCTATTTATTTCAGCAGCAATAAGAAACCCACAGACTTCCTAATTTATTTTGAATATTTAATCTGCCTAAACCTATATATAGTCAATCCTAATTTGCTCTCAAATCTATTCTCTCATGACCTTGTCCATGCTGACTTCTTGTGCTGAATCCTAACCATCTCAATTCTCCTTGGGTTCTGATATATTCAGGCAAATCAGGAAGAGACCAAAGTTAGAAACTCCCTGCCCATCCCCAAGGTGCAAAAACAGAAAATGTGTTTTAAAGGAACAGTTTACTTACCTTCCTTCCTCTGCAGACATATCTAAACCATCAGTGGTTTCAAGCATTTCAACAAAGAACTGTTGGGTCAAAAAGACTTTGTTCTCCTGGAAACATGCTTTGGAAAGCAGATGATAGCACTGTGCCTCGGGCTCAAGCAAATGTGGGAAAATGAGCAGGACCAGGAGTCCTGAGAGCCCAGCCCCTTCCAGAGTCACCTTCCTTCTAGGTCCACCTGTGAGGGGAGCCTGGGAGGAGCCAGAGCCCCAGCTGAGGGAGCCTCTGTTGAGAACGAGCACAGTTTAGGCAGTAAATGTCCACAGGTTTAAACGAGGATGCTGCAGAACTCAAGGGATCCAAATAGAGACAAACAATTAATATCCACGTCCTCCAGGATTGGCTCTCACAGAGAAGTTTAATTTCCTTGAAGTTCCATAAAGTCTAAATTCATTCATTATGTTCATGTTTGTACTTGGTACAAAATGTACTTGGAAGTTGATGTTTGTTTCCTAGGGCTGCTGAAATAAATTACCACCTACTGGGTGGCTTAAAACAACTCAAGTATATTCTCTCATAGTTCTCAGAGCCCAAACTCCAGATGTCGGCAGGGTTGCTTTCTTAGGGAGACCCAAAAGAAGACTTGTCCCCACGCCTCTCTCTAGCTTCTGGTGGCTCCGGGTGATCCTTGGCATTCCTTGGCTTGCAGATGCATCACACATCAATCTCCACCTCCATCTCCGCATCATCTCCTCCTCTATGCCTTCCCTCCATGCTGTCTTTTTCTCTTTTTATACGGTCCCTTGTCATGGGATTGAGGGCTCACCTGGATAATCTGGATGCACTCATTTCAAGGTCCTTAATTCCATCTGCAAAGACCCTTTTTTTGCGATACCCTTTGGGGGGCCACTATTCAAACAGAAACTCACTATGAATGCGTGGACGTAGTCTCATCTTAGCAGACCACTGCTTCCATTTGCTTGAGAATTTGGTATTCTTCATTGTAAAAAACAACACAAAATGATTGCCTTCTTACCATCTGAGGAGGTAAAAACCAGGTAGCCTGGACAAGGAGGCCAGAGGTGGCAGCCCACAAGACTCTATAGGACCAAAGCCTGGGCTGAGGAGAAACCCCTGACTGAGAATCCCCTGGGAGCTTGCTCGGCATGTGGATTCCTGGATGCCAGCCCAGAACTACTGAATCAGCGTATCTGGCTGGGGCCAGACAATATGCATGTTTAACAAGCTCCCTCAGCGATTCTTCTGCACACTGAAGGCTCAGGACTCCTGGTTTAAGTGTCTAAAGCAGAGATCCACAACGGCATGGGGCAAAGGTGTCACAAAACACCCCTTAAAGTTCCCGGGCCAGCAGACATTGCCAGTGGGTCTTTAGAGAAAGCCTGAGGGTCCAGAGTATGGCCTACAGAGAGCTGATCTTTTCCATGAGATGTGAAATAAACACTCTTAAGGTTTGCTAACCACTGCCTCAGAAGAGAATGGGATGGAGGGAGAGAGGCATAAAGAGAGAAAGGAAGAAAGAAGGGCCTCAAGCCATCTGCAGGTAATACAATAGAGCATTCTCTCTGCCATCCTCGGCACTCAGCAGCTTCCTCTACTGAATGCAATGATTCTTGTTAGGCTGATGACAGGTACCTCCCACCAGGCTGCTTCCCCTGGGGGGACATGAATGGTGCAATTAGGAGAGCTGGTCCCGTTCATGGCTTTGGTGTGGGTGAGAGAGCATGGAGAACGCTAAAACCCCTAGAGCTTGACAGCATTCCTCCACACAAAAGTTTGTGCTAGCAATCATAATAGGAAAGCACATTGGGAGGGGCATGTCCAACGGTAGTGCTGTTTCTCATTTGGCGATTCTTCCATGGAACATGGGTTTATAATTATTATATGGAAATATCAACTTCTGTTCCTTTTTCAAACAGTCCACCTGTTAAGGAGCAGTAGCTTCTGCAACTGTGGTTGGGAGTCAATGAGTAATAAAAATGCACTCCTGGGAGGTCGCAGGTTGTTGCAGCCCAACCATGTGGGAATTCTAGCCCATGTGCAGACATCCCTTTGGACAGCATTCTGTGGAAGACGACAGAGAGAGAAAAGAGGGTTTGAGGGTTTTTAATTCCATGACTCCCTCCCCTAGGGCTCTTCAATACTAACCCCAGATCCACTTGTTCACACCAGGGGAAAGGGAGAATTGACGATTCTAGAACACCAGGATGTGGCCGTTTCCCTCAATCTGCCCACTAAGCTGTGCCATGGTGTGGGGGCCTCCATATCCTTCATGTTTTCCCACCTTGCTCTGTATCCTGGGAGGCTGACCCATAAGTCATGGTCAAAGACCTCCCTTGTCTCCAGCTTCGGAGGGTTAGGCCAAAAGGAGGAAGCAGCGGGGGACTGGAAACCAGCAAGAGACGGGTGAACGAGATGCTGTGGGCTGCCTGGGTCCTATCTAGAGGCCCTACCCTCTCAAGAGGCCCTCTCCCTATGTAGCAACCAGGCCCCTTGCAGCAAGCAGCCCCTCACCCCTCCTTGCGCATTTAAACTACCTCCTCTTTATAGATTCCCCAAATTCCTCTGAGCAGTCAGAACTACATTTAAACAGGATGCCTGCCCCCAGAACAGGTAAAACTTCATTTGGCAAGATAAGACAAATTCCTGCAACAAAACCCCTCCCCTAACTGCTCATCTGCCTCTGTAAACCCAGCTTCACGCCCTTCCCTATTTAAAACAACCAATCATTTACCTTGTCTTTAAGTGTCATCCTGTCTATAGAAACTGATGTTAACCTTTTGTCGGGGTTCAGACTTTCAGAGGCTACTCGGCTGAGCCCTATGGCCATGGATGAATAAAAACCTACTTCCTGAAACTTCAGAGCCTCAGCCCCAGTTTGTTCTGTTTCTGCATAACGTTCCTGGAGGCTTGCAGCCTTGTCCGTGGTTTCACGCAACATCTACAGCTTTCTTCTCTGGGTTCTCTCCTCTGAACCCATCTCAGCTCCTTCAGTCCTCGAGGAACACATACCACCAGCTGTCTTAGCCTCAAGATTCATAGGGACTCAGCTGCCTGCCAGGACCCTGACATATGACGTTCAAGGCCAGCTGTGCACAATAGTCAAGGTTTCTTTCCCCAGCCCGGATGTTCTTTGGAAAGGGATGTGGGGAGGACAAGTGCTCCCTTTAATTGTGATGTGCTCAATCATCCTGAGGGATCAGGAAGCTGGCTTATTAGACCAATATTTGCCAACTAATATTTGCTCCTTATATTGCCCATTAATCCCCCCAAGGGCCATCATTCATTTAGTAACACCACATAAAATAAGGTAAGGAGGACACATCACTGACCCTACTAGTCATACCAATCAGTATGTATTCGATAAGCATCAACTAGAGGAATGCTAGGGGATAACTCTGTGCCTCCTCATTCCTTCTTCTTACAGTGAACATTACGGCTCCAAAATGGCCCAAGTGCAGTGGTTCAAAAAACAAGCCAAACGGACCTGGACAAAACTTTTCTCCAAAAAAGATACACAAATGGCCAAAAAGCACATACAAAGATGCTCAATACTATTGGTCATCAGGGAATCAAAACCACAATGAGAAGCTGCTTCACATCTACTAGGATAGTTAAATGAAAAATAAAAAGCGTTGCTGAGGCTGTGGGGAACTGGAACACTTGGGCATTGTTTGTGGGAATGTAAAATGGAGCAGCTGCTGGGAGAACAGTATGATGCAGTCTCAAAAAGGTAATCATAGAGTCACTATATAAGCAGTAGTCCCACTTCTAGGTGTGCACCCCAAAGAACCAAAACCAGGGTCTCAGACTGCTGTTTGTACACCCATGCCCAGAGCAGCATTATTCACATCAACCAAAGGTGGGCACAAGCCAAGGGTCCATCAACAGATGAATGGGTACACCAAATGGGGTATGTACAGACAACAGGCTATTTCTCAGCTATACAAAGGAATGAGGCTGAGATGCACGTTACCACATGGGTAAGTCTTGGAAACATTCTGTTGAGTGAGATAAGTAAAACACAGGACAAGTATTTAATGAGTCCACTTACATGAAATATCTAGAATAGGGACAGAAAGTAGACTGGAGGTTACCAGGGATTGAGGTGAGGAGTGTTGGAATTAAGTGTTATTGCTTTGTGGGTGCAGAGTTTGTTGGGGTGATGGCGAGTTTGAGAAATGGATAATGATGATGATGATGGTAGAACATTGTGAACGTAATTAACGCCCACGTATTGTACACTTCAAAATGACTAAAATGGCAACTTTTATGTTATGTACATGTATATATGTATAAAATTTCTCACCACAATAAAAAAAAATTGCAGGTGTGTGAAGAAAAAAAAATCAGCTCAGTGTGTTTCCAAATTCTCCTCTCCATCAGCAGGCACCTACTAAAACTAGCCATTGCCATCTGGCCTCCTGGATCCCCAGCTCCAGCTGATGGCTTGGCCCCATGCTTGGGCCTGTGTTAGGAAGAGATGCTGGTTCTCAAATCAGTACAGCCTTCTCTAAGTGAAGTAAAACTACAACAAATAAGAAATTTGCAGAATAAAGTTAGGAGTTCCCTTCCCTTGCTGACTATCTCTAGGTGGAAATGTGATGTTTAAAATCCAAGGGTCTGAAGCTAGTATAAATATGCCATTTGGTCTTCTGAACCTCCTCTGGTCACTACTGCCAGCATACAGCCTACTGTCATGCAGCCCACCGACCACTGGAAACTGTCCCCTCATTACAGACAGAATCAGCAGAGGGGATGGACTCTAAAGCCAGCAGCCTGGGTTCGACACTGGACTCCACCAGCTGTAGACCGTTTACCTCCCTCTGCTGTTCCCTCCTTTACTAATTGGAGACAACACCAACCACTGTGAAGGCTGCTTATAAGGATTAGGCAAGTCAATATTTGTAAAGACTTGGCAAAGAGTCAGGCGTATAGGAGGCATTAGACATTTGTTAACATAGTCATGCCATAAAGGGCAAGCATCTCTGGAGGAAAACTGTGGTGTGTCTTCTATGCCATCCCTAGGTGTGAACGCAGCTCTCTCTTGGATGGGATCAGGGCATGGACAAGGTGGCTTGGCTTCCAGACTCTTCCACATCCACCAGCAACAGTGGAGAGGGGAATGAGAAAGACGCTGACTCAGTGACTCCTGCCTGGATCTGCCCCTGACTTCAGTCATAGCAAAGAAGGGAATCTTGATGGCTTCCAGCCCCCATTCCCTGGGAGGAAGACCTAGGGGCAGAGGTGGCCCACTGCTTTCACTGAGCTGCCAATTCACAGGCTAGGAGCCCTGGCCACATACTTGTCTCTGTGCACTCTTCTGGCTCCTTCTAGTACCTGGCCCCTAACATCCAATCTTACAGCAGCTCTGATTGCCAACTAGACCTCCAGGTTCCCCTCTCAGATTCCAGAGAGAGTCTCTATGTGAGCATTTCCTTTCTGGGTACTTCTTTCAGTGGAGGTGGGAAGTTAGGAACTAGGTTCTGGCATGGGCTTGGGTCATTCGTTTCCTGTTTGCTTGGTGAAAGAAGGAAAGGATGGATTTCACAGAGTGGCTGCATATCCCCTCCCAGCTCAGCACCATATCCCCTGTGCCCCACCACTTCTCGGCCTTACAGCACCCCTGGAGGTGTGTGCAGGGATCCATTCTGACCACCAATCAAGGGGTGCAAGGAGCAACTTAAAGAAACTCCTACCCCATGGCAAGGTCAACTCCAGAGAAGGTTAAAAGCCGTCATAAAACCTCACAGAAGGGGACAGGGGGGAAGATGGCAGCATAGGAAAAGAGAGAATTTAGTTCATCCTCTATAGCAGCTAGTAAATAGACTAGAACTGTCTGGAACAACTGTTTGGGGGACTTCCATGACCAGACACGCATTATGCACCAGTCTGGAATGGGTACAAGGGCCAAGATCACACAACAGACCTGTGAGTAAAGCCCCCACAGGCCAGAGGTGGTGCCCCTACTCCACTGGCAAGGCAGGCTCAGTTGGAAACACTTCTCTGTGGGAAAAATAAGAGGCCGAGCCCCACTTGCAGTGTGGTGGGTTTTTTTTCCCAATTGCAGTTTTAATGAACAAATTTGATCTGCTGAACATAAGCTCCAAGCACATATAAATCTAAAACAAGCAGGAAAGGAATCCTGAAATTTGTCCTGGCAGATAGGAGGTAGGCTGATGGGGTAAATATCAAAAAGAAAAGAGACTTCTGGAGTTGGCTCAGCTCAGAATACTGGAAAAGGAATGTGCCCCAAGGCACATAGAGCCAGGTAGCAAGGCAAAATGGGGACTGGACACCAGCTCTGGAAAGAAGGTTCTCTTTTTAAACTATTCTAAATCACTCATTAGAGAAAGCCTCAGGCATTTTAAGCCCTGTTCCAGGCAAGGGTGGAGTTAAGATAGTCCGAGAGTCAAAGGAACAAGTCAAGTGAAAGAGTTAATTCCCTAAAGGGCTTATCTTCCCCATCAGAAGGGGGAGGGGATAGCAGGGTCCAGCTCAAGTGGTGGCCCTCCATCAGAGAATTTAGACCCAAGGGGCTAAACCCTAATCCCACCTTCTACATCAGCCACCATTTCAAACACACCCCTGGCAGCTACAGGATCAGCTTTGAATTAAAGGCACCAGACCACTTTATGCTAGTGAAGATTGCAGGCTGACAAACACCACCTGCTGGGAAGGATAAGAAAATCAGAGTCTAGAGGCTTCACAGGAATCCTTAATAACCTACTGGGTCTCATCCCCAGGGAAACTTAATACTGATTACACCATCCTCCTGAGACCTGGTCCCCTTTTGTCTGGGAAAAATTTGATTGCTGTCAATGATCTATGGGGAGATCATCCACCCACCCCCAAAAAATTTTCCATTCAGGAAGGGTAAGAATCAAAAAAACAAAAGCTGAAGAATTCAGAACAGTTAAGTGGAAGCTATGCTAGGGCTCTAGAAGAACTTGAACTGAACACCAAAAAAAAAGCAGGTAGAGAACAAAGGCAACCAATAAGAAAACCTTAGATAAAAGCATGAAAATGACACCCAGCATAAATTAACCAAGGAAATCAGATGTCAAGACACTAGCAAAAAATTATGAGTCTTACTAGGAAAAAATAAAGATATGGCTCAGTCAAAGGAACAAACTAACACTTCAAATGAGATATAGGAGTTGAAATAACTAATTAATTTCTGACTATACATGCTAAATCAAGTCAAAAATCAAATGAACCAGTTGAGAGAAGACATGGCAAAAGGATGAAGGATATAAAAAAGACACTGGATGAAATTTAAAAAAAAAAAAGAACTTGAAAAGAACAAATGACATAACTTATGGGAATGAAGAACACACACAAAAGATGAAAAACACAATGGAGGCTTACGTACAACAGCTGATTTGAAGAAGCAGAAGGAAAGATTAGTGAACTAGAAGACAGGACATCTGAAATCCTACACACACACACACAAAACAGATAGAGAAAATAATGATAAAATATGAGCAGGGTCTCAGGGAATTAAATGACAACACAAAGCATGCAGATATATACGTTATGTGTGTCCCAGAAGGAAAAGAGAGGGAAAAGGGGCAGAAAGAATAATGGAGGAAATAATCACTGAAAATTTCCCCATCTCCTATAAAAGACATAAAATTATAGATCCAAGAATCACAGCTCCTCAGTCTTGGGGTTTGTTCATGTGAAACTTATCCCTACAAAGGACAGGCTATGCCTACTTAAAATTAGGCCTAAGAGTCACCTCCAGAGAACCAGTTATGTTGCTCAGCTATGGCTTCTCTCTCTCAGCCAATACGACAAACAAACTCACTGCCCTCCCCCTCTCTACGTGGGACATGATTCCCAGGGGTGTAAACCCTCCTGGCAATATGGGACAGAAATCCTACAATCAGCTGAGACTCAACATCAAGGGATTGAGAAAACCTTCTAGATCAAAAGAGGGAAGACAGAAATGAGACAAAATAAAGTGTCAATGGCTGAGAGATTTCAAACAGAGTCAAGAGGTTATCCTGGAGGTTATTCTTATGCATTATATAGATATTACCTTTTTAGTTACGGAATATTGGAGAGGCTAGAGGAAGTGCCTGAAAATGTAGAGCTGTGTTCCAGTAGCCATGTTTCTTGAAAATGATTGTTTAATGATATAGCTTTCGCAATGTGACTGTGTGATTGTGAAAAACTTGTGTCCGATGCTCCTTTTATCTATGGTATGGACAAATGAGTAAAACATACGGATTAAAAATAAATAAATAATAGGGGGAACAAATGCTAAAATAAATTTAGTAGACTGAAATGCTAGTGATCAATGAAAGGGAGGGGTAAGGGGTACAGAAAAAAATAGGGAGCAAAGGCTAAAATAATTGGGTAGATGGAAATACTAGCAATCAATGAGAGGGAGGGGTAAAGTGTATGGTATGTATGAAGCTTTTTTCTTTTTTCCTTTTTTGAATTGATGCTATTGTTTTAAGAAATGACATGGTGATGAATATAAAACTATGTGATGATATTGTGAGTTATTGATTATATACTAAGAATGGAATGATCATATGACAAGAATGTTTATGTTTATATGTTATGTTTAAAAATTTTTTTTAATTAAAAAAAAAAAAAAAAACACAGCACACCCTAAACAGAATAGATCCACCTAGACCTACTCCAAAGCACCTGCAAATCAAATTGTCAGATGTCAAGGGCAAAGAGAATTCTGAAAACAGTGAGAGAAAAGTGATCCATTACATACAAGGGAAGCTTGATAAGACTATGTATGATTTTCTCAGCAGAAATCATGGAGGTGAGAAGGCATGCCATGATACATTTGGGATTCTGAAAGAAAAAATGGACAGTCAAGAATTCCATACCTGGCAAAACTGTCCTTCAAAAATGAGGGAGAGCTTCCAATGTTCTGGAGAAGGTAGAAGGAAAACTCTGAGATGATGGTATGGTAGCCCATGACAAACTCTGGGATCTGTCCTGTAACTACTTGTTGAAGTGTACTTTGAAAACTACTGCTTTTTTCTTTCTTTGCTTTGTATATATATTATACAATTTAATAAGTTAAAAAATGAGGGAGAGTTTAAAATATTCTCAAACAGACACTGAGTTTGTGACTAAAAGGCAGGTTTGACAAGAAATACTAAACGGAGCACTACAGGCAGAGAGTTAAAAAAAAAAAAAAGGAGTGAGAAATCTGAAAAGGACTGTAGAAATGAAGACTATCAGTATGGGGAAAAAGAGAAAATAAAATAAGAAATGACATATAAAATCCAAAAGAAAAAATGTTAGAAGAAAGTACTGTCTTTACAGTAAATGGTAATGGACTTAATTCCCAATCAAAAGGCATAATCTAGTAGAAGAGATTAAAAAACAGGACCCATCTACATGCTGTCTAAAATAAACTCACTTTAGACCCAAGGACAAAAATAGATTGAAAATGAAAGGTTGGAAAAAGGCATTTCATGCAAACAATAACCAGAAAAGAGTGGGGTAGCTATACTAATATCTGACAAATTAGGCTTCAAATCTAAAACAATTAAAAGAGACAGAGACAGAAACTCTGTCTGATTAAAGAAAGTCTTGATGTCTTCATCAAGAAGACATTACAATCATAAATATTTATGTACCAAGCCAGAGTGCCCCAAAATACATGAGGCACACACTGACAACACTGAAGGAAGAAGGAGACACCTCCACAACAATAGTTGGAGACTTCAATACACTGTTCTCATCAATGGATAGAACATCTACAAAAAGGATTGATAAGGAAACAAAAATTTTGAATAATATGATAAATGAACTAGACTTAACAGACATTTACAGAACATTGCACCACAACCATAGGGTATATGTGTTTCTCAAGTGCTCGTGGATCATTCTCCACGATAGACCACATGTTGGGTCAGAAAGCAAATCTCAATAAATTTGAAAAGATTGAAATTATACAAAACGCTTTTTCAGATCATAATCGAATAAAGTTGGAAATCAATAACAAGAAGGAGGCCAGAAAATCCACAAATATATGGAAGCTGGACAATACATTCTTAAACAACCAGTGGGTCAAGGAAGAAATTACAAGAGAAATCAGTAAATATCTTGAGGCAAAATGAAAATGAAAATACAACATATCACAACTTACGGGATGCAGCAAAGGCAGTGCTGAGAGGAAAATTTATAGCCCTAAATGCCTACATTAAAAAAAAGAAGAGTAAAAATTAAGTAATTAACTGTTCATCTGGAGGAACTAGTGAAAGAACAGCAAACTACCCCAAGGTAAACAGAAAGAAAGAAATAATGAAGATTTGAACAGAAAAAAATGAAATTAAGAACAAGATAACAATAGAGAGAATCAACAAGACAAGACATTCGTTCTTTGAGAAAATCAATAAAATCAATGGACCCTTAGCTAGGCTGACAAAAAAAAAAGATAAAGGATGCAAATAAATAAAATGAATAAAAAGGGGGAGGGGATATAACTGCTGACCCCATAGAAACAAAGAAAATAATGAAAGGATAATATAAGCAACTATATGCTAATAAACTACACAGTGTAGACAAAACGGACAACTTCCTAGAAAAGCATGAACAACAAACATCGTCTTGAGAAGAAATAGATGACAAGATGCTCCAAAAAAAGAAACGTCAAGGATGGTTTCGCATGTGAATTCTAGCAAGCATTCAATAAAAAATTAGTACCAATCCTGCTCAAACTCTTCAAAAGAATTGTAGAGGAAGGAAAGCTACCTAACTCATTCTTTAAAGCCAACATCACCCTAATACCAAAGCCATACAAAGATATAACAAGAAAAGAAAATTACAGACTAATCTCTTCAATGAATATAGAAGCAAAAATCTTCAACCAAATATCCACAAATTGAATCCAGCAGCACATTAAAAGAATTATACTCCATGACCAACTGGGATTTACTCCAGTCATGTAAGGCTAGTTCAAAACAAGAAAATCAATAAATGTAATATAACCCATCAATAAATCAAAGTAGAAACCTTCTCGATTGAAAAGGAGAAGAGAAATGAGACAAAATAAAGTGTCAGGGGCTAAGAATTTCAAATAGAGCTGAGAGGTTATCCTGAAGGTTATTCTTACACATTATATAGATAACCCCTTTTTAGTTTAAAGTATATTAGAGAGGTAGAGGGAAGTGACTGAAACTGTAGAGCTGTGTTCCAGTAGCCATGTTTCTTTAAGATGATTGTATAATGATATAGCTTTCACAAGTGACTGGGGATTGTGAAAACCTTGTTCTGATGCTCCTTTTATCTACAGTATGGACAGATGAGTAAAAAATATGGATTAAAAATAAATAACAGGGGGAAAAATCAAAGTAGTAAAACCACATGATCTTTTTGATTGATGCAGAAAAGGCATTTGACAAAATTCAAAATCCTTTCTTGATGAAAACACTTCAAATAATAGAAGGGGACTTCTTCAGCATGATAAAGGGAATATAAGGAAAACCCAGAGCTAATGTATTCAATAGGGAAATAAGGAAAGCTTTCCCTCTGAGATCATGAATAAAACAGGAATGCCCACTGTCACTATCATTGTTCAACATTGTACTGGAAGTACTAGCTAGAGCAATTAGACAAGAAAAAAAAATAATAAAATGCATCCAAACTGGAAAGGAAGAAGTAAAACTTTCACTGTTTGCAAATGACATGACACTATATATCAAAAATCCCTACAGCAAAGCTACTAGAACTAATAAATGAGTACAGCGAAGTAGCAGGTTACAAGATCAACACACAAAAAAAACAGTAGTGTTTCTATACACTACTAATGAGCAATCTGAGGAGGAAATCAAGGAAAAAATCCATTTACAATAACAACTAAAATAATCAAATATTTAGGAATAAATTTAACTAAGGCCACAAAACACCTATACACAGAAAACTATAATTACTTGCTAGAAGAAATCAAAGAAAACCTAAATAGGACATACCATGTTCATTGATTGGAAGATTAAATATAGTTAAGATGTCAATTCCACCCAAATCGATTTATAAATCAACACAATACAAATTAAAATCCCAACAACTTACTTTGCAGAACCATAAAAAAAATAACCAAAATTAATTAGAAAGGTTGGTCCCCCAAATAACTAAAAATATCTTGAGAAACAGGAATAAAGTGGGAAGTCTCACACTATCTGATCTTAAAGCATATCACAAAGCTACTTTGGTCAAAACAGCATGCTACTGGCACGAAGACAGATACATTGACCAGTGGAATCAAGTTGACTGTTCAGAAAAAGACCCTTTCATCTACAGACAACTGATTGCTGATAAGATGGTCAAGCCAGCTTAACCAGGACAGAGCAGCCTCTCCAATAAATGGTGTTTGGAGAATCGGTTATTCAAATCCAAAAGAATGAAAGAAGCCCATATCTCACACCTTATATAAAAATTTACTCACAATAGATCAAATACCTAATCATTAGAGCTAAGACAATAAAATTTTTAGAAGAAAATGTAGGGAAATATCTTACAGATCTTGTGATAGGAGGTGGATTCTCAAAGCATGAGCAATGAAAAAAGAATTAGATAAATGGGATATCCTCAAAAGTAAATATTTTTGCACATCAAAGGACTTCGTCAGGAAAATAAAAAGGCAGCCTACACAATGGGAGACAATATTTGGAAATCACATATCAGATAAGGATTTAATATGTAGAATATATAAAGACATTCTACAACTCAACAACAAGAAGACAAAGAGCCCAATTAAAAAAAAAGAGCAAAATACCATTGCTAGGTATCTACTCAAACGACTTAAGGGCAAAGACACAAACGGACATTTGCACACCAATGTTTATAGCAGTGTTATTTACAATTGCAAAGAGATGGAAACAGCCAAAATGTCCATCAACAGACGAGTGGCTAAACAAACTGTGTTATATACATACGATGGAATATTATGCAGCTTTAAGACAGAATAAACTTATGAAGCATGTAATAACATGGATGGACCTAGAGAACATTATGCTGAGTGAGACTAGCCAAAAACTAAAGGACAAATACTGTATGGTCCCACTGATGTGAACCGACATTCGAGAATAAACTTGGAATATGTCATTGGTAACAGAGACCATCAGGAGTTAGAAACAGGGTAAGATAATGGGTAATTGGAGCTGAAGGGATACAGACCATGCAACAGGACTAGATACAAAAACTCAAAAATGGACAGCACAATACTACCTAATTGTAATGTAATTATGTTAAAACACTGAATGAAGCTGCATCTGATCTATAGTTTTTTTTTGTTTTTTTAATATATTTTTTGTATTTTTTATTTTTATTCTTTTCTCTATATTATCATTTTATTTCTTTTTCTGTTGTCTTGCTATTTCTTTTTCTAAATCGATGCAAATGTACTAAGAAATGATGATCATACATCTATGTGATGATATTAAGAATTACTGATTGCATATGTAGAATGGAATGATTTCTAAAAGTTGTTAGTTAATTTTTTTTAATTAATTTAAAAAAAAGGGAAAAAGACATGGACACACATTTTCCAGAAGAAGAAATACAAATGACTCAAAAACATGAAAAGATGCTCAATCTCACTGACTATTAAGAAAATGCAAATCAAAACCACAATGAGATATCATCTCACATCTACTAGAATGGCTATTATTTAAAAAAATGAAAAGTACAAGAGCCAGAGAAGAAGTGGAGACAGAGGTACACTTATTCGCTATTGGTGGGAAAACAGAATGGTGCAACTGCTCTAGAAGGTAGTTTGGCAGTTCCTTGGGAAGCTAAGTATAGAAATGCCGTATGATCCAGCAATCCCATTACTAGGTATATATCTGGAGGAAATTAAGACAAGGACACAAACAGATATTTGCACACTGATATTTTATAGCTGCATTTTTCATGATTGTCAAGAGATGGAGGCAGCCCAAATGTCCATAAATGAACGAGTGGCTAAACAAACTGCGGTATATACATACAAAAGAATATTACGTAACTATAAGACAGAATAAAGTCATGAAGCATGTAACAACATGGATGAACCTTGAGGACATTATGCTGGGTGAAATTAGCCAGAAACAAGAGAACTAATACTCTATGGTCTCAATAACAGAGCTAACATTAATGATTGAACTTTCAGAGTTAAAGTTAAGAACGCAGGTTATCAGGAGATAAAAAGAGGGTAGAGGTGTGCTCAGAAATGCTGTGTGGAGTTCCAAGATGGCGGCTTAGTAAGGTACGTGCGTCTTACTTCCTCCTCCTCCAAAGCAACTACTAGGTGAACTGAAACAGTGTAGAACAGCTCTCGGGGCTATGGCAGGGAATGGACATACAGTGTACCCCAGTCTGGACTGGCTAGTCTGACTGCGAGACTCGGCTGCGGTGAGATCCCCGATTTCCCGAGCAGTGGCAGCTGCGGCGGTCGGAGATACTCCCTCCCTCCTTCGGGGGCCGGCTGAGAGTCTCGGAGAGGCAAGTTTCCCAAGCTGAGGCGGCCGGCGCCCCTCTTTTGCGGGCGGCTTTGAGTCTCGGCTTCGAGTCCGCGGCTACGAGTCGCGGATCAGAGGGCTATCCAAGCCGCGGTGGCCCCCCCCCACGGTCGGATTCCTGGTCCGGTGGGGAATTCCCCAGGCCGCAGCGGCCGGTGACCGATGCCACTCCCCCGCGGGCGACATCCTGGTCCGCTGGGGAATTCCCCGGGCCCGCTGCAGCCGGAGACCAGCCACAGGGTCCCCTCAAGCTGTGGCGGCTGACGCCCCCACCACGCGTGGCCCCTGAACCAAAGGAGAGAATTGGATCGGAAATCCCCAGGCCGCGGAGATTGGTAACTGGGGGGATCCATTCCAAACACTTGAGACAAACGTGTGCCACGAGCGCCACCTATTGGGCAGGATAAGAAAAACAGAACCCAGAGATTTCACAGAAAAATCTTACAACCTTGTTGGGTCCGACACCCAGGGAAATCTGACTAAATGCCCAGACGCAAGCAGCAGAAGATAACTGTCCACGCTCAGAAGATTGAGAATATGGCCCAGTCAAAGGAACAAACCAATAGTTCAAATGAGATACAAGAGCTGAGACAACTAATGCTGCATATACGAACAGAAATGGAAAACCTCTTCAAAAATGAAATCAATAAATTGAGGGAGGACATGAAGAAGACATGGGCTGAACATAAAGAAGAAATAGAAGAACTGAAAAAACAAATCACAGAACTTATGGAAGTGAAGGATAAAGTAGAAAAGATGGAAAAAACAATGGATACCTACAATGATAGATTTAAAGAGACAGAAGATAGAATTACTGATTTGGAGGATGGAACATCTGAATTCCAAAAAGAAACAGAATCCATCGGGAAAAGAATGGAAAAATTTGAACAGGGTATCAGGGAACTCAAGGACAATATGAACCGCACAAATATACGTGTTGTGGGTGTCCCAGAAGGAGAAGAGAAGGGAAAAGGAGGAGAAAAACTGATGGAAGAAATTATCACTGAAAATTTCCCAACTCTTATGAAAGACCTAAAATTACAGATCCAAGAAGTGCAGTGCACCCCAAAGAGATTAGGCCCAAATAGGCCTTCTCCAAGACACTTACTAGTTAGAATGTCAGAGGTCAAAGAGAAAGAGAGGATCTTGAAAGCAGCGAGAGAAAAACAATCCATTACATACAAGGGAAACCCAATAAGACTATGTGTAGATTTCTCAGCAGAAACCATGGACGCTAGAAGACAGTGGGATGATATATTTAAATTACTAAAAGAGAAAAACTGCCAACCGAGGCTCCTATATCCAGCAAAATTATCCTTCAAAAATGAGGGAGAAATTAAAATATTCTCAGACAAAAAGTCACTGAGAAAATTTGTGACCAAGAGACCAGCTCTGCAAGAAATACTAAAGGGAGCACTAGAGTCAGATACAAAAAGACAGAAGAGAGAGGTATGGAGAAGAGCATAGAAAGAAGGAAAATCAGATATGATATATGTAATACAAAAGGCAAAATGTTAGAGGAAAATATTATCCAAACAGTAATAACACCAAATGTTAATGGACTGAATTTCCCAATCAAAAGACATAGACTGGTAGAATGGATTAAAAAACAGGATCCTTCTATATCCTGTCTACAGGAAACACATCTTAGACCCAAAGATAAACATAGGTTGAAAGTGAAAGGTTGGGAAAAGATATTTCATGCAAATAACAACCAGAAAAGAGCAGGAGTGGCTATACTAATATCCAACAAATTAGACTTCAAATGTAAAACAGTTAAAAGAGACAAAGAAGGACACTATATACTAATAAAAGGAACAATTAAACAAGAAGACATAACAATCATAAATATTTACGCACCGAACCAGAATGCCCCAAAATACGTGAGGAATACACTGCAAACACTGAAAAGGGAAATAGACTCATATACCATAATAGTTGGAGACTTCAATTCACCACTCTCATCAATGGACAGAATATCTAGACAGAGGATCAATAAAGAAATAGAGAATCTGAATATTACTATAAATGAGCTAGACTTAACAGACATTTATAGGACATTACATCCCACAACAGCAGGATATACCTTTTTCTCAAGTGCTCATGGATCATTCTCAAAGATAGACCATATGCTGGGTCACAAAGCAAGTCTTAACAAATTTAAAAAGATTGAAATCATACACAACACTTTCTCGGATCATAAGGGAATGAAGTTGGAAATCAATAATAGGCGGAGTGCCAGAAAATTCACAAATACGTGGAGGCTCAACAACACACTCTTAAACAACGAGTGGGTCAAAGAATAAATTGCTAGAGAAATTAGCAAATACCTCGAGGCGAATGAAAATGAAAACACAACATATCAAAACTTATGGGACGCAGCAAAGGCAGTGCTAAGAGGGAAATTTATTGCCCTAAATGCCTATATCAGAAAAGAAGAAAAGGCAAAAATTCAGGAATTAACTATCCATTTGGAAGAACTGGAGAAAGAACAGCAAACTAATCCCAAAGCAAGCAAAAGGAAAGAAATAACAAAGATTAGAGCAGAAATAAATGAAATTGAAAACATGAAAACAATAGAGAAAATCAATAAGGCCAGAAGTTGGTTCTATGAGAAAATCAATAAGATTGATGGGCCCTTAGCAAGATTGACAAAAAGAAGAAGAGAGAGGATGCAAATAAATAAGATCAGAAATGGAAGAGGAGACATAACTACTGACCTCACATAAATAAAGCAGGTAATAACAGGATACTATGAACAACTTTACGCTAATAAATACAACAATTTAGAGGAAATGGACGGGTTCCTGGAAAGACATGAACAACCAACTTTGACTCAAGAAGACATAGATGATCTCAACAAACCAATCACAAGTAAAAAAATTGAATCAGTCATTCAAAAGCTTCCTAAAAAGAAAACTCCAGGACCAGACGGCTTCACATCTGAATTCTATCACACATTCCAGAAAGAACTAGTACCAACTCTCCTCAAACTCTTCAAAAAAATCGAAGTGGAGGGAAAACTACCTAATTCATTCTATGAAGCCAACATCACCCTCATACCAAAACCAGGCAAAGATATTACAAAAAAAGAAAACTACAGGCCAATCTCTCTAATGAACACAGATGCAAAAATCCTCAATAAAATTCTAGCAAATCGTATCCAACAACACATTAAAAGAATTATACATCATGACCAAGTAGGATTCATCCCAGGTATGCAAGGATGGTTCAACATAAGAAAATCAATTAATGTAATACACCATATCAACAAATCAAAGCAGAAAAATCACATGATCATCTCAATGGATGCAGAGAGGGCATTTGACAAGATTCAACATCCTTTCCTGTTGAAAACACTTCAAAGGATAGGAATACAAGGGAACTTCCTTAAAATGATAGATGGAAAATATGAAAAACCCACAGCTAATATCATCCTCAATGGGGAAAAATTGAAAACTTTCCCCCTAAGATCAGGAACAAGACAAGGATGTCCACTATCACCACTATTATTCAACATTGTGTTGGAGGTTCTAGCCAGAGCAATTAGACAAGAAAAAGAAATACAAGGCATCAAAATTGGAAAGGAAGAAGTAAAACTATCACTGTTTGCGGACGATATGATACTATACGTCAAAAACCCGGAAAAATCCACAACAAAACTACTAGAGCTAATAAATGAGTACAGCAAAGTAGCAGGTTACAAGATAAACATTCAAAAATCTGTAGCATTTCTATACACTAGCAATGAACAAGCGGAGGGGGAAATCAAGAAACGAATCCCATTTACAATTGCAACTAAAAGAATAAAATACCTAGGAATAAATTTAACTAAAGAGACAAAAAACCTATATAAAGAAAACTACAAAAAACTGCTAAAAGAAATCACAGAAGACCTAAATAGATGGAAGGGCATACCGTGTTCATGGATTGGAAGACTAAATATTTAAGATGTCAATCCTACCTAAATTGATTTACAGATTCAATGCAATACCAATCAAAATCCCAACAACTTATTTTTCAGAAATAGAAAAACCAATAAGCAAATTTATCTGGAAGGGCAGGGTGCCCCGAATTGCTAAAAACATCTTGAGGAAAAAAAACGAAGCTGGAGGTCTCGCACTGCCTGACTTTAAGGCATATTATGAAGCCACAGTGGTCAAAACAGCATGGTATTGGCATCAAGATAGATATATCGACCAATGGAATCGAATAGAGTGCTCAGATATAGACCCTCTCATCTATGGACATTTGATCTTTGATAAGGCAGTCAAACCAGCTCACCTGGGACAGAACAGTCTCTTCAATAAATGGTGCCTAGAGAACTGGATATCCTGTAAAAGAATGAAAGAAGACCCATATCTCACACCCTACACAAAATTTAACTCAAAATGGATCAAAGATCTAAACATTAGGTCTAAGACCATAAAACAGTTAGAGGAAAATGTACGGAGATATCTTATGAATCTTACAATTGGAGGCAGTTTTATGGACCTTAAACCTAAAGCAAGAGCACTGAAGAAGGAAAGAAATAAATGGGAACTCCTCAAAATTAAACACTTTTGTGCATCAAAGAACTTCATCAAGAAAGTAGAAAGACAGCCTACACAATGGGAATCAATATTTGGAAACGACATATCAGATAAAGGTCTAGTATCCAGAATTTATAATGAGATTGTTCAACTCAACAACAAAAAGACAGCCAACCCAATTACAAAATGGGAAAAAGACTTGAATAGACACCTCTCAGAGGAGGAAATACAAATGGCCAAAAGGCACATGAAGAGATGCTCAATGTCCCTGGCCATTAGAGAAATGCAAATCAAAACCACAATGAGATATCATCTCACACCCACCAGAATGGCCATTATCAACAAAACAGAAAATGACAAGTGCTGGAGAGGATGCGGTGAAAGAGGCACACTTATCCACTGTTGGTGGGAATGTCAAATGGTGCAACCACTGTGGAAGGCAGTTTGGCGGTTCCTCAAAAAGCTGAATATAGAATTGCCATACGCCCAGCAATACCATTGCTGGGAATCTACTCAAAGGAATTAAGGGCAAAAACTCAAACGGACATTTGCACACCAATGTTTATAGCAGCGTTATTTATAATTGCAAAGAGATGGAAACAGCCAAAATGTCCATCAACAGAAGAATGGCTAAACAAACTGTGGTATATACATACGATGGATTATTATGCAGCTTTAAGGCAGGATAAACTTATGAAGCATGCAATAACATGGATGGACCTAGAGAACATTATGCTGAGTGAGTCTAGCCAAAAACTAAAGGACAAATACTGTATGGTCCCAATGATGTGAACCGACACTCGAGAATAAACTTGGAATATGTCATTGGTAACAGAGTTCAGCAGGAGTTAGAAACAGGATAAGATAATGGGTAATTGGAGCTGATGGGATACAGACTGTGCAACAGGGCTAGATACAAAAACTCAAAACTGGACAGCACGATAATACCTAATTGTAAAGTAATCATGTTAAAATACTGAATGAAGCTGCATCTGAGCTATAGGGTTTTTTTTGTTTTTGTTTGCTTGTTGGTTTGTTTGTTGTTGTTGTTTTTTACTATTATTACTACTTTTATTTCTTTTCTTTATATTAACATTTTATATCTTTTTCTGTTGTGTTGCTAGTTCCTCTAAACCGATGCAAATGTACTAAGAAACAATGATCATGCATCTATGTGATGATGTTAAGAATTACTGAGTGCATATGTAGAATGGTATGATTTCTAAATGTTGTGTTAATAAAAAAAAAAAAAAGAAAATGCAAATCAAAACCACAATGAGATATTGTCTCACATCTACTAGAATGGCTATTATTTAAAAAAACGAAAAGTACAAGAGCCAGAGAGGATGTGGAGACAGAGGTACACTTATTCGCTATTGGTGGGAAAAAAGAATGGTGCAACTGCTCTAGAAGGTAGTTTGGCAGTTCCTTGGGAAGCTAAGTATAGAAATGCCATATGATCCAGCAATCCCATTACTCGGTATATATCTGGAGGAAATTAAGACAAGGACACAAACAGATATTTGCACACTGATATTTATAGCTGCATTTTTCATGATTGTCAAGAGATGGAGGCAGCCCAAATGTCCATCAATGAACGAGTGGCTAAACAAACTGCGGTATATACATACAAAAGAATATTACGTAACTATAAGACAGAATAAAGTCATGAAGCATGTAACAACATGGGTGAACCTTGAGGACATTATGCTGGGTGAAATTAGCCAGAAACAAGAGAACTAATACTCTATGGTCTCAATAACAGAGCTAACATTAATGATTGAACTTTCAGAGTTAAAGTTAAGAACGCAGGTTATCAGGAGATAAAAAGAGGGTAGAGATTGGGCATTTGATGCCAAAGGAGTAAAGAATGTTCAACAGGACGACTGCAAAGATTCATAAATGGATAGCACAATACTATCTGATGGTAGCACAATATTGTAAGTACGCTGAATGAAGCTGAGTGTGAGTATGGCTGAGGGAGGAGGGCTGGAGACACATATGACACCAGAAGGAAAGACAGAGGAAAAGACTGAGATGGCATAACTTAAGAATTCCTAGACTGAACAATGATGGTAACTTAAGGTACAAATATAAAAATATTTTTGCATAGAGGAGAAAAAGTGAATGTCAACACTGCAGGGCATTGAAAATGGGATGGTATAGGAAAAAGTATAATCAATGAAAGCTAGGGTCCATAGTCAACAGTATGTTGTAATACGCTTCCACTAAATATAACAAAGACATTATGTCAAAACTAAACGTCAATAAGTGGGAGACATGGGAGAGGGGTATGGATTCTTTGCAGAAGAAAAGGAAATGTCTTCAAATACATTATGATGGTGAAGGCATGTCTACTTGGGTTGGACTGTATGATGTATGAATAAAACTGTTTAAAAATGAACAGAGTAAAACAAGTGCTAGAGAAAATATGGAGAAAGAGATGTACCTATTCATTTTTGGCAGGGAAGCTGTGAGGTGCAGCCCCTTGGAGGGCAGTGTGGTGGTTCCAAAGGAGGCTAGGGGTGGGTTGTCATATGATCCTACAACGCCATTACTATGTATATACCTGAGGAACTAAGAGTGGAAAACTAGTGGACATTTGCACACTGATGTTTCTGGTGGCAGTGTTCGTGAGACTCAATAGATGGAGGTGGCCTAAGGGTACAACAACTGAGGAATGGAAGGGGGAACTGTGATTTTACATATAAAGGACTACTGAGTGGCCACAAGAAGGAATGAAGTTGTAAGGCATGCAAGCAGATGAATGAACCTTAAGGACAGTATGTTGAATGAAATGTCATAAACAAAAAGACAAATATCATGCCTCACTCATACAAACTATAATATACAAGCTTGGTGAATTGAAGTGGAGAGTAGGGGTTATTAGCTTGGGGCCTATTAAAAAGGTTCCTTCATTGTAAACTCTTACAGCAGTCACATATATTTGGGAGTTGTAACTGTTATTTCTAAATTCTGAGATAGTGAGCTATTTGTGTATAATCTGATCATTCCCTGAAACTTCAGGTATTTATGTGACACCGGAGAATCTGATTTAGAGCACTGAAACTATGAAAGTCAGCAGTATCCTATATAATAACTGTTAATAAAGCGAAAAAGTGGTCAGACTTAGACTAGAGATATAAATGAAGCAGCTCTGCATAGGACTAAAGTAAATCAGAATGCAGGGGAAAGGATGGTATGGTCCATATTTTAAAACTTTCAGGTTCTGTGTGAGACCAAAGGGACAGATCTTTATTTGGTGCAAAATTTATATTTTGGGTAGCACATTCTCCAATTTAACTTGTATGGTCAATTTATTTGAACACCATAATTACATGGAATCTTCAATAGGGCACGAGATCTTATTGGTCTGTACAGGTTCATGTGATGCCCTGATATCTCCCAGAGTAATCTGGGCAGGGAACAAAAGGTATTTGCAAATACTCCATAATCCTTGATGGATTAGGGAGAAAGGAAGAAATATTTAACTTTTCATCTGGGGAATTCCTGATATTCTTGAAAACAGTGGGGACAACCAATACAATAGGCTGAGTCCTCGATCTTGGGGCTCATCCCTATGAAACTTATTCCTGCAAAGGAGAAGCTAAACCCGCTAATAATTATGCTTAAGTGTCACCCTCAGTGAACCTCTTTTGTTGCTCAGATGTGGCCTGTCTCTGAAAGCCAACTCAGCAGGTGAACTCAATGCCCTCCCCTTCTATGTGGGACATAACTCCCAGGGGTATAAATTTCCCTGGCAATGTGGGACAGAACTCCCAGAATGAGTCAGGATCCAGCATCATGGGATTGAGAAAACCTTCTTGACGAAAAAAGGGAAGAGAGAAATGAGACAAAATAAAGTCTCAGTGGCTGAGAGATTTCAAACAGAGTTGAGAGGTCATTCTGGAAGTTACTCTTATGCATTATATAGATAACCCTTTTCAGTCTAGGGGATTTTAGAGTAGCCAGAGGGAAATATGAGAAATTGCTGATCTGTAATGAAATAGCCTTGATTCTTGAAGATGACTATAAAGCTTTTCAGTGTGACCTTGTGACTGTGAAAACCTTGTGACTGACACTCTCTTTATCTACTGATGTGAGTAAGGAAAAAAGAAAAAAGAAATAAATAATAGGAAGGGGTCCATAAAAACGGGATGTTTGAGGTATTCTTTCTTACTTTTATTATTTTTCTAGAGTAATGAAAATGTTTGGAAATAGATTGTGATGAGAAATGCACAGCTTATGATGATGCCATGAACAACTGATTGTACAATTTGGATGTTATATGGTATGCAAATATATAACATATCTCAATAGAACTGCATTTAAAACAAAACTACACAGGATGGTGGGAATGTAAAACGGTAGAGCTGCTTAGGAAAACCGTGTTGGCAGTTCCTTAACAAGTTAAACATATGTGGTAACAGAATAAAAACTTTTTTAAAAAACTGCACCGGAGACCCTTCTGGTCATGACCCCACAGGGATGGATGGAAAAAGGGATGGAAAAAGATTGACTCTTTGCAGTTGGTCGGTGGAAGCTGCCAGAAGCAGAAGCTAAAGACGGAGAGGTAGGTACCATAATTAGGTCTGGGCCTGTGATGCATTCTCTGCCATGTTTCATTTGGAGGGCGCTGACTCCGTTACTGGAAGAGGGGCCAGGTCCCATTTTGCCAGTTACCGACAGAGTGCAGGCACGCTGGTGACAATTCATTCCCAGGGGGCTTGGGTGTCCTGCCCAAATGAAACAGCAACTGCCAGGTGGCCCCCATTTAATCTGCTGCCTCTGGAGCCCTTTGTGCAAAGAATCCCGAGGCCCTCTCTTTGTCGGCAGGAAGGAGGCTATGTTGGATGGAGATCATTTCCTGAGGGTGAGATGGCGGGGAAGCATAGGGGCTGGCATTCAGGATCTTTTTTTTTTTAACTTTTGATTTTGAAATAACTTCGAACTTATAGAATAGTTGCAAAAATAATACAAAACCCATATGGAGAACTCTAACATAGACCCCACCCAAATAACCAGATCCACCAACTTTTAACATGGTATTATATTTGCTGTATCAATCTAACCTGTCTGTTCATCCATCCATCCATCCATTCACGGTCTTTTGGCGGACTTGAGTGCCGCCTGCCCAGACTTTTTCTTTGAGTTCTAAGAGTCACATTGTGGGGAAATACAGTGGGTCCCTGAGGTCATGAATGGGGAAAGGAGAAAGAGCTGCGGTTATGATCAGGTTTGAACAAAAAACCAGGTGAATGTGGCCAACACAAACTTTGCTGATGGCATGGAGGGTAAGTGTGCTGGCAAACACCAGTGGACACCACTTTCTAGGCTCCTTGCTATCTTTAAGTCCTTTCCGAAAAATGGCAGGGTTGGGTATAATGAATTAAAGTGTGGGTGTGTGTGTACACACACATATCAGTCGTTTTCACAGTCTGGGGACCTTGGGGAGCTCCCAAAATTCTGTGCAGAGAGAGGAGGAAGTATTCTGTAAAATCAAATCTATTTTCATAATTTTAAGGCATTATTTGCCTTTTTAAACTCTTATTCTCTCTAAAGGGAAGAGCAGAATTTTCCAGAGTCTACATGATGTATGGTAGATAACAGACTGAATGCAATAGCAGATTTAAGAAACCAGCTGTCTTCTATTACTCCAGACATTAAAGAGATTATAAAAATGTAAACCAATGCCACTACACTCACTAAGCTTTTTGGGGGGTATAGTTATTTTTCTCTTTACCAGTTCATTTTTTAAGGAATTAATATTTTCATATCTTGTCAGTTCCAATTTCTAATTTCAGTACCTATAACACACATAAACAAAAACTCTTTGGGGTTCTCAATTTTAAATCATCAAAGGGCTTCCTGAGACCAAAAGATTGAACATCAGTAAAATTTACACATAGGATTATAAACAAATGTAAGACCCCTTAAGTATGGTCAGGATGTTGTCAATTTTCCCAGAATGCAGAGCAGCTCTGCCTGGGACTTGCAGCTTCTGTTGCTGAGAGACCAGGGGACCCTCAAATGAAGCCATCCCAGTGGAAACAGAAGAGGTGCACAGCTTCCTCTGAACCATATGTCTAGCCTTCTACTGAATTTTCCTTTGTCTATTTTCTCTCAGGTATATGCCACCCTCCCTCACGTCTACGTTTCATAGACTGCCCACTGGATCTGGCCAATGAGAGACTGGTAGCAGGAAGAAGGTTTTTTCCAAAGAATTCTCCTCCTTTATGACCTAGAGAGAGGTATTTCTGGCAACTGCTCTGATTCCTTGGAGGTTCTAGTTCCTTCCAGGCAGTGGCAACTACACCTCCAGCTGCCTCCCACTGGCTCCTAGGTAGTAACCTCCAACCATGGGCCCACAACGTGATGGGCTAGAAACAGTACTGCTCTATCTGCCCCGCCAGCCCCAAGCAGGGCTGTTCTTGCGGTAACTAATCCCAGGTTGCTTCATCTTCCGGTGGTTGCCCTTGCACCTTTTGTGACTAATTCCCTCCCATAAATCCTCTCCGTAGAATTACATGGCCAGGAAACTGACTTCCTGGCTGGACCCCAATGAATACATTTGAGTCTCCTAACCTCCAGAGTTGCAGAGAACAAGAACTAATCCTAGAAATGCCTTGATATATTACCAAGATACTTTTCCATCATGGTGGGGGGGAAAGCAACACTCAGTCCTTCCCAGAGTGGGGCAATGGAGGTGGTGGAGAGGAAAACCAGGATCCCTGGTCGGCAATCTCAAGGACTCTCGTGGGAGGATGCGATATGGTCTATATACCTGCAGAGGGCATCTTGCTTCACTTTAACCACCACAGTTCCCCTTTATGAAGGCCATCTTGCTTTGTACACATCACCATATTTAATTGTTCCAGCAAAACTCTCAGTGATGACTACTACTATTTTATAGCTGCAAAAACTAAAGCTTAGGAAGGTTAATAACATACCCAGGACATGCACCTAGTAATGAACAGAGCTAAGATTTGAACCCAGAGGGCATGACTTTAACCACAGTGCCATATCCCCATCCCTTGACTACTGAGGACGCACAATAACTAGCAGTAAATATTTACATGTTTGAGACATGGCCCCAAGTTGTTTTTTCATTAACAACTTTATTGAGGTATAATTTACCTACCATAAGATCACCCATTCCAAACTTTCAATTCAGTGATTTTTAATAAATTTACTTATGTAAACATCACCATAATCTAGTTTTAGAACCTTCTACCACCCTTTATACATAAAGGATGTCAAATCTGAACTCAATTGCCATTCCTAACTCCGATCCCAGGCAACCCCTACTCTACCTTCTGTCTCTCTAGACATTTCATGTAGATGAAATCAAATAATATAAGGTTTCTTATGTCTGGCCTTTCACTTAAACATGATGTTTTTGAAGATCATCCATGTTGTGGCTTTTGTAGGCACTTTCTTTTTATTGCTAATATTACACTGCACATATGTTTAGTTTGGCTAAGGCTGATGAAATGCAATATACCAGAAATGGGTTGGCTTTTACAATTGAGATTTATTAGGTTACAAGTCTACAGTTCTAAGGTAGTGAAAATGTCCAAATTAAGGCATCAACAGGACAACACCTTCTCCCCAAAGAAAGTCTGCTGGCAATCTGGGACATATCTGTCACATGGGAAGGCACATGGCAACGTCTGCTGGTCTCCCCTTCTCTCTCCCAGGTTTCATTGCTTCCAGCTTCTGGCTTCAGTGGCCCTGAAGAATAAGCTTCTCTGGGGCTTATTTCTGTGAGCATCCCTTAGTTTTGTCTTTTTTATCCTCTTCTAAAGGACTCCAATTAAGACCCATATTGATCGGGTGGGTCACATCTCAATTGAAATAACCTAATCAAAATGCCCCAGCTACAATGGATCTATACCCACAAGAACGGATTAACTTAAGAATATACTTTTCTGGGATCCATAAGGCTTCAAACTACCACGATGTATATACCATATTTTATTTATCCATTCATCAGTCGATGGACATTGAGTTGTTTCCACTCTGGGGCTATTATGAATAATACTTCTATGAGTATTCATGTACAGTTTTTGGGTGGACCTATGTTTTCATTTCTTCTGGTTATATACTGTATTAGTTAGGGATTCTCTAGAGAAACAGAATCAACAGGGAACACTCACAAATATAAGATTTATAAAAGTGTCACACCTGACCATAGGAACACAGAGTCCAAAATCCACAGAGTAGGTTGTGAAGCTGACAATTCCGATGGAGGGTCTGGACGAACTCCACAGGAGAGGTTCACCAGCTGAAACAGGAAGAGCCTGTCTCTTCTGAATTCTCCTTATAAGGCTTTCAGTGATTAGATTAAGCATCACTCATTGCAGAAGACATACGCCTTTGGCTGATTACAAATGCAATCAGCTGTGGATGCAGCTGACATGATTATGATTTAATTCTAAGAAATGTCCTCATCGCAACAGACAAGCCAGCACTTGCCCAGCCACCACTTGGCCAAGTTGACACATGAACTTGACCATGACATATACCTGGGGGTTGAATTGCTGGGCCATTTGATAACCCTATGCTTAACATTTTGAGGAACTGCCAGACTGTTTTCCAAAGCAGCTGTACCATCTTTCATTCCCACCAGCAGCCATATATGAGGGTTCCGACTTATCCACTCTTCGCCAATCCTTTAATATCTTTTTGATTCTAGCCATCCCAGTGGGTGTGAAACAGTATCTCGTGATTTTGATTTACATTTCCCTAAAGACTAATAATGCTGAGCATCTTTTCAAGTGTTTAAAAGGCATTCACATATCTTCTTGGCAGAAATGTCTATCCAAATCTTTTGCTAACTGAGTTGCTTGTCTTATTATTGACTTGCAAGAATTCTCTATCTATTCCAGACCAGAGTCCTTTCGTGTAAAGTCCTGATATGCATTAGGTTATTTAATGCTCACAAAACCATATATAGTAGATACTCAGAAAAGTGCCCATTTTAAAGATTAGAGTACTGAGGCTTTAGGGGCATGGAGGGGACCTGGTGATACACCCATACCCGACACCAGACTTCCTTGCAAAGATACTCATTCCCAGGCGCTTAGCTGTTCTCTGCCAGTTTGGGGGTTATTTCCTGAACTCTCTTAGTATAAGCCCTTTAAAAACATTATAACCAGGTGTTCTAGTTTGCTAGCTACCAGAATGCAATATACCAGAAATGGAACAGCTTTTAAAAAGGGTATTTAATAAGTTGCTAGTTAACAGTTTTTAGGCCATGAAAATGTCCCAAATAAAGCAAGTCTACAGGAATATCCAATCTAAGGCATCCAGGGAAAGATACCTTGATTGAAGAAGGCTGATGAAGTTCAGAGTTTTTCTCTCAAGTGGAAAGGCACATGGTGAACACAGTCAGGGCTTCGTTCTTAGCTGGAAGGGCACATGGCGAACATGGCATCATCTGTTAGCTTCCTCTCCAACTCCCCAGGAGGCATTTTCCTTCTTCATCTCCAAAAGTCGCTGTCCGGTGGACCCTCTGCTTCATGATTCTGTGGTGTTCTCTGCTGTGGTTTTCTTGTAGCTCTGTCATTATTCTCTGTACTCTCTGAATCTTCTCCTTTCTCCAAAATGTTTCCTCTTTTATAGGATTCCAGTAAACTAATCAAGACCCACCTAATCCCAGTCTAACAACCACTCTTGATTGAGTCACATCTCCAGAGAGACGATCTAACTAAAGTTTCAAACATACAGTACTGAATAGGGATTAGAAGAAATGGCTGCCTTTACAAAATGGGATTAGGATTAAAACATGGCTTTTCTGGGGTACATACATCCTTTCAAACCAGCACACCAGGCTAAGTCAAACGAAAAGGAAAGGGCCCTTGCCCATGCTTGGGGAGCGATAGTGATGGGAACAAGACTTGGAGAAAGTGGGAGAGGCAGAGAGAGCTTCAGGAGAGGAATGCTTTTAACCACCCTGGAGTGTGCAGCCAGGGCTGCAGGGTGACTTTGGGGCTCCAGACACTTTTTCCTTCGTGGGTCCCAGTGCTATACCCATAACAGATAGAGATATGTTTGTTACATTTTAATTCTATTTTACAGCTCAATATAGAGATGGATATATGATCTGTGCAGGATTATATCCATTCTTTTTCTCGTGATTGTAAAAGAAATTAAAACAGTTTCATTGGCACCTTACAAGTATTGTGGGGTCTAGGAACTAAGACAAAGGAGGAGTCTGTGCAGCTCGGCAGCCTCTTAGGAAACAATACCGTCCTTTGGCTGAGGTGAGATGCGCCTTCACACTCAGCTGCGCGGCGTGCCCACCAGCTGGGTTTCTATGAAGGTTTAATGGTGATCTTTGATGTTATCTACCTCAGTGCACCTTTACACAACTCACTTTGAGATGTTTTATATCCCCAGATTCAGGGAATTTAATTGAATTTCTATAAGAGTTCAGGTATGCATATCACCAACAGTAGGAAAAAAAATCTCTAGGGAAGTTTGTTCTATGTGACAGACAGTGAGTTTCATACAACATGGTTTTTCTCTTTAGAACCGACCCTGTTGGGCAACAGATGTTGATGCTGTGGGCACATGACTCTGTGCTCATCTGCGCAGTCTAGTATTAGGAGCAAACTTGGAAGATTTTACTCTTGCATTTCTATAGTGATGTACGGAATCCAATAAAAATACAATGGGTGTGGAGAAAAGCCCCAAAGAGTGATTATATTATCGCAGGTGATTTCTCAGTTGCTGGAAAGTAACTGATCTTCCTCAGATGGGATGGTAGTGTCTGGCAGGACATTGTCCAGTTGAGAAAGGTTAGGAAACACCAGAGCAAGGGGGTCCCTAAAACAAACATGAAATTTTTCCAACACGAAGGACTTCTGCTTAATGCAGGTTTAGAAGGAAAGATCCACATGATCCAAAATAAAAAGACCATTAACTGTTTTTCCAAACTGGAAGACACCCAAATATTTTAGGAAGGCCAGCATGTATGACCAAAGTAGGATGGTGACTGGGCTAAGGCAGCAACTTCCTAAGATTGAGGAACTTGTCCGGGTGTCAATTTCTAGTCACCTCATTAGAAACAGCTAAAACCAAACCCACAAGGAACCCACTTATCCTTCATCTGAATTAGAAGAAGATGGACTTTTCCATCAAATGCAGTACGTTTTCAGAATCATTCCTCATAAACATACTACAGACCCATTCATGAAGGAATTTTGGAGCTGTATGTTAACAGTGTAACTTGGCCTATGATTTCTTTGTTCATCCTAAACTACAATGTTGACAGCCTCCACAGGGCTCATCCTAGAATACAAAGCCTTATTTTCTGTTTCTTTCCCCTGTCTTAGTAGGTGTAGGTAGAGGCTAGGAAGAGAATGTATCTAGTTTCAAATTCTTTAAAAATTACATTGTTAGGTCCAAGAGAATATTCTTTCCTATTGCCTCCTATTGCCACTTTCATATATTATATTTAATGGCTTAAAACAACATAAATTTATTACTTTACAGTTCTGGAGACCTGAAGTCCTAACATCAAAGTGGCAGCAGGGGTTCATTCCTTCTGGAAGCTCTAGGGGAGCATTTGTTTCTTGGCCTTGCCCAGCTCCCAGAGGCCCCTTGTATTTATGACTTGTGGTCCCTTCCTCCATCTTCAAAGTCAGCAGTGAAGCATCTTCAAATCTTGCTCTCTGACCTCTGCTTCTGTCATCACATCTCCTTCCTGACTCTGACCCTCCTGTCTCCTGCGTCTAAGGACCCATGTGACGACACCGGGCCATTCAGGTAGTGCAGGAGAATCTGCATATCTCAAGAGCCTCAGCTTCATCATATCTGCAAAAGCCCTTTTGCCAAGGAAGGTGACAGATTCACAGGTTCCAGGGACTAGGACATGGACATCTTGGTGGCGCAGTGGGGGGGGGGGGGCACATTATTCTGTCTGTGATAAAGATCAATGAAATTTTTTACATTTCTAAACACAGGAGACCGGTGATGAAAGAACTCTTAAAGCTACATTTCCATAGACCCAGAAGGCTCAGATGAATGACAGCTGTGTGCTGGGGCCCTTTCCTTCAAGAAACCACACTCAGGAACAAGTAACAGGGGCAGCTGCTGGAGATCCCAGGGTTCTGTCAGCACCCACAGAACACTCTCTCTGACCCAGCGTCCTCCACAGAACGCTGTCGGATGGTGGAAGATTTAGTGATAGTAACTGTACCATCCCCAAATATATTCAGGGTAGTTTCTATACTTGTTTAAGAACTTTCTTCTTTAAGGGGATTAATCCTAGCCTTAGTGATTTAACATAATAGCCGTTTATTTCCCATCTATGAAAGGTTCTACAGGCAATTCATCTCCAAGCAGTGATTTGGAGACTTGGACGTCCTCTGACCTGCGGCTCAGCCACCTTCAGCACCTGGCGTCCGGGGCTGACACGCTTGTGTGGGTCTGACCAGGATGGGCAGGATCACAGAGGAGTGTGCAGGCCCAGGGCACACAGGACTTCCCCACACTGCAGTCACTGGAACCCAGTCATGTGATTACAGCCAACTGAAAGGCCAGCTGGGGAACAAAGTTTCCAAGCAAAAGAGCACCAAAGAACGGAAAGCAGGGATTCAGAAAATTGTATGCCAATGTTCACAGCAGCATTATTTACAACAGGCAAAAAAGTGGAAGTAACCTAAGTGCTCATTAATGAATGAATGGAATATAATTCAGCCATTAAAAAAGGAATGAATTCGTGATCCATGCTACAACATGGAGGAACCTTGAAAACATGACGATAAGGGAAAGAAGCCTGACACAAAAGGACATATATTGTGTGACTCTACTTATATGAAATATCTAAAATAAGTTAATTCATAGAAAAAGAAAGGAGATTAGAGACTATCAGAGGCTGGGGGGAAGAGGAAATGGGGAGTTATTGCTTAATGAGTAAAGTTTCTGTTTGAGGGTATAAAATATCTTAGTAATGGAAGGTAGTAATGGCAGCCAACATTGTACAAGTAATTAATGCCACTGCATTGCATACTTAAAAATGGTTAAAGTAATGTTCCAGTAACCATGTTTCTTGAAGATGACTACATAATGATATAGCTTTCACACTGTAACTGTGTGATTGTGAAAACCTTGTGTCTGATGCTCCTTTTTATCTACCTTGTCAACAGATGAGTAAAACATACGGTATAAAAATAAATAATAGGGGGAACAAATGTTAAAATAAATTTAGATTGAAATGCTAGTGATCAATGAAAGGAAGGGGTAAGGGGTATGGTATGTATGAATTTTTTCTGTTGTCTATTTCTTTTTCTGAATTGATGCAAATGTTCTAAGAAATGATCATGATGATGAATATGCAACTATGTGATGATATTGTGAATTACTGATTATATATGTAGAACGGAATGATCATATGTTCAGAACGTGTTTGTTATTTTTTTAAATTTTTTTATTAATCAAAAAAGAAAAGAAATTAACACAACATTTAGAAATCACTCCATTCTACACATGCACTCAGTAATTTTTAGTATCATCACATAGATGTATGATCATCATTTCTTAGTACATTTGCATCGATTTAGGAAAAGAACTAGCAAAACAGCAGAAAAAGATATAGAATGTTAATATAGAGAAGAGAATTAAAATAATAATACTAATAAATATATATATATATAAAGGAAAAAGAAAAAAAACAAAAACAAAAGATACAAACAAACAAACAAACAAACAAAAAACCATATTTCAGGTGCAGCTTCATTCAGTGTTCCAACATAGTTACATTACACTTAGGGATTATTGTGCTGTCCATTTCTGAGTTTTTGTATCTAGTCCTGTTGCACAGTCTGTATCCCTTCAGCTCCAATTACCCATTATCTTACCCTGTTTCTAACTCCTGCTGGTCTCTGTTACCAATGATATATTCCAAGCTGATTCTCGAATGTCGGTTCACATCAGTCGGACCATACAGTATTTGTCCTTTAGTTTTTGGCTAGACTCACTCAGCATAATGTTCTCTAGGTCCATCCATGTTATTACATGCTTCATAAGTTTAGTCTGTCTTAAAGCTGCATAATATTCCATCGTAGGTATACGCCAAAGTTTGTTTAGCCACTCGTCTGTTGATGGACATTTTGGCTGTTTCCATCTCTTTGCAATTGTAGATAATGCTGCTATAAACACTGGCGTGCAAATGTCCGTCTGTGTCTTTGCCCTTAAGTCCTTTGAGTAGATACCTAGCAGTGGTATTGCTGGGTCGTAATCCATTCTGCCATTCCATATCTTTTGATTGGGAAATTCAGTCCATTAACTTTTAGTGTTATTACTGTTTGGATAATATTTTCCTCTACCATTTTGGCTTTTGTATTATATATATCATATCTGATTTTCCTTCTTTCTACACTTTACTCCATACCTCTCTCTTCTGTCTTTTCGTATCTGACTCTCGTGCTCCCTTTAGTATTTCTTGCAGAGCTGGTCTCTTGGTCACAAATTCTCTCAGTGACTTTTTGTCTATAAATGTTTTAATTTCTCCTTCATTTTTGAAAGACAATTTTGCTGGATATAGAAGTCTTGGTTGGCAGTTTTTCTCTTGTAGTAATTTAAATATATCATCCCACTGTCTTCTAGCTTCCATGGTTTCTGCTGAGAAATCTACACATAGTCTTATCGGGTTTCCCTTGTATGTGACAGATTGTTTTTCTCTTGCTGCTTTCAAGATCCTCTCCTTCTCTTTGACCTCTGACATTCTAACTAGTAAGTGTCTTGGAGAACGCCTATTTGGGTCTATTCTCTTTGGAGTGCGCTGCACTTCTTGGATCTGTAATTTTAGGTCTTTCATAAAAGTTGGGAAATTTTCAGTGATAATTTCTTCCATTAGTTTTTCTCCTCCTTTTCCCTTCTCTTCTCCTTCTGGGATACCCACAACACGTATATTTGTGCGCTTCATATTGTCCTTCAGTTCCCTGATCCCCTGCTCAAGTTTTTCCATTCTTTTCACTATAGTTTCTGTTTCTTTTTGAAATTCAGATGTTCCATCCTCCAGTTCACTAATTGTAGCTTCTGTCTCTTTAGATCTACCATTGTAGGTATCCATTGTTTTTTCCATCTTTTCTTCTTTGTCCTTCACTCCCATAAGTTCTGTGATTTGTTTTTTCAGATTTTCTATTCCTTCTTTTTGTTCAGCCCATGTCTTCTTCATGTCCTCCCTCAATTTATTGATTTGGTTTTTGAAGAGTTTTTCCATTTCTGTTCGTATATTCAGCATTAGTTGTCTCAGCTCCTGTATCTCATTTGAACTATTGGTTTGTTCCTTTGACTGGGCCATATCTTCAATTTTCTGAGCGTCATCCATTATTTTCTGCTGGTGTCTGGGCATTTGATCAGATTTCCCTGGGTGTGGGACCCGGCTGGTTGAAAGGTTTTTCTGTGAAATCTCTGGGCTCTGTTTTTCTTTTCCTGCCCAGTACGTGGCGCTCGTGGCTCTCGTCTGTCTGCGGGTCCCACCAGTAAAAGATGCTGTAGCTCCTTTAACTTGCCAATCCGAATCTCGTAGTCGGCCAGGGAAACCGCGCGTGGAGGGGGAGGTCGCCGGCCACCGCAGCTTGGGGGAGTGCCGGTCCAAATTGCCCAGCTGGCCCGAGACGCCACGCGGCGGGAGGGCCCCACTATCCAACGTTCCCAGTCAGACCAGGGAGCCACGTGCGTGGAGGGGACCCCAGTCACCAGCCATCCCGGCTGGGAAAATGCGCGCCCCTCGGGTATCTCACCACAGCAGATTCTCTCTGTCCGTTCAGCTGTTCCAGAATGGGGTACGCTGTCTTTTTGGTCTCTGTCGTGGCTCCGGGAGCTGTTTCGTATTGTTTCTGTTTCTTTAGTTGCTTTTCTGGAGGAGGAACTAAGACCCGCGCGTCTTACTAAGCCGCCATCTTCTCCGGAAGTCCCCCATGTTTGTTATTTTTTTTTAATTTTTATTAATTTAAAAAAAAATTATTTTAAAAAAAGGTTAAAGTGACAAAATTGGTGCATGTCTTACCACAGTTTTTCTTTAAAAGTTAAAGAAGAAGAAACATGTGGTGATTAGATGGCTCGGTTTCACTGCCCCCTTGGGAGACTAGAAAAATACAAATAAAAATATGAGGCTGTCACTATGAAAAAGACTGAGCAGTCACCTAATCTAGCTGTCACCCGTTGTGTCAGAAGACAGATAACCCAGTGGGTGGGGAGACCAGCTATTGTCATAACCCCCAGCTTCAAGAAGAACATATTAGAAAAATGTGGAAAGATGAGGTCTCCACCTCCTTGGGCCAGCTGGCCAATGTGTTCCTGATGATCAACAGGGGCCCCGCTTCTTCCAGCTAGGCCACCACACAGCACTAAAAGAGTAATCAACAGGGCACTCTTCTTGGAAGTCAGCACACTTGTCTCAGTGAGGCTGCAGCAAATGAAAACATTCAGCACACCTCTGGCAGTCAGCACGTGGTAGTCCCTGGGGCACCCAGCCATGCATGCTGGAAATGGAATCAGATCCCCACCACACCCTGGCGCTGTGGCTCAGAGCAGCTGACCCAAACTCTTGGTTTGATGGGAACAATGACACCTGCCCTAAGGAGTGGTCAGGAAGGTTGGGGTCACACTCCTTGACGTCCGTAAGACCCTTCTCCTTCCGAATTCTCTCTGGAAACAGCCTTCAGAGCCAGTGTTATCATGACATGAGGTCATTGTGACCGCACATGTGACTTTGCCTTCTACTGGTGACTCTGTCCTTCCTCACCTCTCCCATCATCTTCCTTAGTGTCTCCTATCTTCCTGGAAGAAGGGTTTGTGCTGGCCAGAGAGAGTATCAGCCAGGGCTGTAGTCCCTGCAAAGGCTGACCAGTGGAGGCTGCACTTTTAGGCTCCTCACAGCCATTAGCAGGCCCCACTTCCTCGCGGGATGTTGGGCGGAGCCAAGGAATCCCTGCCCCGTGGGCCTCTCCATAGCTCACAAAATGGTAGCCAGCCTCTTCAGAATGAGCAGAAGGAGAGGGGGAGAGCAAGACAACTGTGTCTATATTCATAAAATGGTTCCAAGAATGACACGGCAAGGTCCAAATGCTCTTAAACTGTGACACAAAAGCCCCATTCAAATTCATGTCTAGGCAGCAAGTGCATCGCTTTAAAGGGGATGATTTTATCTCTTTTTCGGCATGCCTTGGCCATGAAACCAAAACTGAGTAGGCTCTTTTACGTCAACATATGACCAGTTGTCTCATGGAAGGAGAAAAGTCTTTGTAAGTGCTAAAGTGATACTAGCTAAAAGAGCCCATCAAACTTAATGGCTTACAGAAGTAGTTTTGAAGCTTTTTTCATCAAAGGATGAAATTTACTCATCCTTTCCCAGAAAAAGCAGGCTTATATGTCCACACATATATCTAATCTAACTCTAATAGCAATGAGGTAATCAATAGGATTCACATTTTACTGATGGGAAACTTGAGGCTCAGGGAAACTAAGTTATTTGGCCAAAGTCCAACAGCACCAAGAGCCAGCCTAGAATCCAAACCCAATGATCTAGAAAACACAGGGATATAACAGGGCCTTCTAAGCAACAGGAAACAGAGAAAACAATTTCTTCATTATTTGAATGGATTTGATAAAAAAGCATTGTTACAGCAGTGATGAATTATGATTTCCAACTGACCATTTGGGCAGACCTGGGGTTACTGTGGATTCCTTTCTAAAATGGATTCAAATCTGGAAGAGATGAAAAGAAGTGACCAGAAAACATAACATTATGACAGAAGTATCAAATCAACAAAGACATCACTCCAAATTTTTCCAAATGAAAATTTAGACTTTGCAAACAAATGGTGCCAGAACCACTGGCTATTCACATGGAAAACAACAGATCTTAACTTTCCCTTTGTGCCACAACCCCAAACTGACTCTAAATGGATCATAAATGTCAGAACTGAATGTATAAAATTTCTAGAAGTGAACACAAGAGAAAACCTCTGGGAAATAAGATTCATGAGGACTTTTTAATTAGGACACAAAAGGCACACCATAAAAAATGATAAATAAGATTAAAAACAAAATTTAAAACCTTTACTCTTTGAAAGTCACAGTTAAGGAAATGAAAAGGCAAATCACAGACTGGGAAAAACTTGCTAAACATATACCCAACAGAAGGCTCATATCCCGAATTTATACATAATTTTTATGCTCAATAATGAGATGACAATCCAATTTTTAAAAAGGGCAAAAGATTTGAATAATCACCTCAAAAGAAAATATATAAATGGCCAGTAAGCACATGAAAAGATGCTCAACATCATTAGTCATCAGGGAAATCCAAATTAAAACCCTACACACCTGGGTGGGCAACTGTGGCTCAGTGGTAAAGTTCTTGCCTACCATGATGGAGACCCAGGTGCAATTATCAGAGCCTGCCCATGACAAAAAAAAAAAAAAATCCTACACACCTGTACCAAGTATTGGTGAAAATACAGAGCCACTGAACCTCTCATCCGTTGCTGGTAGGAATGCAAAATCGTGCTTATAGAGTTAACCACACACTTACTACATGACTCAACAATTCCATTCTTGGTACGTACCCAAAAAAAAGGAAAACACATTGTCCATACAAAGACCTGGATGTGAATGTGCATAGTGGCTTTATTCATAATCACCCAAACCCAAGCATCTTGGACTAGTGAACAATAAACAAGCAATGCTAATCCAAACAGCTGAACACTAGTCAGAGACGGAAGGAAAAGCTACCCACCCAGAAGACAGGAGCCTGCAAAGCATTATGCTCAGTGAAAGCTGCCAGGCATGAAAGCCACTTGCTGCGTCCTCTCATTTATCTGACATTTTGGAAAAGGCAAAGCAGTGCACAGAAGGGCTCTGGGCTGGGTTTAATGTTCAGCTGTCACTGTCTCTAAATTCTTAAGTTTTGAATAAGGGGTCCTGCATTTTCATTTTGTACTGGTCCCTGCAAATTATGTAGCCCGAGTTTGGCTTGCCCAGCCCAGCACTTTTAAAAATATGCCCATATGTATGTAGTTCACACACTTACTTATTCCCAACAAGCCCAGTTTCCTTACACCCAGTTGCCTCAAACATTAACTCTACTGCCTGACCCCGGAAGACATTTCAGTTTTCTGGCTTTGCAAAGGCAGTGCTGGTCACCCATGCTCAGAAGTCAGTAAAAAAACAAAGAGGCAAAGTTGTATATGTAGCAGATGCCAGCAGCCAAGTTTGTACTCACTCCCCTTCACACTTAATGCTTATCAGGGGGGGTTGACAGCTGCTCAGTGACAAGACTCCAAAAGAGAAGTAAACACCTCAGCCTGTGCTCTCCCTGGATGAGCCTGAATGTCCTAAGGGCTGAAAGAAATGCTCACTTTGCACCTGGCTGCACCACTGGTCCCCTCGCAGGAAGGCACTGTGATATATTGTACTTGCTTGACACTATTGTGTACCCCAGAAAAGTCATGTCCTTTAATCCTCATTCAATATTGCTGGGTGGGAAACAGGTTTGATTGTTTACATGGAGATATGACCCTCCAACTGTGGGTTGTAACTTTTGATTAGATGGTTTCCATGGAGATGTGTCTCCACCCATTCAAGGTGGGGTTGCCTACTGGAGCCCTTTAAAAGGGAACCATTTTGGAAAAAGCTTTAGAGCCACCAGAGCCTACACAGCCAGAGACCTTTGGAGATGAAGGAAAACACCCCCAGGGAAAGCCACTGAAGAAGGTAGAAGAGAAAGCTAGCAGACAGAGCCATGTGCCCTCCCAGCTGAGAGGTGTCCAGAAGTCAAAGACCCCAGCATAAGCCGGCGAGGTGCTTTCCCACTGACAGAGGGGTTCCAGACAGCAGCAGCTTTTCTTCAGTGAAGGTAACCTCTTATTGGTGCCTTTATTTGGAAAGTTTCACAGCCTTGGAACTATAAACTTACAACTTAATAAATTCCCTTTTTAAAGGCCATTCCATTTCTGATATATCGCATTCCAGCAGATTACAAACTAAAATATATACATTGATTCTCGCAGGGGGGAGACATAAAGAAATGCTACTGGTTCCTGAAATTCTGCTTCAAGACCAGGATAGCCTCTTCATAGCTCACCAAGCTTCGGCTCCCTTCTCTGGAAGGTGATCACTAGCCCCAGATCTATACAATTCCTGCAACCACCATGGACTTACAAAATAAAAAGCAACCCCAACCCCATTCCGTGGTGCCATCTCCAAGGAGCAATCAACACCTGGGAAAAACAAATCAATTTCAAAGCTGTAAAAAATGCCTTGGCGGTCTGCTCTTGGACGCCGCTGGGGAAGCATCACTGAAGTCATTCCTCTCACTGCCGTCATGTCCAAGTCAGAGTCTCCTAAAGAGCCTGAACAGCTGCGGAAGCTCTTCATCGGAGGGTTAAGCTTTGAAACAACCGATGAAAGTCTGAGGAGCCATTTTGAGCAATGGGGAACGCTCACGGACTGTGTGGTAATGAGAGATCCAAACACCAAACGCTCCCGAGGCTTTGGGTTTGTCACCCACGCCACTGTGGAGGAGGTGGATGCAGCCATGAATGCAAGGCCACATAAAGTGGATGGAAGAGTTGTGGAACCAAAGAGGGCTGTCTCAAGAGAAGATTCTCAAAGACCAGGTGCCCACTTAACTGTGAAAAAGATCTTTGTTGGTGGCATTAAAGAAGACACTGAAGAACATCACCTAAGAGATTATTTTGAGCAGTATGGGAAAATTGAAGTGATTGAAATCATGACCGACCGAGGCAGTGGCAAGAAGAGAGGCTTTGCTTTTGGAACCTTTGACAACCATGACTGTGGGGATAAGACTGTCATTCAGAAATACCATCCTGTGAATGGCCACAACTGTGAAGTAAGGAAAGCCCTGTCTAAGCAAGAGATGGCCAGTGCTTCATCCAGCCAAAGAGGTCGAAGTGGTTCTGGAAACTTCGGTGGTGGTCGTGGAGGTGGTCTTGGTGGGAATGACAACTGTGGTCGTGGAGGAAACTTCAGTGGTCGTGGTGGTTTTGGTGGCAGCCGAGGTGGTGGTGGATATGGTGGCAGTGGGGATGGCTATAATGGCTTTGGTAATGATGGAAGCAATTTTGGAGGTGGTGGAAACTACAATGATTTTGGCAGTTCCAACAATCAGTCTTCAAATTCTGGACCCATGAAGGGAGGAAATTTTGGAGGCAGAAGTTCTGGCCCCTATGGTGGTGCAGGCCAGTATTTTGCCAAACCACGAAACCAAGGTGGCTATGGTGGTTCCTCCAGCAGCAGTAGCTACGGCAGTGGCAGAAGATCTTAATTCCAGGAAACAAAGCTTAGCAGGAGAGGAGAGCCAGAGAAGTGACAGGGAAGCTACAGGTTACAACAGATTTGTGAACTCAGTCAAGCACAGTGGTGGCAGGGCCTAGATGCTACAAAGAAGACATGTTTTAGACAATACTCATGTGTATGGGCAAAAAAACACAAGGACTGTATTTGTGACTAATTGTATAACAGGTTATTTTAGTTTCTGTTCTGTGGAAAGTGTAAAGCATTCCAACAAAGGGTTTTAATGTAGATTTTTTTTTGCACCCATGCTGTTGATTGCTAAATGTAATAGTCTGATCATGACGCTGAATAAATGTGTCTTTAAAAAAAAAAAAATACCTTGGCGGTATCTGACACGCAAATGGAAGGGTCCGTACGCTACCTGGCAGAGCACACTTCCTGATGAAAGGCCCAGGGCGATGCTCAGGACAACATGTGCTCTGGGAGGTGAGAAGAATAAGCAGCAGAGGTTTGCACACACTTCCCTCAGCCCCAGCGATGGAGACCAGCAAAGAGGAAAACGGCACTGCCAATTGCTTAGATGCAATTGCAAAGGCAATTTTTAGTGCTAGAGCAGGGGAGGGCACTTTTTCATCAGGTGAACTTTCTGAATCGGTGTCGAGTTTGCTGCGGCAATTCCTGGGGGGACCCCCAATGCATTTGCGGCCTGTCTTAGGTGGCCAGCACCATGAGCTGGGCAGCCTGGCCCCTCCACACCACAAAGCACTCTGCAAGCACAGATTCGTTCTGCCGCCCTCCACGACTGGGAGATGGGTGGGTGGAGAGTTGTTCTTTTCCTTGATTTACAGATTGCTAAAGAATGTGAAGGTGTAAGGGTTCATACTTGTTTTATCTTTTAAATAACCAAGTTTTTATAATGCTGTCACCGGCTCCAAAGTTAACGGAACTGCTACCGAGCGCATGTCTATTCAAGGCTCATCTCAGGCTTTGGGTGCCTGAGAATTGAAATCTCAGAGGTGCATTCTGCACCCCCCAGAGGAAGGCAGAATAGGCCCGTCACCCTCTGCAGACGACCGACCATCAACAGTCCTTGAATCTGAGGCAAGGGATGGAAGTCATAAATATATGTTAGGTCTTTGAGGAAAAACGTATGTGAGAAATAAAGAGTTCCTATATTCCAGTTGGTCTAGGGCAGATCCACAAATAATCTAAGGTTAGGCAGCACTGCATTATGAAAAGAGGCAGATGGTAAGGTTGATTTCTCTTAGGATATGCACGTGCATTCGTGTGTGTGTGTGTGTGTGTGTGTGTTGCATGTACATGAATAGCCATTTAAACTCATTTGAGTCAAGTGCGAATGTCAGCTTCAATGGCAGCCCATCACAACCCACCACAGATGAACTCTCCCACAAATAAGGATTCTTTCTAGTAAATGAGTCTTAACTTGTATTCCACTTACTATGATAACAAAACAAATTATCTCAAAACGCAGTGGCTTAAAAAAATGACCACGCTTATTTTGTTCACAAATCTGCAGTTTGGACAGGGCTTAGCAGGGCAGCTCCTTTCTGCTACTTTCAATATTAGATAGGGCAGCTCAAGAGCCGGGTGCTAGAATCATCTGAAGATTCATTCTCCATGTATGTCTGGAGGTTGATGGTGGTTGTTGGCTGAAGTCTTAACTTGAGCTGATAGCTACAGAGCTCACACGCAGCCTTTTCATGTGGTGTGGGTGTCCTCACAGCAATGGCACTGGGTTCCCGGGGCCAGGGTTCACGGAAAGAGCAGAAGCCCCAGTGGCTGCATGGTCCAGCCTCCAGGCGTCACACAGCTCTCCTTCCTCCTCTGCATTCTATTTGTTGGAGTGTCCAGTAAGCCCCATTTAGTTTTCAAGAAGAGGGAAATACACACATTCCTGATGAAACAGCAAGATTGTAGAAGAGCATATGGGATTGGCAATCTTGCAAGAATGCATGGTTTGCACCCTGAAAACTCACAGTGCACTTGGACATGACACATAATATGGCATTTCCAAGAGCTCCCTCACCATCCACAGATCAAAGAAGCGCACAACAAAAAAATTATCAGTTACTATTTCTTTAACCAGTATTGTTTCTTTAATACCCACAGCACTTGCATAACGCAGCTCCATCTCTGATTCACAAGAATTCACCAGAAAACATAGAATCACAAAGATATTATTTCAGAAGAAATGCCCAATATCCTTGCCCAAAGGAATTAAAATGAGAAACTGCAGCTTGTTTACAAATCAGTATCTCTTTTCTTTCATGCTGGCTTGCAAACAGCACAGCAATGATTTCTGATTTATGTGCTAAATATTTTAATTACACTTGCAAGTCAAGTATCATTCCAGAAAAGACAAATAGTCAAAGCCGAAGTAATTAATTCTTGAAGGTAACCATACTAATATATGCATTTTCCATAGCAGAAATCATTATTCTCAAGACAACTTTCGTTCCCCCTGTAAATTAGGACATTTCTCCCCTAATGAGTTGAAATTGCCTGTATGAGATTATTACCACTGAGCTATGGAATTTCCTTCAACAGGCAATTCCAGTTGCCAGAGAGAGGAGTTCAAAATAGAAAGCAGAGCCTTAGCTTTTAGCTCGTTTCTGAAGAGTGGGGTACAGAATCAAAAATTTAAAATCTGAAATGATTCAGCAGGGATATTCACCATGGACTCAGGTGTTGAGTAGCATGGAGGTGTGTTCAGTTGGAAATGTCTCTTTCTCAGCATACTTTACTCCTTGAGCTTGCAAGAACTGTTCAGGCTGAGAATGCAGTTTCTTTTCCTGTGTGTCAAACCTTGGGCCCTACTACAATCTCAACCAAGAAAGAAATGGTGAAGGGCTCACTCACTAAGTGGGCCACTTCACATAGTGGTCAGATAACCTCTGATCCAGAACATCTACCAGATCTTCCTTCTGCTCTTTGCAGTACAGCAGCACTTCTCCTGCAGCCCCCGTTAGAGAAGATGGGTCAGGGAAACTGCTTCTGCCCATCCTGGAAAACCAGACAACCCTTTGCCTATGTGTTCTTTCCAGGCCAGCCATCATCTCCCAAGGACTAGGCAGCCCCTGAGTTGTTGGTCAATTCCAGGGAGGGAGGGAGGGAGGGAAAGAGGAGAAGAAGGGAGGCTGGAGGGAGGCAGGAAAGGCCAAACCAATCCTTGGGCATGGACTTAGATTCCTGAGGGCAGGGACCACAGATCCTCCCAGGACCTAGCCCCGCCCTCAGTGCCTCTCCTGACAACAGTAAGTCTCCACTGAATTCTCAGTTAATGAATGTCTGATTGCTTCTGGGATCCTTTTTCTGTTCTTTAAAAATCATTTATTCATGGGCGAGCCACAGTGGCTCAGCAAGCAGAGTTCTCACCTCCCATGCCGGAGACATGGGTTCGGTCCCCAGTACCTGCCCATACCAAAAAAAAAATCATTTATTCATTTGATTCACTCACCAACTGTGTATGAGGGGATTGTCCCATGATGAAGGAGGCATCATCCTTGTCCCCTGGAGCATATATTTCAATAGGCTTATGTAGTTTCAACTCAAACTTATTTATGGAACTAGAGATCAAATGCACATACATTTCTCTTGAACCAATTGGCCGTGACTTGTTCTTGGGTTGTTTTGCATTAAAGTAAACTGAATTGGTTTTAAAGTAAACACCCAGACTTTCATAGTTTCACTACTCAAAAATCTCTTATAAAAAAGTTATTTCTGCACATGATAGACTCCTTGGCAAAGCAAAGAGACTACAGTAAACATCTGCAAGTTGTCCCCCTACTTCATCCCGTAGCAGGGCGGCGGAAAGAGATGACGTCTTTTCATCCAAAGCTTATCCAGCGAGGCACTTTCAAGTTAAGCAAATGTGGAGAAGACATTCTTTTAAGCAAAAGAAACCAGGAGAAACAGTATTCACTGCAGGGCTCTGTCTATGTGAGTTTTAAGATCAGGCGGCAATAACAGTGACAGCAGCGAGCACGAAAGTTACCCCTGGGGCGGGAGGTGGGGGACACAGTGACTAGACAAGGGCATAAAGGAGCGTTCTGGGGAGCTGGAAGCATTCCACACCCTCAACAGGGTGGTGTTTGCACAGGTGTTCACATATGAGAAAATCATCAAGCTTCAGACCTAAGATTCGTGTCCTTTGCTGTAAGTTCCTCCTCAATGGCGGGGGCAGTGGTGACAGGGATGGGGTAGGACTCATGCCACTGTACAAATGGACAGAAGGGACCCCTACGAGCTGAGGGGAACATTTCCAGGCCATGTTGCTCACTGAGAAATTGCAAAGTGCCCACGAGTACCCAAAAGAGGCCACCCTTCACGCAGGGAAGAAAGCAGATGTGAGAAAGTGTCCATGACTCTGTTTCCTTGTGCAGAGCAAACACAGGATGGAAAAATCAGAAATGAAGGTGATTAGTTTCCTACGGGGGGAGGGGGGAGGGGGGAGGACATGATGTAGCACGAGAGGTGGGGAGCAATCTTCTCAGGGTATACCTTGTTGTGTAGTTTTCATTTAAATTTTTTATTCTATGTTAATGTTCTGCTGACTCAAAAACTTCATAAATAATTGAAATCAAACTACAATGGGGGAGATCCAACATGGAATGCACACAGTAGATGAACCTAACACTACTGCAAATGAATAAAATAAACACCCCAGAAGAAAATAATTGGTCTAGTTAACTTTGGAAAATACTATTTCAACAAAAAGAAATATACACAAACATAGTGCTCTAGATGGTACGTTTGCTTTTCAAAGTGGTATGACTTATGAGATCACATAGATCCTGGGACTGAGAAATCTAGTAAATACGTTGTGGAAAACAGGAGGCAGGTATTCACTGCTGGAGAAAGGAGTTGTAACTAGCGGGCATGGGTAGAATGAGCTCTGTGACATGGGGCTGGCATCAGATGTACTAGCACAAACTCATGGCCCTAAATATAACAGGCAGGTATTGAGACGTGTGTATAAATAGGGAAGGAAGGAAGAAGGGAAGGAGGGAGGGAGGGAGGGAAGAAGGGAAAAAAGGAATGAAATCTCTGATCTCTCAGAAGGCCTAGAAGCAATGAGCATCCAGCACCCAGATCTTGGTTTCTAAATCCATTCTCCAATAAAAGGAACTAGAACTCCCTGAAAAAGCAGGTGATTTCATGACTGGGACAGGGAAAATATAAAATGTTTCTGGAATATCGTGTAGTGCCAAACATTAACCAAGTGCTCAAAAAGTGGTAGAGGCATGTCCAAAGGACACTGGATCTCAGGCAAATGAAACAAAAATAAAACAAATCTGGTACTATTTGTGCAATGATAAAAAACACTACCAGTAATGAATTATATAGAACTCATAGAATAAAAAGAATATCCATGAACCCATTACTAATAAACAGATGAGGGAGAATAAATAGCTATTCCTTATAGAATCCCAGATATAGCCACAGCTATAAATTAAAATTGTAAGACAAATTGGAGAAAATATGGACAATATAATGGCAAAGAGTTAATATCCTTTAAAGAATTCCAATGAATAAATGTTGAAGGAATGATGGAAGTAGAAAATCACCATTTGCATATACCACAGTAAGAACTGCTCTATTGGAAAAATAGGGAACAATTAAAATGTTACAACCTGGGAAACCCCTGATACTCTCTCAAACACTAGGGACTTCCAAGTTAACAGGCAAGCCTACCTTTGCTCTTATGAAACTTATTTGTGTGGCAGAGAAGCCCAGCTTACCTATAATTATGCCTAAGAGTTACTTTTGTTGCTCAGATGTGGTCTCGCTCTCTAAACCCAACTCTGTGAGGAAAATTATTACCCTCCCCTCTAAGTGGGCCACGATGTCCAGGGGTGAAAGTCTCACTAGTAATGGGGGATATCACTCCCAGGGATGAGCCTGGCCCTGGCATAGTGGGGTTACCAAAGCTTTTCTAACCAAGAGGGGGAAAAGAAATGTAACAAAATAAGGTTTCAGTGGCTAAGAGAGTTCAAACAGAGTTAAGAGGCTATTCTACAGGCTACTTACTCTTACACAAGCTTCAGCTGGATATTGCTAATTGCCGGGGTTTGCCAAACCCCAATCATCATTCCTGATAAACCTAAAGAACACCCAGGACTCTATACGTGATCCTACAAAAGTTGCACACACTAAGTGTAGTTTTCAAAAACCTAAAGCCTTAACATAATTCCTAGGCCACGTAAGTCCTGGAACCCAGAGTTGCCATTTTCTCCCAGAACATCAACCAGTTGCATCCCTAAATCCCATATTGTCGACACTCCTTTTCAACATGAACAAAGTTAAAACGGGCATAACCCAAATATCCCTAAAGACTGGGAGAAGAATCAAAGGAGAAGGAGGAGTTATAATAGAAAAGATGGAATTTAACAAATGAGTATGACCGCTGAATCATTACATTGATATTTCTTTTAGTCTCTAGCGTCTTAGAGCAGCTAGAAAGAAAACCTACAATTGTGGAACTGTAACCCATACCAAACTGAAATCTGTTCTGCAACTAACTGTTTCAATGTGCTTTGAAATTTATTGGTTTTTTGCATATATGTTATATTTCATGATAAAAAATGTTAAAAGGAAATTGTTTCATCAGGAATCGTCAAGGAATACTAAAAGTAGTGGGTCAAAAAGAGTCTCAAGAACAAAGAGGATGTTTATACAGTCTCAAAGTGTCTCCTCGCAGGATACGTTCTAATCTGAAAGGGGAAACCGTGGCGGGTGCTGGCAGACACCATGCCAACCCAGCAAGCAAGGCCAATGCCACCAGCTGTGGGTCACTCGGGCATCAAGTGCCCCCTGGAGGACCCAGCCTGGCTCCTGTGGGACTCTTCCCCAAACCACTTAATCTAAATGTAACCACAAGGAAAAAAACAGGCAAGCACATTCTCCTGACTACCTGGCTTACATAACTGTCGAGGGCGTGAGAAGCAAAGAAAGAGTGAGAAGCTGCCCCAGACCAAAGAAGGCTGAGAAGACATGAGTGAACACACTATGGGATCTGGGGCCAAAAAAAATAGGGTGTTGGAGGAAAAACAGTTGAAATCCAAAGGCAACTGGGAGGCTAGTTCATAGGATTGTGAATGATAAGACTTGGGGGTGGTATGTGGGTATTTAGGGATACTTTGCAATAATATGACAACATTTTTGTAAGTCTGAAATTATTTCAGAATGAGTAGCTATAACAAAAATTTATGTACATGTTGAACAGCTTTTTGGAGAGGCAAGTAAAGTAGTAGACTCCCAAGTCAAATCCTCAGTCTGACATTTACCTAGTCATGGGACTTCAAAGTGGTTACTGACACACAGGGCCCTGACTGAGCACTTCCAGCTGGGCGGTGCCTGTGCCGAGCCCTGCTGCACCCATGCGGGAGTTGGGTGCTGGTGCAGTGCCCGCACACAGAGGGATGGGAGGAGGTGCATGGTGATGCACGGGGGCAGGGACTGCTACTGTGAAAGTGGATATCACCCACTTTCATTACTTGTGTTAAGAACCTCCTCACCCTGAAAGGGGGAAAATTCAACTTCCTCAAGTGGAGAATTCTTGATATTCTCAACAGCAGTGGGGACAACCAAAGCAATAGGCTGAGCCCCCAATCTTGAGGTTTATTCATATGAACTTAATCCCGCAAAGGACAGACTAAGCCTCCTTAAAATTAGGCCTAAGAGTCACCCCCAAGAGAACCTCTTTTGTTGCTCAGATGTGGCCACTCTCTCTTAGCCAACATGACATGCAAACTCACTGCCCTTCCCCTCTCTGCATGGGACATGACTCCCACAGGTGTGGACCTTCCTGGCAACATGGGACAGAAATCCTAGAATAAGCCAGGACTCAGCATGAAGGGATTGAGAAAATCTTCTCAACCAAAAGGGGGAAGAGAGAAATGAGACAAAATAAAGTGTCAACAGCTGGGAGATTCCAGAGTCGAGAGATTATCCTAGAGGTTATTCTTATGCGTTAAATAGATATCACCTTGTTGTTCAAGATGTAGCGGAGAGGCTGGAGGGAACTGCCTGAAAATGTAGGGCTGTGTTCCAACAGCCATGTTTCTTGAAGATGATTGTATAATGATATAGCTTTCACAAGGTGACTGTGTGATTTTGAAAACCTTGTGTCTGATGCTTCTTTTATCTACCTTGTCAACAAATGAATGAGTAGAACGTAAGGAATAAAAATAAATAATAGGGGGAACAAATGTTAAAATAAATTTAATAGACTGAAATGCTAGTGATCAATGAAAGGGAGAGGTAAGGGGTATAGTATGTATGAATTTTTTTTCTGTTTTCTTTTATTTCTTTTTCTGAATTGATGCAAATGTTCTAAGAAATAATCATGATGATGAATATACAACTATATGATGAACAAAAAAAGAATGTTCATATTGTAAAAAAAAGAACTTTCTCACCCTGTGAAGAATCCAGGGAGGGAGTCAGGGATGCAGTGAGCAGCAGAGAGAGGAGCAAGAGAGATGGAAGGAGAGGGGCAGAAGGGCTGGAGAGAGGGGAGGGGTGAGTAAAAGAAGAAGGGCTTCCTTTAAACTACACTAAAGGTTGGATTTTCAGTATCATGAGCAATAAGCATTCAAACAATAAAAAGAATGGAGGAAGTACATCCCTTTTTTCCTCTATATGCTGGAGTTTTCAAAAAATGTCTTCATCCTAATACAATTAGTAGAGCAACAGCTAAAGCAAAAGCAGAGTTCTACATGATTTTTAACAGCAGTTTCCTGCTCATCAGTCCCGGAAATTGATAAGGATGAAATGCTTTCCTGCTACAAGCCACGAGATCCCCAACTTCTTATCTAATACCACCCGTGGAAGTCATCCATACCCTGTCTTGACTGGTGAGTCCTTTTTAGAACTTTCAAAATAGATAGACTGATTACTAGTCAGATATGCAGACAAACGGACAGATAGCAAGAGATGGATTATGACTGGATGCACCACGGCAACATCATTGGAAGAGTCAGATAAAATCCTTGCATGGAGCGATGCCCCACTGATACAAGAACGATCCACCACCAAACTAAAATGACCCTATTTAGAAACACAGCCATGCATACATTCATTCATTCATGCATTCAACACATATTTATTTAAAAATTCAGGGTGTGCCAGCTTTTAGATGCTGAGTCAAAAGCAGGGAGCAAAACATGAGGAATGCTTTCTACTGGCACAGACAGACAAAGAGCTTGGGGAATGAAACAAAGACAGACATGTTGCTTGCGCAGTGACAGAGAAGCAGAGAGAAAGGGAAGGTAGGGAGTCGGTGGTCCCATTTTTGGGGGCTCTGTAGACTGGAGGACCTATCCACTGGGATCACATAGGAACTTGCCAGTTTCCCGTTCTATCTCTGGAGTCCACAGGTTCCTGGAAGCCAAAACAGCCTGGAAACATGTATTCACAAGACTGCAAACCTTGGCAGAAGGAAAGTGGCCCTGGAACTAGGCAGACTTTTTTTTTTCTCTTACTGTCTTTTTGTTGCTTTTCACATTTGACTCTCTCCTTTAGTGTAAAAGGTTCAGAGTCAAGTAGCATGGAAAATGTAGCTTTCTCTGTCTATTTATAGACTCAGGCCTTTGAAAGCATGGATGCCTGAAGACCAAGTCCTTACCTGCAAATGGCAAATGGAAATGAGTCTGGAGCCAAGCCCAGCCTCCCAGAGCCTCTAAACCATAGTTAAAGTGATTTGGGAGCCAAGGACATTTTTCTGTATCTGTTCCAAGCTCCAAGGAAGATGCTGGTGCATGATATTTTTACAAAACAGGCAGGCTCAGGAATTGACAGAGCACAATTTGCATCAAATACGAAGGCCCACTTGTGAGTCCTTGTTGCTGCGAACAGTTGTCTGCAGGCCAAAACTAATAGCATCAAGAATAATAATAAAACAAAGCTGGCACTAAATCCTGTTTACTTTTGAAGAGTGCCAATTTTAGTTTGATGGCGGTGACTCCTGGAACCCAAACAGAAAATAAATCCCTATCCACACTATCTATCTTGTGCCTCTGCAATTCAGGTTAACTTTATCTCAAATCTCATATACATGCAGTCGTTTTTTCCCCCTGTGGAAACTGCAAGGTGTTCGTTCTAAAAATAAGTTGTCTTCATCTGATTCCATAAATGGTTTCTTCTTTGTGGTTGCTATTTTTCAAAACTGTTATCTTAACTGAAGTTATAGTAAAAAATTAGACATATTCTCTTCCAAAATTTTTATACATATATTAAATACTTATATAGAATTTTAGATATTTATATGTGCATATGTATGTATGTCTGCATAGTAGGCCAATTTGAATCTGTTGTGTACCTCAGAAAAGACCTGTCCTTTAGTACTGATTCAATATTGCTGGATGGTGGCTTTTTGATTGTTTCCATGGGGATGTGACCCACCCGACTATGAGTGGTAACTTTTGATTAGCTGGCTTCAATGGAGATGTGTCTCCACCCATTTAAGTGGGGTTGCTTACCAGAGCCCTTTAAAAGGGCACAATTTGGAAAAACCTAGAAATCCACGAGAGCCACCAGAACCAACAAAACCACCAAAACACACAGCCCCAGGGAAGGCTTTCCAGCTGAGAGAGAAACCCTGAATATCATCGACCTTCTTGAACCAAGGTATCTTTCCCTGGATGCTTTAGATTGGACATTTCTATAGTCTTGCTTTAATTTGGACATTACCATGGCCTTAGAACTGTAAACTTACAACTTGAAAAATTCTTCTTTTTAAAAGCCATTCTAATTCTGGTATATCACATTCTGGAAGCTTGCAAACTAAAACAGATTCTGGTGCCGGAGAAGTAGGGTGCTGCTGTGGTTTGCAAATACCAAACATGTTGGAACAGCTTTTTAAATGGATAAGGGGAAGATTCTGGAAGAGTTGTGAGGAGCTTAACAGAGAACATCTAGAATGCTTTGAAGGGACTGTTGGTAGACATGTGGACTCTAAAGATAGAGCCTCTCATGAGGCTGTAGACAGAAATGAGGCGTGTGTTTTTGCAAACTGGAAGGAAGACGATCCTTGTTTTAATATTGCAGAGTTCTCGCCTGCCATGCCAGAGACCTGGATTCAATTCCTGATACCTGTTCATGCAAAAAAAAAAAAAAAAGCCCAGATTCAATTCCCGGTACCTGTTCATGAAAAAAAAAAAAAAAATCAACTACTTACAAGATCGTGTGGAATGCTTTGAGTCTATCTGATGATCTGGAAGAAGTCTAAGAGAAAAACAGAAGACAGAATAAAAGAGAGAGAGCAGTGTTTCAAGTTTTCCAGCACACATCAAAATGTCCTGGGGGAGGAGTCACAATACAGATTGTCGAGCTCCACCCTCAAAGTTTCTGATCCTGTAGGTTTGGGGTAGAACCTGAGAATGTGCATTTCTAACAGGCTCCTGGGTGATGCTGATGCTGCTGGGCCAGGGACCACAGTGTGAGTGGTAAGTAGACTGATGACAAAACAGGAGAGGATGGAAGGACTGAGGAGAAAAGAAGTAAAGCAATGTTGAGTGGGATGGAATGATGGTTTGTGAATCTGTCATTGCCTCAGCCCACTGAGAGAGGCACCCACACTTACACTGTCCTTGGGGAGCTGGGCAGAGCCCAGTAGGAAAACGAATCCTAGCAGATATTCTCAGTTGCCTCATCCCATGCCCATCCTCAACCATCCAGTGTTTAACTTTGAGTTGACCAATGAGAGGGAGGGGAAAATTATGGGGCAGGTGGGGTTTCTAGGACAGCTGCCCCTTTGGCCATACATCCCTCTCTCCTTCCTCCTGCCTATGCAGAGACCTGAGCCAGGGGGTGCAGCAACCATTTTGTAGCCACATGAGCACAAAGACAAAGGCATCCTGCTAATGAAGAGAGAGCAAAAGAAGAGAATGGAAATGAGAGAGAATGGAAAATGCCTGGACCCCGGTGGTATCATGGAATCTCTGTCCCACCAGGACTGTCACTCTCCAACCGCAGTCTCTTTAATGTGCAGGACAAGAATATTTCTCTCTGTCCAAACATCTGATTGTTGGGTTTTTCACTGCCTTCAGCTGAATGATCCCAAATAATACAAAAACTAAGCAAGAGCTTATTCTTCACTGTGTTGATTGCTGTACATGATTCATTCTATTTAAAATAGCAATCAGCTATTTAATAGTGACCAAAATTCTTGACTGCTGTGTAATTATTCTTTTAAAAATGCTTTAACTTCCACCTTTATCTAAACAGAGAAGGGACAGTTCCTGCCTGCATAGATCTCAGAGACAATTACTAAACCATGATGGTCCCTTAGGAGAAATATAGAGTGTGCGTATGGATGGGGGTGGGGAAGAGGGACCAAGAAGATCCACTGAAACCAGACTGGGGTGGACAGAAAGCCTGAGGATTCTTGACTTCAGACCCAGCCTCCAGAGTTCTGCCTCTGAAGACTTTTACCTTTACATTTTCCTTTTTTTGAGCCCTCCGGCCAAGACTGGCAGCAGTTCTGTTTATACAGCTCCCACAGCACTCAATTGTTGGCTTTCTATGTAGTAAGCAAGGATTATGCCCATCAGACAGCAGGAGTTTCCACAAATCTTTCCTGGATAACTCCATTTCCAACCCTGATTTTCTCTGAAATGGCTGATTTTTTTAAGTGTAACCACATTTGGTTAAATCCTCACATGGAGGACAATTTTCTGTTGTCTCCCTGCTTGGAAGGCCAGAATCTTCCAGAACATCAATTTCTGGTTTCTTTGTACACAAGAATTCAGTTCTTAGCTTATGTGTTTCCTGTTGCATTTCACTATAAGCGGCGAGGAGAAACCAGGCTGCACTTCCCACATTCAATTTAGAAATATCTTCTGCTAAATATTCAAGTTCATGGCTTTTAAAATCTGCCTTCCAGCCAAAACCACCAGTCAATTTTGCTAGATTATCTGCAATTTTAAAACAAGGATCTCCTTCCTTCTAGTTTACAATAACATACACCTCATTTCTGTCTAGAAGCTCATTAGAGGTATCTTTGGTGTCCACATGTCTACCAACAGTCTCTTCAAAGCATTCTAGGTCTTCTGTATCAAGTTTCTCACAACTCTTCCAGAATCTTTCCCTTATCCATTTAAAAAGCCGTTCCAACATGTTTGGTATTTGCAAACTGCAGCAGCACCCCACTCTCTGGTACCAAAATCTGTTCTAGTTTGCTAGCTGCCAGAATGCAATATACCAGAAATAGAACGGCTTTTAAAAGGGGGAAATTTATTAAGTTGCAAGTCTACAGTTCTAAAGCAATGAAAACATCCCAATTAAAGCAAGTCTATAAGAACGTCCAAATTAAGACACGAATAAGCGATTACCTTCACTTAAGGAAGGCTGATGAAGTTCAGGATTTCTCTCGCAACTGGAAAGGCACATGACACACATGGCAATGTCTGCTAGCATTCTCTCCAGGCTTCTTGTTTCATGAAGCTCCCCAGGGGAGTTTTTCCTTCTTCATCTCCAAAGGTCTTTGGATGCATGGGCTATCATGGCTTTCACTGCTCTCTCATGGCTCTGTGTCTCTCTTCAACATGTTTTCTCTTTTAAAGGATTCCAGTAAGCTAATCAAGACCCACCTGGAATGGGGGGCGCCGCATCTCCGTGGAGATAATCTAATCAAATTTCCAACCTATTGTGCCAAGTAGGGATTAAAAGAAACGGCTGCCACCACATGATGGATTAGAATTAAAACATGGCTTTTCTAGGGTGCATGATCCTTTCAAACCAGAACAGTTACTTTCAAGCTTCCAGAAGAGAGTTGAGAAATTGGTCCACAAAGCCTAAAATATTTAGAACCTGACCATTAAAGAAAAGTCAGTTGCCAATTCCTGACTTTTCAGATTATTGGCCCTGCTTGAGGAGTTCCAACACATGAGGTAGTTCAAAGTGAATTAACTCTGTGTCAACACATGCAAGACATAAATGGTGGAATATATCAATCAGTGATGAGCAGGGTCCTAAAATAAAGAACTAATAACATTCATTGTCACCCCAAGGTGGTCAGAACATTCTAGCAGGGTCACTCCTTTCTGTGAGTGGGTAACACCCGGATGGGTTTCTTCTCCCCTTCTGCCCTAGAAAGGTGGAGGAGGCAGGTCACATTGTTTCTGGACCAACTAGCCAATCACAGATCAGCTGCCTCTTTGTCTACAACCCCCACCACCCGCCTCCACCATCCTTAAGCTGTTTTAAAACTCATGGAGTCGGGAAAACTGCTGTTGCATGCTGTGTGCTATGTTCAACAGGAAAACATCAGCACTACCACAATAAAAGCAGGGGTAAATAATGGGGGGAGGGACAAGAGTAAGAGGAGGTTTAGGGTTCCTATTTGGCAAGGGTATGTTTATTGGTTTTCTTTCTTTTGGGAACAATGAAATTATCTAAAATTGAGAATGTATATGGCCTGTGGACTCTCAGCACTATACATGATGCCCAATGAATACAGGTGGCTGAAGGATGCACTGACGGAGAAGTAGATTGGAGAATGATGATACACACTTATGAACGAAGGTTGTACGGCTACAAAAAGGAACAAACTCATGAGGCATGCAACGATGTGAATGAACATATGGGACATTTGGTGAGACAAAATAAGCAGAAACAAAAGAACAACAATGGTATGCTGGTTTGAAAGGATGTATGTCCCCTAGAAAAGCCATGTTTTAATCCCAATCCCATTTTGTAAAGGCAGTCATTTCTTCTAATCCCTATTCAATGCTGTATGTTTGAAACTACTGTAATTAGATCATCTCCCTGGAGCTGTGATTTAATCAAGAGTGGTTGTTAAACTGGATTAGGTGATGACATGTCTCCACCCATTTGGGTGGGTCTTGATAAGTTTCTGGAGTCCTATAGAAGACAAAACATTTAGAAGAATGAAAGACATTCAGAGAGAGCAGAGCAGAAACACATAGCCAAGAGAAGCAGATTCCACCAGCCAGTGACCTTTGGAGATGAAAATGGAAAATGCCCCTGGGGGACCTTCATGAAACAGGAAGCCAGGAGAAGAAACTAGCAGATGATGCCATGTTCACCATGTGCCCTTCCAGGTGAGAGAGGAACCCTGACGGTGTTCATGTGCCTTTCCAGATGAGAGAGAAACTCTGTGTTTGCCATGTGCCCTTTCACTTCAGAGAGAAACCCTGAACTTCATCGGCCTTCTTGAACCAAGGTATCTTTCCCTGGATGCCTTAGATTGGACATTTCTATAGACCTGTTTTAATTGGGACATTTTCTCAGTCTTAGAGCTGTAAACTAGCAACTTATTAAACTCCCCCTTTCAAAAGCCATTCTGTTTCTGATATGTTGCATTCCGGCAGCTAGCAAACTAGAACAAATGGTATGGTCACCTTCACAAATGCTTATAAGAAAACAGGGGCCTAGATTGTAAACTTTTAAAGTAGACACATTAAGTCCACAGTGGAGATTATTATTTCTGGATTATGAGAGGCTGTTTTATATATATTTATATAAATATATTTCCTATATATATATATAAACTGATATTTAGAGATAAGAATGAAGCCGATCAGGTTGGAGTTAAAGCATTTCAGAACATAGGGGTAAGGAAGACAGTGTCTACATTTTAGAACCACACATACTCTTTGAGACCAAAGGAAGAAAGGTTTACTTGGTCTGGAACTGAAATTTTCTGTAGTGCATAATCTAACTTAACCTATCTGTATAGATCATTTGAACAACTGAAACACAGGGAGCCCAGAATAAGAAAGAGGTCCTTTAATCCTGTATAGATCATTGTAATGCCTGGATACATCCTAGATTATATTAAGCAGATAATAAAAAGTATTGGCAATCATGACTTGCCAAACGCCACCCAGTACCATTCCAGCCAATCCTAAAGAACACCTAGAACAATATGTAAGATTCCACAAGGGTTCCGTGCACTAGAGTAACTTTCCAGAAACCTACAACCTCCAGATGGGTCCCTGGCCCAGATAAGTCCTGAAATTTAGAGGGCCCAGTCTCTTCAGAACATCAGATAGTTCCATCTCCCTACCCCACATTAGTGACAGACCCTACCAATATGAAAAATTTAGAATGGCCATAGCCCAAATACCCCTAAAGAGAAGGATGGAAAGATCAAAGGTGATGGTGGACTTATACATTGAAGATAGGATTTAAAAAATGAATATGAATGCTGAATCATTAAATTGATATCTCTTTTAGTCTCTAATATTTTAGAGCAGCTATAAGTAAAAACCTAAAATTGTGGAACTGTAACCCATGTCAAACCCTGAAATATGTTCTAAAAGAATTGTGGTGCTGTGCTTTGAAATTTATTGCTGTATACATATATATATTATTTTTCACAAAAAAAGGAAGGGAAAAAATTTGATTGTGATGATAAAAAATATTTAAGCCTTCTAGACTCCTATGTTCTGGAGCAGCTAGATGGAAAATTCTGAGAGGATCATATGGTAGCCCAAGACAAACTCTGGGATCTGTCCTGTAACTACTTGCTGAAGAGTGCTTTGAAAACTATTGCTTTTCTATTTCTTTGCTTTGTATATATGTTATACTATTCAATAAAAAGACTTTAAAGAAAAAAAAAAAGTCATGGAGTCATTCTCTTCTCTCCAGGTTCCTAATTGAAGATATGGTTAACATCTTCTAAGAGTTTTATCATTTTAGCTCTTACATTTAGTTCTTTGATCCATTTTGAATTAATTATTGTATATGGTATGAACTAGGGGTCCAACTTCATTTTCCCTTCCCTCATCCTCAAAAATGAAACTAACAATAGCTACTTATAAGCCACACTCCCTGAGAATGCATAGCCAGTGGGTTCAGAGCTCAGATTCTAGACCCAGAATGCCCGGGTTCAAAAGTCCCAGCTCTGCTGCTTACCGGTTGTGCCACCTTCACCAAAGGACTTAGCCTTTCTGTGCCTATTGTTTCTCATCTGTAAAATGGACGTGGTAATTATGTGCACCTCATAGGACTGTTATACAGAGTAAATGGCTCACTGGTATATGAACTGTTCATAGCAGTGCCTATTTCGTAGTGAGCACGCAGTTATCATCACTCATAGGACTGTCGGGGGGATGAAATAAGACTGTGACTGTGAAATCACCTGCAAGTGCCCAGTACAAAGTGTGTCGCAAGGTGCTCAGCAGTGCTGCTGTCCTTCCCTTTCCAGTTCGAAAATGTTTTAGTGCTCAAATAGAACTAAATAAATAGAAATAAAATTTAAAAATAAACTAATATAACACCACCATCGCCGCATTGTAGGCCAGCAGGGGACCTTAAAGACCATGGAGTCTCCCCCTCCAAAGCATCCTAAGCCTCAGCCCTGCCAGGTGGCTGCTGGAATCCTGGAGACAAGTGCTCAGTCCTCCCCAAGTGCCCCTCCATCCAGCCTTACACGGCTCAGACTTGCCCAGGCAGGGGTCCCAGGCCTCCCTGGCATTGCTACCACCATCACTCATTCTCAGGAGTTCCCTGGATTCACTCTGGGGATTAAAAAAAAAAAAAGAAAATTCTTAGAAAAAAGCTTGGAAGGAGGAAAACAACTACACGTCTACTTCTTAATATGGGGGACAGATCCTACGTAAGAAGTCCACTGTATAGAGGGGAAATTCAGAACCATTATCATAGCATCAACATCAAACCACTAAGTACCAATGTCAGGTGCAATTCAAAGCCACAGAGATCATATTATTCAAAGCTCGGGAAGCAACATGACTTGGTCAACTCAGGCAGGCTTAACCCTAAAGCAAGTATGACAGAGGTGAGTTAAAAGAAGCCATGGCAGAGGGAAACCAGGCATAGGGGCTAACTGTCGGAGATGGTAGCAAAATGTTCTGCCAAAGAAAACATAGAACCTAGGGGACATCGGGCTTGAGCTCCAGGTCATCGAGCACGGTGGTCAACAGCACAGTCTCTCACCTACCAGGGCCCACATGGTGCCTCCTCAACTTCCTCAGGGGGCAACTTTCATACTCTTGTTTTCCTCACCCCGAAAGTGGGGACAGTTGAGGAGGGGGAGGTAGAGCCCCGCCCTCCCGGGCACTCAGCATACACTCACCGAAGGCTGGAGCACAGGTTCTCCACCAGGGGCAATTCTCCCTCCAAGCAGATGCTCGGCCATTTCTGGAGACATCTGAGGTTGTCACAGTTGGAGGGGTGCTTCTAGGATCCTGTGGTAGAGGCCAGGAGAGCTGCCGGATGCCCCCAAATGGGGGAGAGGGGGACACTCTATTTTTTGGGGGAAGGGGTGCATGGGCCGGGAATCAAACCCAAGTCTCCTAAATGGAAGGCGAGCATTAGACCACTGAGACCTGTGTACACAACACACTAATTATTTATAGCATCCTGTTTCCTTTCAGAAATAAAGGACTTATATAGCAAAATGTTACCATTTTGTTAAATCTAGGCTGTGGGTACATAGGTATCTCATATGTGATTCTCTGAACTTTTTATGTTTAATGTTTTATGTTTCCGTTCAAAATTTTTAATTAAAAAGTCAGAAATAACACACTATCAAAGAGATACTATAATACAGGTAGAGAGTGACAGGACAAAGGCAGAGGTCATTGATTTTGCTCATGCTTGAAGGAAAGGAAGGAAACGGCACAAGAAAAGTTTATGACATAAGAAACAGGGGAATGCATCAGGGAAACCGTAAATAGTGTTGCATGACTGGCATACGACGGCAGGTGGGAGGCAGGGCAGTCGACAAGGTTGCAGAGATGGGTTATACAGTTATTATAAGAATTTGAAAGTTCTCCTGAAGGAGTTGGGTAGAAGAATATCAAAATGACTTTTCTAAGATTACTCAGCCTATCATTCAGTGCAGGGCTCAGCAAACTTTTCCTGTGAAGGTCCAAAGTAAAGAGTTTGGGCCTCCTGGGGTTATACCTCTCCAGAGCAGCCACTGACAAAAGAAAAATGAATGGGCATGTCTGTGTGGCAATAAAGCTATTTATGGACACTGATACTTGAATTTCATGTCATTCTCATGTATCCCAAGGAGTTAGCAGGGCCCTGCTCTCTCTGCAGGCTGTGGGGGAGGAGCCTTCCCTACCACTCAGGTTCCAGTGCTTCGCAGCAATCCTTAGCGTCCCTTGCCTTGTGGCCTAACTCCAATCTCTGCCTCTGCCTTCACATGGCCATCTTCTCTCTATGTCTGTCTGTATTCCCTCTTTTCAAAAGGCCACCAGTTTGACATCATCTCAATCACTTCTGCAAAGATCCAAATACGGTCCCACTCAAAGGTACAGGCGGTTAGGACTCAAGCATGTCTTTCGAGGGGACACAATTCAACCCCTAGCAAAGGGGAAGCCATGGAGAGGAACGGACCCCTTAGAGAGATGACAAAACCATAGAAGGACCAACGTTATGGGCAGCAGGAAGCAGCGAGTGAGAGCAGAGGACTAACAAGAGAAGCAGGAGCCAATGTTGTCAAAATAGCCAAGAGAAGACCACATGTCAAGAAAACCCTCAGGGGGCCATGGTGGCTCAGCAGGCAAGAACACGTGCCTGCCATACCAGAGCACCCAGGTTTGATTTTCGGTGCCTGCCCATGTAAAAAATAATAATAATAAAATAAAAAAATAATAATAATAACAAAAAAGAAGACCCTCAGGAAGGCCAGCCAGAACCAAGCAGGTGGTTGCTTTGGGGCTGTCTGCCAGTCCATGGACATGAAGGAGCCACCCATGACAGAAGCCCCATCTCCACGACCTGTCTTCACTCAGGGGGCAGGGAAAGGCTGTGGGTCAGTGCACACAGTGAAAGCATACTGCATTCATCTGGGTCCTCCAAGAAGCAGACACCCAGAAGGAATAAAATGGTCAAGGGTTGTTTTAGGGGAAACACCTGTGCAAAGAAAATGGGGTAGGAGGCAGGGTAGGGTTGGGAGAGCCATTGGAGTGTGGTGTAAGACTGAGTGAAGGAGAGAGGGAAGGGAGGTGGGAAGGAGTGTCCTAGACTGCTGTGCAGTCTGAGAAAGGTTCAGCAGAGCTGGAGAGGAATTCTAAAGCCAAAGTTGCACGCATGCAGTCAGTGGCTGGGATTAACCTTTGGGAAGCAGCACCTGGGTGCACATGCAGCAATAGATTTCAGGGCACAGCAGCTGGGGCCCATAATTGATCATGGTTGTACTTGGATAATGTACTTGGATAAATGATCAATAGTTGCACTTGGAGGACTGGGGGGTGAGGTGGGGGCATTCAGTTTCAAGGTCATCACACATATCAAATACCCCATATGGATTTTCCTGCATTTATGGGGACCTCACCCCTCGTAGACAGGCAGTCCCTGTGTGCTCCAGGATGATGGAGAAGAGCTAAGAAAAACCCAAGCCATGACAACAAACTGGGGCTGCAAGGGAAGAAAGCACTGTCTGGATAGGAAGAGAGCCTCTGTGTGTGTCCTTGCCTCAGAAAATTAGATTTCAAATATTCTTAGCTAAATGCCATGAAACTAACATGATTGATCAGTTTTCTCTTCGGAGACTTGAACAATAAACTGGGGGCTAAAATATCTTCCCAGCCAAGTGCACACAATAAAATCAGAGGGGAAAAATTGTACCTGATTATTTCCAGCACATAAATTATCAGGCCACCAATTAACTAAAAGCTCAACTATCCACCACCCAAGCATTGTAAAGGAGCAAAGAAATCTACACTATGCAGAAAATCTTCATACTAAGGAACTCCTTATTTTCCAGGGGAAAGGGAGTTGTAATTCAAGCTTTGAAAGCAGAAAGTATCTGATAGCTTGTGATATTACAAGATTTTATTCCACTCGTGAAAAAAAATAAAATTCTGTTGCTGTGTTTTATGTGCCAGATGAAAATTGGATCACCCAACAGAGCCTGTCTTACATTCTAGAAATTAATGGTGTAGGAATTTTTTTTCAACTCAAGTCATAATGTGTGCCTCTCCAAGTGAGCTCTCGCGCTTCATTAACAGGCAAAAAGCAAGTAGCAGCAAGACAGAAGCAATTCTATCCCTGAAAGGACAGCCAGACATATTTTATTATCAAGAAATAAGAGAAAAGGAAAAGAATATTTGATGCTACAAAATTAAGGTTTGAAAGATCGAAATGTAACATGTCAAGAATCTCTTATTTATAGATGGAATTAAAAACAAAATCAAAAGCAAGATCAATTTGTGCTTGAGCCTCATAAAAGGCCATTCAGTTCTTCTTCCTTAGAAAAGGTATTGAATGGGCTCCAATAAGATTACAATCTCTATTTATGTTTGAAAATTCTGTTTCATCTTCCTCACACCCTCCCTCCAAATAGAGTTCATTATGAAATTATCCTATAATCAGGAGAATGTAAATAGTGAGATGCGCAATGGCACCTTTCCCATTGCTTCTCTTTCCAACAGCACCTCCGATATCCGGTACCCTTTGCAGACAGGACTCCACGTTCCCAAGCGCTTCACTTTCCCAGGCCCCTGTCTCCATAAAGCTTCTTCCCCCAATGTATCATCCACATGGACCAAATCCCAGCTGTGTGATAAGTAATCCCAGCCATGGGATACTATCCTGAAAGCTTTACACAACCAACAAGTAAACATCCCTGGTACATTTTAAAGAGCTTTTCCACACCATGGACACAGCCTTCTAACATACAGTATAATTTACTTATTGGTCTCCACAATGCCTGGGAATTCCTGACAACAGGTGCTCTGTAGACAGCTGTTGAGTTAACATGTATTAAATGTGTTGACATTTTCAATATATGACTACATGTATGTAATAATATTGCTTACAGAATATCTTTGTGCATTAATTAGGAAATTCTACAGATAGTTAAGAATGAAAAAAAAAGGAGAACTAAAGGACCTGCTAATAAGATTGAGCTAATATATTATTCTCATTCCCTGTAACACAGCAGTAGACAACCAAGTTAAAATGATCCAGGCGAGCCCTCCAGGCCAAACACTAGGAATTTCAAGTCTTGTGCTATGTTGGCACAGGAGACAGGTTTTATCAACTCACAGAGGGGGCCACCCTGGCATGATTCGTCTCTGCTAAAGTCTATGGCATCAACTCCCCATTGGGTGGGGGAGAGAAATGAAAACTTTCACTTGAATTATTTGATGTTAATCCTCAAAAACATTCTGACAAGAAAATTGTTACACTGTATATATGAAGAAACTGACACTCAAAGAATACAAGTGCATTTCACCAAAGAACAGATAAGGATGGCAAATAAACATAGGAAAATGCGCACAGCATCTTTAGTCATTAGGGAAGTACAAATTGAAACCTCAGTGTGGTATCCCTATTAAACGGGGAAATTTAGGAAAAAAAGAAAAACACAATAATACCATGTGCTGGTAAGTATGCAGAGCAACTGGAACCCCTAGGCATCACTGGTCAGAGCGTACAAATACCACTGCCACTTTGGAAGAGTTTGGCACCTTATCAAAGTAAACGTTCACTTACCATACAATGTGGCAATCCCACTCCTAAGTATTTTCACAAGTGTAATAAGAATGAACATGCACACAAAGACGTGTACACGAATGTGTATACTGACTTTATTTGTAGTCACCAAAACCTGGACACAACCCAACATCCTTCAATTCCGGATGAGTAGTTACAGAAACTTTAGTTGGTACCTCCACACCATGGATTTGGCAATGAGTAAGAAAGAACTGCGGGTGTAGGCAACAAAGTGGATACCATTCCAAGTGTTACGTGAAGTGAAAGACACCACATGCAAAAACCTCACGCTGTAGGATTTCTTTCAAATGCAATTTTGGAAAAGACAAAATAAACTGTGGTAAGAAGTCAGATCTGTGGTTGCAGGGGCTGGGGTGAGGAAGGGATAACTAGAAAGAGACAAGAGAGAAAACTGAGGGGTGATGGAACTGATCTGTTTCATAATCGCAGTGGTAATCATGATAAACGACAACATACATTTGTCAAAACTCATTAATGGTGCATTTTGCTGTATGCAAATTATATACCATTCAAGCTGAAGATAAAAAATCAACCACCAACAGAAAGAAATAGAAGTGCCTTGTCATAGGTTATAGGTTTAGTTAATGATAAAACTGGAGTCTGCTCCTAAATATCAGCTCTCCCACTCAAACCGCCTCTCTAGCTGATAGTATACAATAGATGTTTATTTATTACCAAGTTACTTTTGAGTACTCATATCAATAACTAATAATCTCAAAACACAAATCCATACTTAGGAAAAGATTTTTCATTAGTGAACCTGGGCATAAACATATTTCCAATAGTCTTCCTATAATTTTGATTTTTTTTTTCACCAACTACTTGTCAGACCTGATGAGGTCAACACTGTACCTCACAATACAGGTTAAGGAACCTATGCCAGGAATTTAAATGTCAGCCACTTTCCTGTGGTTTACCTGTATTACTCTTGTCTCCAATTGATTGTGCGTTTCCAGAAATGTTTATAAGCCATTGGTATCTGCCATGAGGGTTACTTTTACAGAAACTCAATGATGGTAATCTCTAGATTCACTCAACCAGACATGGGTGAGCTGCAACACATAATAGTGTAGATGTCATAGGAAGCCCCACTCTCCCCTTGTATTACTTCCCATCCTAGTCCTGATTTAGACAACCGGGGATCTGCTTGGGTGTGGGACTAAGTACTGGTCTGTGCAGATATTCACAGTGCTAAAGGCTTTCCTATGCTGACATTTTTAATCTTAAAAAATAAGTTATAATATTTTCTTCCCACACCCAAGAAATCCTCTTAAAAAGCCCCCTAGATTACAAGCACCTATTGGGGATCTCTGTTCTGGTTCATTTCTTCCCCTTAATATGATTAAAGATCTTTTATGGATTGTGATGGTTAGGGTCATGTGTCAACTTGGCCATGTATGGTGCCCACTTGTTTGGTCAAGCAAGCACTGGCCTGATGGTTACTGTGCAGACATGTCCTGGACTTAAATCACCAGTAAATTGATTGCATCTATGGCTGATGGCATCTACAATCAACTGAAGAGCTTGCCTTCAACAATAAGAGATATCTCATTCAATCAGTTGAAAGCTATAAAAAGAGAAGTAATGATTTCAGCAGTCAGAAGGGAGAATTTCCATCTCTACGCCAGCCAGCCAGCTTCTTCAGAGGAATTCATCAAAAACCTTCATCAGAGTTCCCAGTCTGCAGTCTGCCCTATGGAATTTGGACTTGTTCATCCCCACAGTCACATGAGACAGTTTTATATAATCACATAATATCTATGGATCTCTCCTGTCAGTTCTGTTTCCCTAGAGAACCCTGACTAATACATGGATCAATTTCTTTGCAAATGTTACACAATTTATTTTACACAGCTGATCTGACATGTACTAGTGACCACCCTTTCCAATTTATCTTTCCATTTTATAAAAGCTGAGGGTTTTTTTCTGCAATAGCCATTCTAGAACATTTCTTCCATAATGACATTTCTAGGACATTTCGTCAAGATCGACATTTAGAATATGTCAGGATATGTTTTTCATATACTCCCAGAAATGAATGTGAAAAGTCAACAGGCCTCTTAAGGGTTATTGTTACCCTCAATTTCCTTTCAAGGCTGGCACCTAAAACCAACTGGAAAACTGTACTTGTCTGCCTCCCTTTGGTTCAATGCCCTTCATTGTGTTGGGCTCATTGAAGTTTCATGACTCACCAGTTATCTCCTGGACCAGGTCCTGTTTGATACTTTCCATTGCTGTGTTCAGACCTTTAGCAACCTTCTGTTTGATTTCTAACATGTCTTGCCATAAGCTTGATCCTATAACAACAAAACAGCTTCCCGATCTCATCACTATTGACATTCGGAATCAGATCACTCTTTATTGTGGGACTGCCCTGTGCATCGTAGGATGTTCAGCGGCATCTCTGGGCTCTACATCCTAAATGCAGGTTGTACTTCCCCCCCCAGCTCCAAGTTGTGAGAACCAAAAATGTCTCCAGACTTTGCCACATGTTCTCTGGGAGGCACACTCGCTCCTGGCTGAAAGCCCCTGCTATAAAGGGACTCAGTCCATTTAAAAGAAAGACCCTTATTGGCACAGCAACTTGGGTTACCACAGTCAATGAAAATAACAAATTCATTAAAATTGCTAGCGAAAAAAAAATGCTAGCAAATTGCAGGTAAGACCCACCAGCCAAAAAAGTTTCCTAGTGAAGAAATAGTACTCATTTTTCTAGAGGAGATTGGGAAATTCTTCATACCCAATAAGAAAAAAAAAATCCTAGATATGGACTCAGCTTCTGGCAAGAAGTGCCTTCTAAAGGCATCTCTTCCTTCTTTCCGCAACATCTCTTCCAAAAGAGGGGAGTTCTCACCTCTGCAGGTCCAAAGCAGAACACACCAGAACACTTCTCTGTTCACTCCATTTGAGAAATGGGGATAATAATGCTAGCACCTTACCCACAAAGTTGTTGTGTGGATTAAATGACTAACCACTCGTAAAACATTTGTAAGGATGCTACTGTGCAGGAAGTACTTAAGAAGGAGAACCTCTTATCCTTGTCATTGTGGCCAGAAATTGACATTACAAATTTTCTCATGCTGTCATTTCACTTCAACAAATATTTCTTGAGCACCTGCACTATGCAGGCATGGCTAAACCAACGTCACTAGTTACTTATAATCTGTAAAGGAGATGGTGATGAAGGTGTAGCCAAGATGCAAAGGTGCCAGAGGGAGTGTCCACTGTGTCCAGAGGAATGGGGGGGGGCGGGCGGGTGCTACCTGGAGGAGGTGGTTATTCAGCTGAGAATGGAATGGCAAGAAGAATTTGCCAGGAGGCAAGGAGGATGAAAGGTCTTTCATCAGAGATAAAAACAAAGGGAGGAAAAAGAAGGAAAAAAATCAATTGTAATGATAAAAAAAATATTTAAGCCCTCTAGCCTCCTATATTCTGGAACAGCTAGAAGGAAAAATCTGAGAAGACCGTATCATAGCCCATGACCAATTCTCGATCTGTCCTGTAACCACTTGTTGAAGAGTGCTTTGAGAACTATATTGCTTTTTTATTACTTTGCTTTGTATATATGTTATACTATACAATAAAAAAAGTTAAAAAAAAAAAAAAAAGGGAGAAAGCTGGAAGGCATAAGGTGTGAAGACTATTTAGGAAACTTCGCACTCCAGGGAGTCTACAGAAGCGCGAGCTGGGGCCCACACGGGGAATTCCCAAGCCTTCCCAAACGGGGACCAAGATCACAAAAGCCATGGACTAGGAGCAGCTGAAGTGGGGAGGGGCAGAGCCCACTAAGACCATGGGAGACATGCGGTCACACCAAATTAAATACATTCCTTGACTGCAGGGTTTCTCCAAACATTTAGAACGTCTACTTACTTGTGAGATTCTAAGAGCAAAAATTATAAGAAACAAATTTCAAACCTGGAAGCCAATTTCTTGAAACCAGGGTTCTGAAGGAGATCCAGACTGGGAAATTTTGCTGAGACTATGAGGAGGCATTAAAGACCACTTGAATAAAGGAATTTCATCGTATTTGCACATGCGAAACATCATTCTGGCCTGACCAGCTCAGATAGACTGAATGGGATGGAAGCAAGGCTAGGGGCAGTAAAAACCAGAAGACTGTTCTGATGTTCAAAAATTGGATGAAGATAGCTTCAACAGGTCTGTGGGCTATGGGAACAGAGAATATGGAAAGCCTAGAGGAGATATTGAGAAATAGGGATGAGCTGGTCATGGGTAATGAGTTTGAGTTTGAGTTGTGAGAAAGATGGAGGGGTACAGAAACATGGCCAAATTTCCACCTTATGCAGTAGATGAGATGCTTGACTCTTTCATTAAGAAAGAAAACATGGCAGGTTTGAGGGGGAAGACAATGAGTTCAGTTCTATTGCACTGCGTGGGAGGGGCATATGGATGATCTTGGATATGTGGGTGGAGACTCCAGAGACACCGACTATACACATAAATTCAGGAGTCACTGATTTAGAAATGGGTTGAAACCGCAGGCATCAAGAGGGCTGCCCAGGGGAAGTACACAGAGTACAAGGAGAAAAAGGTTGAGAAGAACCTTGCAGACAGCACTGCACAGTAAGGGCTGGGCAGAAGGCAAAAAGCAAAAAACAGGGTACTGAAGAGGAGGGAAGAGGACAGAGTATATTGAATGATGAAGGAGGAGGACAGGGAGAGAGTTAGAAAGAAAGGATATAGCTTGAGATACAGATAGAAAGTCAAGATAGGTAAGAAGGGAAAAGAGCTCCCCACCAGCTTCCGTTGGCAGGATGCCTCCAGAACAATTGTGGAATCCCCAGTACAGTGAACTCCAGGGCCAAAGCCCCACCTGAGTTTCTGATTCAGCAGGTTCCAGGGGACAGCACTGCTGCTGGTCTGGGAACCTCACTTGCAGAACCACAGCTCTAGAAAAAGGAGTCCTGACCTTTCTTCTCTGTCTGGGGAAGAAAGGAGACATGGGGAGAACAAAGATCAAAATGTTTAATCTTACTCTTTCTGACTCTCTGATCCCAGAAGGGAATAATTAGGTTTACTGAATTCTTACCCCAACTTTGAGAGGAGAGCCTAAATCACCACATTTCATCATATGTAAGAGATTATAGATTGTAAGACACACCTTTAAGTAACACTAAGAAGGAGAAAAGGATGCCAATAATTTTGAGATGCTCCTGATTGTAAGAAAAATCCCCATTTCAGATATGTAAAACCTTGCAAAAACGCACATTTTACAATTGATGGAATATGGCCATCATGTCCACCATGCCTGGCTTGGAAAAGTTTGAGCAGAAGCCTGTGCATCAGCAGGAACCACGATTCCATGTCTCCTCTGCTCTTTACCTCATAAAGAGGTACATACTACACGAGTCAGCATATACCTACCTGATCCAAGAGCTTTGCTCCTCGTGAGATTCTCTAGAAGCATGGTCTTTCACCTATGCCCTCCATAAACCTCTAATCTCATTCACAGGTTCTTTAGAAACTCTCAAGACCCAGATGCAAACTGTCAAGGGTCCACAACAACAAGCCTCGATACCCAGAATATTCTACAAGGCTCCACAATCAAAATGACCTTGCCCAAACAGCACACCACACAGGAGATCCATTCACAGCACACCATCACCATAAGCAGCAAAAGTTTGAAGGAGGCTCTCATGCTAATTAATAGCACTCCCCTTAAGCAGTAGAAAGCCTCTGAATCACATATATGATTAATTCATTATGTCTGCAAAATAATGGCTAATACTTTTTAGAACCTAATTACATTCTAGATGTTTCCAGTATACATTCTTTCTCACAACAACCAATCAAGGTAGATATCATTAACGTGAAAGTAAGGTTCAGAAGTCGGTGGTGGCACAAAGATTCAAGACACGTGATAAAGGACTAATTTCAAGAGCATAAAAATGCCATACATGAGTTATTCTGAATACTTTCCCTAAACTGACATTGACTAGGTAAAGCCAAAGTTTACCAGACAAAAAATCCAGATAAAACCAAAAGCAAAAGTGACCCATGTCTGCCCTTTCACCTTTTTTTCGAACCTAGAAGAAAATGTTTTCCTTATAGCTTAGTTTTCTAGGGCTGACATAATAAACAACAACAGACTTATTTGCTTCAACAATAGGAATTTATCATCTTACAGTTTTGGAGGCTAGAAGTCCAAAATCAAGGCGATGGCAGGATTATGCTTTCTCTGTGGTCTGTAGCGTTTTGGTGGTGGCCTGCCAGCAATCCATAACTTAATCTTCACCTCCATCACACGGCCTTCTGTCTCCTTTGGTCCCCTACTGACTATCCAAATTTCCTCTGCTTAGAAGGACGCCAGTCATATCGGATCAGGACCCACCCAGACTCAGGTTGACCTCATCTTAACTCATAACATCTCAAAAGATTCCATTTACATACGTGCTCATATCCTCACGACCAGGGGTTACGACTTGAACATGTCCTTCTGAGACACATAATTCATTCCACAACGCTAGTCAACAAGAAACTCCATGGAACATCGGAGCAAAAATAGCTCTCTCTGCCCTTGTCAGGATCTGAAAAGATGCCTCTCTTGATTGTGAGAATTCTGCTTACCAACCATTCTTACCCTTTGTCCTTACAGGGACAAGTTGAAGCAATCTTTCAAATTTTATCAAGAGTCCTATAGCCAAGCATCTCAGTGTTGTCATGCTGCAATAAATAACCATGCTTTCATCTCCAAAATAACCTCTTAAGAATGAACGCTACATGTTTTACAAAATGTAAAAATGGCCGCATGCCTCTCTCTCCAGCCAGTATGATGAGCAGTCTCACCACCATCCCCCTCTCTGCGTGGGACATGACTCCCAGGGGTGCAGACCTTCCTGGCAACGTGGGACAAAGATCCTGGAATGAGCTGAGACTCAACATCAAAGGACTGAGAAAAACCCTAGAATAAGCTGAGAATTAACATCAAGAGATTGAGAGAACCTTCTCGACCAAAAGGGGGAAGAGTAAAAGTGTCAATGGCTGAGAGATTCCAAACAGAGTCGAGAGGTTATCTGGAAATTATTCTTACGCATTAAGTAGATATCACCTTGTTGTTCAAGATGTAGTGGAGAGGCTGGAGGGAATTGCCTGAAAATGGAGAGCTGTGCTCCAGTAGCCATGTTTCTTGATGATGACTGAACAATGATAGAGCTTTCACAATGAGACTCTGTGAATGTGAAAACCTTACGTCCGATGCTCATTTTAGCTACTCTATCATCAGAAGAGTAGAACATATGGAATAAAAATAAATAATAGGAGGAGCAAATGTTAAAATGAATTCAGTTTCCAATAGTGGTAAATGAAAGCGAGGGGTAAGGGGTATGTTACGTATAGTTTTTTTTTCTCTGTTATCATTTTATTTCTTTTTCTGTTGTCTTTTTCTTTCTTTTTCTAAATCGTTGCAAATGTACTAAGAAATGATGAATATACAACTATGTGACGATACTAAGATTTACTGATTGTATATATAGAATGGAATGATATTTAAATGTTTTGTTATTTTTTTTTAATTAATAAAAAAAAGTTTAAAAAAAAATGGCCACATGGCGGGGTGAGGAGATCAGAAACAGGAGGCCATGAGTCTATCTGCTGAGACCCTTTGCAAGTCTAACCACGTGACCACATTTCCGCCCAGGGGACCCACATTTATAAACAGCCCTGGCTAGAATGTTCTCATTCAGGCAGCTCCTCACAGAGAAGCCCGATTCATGACATGCCATTAACACAGCAGATGAAGGTTCACCCACAACAAATGCCTTGTGCAAACAGTCGCCAATATAAAGTCTTTTTCCTTGGGTGGGCAGTTTAAAATGACAGGCAGGAAACACAATCCCCACCTGAGGGTCCCAGGAGAGCGTCCAGTAGTAGCAAATCCTCCAAGAGGGTCAAAATTGCCTGTTATTTTTAAAACCTGAAACTTAAAATAATTCCAGACCCCTCTGCCCCATGACACTGCGGTCTGCCAGGTAAGCTACACACATGGAGTTGATTCAAACAATCCACCCGAGAAGGGGGGCTCGAAAATTTGGCAGCTTCTAATGTCCATATGGAAGGAATTATTGGACTTGGGTAGAGTCGGAAGGAGGAGGGAGGGGGAGGGGGGTGAGCCAGTGGTGCCTGAAATTGTCTGTGGGCCGCTGTAGGGGGGACTGCTGTCAGAGGAGAGCAGGTTCCGCGTTTAGAGGAAGACTGCAGGGAAAGCTTCGGTTTTCCTTGGAAAGGAAGCTGGATGCATCATTAGGGTTTTCTGGGCTGCTTTTCATTGCTGTCCTCATTCAGCACATTAGGTTACCTTCTGTTTTTTATTTTAACCTTTCCCAAATCTGACACTAATTAGTCCTTTGTATGCAAGCTCTGGAATTTGGAAAAAGCCATCACTATTTACAGGTTGACTTAGAGCTACCTATGGAATTTCATCTCCCACACATGCTGGAAAATTCTGACCCAATATTTGATTTTCCAGCAAGATCCTGTTTTTACACAAGTAGGTACTCATTTGTGTTGCCCCAGATGTTGGAAGGTCCAGTGATAGAACAAAAGGTATGCAATAAAACAAAGCTCCCTTATCATCAGCTGGATGATTTCAAAAGCAAATGCATTTCCAGGAAATCTGAGGAAAAAGGATGGGATCTCTGCAAGGGAACCGAGCCTCACAGGTTTGTTTTGGTTAGAAGATACTTCTAAACAGAGCACTGTTTGCACGGTTGTCTTCTGCATTTAGCTACCACTGTGAAATTCTACAGCTCCTTGAAACAATCATCAGCCTTTCCGCATTCATCACAATTGCCAAACCTGTCTACAAAAAGCAGACACTGTACACACCATCACATAGTCAAAGCTTGGGGCAGGGACCAGTAGCACCAGCATCTCCTAGGAGTGCAGGGGACAGGCACTCACCACCCCCCACCCCAAACAAATGAATGGGAAGCTTCATTTCAACAAGCACCTCAGGTGACCTGTAAGCACATTTCCATTTGAGAAGCATTTGTCTAAATCAAGGGTCAGTATGCTGTGGTCCTGGGGGCCAAATCAGGCTACCGTCTGTTTTTTGTAAATAAAGTTTTATTGAAACAGGGCCATGTCCATTTACTTACACATTGTCTGTGACTGCTTTCACACTACGACCACAGAGTTGAGAACTGCCACAGAGACTAGATAGTCCTCAAGAGTGAAAACAGGCACTAGCTGGCCATTTAGGAGGAAAGTTTCTTAACTCCCTGATCTAACTTTAGTGTACTTGCAGGAGAAACTAAAAACCTCTATCCACTAAAAACAAACTGACACTCCTTTGAACAAACTAATAAGAGGTCTGCTTGGCCCACAAACATAATAAAAATAATCAGGTAAATTTCTAGACTTCATAAAAGTCAACCTTCCTGATACCCAACCATTTCAGCTGAAGGACACAGCAAAAGAAACACAGCCACAGCATCTGTCCTTGTGAAATGTATGCTCTGGTCCGAGAGGAGATGTAATTACTGTGACTATCTGATGACACCTGGCAGTTTGCGTGCTCTAACCCGGCACAGCACCACCTGGGTAATTCATTTACACAGAAGCACACACTGTTTATGCAAAGCTCTGCTTATTTAACCCATACATTAAACAGTTAAATGGAAACCCCTGGTGAGACAGCAGGTGGAAAGCTTTTACCCAAACTACTGACCCAGCTGTGAGGAGGAGGGGGTTTTGATGGTGGGACTCATGGTAGAGCCATTTGTTCGAGGCTTGATGAATTAACTGAAGAACATTCTTCCCCCAAATGCCACCCCCTTCTCTGCCTCTCCCTCTGGCTCTGTCTCTCCCTCTCCTCCCTCTGTCTCTGACTCCATTCTTCTCTTTTTTTTCCTCCCTCTTTGTTCAACATTTGATTTCAAAGCCTCCTACCTCCCTCACCTGGACTGCAAGAACCCTGGTAAGATGCCACTTCTGCTTCTGGCAGAAAAGAGAAGACTCTGGGTTGAAGTCCCACCTCCAGGATCCTTCCTGTCTCACACTCAGAGAAGAATCCAGCCAACAGGAAACACACATTTTTGGTTTAGAAGAGAAGTCGGTAAGAGGAGAAAAAAGGGGGCAAGGGTCCAAAAAGAAGATCCTGCCCACATTGGGCTGAGACATTCCCACAGGCCCAATGCAGAACCTTCCAGGCCCTCTGCTACTCAGCACCAAAACCCTGCAGTTTCCCTGGAGAGAGCAAGCTGACACAATGCTATCACACCGGGCTGCTGGTTTGCTTCCTTACACGTTTGGCGGTGCATAATTAGATCTGATACTAACGAACTGTAGGTGATTCATCTTATTGCATGGTTCTGGTTATTTCCAAGTAAACATTGCTTTTTAAAAATCACAAGTACCTGTATGGACAGTTTAGCTGAACACCATAAGTACATGGAATCTTGAATGGGGCATGAGATCTTGTTGGTTTGTCCTGGTTAGTGTGATGCCCCAATATATCCCAGAGTAATCTGGGCAATGAATTTAAAAGTATCTGCAAAGGGACTGGGGAGAAAGGAGGAAATACTCAACTTCCCCATTTGGAGAATCCCTGATATTCTCGCAAGCAGTGGGACAACCAAATCAATAGGCCGAGCCCTCAATCTTAGGGTTCACCCCTATGAAACTGATTCCTGCAAAGGATAGGTTAAGCTTAATTAGGCCTAAGAGTCACCCCCAAGAGAACTTCTTTAGTTGCTCACATGTGGCTTCTCTCTCTCTAAGCCAACTAGGCAGTGAACTCACTGCCCTCCCTTCTACATGGGACATGACTCCCAGGGGTATAAATTTCCCTGGCAACATGGAACAGAAATCCTGGGATGAGCTGGGACCCAGCATCAAGGGATTGAGAAAGCCTTCTTGACCAAAAGGGGGAAGAGAAAAATGAGATAAAATACAGTGTTAGTGGCTGAGAGATTTCAAACAGATTTGAGAGATTATCCTGGAGGTTATTTTTATGCATTATATAGATATCCCTTTTTAGTTTATGGTGGAGTGGAGTGGCTATAAGAAAGTACCTGAAACTGTTGAGCTGTGCTCCAGTAGCCTTGATTCTTGAAGATGACTGTATAAAGATATAACATTTACAATGTGACTGTGTGATTGTGACAACTTTGTGTCTGATGTTCCTTTTATTCAGGGTATGGACAGATGAGTGAAAAAATATGGGTAAAAAAATAATAGAGCAGACAAAGGGTAAAATAAATTGGGTAGATGGAAATACTAGTGGTCAAAGAGAGGGAGCGGTAAGGGGTATGATAGGTATGACTTTTTCTTTTTATTTCTTTTTGTGGAGTGGTGCAAATGTTCTAAAAAATGACCATGGCAATGAATAGAGAACTATGTGATGCTATTGCGAGCCACTGATTGTGTACCATGTATAGACTGTATGTGTGTGAAAATTTCTCAATAAAAATATTTTTTTTAATTTTTAAATAAGTAAATAAAAATCACAAGTACCAAATACAAATTTAAAATAAAGAAAACTCTGCCAGAGTCCCAGAATTCATGCACACACACTTGGATAAACAGAAGAAGGACTCTATGATTGTCCATAAATAATCTTGCCTTCCTCCCAAGACATCTTACCCTCACTTACCCTCTAACAGATAAGAAAACAATGAATGTTATGTCCAGTCCAGACCAAAGCTTAGTCATGTCTAACAATCAGACCAGCAATTAGCAAAGTGTGGCCCCTGAACCAACAGCATCTTCAACACCTGGAAACATGTTAGAAATGCACTCAGAACTGCTCAACTCTTCCATTGTAGCATACAGTCAATATGTCAACAACAACCATGATCATGTTCCAATAAAATTTTATTTACGAAAAGATGTGATGCATCTGATTTGGACTCTGAGTTAGAATAACACTAGCTACTGTAACAAATAAGCTCACACATCTCAATGGCTTTATACCACAGAAGTTGACCTTTTCACTCTAACAATCCAGTGCAGCCATGAGAAAGGTTTCCTCCAAGGCTGCTCAGGCTGTTTCCCCTGTGGCACCATTCTCCCTCACCTATGACCAAAGGGACACTCAATTTCATTGTCAGAAATTAATTACTGAACTTCACCTCAAAGCAAGTTGGTTAGCAAATGCAGTCTTGGATGGGGCACTCACTTCCCAGCAACAATTCCATATTATAGGAGGTAAACTTAACTTTTGGTGAACATTTAGCCATCCCTTTCTCTTATCCACAAGGGTAAAAGAAACAGAGTGGTAGCCAGAGCAAGATGAGATGTCAAGGACAAGCTTTCATAAGATAAAACTGATGTGAGCATTTATAGAGACTAGGAGTAGCAAACCAGTTGTGTGGGGATTAAGGACTGGGTACAGAGGAAAGAGAACCATCTAGGGCGTTTGGTTAGATAAGGGGATGAGAAGTAGAGGGGATGCAGTCACAGGACAAGATGCAGGGGTTTGCAATTTCCCTCCCTTTGCCTTCCATTAACTTCAAGCCCACATGGTAGTGGTACTAGGCGGTATGTAGAAGGCCCAAGGAAGGGGAGGTTGAGGTTTGTGAGGACAAGTCTTAGAGGTACTGTCTTTCCAAACAAATGTGTGATGAGCTCTCATTAAGTAATCAAGTACATCATTCTCTCAAGTCAATTTCAGTTATTTCTGCGGAGGGCCAGACCTACTGTTACTAAACACAAGGAGACCAGGAAGATCTACCATCCCAAGCACATTCAAACTCACTGGCTGATTAATGGATGTTCTCATTTGAGTGTCATTCCTTTATCTAAGAATAGCTGAACAGTTAAATTATCAGTTTCCTGGAAAATATAAAAATACATCAAGGTCTTTCCATCATTTATCAACATGCAAATAATTTTTTATTTGGGGGAGGGGGTGGAGAGCATGCCTCTAAAAGAATATGTGAAATGAGGAAAGGAGCTTGAACCCCCATCATGGCTGGGGAAAGAAAAGTGGAGGGGAGGCTGGAAAGCATGTAGGGTGGATTTCCAATTTGCTATCTTTGCCTGGAATGAAGCCAGCATCAGATATTGGCACCAAAGCATTTACTGGCTTCACAGAAAACTGAATTCAGAGTCTGGAAAGGTATAAGATAAAATCTGCACAGCCAACAGACAGATACTCGTTTGCTGACCTTGGTATGTGGAATCCTTCTACACCAAAGGCCCTTGCCAAATGATACTTTGGATGCATGACAAATTATTTTGAAAAAAAAATATTTGAACTTCACAAGTTCAAAAAAGCATGTAAACAGCCAAAAAGACTGGCTTTTGGAGAACTGCGAGAGGGGTCAGGAAAAGAAATCATAAAAATAAACAAATCGTTTCTTTGAAAATTTATATGGCTCACTCCACCTCTGAAACAAGAGTTCAAAATAGAAAAGCTTACTCCCTAACACTGGTTATTATAACAAGATGTGTTTAATACGTGAGCGCACTGGATACCATTATTCAGTGTGCTGTATATTTTTACATGATATATTTGAAACATCCATGGTTTTATTTGCTGCTTCCTCCTACACACCAGATACTTGAGAACAAATCTCATTTAGATGATGTTTTGTCTAGGGGCAGCTGAGCTGCTTCATAATAAGGCAGATGTAGAGGATGCAATTTCAAACACTTGCATTAAAAAGCACAGAACTAATTACCTGTAACTGGGAAAACAAGGCAGAGATTTAGCTCCTATGTAAGGTCACACAGGACTGGCCCAGATAGGTGCGTCCTGCTAGCCAGGGAAGAAGTAAGCAAAGCCCCTCCTAGCCAGCACCCAGCACAGCCCCAAGTTCCAGCGGTTGGGGGGTACAGGGGTTGGCGTACCGGGCAGGGGCTGGGGAGAAGCCCGAGTAGGTGGCTTCATCAGCAGATGCTTGCAGGAACACAAAGTCCTTAAAGACTACCTGTTAGCTGGAAGTCCAACCGTCCTGCAAAACTGGGCAGCTATACCACGTGTGGGAGAAATTCCCACCTAATGCAGAAAATCAAAATGTGGGGGTACAAGGGTAGTTCAGTGGTAGAATTCTCACCTGCATGTGGCAGACCCAGGTTCGAGTCCTGGCCCATGTGCTTCCCAAATAAACAAACAAGCAAAATAAACAAAGAAACGACAAAAAAAATTTCAACAAATGATGCTGCAATAACCAATACTAGCATGGAAAAAGAATGAAATGTGACCCTGCCATACAGCATACAAACAAAAAAAAGACATAGAACCTGTCATTTCAAAGGGGCCAACAAACAAACAAAAACAAAAACAAAAAGCTTTTAGTTCCTTAGACCATCTTTTCTTTACCTATTTTTTTCCTGCTTTTCATTTAACACTGCTCTCTTTTTCAGAGAAATAGTGATAAAAAACGTCTTACTCTTCAAAACTGTGCCTAAAACGAAACAGACTGCCCAAATGGATTTTGGCCTTTATAAATTCTGACTCTTTTCCAAATTAACCTACAGCATTTTAGAAGAAAAAGTATTTTTTCACACTTTGATGTGATTTGATTACATGTTGATAACAGTGGAGATACATATATCTGTAAATGCAGGAACATGTGATACTTCAGTAAATAGTATCAAGAATGCGATTTATTTTTAAAATAGAATTAAGCAATCTTTCTGCCTCATTAATTTTTTCAAGGTATTGCCTTGCCTGACTATATGATTTGAAAGAAAAATTAATTCTAGAGGAAAATTCTAGATAAAATTTAAAGCAAAATAAGATAAACTTTAAATTCAATAGCTAATACAGAGATAGGCAAAAATAGTGATAATAATAATAATAATGATACCTTGAAGGAAAAATCATGAAGAATGCTTGACTCTCATTACAAAGGAATTATACTCTTATTTTAATTACGGTGGCCTATACGTAATACAAAATTTCCCATTTTAACAGTTTTAATCAATTTCATTCACAATGTTGTACTCCCATCCCCTCTATCCATTACCAAGTCTTTTTCATCAGCGCAAACAGAAACACTGTGCCTATTAAGCAAGATAGTACCTTCCTGATAATATTAATCAACAATTCCATCACACTATTCTCTATTTTAGAATATGCACACAACTTCACTCCACATGACATGCTTTTATTTGGTATATTTGAAGACTGAGAAACATATTATTTTCTACCTTTCAGTAAGTTAAGTTTGAGAAAAGTCAAAACAATAACTCTCCTTTAGAAATGCATCCGTTTATGAAGGCCAAAAGCCCTGTAGGGAGTTCCAATGGTTCATTTCATGTGTCATCTTGGCTAGGTACTGGTGTCCAGTTTTTGGTCACTCTAGCACTGGCCTGATTGCTCCTGAGAGGGTAGTTTGTAGGTGGATTTATATCATTAGCCACTTGATTGCATCTATAATCGACAAAGGAGATTGCTTTCAGCAAAGACAGGGATCTCCCCATCCAATAGTCAGTTTTCAAGCAAGACTGAAAGAATTTCTGTCTCACCCAAGACAGTCAGCTTCTCTTGGAGAATTTGTCACCTTCATCAAGTTTCCAATCTGTGAGCTGCTCTAAGGAATGCAGACATGCCAATCCCTACGGCCTTAGGAACCAATTCCTACAATAAATATCTTAATAGTTACACACACCCACATATACACACACATATATATCTATATATCCTGTCAGTTTTATTTCTCTGAGGAACTCTAAATGCAGAAGTCATTCTCCACACTTGTAAAATATGTCAGAATGTTTTCTCTAATGGCTTCTTTTTGTGTAGTACTTAGAATTCTATGATGAAAGAGCTTTTCCTCCTCAATGGGTTATTCTACAAAAGCACTCAACTAATTTACATCTGCAAAAATATATGGCATATGTAAATCCACAACTTCTCTAATAATAAAAAAAAGGAAAACAAAAAGATGGGAGAAAGGAAATGGAAGTATATTGCCATATACCCCTACAGTGTACACAAAGTGGCATACTACTTGAATGCAGAATTAGTAAGTCAAAGGTGTATATTATATACACCAGAGCAACAAATAAAAAATGTTTAGGTATAATTAATAAGCCAACGGTGGAGGTGAAATATATATATATGGCATATGAGAGTTCAGAAATCAATTCTCACATCTATGGACAACTGATTTTTGACAAGGCTGCGAAGTCCACTCAATGGGGAAAAAACAGTTCCTTCAACAAATGGTGCTGAGAAAACGGAATATCCATATACAAAAGAATGACAGTGCCCCCCCCAATCTCACACCATATACACAAATCAACCCAAAATGGACCAAAAACACACATATAAAAGCTAAAACTATAAAACTCCTAGAAGAAAATATAGGGAATATCTTCAGAACCTTATATTAGGCAATAGATTCTTAGATTATACACTAAAAGCACAAACAACTGAAGAAGAAAAAAGACAAATTGGACTCAGTCAAAATTATAAAACTTTTGTGCATCAAAGGACATTATCAAGAAAGTGAAGACAACATACGGAATAGGAGAAAATATTTTTTAACTTTTTTTTTAATTGTGAAATACAACATATATACAAAAAAAAGTAATAAATTTCCAAGTAGATTTTAACAAGTAGTTATGGCACAAATTTTAAAGTGTGGTATGGGTTACAGGTCCATGAATTTTCATTTTTTCTTCTAGCTGCTCCAAGACACTGGAGACAAACAGAAATATCAATATAATGATTCAGCAGCCATACTCATTTGTTAAATCCTATCTTCTCTGTTATACTCCTCCTTCTCTTTAAATAACACATATACATAAAAGCAATAAATTTCAAAGCATATCACAACAATTAGTTGTAGAACAGACTTCAGAGTTTGGTATGGATTACAATTCCACAGTTTCAGGTTTTTATTTCTAGCTATTCTAAGCTCCTGGAGGCTAAAAGAAATATCAGTATAATGATTCAGCACTCATACTCATTTGTTAAACCCGACCTTCTCTGTATAATTTCACCATCACCTTTGATCTTTCTCCCACTCTATGCCCATCCTAAACTTTTCATATTGAAGGGGCTGTCAATAACATGGGCTAGGGGGTTGGAACTAGTTGATGTCCTAGAAGGGCTGGACTCTCTGCATTTTAGGACTTAATCTGGTCCAGGGACCATCTGGAGGTTATAGGTTTTGGAAAGTAACCCTAGTGCATGAAACCTTTGTAGAATCTTATATAATGCCCTAGGTATTCTTTAAGACTGGCAGGAATGGTTTTAGTTGGAGTTTGGCAAGTTATGATAGGTAGCAGTGTCTAACCAAGCTTGCCTAAGAGTAACTTCCACTGTAGCCTCTCAACTCTATATGAATTCTCTCCGCCACTTATACCTTATTTGTTACACTTCTTTTCCCCCTTTTGGTCAGGACGGCATTGTTGATCCTATGGTGCCAGGGCCAGGCTCATCGCTGGGGGTTAAGGAGAAAATATTTTAAAACCATCTATCTGATAACCTTAACATATAAAGAACTTCTACTATTCATCCACAAAAAGCCAAACCAATTTAAAAATGAGCAAAGGCATGGTATGCCAAGCCCCAACCAACAGTATCCCTATAAAGCCTAAAGAATACCCAGGGCTCTATCTGAGACTAAAAAAATTTCACTCACTAAGTTTATTTTTCAGGAACCTAAAACCTCCAAATGGTTCCTAGGCCAGATAAGTCCTGAAACCCAGAGTCACCAGTCTCTCCAAGAGCATCAACCAGTTGCATTCCCCTATCCTGTAATGTCAACACCCCTTTTCAATAGAAGATGCTAGAATGGTCATTGCTCAAATATCCCTAAAGATTGGGAGAAGGATCAAAGAAGAAGAAGTATAACAGAGAAGATAGGATTTAACAAATGAGTATAACTACTCAATCATCATATTGATATTTCTTTTTAGTCTCCAGTGTCTTAGAGCAGCTAGAAGGAAATATCTGAAACTGTAGAACTGTAAGCCATACCACCATACTTTCAAATTTGTTCTATAACTACTTGTTAAAATGTACTTTGAAATTTATCAGTTTTTGGAATACATATGTTATATTTCACAATAAAAAACGTCAAAAGTCATATAAACAGAATCATATAATATAAAGCTTTACCTGCATCCCATAGGGGAACAAAAGGGCAAAGGACTTGGAACAGACATTTCTTTAAAGAAGATATACAAATGGCCAACAAGCACACGAAAAGATGCTCAACATCATTAGCCATTAGAGAAATGCAACTCAAAACCACAATGAGATACTACTTCACACCCACTAGAATGACCATTTTGAAAATAACAATTACTGGTAAGGATACAGAGAAATAGGAACCCCCATGCATTGTTACTGGGAATGCAAAATGATACAGCCACTGTGAACATCAGTGTGGTGGTTCCTCAGGAAGTTGAAAACAGAAATACCAAGTGGTCCAACAATCACACTTCTAGGCTTATAGCCCGAAAAAAATGAAAGCAGGAGAGCTATCTGTACACCAATGTTTACAGCAGCATTATTTACAATAGCTGAAAGGTGAAAGTGCCCATCAATGGATGAATGCATAAACAAAATGTGGTATGTACATACAAGGGAATACTATTCAGCCCTAAAAAGGAATCACATTCTGATACATGCTACAACATAGACGAACTCTGAAGACATCATGTTGAATGAAATAAGCAAGACACAAAAGAACAAATATTGAATGATCTTACTTATATTAAATAATCAGAATATGTGAATTCAGTGTTAGAAATTAGAATACACGTTATCGGGGATGGGAGCAGGGCATGCGGGATTGAGTGCTTAATGCATAGAGTTTCTGTTTGGGGGGATGAAAAAGTTTTGGTAATGGATGGTGGTGATGGGGGCACAACATTGTGAATATAATTGACACCACTGAATTGTATACTTGAAAGTGGTTAAAATGGGAAATATTATATATATGTTGCCACAAAAAAAGCTTTATACAAAATAAAATCAAACGAATAGATGGCACAGCAGATCATATTAGCCCCCACCAAACCTTCCACATCCCTCTAATGTGGATCACCACCCCATGAAGCCATGTTCAAGTCCTAACCCCTGTTCCTGTGAACCTGAACCCAACTGTAGATAGGATCTTTGAAGATGTTATTTAGTTATGGTGAGGCCAGATTGAATCACAGCAGTACTTTGTTAGAAAAGCCCCGGGACTTAAGTTAAAATCCAAAAGGGAAGAGAGCACCATTGTCTGCAATGACTATGAAATTTGAAACTCTATGTTTTAAGATAACTGTATTCAGAAATGCATATTATCAGATATTCCCAGGAAAATAAAGGCTCAGGTGAAAACAACCAGGTGGAAGGTAGAGAAAGAACATCAAAGGTAGAGAAAGAAAGTCAAAGGAGAGCAGAATTCTTCTGATCCTGAAGAGGTTTTAGCAAATTTGTGGCATTTATAAATATTTCCCATTTCTGAAATACTGGAGGGGAAAGAAAATGATCCCACATTTTCCCTTGGTTTCCCTCCCCTTGAATGCCCCCTATCTGCTTTCCTACCTTGCAAAATCTATGAAGCTTCAAATCCACAGGTCTCTTCCTTGGCCTTACATCTGGAGTATTACCTGCCTCCACCCAAGTGGTACTCTAGCACCTCAGGGCAATCCCCCCCACTCACTGCCTGGAATTCTCAGTTATCTGTTTCAAATATTTCTGCTCTAAAAGCTAAAACTTGATTGCAAGCTCCTTGAAACTAGAGACCACGCTCTTTGTATCTTTGTTATGTGTCTTTGGATGTTTCATTTCCCTGAAATATTTCCAACTCATTGAAAGTTGAAGCTCCAAGTTTTAAACGTTAACATCCTCTTCCTCCATACTGCTTAAAGAACTGGTGAACAAATTAAGCTGAATCTGCAAAAGCAGAGCAATTTCTCTACTTCCTAGCAGACCTAGCCAATCACAATGAATGGCAGTAAAACAAAATAAAAACAAAAACATGATAGATACCATGAAAGTTCAGGCTGAAATATGCCACAAAAGTAAAGAAAAGCTTTCCAATTATGAAATTACTTTGAAATCCAGTTTTCATTTCTAACAAGTAATTATTCCTATATAAACTGGGCCTGTGAATTTATACTTGTTTGTAAGATAGTCAAGAAAGATTGCAAGGGTAATATTTTTGGTACATTGTGTGGAAGAAGGGGGGAGGGATGAAGTTAAACCTCCTGCTCTAGCATAATGTATCAAAAAATTGGTGACAATGTCTACATTAAAATGTGAAAATAAATGTGTGTGTGTGTGTACACGCATGTGCACATCTATGTATTTCTGCTGTCCCACTTACTTATTTTGGATCCATTCTTTCAACGGATATATTCAATCCATTGCTTAAATATAATTATTCCAGTTTGGGCAGAGGCCTCATTCCCCTCCGTGAGCTATAAATTCTGAACCTGGAGTCATGAGAAAATTCCACTTGGGCTTTCCATGGTTGAGCATCTCACTCCCGTAGTTTTGGAAAGCAGCGGTGGTTTTTCATACGTGATCATCTCTGTCCTCACACTCTTTCGGGGGGGGAGGGGGGGAGCCCACAAGCGCACAGAGGGCCCTGCAGTGGGCAAGTGGGCCTCCCCTCTCGGTCGCTCAGCCCCCACCCCAGCTGCTAGTTTCAGATCATGTCTAATGCTACCAGCACGGTGTGCCTCTGTGTTTGCTTCTCTTCCCCATCCCTGCCTCTGAAATCACTCATCCTCTAGGTCTGCGGAATTTGGGAGTGACACATTAACAGAAAACAACCTCAGAAAAGATAAAGAACACCACCACAGCTCCTAAATGGCCTTCTAAAAATGACATCTGCACATGTGCTACTTGACTCATCAAACAAACGAAAAATGAGGACAATGGCTTCAGATCTTTAACAAGAAGCCCACAGCCTCCAGCAGTGTGACAGGTAAGTGTATATACAAAGACTACGGAATGTACAAAGCCCTGCAAAATAGCTGTGAATCCTTAAGAGCTGAAAAAGTCCTATGGTAAGGGGACAAGCACGCCTGGCCACGGGGGAGGGTGTGCTTAGGCAGATGGATGCACAACTTGCCCAGTCTCGGCAGAACTCGAGCTAGCCCAGTTTTTTTATTTTACCCATCATTCCCAACAGAAATGCATGGAGAAGCCAAGTCTTGGAAACAAAGATGCTTCCACCCCAAGACATCTGGCTTCAAATGGATTTCCCAGGTGTATCCAGAATTGGTGCACGCAATGCTTCCCTGCAACGCTAAGTATGGTGCTCAGATATCTAGAGGGGGCTTCCTTTCGTGGGCACAGGTACCCTCCCCATCCTCCCAGACCACGGCCTCCCCAGGTGCTGGGGAGGAGAGTTCACCTTCCACCTGGGAAGAAGCACTGGTCATGCACGAAGCCCACTGCTGGGTGGCAGCTCCATAGCAAGCTAAGTCTACTGTTGCCCTGGTCTCCAGCTCCCTGGCTGATGCAGGCAGGCTCTACGTTTCATTTCCCCAAAGTCGCTTCCTGTGCTGCTTACCTGTCACACCATTTAGGAGGAGCTCCTCCATCTCACGCTGGACAGGCCCCTGGCATGCGCACACACACACACCTCTCCCCCACCCATCCCAGCTGCAGAGAGGGGCATGCGGGCCCTCCCAGTCCACCCCGCAGGCCTACCCACCTGGAGCCAATTCCAGCACGGAGGAGAGCGTGGACTCTGCACTGCCCAGGATAAATCTTCATCTCAACCCTCAACCCAGAGCAGTCGGCAACCTGCCTCAGCACACCATCCTTTCTGAGTTCAGCTTCTATGGGCTCTGATGAAATGTAGTGATCTTAGAGCAAATATGCCCTGGTACCCGGGAAAAAACAATAGGACAGCAAGATGCCCATGCCCACTCATACACACACTATTTTTCTCTTTCCATCTAACTTCCAAAAAGAGTCAGCCCCCCTGGCTCCCAGAGCTCAGAGCTGCATATTTACCTTCCATTTTAATAAGCTTGACCTTCCATGGGATTCCGAATTCTAATAGCTTTAGGTTAAGAGGGAGAATTTTCAAGTTATACCCTTAGGCAAGCAGCTAGCCAGCTCCACTGTGGGGCACAGACGTGGGGTGTCTGAAGGCCCGCAGATCTTTGAGAGAATCCTGAGAAGAAATCACAACTGATCTCTGGGGACAGCACAACCAGCTGCACTCATGGTCCCTTTGGGGAACCCCAAGGTTCCTGAACAAACAGCAGAAGAATTTCTTTCACAGGAGTCTTCGTTGTAACAATTCAGAATACCTTCAAGTTTGCCTTAGACAATCATTTTCTCTTTTTTTATCTTAAATATTAGAACATCAAACCTTGGGTGAATGTCCCCCAATCACTACCTCCAACATCAGCTTGCATCTTCCCACAATCCAGCCACTCGCTGAACTGAGTCACCGTAACAAACAGAAGTTCATGATTTAAAAGGTATGAGACGTTATGTAAAGGTATCTGAAAGGTCTCTGTTCTAAAGGCTTTTATGTTTTGGAAGAAACTGTGTAAGATATTTGTACTGGGTTTAGCAGTATTCCCCACCCCCAAAATTCACATCCACCTGGAGCCTCAGTACGTGGCCTTATTTGGTGACAGGATCTTTGCAGCTGTCATTTATTAGGGATATTGAGACGAAATCATCGTGGATGTAGGGTAGGTCCTAAATCCAATGACTGGTGCCTTTATAAGAGAAAGGAGGGGGAGAGCTGGACACACAGAGACCGAGGGAGAAAGCCAGGTGAGCCGGAAGCAGAGGGGGTGAGGTTCGCCAAGTAATGCCAGAAGCCACCAGACTGAAAGAAGCAAGGAAGGATCCTCCCCCGGCCTCTGCAGGGACAGCGTCCTGCCAGCACCGTGATTCCAGGCTTCTGCTGTCCCACTACTGTAAGAGAAAAGAATTCCATCATTTTAAGCCACCAAGCTTGTGATCATGCATCGCAGCAGCCTCGGACACTAATACGATATCCATAAACTCATATTTGGGCCACTCTTTAAAACTCCTTTTACTGGACTCTAAGAATAAGTGGGTCTAAGGGGAAAACATTTTCCTTTGCCTTGGATCTAGGGGTCCAAAAGCAAAAATAGTTCCAATTTATTCCAAGTCATATAAAGAAAAGAGGGATTAAGATGCATGGCTGGGCCATTACAGGGGGGCTAAGGCAGAGCAAGTTCAAGTTTTTCAAGATAAAGAAAAGGATACAAAGTGCTCCCCCACCCCCACTACGCCCCAACCCCCACTCCCCACACTCTTGTCCTTCAAGGCCGGTGCCTGGGCCAGCAAGAAGAGCAGCACCTGGAAGCTCCCAGAAACAGATGCTAAACAGATGCTCCCCCCAGCCCAGAACCCAGACTACCAACTCCAAAACTCCTGTTCAAACATGCCCAGGTGATGCCCCTGCCGGCACATGCTCCCCACACCTGGCGCCACCCTGCAGAAACACCTGGCTACACAAGTCTCCCCCAACCCACCTCCAAGCCACATGAGAATGCTTAACCACATTCCCTCATCTGACCCTTCCAATGGCCAAAATTCTGTTGAGTATCCATGCAGAATCTTCTGACACAATTTTCACCAGCCAACAAGGACTTTGTCTTCTCCCTCAAAATACTTCTCTGCAGCTTCTGCCACCTTCCGCCACTGTTTTTCCATTCCATTCTACATATGGCCACCTGTTTCCCACAATCTCCCTACATCCACAAACTCCTTTTCTCACTCTTTTCAACTTTAATGGAGATTATCTCCTAGTCTGTGCTTTACTGTCCACAAAAAAAGTCTCTTCTAATTACAATTGATACACATGAAAGAACACTTGTAAAGCACAGAGGTGGAAGAAGTGGCCAGATGCTGGATGTGTCTTAAAGGTAGAGCCCAAAGGAGTGGCCCATGGATTGGCTGTGTGGGCTGAAGAGAAAGAAAAAGTCAAGAATGAGTCTGAGGTTTTCCATCCTGCCTGAGATGGAAAGCATAGGAAAGGCAGTTTGATGGGGAACAGTAGTCAATTAGAGAATGCTGGCATTGGGTGTGTGCAATTGCCCTATAAGAATTTTCCCTTGGGGCTCCTGCCACTTGTGTCCTCTCTCGCGGCAGGCTCATTGCTAACTGACACATGGGTCACCTATTTCCTCTCCATGCATGCACGTGCCAAGCTAGCACACCCACAAGTGTGGGAGAGGGAAATCTAACAGCTGGATTGCAAGACAGAACCTTGGTGCTTCTTTGGTAGCAGGGACTCAGTGGAGATTCTAGAATGCTTAGTGCTGAACATCAGGCACAGAGAGTGAAAGCAAACACTAAGCCCCAAAATCACACAATTTTGGCACTTGAGAAGATTACCCATAATCTTGTGTTCCTTATTTCTGGAAATAAATCAATTGACATCTGGGAAAACAAAGGGCTACATCTTGAGGAAAAAACAACTCAGCTTCTGTTCCAGTAACAGTGAACATCATCACTAATATATTTTTACCAGTATATACAAATAGTCTTTAAAAAACCAGCAAAGCATGAAATATATAGAACCTCCAAATTAATATTCGTCAATCACAGCCGATGTGTCCATTCAACATCACAGACAAATGTGGGGATATACTCAGAGGACTTCATACCACTGGCTTTTGGGTGGTCTCACCTCCCACCCCAACCCCCAACCTTCTGAACTTCAGCTCACAGAAGCATACAACCACCATCAACTTTTTGGCCCTTGAAATGTACATTCTGTGCTATTTACTCACTGGTAACCTGAAAGATAAAAGGATGTAAGGACAACTGAGGAGAGAATTGACCTGACGCTTGGAGAAAGAAGCCAGTGCAGGCTAGAGGTGTAGCAAGCTGAGGGGCAGACCACCGTGGGGAGTCAGGCTCGTGGGGGTCCGAGAAACCAACCATGAATGATGAGCCGGCGATATGGACAGTGAGGCGTGATGTGGGATGCCGAGTACAAGGTATCACCATTAAAAAGGAATAGTCCCACTCCAGGCACCATTTTGTTCAGTGTATCCTATGCTCACCATGTAGAAGTGAGGGCAGGAAAACTGCTGTAACAAACAGCAACAGTGGTGTAACACAAGAGCCATTTCTTCCTCTATGCTCTCACAACGTTCCACCACACAAGCTGCTGGTCTGAAGAGCACCTGAGTACACTTCCTTCTTCCAGCTAGCGGATGTGCCCAACTTCTGGGCTATAAAGAACTCCCCTGCAGTAAAGGATGACAATGTCTGCATTTTAGAGCTTCACTTACTATATGAGACCAAAAGAAGAGACTTTTATTTTGTGCAAAACCTACATTTTCTATAGCACACAATCTAACTCAATCTGGTTGAACAGTTCATTTAAACAACCCAAAGCTATGAAGTCTAGAATGGGAACGAAGCTTATAATTCTGAATGGCTTAACAGTACACCCAGATACATCCCAGAGTACGCTGGGCAGTTAATTTAAAAGTATTGGCAAAGTCCCTTGAGGGACTAGAGAAAAAATACAGAACTATTAAACTTTCTCATCTAGGAAACCCCTGAAACTCCCTCAAACACTAGGGATTCCCAAGTTCTAGGCCAAGACCTGATCTTCAGGTTTGCTCTTAGGAAACTTATTTCCGTAGCAGAGAAGTTTAGCCTACTTATAATTATGCCTAAGAGTTACTTCCAGAAAACTCTTTTGTTACTCAGATGTGGCCTCTCTCTAAGCCAAACTCTGCAAATAAACTCACAAACCTGCCCGCTCTGTGGAACATGATGTCCAGGGGTGAAAATCTCCCTGGTAGCATGGGAGATGACTTCCAGGGATGAGCCTGGCCCGGGCACTGTGGGATCAACAATGCCATCCTGATCAAAAGGGGGGAAAGAAGTGTAACAAATAAGGTATTAATGGCTGAGAGAGTTCAAATAGAGTTGAGAGGCTATTCTGAAGGCTTCTCTTATGCAAGCTTCAGCTGGATATTGCGAATTGCCAGTTTGCCAAACCCCATCCATCATCACTTTGTTAACCCAAAAGAACACCCAGGGTTCTGAGGTCCTACAAAAGCTGCATGCACTAAGTTTACTTTTCAGAAACCTAAAACCATCAGATGGTTCCTAGGCCAGGTACGTTCTGAAACCCACAGGGGCCAGCCTCTCCAAGAACATCAACCAGTTCCATCCTCCTGTCTCATATTATTGACACCTCTTTTCAACATAAGAAAAGTTAGAATGGGCATAACTCAAATATCCCTAAAGATTGGAAGAAGGATCAAAGGAAAAGGAGGAGTTATAATAGAGAAGATGGGATTTAACAAATGAGTATGACTGCTGACTCATTATATTGGTATTTCTTTTTAGTCTTCAGTGTCTTGGAGCAGCTAGAAGGAAAAACCTGAAACTATGGAACTGTAAGCCATATCAAATCTTGAAATCTGTTCTATAACTACTTGTTACAGCGTACTTTGAATTTTATTTCTTTTTTTGTATATATGTCACATTTCATCATAAAAAAGAACTGAAAAACAAATGTAAATCAATAAAAGAATTCCCCTGCAGGTATGCCAAGGAGAGAAGAGGGAATGCACAAGCAGCTTAGGGGCCAGGCCTGGAGGGGACATATGTCATTCTAGCCTCATTCCACGCTGCAGAACTCAGATACATGCTGTTCCAGAGTGCCAGGAAAGAAGGAAATGTGGTCTAGCTGTCTGCCCCGGAGGAAAAAGAAAGAAGTGTGGTACCCTCTACCAGAGAGTACAGTTTGAGAACTATAAAGATGAGACTGTCCCCAATTTAAGAGATGTCCTTAAGAGTACTGACAGTCTCATATCCTTGAGCTTGTGTTAACAACAATAATTACAGTGAAGTGTGGTGGGGGGTGGGGGGGATAAATGATGAAAAGATAAATCCATAACAGGGATGTAGAATGAATCAGAAATAACATAACTAGATAGTTGGGTAGTCATTCCCGCTAATAACAAAGATCTGCAAGAGAACTTTTGTTAATATATCCCCTTCTTGGTGTCGATTCAGAACCACTTTGTCTTTCCACGGCCTGGTTCTCCCAGCGCAAGCCTTACTCTAATCCAGGAGATGGCAAACCCCGGCGTAGAGACACATTCAGGTCACGAACGGTTTTTGTACAGCCCTTGAGCTAAGAATGGCTTTTACACTTTTTAATGGTCAAGAAATAGTACCAGAATAATCATGCATCCTGACATATGAAAATGATATGAGATTCAAATTTCAGGGTCCATAAATAAAGTCCTCTGGGCACACAGCCATGCTGAGCCATTTACAAGTTGTCGATGCTGCTTTACTGCGACGGCGGCAGAGACGCAAGCTTGCCATGGGCCATATGGCCCTCAAATCAAAAATATTTAATAGCTGGTCTTTTACAGAATAAAAAAGTTTACCAACCTCTGGTCTAAACCAAGCTGGTTGCCTTCTGCAATCAAGAACTGTTGCTAAACATGGGATGTTTTGACTTCTTGGTGGGCAGTAAGCTTGATGTTCAAGCCTCATGATATTTTTGCCAAATAACAGGCTGGCACCTCTCGCGTCCTTGATTTTCCCATTTCTATTGAACCGCTTCATACAGTGCAGGAACCTCAGGATGCAAGGAAGGAGTCTACCACAACCTGGAATGCCTCTATGCCTATACCAGGCAGATTTTGCTAAACCTCCAGGCTTTCAGCAAAAAAGGAAACCTGCAGGACTCCCTGGGCTCTGGACAACTTCCACTACTCCTTAAAAGCCCTTTCTTCGGGTGGGCCAAGGTGGCTCAGCAGGCAAGAATGCTCAAATGCTCGCCTGCCATGCCAGAGGACCCGGGTTCAATTCCCGGTGCCTGCCCATGTTAAAAAAAAAAGGCCTTTCTTCCCTGTTTTCTCTGTCTCCTAGAAAAAATCCCACTGCTTCCAGCTGTAGCAGCTGGGATTCAAAAACACTTTCTTAACTGGTGGTGTATTCTTTAACTATTTAATACTCCTCAGGTATCACAGTCACAAATCAGAAAGTCTGAGCCAGAGAAACAAACGAAAGTGGAGTCTAGAGAGTAAAGAGCAAAAGAGCAGAGGTCTGGGAAGAAGGCAGGTGTCACGGTAAGAACCAAAGGAAGCCGAATGTGGGTTCAAGGACACGGACATGAGGGCAGCAGGAACAAAATCCCAGGAAAAAGAGCAGGAGGTAGCAAGCAGTTTAGTTACGTCATCATTCATCACAAACTAAATCTTAGCAGCTTAGCCTAATAGAATGGCATACCACTCCAGTGCAGGAAGTCCAAGACAGGTAGGTAATTCTGATCAGGGACTAGCCTTCAAGCGCTCGCTTGTTCAGGGGGCAGGTGCCTTCCCTGCTGTGGCACCACCCAGTCTTCTGCATTCATCTGGGGTATGGAAGACAGGGTGGAGGGAGAATTTGAGAGGTTTTATGGGTCAAACTTGGGGTATTTCTCTCCCTCTCATATGCAAAAACTCAGCCAGTGAGCTGGGAAGCTGGAGCCTGTGGTCTAGCCTTGTACCCAAGAAGAAGGGGAAGTAGATCAGGAGAGCAGACAGCTGTCTGCTATTCAAGTTAAAATAAAGAGAAATGATGATAGAGTGGTTAAGTATCTTGAAGCCTGGCTCTCTTGAGCTGTGGGGTCCTCGACCTGTTTTTCAGCTTTTCTATGTCCATTTCCTCATCTGTAAAAATGTGGATGATAAAAATTATCTATGTAATAAGGTTGTTCTACCAACTAAAGTCAATCACGTATGCAAAGTGCTCGGACATAGTGCCTGGAACATAACAAGAGCTCGGTGAATGCCTGTTCACATTATTCAAATCCAAAAACCAACTTCAGCATTTCTTGCTGGGGCAGAAGTTCTTCAGGTCCTCACACAGCCATCTTGGCCACCGCGTCTGGTCCTCATTAGGGAACACCCACCTGTAAGATCTCTCTGCTCTGTGCAGAAGATCTTCGGGTCCTGACCTCCATGTGCAAAGCAATCCCTGGGCATAAGGAAGCAAAAACAGGGGAAGGGAAGACAGGAAGCATTTATTTGGTACTGCGTTCTTGTTAGGTGTTGTGCTGAATATTTTTATCACATTTCAACTTTACAACATCCTCTGCTGGGAATGGATGGGTAACCATTTTACAGAAGAAAGTCTCAATGTCTGGGAAAAGTCAAAGCCCTTCATTCACTCAAGTCTGTGTGAATTCAGAGCCCCAAGTAATTCAATTCCTCTCACCCAACTTCTCAGGACCTTCTGCACCTAGGATCAGAAGCCATGAATCTATCTGCTGATTACACCCCATCTCCAAATAGAGAGTCACTGATTCCATCCTACGTTGTCTGAGCTCTGGATTCGTCTGCGCTCTGGATTCTTTTTCTTTGCCTAAACCGAAGCATTTACTTAGCCTTTTCTCTTCAAATTTCTTTAATGTCACCCATCAGGCAGTCTAAGCCCTAGCCTTGTCATCCTTCACTCTCAAAACCCCTAAACTCAACTAACTTACTCATTTCCTCTCATTCTTGGCTAACATAATCACCTAGATTAATACTGAAACTAACTATGACTATGAACACCCTCTTACAGTTGGGTAAAATTTTCAAATTTGTCATATTTTTCCTCACTGGTTTTAACCCTCAGCCAGTCTTCCTGGGCATCCTTCTATTGGCCGCCCAGCAGGACTGAGCCCTCTGTTCGCACAGCAAACCCGTTCTGTAGCTGTGCGTTGGTCTCACAAATAGGCAACTTGTGCTGTCTTTTGAAAGTGACTAGTACTAGAAGAAGCCAGACATTTTTTCAAGAATTTTAGGTCATCTTTGATCCTCCAGATATGATTTACATTTGGCCTATGACTATTTAATTTTTCATTTACAGAATCTTCCATAAGGCTTCAATCAATGGAAAAGTAGCTGATATAAAGACTAAATATAATCCTCAAAGTTTGAATGTACTTCAAAAATAATTTTTATTGTTAAATAATGGTTAACGTCAAGCAAAGTTCCTAGCTGATTTCTATCATGGGAAGTTAAAAATTTGATGTTACAGAGACTTCCCTTTTTCAAAGAAGGGGAGATAAAGAGAATAACATAAGCTGCCCATATCCAGAAACGAGAAGTGTGCAAACAACTACCAAATCGTCTTCAACTAAAACAAAGACCAAAATTTCATAATTGAGCCAGGATCCTAATCCAAGTTAACTCATAGCAATTAGTCAAGGCACAGACAGTTGCCATGGTCACCTTATCTTGGTGTTCTGTAAGATGCCATCACATAAAAGAAATGACTTCAAACTATTGTTCAAACCCGAACCATGGGCAAGCTTTTCAATTCTCAGCATCCTTGGCCTTCTTAAATTTAAATTACCTTTAAATCCATCCGAAAATATTCAAGGTAGCACTTAAGCCTCCTGATCTGTGCTAAGAATTTGATCACCTTTTTCTTCTCTCAGCAAAGCTAACCACATTTGAATATACTGAAGGGTTTAACTACCTCAACAGATTTCCCATCAAAGCAAGTGTGAAATAATTTTCCCTACTTTGTACAGCAAAATGCTTTATGCAAGTAAGTCAACAACACCAAGAGGCGATAATGCAATTCCAAAGGCGTGAAGACAGGGCCTACACAAGATGTATTTGCTAATATTATCATACAAAATCGTTTCTTTTGTTTTCTTAAGTCTCAGCTGGGAGGCCGCACAACTGAACAATATTCTCCCAATGCAACGTGATTTTCAAGATGCTTTAGGGAATGAAACTACTTTCTAATAATGAAATCCACTAGACTGTGGAACAGCCTAATAAGAGAAGTCACAGAGTCCCCACAGCTTTGGGTCACTGCGAATGTTAAAGGCAAGGAAGCCGTGGGCACTAAGGCAAGCGTGTGGGAGCAGAACCCAGGAGAACTGTCTCCCAGCCTTGAGGTTTAACATCTAATGCTCATCAAATTGGCTTCCCACTAGGACAAGTTTGCCCAGTCAGGAGACGAGAAACACTTCCAGAAGTGGAGGAAGTCTGGAGTTAGTATTAAAATTTTGAAGACAGTGCCTTTACTGTAAAATCTTCGAGGCTTGTCTATTTCAGAAGAGAGGCGATCATGAACAATTATAATCCAGTTTTAAGTATTAACCCTGATGGCGGAGAGCAGGAGCACGGATGGCCAAATGGGAAGGCAACCAGCTTCCTTTCTGCTCTCCCCCTTTGGCCCTGGGCAGCAGAATCGGCAGAGGCTGGAGAGTCTGCCCTGGAGCAGGGGGTCTCACCTTTAGCACCAAGGACTGGGGGCAGCCCCCGGAGGGCCTGTTCAAACGCCCAAGGCTGGACCCGGCCTGAAGCCCCTGACTCAGCAGACCTAGGGTGAGCAGCTGAGCCGGGGACTCCAAACTCATCCTGAGAACTGACTCCTGATTTGCTTTTGCTTGTGCTTGTGGGACGCCTTTTCTTGTCTACCTGTCAGGCCACTGTGCATTTTAATTTTAGACTCAGGTGGGGCCAAGGTGAGCGTCACAGCCCTACCCCACCCCTGGTTACAGTGTGGTCTTAGCGGAGCCCCCAACTCCAAAACTCGAAAAAACTTCCTAAGGGCGTTCTGAGAGTGAAGGATGACAAGGCTAGAGTTTAGACCGCCTGAGGGGTGACATTAAAGAAACGGGGTGACTTTTCCTATCATCATTACAGGACTGAGGATAACAAAACGGATCTAACAAATCAGTCTCAGCAACTTAGGATTCTTTAAGGGCCTCACACCCATCGCCCCTGCATTTCTCTTGGGGACTCTCACCCAGCCACAGATGTAGCTCAGAGTCTCTGGCCGAGATTAGACTTGGTGGAAACGTTTTCAAGCTGAAGAAGACTGTAGAAACTCAGAAGAAAAACTGAGGAAGAAATGTCACAAAGCTTAAGGAGCAAATGTTAAGTCTGCAGGATTTGGTTCTACGACCATGTAAATATTGTATTAGATTGTCATCTGCTTATGTGAGGGCTGCTTAGGATAAAATTGATTTTATAACCATTTGAATTTTTCTTGTAACCAAAGAAGGAGACAGAGCATGCAAAGGGAAATAAATGGAAGGGGAAGGGAAGGAAAATAAATGTCTCAGAATACCCGTGGGGTCTTTACTTAATTGTGTGCGGTGGTTCTGCACTGTGGTGATTTCCTTGCACAATGCACTGATACAATGCCATTCACCCGGGGTAGAGAGTTCTCCGAAACCCGAGGACCAAATGAATACATGAGGTTCAGTGGCCTCTCGCTCCCTGAAGGCCGCCGCCCTCCCAGGAGCCACAGGACAGCTTTTGTTACGTACGCCCCCTTAACGCTGGTCTCCACGCAACACACAACTTGCCCTCTGAAGGGGGATGCGCAGAGCGGCCCACCCAGCCCATCGTCTGCTGCCGGGCCTGCAGCTAAGGCCACTGCATTCACTCCTTCCCACCAGCCCTGACTGCCAGGCAGTTATGCGTAAAGGACTTCTCTATTCTGTAATCAGCAGGCTCCTCCTGACCCATTAATTCAGGAAAGCTGTAGCCTAGTATTTGGGGCTGAAAATCACGTCTGATTGCATACAAACATTAGAGTGATCAGCAATGCTAGGAAAACAAACAGCCACCGAAGTACAGGAGAGTTTACTGCAGGTTAGCCACAATAAACGAATACATACGTGCATACACATGCAATATCCAAACATACTACACATACGCAATATACACGTATCCATGCAGCACATGTGCACACACACTAGGCATGCATTCACCTCTATGCATATGCACACACATGCGTACTTGCACACAGGCATAAACACACACACACATGCATGCAAACACATACACACACATGCACCCATATACATCCGTATACTTGCACATAGGTGCAAACCCACAAATGCATATACGTGTGCACGCACACACACATAAACACACAGGCAGGTACACATGCACACACATGCATATACAGACATGCACTGGTGCACATACATGAGTGTGCACATACATACACACATAATGCACGCACATGTGCCTAAACATACATGCATGTGCACATATGCACCCACATTTGAAAACATACAAGCATATACAACCATGCATAACAATGTAGTTAACTCTTTTCCAATGACTAACAGACTGAAAGTACTGTGGATATTTTTAAGGCCTTCCCACAAGGAAGAGGAAATTATTTAAAATTGTAGGCTGAGGGGTGACCTTGTAAAGTCTGAGACTTTGACCTTGGGCCTCTGGTACTCTGCCACTGTAGATATTTGTCCTACCATGTGCTGCGCAGTGCCCTCTCTTCTCAGAGCATGGGCACTGGATGCTTTGGGGCTCTTGTCTTCTCTTCTGGCAGGAGCCACCTGCTCTCTGCCTGCCTCCCTCAAACTTTACGAGCCACGTTGCCGGTTTTCTGTAATGGGTGTGCACATTTGAAGAAGCCGTGGCCCCCACCCTGGCACATGTCCATCCCCTGCGGGGATGCTGACTGTCAGCCCCACATGAACCCCCCTGGGCACCGCATAGCATGCTCCTTGGCAAAATGGGCCTGTCCTGTTCTCCCCAAGCCAGCAGCCAGCAGCAGTCACATGAAAAACCACTAAATTAAAACACGACAGCTCAGAGAGCTGTAAGCACTGCCATCCTCTAACTCCTTCACCAGGAACCGGGGCAGGGAGGTGGGGCAGGAGGGGCAGGGAGAGGCAGATAGGGGGCAAGGAGGCAGGGCGGGAAGGGGCAGGGAGATGGGATGGGAGGGGGTTGGGAGGCGGGGCCATCCCAGGACTAGGGGAGAGCAGGAAGGGAGGAGTTAGGTGCACCCCGATACGCCCTGCTGGCATCTGGGGACCAAAGAGCAGCTGGGTGTGAGGAAAAGAGAAGGAATCTTTAGAGACTTGTAGGATCCTTAATGGGATGGGACCCACGTGAGCTCATGGCCCTTCTCTACCTTTGCTTCTCTACTCTTGGGTAAATATACTCAAGAGGCCCCACTGGGTTTTCAGCAGACCCATCCAGGGGCCTGCCAGGGTGCCTGCTGCTTGTCAATCGTCATTGCCAGCCTGATGCAGATGTCACCTGATCCGGAGGCCACACGATGGCATGAACAGAGAGGTAGGGGCCACGGGGACAGCCGCATGGGGGGTTCTGCCCCCAACCTCTATCAGATAATTTGAGGCAATCAAAAGAACTTAGCTTATTAAATGAAACCTAATTTTCAGAGCCAGAAATGGAAAATGGAAAAGTTTTTTTTGTCTGTTTATTTGTGCGGTTTTAGGCCAACTGACCAAACCAGTAGCATGTTCTATCTACCCATTCATGATTTCTAAAATTCTTCCACTCTATGAAGAGTTTCCTGTCAATTTCTGTATTGGGTTTGTGCGACACGTCTTCAAAACCTGGTAAGATGAACAGCGAGGGGGGGAGGGGACTTACTAAGTTGTCACCAATAGAAGGAAAAAGAAGACCAACTTTTGGAAGCACTGCATTTTCAAAATGTGATGTGTGTGTAAGTGTGTGCATGTGTGCTTATGAGTGTCTGTGTAAGTGTGTGTATAAGCATGTGCATGTACCTTTGTGTGTTGTGTTTGCATGTGTCTGTGTGTGTATGTGCAGAAAATCCCTCTGGGTGACCATTTCTCTACTTCCTCATTTCAGGGATAACAGGACAATGTATATTTACTTTAACCTGTCTGCACCAGGAACAATTCATTACATTTTCATCGTAATCAGATACTTACAAGGAAGAGGTACTTTGTGGTAATTGCAAAGGTAAAAATGTAGAATAATATGGGTGGATTAAACAACCCCATTTTTAGGTTTCAATCATATTGTGTTGGAGCAGCCTGCTTACCATGACTGTATTACTTAACAGCTAAGGCCTTGAAGAAACAATAGGAACAATTTCTATTTAAACACTGCCCCTTGTGCTGCCTGATCTGTTCCTTACAAGCAAATGTGTGTTTGAAACCTAATGCAATCTAGCCATATATGACAATAACGTCAAAAATAGAAGAGAATGTGGGAAGCGCCAGGGAGTTAGATCATCTAATCCTTACGAGAATGCTTTTCTGTCTCCCACCTTATAGAGGAGCAAAGAGATTCTGGAAGGAGCAGTCACTTGCCCAGGACCCCACTTAGTCAGGCTGGACCCACCAAGATCTGGTGCTTAACCACTCAACCCTGCTGCCCTGTGAATCCAGTTTCTCACTAGGGAAGGGCTGTGTCCATTCGGGCTCCTGGGCAGGGCCCCAGGAGTACATCTTCACAAGCGTAAAGCAAACAAATCCCCTCCTCCAACTTTGAAGTCCCACAACAGGAGCCACACAGGAGACTGCACTCAATCCCTGCAACCCCTCAAACAGCAGCACATGGCAACCCTTCCAGAGTCTCAGATAAACTTAGCATGAGGGTGGTGGGGTCCTTGATCCTCCTGAGAGCTGGGTTCCCCTATTTTTTAATTCAATCACATTTTTAATCCAATTAAATTTACAAATATTATCTTCACATTTTTTCTTTTACTTTTCACACGATTTGTGATCACTCCTAATGAGTCAGTACAGAAAAGTGCTTAAGCACTTCACAAATACTTAGCACTAACAAGCACTTCTTCATGTCCCAAATGGGAAATATGACCTGGGCACTACTGTAGCACAAACACCGTCATAGTCCAGCAAGTGGTCAGTGGCCATGGCTGGGTCCTGAATGGTAATGTACCAGTTTTCTGTGTAACATTTATACCCAAGCTTAGCTGCTGAATACAACCATAAACACCACCTCACATGTTTCTATAGGTCAGGAATTTGGGAGCAGCTCAGCTGGATGTTTCTGGCTCAGGGTCTCTCAGAGGACTACAGTTATTTGAAAGTGTAACTGGAACTGGAAGACCCGTTTTCAGAGCAGTTCATGCACATGGTTGGTAATTTGTTGCTGGCTCCTCTCAAGAAGCCTCGGTGTCTCTCCATGAGGAGCTCTGCAGAGGGCTTCTTGAGTATCCTCAAGACATGACAGCTGGCTTTCCCACAGCGAGCATTCCAAAAGAAAGCAAGACAGACACAGTCGTGCATGTTATAACCAATCCTCAGAAATCACACACTCTCATTTTCATAATATTCTACTGGTCGTAGTATTCTAGCGGTCAGCCAACTTCACCATGAGAGGTAATTACACAGGGGTATGAATATCAGAAGGGAAGGATTATTGGGTGCACTTCAGAAGCTGGCCACCTCATGGAGTATCCCAGAGAACCATGAGAGAACTGTCAAAACCTATGGGCATGCTGGGACTTTGGCAGGAAAAGAAGGGTCGGAACTGAGTCTAAGGCTTGGAGACAGGCTGATCTTTGTATCACAATGACTACCAGTCCAAATTTCAGGATCCAAAGGTCCACAGTAAACACAAGGTCAATCTAAGATAATGAAAATATCAAAGATATTGGTGGTTCAATCCTGTGGATGGGTGCTGCAGCTGGAACTTCTAAGCAAGAGAAGTGCCAGCAGTCACAGATGGCAGCACTGTCCTTCCAAATGATCTGCACAGGTTGGGACAAGATTCCAGGGGAAAGAGAGTTCAGCCCCCTGAAGAAGGATTTGGCTGCATATCAACATAGATCTCCAGGCTATCAGGTAAATGAGGATGCCAATCAGGAGCGAAGGTACCAGCTAGAGGCCAGGGTTGAGTAAGGAACTCCATGGGACCTCATGACTCTAGCCCAGAATATTGGGTATGAGGCAAGGGACACCAGGATAATTTCCAGAGCCCATTGTTTGGTGGATCTAAGCTTTGTGGCTATCTGCCATGGGAAGTTGTGTCCAGGCCTGTTAAGTAGAAGGGACATAGTACCTGAGGCTGAGGGGAGATGAGCAAGTTATTCACTGATAGGCAAGTTCTCCTCAATACCCCTTTACCAATGAGGTTATTTTCAGTTTAAAGTAATAGTGAGTTACTCTTTCTTGCATAACAGTATCTGAAGAGAGAAAGAAGCTGGCATTGGCTCAATGGCTGGTGTTTCTGGAAGTCTCTTAGAGTGTAACCCATTATTGCAAGACAGCCGGTGGGAGGGACTCGAGATATAGCATCCATTTGATGCAGAGGTAGAAGGAAGGGATCAGTGCCTACATCTTTTATCAAGAAAACAAAAACATGCCTTGCAGGATCTTAGCAGATTTCCATTTACATCTAATTGGCCAAAGGGAGGCAACATGGCAAAGCAGAAACCAACAAGGGAGAAAGGAGGCAAGAAAGACCTAAGGACTAGCCATATACCAGACGCTTCCAAAAACCCCCTTTATTCACCTCTTGTCCAGGACACATAGCCTTACCAGAATAACAAATTAATAAAAGTTCATCCAAAGTTTGTTTGCCAGAACAATAGCCCTTCAAAAGCCTCCTCCAAAAAAGAAATTACTGTTTTATAGGGAAAAAAAAAAGGTTCACAATCCTCCATGAGACGTGGTCAAGACAAAATATTAAGTAACTGGCTCTAAGCAACCCTCGTCTCCACGTGGCAGACACTGAGAATCCCAGATTCTATTCTCCCTTTCATCCTTACGAAGAGAAGGGCGGTCAAATTTTTCACCATAATGAACTCCATTAAAATATTCATCTTCCCAGAGTCCCTTGAAGCTACACATATATAGTTCTAGCTGATGAGAACTAAAAGTAGGTGTCTCCTAAAGCTTTCTGGTAATTTTTAGCTTTCACTCCTTCCACCCTACCTGCTTCCCTTCCTTCCTGACTGCCTTCCCGCTTCCCAGCCTCCTTCCTTCCTCCCTCTCTCTCTCCCTACTTCCCTTCCCTTCCCTTTCGTCTCCTCCCCTCCACTCTACTCCCTCCCTCTTCTTTGGAGCCTGCAATATACACATTTGGGGAAGCCATCTTGCAGATACAAGGCCACAAGCCTGAAGATGAAGGGCACAAGCTGAGGCTAACACCTGCTGGGGTGCAGGTGAGAACATGGAGTCTCCAACCAGCCCTGAACTATCTGTGCCTAGATCTATTGTAACGTGAGAAAAAAATATTCCTGTTTGGTTAAGGCTGTCAGGTCGTCACATGCAGCTAAACCCAAGTACAAATGATATGTTTTACCCTATACGGTCCATACTTAATGGACACAGAAGCATTTTTAGTTCTAGGCGAATCTATTAATGACATCCTACAGAACTGTGGTTCTGCCGAGCATATTTCAGGAAACACTGACCTGGTGTCATAGTTGCTTAGTTCCTCTTCCGTTTGTGCATATAAGCCAAGAAAAGATTTAAATTGGGGGTGGGGTGTGGGGAGCTCTTCTACTGAGACATTAGAACAGCCAGGCAACAACTTGGGTAGGAGAGTGGGGCAGGGAGTGAGTTTTAAGAAGTGTTACCATAAGGAAAATAACTGAAAGAACGCATTGCGTCAAAAGTGTAATAGTCACCTTTATCTTCAGAACACAAATATTTTAAATATTATGTTCCACTGTGAAATTTATAACCCAGCTTTTATTACTGATTTCCTTCACTTGGACAAGAGGTATAATTAAAAACATCCCCAGCTCTTTGCTACCCCTGACTTCTTCCACCCACAGCAATTCAAAATGAGCACCAGCTCTTTACTATTATTATTTTATAAATTCTGATGGCTTATAATCCTGGGAGGCAGTGGAGCTGCTGAGAAGAGAATTAGACTAGGAGGCCGGGCTGCTGTGGAATCGTGTTACCCTGTTCGGTAGCCAGCCACCTAAAAGAGTCAGTCAGAACTGAGATGCCCTGAAAAATGGAATGTAAGCTATCCATTAGTAATCTGTATATTGAGTACATGCTGAAATAATATTTTTTATATATGGGGTAGATTACATACATTACTAAAATTAATTTCACCTGTTTCATTTTAATTTTTGTAATAGGGCCCACATCTTGGGCTCACATTTCATTTCTACTAGATAGTTTGTTCTAGACATAGGTTTCCCATTAGCAAGTTGTCTCACCCTGGGGGATTCTAGCCTCAGTTTCCCCATCCAAAGAACGAAGTGACTACAGCAAGTTGCTCCCAGCTTTTGCATCTATGACTTGTAAAAGCTGTACACTTCCTCCTTCCCTTTCCCTGTTTCATTTCTTCATTCACTCCATAAGTATGTATGGCATGCCTGCAACTCTGCTGGCCGAGGTCCCTGCCTGCATGGAGCTTGTCTCCTGGAAGGCTGAGAGGAAAACAAGGAAAATGAGCCCAGTCACTGATCATGGACAGCTCTGACATGCAGTACTTTATAGATGCATCTTATTACTTGTCACTGGCCTGTGAATAACGTATCACAAATAAAATGTCGACAGCTATGGTGCATGTATGAATTCCACTGCAGGAATGAAGGGGTGATGACATTCAGGACCTCCCCTTACTGAACGTCATACTTATACTTAAATCCTCCTTCCATTTTTCACCCCAGATGTATATTATCACTATCTAATATGATGCCTATTAATCAGCAGTACTTTTTCTATATTCCATTATAAAATTACTTCTTTTCCAGATAAGTCTATACAACTTCACTTAACATTTAGTCTAATTAGGTAAGCAGGTTTAAAAAAACAATTCTTTCCAACGCATTTGGGCATTTTTTAAACTTTAAAGAATTATATGAATGGAAGGTAAAGGTAGGGAGTGGGGATGATTGTAAGCCACGAAGCTGACATCCTCAACAGGAGTGTGCTAAGCATGTGTGGTACGGACTAAAAAGGATAAAAGTGTCCCAAACGTACAGTAGGGCTGCCAGACGTGGGGCGGGGGGTATGCTCATGGAGAAATTCTCATGTGTTCATATGAACTCTTAATTCTAAAAAGTGTAATACAACCAATGTAAAACTGAAACCAAAAAAACCTGAAAAGACTGTAGATGACACAAATTTTTTCATTGCTTCACATACTACTTTACCAGAAAAAAATAAGACATGCATATACGTATGCATGTGTCTGTGTATATAAATAGATGACAACAGATAGATCGGCAGATAGGTCAACAGATAAAGAGAGACAGAGAAATGGGTCTCAAGTTGCAATATTCATTCAAGTGAGAGATACAGAGAAATGGGTCTCAAGTTGCAATATTCAAGTGCTGCCTTGACATCTGTGAGCATAAGGGGCCCTAGGGGCCTGCCGTGACCTCCCTTACTCTTACCACATGTGGCCCCCACCCAGCAGAAAAGGCTCCCACTGGCTAGTTCCCCTATGAGCAAGAAGAGCTGCACACCACCTATTCTCAACATTACTGGTTTCACCTCCATGCCACCCAGTGGAACTATTCAAACAAGCCAATCACATCTTCCCATGGGAAACAGGGGGCACTCCAACCTCTCGTTATTACGAAGCTCGCCTCCCATAGTTCCTAACTCTGCTCCCGAGTGCAGTTCCCATGTGGCCTTGCATGGCATGCAGTGTCCTTCTCCCAGAACACTGTGTGAAGGGTGTGAGTCTGTGCCACTAGTAACCAGCTGTCCATCTTACCTGCCCAGCAGCAGGTGTTGTGTGTTCAGCCTCTTGCACTATTTAGGGCAAAGGATCCCTCCTCCACCCACAAAATGAACAGGGGGTGCTTAGAACAACAGGATCCTCTAAAATAAGGTGGTGGAACCTTCAGGAGTATCTAGCCAGATGGTTTTCAAGGTGTCTTCCTCAAGTTCCGAAGCAGCTCTTCTGGATGGTGGGATGTGGCATTTTGGTTGGGACAATTCTTCACTGTTCTTCACTGTGCAGGACAATCCTAGCACCTCAAGGTGTCTGGCAACCCTAATCCCAAACCACTGAACTCCCCAAAACCCAGCCATCAGGGTAACTAAAACCCTTCATGCTCCCCCTGGTGGGGCAACAGAGCCTCCAACGGAGAACTTAGGAGTGCTGAGATATTTTCTGGAGGCTACTGAGTTGTGGAAAAGGAGGCAGAAGGAGACACTGCACTGGTGAGTCTCCAGAAACCCCAGCCCATCCCTGTAGGTCCGCCTTCAGAGAATGCTTACACTGGGTCGCTAGGGGGTATTTCATTTTGTTTGGGTTTGTTTCTGCTAAGGGGAAGGGGTGGAGCCTGAAAATGATTGCCTATCAACATCATTTTATTTTTTTTTTAACATGGGCAGGCACCGGGAATGGAACCCAAGTCCTCTGGCATGGCAGGCAAGCATTCTTGACTGCTGAGCCACCGTGGCCCACCCTCAACGTCATTTTGTAATTTGTCCAAGAGTTCTTGGGCGGCTCCAATCAAGATGGCAGAGCGACATGCTCCAGGGCTCCGTCCCCCCAAAGAAGAACCAGCAAGAACCGGCAGAAATCTCTTTCAAAACTCCAGAAAACAGTTAAAAGAGTGAAGTAATAGGGCAAGCACCAAATTAAGAAAAAGGCTAAATGTCTTTCAAAAATGAGAAAAAGATGAAAACGTTCTCAGATAAACTAAAGCTGAGGGAGTTTGTCACCCCTAGACTGGGCCTATAAGGGATATGAAATTAGACAAGAGTCTGAGGTACAAATCACGACCACAGGTAAAAGGCCAAAGCACACGGCGGGATGAAGTCAGTGGGAATGGAAAGGAGAAAGGGATCCAGGAGGCAAGAGTCTTTGGAATTATGCAGAATTAATTCCAAAACAGGAAAAAAAAAAAAAAAGGTACTGTTTTAAATCTGGCCCTCCAGACTTCAGCCCTCTGCAAGAGGCTTCAGGAGCTATATAAAGAAGGTAATAAAGAGTAGGACTTAGTTTTGCTTTGGTGTATTTTTAATGAATGTGTCCGAGTAACATTCAAATTTAATCCTGCAAACAAAACTTTGGTTTAAATAATCACTGAGAGAAAGATCTCTGCTTCAGTTTTTCCTGTCTGCAGCCTCTCTTAATAACATAAAACTTGATGGGCTTCTGTGGGTAAATTATGATTTTTCCCTCACAAGTTATAATTCAGACTATTTTCAGAGAGCCTAATCTGAAAATTGCTCCCATATCTATAAAAAGCACATGTATTTTGAGAAATAAGAGATGAGAAACAAGAAGAAAAAGATATGAAAAAAAAAATGCTGCAGCATGTCTGGTTACAACTTGAGCCAAGAATCTGATGTCCTGAGAAAATAATTCTCTCCAACAGTTTTAGAAAAGGAAGAACCCAGACAAAAATAAGCCTCTAGCAAGTGGAGCCTAGACTAGAATCCATCAAAAAAATCTAATTAAAAAAATACATTATCTCACTCACACATCTTATTTCAGTACTTTAAAGAAAAATTATTATGGAATATTTCTAAAGAATTGTTCTAACTTTATTGCAGCCGCCCATCTTGCTGTGGTTTTTTATTTCGGTTATGAAGTTGTTTTTCACAACAAAACATTAGAGGCAGAAAGCAAACCCACAATTCAATTTTTCAAACTCTGCTACTCCTAAAAGCCAGTTTCAGTAAAGAAAAGAGAAACAAGCAAAATAAACAAGGAAACAGAAAACCTACAAAGATACACTTGTAGCCACTTTTGTTAGGCCAGAGAGGCAGGAAGATTGTTGAAATTTGTTCATATGACATCCCCAGTCAGAGCGTCTAAGAATTCCTGAATTTGGGAATCGCTTCTGTTCAAATGAATCTTTTTCTCCAACAATCTTTCCCAAGCCTGCTCTGTGTTGGTTCTACTCTATAAAGAACGCCCATTGTTCCAATGGAAAATGCAGTGGGATATCAGCTAACACTTAGGTCAGGGAGCCATCCTCAAGACTCTGGAGCCGCTTCTCAAGAGGTTGGATCAGTGTATCTCCTACAACTCGGAAGCAGGCGGTTTGTTTTTCTGTCATATTTACATATTGGATCCCTTGGAACAATGTGCATTCTTTATAGAGTAGAATCAACACAGAGCAGGCTCAAGAAAGATAGTTGGAGAAAGTGATTCATGTGAACAGAAGCAATTCCCAAATTCAGGAATTCATAGACTCTCCGACTCCTCTGGAGGCTGCCAGGGGCACGGAGATTTTGGAGATTTTTAAAGACTTTACAGACCCCGACACCCCTCAGATCGCTTTAGCAAGCATGCAAATCCTGAGTGTCCTGGGCTGTCTTAAGGTGTCTCTCCAACATGCATGTGTTCATTTTCGCACCACACCACCTACAAACATACTGGGTGTCTGACGGCCTGTTTAGGTTAATTGCCATTCTGGGCATTAGGGTCCTGAAACGTACCAACTTCCAACCAAGCAAGGAAAGAAACAGAATTCAAAGTTTAAGAACAGTTCACATACATAACATCTCCTCAGTCTTCTACCCATTTCAGTAAGGAAGTCTCCTTCCAACTGCTCTTTCATGCCAAACCGCATCACACTCCTGGTTCTTGAGCTCGCTGTTTCTGAAGTCTTTTTTTTTTCCTCATTTTAAAATGGTTTTTTTTGTTGTTGTTTTTCAGTACAGGTCAGCCTGGCCCACCCTCGCAGACGGGAAAGTCGATCTCCGTGGCCTTGAGCCCTTCGTACCTACGCCAACCAAAGCAATTCATCCGGAATGTGCCTTCTGCCAAGGGTCAATCACAAAAGAGAGCCCACCTGGCGCTACCGGAGATCACCCACCTGAGAACAGCCAGCCGCCCTGCTCGGAGGACATGCCGGCGGCTGGTGAAGCAACTCCCTCAGCCACGTGCCCCTCGCGGCCACACGCCCCTCGCGGCCACGCGCCGGCGCCATCTTGGAAGCAGGTCCTCACCCGGCAGAACCTTCCAGAAGCTGCAGCCCACTTGGCCGCTGGCCGCCACCTCAGGGGAAAGCCAGAGCCAGGTCCACGGAAACCCTTAGAGATGATCAACAGTCATCGTTATTTTAAGCACTACATTTTTGGTGCGACGTGTTCCACAGCCATAGTAGCTACAACACCCCCCAATGCACATGGCCAAGTACAGCCTGGCCCCAAAAGGCGTCTACCCAACCAGGAAAGAACTTTTTTCCAGCGACTCAGCCCTTCCAGCAGTCGACTCAGTGGGCTGAATAAAATAATTTTTTACTAATAGATTTTAAAGTATCTAAAAAAGGAACCTTGATATTTTTGCACACCAATTAAATTTTTTCTTCTTCAAACCTGAGTACTGCTTCCTTCAATGTTCCTTTCTCCGGTTGTAGTCTGCTGAAAGGAGACAGTTTGTATGCCTCTTCCAGAGTTTTATTTATCTGGATATGGGCCAGCAAGCCATGCAAGTTATGAGATTATGTGACAACAAATTTAGTTGACAAAAAAAAAAAATATGAACCAAAATGTGGACACCGTTTTAAATTTTTCTGCAAAGGAATGCTTAGTAATTTAATTCTGTTTAGAAAAAACACTGATGTGATATTTTAAGTGATCTATCAAATATTTGCCTCAGAGGTTTAATTCCTGTTTTTCCCGTGTAATGGAATGAATACGAAGAGCAAGATTATGAACAAGACAATAATGGATATGCCCAACCCTGTGAGTTTTTAAGCAACAAGCTCTTTACATAGAGTCATATCAACCCAACTCACTACACCTTGCTATGTTTCCTATTTTGCACACTTAGACCAAGATGAAATTCTTGCAGTTGAGCTGATTTCTCTGTGAGTCAACTGTATCAAGTTGAATTCATGGGATCATATAAGAGCTCACAGATAAGGGGAATAACTCAGTTCATGAAACCACACAAGCAAATCCAGTATTCAAAAGGCCTCTAAAAAGAGCACAGCCTGTCATGACTAATAAAATTTTAAACAAAAATTAAGAAGGTTTTCCAACTGTGGAAGGGAGTTTCCGAAGCATGGAAAATTGCCTTCTATATTCTGGTTAATTACCCAAAATACAAAATATCTATTTAATCATCCTTTCCTCAGCCAGACATTACTCCATACACTGTACCACCTTCCCACCCCAAAGGCCACCCTCTAATTTCAGCAAACAGTAGCTTATAAAAATAAGAAAATGTAGCCAGTGGCTATCCCTGCTTTCTTGTATTTCTGGATTTTTTTTTATTCTTTGCATAAAAAAGAAAAGAAACATGGCATGTTTTGGCCTTTTAAAGACTTTTAAAGATTGTAAAGATTTTTTTCTTTTTTCTTTTTGTCTATTTTACATTTCTTGAGCATCCGCTATGCCATAGCACCAGTTCTGAGCATTCCATCAGTGTTACTCATTTAATTCCCCCATAACTCTTCACACTCATACTAGCTTTAAAACAAGCCATTTTATTCCCTCTACCACAGAGTAGAGGAGAGTAAGAGTGCCAAGGACTCTGAAAATCCATTCCTTCCAGAATCCCTCAGACATTCCTGAAACCTAACAAACATGATGGTGATACTGCTAAACACGACTTGTTCAATGTATATAAAGAAATTCACTAAAAGTGTTTTCTCCTGACTTAAAAGACTATAATTGTAAAACAGGGTTTGTCTGATTTGATACTGCAAGAGATTTTTTAAAAAACAGAATGTCTTTTAAGGAACTGCTTGTAGTCAAGAATTAAGATTGATAGATGAGTGTCAAATCAAGCAACATCAAGATGTATTAAATGGTTCTTCAAGTCCTAGCATCATGTATCATCTTGAACATGTTCCTGATCAGTTTTAAGATATGAGATACAACAGTGCCCAATTCAAAATCAAAATCCATTTCTGAAAAGTAAGTTAGCTACAGAAATTGGTACCAGATGTGTAACTAGGGAAAACTTAGCAATCAGAGCATTGGAAAAGGAGCTTACTCTGCTAGTGGCAAACTGTCTACCAGACACACATAGAAAATCTGCAAGGACAAACAATAAGGTCAATTCCTTTTGTGCAAGGAACTGGGTAATTAATTACTAGGAAAATTTATAAAAACTTGTTGCATAGAGAAAAGAATTAGAATGAATATAGAGTTAAGGTAATTGATTACAGAGGAATTGTGAGAATGCCACACCAGGAAAGAAAGCAGTGACTAAAGCTCCACGCCAGTGTGCAAGTCCGAGTGAGATGCCTACACCTGAGGATGAAGTAGGTGAGTCCCTGTATCTATTTACCATGGGAAAGCACCTTAAGTAGATAACAATAATGATGGTGATATTAATAAAAATATCACCTTGTGTTTATATAATTTCCTTGTAGAAAATCGCTTTCTAAGAAACCATCAGTGGATAATATTTAACCATAATATATGGTAGGCCACTGGCCTATTTTCTTTGTCAGAACATCCAGTCCTACACCCAAAACTTTAATTTAGAATCATTAAAAAAATTACAATTGACAAGTGCTATAGAGCATGTGGAGAAAGAGGCACACTTATCCACAGTTGGTGGGAATGTCAAATGTTACAACCGCTGTGGAAAGCAGTTTGGCGGTTCCTCAGGAAGCTAAGTATAGAAATGCCATATGACCCGGCAATACCATTGCTAGGTACTACTCAGAGGACATGAGGGCAAGGACACAAACAGACATTTGCACACCAGTGTTCATAGCAGCATTATTTACAATTGCCAAGAGATGCAAACAGCCAAAATATCCATCAACAGACGACTGACTAAACAAGCTGTGGTATACACATACAACGGAATATTACACAGCTGTAGGACAGAATAAAGTCATGAAGTATGTAGCAATGTGGACAGACCTTGAGGACATTATGCTGAGTGAGATTAGCCAGAAATAAAAGGACAAATACTGTATGGTCTCACTGATATGAACTAATATTGATGAATGAAATTGGAGAATTTCATTTAATAACAGAGGTCAACAGGAGATAGAAATAGAATAGAGACTGGGTAATTGGAGCTGAAGGAATACAGACTGTGCAACGGGACTGATTGTAAAAATTCAGAAATGGGTAGCACAAAACTATGTGACTGTAGCACAATAATGTAAGTATACTGAATGAAGCTGAATGTGAGAATGATACAGGGAGGAGGGCTGGGGGCACATATGAAATCAGAAGGAAAGACAGACAGTAAAGACTGAGATGGTATAATCCAGGAATGCCTAGAGTGGACAACGATACTGACTAAATGTACAAATTTAAAAATGTTTTTGCATGAGGAAGAACAAAGGAATGCCAATATTGCAGGGTGTTGAAAATAGGTGGTCATTCATATTTTAACACTTTAACTTCTGTATGAGACTAAAGCAAGAAATGTTTATTTGGTACAAAATTTATATTTTGACTAGTGCATTTCTTAATTTAACTTATATGGACAGTTTAATTGAGCATCATAAGTACATGGAACCTTGAATAGGGCATGAGATTTTGTAGGTTTGTCCTGATGCCCCGATAAATCCCAGAGTGATTTAAACAGTGAATGAAGAAGTATTTGCAAAGTCCCCTTGGGGAAATGGGGAGAAAGGGGGAAAATTCAACTTCCTCATTTGGAGAATTCCTGATATTCTCACCAGTAGTGGAGACAACCAAATCAATAGGCTGAGCCCCTGATCTTGGGATTTGTTTCTATGAAACTTATCCCCTCAAAGGATAGGCTAAGCCTACTTAAAATTAGGCCTAAGAGTCACCCCCAGAGAACCTCTTTTGTTGCTCTGCAATTAGCAGAATTCTCGTCAACAATGATGATGCTACAATGTTCTGAAGTAATAGTATCAAAGCACTGAGGAAAAACAACTATTAACCTAGAATTTTATGCTGGGAAAAATTATCACTCAAGACTGAGAGCAAATAAAGACCTTTCTGACATAAGGACCACAGAGCCTGACTAATAAAGTGGATTCTTTAGTAAGAAGATAAACCCCAGGAGTGGCATAAGATACAGAAAACAAATAGCAAGGGCAGAACCCAATAAGCTGTCATAGCTTTCAATTAACTCTAGAAAACTGTTTAAATGTTGATAAAATTAAATTATTAATTTTGTTAAATTTTAAAACTAAATGTTGAATAACAATACCAAGATTGTAAGTGTCGTTCAATGTTTATATACAGACAAATATAAATATGTACATACATGTGTGTATATTCTCACAAAGATATCCCATGGGAGACAAATACAACTGGAGAAAAAGACAAAATAAGCCATAAAAAACTTGTGAGAACATACAGACACACACACTTACATTTTATATACATAAACACATAACTATGACACAGCCACAGGGAAAAAAAATATTTAAAATATGGATGGTAGGCAATGTGTTGAGTCTCTAGATTTACAGAATAAGAAAAACCCTATGTAGGGCATGAGATTTTGCAGATTTGTCCAGAGTGAAGCCCCGATAAATCGAAGAATGAGTTGAACAGTGAATAAAAAAGTATTTGCAAAGTCCCCTTAGGGAATGGTGAGAAAGGGGAAAAAATTCAACTTCCCCATTTGGAGAATTTCTGATACTCTTGCAAGCACTAGGGACAACTAAATCAATAGGTTGAGCCCTCAATCTTGGAGTTTGTTCATATGAAACTTATCCCCTCAAAGGATAGGCTAGGCCTACTTAAAATTAGGCCTAGGAGTCACGCCCAGAGAACCTCTTTTGTTACTCAGATGTGGCCTCTCTCTCTCAGCCAACACAGCAAGCAAACTCACTGCTGTTCCCAGCTATGTGGGACATGACTCCCAGGGGTGTAAACCTCCCTGGTAATGTCAGACAGAAATCCTAGAATGAGCTGGGACTCAGCATCAAGGGATTGGAATCTTCTTGACCGAAAGGGGTAAGAGAGATGAGACAGAATAAAGTGTCAGTGGTTGAGATATTTCAAACAGTCGAGACATTATCCTGCAGATTATTCTTACACATTTTACAGATATCCCCTTTTTAATTTAAGTGTACTAGAGAGGCTAGAGGGAAGAGCCTGAAACCATAGAGCTGTGTTCCAGTAGCCTTGTTTCTTGAAGACACTTATATAATGATATAGCTTTCACAATGTGACTGTGTGATTGTGAAAACCTTTGTCTGATGCTCCTTTTACCTACGATTTTGACAGATGAGTAAAAAATATGGATTTTTTAAAAATAAATAAATAATAGGAGGAACAAATATTAAATTGAGTAGATGGAAATACTAGTGGTCAATGAGAGGGAGGGGTAAGGGGTACAGTAGTGTGAGTTTTTTCTTTTCATTTCTTTTTCTGGAGTGACGCAAATGTTCTAAAAAATGATCATGGTGATGAATATACTACTATGTGATGATATTGTGAGCCACTGATTGTACACCATGTATGGAATGTTTGTATGTTGTTTTGGTTTGATAATACAAAATAAATTAAATTTTAAAAATCAATTGTCAATTAAAAAAAAAAGAAAACCCTGTGGAAAAACAGGCTAAGGATCAGAATTAGCAGTTCATAAAAGTTAACATAGATACGACAGATATGAAATAAAAGTTAAATTTTGCAAGACACCAAAAAATTCAAATAGAAATGAGAATCCATTTCTCACATACCAGGTGAAGAAGCATTTAAAACCAAAATGATCAGGCGGTGCGACACTGGCTCAGTGGCAGAGTTCTCATCTGCCATGCCAGAGACCCGGGTTCGATTTCCGGTGCTGCACGTGCATAAAGAAAAAAAAAACAAAACCATAATGATGACTTCTAGGTAAACGTGCAGATTCCCCACGTGCCTCTCTTTCTCCTGAACCCACCAAAATGAGAGTTATGGATGAATACAACATAAACCCCCGAGGATAAAGGAAATGATATTCGATGAGCGACTGTGGTATGTTTAGAACATGGAAAGCAGATGAACATGTGGAAACCCCTGGAGTCCTGTGGAGTGAGCGAGATACTGGGTGAGGCAGGAAAATTCACTCCCCACAACCTTGAAGAGGTGCAGAATCCAGGTCCCTGTGAACGCCCAGGGAGGAGGAGGTGAGCAGCAGGCTAAGCACACAGAGATGGTCGGTCTGTAAAGAGAGCAGGTGAACCTGCGGGACCCCTCCCACCCCACCCCAACTACCCCACAGGAGACCGCAGGGCTAGGTCCTGGGGAAGTTGACTCCAAGAGGCTCTTTACACAGGCACAGGGGAGGCCAAGGAAGAGATGAAGAGTGCTATGTAAAAGACCGCACCCTAAGTAATCATCTCGGACAGTGGGACAGTCGGCAATGAGAAATGGGAGATATCGCTCAAAGTCCACATGCCACACACACTGAGCAGATGGCGAGAGGAGCAGAATGGCCCCAGAGAATATCAGCTGCCAATGAAAGCCGGCTTTGTGTTCAGTTCCACTACAGGGAATGCTGCAGTTAGGAATCACCCCAGCCTCCACACACATGGTTTGAAACTACCAAGTGGCCACCTCAAGTAGGAAGAGACGTCCAACGCTTACCAGAGATTTGGGAAGGGACAACATATGAAACAGAAGCAGACTGGTCTAGTGCAGATAAACCTGATTTTCTACTGATTTAATTAGCTAACTTGAAAGCACCTCACAAATCTAGAGGGTAGTCAGCAGCCCAGCTCAGGCCTATCATCTGAGAAACCCGTCAATGCTCAACAAATGCCTTGGATTGCATAAACAGAACTCTATAAGTGCAAAGTTTCCATGTTTTTCTGCTCTTTCTTAAAAGTAGCTAACCTTTACGTAACTCTTGAGAATTTGCAAAGCTTTCTTTACATATAGTCTCTCATATAATCCCCTTAGTAGCCTCATGATATGCCTATTATTAAACTTATTTCACAACATGTGGAAACAAAAACTCAGAGGGTGAGATGGGCAGGGAGGGGGTGGATGTAGAAACTGGCCCATGATCCCACAGCTAGAGTAAGAGCAGCCAGGATGCAGGAGTTTTAAATATGCTAACAAATTGTTTGATACTTCTCCATTCAAGTGGTGGGGTCGCATCCCCCTCCCCTCAAATATGGACTGTACTTGGTGACTTACTTCTAACAAATCAAATGAGGAAGTGACAGTGGGTGGCTTCTGAGATTGGGTCATATATGGCACTGTGGCTTCCATCTTGCTCTTTCTTGGATCACTTGCCTTTGGGACAGTCAGTTGCTGTGGCATGAGGACGCTCAAGCAGCCCTTTGGATCAGTCCTAATGAGGAGCTGAGCCTTTCTGCCAATAGTCAGCAATGAACTGAGGTCTCCTACCAAGAGCCATGTGGGTCCGCCATCTTGAAAGCAGGTCCTCCAGCCCCAGTGAAGGCTTTAGACAGCTAAGGCCAGGGCTGAACGTTTGATTGCACCCTCAGGGGAAGCCCTGAGCCAAAACCTTCCAGCTAACTCACTCCCAAATTCCTACCCCGGAAATTGTAAGATAATAACTGTTTATGGTTTTAAGCTACTCAGTTTTAGGGTGACCTGTCACACAGTAATACATGGCTAATATGCTAAGAATTAAATCCAGAGACCTTGACCCCCAAGTCTCTGTCCTTTTCACTTCATACCTCTATTCTTGGTATGACTTCTTATGGGAAAGCAAAACATCTTGACCCTTCAACTTATAATTCCCTAACCCTTGGTTCAATTTTTGCTGAGTGTCCCATTTTTCTGGAACTGTTAACATTTGCTCTTGGATTCTTGAGACCCTAGTCTCCCCTTAGAGATTATAAAGTCCAAGCGAACAAAGGATGGACCAGGTTCAGTCGTCACTGCATGCCCAGCACCAAGCTTAGTGCTCAGTAAATAACAAGCATTTGAAAAATATTTCTGTATAAATGAGTGAATAGTCAAAATACATAAAAACCCACCGTTAGGTCCGGGGAACCGGGAAGGGCATGTTAGGTCCGGGGAACCGGGAAGGGCATGGCGACCAGAGCTGTGGAGGCTGTATCGCCCATCCCAACATGGCTTCTGAAATCGCCCCTTCCGGACACCTGACTTCCAGAACTGATGAACTGTGCCTTCCAGACACCTGACTTCCGGAGAATCGCCCCTTCCGGACACCTGACTTCCGGGAACCACCCCTTCCGGACACCTGACTTCCGGAGAACCACCCCTTCTGGACTCACCTGACCCCCCTTACTTAAAAGTTGCCCACCTATCAATCAGGGGCTGACTCATCTCCCTCCGTCTTGGACTTGTTGAGCTCAGCCCCGGAGTGCAGAAACAAACCCGCCGGCTTTAAATTTCCAGGTCTACCGTCCGTCGTTCTCACCCTTTCGCCTCCTAAACCTTTCACCTATTAGTCCACCTTTTAGGACACTGTTCTCCTTTTTGTGCTCACCTAAAGGAGAATGAATTCCTTTTCCAAGAAGGAAGAGAGGATTCTGTTGGAGCTATTAATTTCTGTCGACCTGGAAGAAGACTGTTTTACGCTGATAAAGAAAATACTTTGAAGGGCAGGATATATGATTGTTTTTCAGTAACATGCAGAAATCCTCCCGGGCATGCAAAAATAGGTATACTTGTCTAATCAAAAGTATCTTGTTTAATCCTCTATGCAGAGTCAGACTTCTGCGTCCTGGCTGCCTGGAGGTTTAGGGCAGTCTGCAGGCCCTCACACAGGTGACCTGGGACTACCCCGGGCCTCACCACTCACCCAGCTGCAGACTGGGGGCTGTGACTCTCAGGCACAGACATTTTTCAGGGGAGGTTATTTCTTCACACCCGAATAGTAATCAGCATGCAGTTATAAGTTGCACTGGTTTTTCACTTTGTGGGAAATGCCTAGCTGCCCTGATTTTATTTCACAGCCAGGAAAAAAAAATTATAGGTGAGAGAAAAAAATTCAGGAAGTGTCTATCAGACATGACTGAAATAAGCAACCCAACACTGCTAAAGTGATGCAGCACTGATGACAGGCCAAATGTTTTTACAGTAATCGCTACAACAGGATGCAAGATAGCACAGTCAGTTTAATCCCATCTTCCTTCCTTTCTCCCATTTTATTGTCTGGACTGGTGCAGCCCAAAAGAACTTTCTGAAATGATGGAAGAGTTCTGTGCTAGCTAACATGGCAGCCACTAAACACATGTGGCTACTGAGCATTTGAGATGTGGCTAGTGCCACTGAGAATGGAATTTTTAGTTTTATTTCTTGCAAATTAATTATTTATTATTAATTATTTGTTCAAGTTTAAATGCTCACATGTGGCCAAAAACTCCCCTCAGACAGCATGCCCCAGAACTGTCTCCCACAGAGTGTTGTAGATGTGGGCACTCTCAAGCTACCAGAGTACTTTAGATTGAAGCCAGGCTGAGAATGATTACATTTTGTGGAAGCTAGATAGAAAGGAACTCAAAATTCCAAAATCTCCAGCTCCTTTTTTAAGGTTTCCTTGCCTGTCCAACTCCCTTTCCTCTTAATTATTTGTCCCCTCCCCTCAATCAAACATCCTTTGATTAGAGTTGATGGTATGATGCATTTCTGGATATCGATGGCATTCACATTTGCAGGTTTCACATTTGCACGAGCAGTTTCCCATTGCCTTCTTTGTTTAATTAGGGAAGTCGTAGGTGTACAGAAAAGTCATGCAGGAAATACAGAGTTCCCATATAACCCCTCAACATTAACACCTTGCATTAGTGTCTAACATTTATTACAATTATGAGAGAGTATTATAATTGTACTATTAACTCTAGCCCATATTTCCAGTAGGGTTCCCTTTTTGTGTTTAATGGCCCTGTGGTTTGTTTGTCGTTGGCTTTAAAAAATTATTATTCTACTTACGTATATACAACCCCCAATTTCCCTTTTAAACCACATTCGAGGATCTAATTCAATGCTGTTAATAGGTTTATAATGTTTGTCTACCATCACCACCGTCCTGTTTGGGGTGATGGAAAGGTTTTGGACAAGCTACTTTTTATAAGAGGAAGACCTAATCGAATGAGAGAGGTGAGAAAGAGCCAAGATGAAAGCCCACCCATAGTCTTCAACTGGCGCTCCTCCACATTTGGAGGAGGATTTTTGGTCCCCTCTACAATAGGGGCCACCACCCCACACCTGTGGGGGGAAACTGAACAGCAACGTGAAGCAAAGAGTGACCAGCATGAACCCATGCCCGGTTCACAGAGGAGGCGGGTGGAGGGCAGCCCAGCCTGGGAGGCCCTGGTGCATACCCAGTAAGCACGGCAGCTGTGCGCACACTCAGTCATCTTCTGCTTAGAGGGCAAGTGCAAAGTCCCCCGCCAGGCAGGACAGCCACCGTGGTCCCCTACCTCCTCCCTCTTGCCGCCACCCAGCTCCCAGGCACAGACCCAGTTGCCCGATCCTCGGAATTCACTTCCTAGGCCAAGGCTCCAGAACTGTTTCCTTGCTTTCAACGTGACTCCCTAAGCCAGCACACATCCATTCCATCCATGGTGAGAACACGAGGCAGCTGGAGCCCCAGCCACGGCTGCTGGGAGTGAAAAACGGTGCAGCCTCTTGGGAAAGCCATTCGCAGGCATCTGCTAAAGCCAGCCAGTACCACTGCTGCGGATAAACCCTCCAGAAACTGTGCATGTACATGTTCACCAAAGTTCCAGGCACTTGGCTTTCCATAGCAGCATCATTTGGGGGTAGCCTAAAACTGGAAACACCCCAATTCCCAACAACAAGAGAATGGACAGACTAGGAACACGACACAGCAAGAAAATAAACTATCTGCAACTATATGATACAACAATGTGTCTTGCAAACCTAATGATGGCAAAAGCAGCCAGGCACACAAGAGGGCACACGGCACAAGTCCACTGACAGAAAGCCCAAGAACAGTACCGCAGACTCGCATTGCTCAAAGAGGTGGGGGAGGGGGTGATGGAAGGAGACGGAGGCGGGGAGGGGCGTCCAGGCCCCTGGAAACTGTATTTTCTTCGTCTGTGTTGATCACACAGGTGCACTCAGTTGGGCAAAGTCAGCAAGCTATACACTTTCTTTTTCTAATCACTTCCTTCAGAGAGCTGCCATTCTAGTGGGTGTGGTGGGACAGAAGAGCAATGAACAATAAATACAGTATTTGGAGAGTGTATGACTACTGATGTAAAATGAAAGAATCAATTCAGGGAGAAAGAAAGCATAATCGTGTTAGTTATTTTTAAGGGATCACTAACTCTACAAATTGATAAGCATTTGGGGCTGGAATATTTTCTTAGTTTGTGTGTTCTGCATTTAATACTGGACGCTGTGGTTCCAGAGGCTATCCTGAAGGATGGGCGCAGGGGGGGTAGTCAGGGTTGGCTCAGTGCACACGCCAGTTTTAAAAGAAGAAAACGGAAAATGAAATTACTTGGCAGTAGTTGGAAATAACTGGTATCGGTATTTCTCAACCCTGACTGCACCAAATATTGCCTTTGGTGGGTTGCATTTTTTTTAAGCAAACACTGCCCCGGTCCACTCCTCCCACCCCCATGCCACCTCCGATCTGCTTTCTCTCTCTGCGAACTTGTTAATCTGGTCACCTCTTGTAAGTGGCATCGCACACTTTTTGTCCTTATGTGTATTGCTTACTTTTCTGAGAATAATGTTTCCCAGGTTCTTCCATATTGTGGCATTTCTCATAACCGCATTTTTTCTTCTGGCCAGTGTGTGTTTGTACCACATTCCACTGATCCATTCATCTGTTGATGGGCACTGGGCTTGTGTCCACCTTTTGGCTTTTGTGAATCATGCTGCTATAAACACTGGTTTACAAACATCTGTTGAGACCTTGTTTTCACTCTCTGTGGAAGTGGAATCGAGAGGCCATTTGGTAATTCTGTATTTAGCAAGCTGTACACTTCTGATAAGTTCATATACTATAAGCACACTATTCTATAAGTACAGTATCTTCAATAAAGTTTTTAAAAACCTCTATCCTCAGGCAGGCCACAGTGGCTCAGCAGGCAGAGTTCTTACCTGCCATGCCGGAGACCCGGGTTTGATTCCTACTGCCTGCCCATGCCAAAAAAAAAAAATCTCTGTTCTCAATGTACAGCTCAAAACTCAGGATTTCCATAAACCGTGAAACTGTCTTCCATTTCATTTTCTCCACAGATCTTTCATTTTCTCTTCATTACATTACACAGCTTTCATTTTTTCTACATTCAAAAAGAAACCCTCAAATTAGTTCATGCATATATGCCTTAATGTGTAATCAGAATTTAAACACTCCCATGTTTAAACCTCCCAGGTTGCTTGGCAGAGAACTGATCACAAAGCATATATTTAGTAAATGCTTTTAAACCATGCACATCTTTCCTGCTATTTCTTAAAATTGCTTAAACAACAAAGGCAGGTATTATCTCATACTTTCTCTGAATTTTCAAACAGCTGAGTTCAGTTAAGCACACACTTGCTAATAAATATAAAAATGGAAAACAGTGCAACAAAAAAAGACTCTGGAATTTTCCATCCACACAGCTGTTGCTACACAGAATGTGCTGTAACTTTAACTCAATGGCAGTCACTCCCACAACTAACAGGAGAGAAATGATTTCATTACACTGCCTGTCCCATCACAGTACTGGGCAAAGGCATCAGAAATGAAAAAGAAAAGAGAAAAGACCACCCCCAAAATGTGAGAAAAACCATGAAAGCTGTTATACTGTACTAGACAAAGATTTTGAAAAATTCAACAGAAATCTTATTTTCTTGACTTTCCAAATCACAGTTGCGTAATTAGTATGCTTAATCTTTCCTCCCATAAATCCCAAGAACAAAGGGAGAAGAAGCACTAGATCTAGAGCCTCGACTCGAACTTCCACGGCATCTACAGGTGCCTCGCCCAGGTGAAAGGAAGTCTTTTCAATTGGCAGCCGGGAACAACTGAGATTCATTAGCGGGAGAGAGCTTTCCTTCCAGACATTCCCTTCACTTCTCCATCCAACCAAATGCCTGCCACGAAGAGGTGGGCCTCCTGAAACGTTCTTACATTTGCTGGGTTTCACCAGCCCTGCACAAGGGACAAGAAATCGCTGACTTGCAGAAATGAGAAAAAGACAGGGGCCTGTCCCCTCTGCCCTGAATAAACGGGTTGCAAAACAGTCTCCTTACCCTAGAGGTAAACAGGGAAGATTGGCGTCCTCAACTCAGAGGAAACTGACACATTCACCAATGCCCAGAGGAAAAGCCAAACAGACCTTCCTGTACCAGCCAGCCGTCTCTGAACAGAGCTCAGAGCCAGCAAGCACCTTCCTTAAAAAGGCTCTTTGCCCACTTCGGGGGGCCACAGGTGCTGAATGAATTCGTGGTGAGTCCATCTGCGAAATCTGAGCATCAGCCTGGATGAGGCTGTTTGGTGGCTGGATGTTAGGAGAGGTCCCTAAAGGGATGCCACCCACTCCCATACAGGTGTTGGGGTCACCAGCAAAAGCATGACTGACACATGCATTTTACATGGAACGTTCCAGAACACTGTCACCCAGCGTCTGACTGCACACCCCAGAAAGAACTGTGTCACTGCTCTAAGTTTTCTACTGCGCTATATTATATATTCACACACCATGTAACCATCCAACGTGTACAATCAATGGTTCACAATATCATCCGATAGCTATGCATTTATCATCACAATCACTGTTTTTTTCTTTTTTGTGAAAAATAACATATATACCAAAAAGTAATAAATTTCAAAGCACATCACAACAATTAGTTGTAGAACAGATTTCAGAGTTTGGTATGGATTCCAATCCACAATTCTAGGTTTTTACTTCTAGCTGCTCCAAAACACTGGAGAGTAAAGAAATATGAATATAATGATTCAGCATTCATCCTCATGGGTTAAACCTGACCTTCTCTGTATAACTCCACCATCACCTTTGATCTTTCTCCCACTCTTTGATCTTTTTATATATTTGGGCTATATAATATAGCCCAAATATATTCCCACTCTAACTTTTTCATGTTGGAAGGAGCTGTCAATAATCTAACTTTTGTATTATAATATATAATATTACAACCTCACAACTGCTACGCAGGCATTATCTGACTCCTTTGTCCAAATTGTGTAGCTGTTTTCTAGGTAATAAAATTAAAGCAATAAGCTGAGGCTGTCTATGTGCTGTATACGTGTGTCTGTATAATGCATACACATACACACAGAGGAACAGAGAGGTGGACATCAGTTCAGATTATTCACTGACTGGGCAAACCTCCTTTCACATAAAACAGCCCTGACCACAAGTGTCTTCCTAAACCTGCATTCACATCTAGCTGGCTGTCACTTCCTCCCAACCATGCACTGAAATTGCAAGCAATCATGTCACCAGTGGTTGTTACACACCCAAGGGTCACGCTTCAGACCTGATTTACTTGCTTTTCCAATAGAATGTGCTGCTGCTGACTCTCCCTTCCCTTCTGGGCCCCCTCTCCCCTGGATTTCCTCCTTGCTGCCCTTCCCACCTCCTGCCTGATATGCTGCCCTGCACCCCCCAGGACCTCATGGTCCCCTCCTCTCTGTGTGTTCGCCACCCTCCCTGTGAGCTGTAGCCCCTCCCCCACATGGCACCTGGTCTACAGTGCCAGACCAGGTCTTTCTGCAAGCTCATGATTGCAGATGTGATGACATACTGGAAACGGTCCCCCGCCCATAGCTTACTTCCCTGCCAGTGCATCTCTCGTCTTGGTGAACGATGCCACTTGCTCATCCACACCTTCAACCATGGGCACCATCACGGTTCCCTCTCCTCTACCTTCCTGCTGTCACACCACCTAGAGCTCACCATTTGCCCCCTTGTACCCCCTAAGTGCCTCCAGTCCTCAGCCAGTGGCCAAATTCACTTCTCAACCACTCCGACTATTTCCCCAGTCTCCAATCTGTCGCTATCCAGTTGATTCTACCACTTGCTCCTGTGATGTGATCGTCCCACAATGCAGGATCAGTATCATTCCCTTGACTCTGGCTGTCCCCTGCCAGCCCGGTGATTTCAGGATAGATCCCACATTTCTTGGCAAGCCATGCAGGAGTTGAGCTCTACTGCCCACCCAGCAGTCCTGCATCACCTGTGTCCCTTTTTCTGTCACTCCCCCTCATCAACAACACGGCCCTGCTGCGCAAAAACTTCCTGGTGAATTTAGCCCAGGCATTCCCCCCTCAACACCAGCCCAATCCCACTCAACTTCAAACCACCTGCTCAGCCCAGCAAGTCCACTCCCGGCTAGCTACCCAACAGAACTGGAACCTAATGTCCACACCAAGGCTTCAACTTGAATGTGCATAGGAGCATACCTAAGAGCCCGAAAGTGAACACAACTGAAGTGTCCTTCAACTGGTGATGTGTTGACAAAATGGGATACTCTTCAGCAATTAAAAGGATTGAAGATGCAACCCGGATGGACCTCAAAAGCATTCTGCTCAATGAAAGAAGTCAGACCCAAAAGATCTCATATGGTATGACTTCCTTTATAGAAAATGTCCAGAAAAGGCAAATCAGCGGCAAAAAGCAGGTTACTGGTTGCCAGGGACTGGGCAGGGTTGGGGGGTGGAGAGGGGTGGGATGGCAGTGACTGCTGTTGAGTATAGGGTTTCTTTTTTGGAGTGATCAAAATGTTCTAGAATTCGAGAGTGATGACAGCTGTACAGCCTTGTGCACATACTAAACACCACTGCAGGGCCCACTTTAAGAGCCTGAACTCCCTGGTACGTGACGTCTAACTCAACAAGCACCTCCATTTAGGCCATTCCTCTGCAGGCCATGTTTTTCTAACATGGGCAGGCACCAGGAATTGAACCCGGGTCCTCTGGCATGGCAGGCAAGTGTTCTTGCCTGCTGACCCACCGTGGCCCACCCTGCGGTACGTTTTTGACGACCTCATCCCCATTCCCCGTCCCTCTCCCAGAGTAGAATAGGGCAGACCTCGTGTTCACACTGCCTGCTTCCTTTCCAACACCTGCCCCACACCTTGGGCTTACTTACCTGCTTCCCCCAACTAGACAGGAGCACCCTGAGGTGGGAAGTTGGTCTATTTCTCTGACCCTCGTCAAGAGGAGGAACTCCGCAAATGCACGCCACATCAGGTGTTTGCAATGGGGGTCTTTGTTAAGTATGTTTCAAGCAAAGAATAACCGCCAGAGACGATTTCTGAGTAAACTTAGGGCCTCCAAAATGTTCCTTAACCCGTTTGTACTTCATCCCAAGGCATTCCCTTGGAGCACCCGGTCACCAGGTGGATAGCTGCCCTACAAGTCACATCTCTTGACGCGTTTTCAGCACAAGGCTGGCCAACTTAAGGGCCGCGTGCTTTGCCGTGTTTCCGACGCAACAAGGCCTGTGATTCTGCAGCACCTTTCATGTGGCATCTGTTTAGAGCACCCCAAAGCAAGCCGCTGGCGCTTCTGTGGCGAGAGGATCTCAGTGATGGCCTCGGACGCTGACCGCCCGGGGAAAGCTGAGGAGACACGGTGCCCTCCGCTCATGTGCACCGTCCAGGGCCCGGCCCCCCGCTTCGCAAACCGCACACATCAGTGCCCTCACACCCCTGGGAACCCACACCAGGCTGCCCTCCCAGCCCATCCATATGACCCGACTTCATGGGCACCTAAGGGCCCTGCCTCCCAAAAGGGGAGCCCCTCGCAGCCCCACCTTAAACCATTAGGTGCCGCCTGCTCTGGGGCTAAGACTTCCCTTTTCCTAAAACAGATTTTCAAATGCATGTTTTACTACCCAGGGTAACACAGGGAGCTGCTGGGCAAGGGGTATCTATCTGTCTGTGGCCCCCTGCCCTACCCCACCCCAGGCCCCCTCCGGGAGCCGCCTTCCCCCCTTGCGGGCCTCCCCTCCAGGGTCGCCTTCTCCGGGACCCCTTCTCAGGCCTCCTCTATATGATGCCCCCATCTCGGCCTCCCCTTGGTCCGCGGCCCCTGCAGCCCCCGGGACTGTCCACACGTGCCCTCCGGCTGCAGCTCGCCAGGGACCCAGGGGGTGGCCGGGGACCCAATAACCATCAGCTGAAGGAAAGAAGGAGTGACCATTCGATGACAGGACTGAGAAAGTACAAGGCAGGTTCTGTTCTCAGAGAGCTAAACAGCATGACAAACTCAGCCCTGCGCTGAGGGCTGTACGGCCGGCACTGCCTAGCACTGCTGTCGCTGCAGACGACACAAGCCCTGCGCCCACCAGCTTACGTGCTGCAGGGAAGGTGCCAGGGGCCATGAAGGGCCAGTGGGGCAGCAGAGGCCACGACCGGCGAGACTTGAGCCCAGGGCTCAAAATTAAAACAAGAAATGCACCCCCTCCCTCCACTTCCCAGCTCCAGGCAGTCAGCCTGGCTTCTGCCCCCAGGCCAGCCGTCCCCTCTGGGGCCCAGGGGTGCCAGCTCCCTGGGCCTCACCCACACCCCCGGCGAGGCACCCCGGGAAGAGAGAGGTTCTCCTTTTCCAGAAGTCACAGCAAATGTGCCCTTGTGTCTGGTGGCCCTGCCAAGTGTGCCGATTCCTGGACACGTCTCTGTGACCAGCAGAGACTTGGGACGCTTTGGCCGGGCCCCATAGCACCCACAGGTCGAGAGGAAAATGCGGGACAGGCGAATTCCCCACCAGGAAATGAGGGTTCTGTGGAGCAGAGAATCAGGAAACGGCAGTTGCAAAGACGAACAACAAATGTCCAATATACCGTGGACACATGATGATTTAAACATTTTTAAACCTAAATATAGACAAAAACTTTAATTTTCTCAAATGATTTCTGACCACAAACTGCTGGTCCCTCAACTTTTAAGGGCAATGGAAATATTTCATATCTCAGTTGTGGTGTTGGTTTCATAATTGTTTAAAATGCACACGACCATAGCAGGGTGAGCAAGCTTTCTATAAAGGGCCAGATAGTAAATATTTTCTACTCTGCAGGCCATACAGTCACTGCTGCAATTACTCAGCTCTACCATTATAGCATGAAAACAGCCACGGATGATCCACAAATAAATTGGAAAAGAAGTAAAGCTCTTAGAAGACTTAATTTTTAAAAAACAGGCAGCAGGCCAGATTTAGCCCAGGAGGTTCCGTGTGAGCACCCCTGAACATAAAAGGAAAGGATTATACAATATGTAAATTATACCTCGAAAAACAAACAAAAAATGGAACAGACAACATCATATCAGCCAGGGGAAAAAAAAAAGTGTAGTTCCTTCAACTTCACGCGACCGGACATTATGTGAAAAGAATAAATAAATGTATCTTACTGTTTGGAAGAGGATTTGCTGACAGTGATAGTGTGAGGAATGGGCCGGAAGGCTTACCAAAAGTTAAACTGGGAACGTTAAACTTGACTTTCAAAGACATTTCATGGGCTCACGTGAAAAACTGACGGAGAAGGTGGACAGCTCACATCGGGCCCGGGCAGGGGTATTGGCAACTGGCTGTGCCGAGCCCCATGCTGGAGCCACACTTCTGCCTTCCCTCTGCCCGAGCCTGTGGGGGCGGGGGCGCAACTTTAAGGGGCGTCCTCTTGGGCTTGTCATTATCGCCTTCCTTTACGTTAATAAAACCATCACAGGGCACAGCTTTAAAATCCAATACCATCATTGCTTCCCCTCCTCCAAGCCCTGGCAAAGGGCTGTACATCACTAAGGCAGGGGGCTGCCATAATAGAGTATGGTGTCCAAACTGCTGGGTCCCAGAAGGAAAGACAAAAGTGGGTGCATTCACAGAGAGGCCAGCCTCGCCACAGCATCAACTGGTTCCATCCCCCTATCCCATATTATCGACAGCCCCGTCCAACATGAAAAAGTCAGAATGGGCCAAACATCCCTAAAGAGTAGGAGAAAGATCAAAGGTAATAGAGGAGTTATACAGAGAAGGTCGGGTTTAACACGCGAGTATGATTGCTGAATCATTTTACAAACATTTCTTTTAGTCTCCAGTATCTTAGAGCAGCTAGAAGTAAAAACCGAAAAGTGTGGAACTGTAACCCATTCCAGACTCTGAAATCTGTTTTACAACTAATTGTTGTGATGTACTTTGAAATTATTGCTTTTTTGTATATATGTTATTTTTCACAAAAAAGGAAAAAAAAAAGTCTATTGTGATGATAAATACAGAGCTATAAGATGATATTGTGAACCACTGTTTGTACACGTTGGATGATTAAATGGTGTGCCGGGTTGAAAGGATTTAGTTTTAATCCTAATCCATTTTGTGGGAGCAATCATTTCTTCTCATCCTTATTCAGCACTGCAGATTGGAAACTTGATTAGGTTAACTCCACAGAGATGTGACTCACCCCACTGTGGATACTAACCTTTTTTTTTTGACATGGGCAGGCTCCAGGAATCAAACCAGGGTCTCCCACATGGCAGGCGAGAATTCCGCCACTGAGCCACCATTGCACCGCCCAGGTATTAACTCTTGATTAGAGGGAGATGTGACTCCACCCATTCCAAGTGGGTCTCTGGAATCCTTCAAAAGAGGAAGCATTTTGCAGAAAGCTTCAGAATGACTAGAGCAGCAGAGACACAAAAACTACCGAGTCCAACAGCTGGTGACCTTTGGAGATGAAGGAGAACACCCCCCTGGGGGCACGTCATGAAGCAAGAGGCTTGGAAAGGAAGTTAGCAGACATCGCCATGTTCACCACGTGCCTTTCCAGTTGAGAGAGAAACCCTGAACTTCATCGGCCTCTCTCGAGTGAAGGTGACCTCTTGTTGGTGCCTTAATTTGGCCATTTTTATAGACTTGCTTTAACTTGCTTTCACTGGGACAGGTGCGCCCTGTGAAGGCTTTATTAACATAAAGGAAAGCAACAATGAGAAGCCCAAGATGATGCAAACTTAGAACTGTAAACTAGCAACTTATTAAATTCCCATTTTTAAAAGCCATTCCATTTTGGTATATTGCATTCTGGCAGCTGGCAAACTAACACATGGTATGTGAATATAGATCAATACAAAATAAATATATATTTTTAAGAAGATCAAAGAAGAAGGAGGAGTTATACAGAGAAGATAAGATTTAACAAATGAGTATGACTCCTGAATCATTATATTGATATTTCTTTTAGTCTCCAGTGTCTTGGTGCGGCTAGAAGGAAAAACCTAAAATTGTGGAACTGTAACCCATACCAAACTCTGAAATCTGTTCCATAACAAATTGTTGTGGTGTGCTTTGAAATTCATTGCTTTTTCGTATGTATGTTATTCTTCACAATAAAAAAAAAAGAGTGGGCACATTCAAAATCAGCACTCATCAGCTGGTATTCAAACAGCCAGATCTAAAGCAGGCAAAGGCATGCAGGGAAGTTAGTGTATTTGTGGAAATGCAGGTTGTTGAAAGACACCCAATCAGGCTCTAGCATCTGGGTTTTTAGATGTAAATAAAGAATCAAAGTGTTCACCTTGTCTTTAAGTAGAAGGAATATGCTCTGAAACCAAAGGGAGCTAATATGCTGATGAGCCGGAATTTCTCATGGAGAGGCTCTTTCTTCTACGCCATCTCTCACCCTCTGAGGCCCCTAGTAAGGGGCAGGCGCTGAGCTGGGCTCAGCTCCAGAGAGACAAAGGAGACATGAACCGCCCCAAAAAGGCGAGGGTCCAATTAAGAAGACAGATGTACATACAAATATTTAAGAAAATGTGCGTCTTTAATAGAGTCTCTAAATAATTTAGCAATTTCAGGCCAATTTAATTTACAAGAGGTGATGTTAAATGTGAACACAGTATCATTTCCCCTTGAATAAGTACTCCTGGCAAAATATTTTCTAAAGAGTCATCCCCAGAAAAAAAAATTGACATGCATTATTCATTCCCACCCCACCCCCCCACCCCTCTTCTAAGTGTTGTCATACCACAGATGGGGTTGTAGAATTTTCTTTCTCAAAAAAAAAAGGCAGGGTGCACGGGTGGTTCAGTGGTTGAATGCTCGCCTTCCATGTAGGAGGCCCAAGTTTCATTCCCGGCCCATGCACCCCCCCAAAACACAAAAAGGCGATAAAGGAGAACATTTTATTTTTCACTTGATAATTTTTGTCTGCTTTGTTTTTGCTAAATAACTTGAGGTTAATATTACCTAGAGGGATTACAAGTAAAATAAAACTACAATGGACAGTTGGAGTTAATTTTGGTAACAAATCCTGGTCTCGGTAACCATTGGAATGTTTTAAAGACAAAATCGTGATATGATTGAAATAGCCAAGCCAGGAAGATAAATTTAAGTTGAAAACAGAAAGTCACTTTTTCCATTGAGTCATTTCCCACAGTCAGACATAACCATACCCAACACTCCTTGCTCTGCACAGAAAATGAAAACACTGAAAACTGCTCCAACCACCAGCTGGCCTCGCAGGACTTATTTTGAAGTGTGAGACCTTACCTAAGGGGTTCTCAAAGTGTCTGGTACCCTAGAAAGATCACTAAGGGGGTTGTGTAAATGCAGATTCCCAGGCCTTGACAACCCCCACCCTGCCCCCAGACCATTTGGTTCAAGACATTAGCATGGGCCCAGGAATTCATAAATCCATTCATGAACTGTACCATCTGCTTACTACATGCCAGCAGGGAACCAGGAGCTGCAGAAGCCGGGACATACATGGATTCCAGGCACCCCTTGGCCTGCAGGCCCCCAGAACCCCCCTTTGGGAAATGCTGAATCTCTCTCTCTATCCACTCTCTGGGGCTCCCTCCCTTCAACAACCAAGGAGAATTGGGAATGGACCAAGGTTTGGGCAGGAGATATGCGCCATGCTTTCTAGCTCATTGGTAATCACCCAATGAACAAATAAAGGATTTTAAGAGAGGACACAGCCGTAGTTCAAATTCATCAATTCTATAGCTGCTCTGACATTCATTACGTCACTGATTAGAGGTTGGATAGATAGGGGGGTCCCCAAGACCACCCCCGTTTCAATGAATCACTGGGGGGCCTCACAGGTGCCAGCATATGGTCATCCAGCATCATTTCTTACAGCAAAAGGAAGCAATGGGAAATCAGCAAAGGGAAAAGGCACATGGGGCGAAGTGTGGGGGAGACCAGGCGCTAGCTGCGAGAGCCCTCTCCCCGCTGAGTTTTACAGGACACACTTCACCCCACCAGCAAGAAGCATCACGACACATGTGAAATGTCTTCCAGGGACGCTCAGGAGAGGCTCTGTACCCAGGGTTTCCACTGGGGCTGGTCACTACCAACATTCCAGACAGAGAAGGAAGCGGTGTTGAGCGTAAACCACATCATGTGCACAGAAGTCTAGGCACACTGAGCCACCCTGAGTGTTCAGGGATCATTTCCTCCCAGTACAGGGAACCATTCACGACGGCAGCTGTCAGATGCCAGCCCCAGGTGCCTGCATGGGCGGGCCTTCTGGCTAACAGTCTCAGGCCTGCTATGAACTTGTTTCAGCACAGGTGTTTATTTCCTTACCATGGTGGACAGCTAATTCCATCTATGCAAAGCTACCAGTTTCCCCTCATCCTCCAAATACCTATATTAGTGCCTCTTTTGCTTTGCACAAGGTGCAAGAAGAATCTGAAATGTCCAGTGTGAGGCACTTAAAAAGGCCCTTTCACCACAATCATCCATTCATGTATGGACACATGAAAGAACCTCAGATCCAGATGCCTAGAAGGAAACAAGCCTTCTATACAACCCCATAACCACAGTATTTGTTGACCCTGCTAATGTGAAACAGCGTTTTGCAGGTAGCGACTGACTGTGGTCAATTAGATTCGTCAGTGATAATTACACCGTGTGTACTGTGTACGCGTGATGCTTATCTCAAAAGAAAGGATGCCGCTGGGCCTAAATAAACTGGCTGAAAAGGAGATGTGGCAGCTGTCTAGTCCTGGGGTCGACAAGCTAAACCCCACCACCTGTTGGTGTAAATAAAGTTTTATTTTATCCACTGCAGTGCAGAGTTGAGGAGCAGCAATGGAGAGCTTCCTGCCTGGGTCACTCTCTCTGGGCCCGGGCAGACACCCTACGTGGGTCCCTGGTCTGGTCATTCCCAGCCAGGAGAGGTGGCACTCAGCCACAAAGGAACCAGGGGCATTACACTGCCCGATGCTGGAAATACAGCCAAACTGATGAGAAGAATGTGGACGGCACTGCTACATGTGAAAGCAATAGAAGAAATCACAGAGGCGACTGGTTCATAGGTTCCAACTATATTTAAATGCTTTAATTTTTTTTAATTTAACATTAAAGGGTGTTATTAAGTGAAAACATTGCAAAAAAAATACAAAGGGGACAACATGCTCAATGTATAAAGAACTCTCAAAAATCCACAGGAATGGATTTTAAAAAAACCACGAACCATAACACAATGGAACAAATATGAAAGGAATGGACACACACTGCCAGCTCACCGACAAGAAAATACACAAAGCTAATAAAATAAATCAAATTTTATAAAATAAAATATAAATGCGAATAAATTCTTTTTCTAGGTGAGCGGGTGAAGGCCTTGCCCACCTCCCCTCCCTTCCCCGGGGACAGGCGCCCCCTCCTGGGTATGCCTCGCCGACGCCAGCAAAGGCGTCTCCCACTGATGGGTCCTGCAGCTGGGCTTCTGGGGCCAGGCCAGGCCCCCCGCGTCTGCAGACCCCTCCTGGGAGCCTGGGACAGGGGGCCCCGGCGGCACTGGTGGCCACACCCAGGGCGCAGGAAGGGGAGAAGCCAGCAGCAAGGGAGAAGCAGAAACGGGGTGCAGGGTGGCCACAGTGGCTCCGCAGGCAGACTTCCCGCCTGCCATGCCAGAGACCTGGGTTCAATTCCTGGTGCCTGTCCATGCAAACAAAAAGCAAAAAAAAGGAAACGGGGTGCAGCGACTCTGTGACAACTGGTGGTCTCGGAGCCCTGTTTCCAGGTGTCCTGGGTGCCAGCCACATTTTGTCCGTCTTACTTGAGACAATGCTTTTTCTACCCCCAGCCCCCACCCCAAAACCACTTGGAGGGGGCCTTCTGTCACTCCAAATAGCCCTGCACTGAAATGACCAGACTCCACAGATGGATACAAGGGACTCTAGACATTGGTGGGGGGGGCCCTCAATCTTCTTACTTAGAGAAATACAAATTCTATTTTAAAATGAGAAGTCATTTTTTTAAAATTCAGAGACATCTATGTCGTGAGTTTGTGGCCTGAACTGAAATTCCCCAGCTCACAGTGGTGGAATGATGAGCACTTTTTATTTTCTTACTTCTATCTCTCTGTATTTTAAAATTCTTAACAAGAATCTATTACTTCTGCATAAAGAAAAAAGGTCAATTGTCCTTTCCTTTTTCCTTTTTTCTCGAAAAACTCTTAGGAGAAACCTGGCAGGAAATGTTTAGGATTTAGAGATTACAGTATTTTCAAAGAATTCTAAGTATTTGATTACGACAGGGAGAGAATGTAAGCGACTCAAGGGTGATTTCATGGTTTAAAGCAGATTCTGCCTGGCTTATCAGCATACCTTAAATATAGTGTATTTCTTACTAATCTGGCTTTAATAGATGTGTCATTACCATGATTATGGCATGTATATAAAGCACTGTAACGTATCAGTTTCTGGTAACTGGTATGGTGGAATGCAATATTGCTCACAAAGGTTTGGGGGCCCTTCCTGAGAAGGATTAACCCCCAACCCCACCCCCAGCCCAGCTGAACTCAAGTGCAGCCATGTGAATTGTTTTCGCCAATGGAAGGTGAGAAACTTGACATTTCACGGGAATGTTTTCGGAGCCAGACGCTGGACTGTCACCTCCTCCCCTGTCTCCACCAACCTCGGTCCCCAAGTGACAACGGTGAGCTGAGACCCAAGCCCAAGCACAGCAACACGTGGCCTGGGCAGGGACCCACGCGTGTTTTCAAAGCCCTGGGTTGGCTGGTAGCACCTAGCTCAGAGCCAGCCTCCCCAGCAATCCAGGAAATGGGAGGAAGGGAAGGTGTCCAAGACTGTGTGGCAAATGTCTTTTCACTACTTGACCTACTGTTCTCGTCTCCTGCTATTTTTATACACTGTAATCATTCTTTTTGCTATTTTACTAACATAGCAAAAGGTTCTAGTGCTTTAGAGGCCTTATTAACAGGAGAGTTGAAGGAAACCCTTGGCTGTATCAGGAGCTCTAACATTTATCACAGAGCTCACACGAGGAACTAAATCATGCTGCTATCATCATAATGAAGCACAAACAAGGCCACATTTCTGTAATACATTCTCCACCCCAGGATTCTGTCCAGCCCCCGCCCCCACCAGCCTTAGAAGAAGAGTCGGTAATGGGAACCACACATGCAGCTCTGGGTAATTTTTCCCAGATCTGTTTTACTTCAGTTCTAAGCGTGAGTTTAGACGTCAGATTTTTGTTTCATGAAAGATCATTAAATCATTTCATTAAACTCAGGCTCAGCTTGCAAAGTGTGCATATCAGGGGGGGGAAATGCCTTTGTGTTGCATCTAGGACAAGCAGACATAAAGAAATATTCCTTCAAATAACAGTAAAGGAAGAATGTTTTTCAGTATAAATCTAGTCTTTGATTTGTCTTATGGCAACCATCTTGGTTGACCTTGTATATGACAGGACTATAAAGAACAGTGAGTTACTTTTCAAAAGCAGATGGAGCAACCATTGTCCAGAAGCCAAAGAACTTATTTCCTCAAATGTCTTGTAATGGAGCAATGCACGCAGGTATACACACACACACACACACACAAATATACACAAGGAAAGGTGCACACTCACCATCTACCGTGGAGCAGAGCAAACACAGGCAGAAATGTACATACACACAGGTACGCATACCATCTCCAATGGAACAATCCTCACACACACACTCACAGGTACACACGTCAACTAAAAGGGATTCAAGGCATCAAAGCACACACATACACGAAGGTACATATCACCTACAGTGCCGCAGAGCACACAAACACACACAGGTGCACACACCCTCTACAAGGGAACAATGCTCACACAGATACACATGCCCCCAGAAAATACTAAAGAAGTATTTGTATCAAATTTAAAAGGAAAGTTCTATATGACTATGAGTTTTCAAAAAATGCCTTTCTTCCCAAGTGGCACTTGGTGGGGTTTTACTTTCGTCTATGCTGAAGGAAACCTGCCCCCTTCCTTGGGGGGGGGGGGGGTCAGTGAATTTCTGATGTTATAAAACTTGCACCAGACTTGAGTCTTGAATCCATGAGGTAAGCTACAAGGTTTTATCAAAATACAATTTTCCTTTGGTCCAGGGCAATTTGACCTAGCATCATAACTCCATTCAATTCCAATTTTGCCTGAAATGTTAGTCTTTGATACATGAAATGGTATAGATTCTGGCTGAGGCAAGATATTGGGAAAACATAGTAATATGAAAAACATCAACTCCACGCACATTTTACCAGCTTATACACAGGAGGCTCAGCGGGAAATATCTGCTTTTTAAGGGTGATGATGGATCCCAAAGGACAATCTGGGGACAATTTGAGCACCAAAAAGAAAAAAAGATGGTAATTACTTATAACTATAAAAAAAGACGGCATGAGTCTATAAGGATACCAGAAAATACGGTGTGTGAAAATAAAGTCCTTCTTTGCAGAAGAATTTCAGCTTAAAACCTAAAGAAATGATTGAGTTAGCGATTCACCATTTTGTAAGCACCACTCAGGAAAGATCATGGATGGGTGGGAACCGGGTGTCAAAACCCTGGACACAACCTGACCCACTCAACCAAACTCAGCAGAACCACTGAAGTCACAGATCAATAACTGATCCCCCAATATAATGCAATGAAGAGGACACAACATCACTTGTGCAGGCTTCATGCCTAGGACATCTAACCTGAATGAAATCATGAGGCACTACAGGACAAAAACAGATCATGAGACATTACACAAGACAACGGGCCTGGACACTTCAAGAAATTCAACGTCCTAAAATAAAAACGAAACACAGGCTGACTCCTCTAGGTGAAAGGAAATAACAAAGTCATAACCAAATACAGGACATGAGTCTTAGTTGGACTGAGGATTTTGAAAATCTCTAGTAGGAGATTTCATCCTGATGCCAGAAGCCCCCGGTAGCTCCTGCAAGGACACAGGTGTCACTGGCCAGGCAGGTGTGGCACCCACCTAATGCTCCAGAGAGCCCCAGCACTGGAAGGGCATGGAGCTGGCTTTGGGACAGGATGCCTTGGTGGGGTCATTTTGGCAAGGCTGAGCCCACAGTGCACAGGTCAAGGCTGAGGAAGGCGTTCTGGGATGCAGGTGCCTGACTACCAGGTGAGAGGTGCAGGTAGCAAACCCAACTGCCCCAAGGCCAAAAACAGCCCTGGGGCCCAGAGACCCAAGGATGGTCATTTTAAGGAAGTCCCTGGCAGAGCTTAATTCTGGCCTCATTTTGCTGGTGGCAGCCTTATTTTTTAGAAGATCTGACAAATGACAGTGAAGTGGATGGATGGATAGCTAGATAGATAGATAGAATGATATGGCAAAATATTCAAAGTTGGTGAATCTGGGTGTCTGGGTGAACTGTATATTGGAGTTTTGCATAATTTTTGCAACTGTCCTGTAAGTTCGAAATTATTTCAAAATTAAGTAGACTCCACCAAGAATTTTTTAAATGCAACATATTTCTTGGAAAAAAAATCTATGCCTCAAGCCATATCACCTGGTAAGTAGGTTTACTAATGTATAGTTGAGTTAGATGACATCATGGTATATACTGTTTAATGTTTCATTTATGTATTAATGAATATTACTAAGTATTTAGCATATATATATTGCCAAGCAGATGTATTTTACCCTAGATCGAAGTGTGATGATGAATTAATAAAGGGTGAATTAAAATATATAAAATATTGAGCTAAGGACCTCTCATACAGTACATATACATTAAGTCTCGCTTACTTTTCTTCCCATATATATATAGCCTTTCAACAAATTAATGAAAAGCAAGACATGAAAGAAATGTCCAGAATCAGCATCCACCCTCCCATGAAGAGGCCAGTCTTTGTAACCTTTTACATTTGAAACGCATTCCCACCAGGAGGGGAGCCTCTGCTATTCCCACGGGGGTTCTGAACTCCTTAAGCAATTACATCAGTTGCAAGGAAATTATACTCATGGGCCAGCCCCTGAAAGGAAAATGAATAATGGAAATTGAAAGTTAATCTGAACACAATCACTCAGGCACGATTCTCAGGCTACAGAACTGAAGGGAAACAAATTATTTCCAGTTTTTCTCAACTCTGAGAAGAAGAGCATAAAATAGGTAACAAATCAAACTTTAATTTAGGAATTTCCTGTAGTTTTACACTCTTCCAATAGGATCATTTGATCTGGAAGTACTTCTAGGGCTCCCTCATCCATAAAAGAAACACATCAGCACCTCACTGATGTAAAAATCACAACAAATGAGTTTATATTTCCCAGCCCACCTCCCCAAAATATATCTGTGCCTGAGTCACTGCTGGTTTGTAACGTGAGCAGCTTTTACATTTCAGGACAGTTTCTAATCACGTGGACATGGAGTCTTCTGAACTGCCTAATTCCATGCTCTCAGGAGATAAAACAATTTAATTATGTAAAAAGGAGATTTGCTATTTCCACAGCTCTCTGCAAAAACTCCTTTGGCTTTGCCACCCCGCCCCTCCTCTCCCTGTTGTTTTATTTTGTTAACCTCAGTTAGACAGTATTTGGGATTTTTCAAATAACTTGTACTTTAAGCATTGCCCTTACACACCCAGAGAACTCAAAGTGTGGATCGGGCATTCTCTCAGCCTCCCTGTGCACCCATCTGCGTGCAGGAAGCTCTGGCAGGAGGGACCCACTCAGCCAGTGGCGGATTCACACCACTTCTTCTCTTTTATTAAAAAAAAAAAAAAAAAAAAAAATCAATTTCCTAATAGTTGAACCACATTGGGAAAAGTTAATTATCGTTTTAAAAACATTTTCTCACTCGTCCAAATCAATGAGGCAAAGAGATATGAAGATATTCCATTTCAAAACTATACATAAAAACCTCCTTAGTCTCTAAAGCAGGGGGTCAGCAAATCACGGCCCACAGGCCAGGCATGGGGGCTCTGTCTTTGCAAATAAACTTTTATGGGAATAAACACTCCCAGGTGGTCTACAGCTAGTTTCACACCTACAATGACAGAGTCCAGTGTCCCAACAGATATGTATGACCTCCAAAGCCAGAAATACTGAGTCCCCTGCTCTGAAGAAGCTTTGTCTAACAGAAATAGGAAGCAGGCCAAATGGAATTTTAAATGTTTTAGAGGCCATGTTAAAAAAAAAAAAAAAAAGTAAAAAGAAACAGTTGAAATTAATTTTAATAATCTATCTTACCCCAGTACCCAAAACAGTATCACTGCAACACGTGATCAACTTTGAAATCATTCAATAGAAATTTTGCATTTTTTTCATACAAAGTCTCAGAAGTCGGGTACGTTTTGCCCAGATCCACTCAAACCAATCCATGCTGGCCACAATTCAAGGGCTTGAAAGCCAAGTGTGACCAGTGACACCAAACTGCCACCAAGATCTAAAGGGCAAACTGAGTGAGAAAAGCAAAGAGAAGAAAAGGAATGAAATTATTTCCAAGTAAGGCTCCAACTTCAAACAAATGAAATCACACAGCGAAACTCAAGAGAATATACTTTCTGCTGCATTATAAGTATATCCTGGGCAATCATTCGGACATACTTGTTTTAATTTTTAAAAATCTTTTGTTGTTTATCTGAAATTCAAATGTAACTGAGTGACCTGCATCTTATCTGGCAACCCGAGCCTCGAGCCTCTGCCCCTGAGTTTTCTTGATAACAGCACAAATCCAAGGGGAAAGGGGAGAGGCTTGCAGGGGTTCCTCCCATACTGGGGAAGTCCCAGTTCCCCTATTCTGCTTGTGTGCTTCAAGTCCCTCATCAGTTAAGTGATTCTGAAAAGTGCTGGTGTGAGCACATTCCCTGGCCCCATAAATCAATTCATACGACACTTACCCAGCCCGAGTCTGGGCCTTTCCCATGAGTCAGCAGCCATCACTGACCAAGGAGGATTCAAGCTGAGACAGAGAAGCACAGCTTCCTGTTACGGACGCAAGGCCTGCTTTCAAGAAACAAATAAGAAGGATTGGTTCCATCACATGCTAGGAGCGCCTTATGAAGAAAATAAAGGGAACGGGTAGTAAGAAGTCACTCTGTGTGGACCCCAAATGAATTGGCTTATTCCTGTGGAGGAGAGAAATAATTGCTGCCTCTCCTTTGCTTCCGGAAAAGACAAGCAACAACTGTGGACGCGGCAAAGTCAAGAAGTAGGAATACACCACACGTGGCCCAGGAGACTTTTTACAACACAAACTTGTCTGTGTTTCCACGGGAACACTAAAAGCCAGGACTCATATGTCCCATTTCCCATACTCCAAAGTTGGTAACATGGTCCAATATTCTGTAACCTAGAGAGCCTTCTTACCGTATTTTTCTCTTAGGGAAATTCTTACAGCACTCGAAACACATGATGAAAATCAGATTGCACAGAACAATATTGTTGGGTGGCGGTGCTTTGGTTTTGCAGTCAGGAGTCCCTTAGCAGATGGGGGAATCACTATTCCATCGTAGGACGATCAAAGTGGTCTAGGCAATTTGAATGAGTTAAGAACAGACCCAAAGAGGAAGGAAAAAACGATCTGGTGACAGTTACAACTAGGCACTTTTCGTTTTATTTCCCTTTTACTCATCTTGAAAAATCATTTGAGAGAACCCTTCTCATTAAAACTACAAGGAACCTTTGTGTCATTCTTTTTCAGTTAATTTACTTGCAATCTCCACCATCAATCCATTATTTAATGATTGCTCAAAAGATGTTTTTTGAAATTATGTCTTATTAATGTATTGTGTAAAATATGATATGAACCAAGATTATTATTCCATTGGCTTATTTGTAATGCATAACATGTTTCTTTTGTTATTTGGTAAAACGAGCAAAAAAACATCTGTCAGGCTGTAATGATACCACCAAGTAGAGTTTTTTAAAAATCTGGCTAATTGTTGTGTTTTGCTAGCTTAATTTTCCCAATTCTGACTTTTTTTCATGGAGATATATTTAAGATATTTGCTACATTTCAATATATCACATAATTTTCAAAAAAAAAAAAAAAGATGTTTTTTGACAAGATGATGATCTTTTAGTCGGAACAAAATTTTTTTTAAAGTGTGTGCTCATTCACGGGGTCAAATGCATACCAAAATCTGGGGCAAAAGAGAAATAATTCCACCCCATCCGGAGACACCAAAAGTTTCTGAGCTTTCATGTTTTCCTTCTTGCTTTAGCATATAGTGTCAGTGACAGTGAAAGCATTCCAAGGATAAGTGCATTGTCTGGAATTTTGTGGACAACCATCAAGCCCTTACCGGCTTTCCGTTTGGATTCATGCCATCCTTTAGTCTCATTTTCCTGAAAGCTTGCCCACTTTATCTTGACATTCTTTTATACTACAAACCAGAAAGCCAACTTCAAAATAGAAACACAGAATGGACTGCAAAAAGAATAGCCTGCTTTATGTCAATTGACATAATAAGCCATTTTCTTCCTCTCTGTCCTGGGAGAACCCTGAGAAAATGGTCAAAGGAATAATCAAATTTGTTATTGGATATAAAGTTTCTTTCTCTCATTGATTAAAAGAGAGACTGCGAGAAGCCTGCTACAGACCGTCGAATTATAGATCCCAACAAATACATGTCCAATAACCCACATTCTGGTGGGTATGAAGTCACTGTAAACAGGATTTGCTGAGGATGCTATTCTTAGTTAAGGTGTGGCCAGCTGAATGAGGGTGGGTCTTAAGCGACAATACGGAAGGCCTTATAAAGAGAAGAAACAGGAAACCAGAAGGAAGAGAAAGCCACACGGCAAAGCCAGACGCAGAAGTCAGTGGAAACCAGAAGAGGAGACACAAGGAAAGAGAGAGAGCCATTTGGAAGGAGGCAGGAACACCAGCCAAGGAACTCCACGAACCCCAGGGAGCCAGCAGCAGACACTGCAGACTTTGGGGAAGAAATATGGACCCTGTGGCTATCTTGATGCTGGACTAATTCTAGCCTTCCAAACCATGAGCCAAAAATGTCCTGTTGGGAAGCCCACCCACTGACTGGTATTTGCCATAGCAGCCCTGGCAAACTAAGACACCTGTATTTTGAAATAGAATGAGGTCATCCAACATTCATTCTAGAATTCCTCACTAAAATGGAAAAAAAAAAAAAATACTCATAGATCCCTCCACCTTCCTAGCCCACGCCACCCGCAGAAAACATTGAGGCAAGTCTTGTTCCTTTGTAGACACCTACCAATGGCAAAGCCTGCTTCCCCTCCATGACCCGAAGATCTGGAAATCGTTCACCCTACTTGGTTTCTGGTCATACTAACTATTCAGTTCCATATGTGAACATCACTATGAACTTGAATATGTTATTAAAAGACTGGATTATAACTAGACTAGCCACAACATGGGCCAGTTATTTCACCCTGAGGTGCATATACAACTATACAAAGAATTCTGTTTAAATATTACTGCAATATTCAGCTTCAGGTTCCGATTCTACAGCCACAACAAATATTTACTTTCTTTGTTGACAATCATACAGCAATTTCTATGCAATGAGAAACTGAAATTACATTTGTAAGCAAATTCTACAATGAAGATTTTCTCTCTTTTTCTAAGAGGTAACTTATGCATAGTTGTCCTTTGATCTATTTGAAGAGATTACACATTCCTGGTAAAATTACATATTTTCTAATTTGGTTGGTTTAGGGATGATTTTCAATACTCTTATTAGTTGTACACTCTCCTGATGAACAGTCTATACAGACACTTTGTAACCGTGGAGGGAAGGCACTGCTAAGCTGAGACTTAAAAAAAACTGGAGAAAGTTTGCTCATTCCAGACAGGGGACATGTGTGTGCCCAGCAGAGCAGGTGCTGGGGTAAGTGGTTAGAAGCCTGGGGTGTTCAATTCTGGAAGGGGCCAGTGTACCAGGCTAAGGAGTCTGGAGGATACCTTGAAAGGAAATGGATGCAACTGCAGGATTCCAAGCAGGAGGGTGATATGCTCAGCTTTGCATTACGGAAGCATCACTCTGGTTTCTGTAGAGGAAAATGGTTTGAACAGATGATGGGAGTGCTCAAGGGGGAACAATTAGGAAAACGGTTGCTTAATCCAGGTAAGAAATGGAGATCCTGTATGAAAGGAAGGGCCCATGAAGACAAGGCTATCAGGGCAGAATTTCAAAATCACTGTCGTATTGTTTGAATGGGGGGACAAAGCAAGAGCAAGAAGCCAAGCATGTGATTTATTGAGCAGGGTGGTTTGTGAGGAAAAGAAAGGCCATCTCGTCCCCAGAGATGGCAGAGAAGATGGAAAATGGGTATGGATGCGGACAGAATCACACTGTCAAATTAAGAAATGGAACGACTTTCTGCCTAATGACCTCCAGGAGGATGGAGGCAAGGTCACTCGCTCAGAGTATGGAGGGAAGGGGCGGGGAGAACACAGCGATGTACAGAGGCAGCTGGGAAGGAGGGGAGGGTGGAAATGAAGGCTGTAGGGGAATGCATGGAATCGCTTGCTATCATGAGGATCCAGCTGGGGTTGAACATCATGAAACTGTAGTAGCATGAATTCACTCAGTTGTGCAATTTTCCTTTAGCAGCCATTGGCAGCTTGGAGATGGACCAAAGAGGGCAGATGGCTGGGCTGATTCGAGACTGGGCTTCCGCACCATCGTGCACAACGTTTCACTCTGTTTCCAAAATGAGCTGTTGGACCAGTCGACTCGAGTAAATTTTCTACTGTAAATATCGAACACAAACTAGCCTCTCAAATGGATAAATACACCATGGCAAAGTTCTAAGGTAAATGCTAGCACACGGTTGAAGACGAATGGGCCACAGCATTATCATCACACACATTATATTGAGTAAAAGATACAAGACCGTCAATGATTACCTGAAGTATAGAGTAGGATTCCATTAACTTGAAATTCATTCTGCTTGAGCATGCACACATGTGATAAGGATAAAACTACAATGGAAAGGAGAATCCTCCAAATCAAAATAGTGGTTACCTGGAGGATAGAGGGAGGGATGGTGATAAGTGGATCCTACAGGCTGGCAATGTTCTCCTTCTCGACTGGGTGGTTTCTGTTGCTATCTTTCTATTATTCATCAAAATGTATAGATTTCTTGAATGCGCTTTTATGTCTATAAGTCATCTGTCACAATAAATAGTGCAAGGTATCAGTTCAGTCTTCCGTCTCCATGAGTGATCAAGAAAATGGATTCATCATCCATTTATCCGTTTATCTGCTACCAGCTTATCAATTCCAGCCCCCCAAAGTCAGTCCTTTGTCAGTAATTCTTACAAAAGCGAGATTTGGCTGTCTCTACATCATCTGGGGTCATAGACCTTTCCCCAACAATTCACTCTGACTAAGGGATGCCAGTTGCCGTCAGGCCAGGCTTGGGCCCTAAGCCAACCCCTGTAGTCCTACAATCACAGGGGCTGAGATGATAGCAGGTGCTTCCCTAAAGAAAACTTGAATTGTTTTAACTAAAAATCAAAGCGTAGACATGGGACAGGCAACAGCAACTGATGACCACTATCAATGCTTTCACCTTTCTTTGGCGCTATCACCAAGCAGCAATTTCCTTTTAGTTTCCACTTCTATATTTCAAATGCCTCCTCTCCTTTCCAGCCCTGTCCCAAAGAAGCAGCAAAACTGTTTTAGTATCCTCCTTGCTAAAGCAAATAACACCAGTGGGTTGGTTAAACAATGGGAATTTACTAGCTCATCGTTTTGAATTTATTGGCTCATGGTTCCAAAATCAAGGCGTCATCAAGGCAATGCTTTCTCCCAGAAGACAGTGGTGTTCTGAAGCTGGCTGCCAATAATCCTTGGCCCTCAGCTTTTCCATCCTGGGAATGCACATGACAGCTCCCCTAGCTTCTCCTGTCTCAATCAGCCTCTAGCGGTTCCCTGCAGCTTTTGTCTCTCTCTCTGTGACCTTCCCTATAAGGCCTTCAGTAAAAAGATTAAGACTAGGTGCATGGGTGGTTCAGTGGTTAGAATACCCGCCTTTCAAGCTGGAGACCGGAGTTCAATTCCTGGATCATGCATCCAAAAAACAAAAAAAAAGATGCTTGCCTGCAATGCCAGAGGACCCGGGTTCGATTCCCAGTGCCTGCCCATGTGAAAAACAAAAAGATTAGGACCCATTCTCACTCAAATGAGCCACACCTTAACTGAAGTAACTTCATCCAAAGGTTCCATTTCCAAGAGTTTACACCCATAGGAACGAGTTGAGATTAAGAACATGTTTTTCTGGACTGCATAGCTTCAAGCCAATTTTTTTTTTTTTTTTTTTTTTTTGCTCCAAGAGAAAATAAATAAATAACCACAAAAAGAACTAAGAATTTAGAAGGAAACAAAGAGACAGCACCAATGAATCAGTGGTTCCATTTTCCCTTTGCGGAAAAAAGCTTTATATCTCCGGTTCTGCAGCAACCTGCAGATTCTTTCCAGGATAAGTCAGCATAATAGAATTTGACCAATGCTTGACTATGTACAAGCAGGACAACAAAGTGACCCAATGCTCTGAGCCATTACCCAGAGATCAGCCCCTTCTGTATAAGCCTCTGAGACCCTGAATTTACTACTTAGAGTGAATAAAAGGGAAAATACCACTAATGCGCTGGGAGCACCCAGGACAAAATGGGTGGGAAAGGAGCACTTGCCTACAGCCAACCAAGCCAGCAGAAGCTTCAGGGCTATTCCAAAATCATCACAACAAAGGCCTCCATAACTACACCTGTGGTTTATTAGATCCTTTATGATCTGGCCGAGAGCCTGCCAAGGCAGGTGGCTGAACTTGAAGCTTGACCTGCACAAATTCAAAAGCATCCTGAGATGATCAACTTTCTCAGCCACCTGCCACTGGGACGAAATGGGAATAAAGGCAAAGGAGATGGAAGCTGGTACAGCCACCGGCCTCTGCTCAGCTCATCCTTGAGACCTGTGGGAGCAAATGCACAAGAGCAAAACTTCCACAGGCTTCTGGACATAAACGTGAGAACCCAGGAGCAAACTCTGTCTCCTTTTAATAACTGCCAGTAATAACTTCAGAAACGAAGATTCTCCCCACAAGCTTTGTAGGATCGGTGGCATAGAACCAAGATGAAATGAACACCTGGGAAAGGCCCGTGGAGCTCGCTGCTCCCTCCTTAGTCCACAAACCTACCTTAGGCTCCTCTTAGATGCAGGCTCACAGGGGGCAGCAGGGCCAAAACGACAGGACTCAAGAATAATTTGTCTTTTAGCAGCAGGGTCTTTTAGCATAGACCCTGGAGCTATGGCCAAGGTAGAGGATAGAAGTAATTTTTTTTTAATATCACCCTTCTCCCAGGAAAGAGTATCAAAAAAGCAGCTGTCCTGAAGGTGTGTGCGGGGGGTGGCCCACCCCCCACATCCCCGAGCTCAGTCCCACTCTCCAGGGTGCACGGCCCGAGACCCAGAGCCCACAGAGCACCCAGAGGTCAGTGGGTGGGCTGCACCTCCTGCCCCCCCCCCTTAAGTGTTTTCACCAAGACAAACCACCCCAGGACCTCTGGGATGGAGAGGCCCTATGCCATCTCTCATTCTTTGGGAATGGCTTTTTTTTTTTTTTCCAATTTTCAAATCCCAGGCTTTTAAATTCAGGAGACCTTTGAACACAGGAGACCTCTCACTCTTGACACTGAAATGGTACCGCTCACAAAACCTGCACCTGATGGGACTACTACTAGTACGCACAAACTCGCATGCGGCCCCCAAAGCCCGTATTCACCCTCCCGCAGATCCCCAAACCCTTGAAGATACTGAGACAGTCACATGGACAAAGAACGAAGTGTGACAGCCCCCCACCCCACCCCACCCCCCACCACCGTACAGCAGACAAAAACCCCCACTGCAGAACCTGGTTCAGAGGAGCACATGGAGCTTTTACCGAATCTGGCTTCCAGAGATGGTAACAGATTGTGAACTATACATTAGCCAATTTGTCCCCCGTGCCAGACTGTTTTTAAGTTGTGAGTGCCCAGAAGGGCACTTAAAGTCCTTAAATATCTCTCAAGAGGGAGAAAAGAGCAGAAAATAGCCCACAGAGCTCATAAGTTGAGCAAAAACAGCTGACGCAAGGTTTGGAGGTGGATTTTTTCTGCGTTTTTCTGTTGGGGGTTCTTTCCTGTTTGCTTCATAGTGTTCTTATTTCTGTTTTTGCTTTTGGGGGTGAAGGGAGGGGTTAGCTGGAGACAAGAAACAAGGGGATGGCATCAGTAGGCAGCTAACTAGGAAAGTCCTTTCTGGACTAGGCGCGGCTGGCCTCTAGATTCCAACTCCTGGGGGCTGGGGCGGAAAAATGAGCAAGCTTTTGGGGGTCCCCAGGCCTGCAGGAAGTTAGGCTACCCACCTCTGCTCTCCTCTTCACTCAACCCCAGCCCCTTCCCCCTCCCCCACTGACAAATACAGAGGTGGTAACCAATTTTTTTTTTTAAATGTTCTTTTGAACAGTACTTCCTGTTATGTTCCAAGGAAGGTTTGGCCGTTTTATTATTAAGCAATTTTCTCTTTTTAAATAATGAAAAAAAAATCACATTTCCATAAGGCTAAGATCTGCCTTGCTATAAAGCATTAATGTTTTAAATCTCATATTTTCTTAAGCCTTTAATTAAGCCTTTGAAGAGCTTGCCTATGTTTAATTTGCATTCCGAAACAGAAAATCTAATGTGTTTTAACGCTGTCTGCTTCAGCTGAAAAGGAAACTGTAAATTTATACAGTCTGGTTTAAAAAAAAATTGGCAATTGCATCTTAATGAGTCTCCGGAATGAGGCTGGGCAGCGGCCCTCCCTCTTCCTCCTCCTCCCCCTCCTCCACCACCCTCCCCTCCTCCACCACCCTCCCCTCCTCCACCACCCTCCCCCTCCTCCACCACCCTCCCCCTCCTCCATCACCCTCCCCTCCTCCACCTCCCTCCCCCCTCCTCCACCACCCTTCCCCCCTCCACCTCCCCACCGCCTGTTCCCCTCCCATCCTCTCTCCTCTCCCTAGCTCTGCTTCCCATCCCCCCTTCCCCCTCCCACAAGCCCCCCTCCCCCTCGCATTCCCGCCGCCGCAGCCGCGGGCTCCCTCCCCCTCCCTTCCCTCGCCCCCAGCCCCACTGGGCCGTCGCCGCAGGGGGCCGGAAGGGTCACATGGCCCCTCGGCCCCCAGGGCGGGGGAGGGAGGGCGGAACCTGCTCTTTGTTAAGAGGTCAAAGCCAGCGCCCAGCGCCCGCGAAGCAGCTACCGACGACCTCAGAAGAGCGGCGCACTCGCGGCGCCCTGAACCCCCGCCCCCGCCCCCCGCCCTCCAGTACGGGTCCCTCGAAATGCCGCCCCCCCAAAACACTGCTCAGCTCACCGTTTCCCTCCGGGGATCCTCGAGCCCTAGGGAGTTGCCGTCCTCCGAACGTCCGGACCCTCCCCCAGGGAAGGGCTCCGAAACGGGAACGGCAGGGGGGTAGTGCTGCGGGGGCCAGTGGGAAGGCTGGGTCGGTGGAGGGATGTAGGGGCCTGGGACGAAAGGTGGGACCGCCTGGGGAGGTTCACCGGGAGGGGGAGGGAGGAGGAGGAGCTGGAAAAGGGAAATCAGGCGCTTGCACTTAGAGCTCTGCCAGAGCAAGGCCAGTCGGGGACACTTCAGTCAGTTTGAACCCAGTGTCCAAGAGGGTCCCGTGGCCACAGTTTGAGAACTGCTGCCGGGTACCCAGCCTTACTTAAAGTCAACGCGCCCAGTAATTACCGTCTGAACCCGAGAATCAGATGCCCAGTAAATGTAACCTCAGCAGACTTCCATAGCTGTAACCATGTGAAAAAAGAATCCCCAGATCTAAGATGCCCCGGGTTCATTCTTAAGCCACCTAATGAGATCCTTGTCATTTTATTGTGACTTTAGGACTAAGATGTTAAAAAGAGATTTCTCTTTCTGATAGGAAATGAAGCATAGCCACTTTTCTGAAGCCCAGGAAAATAAAAATTCCCAGAGACAACCAGTGCTAACATTTGCATGCCTGACATGCCAGTCATTTTTCTCTGCCTGGAAATATTTTCCATCCTAAATTGGGAGTGAGTGCAGGGGAGAGGAGAGAGGAGTAATAAAATTGGACCCACACTGTATTAATAGTTTGGTATCCTGAGTCTTGTTACCTAGCCTTGTAAATATTTTTTAGGGCACTAAATATTTTTCAAAGGCATATTTTTAATGATGGCTTAAAATTCCATTCAATTTTATATGCTGGAATTTATTGTACATTCCCCTCTTGTAGAACATTCCTGTTGCTGAACCCTTAAGAAATATATCTTAAATTAGCCCACCTGTTTATTACCTAAGTAATCTTTTTCTCAGCTCTTGAGTCCTCGGTGCAACTCACAAAAGAATATAGTTTCCTCAGGACCATGAATAAGTGTGTGGACTTCGTGTCCTTTTGGTTGTTTTGAATTCCTATTTGAAACTTTCCAGTGATAAAGGTAGGAGGCACTGGCAAAGTTCCCAAACCAAGAACTGATTCGAGTCCTTTGTAAACTCAAAATAGGGAAGAGAGTGAGCTAAAGGAAAAGAAAGAACAGTACTGGAGCTTGACAGAAGCTGCCTGAGGAAACTGTTTCCCCAAGTTCCTTCCTCCCTACAATCAATAGGGAATGTAAAAAAAAAGAAGAAGGAATGCTGGAGTAACGGCCTGGCCTGGTCTTTCACAAAGCATCCTGGGTCCGCTATATCTGTTTAGTAAGAAAACTAACTCCTGAGCCATCTTTGTAGCTCTTTGGGATACTCACATGGTGGGCGTTTTGTTCTTTTAATCAACAATTTCGTTGTTGAGATAGGACTCATTGCTGTGTCCACCTAAGGGAAATGGAAACATCTGTCTGTAGAGAGATGATGACATGCAGGTTCACAGCAGAATTATTTGCGATTGCCAAAAAGTGGAAGCAACGCAAATGTCCATCAGCAGATGAATGGAGCAACAAAACGTGGGAGGCCCACACGGTGGCCCATCATTCAGCAATGAAAAGGAATGAAGTTCTGATACATGCTATAACATGTGTATCCCAAAACATTATGCTGAATGGAAAAAGCCAGTCACAAAAGGCCACATGTTGTATGATTCCACTGACATGAGGTGTCCCAAAAAGTCTAATATAGAGAGACAGAGAGTATATCAGCAGTTTCAGTGGCCGGCCAATGAGGAGTGATTGCGAATGAGCAGGAGGTTTCTTCTTGGGGGGCTGGACATGTTGTAAAATTAGATTGTGGTTATTCTGGCATAGTTCTGAAAGTATATTTTTAAAACCCACTGAATTGTGCGCTTCCAATGGGCAAATTTAATGGTATGTAAGTTATATCTCAAAAGAGCATTTTTTTAAGGCAATAATACAACCTTTCGTCATACGTTATCAAAGGTCATTTTGGCGGAACTGTCTCTAAGACAAAAGGGGCCCCTTATCAGGACAAAATTAATTCAAAACTGGCTATCTAAAACCAGCACACGCTGCAGAAAACTCTGCATCCCACCCCGGCCTTTTTCTTCAGAGTCCCCTGACTGTGACGGCTCCCTGCGTTTCCACTGTTTCCCCCCGGGGCCACCCCGCACCCCCACCTTTACTTGGTCTCACTCCTTCAACTCTTTTCTGGCTCCCTGACAGTTCCCTCAGGGACTGTCTCCAGATTTCCATGGTGTGCTTAGCTGCCTTTGCCATATTCTCCTCAAGATAATCCACTTAATGTGATGAACCCTCAAGTGGGTTATCTAGTGTCCCCGCAAAATTCACATCCACCTGGAACCTCAGAATGTGACCTTCTTCGGAAATAGGGTCTTTGCAGAAGTAATTCATCAAACGAAGTCCTCCCAGGAGAGACAGGCCCTCAATCCAATCTGACTGGAGTCCTTGTGAGGAAAGGGAGAAGTGGGCTGAGGCTCAGAGGAAGGGGGCCGCGTCCAGTTGGAGGCAGAGATTGGAGTGATGCAGCCACAAGCCAAGGGATGCAAGGGGTGCTGGCCACCATTGGAAGGTGAAGAGGTGAGGGACGAGTCTCCCTCCAGAGGGAGCACAGTACCACTGGCCCTGGGAATTTGGCCTTCTGGCCTGCAGAACTGGGAGAGAACACATTTCTGTGGCTTTAAGTCCCTTCATTTCTGGGACTCTGTTACAGCAGTCCCAGGAAACCAAGCCAGCCCCGAACTCTTCGGGCTGCACGTCACCATGTCCTTCCACCCACCCTCCCTAACAGAGCTGGACTGTTTTGTGATTCGTTCTTGCCATATAAACCTCCATCCACAGAGCTACATAGCACCTTGTAACTCAGGACCAACATGTACATATGTATACAAGCAAAACAACATGCTTACACGCCATACCCTTGCTGTGTGCCACCCACTCCAATTCTCTGGTTTATCTACTTTTGTTTCATGTTTGTCGATGCTTGTCACCACCTGTTAAACAGAATTCACTGTGTGAAAAATATTGGTCAACCAGGGCTGACCTTGCCCCCAGGGGATGCATGGCAATGTCTGAAGAAATTTTTTGGTTTTCAGATGTGGGGTGAGGTAAGGCTGGGAGTGGGGGGCAGGGGGATGCTGGCATCCGGCGGGGAGAGGTGGGGGGTGCTGCCTAACGCCCCACAGTGCACAGGGCGGCCCCACACCACCTAGCCAGCCCCCGAGGGTCCTTAGGTGCAGACTGAGAAACTTCTGATCTCTTCTAAATAAACAGGTCTTGTAGTTAACTCTAGAATATGGTGGAAGAAGGAAGCTCACTAATATAAAAAAATGGTAACCTCGTTCCCTGCCTCCTCTTCCTATTTCTCCATCTTCTATATTATTAATGCAATGCAAATGTGCTGATTTGAAACTGTCAGGTACCCCAGAAAAGCCATGCTCTTTAATCCTCATTCAGTATTGCTGGGTGGGAGCTTTTTAATTTTTTCCATGGAGATGTGTCTCCACCCATTCAAGGTGGGGTTGCTTACTGGAGCCCTTTAAGAGGGAACCCTTTTGGAAAAAGGTTTAGAACCCACACAGCCAGAGGCCTTTGAAGATGCAGAAGGAAAATACCCTCGGGGAAGCCTCCTGAAACAAGAAGTCAGGAGAGAAAGTTAGCAGATGCTGCCATGTGCCTTTCTAGCACATGGGTGCTAGAACACCGATAGGTTTTCTGGACCCATTGACCTTTCTTGGAGCAAGATATTTTCCCTGGATGAAAAAAAAAAAAGATATTTTACCTGGATGCCTTAGTTTGGACATTTTCATGCCCTTAGAACTATAAACTTGGAACTCAATATTTTGCATTCTGGTATATTACATTCCGGCAACTTACAAACTAAAACAACAATTTAGTCCACAAGTATAATTAGTGGAGAATGAGAGTCTCTGACTCATCAATACTTAGTTGAAGGCTGATTGGCAATTGATTTGCACAGGCGTCAGGCACCCAACTTACATCTCTAAGACCCTGCCTGTAGCAGCCAGTCAGTCCCCTCACCTGAGCCATCTGCTTCAGCACATGCCTGGCCCCTGGCGGCATACAGCTTTTCCTTATTTGGGCCTGAGGTCCCTCTCTTTGGCTTTGGGTTAAAACTGTTTTGGCACAGAGGCCAACCCGTCAGCGCCGCGGCCTTCCCGCATGCCCCACGGTCCTGCCCTGGCCACCCCAGCCTGGCCATCCCATTGCCCTGGGCTTCGCAGTGAGCCCAGCGCCTCCTCCTCCCTGTGTGGCCGTGTCGTCGTCGTCCACCCCCACCCACCCCTGCTTGCTGCTCTCCCTGCTGCCCTGCCTTCTGCTGCTTTGACAGGTTCCTCTCTTCCGGCTCCTGCTTGGACTCTCATTCTTTCTCACCTGAGAATCCAGACACCACCCCAGGAGCCAGCCACGGGCCTCCTCTTCCAGCATCTCGGCTGAACACGGCCCCCCACCCTCACCCCCACCTAACTCACATGTCCCCGTGATTTTCCCGCTTTCCCTCAATGTGGAATCACCCGGGAGCTGGGACACTGCCCAGTGCCCAGGTCCCAATGGGAAAGATGTGGTGTTCCTTGGTCTGGGGTGGAGCGTGTACTTCACAAGTTCTGAAAGCAACTTGAGGAGTCTCATTGCAGCCAAGCCTGGGAAATCCTGATACTCCTTTCGGAAATTCCCAATTCACAGCTGCATTTCTTCACTTCGCTCCCGTTTTAAATACTCTAAAAAACCCATGTTTTATTTTTTATTACCTTATAATAGAAACCAACCCATAATCACCTTTTTTCAGGAACATTCTATATTATACTTATGAATTTTGATTCATGGAAACTTCTCCTAGAGAAGAAGTAATGCTAGATTACCGTTGCAGGGTGGTGGGTGGAATGGAATTGAAAACAATATACATTTCCTTTAAGTCAACCTCTACACTATTGGCATTTGGAGCCAGATAATTGCTTGTGGTGGGGGCTGGCGTGCACATTAGCATCACCCCTGGCCTCCATCCACGGGTGCCAGGAGCACCTCCCATCCCCACCCCTTACCGAAAATTCTCCAGACATGACCAAGAGTCCCCTGGGATACAAAATCACCTTTGGTTGAGAACTATGATTTAAGAGGATACAGAAGTATGTTTCCATTTTGCTAACTTTAAACCATATTTTAAAAAGATGTTTTTCCATGCATTTTCCAGTCGGTGGTTTCATGCCGCCTGCTCTTCCTTAGTTTTACTGAGGTGGGGGGAACTGACATGACTTTCCCAGGAAGCGTCCAAAGGAGAAAGCATCAGCAGGCCCGCTGCAAAGGTGGCAGCCTGAAGAGAGGCGCTCAACTGAATGCGGAGACGAAGCACTGTGGGGATCCCCAGGGCTGAGGCCAGGAGCAAAGGGCAGTGGGGTTGGGGGGGCACTGGCCTCACCCCCGCAGGGGCTGCTGAGCCCCTGCCACACGGTCCCCCCGCCCACACCACACAGCGGCTGCCCAGACCCCTGCTGCCTCCTGGCCAAGCAAAACCAGTTTCTGCTCTCTGGGATCAGGCCTCTTCTTGCTCTCCCCCCTGGGCCAAAGCCGTACCTCCCCAACCCCAGAAACACGGCCTGCGTGTCAGGGACAAGATGGGCACAGGTCAGGGACAGTTTCTCAGTCCTTCCTCACAGGGGACCACCAGGCACAAATCCAGCCAAATGAGTGTCACCGTACAGAGCTGAAACTGCTAAATCACATAATAATTAGGATTTTTTTAATGTTTCTTTAAATAAACTGACCATGAATAGATTTTCTAAAATTTGCAACAATTATAGCAGCATAAACTGAGAAATTGGCTGTTTGATGCTTTTCCCCAATTCATTTATGGGACAAAGCACGGGCCTCTTTTCCTTTCTCTGACCTGTAACCAATGCCCTGGGAGGTAAAGGTGTGCCAGACATGACTTGCACACAGGGCCAGGACACAATTTGGGAGTGCACAGAGCAAAATGCAAATGCAAGGAAAACGGCTCTTGCTTTTCTTCTGTAATCTCCACCTACCATGGTGTTTTTATTGACTTTTAACTTTGCACCACTTTGGGCAACAGGGGCTGTCACTGGGCGATGAAGACCCTCCTACAGCCCAGGGGCCCACCCACTACGGGGCAAGGAGGTCACCCCCCAGGGGCAGAGATAGCCCAGCACTGGGTGGGGCAGGAGTGCAGCGGAGAGGAGCCACGGGAGGCGTGGGGGGGCTCGGTGTCCCATGGGACTTCACTTGCAAATCACAAATTCAGAGGTACAGTTATTAGGAACATGGTGATGGCAGAGCCTTAAAGCAGCTCGGGGGGGCCCCCTCTGGGTACAGGATCCTCTGTGCCACCGAAATGGCTGCACCCCCATACAAGGGCTCCTGCTTGCACATAAAGCACCAGCTACATTTTTATATAATCATACATGTGTATAACTTTATATGGTTATTATTTATACAATGAAAACAGGCAATTTACTTTTTTTTTTAAAGAAAATCACCTTCCTTTGTTTTGTTGTTGTCCCTGCCATATATTTCTTGATTGATTTGTAAGGCAGAAGAAAAGAATAGAGAAGTTGTCATTTATGTTGTGACCCAAAATACATATATATACTTTCCACAAAATTAAGTAGCCTGTTTCCTGAAAATGGAATAAAATGGAACGAAATCATTCAGCAGGGGGTTCGCGAGGGGCTCCAGTGGAGGGCCACGGCAGAGGAGTTCTGCCCTCCATGCGCTGCTGCTGGGTCTGGGTATCTGCGGGGCAGGGGGGACCCTGAATGAGCTGCAGTGGCATGTGCCCAGCTCCGAGGATGTGGATAGAAAGTCCAGGCCGAGAGCTCTGGAACCAGCCTTTTTAACAAGTTCCCTGGGTGATGCAAACACACAGGCCGGCTGGAGAACAACCGTGCTAGGAAATCACACATGCACATTCCTCCAGAAGCCCTAGGAATTCCAGCTGCTGGGCTGGTTCTTATACATCCCATGGCTGAAATGCCAGCAACCCCCAGACACACCTTGTCTACACCAGTCAACACTCTGCCGCAGAGACTGTGGAATCCGGCAGCAAACGTCCCAGTGCCTGGGTGCAGGCCCCAAGCTCGCCTCCAGGCCAGTTGGGGGTCAAGGCACACCCCGTTCCCCGGCTTCCAGGCTTTCCTGAACCAGGGAGTGAAAACTGCTAACACTTGTCCTGTTTGACTTTCTCAGCACAATCCCTACTTGTAAGGTAGGAGAAAAACATCCCAACATGCAAATAACTTAGGCAGACAAATCTAATTTCTTTCTTTTTTTAGGAGGTAACTTTTTTCATCAAAAAAAACCCTCCACCTACGATATATTTTTGTTATATTCTTGAGGCAGAAGCCTGCTAAGTTGGTAATTTTTTCTCAGCCAGTATCCTTTCACTGTAATTGCACTCAGTGATGGGGGGGAGGGTTCATTTCCTCTTAGCTCTCTGGCCGCTTGCTTCCCTTTCTGAATGCCTAAAAGCCATCTTCCTGTCACTTCTGCTTATCAAGCCATGCATATATAATAACTACTTAGCTCCAAGAGACTTAAGAAGAGGCACATCCATATGCTGTCTTTATAAGCACTTTTTTTTTCAAAAGGATCCCATCAAACAAAACCGTTCCTGCCTTCCCCAAAGTTTTAATTTTGCCACAGGTGACATGTTAGTTTCTATTTAACTATTAATATGTTTCTCTTTTTTAACTATTTAAACTAGAATATTTTTTAAAATACAAGAGCACAAGGAGTCATACGTGCAAAAGGAATTTTGTTTAGCAAAACAGGAATTTTTTTTTTTTAAGATGGTACGATGACTGTTTAGAAGCTTGCGTAAATTCTGCAAGGTGGTGATAACTGTCGATAACCTGTCAAGTTTTTCAGAGAAATGCTCAGGAAGTGAAACCCACTGGGAGCCTAAGGGCCCCAGTATTTCGTTGTGCAACGGCCCACAAGCCGCAGGTCCTCACCTCTTAGAACCCACGAGCTTGGTGAAGATGCTCCAACGCCACCCCGCCCCCCACCCCCCACCTCCATCCCAACCTCCTGCAGGAAAGACCCAACCCCCCACCCCACCCCCACCCCCCGCGCACGCCTGATGGACAAAACTTTCATTGGAACCAAAAAAGGGCAAGAAAACTGGGCTCTTCCCCAGAGCCTCGAGGCAGCCACGCTTTCTTTTTGCTCTCTCTACCCCCCTGGCTTCTTATGCTCCATGGTTATTTTGAGTCAGCAAAGCCGGGAATGTCGAGGATTCTGCAGGAACCCTGGAGCTAGGGTGAAACACCAAAGGGCAATATTCTGTGTCTTCTTTTTATGAAGAAATCGTTGCTTGATGCCAGGACTCCCTGTTCTAAGCGAAGGGCTCCTTCGCGATTCTGGGGCTAAATGGGAACACCGGGCCACCCAGTCCCAGGTCAGGTCAGGCCGCGGGGGCGGGGGGAGGGGCTAGGCAGGGCTGGGCTGCGATCGGGATGGGGCGGGGCTAAGCGGGGCAGGGCGGGACTAGGGTGGACTGGGCGGGGCTAGGGTGGGGCCGTCCCGCCTGGGCTCTGCTCCCTGGAGGTGCGTTGGGTTGAGGCTTCTGCCTAGAGTCACTTCCCTTAAGGATCTGAAGCTGCGGGGGAGCCTCGGCCAAGGACAGCTGCCAAACTAGAGCCTGGCAGCTGCAGGCTGCAGAGGAATTGCACTGCCAGCGAAAAAGGAACCGAGTCACACCCATTAACCCACTGGTGCCAAACAGTGGCCCTACTGTTGAATGCAAACCTATGCATGTGTGTTGGGAAGGATGCAAATACAAAATTCTACGCTACATTTGGCTGGTCTCTGGTCTGCCTTTCCAGCCCCGCTGCGGGCGGGCCAGCTTAAACAGCCCATGGGTCTAGGCGTTTTGCTGAGCAAACAGCCCTCAGCCACCCAGGCTCCCCGGACCGAGCGCAGGGGCCAGGTTCGATGGAAGAGACCACAAAATCAAGCTGAGCCCTTAATTTTCCTTACCTTGCCCTCATCCCACAGCAGCACGATGTAAGCCCAAGAAGAGGCATAAAACCCTCCCAAACAGGCCGGGGCATCTGCGGTATCACAAGACTCCACATAGAGTGAGCGGCCCTAGCTGAGCGATGGTGTTCTCGCCCAGGTGTTCGTAGTTTATTGAATTGACTAACCCCTTAGGTGATGGTTCTGGAGCGGGGGAGGGGCGCGTGCACTCGAGAAATGGTCCCTTTGCCAAGGGAGTGACCCCGGGCGGAAGGAGGGCCAAGTTGCATGAAGAGCTCCGAGGACCCGAGCCGTGTGTGGACCGATTCTCCCACGGTGGGGTGGCCTGGGGGGCGGGTTTCTCCCTTGGGTCCCCATGCCACCCTTCCTCCTTTCAAGTCTGGCACCCAGGCAGCGTGGCTCAGCTTGGAGTTGAGCGGCTGCATGAATCGAGGCTGATGAGATGCGCGCAGGCTGCGCTTTCCTCCACCCGCTTGTTCAAGAGGAACCAGCGGGGGAGGGAGGCAGGAGGCCCCCATGGGTTGGAAATCCACCCTGGGCCGTGGGCGCCCTGAATCCACCTGCAACCGGACTGGACAGGCAATTATCCCCGTTTTACAGACGAGGAAAATGAGGCCAGAGACCTGCCCGCACGTGGATGTGTGCGGGACCTGGACTCCACCCGTGTGGGCATGTCCGGGCTCCCAGACTTCAAGGGAACCGGATTCACCGGGAGGGCCGGTGAACCCGCAGGCTCAGCCATTCTGACTCTTGGGAGGCAGGAGTGGGGCCCAAATTTGCATTTACAGCCTGCCCATCAATGGAACAATAGAATCCTGTTCTGTTATTCCCCCTGGGGTGTCTGGCAGGTAGGTTCAGCTTGTCTTTTTCATAATTGCCCTGATAATTCCCCTAGTTGGGAGAGAGTTCCGGTGGAGGCAACAGCTTGTGCTTCCAGGAAGTGCAAGCCCTTTGGCATCCCAGAAGAGTGATGAGTGGCCATCCTGGAGGGCGGCAGAGACTGAGCCCAAGTTCCTGGTGGGCCTCAACTAAGGATTTAGGATTTAGTTCCACAGAGACACGAGGCACTGAGACACGTTAGCACCTTCCGGTTCTGATAAGCCAGTCATCGATCAGCTACCAACTCAGTATGCTCCTGGACCAGGAAAGATCAACGACAATTCATCAATAGCTCTTTCTTTCTGGAAGCACCCCCTCACCCCCACACAGGGAGCACCCAAAGAAGAAACAATAAATCAATGCCTGAACACTCAGCATCTTACTATTTCAGTTATTGGAGGTCCAGCCGCCAGGCTCTTGGCTGTGAGTCTTCCTTGAGACCCCTATTTCTGACACACCCACATCCAATCCCGCTGCTGGCTCTTACCTTTCCAATTATGGCAAAATCCGACCCTTCTCCCCAGCTCCACCTTACAGTCCCCTGGGGGGCACCATTGTTCTCTTGCCCAGGGGGCGCCAATGGCCTCCTGACTCCACTCCCTGATGCCACCCCAGACCCCACAGTCCACTCTCAAGGAACTGGATTCCCCCTAGAGCCCTCAGAAGAAACACTGCCCTGCCAACACCTTGATTGATTGATGGTAGCCCTCTGCGACCCATTTGGGATTTCTGACCTCCAGAAATGTAAGATTAAAAAAAAAAGTGTGTTGTTTTAAGCCACTGCATTAGTGGAAATTTTGTTACAGCAGTAACAAGAAATTAATACAGACTGCATCTCTGGTTACCCTCCACCAGCCTTTGCTCACTCACACAGTTCTCCTTGCAGGTCCTTGAACACATCAGGCAAAATTCCCTCCTGAAGTAGGGTGGCCCTATACAGTATCATCCCAAACAAGGTGCTTTGGGGAGGGAAAGGCAGGCCTGTCTATAATGAGGGTGGGTCAATAGCTGTGAACCAAGACTATCTCAGGCAAATGGGAACACATGGTCACATCAACCTCAGGGCCTTTGCAGGGACTCATCCCCCTGCCTAGACAGGTAATTCCCTCACCTCCTTCAAGTCTGTTCTAGTTTGCTAGCTCCCAGAATGCAACACACCAGAGACAGATTGCCTTTTAATAAAAGGGGATTTATTTCATTAGTTCTCCAGAGGAAAGGCAGTTAACTTTCATCTGAGGTTTTTTTTTTTTAAACGTGAGAAGGCTCAGGGTAATCTCTGCTGGCCTTCTCTCCAGACCTCTGGGTTCCAACAACTTTCCCCAGGGTGATTCCTTTCTGCATCCCCAAAGGCCTGGGCTGAGCTGCGAGTGCTGAGTGCTGAGATGAAGTATGCTGAGCTGCCTGGGCTGTGCTACATTGAGCTCTCTCATTTAAGCACCAGCCAATTAAATCAAACATCATTCATTGCAGCAGGCGTGCCTCCTAGCTGACTGCAGATGTAATCACCAACAGATGAGGTTCACATACCATTGGCTCATGGCCGCAGCAACAAAACTAGGCACCTTCACCTGTCCAACTTGACAACTGAATCTAACTACCACAAAGTCTTTGCTCAAACATCGGCTTCTTAACAAAGCCCATGCTGACCACCATATTAAAAACTACAGTAGTGCCCCTACACCCCTGTTCTCCAGGAACTCCTTGTCCTGGTCCACTTTTTTCATTTCTCCCACAGCTTTTATCCCCTTCTAATTTTTGTCATTTCCTAATTTATTCCAGCTCTTGCTTTGGCCAGCTCCCTTTGCAAGCTCAACGAGGATCCAGATGGTCATTTTGTTCCGAGATAGAGCGCAAGCCTCTAGTACAGTGCCCAGCACGCAGTAAAGACTCAAGTAAATATACAATAAGTGATGGAGGATCTGGACACCCCAAAGATGGGAAGGAAGAAGGAATGCGTGGCAGGCAAAAGTGTGGCTGGGGAGACCCGTGTTCTGAACCTCACTTCCCTTCTGAGTGGGTCAGTGCTGGGTGCTCTGAGCAAGCCCTGAGACATGATGAGCTGTTTCATCCACCACATGCCATCTCTGAGGCCACGTTCAGCTCTGAACTGTATGACATGAGCCGGTGAACACTAGCCCTCCGGGGTTCACCAGGGCCCAGCCCCAACCACAGAGGGTAGGCGTCATCCACAGAGTGGCAAGAATGGCCCCAACAGCAAGCATCTTAGGAGTGTCCCCGACCAGAAAGTGAGAGGGCCCGGCTGCAAGTCAGGCAGCTGAAATGAGTCACCGGGAGCAAGGGGAATTTTAGGAAGTCGGCACAATCGTGTCTGGGCAGGGAAAAAGGTGGAAAGAGGGAAAATCTCATGTACCTGCTTAACTCAGCATGTCCAGGGAGATTGCTACGAAGAAAAAGACATGCATTCTCAGGAGGGTCTCTGCCTGACAGGGAGCAGGTGCAGCTCCCTTCTGCAACAGTCGATGAGATGGATCCGCTGATGGGTGAATGGGCACCACCTCGCCAAGCAGCGGATTCATTAAGAAAGGCTGAGTATCCCTGGTCTGGTGGGCGATACTCTCTGTTAGGACGAGTTTGAGTAGATTTGCCACTCGTCCATCCATTTAGCTGGGCAAACCCGGCCAGGATGTGATCTGAGAAGGTTTATAGCCAGGACGCAAAGCAGATGACCCGGCCCATGTCTGCCCATATGCAGGGAAATGGTTGGTGACTCTTCCACGATGTCCCCCAGACCCCTTTGCCTTCCCACCTCCTGAGCAAGTCCCAAAGCAAGTAAGGGGTTTAGGGAGGGCAGAGTCATGCCAAGAAATACAGAAGTTAAATGTTTTGCTCATGAAGTTATCATTAGGTGCAAAGGATATACACCAACTGCCACTCCCTTTGGGGAAACAGAAGACCATGTGTGCCAACCAGGGTCATCGGGTCCCTTAGCCTACAGATCATTCTGTGTGTGAGGTGGCAGCAGGCCTGTGACAGCTTCCCTGGTCTCTGCCCACTACATGCCAGCCACGGCCCCCAGCTGTGACAAGCCAGACCGTCTCCCAACATTTCCAAATGTGACGTCAGGCACATCTGCCCCCCGCCCCCACCCCACTGAAGGCCACCTGGGAAGTTAGCTAATGTTAGCTAGTTATAATAAAGCAGCCCCGCAGGACAACCGGGGTCAAGCTACGGTACTACTGGGGTCCCTGGAGTGGGAATTTCTGCCCCACACAGTTGTTGAGGAACTTGGGACCCTTCAATCTTGGGGTTCTGCCACCCCAAGATCTGCCTCTGCAAACCAGCAGTGAAGCCTGAGAAAGAGAGTGTGTGGAAGGTCTCGCAGAGGTTCCAGAAGCTGGGTACTGGGGTGGCATGTAGCACCCCCTCCCCCACTCTGCAGGCCCGGGCCTCACATGGTAGGGGTTGTGGGGACCCAGCCTAGCTCCAGGAACCTAAGAAAGCAGGCACAGAAGCGCTTCGAAGTCTCTTCCAAGTCCTCTGATGCACTCCCAAAAATCACCCCGGGACCGCAGCCAGGTGCCCAGAGACCTGCTCTCGGCTGATCATGCATCTTGAACTTTGTAGCGTAAGCGTGCACACCTATGAAAAAATAAGGATGTCTGTTTTAAGTCATCACTAGGAAAACAATGCACGTTGAGTGCCCTCAACCCACAAAAAACAGACATAAATGTTCTCGTGGGTAAAAGTAAAGTTGCCTGTGTTACTTAAGACTGGCTCTTAGTCTCCTAGGGAGAGGAAAAGCACAGCACTGGAGAGTCAGTCAATGGGAGTCAGCATTCGCTAAATAAACTCCAGCTGCCTCTTTCAGCCAATCTGTGGTCAGTTTCCTGGGTTGCATGTCTTGATCATCTTCAGAGTAATCTGGGCCTAAAAGCATCTTTATGAAAACATTTTATTAAAACAGCTAACAATGACTGAACTATAATTCATGATCAAAATAATTTCACGAGACTTTCCGTTGTCTGGTTTGAAAAGCTTTGGCTAAACATTTTTTTACCTAATATTCATGAACATTAAACAGTGTAAAGTGGCTCTTATTGAAGGTTCATCATTCTTAGAGGACAGACCACACACACACACACTCACACGCACACACACACACACACAAGATCCCCTGCACACTTTCTCCCCTGTTGGTTGTAGAATGCAGGGCACGGCAGAGTTATTTGGAAATGTGTTGTTATTATTATTGTTGCTTTTTCTTTTGCCATGTTTCCTGAAGTTCAGAGTCCCTACAAGAGATTATTCCCAATTCAGTCACTCACTACAAAGGAGAAAGGCCTGCACTTTTATGGCCACAGGACAATGGTTAATAATTCTGATGACCCCACCAAAAAGATCATTCAAATTGCCAAAGTCAAAACACAAAATATTAAGGAATTTTTTAAAAAGATTTTAAAAACCTGAACATACTGCTTTTCGGAGTAATCTAGGAAATCATTTTCAGGTCAATGCCCTTGCAGGCTCACAAGATCAAAATATCTAAACTTCTCTAGGGTATTTGGCATCAGTCACTTTTCTTCTGCATAATGAGCGGCCCCAAAACGTAATGACTTAATCACAATTTTTTTAACTCATGGTTCTGTGGGAGAGCTTGAGGAGGGCTTGTCTTTGTTCCATGCAGTCTCTCATTTCCGAGCAGGGCCGGGCAGGATCCAGAGAGATGGAGAGAGGGGGAGAGAAGAGCAGAGAGCGGGACGGGGGAAGGGGAGAGCGCACGCTCACAGGAGTTCACGGGGCCTCTGAAAGGTGTATTCTAGGCCTGGAATCACCCCATCACCACTGCCGCTGCAGTCCATTGGCCAAAGCAAGTCAGCAAACAGGACCAGATTCCAAGGCATGGAAAACAGATTTTGCCAACTGATGAAAGGAAATGCAAAGTCATGATGCAAAGGGTTATGCATTGTGGAAGGAGTGCAGGCTCACGGCCATTTGTGCAACCTACTGTAAGATTTGTTTATGTTTCCGTAGTCACGATCTCGTACTTGGTCAACTTTGAACTCAGCCCTGTAAAGATGAATGGGGAAAAGGAGTTTTAAACCAGAGACCACAACTGGATTCTGATTTGACCTATACAAGTTGGAATGTTTAAATGTGTGTTGTTTTTCAACTTTGAGAAATCTGGCTTAATATCTGTCCTCAAAGTGTAACTTTGAACATCAGATCTTCGGCTCCTCCCTAAAGTGGCCTGTTTCATTGCTTGGTAAAATAATTAACCATGTCTCACAGCAACTGAATATCACACGCTATCCTTGTCCAGACGAGTGCTTTCATGGCGATGGGGAACAAAAAAAGCAAGGATCTGATATAAGGTTTTATATAGCTAAAGCTCATTGATGTTGAACAAAACAGCCTCATTATTTTTGTATTCCATTCACTATGCAAGGGGTGGCAGGGTGGGGAGGTGAGCCAACTTTATTAATGGCAAAAGAAAAAACAGTAGGAGAGAAACATTAATTTCTCGTTCATGAGTAGGAGGCATCAACCAAGAATAATGAAAAAGAAAATCAACTGCATCTTCCCTGGTGAAAAGCTGCTTCCACCACAACTGAAAATGACCTGTGGCTCAGCGTCCATTCCCCCGAGCCCACTTCACGGGATCATGGAGCCATAATCCACACAAGGCAGGACTTTCTAAAACACCCCAGGGTGCTGGAAGAGCAGGGCCCAGCCACTTCCTTACCAGGCTTTTCATGTTTGAAGCACATTCACAAAAGACAAAAAGGTCCCTCCCTTCGCCCCCAATATCTTTGGTGTAAAAATGAGAAGACATGGGGGGTAAGTATATGTTACTGGACATGTCTGATGTCATAGCCTAATTTAAATGGGCCAAGAATGTCTGAAAGAGAGCTAGATGACAGTGAAGGGATGACATATGGGCACAAAAGCCTGTGCCCCTCTAGATTTCAATTTATTTAATAAATAGTTTACTGGCCATCTCATATGGATAAGATATTGGATTGGTTGTAAGAAAATACAGAGATTAACAGAACATAGCTGTTCCTCTCAAGAAACTTACAATTTACTAGGGACAAAATGCACTTACTAAATTACCAGTGATGCAAGATTGAAGTAGATAAATATTAAAGGAATGAATGAAAGAGCATGGGTCATACAAAGAGGAAGAGTTAAAATGCTTTGGATGTTCACAAACAGCTTCCAGTTGAAGGGAATGGGAGGAGTTCATTGCCCAGCAATCCCACTCCTGGGTATGTACCCAAAAGAATTGAAAACAGGGATGGGATGCAAGAGCATACAGTAAATACCTGTGTTCACTGCAGCACTGTCCACAAAAGCCAAGAGGTGGAAACAACCCAAGTGTCCATCAGCAGAGAAATGGACCAACAAAATGTGGTCTTGATGCACAATGGAATATTATTCGGCCATAATAAAGAATGAAGTCATGCTACATGCTACAACACAGATGAACCTTGAAAACATTATGCTCAGTAAAAGAAGCCAGACACAAAAGGACAAATGCTGTATGATTTGACTTATATGAAATACCTAGTATGGGCAACTTCATAGAGACAGAAAGTAAATGAGAGATTATCAGGGGCTGGAGGAGGGAGAGTGAATGGGGAATTATTATTTAGTGAACACCAAGTGTTTCCTTTGGGGGTGATAGGAAAGTTCTGGACATACATAATGGTGATGGTTGCACAACATCGTGAGTGTCATTGATGCCCCTGAATTGTACACTCATAAATGGTTACATTGGCAAATTTTATGTTACATCTATTTCACCATAATGACATTTTTTTAAAAGAAGAGTTTATTGGAGGAGAAACATGTAAGCCAAATCTTGAAGGGTGGCTTAGAGGTAGATAAACAGAAATGGTGATGCATGACCTGCAGGGTGGAACAGCATGAGCAAAAGCATGGAGATGGAAAACTTTGGCACTTGCACTGTGGAAGAGCACAAGACCCAAGGTCAGACCCTTTGAGTTTGCATAGCAGGCCTGCGATGGGTTGTGTGATGTGGGGCAAGTCCCTTGACTTCCTGCAGTGTAGAGCTAATGAGAACACTGGCCTCATTAAGGATTAAAATAGATAATGTCAACAAGACGCCAAGCCAAGTGCTGGCTGCTAAGAAAGTGTCCAGGACATTTCCACTTCTGTTGTCATCTTTTATATCGCTGGGTCACAGAATATTTCCACTGGTATGTGAGGCATGACTGTAAGGAAAATGAGACAAAAATATGGGAAGTAGGGCTGGAAATACAGGTTGAAGTCAAGCCCCAAGAAACTTAGATATTAGGTTAAGAAACTGAGATTCCAGAGGGAGGCTGAGAGATCAGTGAGAAGCTGGGTCAGGAGGGAGGCAAGAACTCCAGATGAGTTGGAGAGGGGAGAGTTCATGAGATCTTAGCCAACCCAATAGAATTGGAAACAGGGCACTGGCAAGTTCTTTTTATTCACGCCGTGCTGGCTCCATGGGTGCATTTCATTTGTGAAAAATCGGGGAGCTGTTGACTTGTGCTCTGTGCACTTTTCTGTATGTCTACTGACTTTGATGAACTTTTTATAGAGTGACTGACAAGGTTTCAGGCAGGGTGATGATAAGGCAGATGGAGCCATTATGATAGGACAGAAGAGGGGCCAACTTTGGTGGAAAGGTACTGACTTCATTTTGGGGCCTGGGGACTTTGGGGAGGTTCCTAAATAGGAGAGGTTTGGGTGGGTGAGGAAAACGGATAGCCCCATGCCACTAAGAAGCACCATCAAAATTCTTTCATCTTAGAATTAAGAATCCTAAAGCAATGCTATAATTTTCATGGTTCTTAAGTGAAGGGGAAAAAGAAAAAAAGGAAAGAAGGAAAGACAGAGGCAAGGAGGGAAGGAAGGATAGGAAAAAGAAAAAAGGAAGGAAAGAAGGACAGTTTTGATGGTTAAGTTCATGCATCCACACGGCTGGGTTATGGTGTCCAGTTGTTGGGTCAAGCAAGCACTGGCCTGCTTGTCACTGTGAGGATATTTCATGGATTTAAATCATTAGTCAGTTGATCGTGTCTATGGGCAATTACATCTACAATCAACAAAGGAGATTGTCTTCAGCAATGAGAGATGTCTCAACCAATCACTTGAAGACTTGAAAGGGAGAACTGATGATTTCAGTGGTCAGAAAGAATTTCTATCTCTACTTCAGCCAGCCAGCATCTCCTGGGGACTGTATCAGAGTTCCCAATTTGTAGCCTCCTCCAATTCAGAATTGCTCATCTCCACAGCCACATGAGCCAGTTCCTACAACAAATCTCTTAATATTTACATATAACTCTTGTTGGTGATTTTCCCTGGAGAACCCTGACTAATAATGAGTGACTCACGAGAAACAGAATCTCAGGGATGAGATTTTTCCATTTTTGGTTCTAGGCCTTCTGAGAGCTGGTTCTCAAATCTACTTAGATTGATAGTCACTAATAACTCCATTTATACTGATTAAGATGGCACTGATAATCCGTGGCTCGAAGGAAGGGAGGGATGGAAGAAAATAAATGAAAGAATTCGCCTTATGTAGTGAAATTTGGGGCATTCATTGACAATCAGAACATTTTTTTGTCTTCTCACATATAAGCACTCAGGCACAGGGTTCTGTGATCTGAATAAATCTGATTCCCAGTTCCCCCTACTAAAACCTGACCAAAATTCTAAAGGAACACTGAAGAGTTTTGCCATTCATCTTAGCTTTACTTGAAACACAACCTCCTAATACACATACCCCATCTTGTAAACTGGGTAACTACCAAATGGACCAAGGATAAAAGAAAGAAAAGAAGAAAGAAATCAAGACTAAGTACCTGTGGCACTTTTTAAATTTCCTCCTGGAAAAATTAACTTTGAGGCCCCAATACTCACCTGCTGTCACTATGCAGTTGCCAAAACGAAAGGCCCACCATCCTGTCCAAGTGGGACCATGCGGACCTTCACTCTAAGCCTGGGAAACCACTTCTAAACTGCATCTAGGCTATCAAGTCCAAACAAGGATTCATTAGAGGACATGTACAAAGGAAAAGTAAGACTTCCGTCCACTGTCCAGATGCCCCTGTACTGCTCTGTCTAGAGCTGAAGGAGTTGGCAGAGCTCCCTACCTTCCTGCCAGACCACTGAGGCACTGGGGTTGCTGATTATAACCCCAACTTAAAAAGAGAGCATTTGCCCTCAACTCAAACACGTTTAACATACTGGATGTCCTCAAGTAACTAGAGCCCATCTCAATTAAAATTATGTTTTCCAAAACCTGATTTCAAAAAAAGAAGTAAATGATGAAGGGAAGGAAATTTCCTGGGACTTACTTAAACGCAACTTTCCAAGGGAATCTTGGGCTCATTAGCTGGAAATCAACCCTGAAACGAAGGCTGGTCCTCAAACATTGCAAGATCTAGAGTCAAAGGAAGAGTAAATTAGGCCCAGCAGGCTAAACTTAAATGCTGGAGGAGGAAGGAGGACTGAAACATTTTTCAGAGTTGTTGCAACAAGGTAGAATCCAAGAGGCTTTTGATTGAGCACAAAGAAACCCAAACATTCACTTAAGGCCCACAACCATTTCCCAAGGTCCAAATTTAAAGCCTAAAAGTTGCGACTTGCTCACATTAAAGGTGGATCTGAATAAAAACTAAACAAATAAGAAAAAATATTAAATTAAGCATTCCAAATATATGTGACAAAAATGATAATTTCATGAACGAGAATCCATGTCATGCATAGTTTCCATCTACCCCCTGTGAATGGGGTACCCTTTTGTGTCTGGGACCCATGAAATGGGTGGACTATGAAGCCCTTAAGGCATATCAATGACCAATATGATTCACTGAGGGTCATGGCCTTTGAGTCATTGATCTTTGGCTTTGACCTCAATACAGTTGCTCAAGTTCTGCACTATTGACATTTGGGGCCAGGTCATTCTTTGCTGTGGGGGCTGTCCTGTGCATTGTAGGATTTCGAGCACCATCCCTGGCCTCTACCCACTAGACACAGCCAGCACTGTCTCTACCCAGTTGTAACAATCCAAAATGTCTCCCGACATTGCCAATGCCCAGAGAGTAGGGATGACAAAATTGCCATGCAGTGAGAACCACTGGCTTAGAGAAAGGGATATGCTCCTTCCTGTGCAAACCTCACCTTCAAACTCACCTAATCCACCCAGGGACCCCACTCCAAGAGCCCAAGAAAACCAAGGAATCACAGCTGTGCTTCACAACCATTCAACCAGCTGCCATTTTCCTCTCCTTGGCTTTGGGATTCCCATCTGCAAGCCTGGGTGTGAGACCTACTTCTGACCACTTTTGGTTTGGACACTCCTTTGCGTTCTCTTATAAAATATATCGGCTCTTCCACTCAGCTTTCTTCTAGGTCCTCTTACTGAACAGAGTCCACTGTGAGAAAACTCTGTCAACTAACCCAGGACCTCATAACCTGCACGGATCACCCCCATTTCCACAACACTGCTCTTACCTCTACCCACAACCAAGGCAAGGGGATACCATGACCACCTTCTAGACTTTCTTCCATTTACCCTAATCATGACACGGCAAAGGACTTTGCAAATGGACAAGTAGGCCGCCATATTTAGTTTCATATTCTGTTGTTAGATGGCTTGAGCAACTATCTTCAATTCTTTTAAGGAATAAATTATTGAAGATCCAGCCTTAACATCACAATTTAGCAACTAATAAGAGTTTATGGAAGAGCCCAGAAAGGTCAGGGAGGATCTGGTGGTCAGGGAAAGTTCCAGAGAGGAGGGGAGATTTAAGTGGAGCTTTGAACTATAAGTGGCATTCAAGTAGTTAGATGCTTCAGGGAATATGAAACCATCCAAATTCCTGCCTGAAGTAGCTTCTAATCTCACATCAGGCTGGTTGTTGGCTGGTGGAGTCAGATAAATTTAGACTCCTCAATTACCAGTCTGTCCTCCTCACAAACGAAATTCCCCAGATGCATCTCATGTCTTCCTCTTTCCCTATTTCATGTATTCAGCTAACATTTATTGAGCTTCTCCTTTGTGCCAGATTCTGTGCTTTGCACTGGATTTACCATAATGAGTAAAAAAGATGGGGTCCCCCCCACCAAAAAAAAAAAGATAGAGTCCCAGCCTTCTTGCAGCATATGGCCTGGTTGGAAAGGCAGAACTAAAGTAAACACAAAATATACACAAGCCAACTCCAAACTGTGCTGGGCATGCTGGTGGAAAAGGAGAGGACACTGGGAAAAGCTAGTGACAGAGAGGGCATCTATTGTAGATTGTATGGTTGAAGACAACGTCTCTCTCTAAGGAAGGAAGATGTAAGCTGGGACATGAAGGATGATAAGAAAGCTTCCAGGCACAGAAAAGGCAGAGGGGCACTCTCAACATAAGGAAATCATAAGGCTCTGGAGTCACTGGTAGAATTATAAAGAAGCCCAGTGCAGCAGGGTTTTAGGGAATCATGGGAAGAGGAACACGATGTGTTTGCAGAGTTGGGAATGGACCAGGCAGTGCCTTCTCAAGAGTGGAAAGGGGGTTGGGTATATTCTTGGTTCAGGAGGAAGTCATTGACGTTTTTAATCACTTCCAGTCCTAACACTTTGCTTCCTGTCTTCCTACAAACATCTTGCTAATTGTCCACCTTAAATGTCCATGGGACAGCCTTCCCCTCATCACCACCCACCAGTCTTCTCTCTTAAATCATGTCTTAAAAAGACCCCCAACTGCCTTCTATTGATTTCTCTTCCCTCCAGCACACAACTATTAATCCATGTTCAGCTGCTTGGCTCTTACTGACTGTATTCATTTCCTGTGGCTGCTCTAACAAATTACTATAAATCTGGGGTCTTAAAACAACAGAAAGGTCTGGAGGCCAGAAGTCTGAAATCAGGCTATGTGTCAGCAGGGCCACATTCCCTCTGAAGGCTCTAGAGGAGAATCCATTCCTTGCCTCTTCCAGCTTCAGGTGGCCTCAGGGGATTTAGGCTTCTGGCTGCACCTCTGTCTGCTCAGTTTTCACACTGTGCACTTCTTATGAGGATGCCTGTCATTGGATTTAGGGCCCACCCAGATAATCCAGGGTGTTCTCATCATCACAAGATCCATAACACATTTGCAAAACCTCTTTTTCTAATGAAGATAACATTCACGGGTTCTAGAGATTGGGGCCCTTTTTGAGGGCCACCATTCAACCTCTGTAGTGACCCATAGTGTGTCTTGATATCATGGGATGTCTGCTCTATCTCCTACCTAGACAATAGACTCGTGACAAACAGGGACCCTCTGTGGCATCATGGGATAAACACTGGGCCCAAGATAACCAATGTCCAATTGGGGGATGGGGGACTGTTGGAATTCCTTTACCATCCAGAAGCTCTAATCTATTAAGATTGATAGAGAAATAGTCTCCAACACATAGCAGGTGCCCAGGTTAGATGGTAATTGCAGGTATGAGGGCACCCCCAGATTAGCATGTCTTGGTACATTCAGCATGTCTTGGCCAACCCCGTTGCTGCCACTGGGAATCAACTGAACTAGAGTCACGTGACTCACTGATTCCTTTCAAAGAATCCTTCTGCCGCTTTTTCACTATGAATTTCAAAAATCTGAAACAGTCTTAAACATGCAGGAAAGGTGCCATTATATCACAAAGAACACTTCCTGAGCCATTGTGAGACTGAGTTGCTAACCTATGCCCCAGCACTCCCAAATACCCAAGTGTGTGTTTCCCACAAACAAGGACATCCTCCTGCATAACCACAATACAACCCTAGAATCAAAACCTCAACACTGAAAGAGTAGTGCCATCTAACCCTGGAACTCCACTCACAGTTCATCAGTTGTTCCTAAAACATCCCAGTCCAGAGTCACGCATTTTCCACAAATCTCTCTGGAAGGCAGACAAGGTGGGTTGAAAGCCTGGAATGGGGCAACTCTGAGAAACTGATGGCCAAGTCAGTCTCTCCTGTGGGAAACAAGACACTGCCATCATTATGGAAAAAAGCATTAGTTATGGGAAAAAGTTTCCCTCCCACGAAGCTTTAAATTTTCTCTGCTTTCGTTGTTCTCTGCTTTAGGAATGCATAAATCTGAACTTTCTATGTAAGACTGATAAAAGCACATAAAGGTGAGTGAAATGAATCATTAATTCCATCACATTCATTCCTTTGGTTGTGGCCGACGTAACCAGCCTTTTGACAGATCGCTAGAAACACGGGGAAGCCCAAGACACTCCTTCATTCCAACGCTTGAGGCCACCACCACTTCTTGGGAATTTCTGCATATCATAATAACTCTCTGAATGAAACAGCACTTTCTAAAGTTCAAAATAAATCTCCTCTTTTTCTCATTTGGTACTTGCTTATAATTTTATAACAATCCTATCATAGAAACCCATTTCTGCCCAGGGGGTTATTACACCCACATACTGATGATTTTGAGCTCTCATATGGCCCTCTCTCTGTCTGACTAATTCAATGGAATGTACCATTTATCGACTTTCTACTACGCACTGAGCAAGCAGGGGTGGGGGTGGGCCATGCAGATGAGGCTCCTCCCCTTGTGGGACTTCTTTTCTTGTTTGTTCATTCTCTGTCCCTTTCCCGTGACATCAACTCAGTACTTAATTGAACAAATATACTGAAGGCCTATGATGTGCAGGGACATAGCAAAGGCCATCTAGAAGATAAACAGGTAAGGAAATATGGCTGGTGGGAAAAATAAAAGGAAGAATGAAACAGAACCAGGGGTAAGGTCAACACAGAGTTCATCTTACAAAACCTTTCTGCTTGTCATGGGAGGGGATCGGATTTGTCCCCAAGCTTCCCAGCAGCCTATCCGAGAAGGGAAACATGACCATCCCAATATCCACCATATAAAAGTAGGCAGAGCAAACATTTCAGAACAAACACTGCTCTTCTTCTTGAAAGAAAGAACATTCTCTCTGTGGTCCTCACAAAGCGGACTCCCTGGGGTGGAGCTGGCAATGTAGCCAAAGGCAAACAGCCAAGCAAAAGTGAGCACAAGGCAGACGGCGGGATGGTGACATGGGGACACGTAGAGATGACACGTCCTGGCAGGTCAGCGGAAGTAGATCTGAAAAGACCTGGCAGATTTCAAAACTCCCAGAAGCCAGGCTGAGAAGTTTAGACGTGGTTTCGCGTTGAATGGGGAGGCATGGAAGGCCGACACCGAAGTCAGGAGACAGCCACGTGTTGGGAGAGGAGGGGTAGCAAGAGCACGCCGGGGACTTCATCTAGAGATGATGAGGATGTGGGCGGGGCAAGGGAAATGAGGAGGACTGTGGTGACACTCAACTGGACTCAGCTGGCAGGTGACCTGGTCCCTGGCGACTCAGCTTGGAATATTAGATGCTCTGGGATATTTGCTGGGTGAAAAACGCATGAGAAGGGCAGGAGAAAGGGTTATGACAAAGAAGGCTTTGGACTTTAGAACCTGAGCATCCAGAGGATTCCAGCATCATTAACTAGAATAGGGGTGACAACCCATCTGTCAAACGGGTTAATTCTGAGGGGTTTCTACAACAGGCAGAAGGAAGCTCCATAGAACAAGTGTTCCCTGGGGGGCACTGACCGCAAAGGAGCTGGAGGGGTGCTGGAAACTCTCCCCATCTTGCTCGGGATGGTGGGTACACACAAGTACACATTTGTCAGGACCCACCCAACAGACGCCTAAGAGCCATGCATGTTACTGCATATAAATTATACCTGGAGAAGCTGAGATGCCAGCAGCTAAATAAAGGTCAAGAACTCTGTGCCCTGGCCCGAGGGAGCCCATACAAGTACCCAAAGTCCAAAGAGCCCAAAGACGGGAAGGAGTATAAGGTGCCAAGCTGAGACCTGGTTGGGGTCTGGGGAAAACATCTCGGGGGCAGTGATATTTGAACTGGGTTCTGAAGAATAAATATATTGGAAATAAAACTGTCAAAAGAAAAGGCAGGAAATCTCACTTGTAGGTGACTTACTGCATTCACACATTCAGACACGTAATGTATTTTAAAGCATTATACAAATATATATAAGTATATTCTTAAAAAAGGGACAAGGACAGGCAGGGTGGGAAAACTTAGCCTTTGGAGTTGGGGGGAAAGATCCAGCTATGCCACTTACTAATTGTGTGGCAACGGACAACTTACGTAATCTTCCTGCATGTCCTTGTGTGAGGAGCACATACAATAATATTTATATTCCCTCTGGTAGTTGGGAGAAGCAGGGAAGCACTGAATGTGAAGTTCTCAGTTCATGACGCGTGTCCTTAGGTGCAAACGCATAGGGTCACTGTATTCCAAGGAGACGTGCTGAGTATTATAATGGTTGTTGAAAGGACACACCAAGTGGTACTCATGTCGTTAGATACTTATTTTCAAATATTTCAGGTCTGAAGGTTTTAAGGTTGGTTTTCTCACCTGCAACCCCCTGGGGACTCTCATGAATTGAATTTAAGACTCTCGGCGGTGTGCCGTATTAAATCCAAAACGTGTGAAACATTTCTCACGGCCATGCACAGCTAAACCAGAGAACATTTTAAGCAAATGTGTGGGGGGTCTGCATGCATGCCATGTATGCTGGGGGGTGGGGGGTTCTCTCTTTAGTTAAAAGAACACACATGGAGAACATGTGTCCTCACTGATGGCGTGGGAAGCCGCGCATTCCACCTTCCAGAGAAACTTCCAGAGAAACGCTGGCCCCTCTCTGGGTCTTTGGGGCTGGGGAAATCCCAGACATGAGAATCTGCTGGTTTAACCCATGTTATCCGGGAACTATCAAGCCCCGGCTCCTGCTGATGGCGTAGCCAGGCTGGGTCTCTCCCCAGGCTGCTCTCTCCTGTGCAGGAACCCATCATCCCTGGGGCCCTGGACCATTACTCATTATGGCTTCCAGATGAGGCTACGAGGAAGGCCTGTCTCCCTCATCTACAGGGTTTCTAGGGGGCGGTGCTTGACCCAACAAATCAGAATGATCACCGGGAGACAGGAGAAGGTGATAGACTAACGAAAGGAGGAACAGGGCTCCCAATTCCCATATATTTAGACTAGTCCCTCTCTCCCCAGCTGCCAGAACCCTCACCAAGGCAGTCAGCTGGGTGCATTTATTGCGAGCTGGCATTCGTTTGCTCTTTAAAACATTACAAAAAACTTGTGGGATTTTATCTTTTCCTTGGGAGATGGGGGCGACAAGGAGCTGGTGCCTTGTTTCCATGCTGTAATGACAAGAACTACCTTTTAAACGGAACTTGTGAATATGCCCAAGAGCTAATGAATGAGCGACTCCCTTCAATAAGGGTAAGGAGACATTAGAATGGAAGACGGAATCTGCAAAGCTTCTTTGAAGGAAACACAAACGAATGGACTCAGAACCGTGTCTGAGCTTGTGAAGTGCTTCCTGAAGACAGGGGAAAGTTTGTCCTCACTGGTCACATCGCTCGCCCTTTGGGTGGGTGGGGGGGGAGCACTGCAGGAGGAGGTTGGAATGCCGTCCACCCAAGCTGCCTTTGAAGCATTGCTGCAGTTAGTAAACACTAACCATGGCTTTTAAACCCTTCTGTATCTTAAGCCAGGGATACCTTCAAGATTCTGTATCTATTTCAGTTCTACTACCTACTCAAGGAGGCGCTCAACACCTTTTACTGACTCCTGAATTCTGATTGCTACTCACCCAGCAGTGTGGGCTAAGCCACCCCAGGCTGAAGTCAAACAGCAGCTCTATCATTTAGAAATAGGTGATGGCTCTAATACTGTGTATTGGCTGCCTAATAAATTAGCCCCAAATTTAATGGCTTAAGGCAACCGTAATCATTTATAATATCTTACAGTTCCTTTGGGTCAGGAATTGAGACAGGGCACAGGGTGGAAGGTTTTTCCCTGATTTATAATAACTGGGGCTCCAGGTGGAATATTGAAAGACTGGGGACTGGAAGCCATGGAAGACACGATGAGGGCTGGACGATCCCCTTCAGACGTAGCTCACTCCCTTGGCTGGAAAGTTGGCTTTGGCGGTTGGAGGGAGGCCTCGATCGCTCGCCAGGTGGGGCTCTCTGCAGGACTGCTCAGGCGTCCACACCTGTGGCAGCTGATTCCCCCCCCCCAAGTGATCCAAGACACCGACAGGGAAACTGCAATGGCTTTTAAACACAGTCTCAGAAGTCACACTGAATTCCTGGTCACAAAGGTCAGCCATATCCCAGGTAGGAGGGAATTACACGAGGGCACAAATGCCGGTGGGTGAGGATCCTGGGGGCTCCTCTTGGAGACTGGCCGACAGAGAGAGGCTGTATAAGACAGCAGAAGGCAGAATAGGTGGGTAACATACCCCCTGAGACCCAGTTCCCACTCCAGTCTGACATTTCCTGTCATAGTGCTTAATCCCTCTGGGCAGCAGTTCTCACCTCTATAGAATGAGGAAAGTGTGGCAGGTTATCTTATTGCTTGGCAAATACGCACAGCTAACACCCCTCCCCCACATTCATGGGAGGAGTCTACTGCCTCCTGGAGGCTGAGCTTTGCTGTCTGCCTTGCTCCGTGCCTCAGGCCGGAGCAGAAGGTACCACCCCACCCCTTGGTGAGAAACTCAGCCACGTGCCCTGCTCCATCCATGTAAGCAGACATGACTCCAGCAGGGGCTCAAAATAAGCTTGCCCAGCTGTGCTTGGCTGCTGGCACACCTGCCATGGCTATGGGAAAAGCATGCTCCAGCTAGTCTACTGGTCCGAGGAGAAAGAAAGAAACCTGGAGCAAACCTGCACCTTGGAGCAAAGCCCAGGCTAGATCCACTGGCTCTCAGCTGTGCTGCAGACACCTGTGGGAGAACAAATAATTGGTGTTTTAAGATATAGAATTGGGGGTGGTGGTGTTTGTTTAGCATTATTGAGGCCAAAGCTCAGTAATACAGAAGGATATGATAGAACCTATCTCTCAAGGTCATAAAGAGCTGATAAATGGGAAGTGCTTAAAACTCTGCCCGGTGCTGGGGCTCACTCACAGAGCCTTCGCCTTACCTCTCAGAATGCAAAATTGTTCCTCCAGTACCTGGTTCCTGTACTCTGCTTTGTTCCAGCCTTCCTGGTCCCTCACCCCGCTCAGTTTCACCCTCTCAAGTCTAACCTGGTTCCACCCCTTTCCAAGTAATGAGCATCCGATTGAATTAATCCTTGTCTGTACAATAGCTGGAAAATGCCCCCTCCACCTCACCACCTGCCTCCCTTCCTGGGAATAAGTGATGGGTTATTTTTTGCTTTGTTTTGTTTGAAACATTTACTGGAGTCCAGGGCTCTTTTAGTCTCCCCAAGAGGAGTGAGTCACGGTGCACAACTTAGGCCGGAGGTGAAGGAATGGGCAAGCTGGAACAGGCTGGGAGGTGAAGGAGGTTTCTGGAGAAGTGAAAATCATTTTCCTGAAGGTGATGGAACTTTGAGGCAAGCTCAAAGGCCTCTCAGCGCACACAGGCCTCATTTATGTCATCAACAAGCTGAGGACCAGCCCAGCACTTCCTGTGGTACTGCTGCAAACCCCATCACAAAAGGGGCGGAGAGACCCACAGGGGCGGGCCACAGGGCTGGAACGTGCTGGATGAGCCAGATCTACAGGAACACCCAAAGTCCTGCTCAGAGCAGAGGGCAGAGGTGGGACGCTGTTCGCGGCACCTGAAAGGGTCCAGCTGTACTGTGCCTTGCAGGATGGTGAGCCACATGCAGGGCCTCTACCTAGCAGATGACAGGAGCACCCCACTCCCAATTGTGACAGTCAAGACATGTCTCCCAGTACTACTAAATGTCTCAGGGCTGGGCAGGGCGAGCTGTGTGCAAAATCATCTGTGCTTGGGAACTGGTGAGCTAGAGGCGTGGAGCTCCGACTGGGACCACGTGCATTCACTCCACAACATCCTTTGATGAGCACTGTGTTAGGATCTGGGGGTCCAGGGATGTGTGAGGGAGAAAGCCAGAAAACAACAATCAAATCATAGGGTTACAGACGGTTACGATCATATCATGGGGTCACTCTCCCCAAACCAAGGGAGGATGGAGAGGATTCAATTTGCTTGGGAGAAAGAAGCCCTGCCGTTCTCTGCTCACCCCCAAAGGCACAGAAGGCACAGGGGTCCCTAACTTGCACCCGAACATTCCTGCCCCCTCCCCCCTCTCCCCATCCATTCTCACCTCTAAGACCCCGGGCATCTGGTCAACTAATCCTGCTTGGGGAGTGAGACCATTTATTCATACAAAAGCATGTTTTCAACCCCACTGTAGCTTAGAATAACCTGGGAAACTTTTAAAGATACTGATGCCAGCATGGCACTCTACCCCCGGAGTTTCTGATTTCACTCTTCAGGTGGAGCACAGGTCTTGTTAGGGATTTCTAACAGAGCTAATCTCACCGACAAAAAGATCTTCCCTCTGAAATTTTAGTCCTACTTCTCACCTTTGCTTCCAGGTCTCTCTGATGCCTCAAAAATACTATCTTGTATGATTTGTCCATCGCGTACTAGCTGTTGCAGAGGAAGCAGTGGTCTGCTGGTAATGAGAAGCAGAAGTCTGAGAATGTTTACCCTCCCCAGCCGATTCTAATATGTAACCAGCCTTGAGGGGCCTGGTAAAGAAAATTCATGTGCCAATGGCCCTCCAACCAGGGACATCATCCCCTCCTCCCCGGGACCTTGTTAGAAATGCAAATTCCTGGACCCTACCCCGGACCGATGACTGAGAAGCTGTGATGGTGGGCCCAGCCCAAGACCTCCTGGGTTTTCTGATCTTGCATAAATTTGAGAACCAGGCTGGAGGTGGTCCCTCTTCAGTTACCATGGGCCCTGTCCACCTCAGCCCTGGGCCCTGCCCACCTCAGCCCTGGGCCACGCCTGAGCGTGTCTGACCCACCCACCCATGGGGGCTGGGCCAGTGTTCCTAGGTGGAGTTGCTGCGTGCCGGGAACTCCCGCGACTCCCAGGTAGGGGAGCCACCTGGCTGCCATCTCTGGACCCTCTCTCTGTCATGTGGTCCACTTGGATGCCCAGACTGCCCCTTGGTTTCCTGTTTCATACTCATGCTCTAGGAGGTCTGTGATGTGTCCCAAACTCCAACCTCACCCTAACACCCTGCAGGCTGGGTGGGTCCTAGGGACAAGGTCCAAATTCTTCCCTCCTGATGTTGCCTGTGCCTCAGTCTTGCCTTGGGGGCTGTGGCAGCCCCGCGGGGACCCTGCCAGCCTCCTGTGCTGGTGCCATCGCCTCCCCCAGCCGGCCTGTCCCCCTTCAAGCCTCCTACTTTCCTCCTTATTCCAGAATTAACTAGCTGGCTCCCAGTCTCTTTTAGAGAGAGTTCTGTGCTCTGTGTAACATTTACAGCAACACTGGCGGTTCAATATGGTTAAGCCAGCGTTGGAGAGAGAGAAGGAAAAGATAAAGCAAGAGGGAAAGCAGATAAAATTAAGCTGGGGAGAGATCAGACCAGATGAAAAAGAAGACCGAAAAGACACAAGAGGAAACGAACCCCTACAACTGCAGTGGAAGGAAAAGGAAAACAAGGTGAATGGAGAGAATTATGCATAGATTGCATGTGAAAGCAGGACGGGAGAGAAGAAATAAACACATACGGGCACAGAGGAAATTTTGACTCCTATAAAAACTCCCAACTAGTTCTGCAAGAGCAAAAGAAAATGGAGACAGAATTTAACCAATAAACTGGTCTGGAAATTGGCATGTTCCCTTGAATTCCGAGCATGGGAATCTGCCTTTGAGAGGTATTTCTGGAATATTTGTGTGGCCTCTTAACCCAAGGAACAAAAGATCCAGCTTTTAGGAGGGGATCATGGATGAATGTTAATGAGGTCAATTGTGTCAGGATCTGTAGTTGTAAACAGTAGGACTTACTTTGGCTAGTTTAAACAGAAAATGAATTCATTAAAGAAGAATAAAGAACTTCATAGCATCTCCAAGAGCATGTGCCAGAGGTGGAGGAGACAGGTCAGAAATGATGGCAAAACACCACACAGCGTCTCCCCCTGGACGGGACTTTGTCCCCCCTTGGGAATGAATGACACGTCAGCTTTGGCCTTGAACAAGCCAGGAGGTTTTGTCCAGATTGAGGAAAGATAATCCATTTTCTCAGGCCAAGGATGGGGTTGGAATGTTTCTCTCCATCTCCAGTCTCTCCTCCACCTGCAACAGTTGTTCTCAGCATGGGAATGGGCTGATTTTGCCCTCAGGGGACAAGTGGCAATGTCCAGAGTCATTTTTTGGTTGCCACAAATGGGTGCCTGTGTGCTGCTGGCATGTAATGGGTGCAGGCATGCCACCAGGCTCAGGATGGGCCCTCCACAGCAGAAATCAACCTGCAATAGAATTATCCCCCCCGCAAAATGTGGAGAGCGCTGAGGCTGAGAAGCCCTGCCATACAGGAAGGAAAGCTGCTGCGTGTCCCAAGCCCTCGGCCTCCAGAATAAACGGCCCCTTTCCTCGGCCTCATCGTAGCTGGATATGGCCGGGCACCTGCCTCCCAGGCCCCTGGGGTTCGGGCAGAAATGTGGGCAGTATAGGGGAGAGAGGCAGAAGGCGCCTATCCTGCTTCCCCCCCTGGAATGCGATGTGACACGCCAAGGTGGAATCCACCCAGTGAGAACGACTGAGCAACGACTGAAGGAGCCTGGGTGCCTGGGTGCTTGCTGAAACATGGGCCAGCCCCCAGGTCACCCACGCTGACTTTATTTCTGCCTGTTGCTATTTGGGACATCTGTTTCTTACAGCCCAAATTAATCCTGATTCATTGAGTTTCATGGAGCCCAAGGTCACTTGCCCGGTGCAAGCACAGAGCAGGTGGGGGGGGGGGGCAGGAAAAGCGGTGAGGGGGAGCTGCCCAGGGCATTGGGTTGGAGGGTGGGGCTGTCCCAGAAACAGCATCACCGGTGGGTCCCAACCCTTCAGAAGACCTCAGGTTTGCAAATATTCTTATAACATAATTTTCCACCTTGCAATGCAGGAGGCTGGAACTTTTTTTTTTTTAATTATTTATTAATTAAAAAAATTTAAAAACCAAATAGAACCATCAACATATATACTCAGTAATTCACAATATCATCACTTAGTTGCATATTCATCATTTCTTAGAACATTTACATTAATTCAGAAAAAGAAATAAAAAGACAATAGAAAAAGAAATAAAATGAACACAGAAAAGAAAAAAAAAGATAATACCTACCATACCCCTTACCCCTCGCTTTCATTGATCACTAGCATTTCAAACTAAATTTATTTTAACATTTGTTCCCCCTATTATTTATTTTTATTCCATATGTTCTACTCATATATTGACAAGGTAGATAAAAGGAGCATCAGACACAAGGTTTTCACAATCACACAGTCACATTGTGAAAGCTGTATCATTATTCAATCATCCTCAAGAAACATGGCTACTGGAACACAGCTCTACATTTTCAGGCAGTTCCCTCCAGCCTCTCCATTACATCCTGAATAACAAGATGATATCTACTTAATGCATAAGAATAACCTCCAGGATAACCTCTCGACTCTGTCTGGAATGTCTCAGCCATTGACACTTTGTCTCATTTCATTCTTCTCCCTTTTGGTCGAGAAGGTTTTCTCAATCCCTTGATGCTGAGTCTCAGCTTATTCTAGGGTTTTTCTCAATCCCTTGATGCTGAGTCTCAGCTCACTCTAGGATCTCTGTCCCACGTTGCCAGGAAGGTCCACACCCCTGGGAGTCATGTCCCACGCAGAGAGGGGGAGGGTGGTGAGACTGTTTATCATGTTGGCTGGAGAGAGAGGCCACATCTGAGCAACAAAAGAGGCTCTCTTGGGGGTGACTCTTAGGCCTAAATTTTAAGTAGACTTGACCTATCCTTTTTGGGGTTAAGTTTCATACAAACAAACTCCAAGACTGGGGGTTCGAGGCTGGAACTTCTTGAGGGCCCCTGCGCAGGTGAGAAGCGAAGGCACAGACACAGCTCAGTGGCGGGAGTGACGCGCAGAGCCAGGTTGGGCCCAGGGGCTGGCCGGGTGGCCTGCGGGTGGCCCACCTCCCCCACAGCCACAGGCCACCACATCGCCTCAGCAGAGGCCACAGTCCGGCCACTGGGACCTCGGGGCCCCTCCCACATCGTTGGATTCTTGGCTATTAAATCCAGAAGTGCCAAGAGTCTCAGAGGCCAGGGCTGAGCAAATGACAACCTGGGGGCCACGTCTAGCCTGCTGCCGTTTTGTGTGGCCTTTGGGTGAAGCATATCATTATGTTTTCAATGGTTGGGGAAGAAAATCAAAAGAAAAATCATTTATGACTCATGGAAATGATATGAAATTCAGGTTTCAGGGTCTATAAATCAAGTTCTATTGGCACAGCTGCCCTCCTTCGGTTACACGTTGGCTCGGCTGCTGTGGGGCCACCGTGGCCGGGAAGGGGACAGCGCCACAGAGACCATACGACCTGCAAAACCTTAACTCTTTACCCAGTGTCCCTTTGCAGGAAAGGTTTAGCTGACGTCTGACCTATGCCACCAAAAATCTTCCAAATTAGAGACACTCGAGTCCCAGGTAGCACATGGGAGGGTATTTGGGGAAACTAAATGAACTCTCAGGAAGCCAGAGTCCAAAATCTCAAGAATAAGATCCGTTCGGCCAGTGCAGTGGGATCCGCTCAGGTCGCACGAGGCCCCACGCTTGGGGACCAGTGCCCCGAGATCCGAAACTCTTAGCAGTTTCACTGCTGAATTTGCGTTGGGTAAGTGAGCGTCAATGGGACAAAGGGGCATGTGCGGGGGCTTCACACAGAGCCCCCCCAGCCCAGGACAAGGGCTGCACTGCCTACTCTTCCACCCTGGGGTGCCCCATGCCTTCCATCTGTCTTCCACTCCAGATCCAGGCACCCCTCTCTTTTTCCTGCTTCTGGACAGGAGCTCCCCAGTTAGCCTTGGATTCTGTAAATCATGTCCCCGGAACTGCCAAAATATATATATATATTTTCATTTCTGATGATTAAAAGCGCCTCTGTTTCTGTCCCTACCTCTCCTCCTACAGCTGGTGGGCTTTGTGACACAAGAGCCACAGGGATGAATTCTTTCTTAGGGCTTCCACGAGCCAGCGGGGCTCTGCCCCTGCCTCCTCACCCTTCTCCTCTACATCCAGCAGCACGCCTGGCCCCCCTGCCGACAGCCCCCAAGGGCCGGAGGGTGACACACCCTGGAAGCAGCTCTCAACCAATGATACTTGGGAGTTGGCATATGAGTGCCCCAGCTCGCGCCCCTCAGCGGGACAACGCGGAGGCCCCAGCGTGCCCAGGGGCCTGGGGCGCCAGCTGCCCACTGCGGCGAAAGGCTGGAGAAGGCCTCTCCTCAGTCTTCATGCCCTCCTCTTCCTCACTTCCCCATCCCCCTACTGGGTTTGCTGGATGGCTCACTCATACACTACTTGTACTCCTGGTGTTTCAGGGTCTCCTTTTGGGGGAACCCTAATCTAAACAGTTGTCTTCTTAGAGCCCAATTTAGGAGTGAAGAAACGTTGGGCTGATTAATATTTTAAAGTAACGGTAGCCCAGCAAGCCGAGCATGGGCTGTTTACCTCACTGCTGTGGAAATTCACAGACAACTGTCCCCCGCAGTCTAAAACAGAGGTCCCAGCCTTGACGAGCAGAGAGAACTCTAGGTGGTAAAACACCAGCACCCAATTAGATATAATTATGGCTTATTAAAAAAACACATATTTGGAACGCTAAATCAATTGCTCTACCAAACAGAAATTTGGCCCTTCAGAAAATAATAATATCTTTGCCAAAAAAAAAAAATTAGCAAGAAGAGAAGGGATCTGGCATGGCTGGCACACTGCAGCCTTAATTTGACTAAATGGATCAGAGATCTCCAGCAGAAAAGATGAACTATTGATCGATGGTGGGAAACGGACAGCCTGAGCTCTCTTTCGCTTACCCCATTCCCTGCGTCTGCATCTTTATCTCCTACAGAGAACTTTCCAATCCCTCTACACACCCACCCCTACTTCCACCTTTACAGAATAAATGACTTTCAGAAGAACACTCTCACTGAAATCATTTGCCATAATTGTCACTGGAAAAATTACCCTGCTCCCCTGCAGGGGAGGTCTATCTTTACATAAATGCATATGCAATTTGAATGTCAATTTATTAGCTGTTGGCATTAAAGCAGAATGCACAAAGTTGAAATGACTATTTCACTATCTCTCATAGCCTGGCATGGATTTAAAAAAACAACATGCCTTTGCTTCCATTCAAACAGACACAGGGTAGTCAGTATAAAATACAACAGGTAAATGGGACTAGATTTAAAAAGCACTTTGAGCCTCTGCTCCTCCTTATCCTTTTCTTGAGTGTGTTCCTATAAACGATTTCAGTTTTTAATAAGAAGGCATATCCGTTCCTTGCTATGACTTTAAATATGAAATAAGTGATGGTGGCTCATTTCAGCCATTTTCATATTTTGTTTCCCCTTTTCCAGCAATTATCAAACCTAATACATACTCACGCTAAAGACAGAATGGATTGCTCTGTTTCAGGGGAGGCTGAGGTTTTCAGCATCGTTTGGGTCTTCCAGCAAGGCTCCTGGCTCCTGGCATGAATCACCACAGTGATTTTCTTGCATATTTGCAGAACTCTATCAAATCTGCTTTCCTGCCAGTCAGTCCCAAGGAGAACAAAGCAGCTAGATTTTTCTTTCAGGAGACCTTGCAATCCTACTTCAGCAAAAAAGCCAAACAGAGAGGGGGGATCTCCTGGCCGTAGGGCTGATGTGTATTTAACTTCTTAAGAAACTACCAGTTTTCCAAACTTCATTTTACCACAATTTAAAAGCAAGCAAACAAACCAGGGATGTGATTCCATGGGATCTTTGTTATAGGAAGACTACTCTGATACTGCAGATTGAAAGTAGAATAAGCTGCAGACACAAAGAGCAGGCAGGTAAGACCATTTAATTCAGGAGGGAAAAATGATGGTGGGCCTGGGAAGAGGTTAATAGATGAAAGTACTACTCTGCAGTGAAGACAGGCTTGGTGAGGCAAGTGGAGATAAGGAAGAGAGAGAAGCCAAGGATGAAGAACAGATTTCTGGTCGGGGCATCCCGGTTGGAGACAAAACATTCCAGAGATGGTTTTGCTCTTTTCATATTTCTCTCTTTCTTCTTCAACCCCCCAAGCGCATGGCTTGTTATAATTTGCCAGCATTGATTTTTCCTTTGCAATGGTTTCCATTTTGTACATAACTGTTTCTCCCACAGCGCTCCAGCTTCCTGCGATGGAGACAGGGGCTAAGACCAGACAGAGGAGCAGGCCTCAGCCAGACCAAACATCCTGACTAACCCCTGGGCACACTGTCCATTCCTCAGGGCTTCTTGCCACAAACTTAGCTTCTCCGGGGCCACAGATGCTTGGGTTTAAAAATTCTGGTTCAAACGAGAAATATAGTGAAAGTTGCAGTTTATCTGCTAAAACAGATCACTGAAAGCTAAAATCGACCTTATAACGATGAAATCCACCAAAACCTCCTAACTAGCAACCATAGGCCAGACCCTGGGATCAGAGCTTCATGTCTGTTAGCATAGGTAATCCTCCAATGACCCGAAGGGGAAGAAACAGAGAGGGTAAGACACCAGTCCAAGGAGCCACAGCCAGAGTGGAGATTTGAACCTCCTAATGCTAAAGCTCATCTTCTCCACCGCCTGGTTCTCCTGGGTGGAAGACTGGTTAAGCCTGATGGATTAGAACAGCTGAGTCTGCTTAATCTCAAAGGCTCCAAGGCCCGGAGCCCAATTATGGATTAGTCAGGGCCTTAGTGTCTAGTCTTTCTCCTCGCGGTCCCCTCCCTAGGACGGGCAGGAATGGTGACAGGCGCCCCACCCAGCCACGAGCTCCCACCGTGTTGGCCGCTCCAGCAAAGCTGCTTCAAACCCAGGAGAGAGGCAGCTTCAAGGGCTCCAGTGCAGAAGCTGGGAAACCTCTGTAGAGGCAGAGAGTAAATCTTGGAGGCATGGCTGTCCCCATGGCCTCTGTGCAGCTACTCAACTCTGCCCTTGTCGCCCCAAGCAGCCTTGCACTGGCGGATGCGAAGGGGCGTGGCTGGCTTCCAATAAAACTTTATTTAGGAGAAGAGGTGGTAGGCCAAATGTGTCCGGTGGGCTGGAGGGCGCAGATCCCTGTTCTAAACAAAAATCCCTGTTTTGATTTTATTTTATCTACAGTGTGCTGGGTCGTTACCATCAGTCTTATCCCAGGAGCAGCGAGCATCTGCTGCAGAAGGAATTGCGGACACAGTTGGGATCTAATCGCTGCAGGACCGTGGGGATTACCATCCTTTCGCCCTAAGTGATGAGATGCAGCTGTGGGGAGGGTCCCCCCAACCCCGCAATGCCCAGCCCTCCCTCCAAGCAAAGGAGAAGAAAGAAAAGCCATGCAACAAATGAATTCTTTGATCCCCAGCAGTTGTGCAGGCCCAGGACAGTGAATTATTTAAAAACAAAAATTAATTATTCAAGGAGGGTTCACAAGCTGCACTTGTGGTCCTGAAGACGAAGAGGAGAGCAAGCCAGCTGTCGCTTCCGAGGTCAGCTGGGCGCCTGACGCTGCCTGGGCATGGGAGTGGGGGAGCTGAAGAGGCTGCCACAGGCACGGAAGCCGGGGTGCACGCAAACCCCCTCCCCAAAGTGGGCCGCATGCTCCAAAAGAGAAAGCGTGTGGATAGAAAATGCATAAGCTAGCGTAATGCAAATGCCCACTGCCACCCCTCAGCAGGCCAAGACTCTGAGGGATTAAACCCTCATTGTGTGTCTGGCTTTTGTTTTCCTTTGTACTATAGTAGATTCTTAGGGAAAATGGAATTTTCAAATGCAGCTACTTTAGAGACCTGATTCTCTTCATATTCCTGCTTAACTCCTGGCTGCTAAGAAGCAGGAAGGGAAGGAACGTGAGGTCCATTTTAGGGTCAGCTTTTTGCTGGGTATGTGAGTGACTTGACTCAACAGGCCTCATAAGTGATTTTCCCCACAAACTTTGCTTAAAACCATTTATTTTGAAACAATCATCGGCTCACAGGAAGCTGGACAAAAATAGCACAGAAAGGTCTCGTGTGCCCATCAGCTTCCCCGAGTGCTGACATCTTACATTATGGACACCAGCAAATTGATATTGGCACAATACAATCAACTAGCCTATAAAATGCACTTGGATTTCACAGTTTTTTCATACGCTCATTTTATTCTATGTCTTCTGGGTAAGTCTATGACATTTTATCACGTCAATGTGTTCATGTAAATCGCACCACCATCAAGGCACAGCACTTTTCTACCACCACGAGAAACTTCCTCCCCTGTAAACTCACATTCTCTCCTTTCCCAGCCCCTGGTAGCCACACGTGAAGAGCTAAGTGCTATCTTCCAGAATTCCAGAATGTACCCAGCAAACTTGTAATGACTTTATTTTTGCCTCCACTTTCCAGTTCCAAAGAAAAACATTTTTGCATACCAAATATTTAGGTCTGTAACAAGATCCACTATTAGCCTTAAAAGTCATGAAGAACACTGGCTTAAATGATTGAACGTTACTTAATCACTTTAATTCGTGTACAAATCCTAGATTAGGAACAAGCTTTTCCTTCAGTGGGATGGGGGTGGGAGGAGTTTTCTCTGGAAACATGTACTTTGTTCAAAATCTCGCTTCAAGAAAGTAAAGAAAAATAAAGAACTTCTAAGAGGTATTTTTCAAGGGCCAAAACAATCTAGAGGACAATGTAAGCTTTCACTCGGCAGAGCTCAGGTGAGCAAGCCTTCCTTGGCAGCCAAGGAGAATGTATGGCAGTGCCACACAGGGTTCCTCTGCGTGCTGGCAGGGGACTCGGCATCGCTACAGAACCTCAGCAGTTGCATGGAGAGCCGGCTTTCCTTTCCAAGTTCTCCATCTTGGACTCAGATCTGAGGCTTGTGGCCTGGACGCGCTCTGTTAAGACTGGCCAAAGCGCTTGGCTCCTTCTCCCCACCTCCCACCCCCACGCACATTCACTTGGGTTGTTTTGCAACTAACCTCGAGGTTAATTCTACACTCCGTTTTGATTGTGTTGTTGGTTTTCGGGACCTGTGTTAGAAGTTTAGCAATGATTTCTGCGCTCCAGGGGAAACACAAGGCTGAAGATGAAAAGCGGGTTTTGGATGACTTGCCTCCCACCAGAAGGCAATACTGTGCCCTGTGGTCCCAAAGGCAGGAAGCATCAAGCAGACCAGCCTGGTGTTGGGCAAAGGACCCAGCCAGAGGTGTGGCGAGGGTCCCCTGAACAAGGCACGGTAGAAGCAGCACTCGTCACGTGCTCCGCTCCCAGCCCCAACTGGCGTATGGAACAGTGGCCCCATCTTAAAAGCCGCACAGGCACTGTCTCAGCCTTTCTCTCAAATATAGAAAACAGTGGCTGTTCCATAACTAATTGGAGAATTCATTATCACAGGTTGTTCTGTGTGCAGGCGTTTGAGACACGTAAAACTACAACAAATGTCTCAGGTCTGGGCTACACCATCCATGCATCGTATCAATATCGTGAAATAGCGACAGGCAAAGAACTTGAGAATCCAAGCAGCTGGATTCAAAGACAGCTCCACCACTTACTGGTTATTTAAGCTCTCTCAGCAAAAACCTTCTAGTGCTAAGTCAGGGGTAAAAATAGGACTCCTGCATGAGCTCATAGGAGAGTGCAATGAACCAAACTCGGCCCAACCTTAGCGGACGCTAGTGCAGCTCCCCAAGATCCGTTCCCAACCCCCACTCCTTCTCTCTTGCTAACAACACCCTGACTATGTCTGCAGACCCCCACCATCCAGCTCCACCCCCACTCCCGCCTCTGCACATCTCTCTTCTCAGCAAGGCCCTTCCAGTCAGGAGTGAAGGAATGGCGAGCCTGCCCCAACTCACAGGTAACTCCTGATGGGCCTGTGCCACTCACGGTGGTCCCATTTTCCTTGCCCATGATTGGCTTAAAGGTGAGCACATGACCTAGTCCTGGCCAAGGAGCTGGGAAGGGAGGTTGGCTGAGGGGCTTCTGGGAAAAGTCTCCTCTCTCTGAAGAAGGAACCAAGCAAAGAGACAGTCCCTCTTCTGTCAGAGGACTTGGTCGTGTCTGATGCAGCTCCTAGCACAACTTTGGACAGCTGTTGCTGTGAGGGGGTCAGCCGGAAAGCAGAGCGAAGCCATGGAGGAGAGAAACGGGAAGAGCCTGTGTTCTAGTTTGCTAGCTGTCGGAATGCAATATACCAGAAACAGAATGGCTTTTAAAAGGGGTGATTTAATAAGTTGCTAGTTTATAGTTCTAAGGCCAAGAAAATATCTCAATTAAAACAAGTCTAAAGAAGTGTCCAATCAAAGGCATCTAGGGAAAGATACCTTGGTTCAAGAAGGCCGATGAACTTCAGGGTTTCTCTCTCAAGTGAGAAGGCACAAGGTGAACACAGTCAGGGCTTCTCTCTCAGCTGGAAGGTCACATGGCAAACACTGCGTCATCTGCTAGCTTTCTCTCCTGGCTTCGGGTTTCATGAAGCTCCCCGGGAGGTGTCTTCCTTCTTCATCTCCAAAGGTCGCTGGCTGGTGGACTCTCTGCTTTGTAGTGTTGCTCTCTCTGAATCTCTCTGAATCTCTCATTCTCCAAAATGTTTCCTCTTTTATAGGACTCCAATAAACCAATCAAGACCCACCCAAATGGGTGGAGACATGTCATCCCCTAATCCAGTTTAACAACTATTCTTAACTAAATCTCATCAACCAGGGAGATGATCTCATTGCAGTTTCAAACATACAGCATTGAATAGAGATTATCCTACCTGTAAGAAATGGGATTTATATTCAAACATGGCTTTTCTTAGGGGGCATACTTCCTTTCAAACCAGCACAGCCTGCTTCTTCCACACACTGACGATGCCTAGAACCACTTTCTTCTCGGTTCCCGGGAGCGGCCCTGCCGTATTCATCCACTACTCTCTCGGTATGGGGGTGTCGTGGTATAAGTTCATTTGAATCGTGGGTTTGTTGCTTGCCTTCCAAACCATCCTACATGATAGGAAAGTCATCAATACAAAATGATAGAATGATACGCAAAATAATGCCTAGCCTAGAGGAAATGCTAATCGATGATTTTAAGAATCCTGACAGGCGTGGTTCCTGGTGGAAGCAAAGATGGCACCCACCACATGGTGGCCGAACCATGGAGAATGAGCAAGAATTCCTTTCTGTTTCCTTTTCATAAAGTTTGGCTTCAAAATGTCACCCTCATCCCGGCCACGCTATAGGCTGCGAGAGAACCATTTGTATGTCCATCACTGGAGCAGAGTGTTTCTTAGGCCACATGGTGTGGCCCAGTGATTAGTGAAGAATCCCCAAGGGGAAAGTAAAAGTTTAGGAGGCCTTTCAGGGAACACATTGGGCAACATCTGAGAAAGTCTGAGAGCACACACCCCTCTAACCCAGTAATTCCTCTTCTAGAATTCTCCTACAGCAGTACTAATGTGCAAAAAGGATGCATGCATGGAGGTGTTCATTGCAGCACTGTTTGAACAGCAAAAGCCAGGAAATAAGCAAAGCGCCCATCAGTCAGGAACTGGGTAAGTTACACCACACAATGCAGCAGTTGCAAAGAATGAAGCACCTTTCTATGCACTGATAGAGAACCATCGCCAAAACTTATTCTAGTGGGCAGAAAACAGTTACATAATATTGCTAAAATAAAAATAAGAAGCAATTTGATGAAGACAGCATATTTATCAGCAAAAGCACTCCATGGATGAGGACAGAAGCGCCCCTTTTAAAATGGTACCTCTGCAGTAAAGGATAGCTCCTTGCCTAGTTTACATCACTGGTTCTGAGCCCTTAACTTGCTCAGGATGCTTCTAGTACATTTTCAAACGAGGCCAGTAAGCAGCTCATGCAAAATGAATGTCTGCCAGATCATCCACAGTTGCATTTCCATGACCTTTACACTTAGTGAACAATCGCTTCCTCCCCACACAGCAAGTGCCACCCATCACTTCACTTTTCCCAGTTGTTCTCTAAGATCCCCCATCCCATGTCACCACAGTGTTACAACTCTTAGGCCTTTTATTTCTGTGGTCACCTTTGTTGCTTCTATGACCATCTCTAGAGTGAGGATATAATTGCCCAAGACTACATGAGCTTGCAAATGAGAGGGAGGGAGCGAGAAACAGGAATGAATAGGAGCTCTTAATTCCAGCCATTAAGAAATGGTGGCAGGCAGACTACGGTGGCTCAGCAGGTAAGAGTGCTTGAGAACCCGGTTCAATTCCCGGTGCCTGCCCATGTAAAAAAAAAAAAAAGAAAAGAAATGGTGGCTCTAGGACTACACCAGGTTGTGAGAATATGGCTTTTTTTTTTCCACGGGCTCACATCTGTCCAGAAAAAGATGTATTTTCTTTTTCCCAGTGAGTGCATGGCAAATGCCGTCAGTTATGAAATTAAAAAATGTGAAAAACATTTCTCTGAAAATGTAGTTGAAGGTGAAAAATGAAGTAATTAGGTGAAGAAAGGGCTGCCTTGAAAAATGAGTCTCCTGGAGTTGATGAACTGCTAGGAGAGAAGAGGTCCCCCAGGCGTCTCTGCCATCTTTCTTTGTATTTTCGGATCCAAGCCGATTCCTAGGAAAATACATCCCCCAAAGTTCATTTTTAACAAATGCTCTCCCACATATTCATGAGCATCTTATCCGCTGTCTCTAAAATCACTCAGGTGACCTCCAGAGGTGGGGAGAGAAGGGGGGGGGCTTCTGGAACAGGAGGGGTTGAATGAAGGGGACTGTCAGGGGAGGGCAAAAAGCACGGGCTCTGCGGGAAGGGGCAGAGAGACATCTGTCATTAGCCTCCAAGCAGAGAGGACAGGAAGGAGTGTCAGCCAAGGTGGCTCAAAAAGGATGTCGTTAACCCAGTGGCTTTGGAAATTGATTTGCAAGAGTAGAAGAGTTTTGAAACGTGCATCTTTATGCTGTACGAGGGAAAATAGACTATAAAGCCCCAAATTCTGGTTGTATTAAATTCATTTAATACAAGGGAAACTCACCTGGAGATAAAACATCCTGTGCTTTGAAACAATTATTACAACCAAACTAAAGCATGCACATAATTAAATGAACAACTACTACATGTCAACCTTCTGTTCCATCTCTCCTCACCCCCTGTATCCTTCCCACTCATGACAAAAGCAACAACTTCTCACTCTTTCACCTGTTTTTTTTCCTAGTATTTACTCCATATTTCTAAATAATATGCATACTAGGCATAAATTTCTCAATAATATATTCATTTTAACCATTACCCTTCTTGAGGATTGAGCTCTCCTAACTACCCCGTTCACCTCCCCACATCCCTCAATTTAGACACTATGACTTTAGGTTATATAGTGTTTACATTATTATGGTTTCATGTGTTCTTTGCTGATCCAAGGGGCAAAACCATGGTTGCATCTCCGTTTATGCATAAGTCTGAGCATTTCTTGGAATTCATCATTGTCCCCTGTAATGCTTAGAATTCAAGGGATGCTGATTTTTCCCAAACACTTTTCAGTCCTATCAGTGCTTCTTCCACACGCTCCGGCACGTTCAACAGCAAACACTCCCCATTCCCTCACCCAGACTGTGCCCCTCGCAGCCCTGTGCCCTTGCCTTCCTCCCTTCTTGGATTATTACTTTGCCTTGCTAAAATACATTCCCCAGTGTGCATGTGAGGGATGTATTTTTCGTTTTTGCATGTTTAGTAACATGCCTGTTCTGCCCTCTTTGCTGTACCTGCGTAGAGCGCTGCCTGCGGCGGAAGCATCCCCAGCCTGTAACACTCCCCCACCTGCCTTCCAGACTGGCCCCAGAGGAGCTGCTGCTTTTGCAACCGTGCCCCCTGCATGTGACCTGCTTTCCACTGCAGAGCCTTTAAGCCCAGTGCTATCCACTAGAAATAAAATGCATCCCAGAAATGTAGTTTTTCATTAAATTCAACTTTCTAGCAGCTGCAATTTAAAAAGTAAAAAGAAAGAGGTTAAATTTTAATGATGCATTTTATTTAATGCAATATCTCAAACATATCATTTCAGCCTGTAATCAATATAAAATTATTGATAAGATATTGTTCTCGTACTGCACCTCTGAAAGCAGGTGTGTATATTTTATACCGGCAGGGCATCTCAATTTGGACTTGGTGGGTAAGGAACATTCCACGAGAACCCATCATCTCTGACCGTACTCCGCTGCAATGTGTCTGTCTCCTGCCATCTTCGCGACCATTTTTGTCAGGGCTTCTCGCCTTCGGGGAAGAAGATCAGAAGGCCAGAGAGGAAGCAGCAGATGGAGCTGAGGGGGTCCTCCGGCCTTGGCAGCGCTTCACGAGAGCCTGTCACGTGAGGAGCATGTAGCTTGGCCCAGGGTGGACTTCTCTAAACGGGCACCCTGGGCTGTCATCGACAGAGCCCTCCGCAGAGGGGTTCTCCATCCTAGGGGTGCTGGGGATCCCCGCAAGCCCACCTGCCAGCTGATGCCATGGGAGGCCCCAGCACGCGGAACTGGGGATGGAGAACGGTCTTCCTTCCCACAAGGTGCTGTCAACACTCACCACGTTGGCACCCCAGGATTTCTCTCACCCCCACCACGTGGCCTGGAATCTGAAATGTGTTCTTGGAAGTCTGGTGGATTCCATTTCCTGTTAAAGAACCAACAGTTCCTGGAAGGGCTGACGATTCAGTCCTTATTGAGTAACATGCAGAAAGGAAGCTGGGGGGACAGCCAGCAAACAGCTGCCGAAAGGGGTCCCAGAGCCGGAGCCTCAGGTTCGGGAAGAGAAATGGGGGAGCAGAACAGCCGGGGTGGGGGTCCAACACACCTTGTCTTCACCCCACTGTGTTGGGGCAGCCACATTTAGAGATCCTTCAAAGACTCCGTGCTCTCTCCCTCTCTCCCACAAAGTTGCCACGACCACCCGACCCAGAGTTCCAACTGTGCACAAATGTGCCAAAAGACCTTTATGCTCTCACAGGTGGCCAAAGATTCCTCTGAAAATTTTCCTCACCTGTATCTGTCATCTTAAAACAGACAAGCCTCATTGACCATCTCTTTGTCAAGCATTTGCCCGGCATTCACTATGGGGCTGACACTGTTCTAGAGCCTTCTAAGTCTATTGCCTCATGTTATCCTGATGACCTGCTGGAAGAAGGTTTGGTTTCTATCTCCATTTTACAGATGAGAAAACGGAGACCCAGACTCCCAGCTGTCCGCCCTCAGCTTGGCTCCCCATCTCCCTGGCATCACTGAACAATTTTATGGAGAAGCAGAAGTGTTGGGGGATTTTGCCAAAATGGTTTACCTGGGAAGTAAAACCTGTGGGTCTTGAACTGAATTCTACATAACGGATTTAAGTCCAGAGCTGAGTCTGAATTCAGAGCAAGTTCAGAGTCCTAAATGCTTCTATGGGCTTCCATCCTGACCAGGACGGGCGCGTGATGGTCAGGCCTCCTGACCCTCTGCTGGTAGAACCTGGACCCACCGCCATCACCAACGGGCTTCCTTCCCCCCGGATCCCCTAGAAGAGCCAGCTAGAGAGATGAGGTGACCCAGCCAAGTCTCATTTCCACGAGACTTGAAATGGGAAAGTCCGACTTGATTATATTCCAACTAAACTGTATTCCAATGAAACGCTGCCATGCTTTTTCAGACATTGTTTTCCAACTCTAAAAACTCACACCACTTTCCCTTCTGTCTTACTCAAGAATCCTCCTTTCAGGGTTTTGCAACCTGTTCGTGAACTTCAGCCCCCCACCCCACCTCCCTTGTTTGTTTCCTGCTAGGGAACAGCAAGCTCACAATTAATGAGATCTAATGAATTTGGACTCTGCTAATTTGCATCACATGATGGTTGGGCAGAAGCCTGGCGAGAGTGAAGCTTCACCCCATAGAAAAGGGGCCCACAGCACATCTCAACAGAGCAAACATGACACGGGACGAGATAAATTGACTTCTCAGATCAGGGAGCTTGCATGAATCTTTGCAGTGCTGTTTCGTACGTGTAAGAACAGCCAATCCTTGGGTTTCGGGTGTTTCAGTTTAAGTCCCTCACCCTCGGGTGACACGAGTGTCCTCTTATTTTTTGCTTTACTTTTACATTTGCATGTGTCCACTGAGTGCCTCTTTCAGGCCCCACGACCCCAGAAATTGGTAAATATGTTCTCATCTCTTAAAAATCCTATCTACATGCCACATCATGAAAACCTGAGGCTAAGGCAGCCCCCAAACATGAGATGAGCCCTAAAACCTGAAACAAGCCAGATACAAAAGTATAAATACCATCTGATTCCACTTATATGAAACATCTCAATAGGCAAATTCATAGAGACAGAAAGTAGATTATAGGTTACCAAGGCCTGGGGGTGACAGAGAGTTATTGCCTAATGGGTATTATTGCGGGTGACGAAAATGTTTTGGAAACAGAGAGAGGGGATGGTAGCACAACACTGTGAACGCAATTAGCATCACTGAATTGCACACTTAAAAATGGCTAAAATGGCAACAAAAATCTCATTAACAATGTTTACACACATTACATGTGGAAATGATAATACTGGGGATAGATAAGATTAAACACAATATATCATTAATTTTTTTTTTTTTTTTAAACCTACACACCTCGCCTGTCTCCATTCTGAGGAGCTGGTCGCTGCATAACAGTCCCACCTTAGGTGGAGAGAAATTGCAAAGAAAAAAAAGGTTTTCTGAATCGGTGAGCAAAACCCTGCAGCATGACATTGACTGGGGAAACAAAAAATTGCAAACTGGGGAACTGACATTCAAGATGAAACTCGCAGTTTCTGGAGACAGTGCAGGGTCAGGAAAAGTATTCCAGTTCTGTGATAAAGAACTGGAAAACTGCCAGTCTGTATATGAGCTCTGAGGCGGCCAGGGGTGCGTGGAATTGCAATTGCCTTTGAATTAATTGTCAGGAAATAAATGAATGCCAGAATGCCATGTTTGAATTTTAATATAATGTTTCAAAAAACATCTAGAATAATGACTAGCTTAAAACGAGTGCTTTCAAAAGTCTATTAAAATAGAGCACTGATAAATTAATTGGCACAGGATTCTTCGTGATCCTCCTTTCAACACAATGAATAAATTATTGTTCATGCATTGAATAAATACTAAATAACTTAGAAATTGGGTTTTCTGTTATTGTTGGGCTGATATTTTTAGCATTCACTTAAAAATGTGACATTGGCTATTTCAGATTTATTCCTGGATTCTGTCATGATAATTTGTACCTAATTTCAAACTGTCGTTTCCCCCACACTCCCAAAAGGGTGCTACACTAATTATAGATTATTCTGATTTATTCGGTAAAGGAAGCCCTCAGAGGACACTCTTAAAATGACAACTTCTTAACCCAAACCAGGTCATTATATATTCTTAGCAATTAATAAAGTATGACTGAAAATATTTTCAATTCAGAACTTCTGTACGAATTCACAGCAGGCTTCTTCCCGATAATCTCAGCTCATCTTTATTCGTGTCCCGTCCTTTCAAAGTGACAGCGAAGTGTAAGGGCGGACACTCTCCCGTGAGCAGAGGAAAACTCTCGTTTCTGTTGCTGACGTCACCGCACCCAGATGGCTGAGTCCCACCCCGCCTTCCTGCCCAGGGAACACTGAGATCCGACAGCAGGGGGCGGCTGGGTGCCCCTCTCCCCCGGGCAGGTAAGACGCCTGTGAGCCAGCACCCCGCTCTCTCAGCATCACCTTCCCAGCCGAGCCCTGCTCCCCATCAAGGTTTGCCACCTGAATGCAATAAAGCGGGCACCCTGCAGTCAGCACCTGCACCCCAATTCACAGCGCCTCCGGCCAACTTGAGCTGCTTCTCCCAGCCTTCCTTCTGTTCTCTGACACAATTACATTGGATGTTACCGTGGCGGCTTCTCAGTCACGACAGATGAGCCCCTCCTGGCTCAGGACTGGCCGGGCCTCCCCTCTGGGGGTAGCAAACAACCTCCTGTAGATCTTTAGGTTGCCAGAAGGCTCTGGGGTCCCAAAACATAACCAAGGATGCTGTTTAAACACCCCACAATGCACGGGGCAACTGCACAATAAAGAATTACCTGGACCTGAACGTCACCAGGGCTGCAGCAGAGAAATTCTGTCTCAACACTGAAAAGGATCAAGTGAGACCGTAGAGCAGTTCTCAGCGCTGCTGGTGGAGCAGGTGTGTTTTGGGACCAAGTTTGAGAAACCCTACTCTCTATATCTTGCCCGTTCTTTGGCAATCAGCCCTTCACCAAACTCTTCCCAAATTACCCAGTTGGACAGGCCATCTGGTTCCTGTCCAGATAGATGCAATTTCGGATTCACTGATTCCATCAACAAGGGACACAGAACAACGAAGTTGAGAAGGAGGAGGGAAAGGAGTCACGGTTTCTGGAACATGGGAGATGGCCTGATAGGGCCCAGTGGGCCTGGGGCAAGGGTATGGGGTGCCAAACTGCCAGAGATCTGGACACGGGGTGAAGCAAGGCTCCCAGAAGAGAATGGGGGCTGCCAGAAAATAAAGTTCTGCATCTCAAAACTTTGCTTGCAAGAGTGGACCTCGCTCCTGTGTGGTTGCTGGGAGAAGGGAGGACCTACAGGTTGAAAGCTGGAATCGTGGTTTCTCTCCCAGAGTCAGGTCACGAAGACAGGACTGGGCTACATAAGTCTAGGGAAATATCTGGCTCATCAAACAACTTGCAGTTCTGAATTGTTTGTTTGACTGTGTGATCTGCTTCTCTAAACTGATGTTAGATGTTTCCAGTCTTCTCATGCTGGTTCTATTTTAGCTTTCCTCAGACTTCTTTTTTTTATTCTTTATATTCCCTGAGTTCTCTTATTTGCTTCAGATGTTTGGATATATGATATCAAATGTCAGCAGAGTTCTCTTATACACACAGGCTGGGCTCTGACTCTATTTTGCAAGTGATTTACTTGGAACTCTAAACACATTTTCCCATGAAAATAATGTCATAAAATGGTGAGCTGTCCCAGGCTAGACACAAAAGCTCCTTGTGATGGTGAATTCCATGTGTCAATTTAGCTGAGTCATGGTTTCCAGTTTTTGGTCAAACAAGTACTGGCTTCATTGTTACTGTGCGGATATTTCATAGATAGATTTGCCTCATTAGTTAGTTGATTGCATCTATGGATGATTGCATCTACAGTTGACAAGGGAGCTTGCCTTCAGCAATGTGGGGAGTCTCCTCCTTCAATCAGTTGGAGTTCTTAAAGCTAGAACTGAGGATTTTAGAAGTCAGAAAGAAGAATTCTGGCCTTTTTTTCAGCCAGTCAGCTTTTCCTGGAGAATTCAACTTCACTTTCATTGGAGTTTCTAGCTTGCAGCCTGCCCAGAAAGTTTGGACTTGCTAGATTCCAGAATTTCCTTTTTTTTTTTTTTTTTTTTTTTTTTTTTTTTAAGGAAAGACAGAGAGAAGGAAGGAAGGATAGAAGGAAGGAAGGAAGGAAGAAAGGGAAACATTTTTAAACATTTTCTTGTTTTATTGTATTCTGTTTCTCCGTTTTTGTTACATGGGCTGGGGCCGGGAATCGAACCGAGGTCCTCCGGCATAGCAGGCAAGCACTTTGCCCGCTGAGCCACCGCGGCCCGCCCAGAATTTCCTTTTTTAAAGATTCCAGCTTGCCACCTGCCCTACAGAATTGGGTCTTGCCAATCCCCTTGCCAATTGGCCATGTGATCCAATTCCTCTAATAAATCATAGGAGACAGATATATATAGTCTATCAGTTCTGTTTCTCCAGAGAACCTTAATGAATGCACCTCTCATATCCACATTCTACCTGAAGATAGAAGTAACTAGTGTAAAACCTTTCAACTTGCCTCAAGTGTTTTCCCAGAGAAATACATTTGGTGGGTGACCCAACCTGGAATTTTGGATCCACATGACCCCTATTGCCCGGCGTGGTGGGATATGGCTGAGATGGGGTCCAGATGGCAGTGAATTCCTCGGCAACCAACAGCAGATTCAATCTGCCAGTGCAGGACTTTCAGGGAGGGAAGATGGCAGAAGGCACCGTTTCAAGGGGCTGGAAATGACACATGGGGGCAGGGACTTTGTGGGACGATGAGTTGGACCTTCAGGGGAAAGCCGAGGTTGACTGGGGGCAAGAGGGACAACAGAGGAGGAGCAGTCACCTGTATTCATAGTTCCCAAAGACGGCCACACACCCTAGACCCTGGAGCCTGTGACTCTAAGCCTTGCCTTCCAAGGCCAAAAGACTGATTAAGAGTATTGAGCTGGGAAGGTCATCCTGGGTCACCCCGTATCATCACAAGGGTCCTTATACGAGGGGGGCGGGAAGGGCAGAGGCAGAGAAGATGTGCCGACAGAGAGATTTGAGGGTACAAAGCAGCTGGCTTTGAAGATGAGGAAGGCGTTACCAGCCAAGGAGTGGGGGCTGTCCCCAGAAGCTGGCAAAGGCGAACAAACAGATTTTCCCTACAGCCTCCAGTTAACAGCCTGATTTCAGCCCAGTGAGACCCATTCCAGACTTCTCACTCTCTAGCTGTGAGAGGATACATTGCCATCCTGCTAAGCCCCCAAATGTGTGAGAAGAAGTCACGACAGCTACGGTGAAGGGGTGCAAGGGGATTAAGGAGAGAGGAGGGCACAGCAGGGAACAGCAAGGCACAACGGGGGACTAGAAAATCCTGAGGACAAGTGAAAATCCCTGCCTCCCCCTCTCTGCTAAGTAAGGATGTGCCTTGCCTTCCACCGGGCCGTCGCACTGAGACAGAAGATGTCAACAGAGGTGGCACCTGAGGAGAGATGGCCTCCCCTGGCCTCCCCTGGAGGTTGTCCCCACTGCGTCTTGAGCCTCCTGCCCTTGTCATTTGGTCTTGATAGGAAAGAAGCCCGGTTGCAGGCCTGAACAGGGTGGGGACAACCCCAAGGCCATGGCTGAGGTGGGGAGTTGGCAGCAGAAAATAGAAGGCAGTTTGGGAGGGACTCCCTTGAGCATCCCTCTGGGGTGGCCCCTAACGGGTGACAGATACACATGACCCACATCATAAGTGCAGGGCTGGCTTGAAATGAGCTTCAGCTTTGCCTGGCACTTTCCCTTCATCAGCATTCTTTATACTGAAGCTGGGCTGAAATCAGGCTGTTAGCTGGAGGCTCTGGAGGAAAAATCTGTTTCCTTGCCTTTTCCAGCTTCTAGGTGCTGCCCATATGCCTTGGTTCGTAACTCCTTTCCCACCTTCAAAGCCAGCTGCTTTACATCTTCAAATCCCTGTCTCTGGTCTGTCGTCACACAGCCCGGATTGCTTTCCTTTATGATGGTTGTTCTAGTTTGCTAGCTGCCGGAATGCAATATACCAGAAATGAAATGGCTTTTAAAAGGAGAATTTAATAAGTTGCTAGTTTACAGTTGTAAGGCCGAGAAAATGTCCCAGTTAAAACAAGTCTATAGAAATGTCCAATCTAAGGCATCCAGGGAAAGATACCTTGGTTCAAGAAAGCCGATGAAGTTCACGGTTTCTCTCTCAGCTGGAAGGGCACATGGCGAGCACGGCATCATCTACTAGCTTTCTCTCCTGGCTTCCTGTTTCATGAAGCTTCCTAGGAGCTTCATCTCCAAAGGTCGCTGACTCGTGTACTCTCTGCTTCGTGGCACTGCAGCATTCTCTGCTCTCTCTGAATCTCCTTTCTCTCATTCTCTTATAGGATTCCTAAACTAATCAAGACCAATCAAGACCCACCCAAATCCAGCTTAACAACCACTCTTGATCGAGTCACATCTCCAGGGAGATGATCTAATTACAGTTTCAAACATACAGTACTGAATAGGGTGCCTTTACAAAATGCAATTAGGATTAAAACATGGCTTTTCTAGGGTCCATACATCCTCGCCAACCAACATAATGATTTTAGCAAAAGCAAGAGGACTCAGGGCAAAAGGGCCTTTACCAGGGGAGGAGCGCCAGTTGTAACAAATGTGCCACACCAACGCAAGGTGTTAATAATAGGGTGTTTTATGCATGATTGTTCTGTAAAAGTGTAACTTCTCTAACAAAGAAAAAAAGCTTTTTAAAAATCAGTTAGATTTAAGAGTTGTAGGACTTCTTAATATATTCTGGATAGTAAAACCTTATCAGATCTATGATTTCCAAATATTTTCTCCCATTTTGTAGGTTTTTTACTTTGTTGGTAATTTCCTTTGCTGTACAAAAATTTTTAATTTTGGGAAAGTCTATTTAGCTATTTTTCTTTTGTTACTTGTTCTTTTTGATATAAAGTCTAAGAATTCATTGCCAACTACAAACTCCTGAACGTTTTTCTCTCTGTTTTCTGCTGAGAGGTTAATGATTTTAGTGCTTCTATTTAGGTCATTGATCTATTTTGAGTTAATTTTTATATGGAGTGAGGTAGGGGTCCAATTTCATTCTTTTGCACACGATCTCCAGTTTTCCCAGCACCAATTTGTTGCAGAGACTTTTTTTCCCCATCGAGTGGATCTGGCTCCTTTATGGAAGGTCAATTGCTTTAGATGTGTGGGTTTATTTCTGAACTCTGAGAAGTTGGCTTTAGTATGGACTATATAACATATATAACACACACAAATAAAAACCTCACAAGGACAGAGTACTGGGCAGTGAAAAGTAAATTTTTCTCTGCCATCCCTGTCTCCCGCACACCCAGTTCCCTCCCTGGAGTGGCTACCACTCTTTGGCTTAGTTTTCTGCATTTTTTCTGGGGCATTTAGTGCATTTAAAACACATCTCCTTTGATTTTTAATTAAGGTTTTGAATTGTCAAGTCAAGATCTTTTCTAAAGTTTCCAAATGATCCAAACATGTCAAGTACCTTGTCAGCCCCACCCACAGCCCCATCTAAGCAAATCAGCTCAAAGTCCCGACCCAGCTGAAAGGTCATCCCTTGGGCACGTTTTGTACCCCATGACCCAGCCTCCAACCATAACCCCAAACACAGCTCGGCTGACTGGTGAGAAAGAGGGCCTCACGCACACCCACCAGCTGGTTTGGCTCAAAAAGATGAGCTGGGGTGGGCCACGGTGGCTCAACAGGCAAGAACGCTTGCCTGTCATGCCAGAGGACCTGGGTTCGATTCCCGGTGCCTGCCCATGTATTAAAAAAAAAAAAAAAAAAAAAAAGATGAGCTGATCAATTGGACTCCATAAAAAGAAGGAGGGAATGAGGAAGAAAACAAACTAGCAGTGGGAGCTAAGAGAGAGAGAGGTCACAATGGGCCAAGACAACAATGTGAGAAAGCGAAACAAGAAGTGAATGGAAGCAAAGAGGGGAGAAAAGCTGCCTGGAGCAGAGAGCCCAAGGCTTAGACAATGGCAGATGCCTGGGGAGTAGCGGGCTCACTGGGAGACACTGGGTGGCCCCTGGGGAAGAAATGGAAAGCATGCAGCTGCTTCCATCCCTGACCCACGCCTCAGGCCAGAGTTTGCCTGGGGCCACTGAAGCCAGGCTCTCACCTTTGCCCCACATGTAGTCTCAAAGGCCTAGTCTTCTTCAGACCTCTGAGTCAGACTCTGATTTTTGCAACCAAGAGATCCTAAACTGCTTTTTAGGCAATATGCTAAAGAGTCACTGTCTTTGCCTACTAAAGGAACATAAACAGAATAGTTTTAAAAATCAAACCAAAATTGGAGCTGTATGGCCAAACTTGTGGTTTGGGGAGCTTCTCTTCCTTGTTCACAGAAGCAAGGTAAAATGGCAAGGTTGAAAAACAATACAAAGAAATAAAGGAAGGAAAGAGCTTGAAGAAGGAAGGAATTTGAAGGCATTGTGCTTCCATTTACTGAGATCTCAGGCAATTCAGTCAGCACCTCAGCCTTAGCTTCCTGGAGTCTAAAACCGATCTGCCTGCCTTGGGGATCCCAAGGCCTGCTCCTCCCAAACCAGGGGGCATTTCTCCTGCCTTGACTCACCCCAATTTTTTCTTTCAGGAAAGAGCATGAAAAATCATTCACACGGAGGTACCAGTGGATGATAATGTTTCAGCCTTCAAGAGGTTATTTACATGTTTGCGACCTGACATAATCATACATTAAAAGAAACAAGAGAGAGAGGTTAAGTTTTAGACAACAGGCGCTTCTGGACACCCTTTCTGCCCGTCCTTTGTTTGACACCCACCCACTGTCCAGGTGAGTGGGCATCATGGGCTCACATGAACACAGTGCAGATGAGAGGATGGGGTCCAAGACGATCCACGTGATCAGCAGCAGAGAGAGCTTCTGGCCCCAGGCAGGCTGCTGCTGGGGAAGCCAGTGCTGCAGAGCCTGGAAGGAAGTCTAGGGGTGGGCTGGGGGTGTGGTACATGTGAGCTGGGGGTCTCATCTCAGCATCCAGGACCCCGTCACCCCAGGGCATTATTCCCTCCAGCAGTTAAGGTCAAAACAAACATGGGGGGCAGGCCACAGTGGCTCAGCAGGCAGAGTTCTTGCCTGCCATGCTGGAGAGTCGGGTTCAATTCCCGGTGTCTGTCTGTCCAAAAAAAAAAAAAAACAAACATGGGTAAATTCTGGAATAGGTTACAACATTTATATGAGTGAGTGTTCACAATTAATAAGACTTCAAAAAAATATCTTGCCTCCAGCCACACCCTCAGCCCTGAGCATATGAGCCCCTCAGCACTGGTTTGGGCACCGTGGTGAAAGCATGAGAGCACCCATCACACCCAATGAACACCCACGAGGAACAGAGAGTGGTGACAGAGAGAGACCTGGCCATGATCAAGTAGCTGCTTCTAACTGTCCCTGGGTCCCAGCTCCACCCCTGCCCTTCTAGCATTCCACCGTAAGCCCTTCCTTGGATTTCTCGCAATTCCTGTTACCTTCTAATACATCCCCTTTTTTGCTTAAGCTTGTCCCCACTGGGTTTCTGACTATTGCAACAGAGTCCTAATTAAAATGCTATGCAGAGATTTGAATTGGTAGCTTTTAAAGAATTCCTGTTTCTGAATAAAATCAAAACCAGCTGGTTTCAGAGCACACAAACAAACTTAGAAAGGAAAAAGAATTAAAGAAAAACATTGTTAAAAGATAAAAAGTTATTGAAACGGTGAAATAGTTTTCTTTAGTAAAGTCACTATTTATTAATTTTCAGATATTAAAACAAAAGTAAATTATCCTAGTTTAGAAAAAGTTTCCAAAGGGGTTAAAAAATAATCTATATAATTGATGACTTGAGGGCATAGAAAATTACCCACATCAACTGAGTTTATTACCAATATTATGCATTACATAATGTATTACATACCTATACAAATTTCAGTCCATTGCTTTATTAAGACTTGTATCTGAGACATATTCTACCCTTGTTCAACATATTTGACCTTAGACTTTATGTATAAGAAACTCTGAGAAAATTATATTACTTTAATAACATAAATGTCCATCTGCAAATTTTTTCTCTCTTCTTTGGTATTAAAGAAGCTCAACTAACTTATTAAAACACACTGGAAATTGAAAATGAAAAGGTCATAAACTTTGTAACTGCAGCCAAAGATTATCAACAGCATTTGTAAGTATTTTTACAGTACAAACAAGAGCTCTCTACTTTTACTCAGAAAGAATTCATTTCTAGGCATAATCATGTTCGCCATGGGAAGTAAAGGTGAAGGTGTTATTTCTGAACAGTTGTTAGCTGTGCAAACCTCGCCTCTGAATTAAGAATCAAGGCAGTACAGAGATCCCAAAGTATGTCTGGGGCACTTCAGTCCTGGGGTGTCACCACAGTCCCGGTGGGAAAGAGATGGCATGCTCACTGAAGGGAGTTAAAGGAAGGGGTCATTTCCAGAAGAGTGGGGGGGGCTAAGGGAAGGAATCCAAAGAGAAGCTGAAAGGCAAGGGGCCTGGGCGTGGAGAGGGCATTCCTGGTACTCAGTTACCCAGTCCTCCCTGCCCTGAGAAGTGCTGCACCACTGACCTTGGGCTTTACCATGTGACTTGTTTGGGTCAATGGAATGTGAGAAGACTGACATTCCACAACATCCAAGCAGAAGCCTTAAGTGCGCATATGGGGCTGACAAGCACTGGGGCATCTGGCCTCAGCCTTAGGAAGAGGGAACCAGATGGGCTCTGGTTCCAGGTATGAGGAGAATGCTGGTGCTGAGTGGAGTCCAGCCTAGCTAAGCACTGCTCAGCAGGGTGGCAGCCAGTGCACAGCCCACGTGCAAGGCAAACAAGAAAGAAATATTTATCTCCACAGCAGCAAAGACTCACAGAATGTACCAGTCCATAGGGGCCAGCCTCCACACACACAGTAGGGCAGACAATGGGTGTGGGGGCAAGTGGAGAAGAGCCATGTAGTGGGGGCATGCCTGGCCAGCACGTTAAAGAAATCTAGAGGCATGTCTTTCCATGGCGGGCTAAGCACTAGGGATGACAAACTGTGCAGAGAAGGAGGCAAATTGCACTGCTTAGGGATGGAGGGCAAGGAGGAGGCAAGATTCCAAATAGAAACAGCAGCCTGTGGGGACTCGAGGTTAAACTGCAGTCTGGCTTTTCCTTGCATCTTATAGGGAAAGGGGCTGGAAACTGCATGAGCAACTCTGAGATTCGTGGTGGGCCAAGCAGTGGAGATGTAGGTCAGCAGAGGGTCGTGCAGCACAGCCCACCCCAGCTTTGCCTTGTGAGGGACTGCAGCACACCGCAGGTAGTGTCCCAGGAAAGATGGTTTAATGGTGTCACCCCAGGAGGTCAGCTCTTGACAAGGCTGAGGTCTTTCCCTACCCCTCCATAAATTCCTTACAGGCAGGAAGGAGCCCAGCCATATGGCCCTCTGTACAGGCCAGTGTGCTGGTTAGGATTCTCCAGGGAAGCAGAGCCAAAGGCAGATATCTATATGTATCTACATATTATGCAGATATAATAAGATTTTTTTTTTATAGGAACTGGCTCATGTGACAGTGGGGATGGGCAGGCCCAAATTCCATGGGGCAGGCCACAAGTTGGGAACTCCAATGGAGAGTTCTGATGAACTCCCCAGGAGAAGCTGGCTGGTTGAAGGAGAGCTGGAAATTCTCCCTTCTGACTGCTGAACTCCTTAATTCTCCTTTTAAAGCCTTCAACTTATTGGGTGAGACTTCTCTCATTGTTGAAGGCAATGTTCTCAATTGATAGAAGATATAATCAGCCACACATGCAGTCAACTTAGTAATGATTTAAGTCCATGAAATGTCCTCCCAGTCAGGCCAGTGCTTGGACCACACAATTGGACACCATGACTTGGCCAAGTTGACAGAAGAGCTTAATCATCACAGCGAGCATCAGGGACTTTCTTAGTCAAATAAACGTTCACAGTGGTAAATGTTTCCTATTCTAATAAATGTTTGCAGCTGGGCCTATCCCATCACAGATATGATGAGGATATGACTCTTGGGGGTAGATGGGACACATTTCCTATCTTTCACCCACCTGTTGGACTCTGCGCGGTTCACACTGGGCTGAAGGAAGCAGCCAATCTTCTTTTTTTTGTTGGAGTCTCGCCTCATCTTAGTGCGATCCTTCAAGATGGGATCTCACTGTGGAATCGGATGGTCTATCTAATTGTGGTTCTGCAGAAGAGAAGTACCGAGTCTTCAACAGGGGGACATAGACGCGTGTGCGGGGGAGCAGAGGCTTGGCTGGGGGAGTAATGCTGCAGGTGAGCTATCCCAGGTTAACACAGGCAAAGAGGAGATAGGAAGGGCACTTAGGCAGGGGGGAGTGTGTGTCTAATTCCCAAGAGAGGGTGGAAAGTGGTCCCCTGTCCCAGAGGGTAGAGGGTCTTGGGGAAAAATGGTGTCTGAGGCCATTTCCTCAGGCCACACCAGTATGGCAGGGGCTGTGCTGTCCCGAGGACCACAGCCTCACACTGTGTCACACACTGAGCTTTAGGCCCCAGCACACCTGGGCACAGGGGGCTCCTGACCCACAGAAACTGGGAGATAATTAATGGGTGTTGTTTGAAGTCTCTAAGTTCGTGGTAACTTGTTACACAGCAGTAGACTGCTAATACACAGGGAACATACATCCTCAGTCCTTTTCCATTTTTATATGTGTGGGTTTTTTTTAATCACCAAGGTGAAAAAGGACAAATGAGTTCACTTTGGAGTTTATTCCTGTGACTTCAGTGAAGACGGGTTTGGTCAAAGACAAAGCAGAGTCCCTGGGGAAGAGCTTTTAATGTCACTTTCCAGGGTAATCAGGGGGCTTTTTATTCAAATGGTGACAAAGGTCACTTGAAGTTCTTCCTGCAGATGCCATCCACTCACTCAGCTCTACTAAGTGCAGCAGGCCCTCACTCCCCAGGAAAGGCAGGTTCCTGTTCTGGAAGCCCCCAGCCCCATCTGCAGACCCCAGTTACAGCACTCACCGCCTTCTTTCAGGGGGCTGGCTTAGGCTTCAAGCTTTGCTAGGCAGGAATGATGTCTTCAGGATTTGGGTTTTTCCCAAACACTCAACCAAATGTGCACAGGGCAGTCCTCCAGCAGCTGGTTAAAAGAACACACTGTTAGTAACATTTCCACAGCAAGTTTCCAAGTGCAATGGTTCTCAGTGCGGTTCTGACCAGCAGCAGCACACCCTAGGAACCTATAAGAAATAAGTCCCCGCCCCAGATTTATTGAATTGGAAACTCTGGGGACGGTGCTCAGCCATCAGAGTTCAACCCGTCCTTCAGGAGATTCTGAAAAGCATTCAAGTTTGAGAGTCTATGCCTGAACCCACTGCTCTGTATTTTGAGGCAATAAGTACCTTAATAATTCCCACATCTCTTCGTCTCCATTTTTGGTTGTTGTTTCATATTACATTTTGCACTGAAGTCCCCAAAGCCATACACTTAATATTGTGCCTGCTTGAATTCTTCCCAAGTATTTCAGATACATATTTCAGTGCAGTCACCGTTACTTCAGTTGACTGAGCAGGTACTGTGTGCAAAGCATGGTACTGAACACAGAAACTACATTTCCCTCAAATTTAAGATAATGCTTAAATTAACAATTGTCTAGGAAAGAGGTGATTTCAGCCCCACTTTCCAGATGGAAACCTGGAGCACAGTCCCTTAAGTAACTTGTCCATGTTCCCACAGCTCATAGAACCTGACTCCCATCTCAAAGCCACTCCAAAGTTTTTTGTGTGCATCTCACCCCAAAACTGGGGCTTGTAACCACAAGCTAGATTGTCTAGGAACCTTTGATTCTGGCTTTTAAAAAGAGCCACTTTTTTATTCTATCCAAATATTTTGCCAGAAGAAGCACCTCAATGGAGATAACATGAAGTGAAACGATTCCAGGTTGGAAAAGCCTCCGACGGGGTTCCTTCCTGCTGTATTGTTTAACAATGCAACTCCCAACTTCTTAGATCCACCAGCTCACTTTTGAGTGTGTTCTCTTTGTCTGGGAATAACCAACCTCCTACAATAACACAACAGACCTTGTCAAATGCACATCCAGCCCTTCCTTGTTGGGGATGATCTGCCTTTCTCCTCTGCTGGCCTGATTTCAGCAAGCACCAGCCTCTCTCTCTAGCTGGTCCTAGACTCAGTTTCCCCATCTGCCTTCAGGCCACCCAAAGCCCCCACTTGTCACCACCTCAGAAGCTGCCACACTGACCCTTCTCTTCTGATTCCACTCCTGACCTCTGGGGCAGTTCAAGTGGCGAGCTGGCCTCGGGTAAGATGTGGCACCAGGACCATATTGGGAGGCTCCTAAGTGGGGGTGGGTTCAAGCATGTCCCCCAACAAACACATGTTCTTAATCTTAATTCTTATGTCCCTGTGGGTGTGAAGCCATTGTGAGTAGGAACTTGGGAAGATTTGAGTGAAGTTGTGTCCAACCGAGCCAGCCAGTTGGAGGCCTTAGAAGGAGAATCCAGAAGCCAGACAAGAATGGATAGGATATTGCCAAGTGAGGGGAGGCGCCCCAAGGATTGAGATGAGCCAGTAACAGAACGCTACAGCCTTCGGGGAGCAAGCAAGCTTTGTCAGTGTGTTGATTGTGGACTATTTAACCGCGGACTATTACAACCACGAGCCAGTAATCTCCCGTTGTTTAAGCCCACCTACATGAGGAATCTGTGATAGCAGTCGGTATTTGTCTTAGTACCTTAGACAGAGGTCCTAAGGAAAACCCCACACAAACACTTGCCGTGTCCTGATATGGGACCGTCACCTTATGTCTGAGCACCTGCAAGCTGGGGGAAAACGGGGCCCCTTCCTTTGCCTTCTCTCTTCCTCCTCTGTGATTCTCTCATCAGTGGATAACTGATGCCTTTGGGGCTTTAAGGCATTTTCTTTCCCAGGGTTCCCCAAACAGCAATCTTTGTACAAGGCGGGCGGTGATGGTGGTGGGGGAGGTGGGGGTAGACAGCGATGGGTGTAATTAATCGATGATTTGTGAGAATAAGTCCTATAAAAATAGAAGAAAATATCGTATATTAGTTAGTTATTGCCACATAACAAGTTCCCACCAACTCAGTGGCTTAAAACAATAGATATTTATTATCTCTCAGTTGTGTGGTTTGGGAGTCTCAGCACTCTGAGCTGGGTCCTCTGCTCGGGCTACACCCAGAGCTGCAGGAAGGCATCATCTTGTCCGTATTCTCATCAGGAGGCTAGACCAAGGAAGAATACGTGCCCCAGATATGCCATGTTGTTGGAATTAATTTCCTTGTGGCCATATGGACCTTTATGCAGTCCATGCAGTTTAACTTCATAAAGCCAGCAAGAAGAGCCTCTAGAGCTTCTACAGTGTAGCTCAACCACGTGGTGTGACATCCCCATCGCCTCTGCCATGTTCTTTCGGTTAGAAGGCAGCCACAGGTTCTGCCTACATTCATGGGATGGGAACCCCATAAGGGTGCGGATCCTTGGATGGGGGTCACCCTAGAGCCTGTGCACCATACCCTGGATGCAGGATAAGGAGAGAAGAAATAGTCCTGGGAGGCCAGCTAAGGAGAAGCTTTGTTCCTTCACAAATTGGCTTGAGGTTGGCCCAATAGTCAGTCTCCCAACCTGGAAGATAACGTGTCAGACTGCTCACCCCCAATGACACCGAGCCAGAACAGTTTCCTAAGAGGTTTGGATTTCAAATGTAATAAGACAAGATCAAAGGAAAGATTGGTTTTAGATATTACTTAGTCATCCTTTTCCACCTGCAAGGCTCAGCACCAAAATAACAGAAGGAAAAAATCCTGGGTTATATACCTTTGCTCCCTATTTTTAACCATCTAAAGTAACCATTTTATATCTTCTGGAGCCCTTATTAGAGTTCATTTAACCTGTAGCAAAATGTCCTATTTATTTTTGCAGCTATTTTTGTATGCTTAGAGAAATTCTTGTTTTCATTTGAGCTTTTAGAAGAGGTTAAACAAGGTGAACGTGTCTGGCCCTGTTGTCAGCTGGTTGCGCCGAGTTCTTAATAAAATAGTGCTAAATTCAGAGCTACTTATCATGTGTCCCTTTCTATCTGGCTCAATTTTTCCATTACTTGAAGTTCCCAAATGCTAATAAACCTTAATGCAGTATTCCTGGTGGGAACAAATGCATTATGCTGCTCAGTTGACGTTTTTACATAACTAGAAAACATTCTGCGAAAGAGAGGACAAAACCACCCTTGTAGGGAATACACTAATTGGATTTTTTTTTTCTATTGATCTGGAGCTGTTTAAACAGAGAAGGGGGAAGGGAAAAGATAAATACAGCAAAAGGAAAATCTGTCTATAGATTCTAGCATTTCTACCTTATATCTTTTGGGCTATGGGTTTTGTTGTATCTATTTATTTTCCATGATGCATTCATGTTTAAATGGTCATAATGAAAGAGTATGAAATGACACTCTAGGACTCAATAAAAGAATACATTTGTTATCCTTTCAGCCATAGTTGGAATAAACATTTTGTAAAAGACACAACGCAGTCACTTTAAACCAGTAAGTCCTTACTAAAATCACTCCTAGAACAGGAAAAACTACCTATGGTGAGAGAACTCACAGTCATAGGTCCCCTGGTGTGGGGGTATGCGTGTGGGGGTACAAGTGATTGGCCTACTCATGAAAGGAGACCCAACAGAGCCTTCCAGAAATGTCCCTAACTTGTTTTGGGTGACGAGTATGCAATTGAATACAAAGGTAAAACACACTAATAACTTGCTCACTTTATGTAAATTATACCTCAAAGTTTGATCATAAAAAATCCAATCTAGGCCAAGAGCAGTGCAGTAGACACTGGAACAGAATGTAAAACAAGTGATGCAAAGTCAACAAAAAACATTCGAACCCATGCCCTGGAACATTCTGTCTCACACCCTCCCCTACTTCTTTCCACCTCAATCCCTCCATCCGGCACCTTCCATTTCTTAGCTTTGTTGCATCTTCCTTTATTCTTTTCAAGGAACTTCAAAGTGTGTTCTTTGGCACAAAGACGCAGCATTTCAAGAGCTGAATATCAGATTACTCATATACTGCTGTTTGGTGTTTTCTAATTCTACTCTTCTGTGCAGAGGAAGGAACTGAAGAATGGATTCCACTGTGGGCTTACCTGGCTGACACTTGTCAACTCCAATGACCTGAATTTCTGAGGATGAAAAAGCCTGAAGGCTAAGGTAGTTGCTGAGTGTGCTACACCACATGATCTGGTTGCTTTTTCTTTTTCTATTAGCTAAGCAGTTATTATTTACCACTTCTATTAAGGAAAAAAATTTTTTGTCAGCAATCAAAGCAAGAAGCTCAAGCAATCAGTGAACAGATTTCATTTTAAAAGTCAAGAGGGCAGTTTTGCGACTCTCTGGTGGGATATGAGTCTATGGGAATTTGTGTATTTCCCAGCGGTATTAATTGTGTGTGTGTTTCTGTTTGCTACTTCTGAAATGAAGCTACAGCCAAACACCCAGGGGAATGGTCTTTTGTATTTCTGCAGTCCAGTGGGGAAATGGTTCTTGGTTAGTTTTTAAACTATCACATTTGTTTTATTTAATTTTGAAAATGATTTCATCAAAATCTAAACATACGCTCTTTTGGAACCTAAGAAAATAAAAGGAAGTTTGATGTTGAGCATCACTTTGCTTTGAGGAAACAGCTTCCTGATATGGGGGGTGGGTGTCTATCCCTCCTCATTGTCCTTGCAGGAGAGGGACACGGGGCAACTCAACCACAGGTCTCAGTTGTCCATCAACAATCTTCACTGGTAAAAAAATCAAGAAACCATTACACGCAGTCCTGGGGCATAACATTTGCCACAAAATACCTTGTATATAATGGTATCCCAAGTAAATTATGAGGTTCTAAGGATTTTACCTTTGGGAGCAGTGTCTCTCCAACTTGAGTAAGCGCAGGAGAGCTTATGCCGACACAGACTCCAAGGCCACCCCTGGAATTCAGCACCCAGCTCCCCCGACTTCCAGCATCCACTCCCGGGTCTAAGCATAGAGCATGTGACTAGATCTGGCCACTCAGAACGCTGAGGCCTTTTGGCCACGGTGATTGGCTCCAGGTGAGCACATGACCCAAGTCTGGCCAATCAGTGTCTTTCTCTCCTCTAGGTTCCAATCATCAGTTCCTCTGTGTCTTGTTTGCCGTCCCGGACTCAGACTCTATTGTGAGGTAGTCAAGGTGGCTGCCCACAGCCCATCACTTCAGCACTTCCCAAGCCAAAGGATGTCTTTCCCAGGATCTCAGGAAGAAAGCCTCAGGGTAAGATTTTTTTTTTTTTTTTTTTTTTAACATAGGCAGGCACCGGGAATCGAACCTGGGTCCTCTGCCATCCCAGGCAAGCATTCCTGCCTGCTGAGCCACCGTGGCCCGCCTTCAGGGTAAGATTTTGATTGCTCTAGCTAGGGGCACGTACCTGTCCCTAAACCAATGACTACAGAAGCTGGGGACATTTTTGGCCATACATGGGGAGAGGGTGGGGAGAGGTTGTCTGCCCATCTACATATATTGGATGGAAACTCTCTGGAGAGAAGTGTTCTCAAACAGAGGAAACATGAAGGGATGTTGGAGAGAAAAGAGCACCTGGCACAACCAGCAGATGCCTATCCGTGGAGCCCGAGAACGTAGGGAAAGTTGGAGAGGCTGCTAAGGGAAATGGATGGATGAGTGCCATTAACACATTTCCAAAGATGAAAAACCATGATGCCACAGTGACCTTAGTCCACACCTTGTGGCATTTTTTCCAGTGGCGCTCAGATATGTGCCAAAGGCAAATTGTGAGACCAAAGTGTTGACTGTAGCAGAAGGTGGATAGATTAATTTGAATGTCCTGTGAAAGAAGAATCTGAATATTCCTCCATGGAGTGCAGAATGAGTAGGAGGTAGAATGTGGTTAACAAACACAAACAGAGATGAAGAATTCAGATGTGGAGCAGTTCCTGCTTAGCCACAGAGATTGGCTTGTGGTGGAGGGACAGTGAGGAACCCAGCAGGTAGGGAGGCCAATGAACTGGGAGACTCAGGTTGGGGTCTGCAAGATCACAACAAATGTTGGGGCAGTGAGGCTGCCGACCCCTGCCACCTTCTGTGAATGTTGGAAAGGGGCTGGAGTTCTGAGAGATGAATGCGCGATATTGAGCTGAAATTGTTTGGGAGATATAATTGTGCACCTTGTGGGGCAATTTCTTGGAACAATTATTCCGTCAGTCAAAGAAAACCTGTTTTCCCCTGCTCAAGTATACCTGGGGCATCACAGATGATTCTGAACGTCACAGGCCTTCCTACTTAGTTGGAGAGAATGACATCAAAAATGAAACCTCACTTGAGATCCAAAGCAGAGTGTTAGAAGTTAGAAGTGGTGCAGACCTTAGGTGCTCCAGCTATTCTGAGAAGATAGAAACAGATGAGGTCAATTCTAAAAGTCAGGAAATGCGATAGGAGAAGGTGAGCAGGGAGGTTATCACAAACTCAGGAGAAAACCACAAAGATGCCCTCTAATTAAAGCTGGAGGAGACTATGGGTGGAGCCTATTTGTGGATAATGAGGTCCTAGGTGGGGGCAGTGGGTGCTGAAAGCAAAGGGCAGATGGTAGATGGACTGCAAAGGCAGAAAGAGCTCCTCTGGGCAGCTTGATTGGAATGGTAGGGCATTTGGGAGAAGTAGTTTACAAATGGTTTCAACGAAAAAGTTTGGGTAGCTCAAAGGTTATGGCCAGTCTGACGAAAACTGGACATTTAAAAGTGATGACAGGGTTTCCCTGCTGGTTGAAGGGTCTGATTTGGACCAGGTCACTAGCAGGAGTGGGTAGATGCAGGCCCAAGCCCTTCAAAGCAGAGTCACCATCCTGTTTAAAGGAGACAGTTCTCTGATGCACAAGAGAATTCTGACCTGTGGCTAGGTGCGAAGGGTGGCACCTGTCACATTTGTTTATAGAATGCCTCACTCTCTGGGGCTCCCAGATGTTACACATTTTTTATGAACAAGCTAAATAATGCATTAGCCTGAACCAGACCATCCGTAACCATGGAAATGGTTTCCTCCTTCTAGTTGTTGTCCAACAGTTCAGCCAAATGACAAGGCCCATGGGGGTCCCCACTGGCTCCCCTGCGGGGCGGCCAGCATCTTGGGATGTCCTCCCAAGGCCATGGCACTTGAGTCGAAGATGGGAGTTCTGCAGCCTAGCTAGGTCCATGCCTGCACTCTTGGACACCAGAATAGCCTCACTGTTTTGTTCTGGAAAGTAAGTCCTGGTGGGTAGGAAAGACAAATCAAATCCCACCTCACCCCTGCAACCTCCCAGGAAACCAGCCAGCAAATTAAACCAGGTCGAAGGAGTGGCAGCTATGGAGAGAAAGGTCACAGATCATATACTCACCGTAGCAGGTCTGTGATACTTCATTTTCTCAGGGCAGTCCTGCAATTCAGATAGTGTATTTGCCATTCCTAGCATTCTGGTGAATAGTTTCCTCGATTCTCTGAAATGGTGCAGTGGTATAAAGTCACACAGAATGTGCCCTTGGACATCTTTTTTTTTTTTTGCATGGGCAGGCACTGGGAAACAAAACTGGGAATCAAACCCAGGTCTCCAGCATGGCAGGTGAGAACTCTGCCTGCTGAGCCACCTGCCTCCTGAGCCACCGTGGACCGCCCTTTTTTTCCATTTTAATCTTTTTGCATTTCATTGAATGAAACTATCAGTAAGGCAAATTCAAAAAAAAAAAAGGAATACCTAATAGCGAGCTTTTAGAACACCCACTAGCTGAAGTCCAAATTTAGAAAAATAGATAAATCCATATGAGATAATTAACCTTCCCACACACATTCACTCATCCCTACAATTTGTCACGCAGAACTTTTATTAGAGTTAAGATTTTGTCTCCTGTTAGACTGTAAGCTTTTAGAAGGCAGGGCTGTCTTAGTGTTTTCTTTTTCCAGTACACATCCATGAAATATACTTGGTCAGTGTTTCTTTGAACAGGATTAAATTTACATTACCAAGAGGGTTTTTGCTTTTAGTTTATTTTCATCTGATGACCCATTAAGTTGCTATTTTAAAAAGAACTTTGAATAATTGATTATGGTATGATAATTGTATTAGGTGAAGTAATACCTAAAAACTTCCAGGTTCTCTAAGAAGCTGGAGCTATTGCACTTTGAAAAATAATTGGGGTCACTCATTTCCCCAATGAAAGTTTTGCTTTTGCAGTGATTTTAGTATGAAAGTATCTTGGTGAAATTTTTACCTGCTTGCTAACCGATCCAGTTCCTATTTCCCTCCAGAAGTATTTCACGTGGCAATTAAAATATACAACTGCAGGCTTGTAACTCCATTCCTGTCATATTTATGTAACTTCTGAACTTTGCACGTGAGTTCTGACAAAGCTCTTTTATTCAAGCTGAGCGAACTGACAGTTAAAAGGATCTGAAGTATTTAAAAGCAAATGATTGTGGAGTGGCAGAAAGATCTCCTTAAGGAGAGAAAAAACCCCAATCCGGCTCTTGCCTGAGTGTCCCTGAACACAAATACACAATTTGGAGGAATGTACTTCAGTCACGCCCTACCTATTTTTAAGCTGAATTGCTTCATATTTAATCTCTCATTTAATTTTCACTATGATCCTACTTCCTACGAAAGGAAGGCTTTCTTAGGGTCCCCTGGCTGTGGGAGCTGCAGTCTTGGAGTCAAGGTCGTGCCTGGGACATGGCCCTTGTGGGTGACAAATGGCAGAGCCGGGGATCTGAGCTGGCGCAGGGGGTGGGTCGGATGCTGCCTTTTAGTTCCTTTGATGTTTTTGTCCTCTCTGTGGACAAAATCTTTAATATAAGTAGGGTTCACCCTTATTCATTTTGTGTGACTTAGTATTCTTCTGGGAGCAGCTGTTTGTGATTCTAGGTGAGTCAGCCCCTCCTCTGGGGCCCTGGGTTCTGCTCCCCTGATTGACATTTCTCAGGGGTGGGGGTGGAGCAGCACATTCAGAAGTGGGGAGCTGAGAGTGTTTGGCACTGGTCCTCCCCCAGCCCAGCCCTCCTTCCTGTTACCGAGGACAGGGAATTGCTGTGTGCTTGCAGTACGGCAGGGTGGGAGGTGGGGGGTCCCCCAGGCACTGCCCTCCATCTTTCCAAGCATCTAGATGACCCACAAAGGGGAGGAGATGGGGCAAGAGAGGGTGGCATTGGGGTGGATGTTGATGGGCAGTTTGTCCCATCCCCTCGGGAACCCCTCCCCCTCTACTGTGCCTCTGGGTTGGCCACTCTTGGCCTCAGACACCCCGGAAGGAGGCACCCCTCCCACCTGTTGCCTGCAGCAGGCGGGGCTCCCCAGAAAGTGGGGCTCTCAAGGCATTCCTGTTGTCAGCCTGAAAGTCTTTGGAGCATCTTTTCTGTCCCTCCTCTTGGTGCATATATTCCTTGTCCAGCTTCTGGGGCAGATGAACTGAATCGTCTGGTCAAGTGTCCTGCTGGCTGAGGGTGCCTAAGCGCTCAGCAGGTTGCGGGCTGAAGCAGGTGGCCCTTGTGTGTGTGTGGGGGGGCGGACGGCACGGGGGCAGTCAGCCCCACCTGCCTGCAGAGGCTGCTAAAGGTGTGCCCACCCCCTGCCCACAAGGAGGGCCCCTGGGGACATAGGGCTTGTCCCATGAGCAGATGCTGCAGCAGGCAGCCAGGCAGGCCCTGGCTGGGGCAGAAGCTGCCCTCCGACTCTCTGTCCTCCTTGGCCGTGGTCCCCGTCCCTGGGGATGCAGAGACGGCCTGGCTTCCTGCCCTGCACTGGGCTGTGAGGACTTGGTGTCCACTCTCCTTTCCAGAAGCTCAGGGTTTAGGCCCTACAGGCTCTTCTCCCCCAGAGCAGCTGATGTAAAGTAGTTGTTACAAGCAAAATTGAAAGGCCTTTTTGGAGAGACAAAGAGAAAGGAATTGAGAGAGAGAAAGAAGAGGAGTAAGAGAGGAGAGAGAAAAGAGAGTAGAGAGAGAGAGAAAGAAAAGAAAGTGAGATGGACAAAGAGAGAGGGAAGAGAAAGAAGAAAAGAGGAAAGAGAGAGAATGAGATAAAAGAGAAAGAGTAAAGAGAGACACAGACAGACATAAATACACACACATAGAGGGTGAAGCAGGGGAACACTTGGGAGCCATCTGGGCCCCCCTCCCACCCCTACCCCAGCCCCTGGCTGAGGTACCTGCCTCGCTTGGACCTCACAGACTTACCCCACGGCTTCTCCCGTCCTGTGCTGACCAGTCGACCCCCAGAGCAGCTGCTTGGCTGCAGGGGTTCCTCCCTATAGACAATTAAATGGGCCCTTGGGAACCCACCAGGCCCACATCAGTAGATTTGATCCCTTGAGCCAGGCGCCCGCTGAGCCTGGCACCCCACACTGGCAGAACCTTGGGGCTTCAGAGCAGAGCAAACGCCAGGCCATGGTCCTGGGAAAAATAAGACCTGGACTCTTTGGGGAGGACCAGCCCGTGGCCACCACCTCTCCTATCTCCTACCAGCCAGCAGCAGCGTGACTTAACCGATGCAATGCTTGGCTGGCTTTGACCTGAAGTGGGAATCCCAGTCTAGGGGCTCCACCTGAGTCTTGCTTTGGGAAACACTCTCCTTAGTTAGAGGCCCTTACCTTCTACAAAACCGCGCCTCCCCCAGGAGGGAGTGCCTGTGGTTCAGTCCACCAAAAAGTTTCTGAAACTTGCCCACTTGACTGCCTTGTTCCCAGTCATCCTGATTCTACTTGTGTTGGGAAGTGATAAGCAGGACGAATGGAAACTAGAAGCGGCTGGATGTCTGGAACCACAGTGTTCTCAGAGAGCAGCCACAAACAAGGATGGGGTCTGTCTTCTTTTGTACTGATGGCCTTTGTAATGGGTTTAATGGGGCAGGCAGAGGGGAACTAAGAACCATTGTCTCTTCTTCTTGACAGGCATCTGTTGGGCACACCCTAAGATGATTCCCAATGAACCACGCCTCTGTCATCCTTTCCCCTTGATTGTGGACAGGGTCTGTGACTTGCTTCTACCAAAAGAATATGGTAAAGGAGATGGGTTGTTACGTATGGCAAAGGAGATGGGTTGTTACGCCCGGATTAGGAAATATATGAGGTAAGAGACACTCTCCACTGCTGGCTTTGAAGGGGCAAATGCTGTGAATTCTGTCACTGTAAGGAAATGCATTCTGCCATCAACACGAATGAGCTTGGAAGAGGATCCTTCCCCAGTTGAGCCTCCAGATAAGGATGCAGTCGGGCTGCCATCTTGGTCAGAGGATCCAGCAAACCTGTGCCCAGAGCCTTGGCCCACACAAACTTGGAAATCATAAATGTTACTGTTGTAACCCACCAAGTTTGTCATAACCTGTTACTTAGGATTAGAAAACCCAAACAGTGGAGAAATCAATAAGCTCACACATGGGCTTTCTGCTTTCTGGGCCAGGAAGGTGTCTCAACATGGTCTGAGGGCAGTCGTGGCAGCTTCAGAAGACCCCTAAGAAAGACTGGTTTTCAGAGGCCACCTCTTCACCTGAATTGAACATTTCAATATTCAAAATTTTTAAACAAACTTTTTTAGATTAGTTTTTGAGTCTCAGAAAGATAAGGGGATTTCTAGTTTCTTCCATTGTTAACATTTCAGATGAGAAACCATCTTTGTTACGTTACTATGTTCTGAACTCCAGGCCTTATTTGGATTTCCCCAGTTTTCCCACTGATGTTATTTTTCTGTTCCAGGACCCCATGCTGCATTATGACTCTACTGGGCTGTGACATCGTCTCTATCTTTCTCTGCTTTTGATAAGCCAGGTTGTTTTGAAGAGTACCAGTCAGGTATTTTTGGAGGCTATCCCTCAATTTGCTATTTTTCTCATGATTAGACTGGAGATACAGGTTTTGGGTCATTGCATTTCTATTGCTGAGTAACAGATTTGTTAACAAAACTCAAGTGTGTATTAAAAATAGAATCAAATATTTAATACAATGACTGAATGACTATCTCTGTACCCGCTATATAAAAATAGAAAATTGGGGGAGATGTGTAGTCATGTCCTAGTCGTAGATCCTGTATGAAACCTCTCAGCTTCAAGTTTCTCCCGTTCCATGAGGAAATAGCATTTTGAAATCTGTTAATAAATTCATATTAACAATGAGACATTCACGTTACTTTGGAATTCTCTGGTCATCTGAAAGAGAGTCACTTTAGCCATCTAAGGGGATCTCTCTAAAGGAAAACATCTCTTTTGGGGGCAAAAGTCTTTTTTTTCCATCCCAGAAACCATCTCTTACCTATGTGCTCTTTGCCACTGCGACGGCACTTTCCTGAAGAACTTTTGTCCCCTGCTGCCAGCCCAGCACCTATGTGATTTGCCTGCTGTGTGCTGGCCTGGGTTCTGCGTGCAGGTGGAGGTTTGTGTGGATTTTTTTTGTGTTGTTAAACAGTTTTACTTCTAGAAAAGTGACCAATCCTTATTTACAATCTCAAAAGAGCATTAAAATGTTCTTTCTTTCTCCTACCCTTTGGGACACATTAAGAGTTCTGCATGACCTATATCTGATTTTTATCAAATCACTGTGAGTTAGTGAAAATAACCAACAGAAATGCTTCCTTAGACATGTACTGGAGAAAAGCTCCATATGCAGCATCCGTTTAGTTTGACTGTGCTTTTCTTGAACCTTCTAGGTTTGCTTCAGTCAAGTTTACTGAGTTGTAATTTACAGACAGTAAAGTTGAGTCTTAGAGTGCAGTTCTATGAGATTTGACAAAAATCTATAGTTGTGGGACCACCAGCCCAGTCAAGACCCAGAAATCAGCCCCCTGAATTTTCAACCCCCCAAATCCCCCATGTCCTTTTGTAGTTAGTCTCTTTCCCTGACCCCCTACCCTGAACCTTCTGATCTGTTTTCCGTCCCTGCACTCTTGCCTATTCCAGGATAGGATGCCATATGTTTTAGTTTCCTCACTGCCAGAGCAAATACCATGAAATGGGTGGGTTTAAACAATGGGAATTTATTAGCTTATGGTTTTGAGGTGAGGCAGAGGTCCAAATTAAGGCCTCATCTTCCCAAAGACCAGCATTCTGTGGCTGGCTGCCGACAATCCTTGGTCCTTGGTTATATGACAATGCATATGGTGGCCTCTCCTGGCCTCTCCCTTCTCTTGGGGTTCTGTTGACTTTCAGATTCTGGCTGCTTCCTCTGAAGCTTACTCTATATCTCTCTGAATTTCATTCTGCTAATGGACTCTAGTAGTAGGATTCAGACCCATCCTGGTAGAGGTGGGTCGCACCTTAACTGAAGTAGCCTCATCAAAAGGTCCTACCTACAATAGGTTCACACCCTCAGGACTGGGTCAAGTATAAGAACATGTTTTTCTGAAGTACCTAGCTCCAAAACCCCACACCATATAAATGGAATCAGACAGTATGTAACTTTTAGCACCTGGCTTCTTTCACCTAGCCTTTTGCTTTTGAGAAGCATCCATTTTGTTGCATGGGTCCATAGTGTGTTCCTTTTTTGTGCCCATTAGTATTTCACTGTACCAGAGATTACTTATGGGTTCACCTGTTGAAGGATATGTGGATTGTTTCCAGTTTGGGTGATAATGAAGCATACCGTCTACGTACAGAGTTTTGTGTGAGCATAAGTTTTCATTTCTCTTGGGTGCATCCCCAGGAGTGGAATTGCGGGGCACGTATGCACATGATGCATATCTGATCTACATAAGCATCTGTTCGTTTTGTTAAAACAACAGCATCAAAAAGCCGTTATGACAAAAGCTCTGGGGAAAAACGCAACATTCTACTTCAATTTAGTTTTGCTGCCTTTTTCTTGAACCTGCTGGGTTTTCTTTGTCAATGTGGTGACGAGCTTGAGTGTGTGGGAGCTGATTTTTGTGCAGCAACTATTTATAAAGTCGTTCTCTCCCCCATACTTGTTCTCTACAGCAAGTTTTAAAGTTAAACACCAAAGTCAGAAGTGGAAACAAAGAAAACAGGTGCATAACTTCTTTTTAATGAAATGTCGTTTCCAAAAGAAAGGGAGGGAGGAGGAATGACCTTTTTATAATCCAGTGTCATTTCCTAACTTCCAGTGTGTTATTGGAAGAAAATTGGAAATCTTGCCTGTTATGTGAGTCAATACGATGTTTTCAGCTTTGCTTTTGATAGAGGTGGTGTGTGTGGCTCTGAAATTATCCAGTGCTGGGGAGACCACTTGGTTCATGTCAGAAAGACTACAGGTTTTGGAACATGTAGTGGGATTTGCATCTGCTCTGTCTCCTTTTAGTGTGAGACCTTCTACAAAACCATTACATTAGGCAGAATATGCCCTCTCCCCCAAAACTGCCCATACCCTCATCCCCGGCCCCTGTGAAGAGGTGCCCCTGCATGGCAAAAGCGCCTTTGCAGATGTGATTCAGTGAATGACCTTGAGATGGGGAGATTATCTTGGGCTATCCAGTTAGGCTCGATACAGTCACCAGGGACCTTTGAAAGTGGAAGAGGGAGGACGAAGAGAAGGTTGGAGTGATGGGGTATGAGAAAGACTCAACCCACCATTGATGGCTTTGAAGATAGAGGAAGAGGGTCAAGGGCCAAGGGACATGGGCAGTGGGCAAACAGGACCGGGAAAGGGATACTCTCCTAGAACCTCCAGACAGAAAGGCAGTCTTGCGACCCCTTGATTTTAGACTAGTGAGACCCTTTGGGACTTCTGAATTCAAGAGCCGTAGGATACTAAGTTTGAGTTTCTATAAGACTCTGAATTTGTGGTGATTTGCTACAGCGGCAGTAGGAAACTCTTAGAGGGCCACCACACTCTGTAATTGGTGTGATCACGCTGACATCTCCCCAGTCTCCTACCTAGATGCCAAGAATATGTTTGAAACTGTTGATGCTCAAATGTAAAAACTCTGCCAGACAGAGAAGAGATATAGTTCCCACTGAGCTACTCCAACCGCCCCATCACCTCGGTCCTTTCTTTGCTCTAAGGCTTTGCTCTTCCTGGGATCATTTAATTCTGCCAACTTCTTCTGATGATCTTCACCCTCTGAGTGGGACTCTCTGGCTGAGGCACTTGCCATTTCTGCCTTTCTAGAATCCATCACCATCCACCAATGGAATGAACTTGGCTTGAAAGACATTCTGTGGGTCTTTTCCATGATCTTTTTCTTTCCCCTTTTGATTTTCTTTATTCTGGGAAGCATACACACACACACTACAGTAAAGTGGGGGGCAGGGTGGTGGTACTGGCAGGTTTCCATAAGTGAACAAGATACAGGAGGCCATCCTTGAATTGCTCAGTCTCCTAGAACAGGGGTCAGCCATCTTTTTCTGTAAAGGGCTAGATAGTGAATATTATTTCTACTTTGTGGGCCATACGGTATATAGCAGTTAACTCTGCCCTTACAGCAGTATGTACAGTAAGTGAGTGGGTATAGATTTGTTCCAATAAAACTTTCTTTGAAAAATATGTTTTATTGACAGATCTTCACACACATACATTCCATACAGGGTGTACGATCAATGGCTCACCATATCACCACGTAGTTGTGTATTCATCACCATGATCATTTTTTTTAGAACATTTGTTCCAATAAAACTATTTATAGACATTGAAATTTGTATTCATAGTTTTCATGTGTCACAAAGTATTATTAGTCTTTGGATTTTATTCCAACCATTTAAAAATGCAAAAACAATTCTTATCTTGCAGGCTGTAAAAAAAAAAACACAACAAAACCCAAAAAACAAACAACAGGTAATGGGCTGAATTTGACCAGTGGGCTGGTCTTTGCAATCCTGTCCTAGAACAGAAACTCCATCAGGATGGGAATTTTTGTCTGTCTAGTTGATGGTTACGTCCCTGGAAAGAAAAAGAGTGTGCCTGGCAGCACCAGGATTTGGGGGGGAGAGAGGGGCAGGTTGCTAAGTGCAGGTTTGGACCCTGTCACTATCTAACCTTGGGACATTTTGTTTTTGGTTGATTTTTTTTGCATTAGTTTTTTTTAAATGCAATTTTATTGAAATATATTCATACTTTGTAATAGTTTTGAGTTTTAGAATCTTGTAGTATCATTTGTCTTGATGATTGAGTTTTTGGCACCCCTTTAAACTCATTTTATCCTAGTCCTATTCTGATAGGTTAGGCAGAGAGGGAATAGAAGCCCGTGGATTCCAGCTTGCACTCTCCCCACAGTCAGGAAGGTCCCATAGAGAGATTTCAGGGGGTCCATGAAATTTTGGGGGAAAAAAGATTTGTAGCTTTATGTTCCCCTAACCACTAACTGAAATTTAGCGTTTCTGACAATGACGACTGTAGAGGACAAACGACAGTATTAACAGGATCTGTAATTTGCCACCAATTTGTCACCAGTAGAAATCTCATACATTTTCAGATCACGTTACAGTTGAAACAGATTTTGTTTATATTCCTCACTGCTTTGAAATGATGGGACTTATGAGACCCACCTCTAGAGCTTGCCATGGAATGTGTTAAAAAAAGAGGCACATATATTACTATATTAGAATTTAAAAAAATTCTAGAAGTATCTTTTACAGTAATAGGTTTCCTTCGGAATCCTACTTGTTATCTTATGTATTCTGTGCATTATTGTATACATTTAGAAACAAACTTCACTTAACTGCCCCAGAAAGTCAGAAACATAGAAATCATGAGTCCCTTCCCTCCATGCCTTAGCCTCTGGGGCCCCATTTTCCTCCACTAAATCCTGGAGATAAGAATCCCTGCCTGCCAGCCTTACTATGTGTGTGGATCAAAAGTGGTACAGTACATGAATATCCCAAAGCCAAGTGCAGGCTATTTTCAGTATCCAAGCGATATGAACTAAATGTGACATTCTAAATGAGGAAAGATAACAACATCACACATTTGAAACAAATGGGTGCCTACCCAGAACCAAGGAAAGCAGAAAAGGGTTTCCACTCACCTTTTCTTCTTTCCATGGAAGTGACAGACTTTTCCTACCTTCTCCTTGTGTACCTCTCCAACTAGAACCTCATTCCCTACCCCCTTAGGGAGAAACTTCTTTCATAGTTTTGCTTCCTATCTCTCTGGATAAGAAAAAGGTAAAATCCCAAAGAGAAGAAAGGCCAGAGGTTCTAAGTGATGCTGGAAACATATCCCCCTTCCTCATTGCCTAAGGGAGGCTGGTGGTGAGGGTTTGCTCCAAGCAGAGACCTTTTCTGTAAAGGGGGGAGGGGCGGGGGGGGGCGGGGAGAAGATCTAGCATACCTTCCACTTAAATAATTTGGGAGAGCTAGAAAGTACTTCCATGCAGCCTCTAAACTCTTCTGAAGGGAAACAGATACTAATAATTTGTTTATAATGAGAGGGTCTTTGTGAACAACTGTCACCCTTCAAAGCACTATCCGACTTTGATTTGCTTTTTGCATTTGCCCCTGTTGACTCATTTGTACTCTCTTTTCTTTTTTTTTAGGATGTTTTTAGTCCTTCAACTTTCTTTTCTTTTCTTTTTTTTAGGATGTTTTTAGTCCTTCAACTCTTTTATTTAAAAAATATTTTTATCGATATGTCTTTGCACACATACATTCCATACATGGTGTAGAATCAGTGGCTAGCAATATTATAACATAGTTCTGTATTCATCACCATGATCATTTTTAAAGAACATTTGCATATAAATAAAAAAACACATACATCCTGTATCCCTTGCCCCTCCTTCTCACTGACCACGAGTATTTCCATCTACCCAATTTATTTTACCCTTTGTCCCCCCTATTATTTATTTTTTATCCATATATATATATATATATTTAAACTCATCTGTCCATACCTTGGATGAAAGGAGCAACAGATACAAGGTTTTCACAATCCCACAGTCACATTTTAAAAGTTGTATCTTTATACAATCTTCTTCAAGAATCAGGGGTCTGGAACACAGCTCAGCAGTTTCATGACCTTTCATGTGAATGGCCTTAACAGGTATATTACCTAGTAAATGGGCCAGGGATCTTAGGATTTCCCCAAACTTCTCCTGGCTGGTAATATGGAGTAGCTGAAAGAGGCAGACAGTAATATTTCAGTTTAACAGCAAATCAAGTGGATCCTGGAGGTTTCAGTCCAATTCTTGGAGGAGTTTCTGGCCAGGTCAGTTATGGAAATAAATATTGGCCCACGTGTCAGGAATCTTTGAATATCAGATGGAATGGGGGAGAATTAGACATTGGAGTCAACGAAAACCAGACAGCAGGCTTCATGAGAAATTTAATACATAAGGGCTTGTCTTTATTTGTATGAGGTATGGTGGTGTCTTTTTTTTTAATGACTTCATTTAAACACTTTTAGATTTTGAGGAAAATTTGCACAGAAAGTAGAGCGAGTTCCCATATACCAGTCCCCCACCCCACCCCAGTTTCTGATATTGTTAACATCTTGCAATAGTGAGGTACATTTATTGCAATTAATGGACCAATATTTATTCATTATTATAATTAGTGAATGTCCATAGTTTATATGAAGGTTTAATTTTCTGTGGATTTTGACAAATACTTAATGGCATGTATCCACCACTATAGTATCATACAGAATAGTTTCAGCACCTTAAAAACACCTTGAAACCCTGGCATCCACTAATGTTTTTTACTATCTTTATAATTTTGCTTTTCAGGATGTCCTGTAGTTGGAATGATACAGTATATTGATTTTTCAGACTGGCTTCTTCCATTTAGCAGTATGCATTTAAGTTTCCTCAATGTCATTTTTGTGGTTTGAGAGCTTATTTCTTTTTAATCACTGAATTATATCCCATTGGATGGATGTACCACAGGTTTGTTATCCATTCATCTATGGAAGGATATCTTGGTTACTTCCAATTATGAATAAAGCTGCTGTAAACATTGTGTGCAGGTAGGTTTTTGTGTGGACCTAAGTTTTCAACTCAATCCGATAAAAATACCTGGGAGCACAATTGTTGCATTTAATGTAAATTCTATATTTAGCTTTGTAAGAAACTGCCACACTGTCTACCAAAGTGGCTGTGCCATTTGACATTCCCACTAGCAATTGTGAGTTCCTGTTGCCCCACATTCTTGTCAACATTTGGTGCTGTCAGTTTTTTTTATTTTAACCATTCTAATAGGTCTATAGTACACCTCATTTTTGCTTTAATTTGCAATTCCCCGATGACATAGGATGTTGAACATCTTTTCTCATGCTTATTTGCCATCTGTATATCTTCTTTGGTTAAGTGTCTGTTCAGCTCTTTTGTCTGCTTTGTAATTGGTTTGTTCTCTTACTGTTGAGTTTTAAAAGCTCACTATTCATATTTTGAACCTAAATATTTTATCAGCTACACATTTTGCAAATATTTCCTCCCAGTGTGTGACTTATCTTTTTATTTTCTTTCACAGGCAGAAGTTCTTCATTTTAATGAAACCCAATTTATTAATTTTGTTTCTTTCATGGATCATGCTTTGGGTGTTGTATCTAAAATCTCATCACCAGAATCTAGGTCACTTAGATTTTTTCCCTGTTATCTTCTAGAAATTTTAGAGTTTTGTGGTTTACATTTAGGTCTAAGATTCACTTTGAGGTGATTTTTGTGAATGGTACCAGGTCTCTGTCTAGAATTTGTTTTTTGAATATGGATATCCAATTTTTCCAGGACCATTTTTTGAAAAGACTATCCTTTCTTCACTGAATTGCCTTGGCTCCTTCATCAAAGATCAGTTGAGTATATTTGTGTGAGTCCTAGGTGCCTTTTAATTAATTTGGCGTGGGCGGGGTTGTTTAGAGGGAATGCTGATGTTTGTTGTATGCAGATTCTTGTATTCCTCCTCCCCTTAGTCAGCAAAGGGCAATGATTATTTGGCTTATATGTATCGTGCAGTGGGCATTTGTGGAAATCATTGCTGCTGACTCCACTCTACCCCATATTAGAGTTCTTTTTCTACCCTATTTTATTTCCTTTTTTCCCCTCGTTTTCTCCTATCTGATAGGATTGTGCGTTTGGAAAACTGCAAAACAGATGAAACAAAATAGTCTAATTTACCACCTACCTGGCATTTCAGTGAGAGGAATTTCTGAGGTATTCTGATGAGTGTAGGGCTGTCCTTCCCAGTCTTAGCTCTTACAGCTCTCCTCGAGTGTCCTGTGAGACTAGGATAAGAGCAGTTGATACTGTAGATGAAAGAAGAAGGTTGCAACCATTGCATTATCAGACAGCCAAGATGAATTCTGAGCTCCTTTGCATTGTTAGCTGAGACTGGCCATAAAATCTGGCCACACCTGGTCCTAGTTTGCAGTGAGGCTTTCCACCGCTTCCCCATAATTTAAAGGATTGGCACCTGCAAAGGAATGGAAACAGAAAAAGAGGCCTTTTACCAAGTTGAATTTGAAATTTCCAAGCAGCTAACGACAAGTAGTAGGGCTGGCAAGCCAGAGAGGGCCGATTTGGATGCGCAGCTACTCGGGAGTGTGCGGTAGCCCAGGCCGCGTCCCCGTAAAGCCGAGAGCTGTAATGATGTCAACTTGTTATTTACTTTCCAAATCTGAATGACTGAGCAAGGCGAAAAGAGAATCAATCAACCACAATGTGACCCTACAGGCGGAAAAAACGCCGCGCTCCCACCGGCGCGCGGTGGGGGAAGGGAAGCACGTGGAATCTGGGTAGGGTTGCATCATGAGGTCGCTGGGGCTTTCTGTCGCACCCTTCGCTTTTCGATCGCCTGTGATCCCTCAGTATCAGCCTGCACAAGCCCAGGGAACCCGGGAGCAACGAAGGGCAGGCTCGAGGGAGGGCCCCTCCGAGTCCTTTTGGGGGAGCCTTGAATGGCAACCGATACATAATAAGACAATCCATTCTGCTGATTCACAATTGTGGAGACTGTGTAAGTGTGTATTTTTATTGATGTGCTCTGATAATGTTGTAGCAACAGTCGTTTGACATCATTGACGTTTTACAGCAATATTTTGCAGGGTAATTTTAGGCCCGCCTTTTTGATGGAGGACCAGCCCCTTAAAATTCACCCCCCCCCACCAAGCAGAACAACAAATGGTCTAGTGTTCAAGGAAGGAGCAAGTGAGGTTATACTTTAAATTGCTGAGTTTACGGGGCTCCTAGCAGGAAACTCATTATATACCAAAGGGAGGGGCAAACATTTAAAAATTATCCCACCCGTCAGACCTCAAAGGTGTTGGGGGTGTGTGGGTATTTGTTTAATTGAATTAACCCCGCGAGGGGTGGGCAGTTGTCATCAGGATGGAGGGGAGGAAGGGCCTTTGGGGACTCGGGCACACCAGGACTGGACCGAATAAGCCATTACAGCATAAAACAGTGCAAACTCCCAGGTCTGGTGGGGATGGGGGCGAGGGGTGGAGTTCAGGGGGCTGGAGGGCTCCAATTTCCGCCTCCCCCCAGCCCCTGGAGCCCCCACACCTGCACTCCTCGGGCCCCCCCCACCCCGGCGCCCGCGTGGCTGAGTTTCTCCCCAAGCTTTTCGGCTCATCCCGCGAGGTGTTTTGCAAAGGTCGAGACGCCAGCAGAGTCCCCACTTTAGGGGGAGAGGGAACAGACACTCGGGGCGTCCTCAAAGCCGCCGATTGTAAGGGAGAGGGGCGCTCGGGCAGGTGGCAGGGGGCCCTTTAGGATCCGCAGGGCGGCTTTTCTCTGAGGTGTGAGAGGGAACCCTAACTGGGGCTCCGGCTCCCTCTCCCCCAGCCCCCGAGGCAGCGGGGTACCGGCTGGGGCTTGGGCTGGGGTAGGCCCGGGTTCCGCCCCCGCCCCCACTCTGAGGCCGGGCGGTGGGGGGGGCTTGCCCGGCTTGGAGCCTGGAGGGAGAGGCCCAGGCTCCCCTCACCCCAGGCCGGGGGTGGGGCGGTGTAGGGACGCGGGTCCCTCTGCGGTGGGGGAGGGGCGGTGTAGGGACGCGGGTCTCCCTGCGGTGGGGGAGGGACGCGGGTCCTCCTCCCAGGCGGCGGTGGGGGGCGGGGGAGGGACGCGCCCCCGGCCGTGGGGGAGGGGCGGCGCTCGGGGCCGGGGTCGGCGCGCTGGGGGCCGCTCCCCGCGAGGTCACTGGCCGCGCGCGTCCCGCCGGCCGCCCCGCCCTCCGCGCCGCCCCCCCCGCTCGGGAGCGAGGAGCCGCCCGCGCCCCCGCCCGCCGCCGCAGCGCCCTCCGGCCGCCATTGCGCGCCCGAAACTTTCCAGCGCCCGCGCCTGTCGGGGACTCGCGGCGGCGGGGGCGGCCCGGGGGCGGCGCTCGGCGGCTCCGGGGCGCCGGGCCCTCCTCGGCCGCGGACGCCGGGGCGCGGGGCCGGGCGGCCGCAGGGAGGCAGCGAGCGGGCCGGGCGCGGCGGCGCCGCCACAAGTTGCTCGGCTTCGCGGCGAGGTGAGTGCGCGGGGCTCGGCCGGCCGGGGGCGCGGGCCTGGCTGGGGGGGGGAGCGCCCACAAACTTCTGGCGGTGGGGGGGTGGCGGCGAGTTCCTGGGGCCCGCCCGCCGCCGTGGCTCCTGGTAGGAGGGGCAGGTCCCCAACTGTCCCCGCGGGCTTTGGGCCGGGGTGCGGCGCCCTCCCTGGAGGCTGAACAATACCCCGCTGCGGCCCCTCCCCAAAGTGCGGGCCGCGGGGTGGGAGGAGGCCGGGAGGGTGCCTTTGTTTTGGGGAGGGGGAGGCGGCCGGCAAGTTTGGAGGAGCGCTAGATTTTCCCCCCAAAGCCCCTTTGTCTAGTGATCCCGGGGGGCCCCCTGGGCGACCCCGCGCGCCGGGTAGGCCGGGGGCCGCGGGCGGGGTCCCCCTTCCCCAGTGGCGGTGGGGGCGCCCCACTCATCCCCGCGGCGGCGCGGAGTGCAGCGAGTGGGGGCGCGGCGGCGCGGGCCCGCGTGGGCTCCGTTTCCGAGGCGCAGAAACTGTCAAAGAAGTCCGGAGCCCCCGCCCCGAGCCAGGCAGTGGGCTGCGGGCGACACTGGGACGGTGGGCTGGGGTCTGGCGGGGGTGCACGACCTGTTGCTCCGGGTCGGGAGAGGGCGCGCGCCCGCCCGGAACTGCGGCCCTGCCCCTCAGGGGCCCCCAGTTTCTCGCTGGGGCCGGTGCCCCGGACTGGAGGGGGCCTGTGCGTCGGTGGTCGCCGGGCATGTGACAAGCTTCGGACGCGGCCTGGCGGGCCCGGAGCTCACGTTTGGGCGGGGGTGCCCGGTTCGCCCCTGCCACGCACCGCGGGCCCCAAGGCCAGCTGCGCTGCAAATTCCACAAAGTTCCAGCCCGAGGTGTTCCTTCGGGAGTGCGCCGGGTGGGCAAGCCAAATCCAGAAGGAAACACCCTGCCCGTCCCGCAAGTGCCAGTGTTGCGGCTCTGCCTCGCCATGTGTGGCTTGACCTGACTCCTAGATGTTTTCTTCGCCCTACGCGCCGCCCCAGTCCCGGCCCTAACCTGGAAGGGGAGGGGCAGGGCTCTAACCCAGGTGGGGGGAGGGGAGGCGAGCGCCGGCCGGGGCTCTGGACCGAATGAAAAGTTTCCTAGCCCTTCCTAGAGGAGATGCAGTTAAGGGGGTGCGTGGAGAAGGTTGACAGTGGAGCAGTTAAGACCTGAAAATGCAGAGTTCACTTTAAAGGTTATTAATTTCTCAAATGTGCTGCGATTTCTGTGTAAGAGCACCCAGTTGAGCGACTTTTACAGGGATGAAAGTTGAAGGTCCTCACTGGACCCACTTATTGAAAGGGCCCCTTAGGAGGACCTAGGTGCATATGTGCCCACCCCCCTCCTCAAGGAGTATTTCCACCTCCTTAGAAGAAGGAGTGAGTACACATGACAACATGGAGACGTCTAAAAGTAGATGTCTCAGATTTTGAAGAGTTCCTCCCTTAAGTAGCAATACCTGATTGCTGTGTCACAGGTTTTAGGAAGATTTTTTTTCTCCTCTTGTATACATACTCATTTTAAAACGCAGGGAACTGCTGCTAGCCACCTGGCACTGTGCTAGGCACAGGGGAGTCCAAAGGCAATGCGCAGGCCCCTGCTCTGGCAGGGATGGGGCAGTCCTCTCATCAACAACAGAGGGTGTCCCCACAATCCTTAGGTGTTGGACTTTCTCACTCTTATCCTCCAGGGTTTGGTGAGCCCAGGGATGGTCTGCAGTTGCATTTAAGAGGGTGAAGAAGTGTCTCCTTTTGGCCCCTAAATCTCCCAGATCTTCTCACTGGTTCTGAAAGTTTGGATGCTTAAACAGACCATGATGGCATTGTGTAGGGTGTGGGGCTTTGGGCTGAGCTGGTTTCTAATCCTGTCTTTATCTCTGGGCTTCTCATCTGTCTAATGGCCTTGTTGCCCTGCCAGGCCAGCCTGTTAGAAGGATGTACAGGGGTCTCCACAGCACAGAAGTCTAATGGGGCCAGGAGCAGTGTTTGGCCAGGAAAGCGGCTTTGACCCTACTTAGCCTGAACTAGTGAAAGGACTTACCACATTTGTGCTGTACCGGTTGACATCTGGGCGACCTTGAAGTCCTGCAGGTTTTATGAGTCATAGTCTGTGTTTGTAAAAATAAAAAGGGGAACTGAAGTGGTGGTACTCCTAGGGAAGTGCAAAGCATTTGTGTGTCAGTTTTTAAAAAAACCGTAAGGCCGCCTCTAAATTTGAGTCATTGTTATCTCCAGTTAAGATGATTGTCTTTAGGTTTCTTGAATGCCTTGGCTGAGGATTTTAGGGGCACTTAATGTCTAGTGGGTACCTCTTATTCCCATTTGGGACACTGGAATTTAAAGGTGTGAAGTCACTTGCTAATGCTTGATGATAATGTGTGGTGGAGGGAGGGTTTGAATTTGGGGTTGTTGGATTCCCAAAATGGTGCTCTTAAACTTAGTAAGATTTTAATCTACCCGTCTTATTTAGTGTGGATTTTCTCATTTGAAACAAGATTTCTGAGTGATACACACGCATATAATACATATCCTAACCCTTATTGAACTTGACATATACATGGAGACATATCTCAGCACAGCAGAGAGAGAATTTTCTAGAGTGTGCTGTCCTTTACCTACTAGTGACGTGCTTATTTAAATTAACTAAAATAAAATAAAAAAAAAAACTCTTCAGTAGCCCTAGGTATGTTTTGTATGCTCAGCTTGGCTCATGGCTGCCATATGAAAAGTACAGTACAGTTTTATTGGAAAATGTTGCTCTATAGTTCTTACAAATGAAATAAAATGATAATAGGCAGGAGAGTTGGTGTACCTTTTGGGGGGGCAGGAGTTGTTAGAAGTTGAGAATAATTTATCTATGAACTTTTCTTTTTTTTTTCTTGAGAATAGACCTAGTTCAGGAAGAAATTTGCACAGTAGTGGGATTTCAGTACAGTTGACAGCTCCAGGTCCACATTGAGGGTCCCTGGGCCACTTGCGGGTTAGGAAGCCAGAACTCCAATCCTAGCTCTGTATCGAATGTTTATTTCGCTTTGGGCAATGCAGTTTGCTTCCCTGTGTCTCAGTTTCCCTGCCTGAAAAATGGTGGCACCATTTCCCGCCCCACTTACCTGAGCGATGGCCGTGAATGGCCTGTGGGCTAGTGTAGATGGGTGCAAAGTGCCAGATCCCTTCTGTCTGGGGGCCCTGGCTGTGGGCCATGGAGAGCTAAGCTGGATCCCAGAGTTTTAAAAAACCTTGTTTGGGTAGCTTGAAGTTTAAATGTCAGGTATTACGGCTCAGTTCCTTGAGGACAAAATTGTTCCTATGGAAAGGCATTTAGGGACTCCTTCCAACAAAGCAACACCTCAGAAGAGCCGAAGCCCTAAAAACTAAGCCGTGAGTGTGGGTGCCGAGTTGTTTCTAGCTTCCTAACTCGGTGTTTCTCTGACCTAGGTGTTGTCCTATGCAGTGTGCTTTTTTTTTTTCCCTCTTGCTTTGTGCTTTCTATAGGAATGGAGTAGAAATTGTATCTGTAAATGAGATGAGGGGAAAAGCCCAAATGTGTGTGTCAGCCGCAGTTTCCCAGATCCCTCTTTTGCCACTTCTCCTTGCTCATGAGAGTGCGTAACCCGTCACCCTTTTGTCAGAAGAACTTTGACCCTGGGAAGCCAACATTTCCACTCCAGAGGCGTGAAAAGGATAACTGCAGAAGGGACTCTGTCCCCCAAAAGACTTCTCAAAGGGTTCTTGAATGTACAGGATAAGAATTTCTCTCTTCAGTAACCCGCTGGTAGGAGAACCCCTAAACTAAAACCTAGGGCAGCCCCCTTTCCAAGTTTCTGCTTGGGGGTGAAGATTCCCACCAGGTGTGCCTTGTTGAGCTCTGGGCCGAGGTGTAATCAGAACTGCTGTGCAGTGTTTGGTAGGAAGGTCCCTGCTGTGGTTTCCAGGTATTTCCCCTTTGTCCTTTCCCTTCCCCCCCTTACAAAAAAAATTACCCTACATCTAACAGGCTGTTAGTCTTTCACCATGGGGTACATTTAAAAAAATAGTTTCAATCAGGAAACAAGACTAAAGTAATTTTGTAAACATTTTTTTTTGAGGTCGGAAAGATAAACTTTTTTTTTCCAGTAACTTTGTCTGGTGGGAGGGAAGTAAGGACCTCTTGAGATGCCAAACTGAATGTCCTTTATTCCCCTTGCCCCCCCCCCCCCCTTTTTTTACCCTTCCTTCCTCTTCATCCGTTCTCCGGGGCTCAACGAAATGGATGCCTTGACCAAGCTGGTGAAAATGAAACCCAGCAAAATAAAAATAAAAGCTGAATGTGGGAAGGAACCAAAAAAGTCTGCGTGTTTATAAAGGCCAAAGAGCACAAGGTCTGAGAAAATGCGTTTAAAATCTCCAGGGATGTGAAGTCTGCGGTCATTAAGGAATTCACTCCCCAGGGTGGCAGGCCGCCACAGGTGGTCCTGCTCACCCAGCTGGCGACCGTCTCCTGGGCGGCCTGGCTGTTTCCCTTGCCGTCCAGTGTTTAATCGAGGATCTGCTATGTATTTGAAGTTTTGGAAGGGAACCAGAAGGCGTTAAAAAATTGAATTGGAGCAAGTTTAAAGTTAAAATAGAGAAAGCATTTATACTCTACAAAAGAAGTTGGGTACCACATCCTGTGCTTCCTAAGCTCTGTCTTTGGCAGGTAGGAGCAGAGAGAGAGAGAGAGAGAGAGTAGGGCATGACTTACAGGTTCAAGAAGTCTTCAGAAATGGCTGTGGAGAAGATGCTTGTTTATCATAATAGTATTTTCAACATCAAGCTCTAGAGTCTCACAGACTTGTCAACTAGTGTTTGTCAGCTGGGGCAGTTCCCCTTCTCCCCCCGATGTTCAAGGGACAGGTGGCACAATGGCTGGAGACATTTTGGTTGTCAAAACTGGATGGGGGTTGAGGGACATGCTTCTAGCGTCCGGTGGGCGAGGCCAGGGCTGCTGCTGAGCCTCCTGTGGGGGGGCCCTAAGGCCAGTGGTGCCAGGCTGGAGAAAGCCTTCAACTGTAAGTCCTGTTTTGGACAGGATATATGGGAAAGGGGAGATGCCAAGAATTTGAATATTTGTATCTGTATCTCTATCGATGTCCATCCACCCATCCATCCTTCCATCTCAGGGTATAGAGTTATCAAGGCACAGGTACGTTTTTGGGAATACATCAGGAAGTAAATGAGAACTTAGTGTCCTATCGAGGTGGTAAGGGTCTTGAGCTCTCCGGTCTTCATTGCCTAGGTCAGGGGTGCGGAGGCATTGAAGGACTATTAGAAATAAGATCGGTAGGCATAGGGGTAGGGGGACAGGGGGTCGTCCCAATTATGTAACCTCTGCCTCAGCACAGATATTTTAGACCTCCAGAGAAGTACACCCTGCATACAGTTTTCTTGAGTTGTTCTTTTGGTTTTGACTTTTCTTCACTTGTTCTTTTGGTTTTGATGTTATTGTGGACTTACTTGGTCTTTTTTCTGGTCACCCTCTTGGTACTCTGGTATGTATTTGCTTTGAGGGAAAATAAAACAACCCCAAAGAGCGCCCAGGTGATGTTTACCCAGTGAAATGTGGGCTCAGCTGGAACTTAGCGGCCTCCCCAGGGTTAGCCCACCACCGTCTAGGGTGGCTCAGAGACGGCGGAAGCGCTGATGGGTGAGTGGTGGGAGCTGCTGCTCTGCCAGGCCCCTGGACGCCATTCCAGCCCCTGCCTCTTCCTCCAGCTGGGTGCATTTTTAGTAGACTGGCCAGGCACTGGGGCCCAGACCTGCAGACTTGCTGTTTACTTATCGAAGCCCTTCCAAGGGTCATTAGGAAAAGAGCCCCAGTGCCAGGCCTTGCTGGATGCCCGTGGCCTCCTGAGCCAGCTTGCTGTCCTCGGGTGCAGCTGGTTGGGGGGATTCTGGGCTTCTGCTGGGCGAGGAGCAGGTGATATTGCTGATGGACTTCTGGCTTTGCTGCCAGCTCCCCGTGCACCAACCTCATCTTGGGGCAGGTTGATTAACTTCCCCAGCAGTAGTTTTCTCATTGAGTGAGGGAGTTAATCAAATGTATTCTTCAGGTTGGAGTATTAAAGGAAATAGTTAGGATACTTGGAAACCAAACAGTTTATACTTCTCTTTACTCCAGAGTTGGGATTTACAGTTTGAAAAGGTATCTCTTTTCTTACATTTTCTCCCCTCTTAAGTTCAATTTTAAGGTAGTTAGATGTGGGGGGTGTGTGTGTGTGTGTAGTCTGTAGTCTGTATCTACTTGTGCATATATATATAATACCTGTCATGCATGTATATGTACAGGCATATTTAATTTGATTTTTGAAATGATCAAGTAAAATCCATGACTTTTTTCTTTGGTGTAGTTTTATGGATTTTAACACTTGCGGAGTCGGGACACAGAACAGTCCATCCCCTCACCTCCCCTGTTTAGACACCTGCTTCCCTAACCCAGGGCACCTGCCCTGTTCTCCAGCACAGTAAGTTTTGGTAATCATATGTTAACATGTTGCACAGTCTAATGGTGAACCCCTTCCTGTGTCTGGCACCTTCAACTTTTTACCTGATGGCAAATGGACCTTCCTTAAAATAGGAAATTTTGCCCGGTAGGTGTGATCAAGAGCCAGGGAAACAAACTCTTCCATGTTGGGGTGTTCATGAGAAACCACAGTGAGAGAGATGGGCTGTTTGGCTGGTCTTGCTGTGGGTGTTCCCCTTTTTCTATGCCAGGTAATTCTTGCTGCCATACTAGTTGAGAATAGGGCATTTTTATTTATTTATTTATTTATCTATTTATTTTTATTAACTTTTAGATTTTTTTAAAATACCGAAAATCACCAAATGCAAACATTCTTAACTTTTGGTCATTCCGTTCTACATATGTAATCAGTAATTCGCAGTACATCACGTAGTTGCAAATTCATCATCCTGATCATTTCTTAGAACATTTGCATCTATTCAGAAAAAGAAATAAAAAGACAACAGAAAAAAATTCATACATACCATACCCCTTACCCCTCCCTTTCATTGATCACTAGCATTTCAATCCAAATTTATTTTAACATTTGTTCCCCCTATTATTCATCTTTATTCCATATGTTTTACTCGTCTGTCGATAAGATAGATAAAAGGAGCATCAGACACAAGGTTTTCACAATCACACAGTCACATTGCGAAAGCTATTTCATTATACAATCATCTTCAAGAAACATGGCTGCTGGAACACAGTTCTATATTTTCAGGCAGTTCCCTCCAGCCTCTCCATTACATCTTGGATAGCAAGGTGATATCTACTTAATGCATAAGAATAACCTCCAGGATAACCTCTCGACTCTGTTTGGAATCTCTCAGCCGTTGAAACTTTATTTTGTCTCATTTAACTCATTAACTCATTTTTGGTCGAGAAGTTTTTCTCAATCCCTTGATGCTGAGTCTCAGCTCATTCTAGGGGTTTTCTCAATTCCTCGATGCTGAGTCTCAGCTCATTCCAGGATTTCTGTCCCATGTTGCCAGGAAGGTCCACAGCCCTGGGAGTCATGTCCCACGTAGACAGGGGGAGGGTGGTGAGTCTGCTTGCTGTGTTGGCTGGAGAGAGAGGCCACATCTGAGCAACAAAAGAGGTTCTCTTGGGGGTGACTCTTAGGCGTAATTTTAAGTAGGCTTGACCTATCCTTTGTGGGGTTAAGTTTCATATGAACAAATCCCAAGATTGGGGGCTTAGCCTATAGCTTTGGTTGTTCACACTGCTTGTGAGAATATCAAGAATTCAACTTGGGGAAGTTGAATTTTCCCCCTTTCTCACCATTCCTTGAAGAGGACCTTGCAAATACTTTTTTATTCACTGTTTAAATCACTCTGGGATTTATCGGGACATCACTCTGGACAACCCAACAAAATCTCATGTCCTACGCAAGGTGGTTCCATGTACTTACGGTGTTCACTTACACTGACTACATAAGTTATATTAGGAAATGCAGTAGTCAAAATATAAATTTTGTACCAAATAAACATTTTTTGCTTTAGTCTTATACATAAGGTACAATTTTAAAATATTAATTACCATCTGAGAATAGGCCATTTTTGATAAATTTTTAGCTTATGTTTTGCTAACCTTTCCTTAGGATGCTATGGGCAAATATTTAATACTTCACTTGTATCCAAAGGTTGCATTAATTTCTCAAGTTTTGAAAACATGATACGTTCACTAACAAGTACTGCAGTTTTCCTAGTGGGCTAATAATATTATAACTGTAAAATATGCTAAACATACCAAGTTGTTTCTTACTTTGTTATAAGTGAATTCCTACATCAGTCCTTCCCCCTTGTTGCTTACCTACATTTTACTTTGAGCCACAGTTTTGCTTTTGGTGCTCTCGTACAAAATGCTGCATTCTCTAGGAAAAACCTTGTTTTGGTGACCTGTGAAATCTTTTAACCTGTGCATTTCTTTACATGGAGACTAAAAGGGTTGGCTGAGTTGATCGCAAGGCCTCTCTCTACATCTCTTTCATGAAGATTTTAATTTGGAAAAGGGACACTATGAAAACAAGTTAAGGATTATGGTGGTTTTATGTTTGCTAAAATTATTTTTTATCCTATGTTTAGACTATTATTTTTCCCATGATTGAAATAGGCAGCGTTTGTATAACATTGATATTAGTGGCTTGTTTTACTTAAAAACTCAGAAGGCGCTTTGGGCTGTTGGATGCAGAGTAATTCTTAGGCATGTTGAAGTTTCCTATCCTTTTGTTACCCAAGAAAATAAGCACAAACAACAGCCACATCAATATGTACAGTGTTTATTCTTGAAGTGAGTGTCTGCTTTAGAATCCTGTCATCTCTTCCTATTGTGGTAGGTATAGCAGGGATTACTTAGAAGAAAATGTGAGTATTCTGTTTGCTTCCTTTCCTTGACCTGGAACCTAGAATATGACTCCCAAATAGCACTAAGCTCTTTCTTTTCTGGACACTTGCCACCAACCCCCAGCTACAGTATCTAGAAGCAAGGGCTTCCTAGCCCAGCACCTGTTCCAGTGTTCCTGATTGGAAGGTTTCTGCAAGTCCACTGAAAATTGGGTGCCCAGCTCCAACTATATTGGGTAGAAAAGGTCAGCTGACCCCTTCTCAGATGGCTTAACTTGTTCCATGCTTGACTTACCCATTGTCATTGGGCTTTGGAGTCAGCTAGTGCATCTGAATTTGTGAATTCTGCAGGAGTTTCTGGCTGTTTGCACTACCTCATTGGTGGAATTTGAACAGAAAGAATCTTACTGTACGTTTTGCCATTTTCTTTTTTTAAACTTATTTTGAAGTAATTTCAAACTTAAAAACAGTTGGAAAATACTAAGTGGAGAATGCCAACATACCACTAACCCTAATACTCAGTTCCTTTTCATAATTTCCTTCTCTTTGTGTTCATCTATTTTCCTGATTTCCTTTAGCTCTTTGAGAATATTTAGGACTATTTTTAATGGTCTGTGTCTTGAATATCCCAGCTTTGGCGTCCTCATTGATGGTTTCCGATGCTTCAATTTTCTCCTTTGCCTGGGCCATCTCCTCCTGTTTCTTTGTTTATTTTAATAATCCTTTGTTGATACCTGGACATTCTGTTATTTTAATGTGTTATTGCTGGAATTTAGACTCTGAGGCATTTGTTCCTTAAGTTTGTATCCAGCTAGTGCATACAGAGGTTTCTTTGCATGAATGCCAGGAGCTACCAGAAATGGAGAAGGTAAAATGAAAAACTTTTCCCAGTCTTTGCAGACTCACTCTGCAAGTGCTGTTCTTCATGGCTTATGCATACAGTGAGTTTGGAGAATAGCCCCAGGCCAAAGCCTAGGGGCCTTTCTGCTCCTTCCTGCACTGGCTTTCCTGCATTTGCTTCTTATCTTGGGCCTGTGTGGGTTGCCCTGAAAATACCATGTATACCTGGTCCCGAATGCTCCCTCTTCTCTATAAAACAGTTTCCTCCTGTTCTGGAGCAATGTACTATGTGTTCTGCAGCCACCGGTGCCTTGCTCCAGGCAGCACGACTTGTTTGTTCTTCCATAGGGTTCTGTAGGGGAGTTCAGCGAGCCCCCTTCCACTCCAGGGTGGCCATTCCTGGGATGGCGAGTCCCTCAGACCACCATCAGACAGAATGGGCCAGAAAGGGTTGTGTTCAGTGTGTGCACAAAGGCCTTTCTGGTGCCTTCATAACCAGGACCAAGATCTCCACTGGGAGGCTGGGCTGCCCACCAGCCATTGGGGGGTGGGGGAGGGGCCACCCAGGGCACTGGGAGCTCTTAACTACTTTTAAGTGACCTTTGTCTAGATTTGGTGCTTGCGCTATTACTCTGATCCTTTGTTTCCTGGAGCTTTCAGAAAGATGTTTCTGCTTGTTATTCTAGCTTCTGTGGGGGCATGGAGCCCTGCAGCTTCTCACTCTGCCAGTTTGATCCAGGCGGGGCCCTATGTGATCCTTTTACTGTGCCCTGGGCTTGGGTTTGCTGGTATTTTGTTGAGGATTTTGGTATGTATATTCGTAAGGGACCTTGGTTTCTAATTTTGCTTTCTTGTGATATCTCTTTCTGGATTTGGTATAGGCTAATGCTGGCCTCATAGAATTAGTTAGGAAGTGTTCCCTTCTCTTCAGGTTTTTTGCAAGAGTTTGAGAAGAATTGGTACCAATTCCTGGAATGTTTGGTGAAATTCACTTGTGAAGCCAGTTGGTTCTTGGCTTTTCTTAGTTGGCAGGTTTTTGATTATGGACTCAATCTCTTTACTTGTTACTGATCTGTTGAGGGCTTCCATTTCTTCTGGAGTCAGTTTAGGTAATTTGTGTAGGAATTTGTCCATTTCATCTGCATTGTCTTAATTTTATGACCTACAGTTGTTCTCAGTATCCTCTAAGAATCTTTTTTATTTCTCTGGTAGTAATGCCACCCTTTCATTTCTGGTTTTTGTTGTTTGCTTCCTTTTTCTTTTTCGTCTTGCTGAAGGTTTGTCAATTTTATTTCTTTTCAGCTTTTGGTTGAAACCAACTTTCGGTTTTGTTTCTTCTTTATATTATTATTTTTCACTCTATTTATCTCCACTCTAAACTTTATTTTTCCTTCTTCTGCTCATTTTGGGTTTAGTTTCCTCTTTTTCTAGATCCTCCAGGTATTAGGTAAAAATTACCCATCTGAAATCTTCTTTCTTAATGTAAGCATTTAGAACTAAAAATTTCCCTCTCAGCACTGCCTTTGCTGCATCCAGTAATTTTGGTAAGGTGTGGTTCTCATCTTCATTTGCCTCAAGATATTTCCTAATTTCCCTTGTGATTCCTTCATTGATCTATGGTTCAGAGTGGATTGTTTAATTTCTTAATTTATTTTTTAAATCAACAAATTTTTAAAAATTTTATTTATTTAACATACCAACATACAAACACATTCTTACCATATGATCATTCCATTCTACATATATAATCAATACTCACAGTATCATCACATAGTTGTATATATTCATCATTGTGATCATTTCTTAGAAAATTTGCATCAATTCAGAAAAAGAAATAAAAAGAAAGCAAAAAAATTCATACATACCATACCCCTTACCCCTCCCTTTTGTTGATCACTAGCATTTCAATCTACAATTTTTATTTTAACATTTGTTCCCCCTATTATTTATTTATTTTTAATCCATGTTTTACGTCATAAGGTAGATAAAAAGAGCATCAGACACAAGATTTTCACAATCACACAATCACATTGTGAAAGCTATATCATTATGCAATCATCTTCAAGAAACATGGCTACTGGAACGCAGCTGTACGTTTTCAGGCAGTTCCCTCCAGCCTCTCTGTTACGCCTAAACTTAAAAGGTGATATCTGTATAATGTGTAAGAATAACCTCTCGAATCTGTTTGGAATCTCTCAGCCGTTGACACTTTGTCTCATTTCACTCTTCCCCCTTTTGATCGAGAAGGTTTTCTCAATCCCTTGATGCTGAGTCCCAGCTCATTCTAGGATTTCTGTCCTACATTGCCAGGAAGGTCCACACCCGTGGGAGTCAAGTCCCGCAAAGGGGGGGGGGGAGGGCAGTGAGTTTACTTGTGTAATCAACAATAATTTAACAGCGATAATTTGCATGAACCACAGAAACCTTTGAAGAAACTGGAGAAAGATTGAGCAGTGATTTCCATTCCCAGGGGTGTAGGTATCATTCTTGGTGTTTGTCACGGCAGCTCTCCTTCCCCTGTTATCCTGATTAGCTTGACTTGCATCAGAAGATGAGAAATGAGAACGTCGGGTTAGTGGAGGGGATGTCTGTCACCCCAGTCATGTAATGTAGAATCTCCATGACTGAGATGCAAATGGAATTCCCAGCAACCCATGAGGTGGTTCACAGTTTTAGGTGGTGTTTCAGAAAAGCCGCTGAATAGAGAGGGAGTAGATGTCCCTTCCACTTGGTTTATTGGGAAACTGATTACATTTAGGTCCTTTGCCTTAGGCAGTCTTTTCTACCAGAGGGTTATCAGGCATTTTAATCACATACAGCTTTATTGCTCAGCCCATGTTTGTAAAAACTCAGGCATTTGCGATTATAATCTTGAAAGTGGCAATTGCAATTTGCCAGTTGCCTGTCAGTCTGAGGGATATGGTTTGGTTTAAGTTCTAATTTGATTTTGAAAAAAATGTTACATAAGGTTTATATTTCTAACCCCCCCCCCCCATGATTTGGTGCCAACTGAACCATTTCCAGTGATCTGTATCATTACACTTTAAAAGTCCTAGCCAGAAGAAACACTTTGAGGTGCACATAGCTGAGAGCTTCGGGAAAATAGGAGTTAATGATCTCTTGTCCAATACATGATGGCAATTATTGTAGACCTGATAAGAATAAGGAGAGAGGCTTCTAGAAATTAGAGTTGCCTTATACACTTCATGGGACTTTTATTTCATGGGACCCATGGTATGTTTTTTATTTAAAAGTCTCCATATTTTAGGGGACAGGGAACAGAAATGAGTCATCTCAAGATCTAATTCCCTAAGTGATCTCCTGAGTGATTTAGTAAGGTACATAATAAGATTTATTGGTGTGCAGAATGGAGCAAAGTATCTATTGATTATTTCTTTGTATCTAATACTTGGATTTACTTTTGTTGTATGAAATATGAACATGTTGTTAATTGCTTAGTATATAAAGTCCCAGAATCCAGGCAGGGGCAGTTGTTTCTTCCTTTTCCCTCTCCCAGGGTGTGTGCGTGTATGTGTGTCTGTTCATTTGTGTGGGTTAAATAGCTTTGGGATCTACTAGCTTAAAGATTGGATGTTGGTCCAGTGGTCAGCAGGTACAAGTGGTTTGTTTTAGTGTGAGAAGGTGCTGTGCTGGTTTTTGAGTATTTAATATATTACTAATTTTGTTTATTATTATTGTTTTTGTATGCTGTATGGTGGGGGTTACATTTCATTCTTTTTCCATGTGTATATCTTGTTATTGCAGCAGCATTTTGTTGAATTTTTGTTTGTTTTTGTTTCTTTGGGAAGTGCCTAGGCCAGGAATCGAACCCGGGTCTGCCATGTGGAAAACGAGAATTCTACCACTGAACTACCCTTGCACCCCTGAGTATTGTTTTTTTTTTTTTTTTTGCATGAACAGGCGCCGGGAATCAAAGTGAGTATTGTTTTTTTTTTAAAGCTGAAAAAATATATGTGTTTTAGAACCAGGCGACGGTATCTTGATCACAGGTGCATGGGGAAACCTTGGACCAGTGCTTTGCTTTTTTTTAGTACTTGATGGCTTTGCTGTTTTTTCATAGCGACTTAGTTCTGTTTGTAAGTCATCTGCTTTCAGTTTTGCTGAAGAAGGGGTTCAAACTTTAAAAGAAAGCAACGCGAGCTAGTGCTGAACTGGGTACCTTAAATCTGGCTGTTTGGTTTTCTTTCCCAGACATGTATTTCATCCATTGTGGTTGTCATTAAATGATCTTTCTTGTCATTTCACATTAGTGGTTTTTTTTTTTTTTTTAAGAAAAACTGCCATTTTAGTTGACGCTTTGTGACCAGGGCTACAGATTGTGGATGAATGCAGAGGTTACTCTCGTGACTTGAACACAACACGAGGTGTGTCATCAAGATGAGAAGTGACATGCGCGGCCCCAGTAAAGGGCTTTTGGCTGAGCGCATTTGCTGAGAATGGTCTAAAGTTTAGTTTTCATGAGACACTAAATATCAACCACAAAACAGTTCTGGGGATTTCAGACCATGGTTTTGTTTGCTTAATTTGAAAGGATTGATAGGCTAGCCTTGGCTTTTGTGTATGGTTTTTGGTTGTTCACGTCTTTGTTCTTTTTTCTTTTGTCAAAATTGAATTTACATTATGACTTTGTATACAAGATGATGTGGGATAAAATGATCAGTGCATTCAGAAATTTATAGGGAACAGTACCTGTGGATTTTTCTATTCTGCCTTGTGCCAAAATGTTATTTATGTGTATCAGGATCCGCATATTTTTGTCCTTAGGTGAACTGAAATATCTGTCCTTAAAAAACAAAAACCAAAAAACACACACTGTTTCTCTTTGTAGTAATATTCAGGAGGCACCTTCTGCAAAGAGAGAGAAGAAAACAGCATGTAGGGTTTTTTATTACCCAAATTTATACACCTTCATCTCTCTAGAGATCAATACATTTAAGCTCTTACAAGAAATCTAGTTCTAATGGGGGTAAACCATCACTTTGGGAATATAGATATATATTTGGGCCTGTATGTTACCCATTCCCACTCCTTGCCTATTCGGGAGCAAGGACAAATGGCACAGAGTATTTTGTTTTAGCCATGCTTCCTGGCCTCTGAGCAGAATTTGACTTAGTATTGAAAGCTTGTCAGTGTGACACTGTTGACTTGCTTCACCGTTGGTCAGGGATTCGTTTTCTGTCATTGTTGAGTGACAGTCCTAATAATTAACTCATTTCATTATTTATCAGTCAGGTTACTCTCTATACAGTATTTCAGAATGTAACCCAGAGAGAGATCCTAAGCTGAAACCATTGTCTGGAGCCCCCCAAAGAGTTGGTTTTACTAAGCTCACAGACGATATACTCACAAAGTCAGATATCTATAGTTAATTTCTGGAAATTTGATGGATGGGGGTATTTTATTTTCCTGGCTGCTGGAGCAAATACCATGCACTGGGTTGACTGAAACAAGGGGAATTTATTGGCTCATGGTTTTGAGGTTAGAAGGGCCAAATTGAGGTGTCCTCAATGCGATGCTTTCCTTGGAAGAATATGGTGGTGTGTGGCCGGCTGCTGGCCATCTCTGGTCAACGGCCTTTGTCTCATCTGGCAGGCCGGGCATATGGCGACCTCCCCTGGCCTGCTGGTTCCTTTGATTTCTAGATTTTGGCTGCTCGGCCTTCCCTCTGGGGCCTTCAGTAGTAGAATTAAGACCTATCCTGATTCATTTGGGCCACACCTTAACTGAAGTAACCTCATGAAAACGTCCTGTTTACAAGAGTTCACAGCCACAGGAATGGGGTACGTTCATGTACGTGCTTTTGTGGTGTGCACACAGCTCCACGCCTCCGTGGGGATGGCATTGAAGCTGGAGTGTGCGGGGAAGGGCTTGTGTACAGTTTTCACCGCTGGTATGTTAGATCTATTAGTATACTAACCTTAGAAAGGGAAAATGAAAGCACATTAGTTTGGAGCATTGTTGAAGTACCATTTACATAATTTATATCAATGAAGGCAGTTCTCATTAGGAAGATTGGATTAAAATTAGCTATCTTCATTCTTTTCCCACAGAAATAAAAATCAAGTCAGTTTTCGTTCAAGTGATTGTATGTGGAGCTTTATAATTGGAAAGTCAAAGTTAGCAAAATGATATAACACTACCTAATTACATTAGTACATGCAAACTAAATTTAGAGGAAGATGAGTTCATGGAAATATTTTGTTTTTATGCTCAGCCAATACAGCTCACACCCACCCAATAGTTGGGGAGTTTCTGGTTAAATCTTTAAAGTTTTTGATCAACCTGGACATGCTTTTGGAAAAGTTAGTTGAAATAAGAGACTGTATATTTTATTTATTTGAATTTGAATTTTCTCAGTGCTATCTGTGATGTAAGCCTGGCACGGTAGAGCACGCTTGGTGTCACAAATCATTATTTTCTTTGTGGCCTTGGCTTTAAGGAACATGGGAGCCTGATTCATAGTTCACTCGCTGAAAGTAAATGTTCAGCCTTCTTTAACTTCCTGTTGTGTTTGCTTTTCCATTCAGTGTTCTAAATTTAGACCACAAACAGAATTTTCCGTATGGGCTTCTGATGGCCCAGATGCTCATCGGAATGGAATTTCTCTCTGTCCACAGCACTTGATTGGACAGTTGGTAGAGTTTGCCGTTGAGGGATTTGTCTAGCTCATAGAATTCAGTTGGATACATTGTAGGTGTGGGTTGGGCAATATTTTGGTTTGCAGACTGTGTACTATTCTGTTTCATTTCCGTCTACCATGGATGTTTCCATGGCCTTTGTATTTCCGTAGATGTCAGCTTGTGATTTTTTTAAATTTAACATAGAACTCTTAAGTGCAACTTAAAATTGAGTTTTTAAAAAATGTCTTTATTGAAATATAGTGTACATACCATAAAAGTGACCCAATTAAATGTACAATTCACTGACTTGTAGTAAATTTACTGAGTCGTGTAACTGTTATCATCATCCAGTTTTAAAATATTTTCATTCTCCGGTGAGATCTCTTATGTCCTTGTTACCACCCACCAGCCCAGGCAGCCCCTAATCTTCTTAATCTCTATAGGCTTCCTTTTGTTGGATGTTTTTGAGTCAAATTTACAAGATAGGGACTCACTATGTTTGGTTGAGTGTTCTGGATTCTGAGACCTTGCTTGATGAACTCTCTCCCTTCCCCCCTCCAAACCAGGGATAGGTGCGGGTGAAGAAAATAGGTTAATAAGCATCCTGTCTCAGTTTCTTCATCTGTAAGATCAGAATAATGGTGGATTTGTGGCAGGCTCTAAATACGAAAACCCATGGGAAGTAACGAGTCCAGAAATGGGCACACAGGAGGAGCCCATTGCATACACTGTGTGTTAATAGTGGGAAGTAGTGCCTAGAGGGCTGGGAAAACCAGGAGAAAGACCTATTTCTGGAGCAGCAGGCTGAGTCCCTGGAGAATTGAGGAGACAACCACAGGGCAGTCGCCCCATCGTGCTTTCAGCCGTTTCCGGTCATGAAATCACTGGCTTGTTTCTTTCCTGGCACTAATCCTTAGACCCAGAGGGCAGTTGGATCTTGATTGAAGGTTTACCTTAAATTCAGTGGTTCTCAACAAGGGCGTCTTCTGGGGAAGGTTTGACAGTATCGTGGAGATATTTTTACTGCAGATGAATTTGGAGGGTGGGTGCTTCTGGCATCTAGAGGGTGGAGGCCAGAGGTGCTGCTTGGCCTTCTCCGATGTGCAGGGCAACCCCCACCATGGAGAGCTGCCCCTTGACCCCACATTCTGCAGTGCTGAGCTCCAGGAACCATGCCCAGTAGCTCTGTCAGTCTCCTTCCTTTGACCCTGGTGGTAGATTTCAGTAATTACTTTAAGACTCACTGAAGTTGGATGACTAAAAATTCCACTGGACATATTAGAGAAAATACAAGCATGGTTCCACCTTTCCTGGGTGAAGTTAGGCCACCTGATGCAGTGGGCCCATACTTTCCAGGCAAATAGGGGTTTTTCTAAAGCAAAGTGTTAACAAGTTTTGGGAGTCAAATTTGGAGGCAAAAAACCTGACTTTCAAACATAGTAAAAGTATTCATTTAACTCCTAAATTTTGTAAATAAAAACTGGAGCCACCATTTGGCTTTGAACTGGTAATCTCATTTCAGGCTTATCTGCTCCTAGAAGAACTGAGAGAGAAGGGAGATGGATGGCTCTTGGTGTAAAGAAACATGCTCTAAAAATGATGACTGCCCATAAGAGCAATGGGTTGCTGTTCTAGTTTGCTAGCTGCCGGAATGCGACACACCAGAGACGGATTGGCTTTTAATAAAAGGGGATTTATTTTGTTAGTTCTTCACAGGAAAGGCAGCTAACTTTCAACTGAGGTTCTTTCTTACGTGGGAAGGCACAGGATGGTCTCTGCGGCCTTCTCTCCAGGCCTCTGGGTTCCAACAACTTTTCCTGGGGTGATTTCTTTATGCATCTTCAAAGGCCTGGGCTGAGCTGCGAGTGCTGAGATGAGGTATGCTGAGCTGCTTGGCCTGTGCTGTGTTGTGCTCTCTCATTTAAGCACCAACCAATTAAGTCAAACATCATTCATTGCAGCAGGTACGCCTCCTAGCCGACTGCAGATTTAATCAGCAACAGAGGAGGTTCACGTACCATTGGTTCATGTCCACAGCAACAGAACTAGGTGCCTTCACCTGGCCAAGTTGACAAGTGAATCTAACTATCACAGTTGCCTTAAGCTGTCTCTGCAAAGGCAAGTTTCTAGAGGAGCTGGGACAACGGCTTCCCCAGCCTGACACGTTAGTCCATTTGGTCACGCCGAAAGGAGTCTTAGGCTCTTTTGATTTCTTTGGGATTTTCAGTTGCACCTCTGCAGTGTACGTGGTGTAGTTGTAGCTGCTGCTCCAGTGGTGCCCCATGCCGTGCCCTCCCTTTTGCCACCTGCGTTGCATTTTTGTGGTCATCCTGTCTTTTGAGTTCCCAGAAATCCAGGCCTCCTGCCTGGGTGTTTTAGTTTGTGTAATCTGGCCCCCCTTCTCTGCTTTAAGACTGAGGGCAAAAGCTAACACTCTCCTGCAGCTCCTTTTTCTGTCATCTGGGACCTTTTCCTCCCTCCCCGGTGAAGCCTGCCTGCCTCTACTTCTGTGCCCTTCTGAAATACACAGACCTTTCCTCTTTACAGACCCCTGACCTTGGTGCTTTTGTTTCTTTTGCCTTTCCTAGGCTATCATTTCCCAAAAGTGATGTGTGATTATATGCTCATTTTAGAGAATTCAAGCAATGTGAAAGTATAGGAACCAATATTGACTCGTATAGAGTGTGACATTATTGATGTTTGTTTAGCATTTTCAGTTACCCATATACAACTGTGTACTCATCTGTGCCTACCTAAATGGGATCATATTATACTTGTTTTGCTCCATCTGGGTTCTTTTTTACTGCTTCATTGAGATGTAATTGAAGTAAAACTAAATAGATATGTAATGTATAATTTGATCTGTTTTCTCATGTGTGTGTGTGAGAGAGAGAGAGGAGAAACCATTTGTGAAATTAGATAGCACATATTTTCATCCCTCCTGCTTGAGAATGCCAGAAATGGATTGGCTTTTACAAAGAGGATTTATTAGGTTACACATTTGCAGTTCTAAGACCATAAAAATGCCCAAATCAAGGCATCAACAAGAGGATACCTTTACTGAAGAAAGGCTGATGGCATTTGGGGTTTGTCTGTCACATGGGAAGGCACGTGATGATAGACGTCTGCTGGCCCATTTCTTCTGGCTTCTGGTTTCAGTGGCTGTCTCCAAAATGTTTCTGGACATTTCTTTCTCTTAGCTTCTCGCAGGGTGTTTTCTTTCTGAGCTCTTTCTCCTTGAGCGCTGTTAAAGGACTTCAGAATGGATTAAAATCCACCTCGAATGGGCTGGGTTGTGTCTCCATGGAAACAACCTAATCAAAAGATCCCAACCCACAGTAGAGATGCAGCACAAGAATGGATTAATAGAACTTGGCTTTTCTGGGGCATCTAACAGTTTCAAACCAGCATCTTCCAGAGTTTCCTTGTACCCCTTTGTAACTCCTTCTGTCTCCCTCCGCTCCTGTCCTGAGACATTGTTCTGCTTTCTCTTATGATAGTTTGCATTTTCTATCAGTTGAATCTTATATATATTTTTAAACCTGGCTTCTTTAACTCAGCAAATGATTTTACCCTTCATCCCAGACACATGTATCAGTAGTTCATTTCTTTTTATTTTAGGGTGTGGGTGTACCCAGTTTGCTCAGGTACTCACTTGTTGGGGGACCATTTTAGCTGTTTCAGTGTTTGGCTGCTTTGAATAATGCTGCTCTGGCTGTGCATGCACAGGTTTGTGTGGAGGTAGCAGAATAATGCTGCTCTGGCTGTGCATGTAAGGTTTGTGTGAAGGTAGCAGTCAGTCATTCTTGCACTTCACCTGCAGGATTTGTTGAGACAAATTTCCAGTCCTCATCCCCAGAGTTGATTCAGTAGATCTGCTTTGGGGCCCAAGAATTTGCATTTCAGATGGTTCTCAGGGGGCGACTGAGTGCGCCTCTGGCCCCAAACGGTGCTCTTATAGAAGGACCCGCATAGGCTTTGAGAGCCAGGGCATTAAAGGAAGTCTTTAGAAAACATCCCTCTGTTATTTGTTCCAAATGTTTTTCTCCTAAACCTTGACTTTCAGTGTTGATTGTGGTTTTAATCAGACTTTCAGTTTTACTTTGGTCGTGTGTATCAGTCTTTTCTTTTTGACTTCTGGGTGTTGCTCCTTTATGTCAACTTTATGTTAAAAGACTAATCAGAGAATAACTTGGGTTGGGGGCAGGTGGCGGCTGACCTCACCGGCACCAGGCCTCATCCCCTGCTGCCTTCATGGGACTCCTGCAGACCTGTCTTGTGCCCACTTTTTGCTGTTGGTTGGGCCTCCTCCTGATGGAGTGTCTGATTAGTGCAGGCGGCACCCACACAAGTGCTGCACTAGCCTATGTATTAGTTATAGCTAGACCTTTGTTTTGGGAGAAGACAAGTTTTATTTTAGAGAGCAGCTCTAAATTACCACTGACTGTTGTTCCTGCAGAAGTGTCTTCCTGTATTTGATCATGCATCCCAGGCCCTCCCAGTTTGCTCCTGGATGTGCCATCGACACTCGTGGGTAACGTCTTCTGTGCTGTGTTTCACCTCCTTACAGTTTCCATCTCTACTCTAGAAATCACATGGAGTGGATTGCGTAAAGGGCTCCAGGCTATTGAAGTATATGCATCTCCTTTTTGGCAAGTTACATTTTTAGAGATTAACAGTGACTTGTAATCATTGACTTATGATCTAGTTTCTGTATCTTCTTGTTTTAAAAGAACTTTATCAAGATATGAGTCACATACCATCCATTTATTTAAAGTGCACAGTCCAATCGTTCTTCATATAGTCGCAGGTTTGTGCAACCAACACCATTACCTAATTCCAGTGTATTTTCATCACTCCCAAAGGAAACCCTGCACCATTAGCAGTCACTTCCCAGCCTTCCTGCATCCCCTCCCCTCACAACCACTAATCTGCTTTCTGTCTCTATGGAATTGCCTATTCTGGACATTTCATATAAATGGAGTCAGACAATATGTGGCCTTTGGTGTGTGGCTTCTTTCACTCATCATAATGTTTTGAGGTTCGTTTGTATTGTAGCATGCATGAGAACTTCAGTCTGCTTTATGTCTGAATGATACTCTGTTGTATGGGTATACCACATTTTGCTTATTTATTTGCCAGTTGGTGGGCATTTTTGACTTATGTTTGAATAATGTTGCTATTCGCAGTCATATACAAGTTTTTGGGTAGACGTGTGTTTTTATTGCTCTGAAGTATAGACCCAGAAGTGGGATTGCTGTGTCATATCATCCTAGTACCTTGTTTTGTATCAAGGAAGCATAAAGGTTTTTTTTGTGGAATATATATAATAAAACTAGTTGTTTTAGCTACTTTCAGTTGTACAATTCAGTGGCATTCATTACATTCACAATGTGGTAGAACAGGTACCACTATTCCCAAAATGTTTCATTCCCCCAACAAAAAATCTGGACCCCTTAAGCAGCAACATCCCATTCCTCCTGCAATTCCAAGTAATCTGGATTTGCCTGTTCTGGACATTTCATATAAGTGGAATCATATAATATGTGGCCTTTTTGTCTGGCCTTATTCACTGAGCATTCAGTTTTCAAGTTTAGTCAGTGTTATAGCAGGTGTTATCCTAGTTTCTTTGGAAAACATTTTGCCAAAAGTCTGGGTCATGAAGACTGGGTTGGATTAAGGGATGGGGTCAAGGTTGAGGAAGGTGAGTAGATAATAAACCAGAGACCCTGGCTGCACCTCTCTCAGATTGCATTTGTTCCTGAATGGCAAGTTGTTCATAAAACTGTTCACAGTTCAGCTTCCACCTTGGCATAAATTGCTCTTCCCTACCCCACCCCCTTTTCTTTTCTTTGGCTCTTTGACATTTTCCCTGCTTTTCTGTATCTAAAAGTTGCCATAGGGAAGGATTTTGGTCAATTAAAGATCTACTTGCTGACCCCCCTTTTGTCCTGAATACTTTGGGTAGTGTTTTTAGAAGGTCCTTTCTTTAGACATACAGAAAGCTGACGTTTCCTGATGGGTTGTGGACAGGTCTTCCAGCTCTGGGGCCATGGGATTCCAAGCAGCGAGATTTTACTTCTTTCTAGGACCTGCTCAAAGCCACAGCCCCAGGTAACAGTGTCATGGAGTTGATTACTTTTCTTAATTTATAAAACTTTTGACTGTGTGGGACCAACATGACGGTCCATGTTTGTGTTGAAGAATACAAGGCTGAACTTCTAATTCCATCTGTGGATATGACTTTTCTGGGTGTCTCTGATGAGCCCAAGAGGCTTCTTGGAAGGCTGAAGGCCAGTTGCCTTTGCTTCTGATCCTCTTTTAATTGACTATATTAGTTTCTTGTGGCTGCTGTAACATGGCAACAAACTTATTCGCTTAATCAACACAAGTTGATTATTTTGCAATTCTGAAGGTCGAAAATGCAACCTCGGTCTCACTGGGCTAAAATCAAGGTGTCAGCAGGGCTGTGCTCCCTCCTGGGTCTCTAGAAGAGAATCTTAAGAGAATCTTTACCTTGCCTTTTCCAGATTTTAGAGGCTTCCTGCTTTCCTTGGCTTGTGGCCCCTTCCTCCATCTAAAAAGCCAGCAAAGTAGCATCTCTCCTGATCCTTCTTCCTTAGTTACAGATCCTTTTCACCATAGCCGGGAAAGATTTTCTACCTTTAAGGACTTGTGATTAAGTTGGGCCCACCCAAATAATTCTGGATAATCTTCCCATCTCAAGAGCTTGACTTACTTACAGCTGTGAAGCTCATTTTGCCATGTAAGGTAGCATATTCACAGATTCTGGGGATTAGGGCTGGGTGTATTGCAGAGTGGGAATTCTTCTGTTACCCCACCAATGTTCTTTTAGGAGTTATTTCCTTTGTTTCTGTGTTTTAATATGTTCTTCTGAAGTCTGCATGATTGGTATATTTATTTGACATTATTGTCTCTTGAATACGTCTCTTGAGTAATTCAGAAATCGGGGGGATTCTTAACCATTTTGTTTGCATGCATTTTTTTTTCATTGAGGTACATGTAGTCCACTCTTGAAGGGTCTGGATCGTTGAGTCTTGGCTTGCCTCTTAGCAATGCCAGGGATTGTTTTTCAGCTTGAAAAGACCTGACAGTCTTGGTGCAGCCCAGGTTCACACTGGTGACCCTGGACTTTCTTTCTTCCCTAACATCTCACAGTCTGGAGTCTGCTACCTTTGGTTTGGGGCTGTATTGGGAATTCTACCAGAGCTAATTCCCTAAGGGTGATGTCTCAAAGGAGTCAGCAGTGGGAAGGGAATGAGACTGCCCTGGAATGAGCGGAGGTAGCAGGTGGAGCTGGGTCACCAGGATTTTGCAGAGGCCATATGTGCCCACATGGCTCTTGGGCTTGTGGATCCACAAAACAGTGGAGAAGACAGGTGGGAATAAAGAGAGATGTCACAATGATACAATCTTGCTAATTTAGCATTTTGGGTCAAAAATATTTTTGGAGTGCATTCGTCAGCTGTTTGCTATACTAATGCTGTAAAACAAACAGCCACTCCCCCCACCCCCACCCAAAGTCAAAGACTTGACTACTGTAGGCTGAGTGAGTCCAGTCAGCAGTGGCTCTCCTGGAGACTCACCTGAAATCAGGAAGGTGTGTTGGGATCAGGCCTGAGTTCAGGGCTGAACTACGATCTCTTCATTCTGAAACCAGTGGCCTACTGAAGCATGTTTCTGTGCTTCTCACATCTGCAGTAAGAAGTCGAGTCTCACTATGCAGGCATGTTTAAAACCTCTGCCTATCACATCCCCTTGGCCTAAGCAAGTCACCTGGGCAGATCCATTATCCATGGAGTAGGAAGGGTCTACTCTAATCAGGAGGTACTGCAATGGTACATGGCAAAGGGGGTGAATGTTTGCTTCTGCTGTGAGGAGGGAGGGATGACTTGAGATTTGAGATTTGAGATCTGAGTGGATTCTGCCACAGTAGTGTGTGGGAGGGCAGATTAACACTGGGGGTTCATCATGTACCTGGGGAAATTAGCTCTGTGGGCTGATGTCAGAAGCACTGGGTGCATGTTAAGTCTTTAGTTTCCCTGTTTCCAACTGGTGGTGATATGGTCCCCTAGGGCTTGCTCAGCAATGCCTAGAGACATTTTTGGTTGTCACACCTGGAAAGGGAGTGCTGGCGTCTAGGGGGTGGAAGATGAGGAGGCTGCCAAACATCTTGTAGCGCATAGGACAGCCCTCCTCCATCCATCAGAGTTATCCATTCCAAAATGCTGTTGTGCCAAGGCTGGGAGACCATGCCTGAACTTCTGGTGATTTCCAGGTGCTTCTCATGGACTTTGAAGTTTGAGAACCATGTGTCACTGGACTTCCTAATTGGGAAGAAGAACTGGCGATCCCTTACATATTGAGAAAATGAGGCCTGCTAAGGATAAGCTCTTTTAATGCCTCCATGTAGCTGTGTAGAGGCAAGGTGAAATAGAAACTTGGCTAGGTCTGTATTATTTCTGTGTGGCTTCTTATTTGTTCTGTGCTGTATTCATTCTTTAAATTCTGAAACTTCTTTAATTTTCTTCAGGTAACAAAGGGACCCTTGATTTGTGTTGAAAAGTCCATTTTTTAGGAGATTTCCATTATGAGCTTAATATGTGTGTATGTGTGTAGTATATATACACACATATATATTTATATATATATAAATATACACACAAATATATATATATATATATTTTTTTGGCAAGTTGCCTCTTGCCAAGTACTTGTTTTATATACAGGTGTGCATTGGTTTTCTTACCACCAAGGTTGTGATTGACAGCATACCTTAAATTTCCTCCCTGTCTGTGCAGTGGCAGCACATGGTAATTATTGGTCACTTGCTAATGGTATTAATTTCAATGTGAATTGCTTTCTGTGTTAAGATTCCTTTATTTAGTTTCCACAGCCCAGTCTTTTGTACCTTGCTATGAATTCTGTTTCCAGCCTTTTGGGGCTGATGGTGAGCATGCTGCTGTTTGCTTGCTGGGTGGCAGAAAGCTTTGACCCCACTCTGGGAAGAAGTGTATCAGTGACAGCCTGACAGCCTCATTCCTCTTTCTGTGTTGTGAGAGTATTTTATTTTGGTGGTTGAAATATTTGATCTATTTTGGTGGTTGAAATACTTGATCTATTAAAAAAAAAAAAACAGAAATTACTTGCTGATGGGACAATGGAATCATAATGGAATGACGCCTCCATTGTGCACAGCAAGCAAATACAGGTTTAAAGAGCCTGTCTGGGAGTCGTTTACTAAAGAGGATGACGCGTCATGGAGAATCTGCTATCACATCAGCTAAATATGGCTGATAAGGACTTCTAGCAGATTAGGGGAATACCTCTGTTATAAAAGACTTTTTTGGTTTTGGTAACGATTAATTAAAATGGATCTTCTTGTGTGGTACTTGTGAGAGCAAGGTTTTGTTCTTTCTGATTCCCAGTATGGGAAAAGACCTTTTGTGGTTTGTGGAATGCAGAGAGAGGGCCAGGGGCTGTGGAGGTGGGCTCCTTGATTCTTCAGTTGTCTTCCCAACTCCTTAACTTGCTTTGCAGCTCCTTGACCACCAAGGCCCCTGGGTTGGTGTGTTTGGCAAGCAGATGACCCATACATTCACAGATGAAAATAGAAGTATGTGAACTAAATGAAAGGGCAGACTTGGCTTCGCCGAAGAACCCAGAAGCCATTCGGTGTGTATTTTAACTTCCACTTTTCCAAATGCAAGTTTAGTAATTTCAAATGTCATGAAGCCACTATTCTTGGTAATTTTCAACCATGTTTTGTCTGGAATAAAATTTACATTAAGATGAGCTGACCTCTTGAAAGGAATTTTTTTTTGGGGGAGGGGGTACATGGTCCGGAAATTGAACCTGGGCCTCCCACATGAAAGGCAGGCATTCTAACCACTGAACTACCCTCTTGAAAGTAGTTTTATGGTTAGATACCAGTGGAGCTTTTGGAGCACAGCTCCCACCTCAGCAGGTGAGACTGTCTGAAAGGTGCCTAGAATATTACTTGTGCCAAACAACTTGAACTGGAAGGAACACAGGAGGAAACAAAACTGCTTTCTGTTTTGCCTTTCTGTACCCAGATGGTTTTAACTATAATTCATGTCATGCAGGATTAATGTGTGTTACCATGCAGAAAAGGGTTCATGTTGTAATATACAGAACATAGAAGGTCGTTAAAGTTGGAAAGAGGGCTGTGTGTTTATGAATATGGATATATGATTCAGGAGAGAAAGGATGAAACCATTTGGAGTGCAAGGAATGAGTTAGAAGGCAACCATTTTTTTTTTTTTTTAATTTTTTTATTAACGGAAAAAAAAAAAGAAATTAACACAACATTTAGAAATCATACCATTCTACATATGCACTCAGTAATTCTTAACATCATCACATAGATGCATGATCATTGTTTCTTAGTACATTTGCATCGGTTTAAAGGAACTAGCAACACAACAGAAAAAGATATAAAATGTTAATATAAAGAAAAGAAATAAAAGTAGTAATAATAGTAAAAAACAACAACAACAAACAAACCAACAAGCAAACAAAAACAAAAAAAACCCTATAGCTCAGATGCAGCTTCATTCAGTATTTTAACATGATTACTTTACAATTAGGTATTATTGTGCTGTCCATTTTTGAGTTTTTGTATCTAGTCCTGTTGCACAGTCTGTATCCCTTCAGCTTCAATTACCCATTGTCTTACCATGTTTCTAACTCCTGCTGAACTCTGTTACCAATGACATATTTCAAGTTTATTCTCGAATGTCCGTTCACATCAGTGGGACCATACAGTATTTGTCCTTTAGTTTTTGGCTGGATTCACTCAGCATAATATTCTCTAGGTCCATCCATGTTATTACATGGTTCATAAGTTTATCTTGTCTTAAAGCTGCATAATATTCCATCGTATGTATATACCACAGTTTGTTTAGCCACTCTTCTGTTGATGGAGATTTTGGCTGTTTCCATCTCTTTGCAATTGTAAATAACGCTGCTATAAACATTGGTGTGCAAATGTCCGTTTGTGTCTTTGCCCTTAAGTCCTTTGAGTAGATACCTAGCAATGGTATTGCTGGGTCGTATGGCAATTCTATATTCAGCTTTTTGAGGAACCGCCAAACTGCCTTCCACAGTGGTTGCACCCTTTGACATTCCCACCAACAGTGGATAAGTGTGCCTCTTTCTCCGCATCCTCTCCAGCACTTGTCATTTTCTGTTTTGTTGATAATGGCCATTCTGGTGGGTGTGAGATGATATCTCATTGTGGTTTTGATTTGCATTTCTCTAATGGCCAGGGACATTGAGCATCTCTTCATGTGCCTCTTGGCCATCCGTATTTCTTCTTCTGGTAGGTGTCTGTTTAAGTCTTTTTCCCATTTTGTAATTGGGTTGGCTGTCTTTTTGTTGTTGAGTTGAATAATCTCTTTATAAATTCTGGATACTAGACCTTTATCTGATATGTCGTTTCCAAATATTGTCTCCCATTGTGTAGGCTGTCTTTCTACTTTCTTGATGAAGTTCTCTGATGCACAAAAGTGTTTAATTTTGAGGAGCTCCCATTTATTTATTTCCTTCTTCAGTGTTCTTGCTTTAGGTTTAAGGTCCATAAAACCGCCTCCAGTTGTAAGATCCATAAGATATCTCCCAACATTTTCCTCTAACTGTTTTATGGTCTTAGACCTAATGTTTAGATCTTTGATCCATTTTGAGTTAACTTTTGTATAGGGTGTGAGAGATGAGTCTTCTTTCATTCTTTTGCATATGGATATCCAGTTCTCTAGGCACCATTTATTGAAGAGACTGCTCTGTCCCAGGTGAGTTGGCTTGACTGCCTTATCAAAGATCAAATGTCCATAAATGAGAGGGTCTATATCTGAGCACTCTATTCGATTCCATTGGTCGATATATCTATCTTTATGCCAATACCATGCTGTTTTGACCACTGTGGCTTCATAATATACCTTAAAGTCAGGCAGCGCGAGACCTCCAGCTTCGTTTTTTTTCCTCAAGATGTTTTTAGCAATTTGGGGTACCCTGCCCTTCCAGATAAATTTGCTTATTGGTTTTTCTATTTCTGAAAAATAAGTTGTTGGGATTTTGATTGGTATTGCATTGAATCTGTAAATCATTTTAGGTAGGATTGACATCTTAACTATATTTAGTCTTCCAATCCATGAACACGGTATGCCCTTCCATCTATTTAGGTCTTCTGTGATTTCTTTTAACAGTTTTTTGTAGTTTTCTTTATATAGGTTTTTTGTCTCTTTGGTTAAATTTATTCCTAGGTATTTTATTCTTTTAGTTGTGATTGTAAATGGGATTCGTTTCTTGATTTCCGCCTCAGCTTGTTCATTACTAGTGTATAGAAAAGCTACAGATTTTTGAATGTTGATCTTGTAGCCTGCTACTTTGCTGTACTCATTTATTAGCTCTAGTAATTTTGTTGTGGATTTTTCTGGGTTTTCTACATATAGTATCATATCGTCTGCAAACAGTGATAGTTTTACGTCTTCCTTTCCAATTTTGATGCCTTGTATTTCTTTTTCTTGCGAGAAGGCAACCATTTTTGTAAGACAAATGATAAAATGATGGCTTCGGGGCTGGGTTTATGACTTGGCGAGTGAAGTGAAAGCTGCATTTTTCTGTGACTTAGTGTGAATGAGAGAGATTCCACTGGGCCACTGGTCTTTTTTTGTTTTTAATTAAATTTTTTTTTTTTAAACATAACAACATACAAAAGCGAACATTCTTACCATATAATCATTCCATTCTTGGTGTCTAATCAATAACTCACAAAGATCATTTCTTAGAACATTTGTATCAATTCAGAAAAGGAAATAAAAAGAAGAAAGAAAAAAACCTCATACATACCATACCCCTTACTCCTCCCTCTCATTGATTGCTGGTATTTCCATCTACCCAATATATTTTAGCCTTTGTTTCCCCTATTTTTTTTCTATACCCCTTATCACTCCCTTTCATTGACCACTAGCATTTCAATCTATTAAATTTTTTTTAAACATTTGTTCCCCCTATTATTTATTTATTTTTGATCCGTGTGTTTTACTCATCTGTCCATACCTTAGATAAAAGGAGCATCAGACACAAGGTTTTCACAGTCGCACAGTCACATTGCGAAAGCTGCATCGTTATATAGTCATCTTCGAGAAATATAGTACTGAAACACAGCTCTACAGTTTCAGGCCCTTCCCTGCAGCCACTTTAATACACCTTAAACTAAAAAGGTGATATCTATTTAATGCATAAGAATAACCTCCAGGATAACCTCTCGACTCTGTTTGAAGTCTCTCAGCCATTGACATTTTATTTTGTCTTATTTCTCTCTTCCCTCTTTTGGTTGAGAAGGTTTTCTCAATCCCTTGATGCCGAGTCCCAGCTCATTCCAGGATTTCTGTCCCACGTTGCCAGGAAGGTTTACACCCCTGGGAGTCATGTTCCACGTAGAGAGGAGGACGGCAGTGAGTTTGATTGTCGTGTTGGCTGAGAGAGAGAGGCCATATCTGAGTAACCAAAGACGTTTTCTGGAGGTGACTCTTAGGCCTAATTTTAAGTAAGGTTAGCCTATCCTTTGAGGGGATAAGTTTCATATGAACAAACCCCAAGATCGAGAGCTCAGCCTCTTGCTTTGGTTGTCTCCATTGCTTGTGAGAATATCAGGAATTCTCCACACGGGGAAGTTGAATTTTTTCTCTTTCTTGCCATTTCCCCCAAGGGGACTTTTGGGCCACTGGTCTTGACCCTGCTTCTTATTGGTGCCATAGGGAGGTTTCCCAATTCAGCTTTCCAAATGCTCTCTAGGAACTATATTTGCTTGATAGAGATATTTTCTTGCTTGCTTCACTGTCTTTTAAGGAGCTGGGAACTGGCATTAGCAGTTCATTAACAGATTCCAAGCAATTTCTAAGTCCCTTTAATGGTTGTCTCATTTATCAAGGGGTTAACAGGATAAAAAGTACAAGGGGAGCAGGATTTACCAACCAGCTCTCCCTGAAAGTCGGAAGTTTTTTCAGGTACCGACCCTCATGGTCTACCTGGTGTCTACACTTGTAATGGTAAATGAAGGCTTTTTTTTTTTTTTAATTAAAAATTTTTTTTAAAAAAACCAAAAAAAACCACCAAACAAATGCAAACATTCTTATTTTGATCATTCTGTTTTACATATATAATCTGTAATTCACAATATCATCACATAACTGCATATTCATCATCATGCTCATTTCCTGGGACATCTGCATCTATTCAGAGAAATAAAACGAAAACAGAAAAAAATTTCTACATACCATACCCCTTACCCCCACCCCCACTGATCACCAGCACTTCAAACTGAATTTAACATTTGTTTCCCCTATTATTTATTTTTATTCCATATGTTCTACTCATCTGTTGACAAGGTAGATAAAAGCATCAAACACAAGTCTTCCACAATACACAGTCACATTGTGCAAGCTACATCACCACACAATCATCCTCAAGAAACGTGGCTACTGGAACACAGCTCTACATTTTCAGGCAGTTCCCTCCAGCCTCTCCATTACATCTTTTTTTTTTTTTTTTTTAACATGGACAGGCACCGGGAATCAAACCCGGGTCCTCTGGCATGGCAGGCAAGCGTTCTTGTCTGCTGAGGCACCATGACCCTCTCCATTACATCTTGGACAACAAGGTGATATCTATTTAATGTGTAAGAACAACCTCCAGGACAACCTCTTGACTCCATTTGGAATCTCTCAGCCATTGACACTTTGTCTCATTTCACTCTTCCCCGTTTTGGTCGAGAAGGTTTTCTCAATCTCTTGATGCTGAGTCTCAGCTCATTCTAGGGTTTTTCTCAATCCCTTGATGCTGAGTCTCAGCTCATTCTAGGGGTTTTCTCAATTCCTCGATGCTGAGTCTCAGCTCATTCCAGGATTTCTGTCCCACCTTGCCAGGAAGGTCCACACCCCTGGGAGTCACGTCCCACATAGACGGGGGAGGGTGGTGAGTTTGCTTGTTGAGTTGGCTGGAGAGAGAGGCCACATCTGAGCAAAGAAAGAGGTTCTCTTGGGGGTGACTCTTAGGCGTAATTTTAAGTAAGCTTGACCTATCCTTTGTGGGGTTAAGTTTCATATGAACAAACCCCAAGACTGGGGGCTCAGCCTATAGCTTTGTTGTCCACGCTGCTTGTGAGAATATCAAGAATTCAACTTGGGGAAGTTGAATTTTCCCCCTTTCTCACCATTCCCTGAAGGGGACTTTGCAAATACTTTTTTATTCACTGTAATGAAGGCTTTTTGAGGTTAGATTTCTTATTTGGAAATTAGGTTTATTTGAGTTAATGTAAGTCATTTCTCCAATTTATTTCTGAGTCACTGTATTAAATCAAAGAGGCTGATTTAATTGTAGTTCATCAGTTTTTTTGTCCAACATGCAGATGAATGTTTCCTTGGAAAGAGACCTCCCATGGGAACATAATTATTGAATTAAGTTCATCACCATTTGACGTTGACCCCAAGGGAATGTAGAAACCACCCAGTATTTTCTGTCGACCAGGGTCTTGGGCCAGATGCTTTATCCACAGCATGATGCAGTCTTTCTATAGTTAGAGTACATTCATTCACCTTGGGCCGTTCTGCACCTGCCCCCGCCGCCGCCACTGTGGCATAGATTAGATATGCCTCACCCAGTGGCTGGAAAACTGGCCTTGAATCTCCACTTGACTCTTCTTAGTGGTGATGCTTATAATAAGTCTCTTTGCCAGAATTTTTGGTGGCCTTCTGCCTTGAACAGGAACCAGGAAAAGCCTACATTCCAGCAAACTTCATCCTGTAGTGTCTTAACATTGCAGTCTTGCTTTTCTCCTCATGTGTATTGAAATAATTAAAGGCTGATTAGGAGCCTATCAGAGAAAATCAAGTTCAGACTTGTAGTCTGAATAGAAGAACTATGATTACCTTTATCTTAATTCTCTTTGGAAGAACTATAAGCTTGTGCATAAGCTTGTGCTGTGATGAGTTACGCATGGAGAGGCTTAGTTTTTCTCTGTAAAACCCCTACACCAACTCATAGACTTTGACTTAATGATAAAAATGTTGTTAATTTTGTTTTTTAATCATTAAAACATTTAGCTTGAGAATCTTCATTGAAATATGGTGATCTTTTGTGGCTTTGTGTAAATATGCTTTGGTGCTTTAAAAAAAGACCCCTTTCTGATTGGCATACTTGGTCTGTATAAAATTTAGGAATAGAACGAATCTCAAGGACAGCAGACATGCCACACTGACTCGTTTTGTTATTAAGCTTGCTTATCATAGAAGAGGAATTTCTCCCTTTAGCACCTGTTTTTTGCTCATTGGCTTTCTTGAAATGTTTCCACATCCGATCTTTGAGGAATTGTAAGATGGAAAGTGAGAATTAACATATTGTCTTTGTGTAACTAGCAGTGGCTTCTTGCCCTGCATGCTACAATTTTGTTGTCCATTGCTCACTTAAAATTGAGTAACATAACAAAGCTTGTCTTGCGAGATGAACAGTCATAGAAGTTGAAGGGACTCCTTCATGTCTCACGTGACAAATGGGCTCAAGACATCAGCCAGCAGGGAGGAATGATTTATCTCTGCCCCATTGTCTGTAATTTCTTCTCTTTGCTTCCTCTTTTTCCTTTTTCAGTTGTCCTTGATGTCCGTTTTAACTAAATTTCACGGGTAAAATTGCTGGTGGCAGAGATACTTAGATGGGCTGGAGCGCAGTGAATCACCATGGCCCTGTAGCCCCAATTTAGTGTTGAGAAAGGAACAGAGGGCAAGACAAAAAGGGTGAAGAAGGAAGAAGCAGTGGCAGCATGGCGTTCAGGGATATCTATGAATTGGGGAAATATGGCAAGATGGTGTTAGAGTTTTTGTTGGTGGCATGGAGACTACCATGATGGCCAAATCTATGTATTAGTATATATACATGCACATGTGTATGTGTGTGTGTGTGTGTGTGTGTGTGTGTGTGTGTGTGTGTGTGTATATAGCATGTATGCTTATGTATAGACACACACAAATGTGTTCACATTTTCAGAGAGATTTTTAAAACTCCAAAGAAATCAACATTATAGTTGTATTGCTGGACCTTCTGGGAGGTGGTCACTGTGATGGAGTTAGGGATGCAAGTGGTTTAATGGGGGCAAAGGCCTGTGAAAGATAACAGGAGAGGAACAAGATTGGGCAGTGAAAGCCTCAAGACCACCAGCATATCTGAGAAAGTCCTGGCTAACCCATTGTGCCTTCTGCATCCAGTAATGACCTTTAGAGGAGTGTGGTTTTAGAAATGCCCAGGTCCTCTGTCTAGGCTGTGCTCAGTCGTTTGCTGGGAATGCTCAGGAAAAGTGTGGCCATTGTGGATTTGCAAGTTCTTTCTTGAAAGGAGGTCTGAGTTGTGTGCCTCCATAAGTTGGCACAGGTGCAAACCTGATGTTTCATGTCAGTTTTACATAAGAAAAAAAAATTTTGCAAAACATTCAGGTTGCACTGAATGACATTGCCATCTTATAAAAAATGATTATATTCTGGCAGTGTCTTTATGGCTCAACCTAATAGAATCTTTTCAAGGTATAATAATGCTTGTCATCTTTCCTGTCAAGAAAATCTGCTCCACATCACCTAAAATATTGTCTGATCCATAAGGACAGCCTTTCAGTGGACCTGGGAACCATTCTGAAGATTTTGAACTGGTTGGTTTTATCAGGATACTCTCTCCCCCTGAATTGTTTTGGCAAGGATTCTAAGGTATTAAAGAAATAGTTGCATTTATGAGTAGGTGTTGGTTGCGTGCATGTACTTAAGGTTGTTGTAAACTATGAAAGCAAATTTATTTGGGGGCAGCTCCTTCCTTTTCCTTAATGTTTTGTGGGTGCTGAAATTTTGAGGATCATTCTTTAAAAGAGAGTTGCTTTTGCAAGTGTGGCCTGTGCCCTTTAGCCAGTAACCCAACAGAGTATTTGTACAGAGTTGCGTTTACTGACTTGTTACAGAGAGGGAGAACATTTACTGAGAAACTGGGGTATTTCAGTAAGACGATGTTAGGAAGGGCTTAAGAGATATGGGCTTGTGCTAGGTGACTTGAGAGAGGGTTTAAGGAAATGGGGCTTTGCCTCATAAAGCTTTTTGCCTTTCACTGTTAAGGATGAAGTAAGGTATAGGTTTTCATATATACCCTTTTCAAGTTAAGGATTGTCTGTTGGAAACTTTTATCTTAAGTAGGTCCTCTGATTTTGCTAGTTGCTTTCTCTGAGCCTGTTGAGATGATCATGTGAGTTTTGACCTTTTTTCTATTGACAGGGTGTATTACATGAGTTGCTTTTTGGGTATTGAACTAACCTTGCATTCCTGGTATAAATCCCCCTTGGTCATGACGTATATGCTTATTTATCTATTTATGGATTTTGTTTGTTAATATTTTGTTGAAGAGTTGTGTGTCTGTGCTCATGGGGGATACCAGTCTACAGTTTGCTTTTCTTGCGATTTTTTCTTGTCTGTTTTTGGTATCAGGGTAACACCAACCTCATAATATGAGATGGAAAGTGTTCCCTTCTCATCTACTTTCTGAGTTTGTGAAAGATTGGTGTTTTTTCTTTCAAGAATTGCTAGAATTCTGGACATGGATTAAGCATTGGGTTTAGCATATGCTAAAATGTCTCATAGGTGTCTTTAATCACTGTGCCCTTTCAGGATTAATAAATCTAAATTATAGAAGTGTCATTAATTTGGGACAAGTCAGGTCCTGGACATGTCAGGTGTATATATTGACCTATTGTATGCATAGCACAACATTTGTGTGGTCCTTGAGAGTTTTTGCAAAGCTCTTTTCCATTCGTGATCTCCTTGTATCTTCATGTTACCCTTAGAAATAGGCTATTTCTTTTATTTTACTAATGAGGAAGTGGAGGCCTGGATGCTTCATGTGATTTTGTGAAAGTTATGTAGCTAGAAAATTATATCTTCAGGAAGTAAAAACCAGACCTGATTGTACATCTGGGTCACACAGTAGTCTGCTCCAGTGTGCCTGCCTTTTCCTCATCCTCCCAAATTACACACTTTTGAAACATGGTTAAAGTTCATTTTTTATTTAGAATAGTTGTTTGATTTATGGATGTCTCAGTGTGATTTCAATAACGTGAACAACTGCATGGAATTTTGGTAAATAATGGTCATTGGTATATACTAGGAGTTTATTAAAAATGTGATAAATTTAAGCTTATCTGTTATTTATCTTCTAAAAACAAAAGGAAAAAAGGGAGAGGACCCTGTGTTTTAGAGACCAATGTTTAAGAAGGGAATATAATAAAGTAAGAGTGAAGTGCTATGGCTTCAATTCTGTGAAATTGATTTTTTATGTGACCTTTGTAGCTACTATGTTGAAAGAATAACAGTGAGTGAAATATCCATTCACAGGTCGAACTGGAGTCCGGAAACCTAGGTCTTTCAAACTACAGGCTATGTACTTTTTCTGCCTCAGCGCCTTGTTAGGTCAGACTGTCACTGCTGACAATGAAATGATGAATATGCAGATCTACAAGCCTAAATAAATGAATGCAAATTCTGGCTACCCTGCGACCTGGATGGCATTTAATTCCAGGTGCCGAGGGGAGAAGCAATGGGAACCCAGTCCCACAGCTCCATCGCCTACCTGTGACAAGGGTGCAGAGAGGACCCCACATGCCTAGTTGCCTGCTGAGCTCACATCCCTCTGAGTGGCTTTGTGAGCAATGATGTTTCTGCAGACTGTAGTATGAAAATTGAGACTTCCATGAAGGGTTTAGGATTCATAATTAGAATTTTTATGTTATCTTTGGTATCCGTTCATCTGAACTTAAATGAAAGACACTTGGAAAATAAGAGTAGATAGAGATGGTTTTGTTTTATTCTTTACCCATCAGTGTCCCTTTTTGGACCTTTGGGGTTGTGTCAGGACTTGGCCTGCCTCCCAATGGCTTGAATGTGCAGACCTGAGCCCCTTCTGTGGCTCTGCGTACACAGAATGCTACCTAATGCAGTGGAACAGTGCCAGGAACTTTCTTTAGGAGCTCCTGTTTCATAGGCTGCAGCTGAGTGTCAGCAATGGAAAGTCTGAGTCATTGACCTGAACAGGTTCCACATCGTGAACAGGTTGTTAGTTCTGTGGTTCTTTCTCATGTTTGAATGTCCTTATCATCTGTGACTAGACAGAATAAACAAATCCCCTTCCCATACCCCTTTCCTGTAACCGCTCCAAAGAGGGTTGTAGATTTGTTTTGTTTTTTTCATTGTACCTGTGTATTGGAGAATCAGATACTTGCCAGTTACTGGGGTGTCCCATGATGTATGCTGGAACCTCACTATTTCATGTCCTTGCCTGGTAGGAAAGGATGACAAGAATCTTTTGGAAGATGTGGACATGTACTAGTTTACAACCGCTTAAGGCCAGGTTTGAGAAGAAGGGAAAATGAGTAAATAAAAAATGGTAGCCTTAAAAAATGCTTCTCCTTTTAGCCATGAGCTTGCCAAGATCAGGTAAAGTTACAGTCAGAGTCTCTGGAACCCGGGCACTGTCACCTTGAATCAGACCTGCATTGTTTCTATGTTAAGAATTCTGAAGAGCTTATCTCCAGAAGAGGGTGCACAGACTCTCTGCTGTGCTGGGTTCCTCCTGAAAATTTCCTGCAGTAGCCACATGGTTGAATCTGGAATCTGCAAAGTGATGGTTATGGGAAAACTGGGATGTAGAGTGGAGAAGGGGTACCATTCCAAGGGCAAGCAGGGCCTGTGCTAACAACTGTGGGCTCTCTGTGTGTTGGAGGGCAGCAGTTCTCAACAGGGGCACTCTGTCCCCCAGGGACACTTGGCAATGTCTGCAGACAGTATTGAGGGTCACCACAGGGGGTTGGTTGCTACTGGCATCTAGTGGGTGGAGAGCAATGATGCTGCTTCATATCTCACAATGCATGGGGCTGCCTCAAGTAATAAAGAATTATCTGGCTCCAAATGCCAGTAGTGCCGAGATTGAGAAACCTGCAAGTCAATGGGACTCCCTAGATACCCAAAGAACCTTTCATTTTTCTGTTAAAATGTGGACAAAATTTAATGGAAAAATGGAAGGGACTCTTTGGGTTGTCATGAGAGGAGACCCCATGGCATTTAGAGGTCCAGCACAGAGGCTTTGGGATCAGACTGACCTGGATGTAAAGCAGCCACCCCCATGTCCCAGCAAGCTCTGAACTCGCACCTTCCCAGGTTCCTCTTCTGCAGAATGGGTATGCAGGTTTGAATCTTTGGTGGACCCCAGAAAAGCTATGTCCTTTAATCCTCATTTAGTATTGCTGGCTGGGAGTTTTTGATTGTTCCCATGGAGATGTGACTAACCTGATTGTGGGTATTAATTTTTGATTAGAGGGAGCTATGATCGTACCCATTCCAGGTGGATTTTGATTAGTTTGCTGGAATCCTTTAAAAGAGGAAAGATTTTGGAAAGAGTCCCTTTTGAGAACCACAGATCCGGAGACAGATCCTGCACAGTCAGAGACTTTTGGAGATGAGGAAGGAAAATGAAACAAGAAGCTGGGAGAGAAAGCTAGCAGACGCTGCCATGTTAGCCATGTGCCTTTCCAGTTGAGAGAGAAACCCTCAACGTCATCAGCCTTCTTGAGTGAAGGTAACCTTCATGCTGGTGCCTTAATTTGGACATTTCTGTAGACTTGCTTTTAGTTTGAATGTTTTCACTACTTTAGAACTGTAAACTTACAACTTAATAAATTCCCCTTTTTAAAAGCCACTCTGTTCCTGACATATTGCGTTCCTGCAGTTAGCAAACTGAAACAATGGATATAGTAACATCTCAGTCCTTGGATGAGGCCATGTATGCCATACAGAGTGGCTTAGGATGAGCACGCCAAAGATTCTGTGATGGACAGCAATAATAATAATAATAGATAGTTACTATGAAATATTGGCAAGTCCTGCCAACAGAGGGACTGGGCTGTAGATGGGCGCACCGACTCCATCGCATACCACAAGTTTTAGTTGACTTAATTTGCATCTTAGCCAGATGGCAAAGCCCTACTTCTTGTGCCTAAATCATGGTCAATTCTTTGAAATGCCCAGAGGCTGCTTTGCTGGGGCAGGTAGGGAGTTAGTGCTTGTCCTGTCTTGATCTTTGCCATTGGTTCCTCTTTGGAGCCTGGTAATAAGGAATGGCCCCTGGGCCTTGGGATGCCCCAGCTTTTCACCTTGTTGTGCCTCTGGTTTAGAGCAGAGAGGCTAATAATATTGATCAGGTTATCGTGCAGTTGTTATGCTGATGCTGTTATGCTGTTATCTTACCACTGCCTCCAGATTGCATTGAGGGTGGAAGTAAAGAACACATGTAAAATGTCTGCAGAGCCTTCTAGCAGCACACCTCCTTTCATTCCCCTACCTCTGAGGAAAGTTCTTTCTGTGTAAGACTGAGATCTTCCTCAGCTGCTTACGCTCTTCCCTTAGCCTCTGGCCTCCTGCAAGAGTTCCCTGAAGAGTTTGTTGCCTCTAAACCTACATTGTCTAATGTGGTATCCGTGGGTCACATGGGGCTATTGAGCATTTGAGATGTGGCCAGTCCAAACTGAGCGACCCTGTGTAATTGTTGAAATACACACTGGATTTCAAAGACTTTGAGAAAAGGAATGCAAAATATCTTACTGTATACTTTTTTAAAATTTGTTTTTTTTTTTGAAGAAGTTGTAGGTTTGTAGAAGAACCATGCAGAAAATAGGGTTCCCATATACCTACATTCATGCAGAATTTTCCCTATTATTAACACTTTGCATTAGTATGGCACCTTTGATAAAATTGGATAATAATATTATCATTACATTATTAACTGTAGTACATAGTTCATATTTGAGTTCACTGTGTTGTGCAGTATAATGTTTTAAAAATTTTTTAATTGTAGTTACATATATACAATGTAAAATTTCCCTTTATAACTTCATTCAAACATATAATTCAGTGGTATAAATTACAGTCACAGTGTTGTGCTAACATCACCACCACCCATTAGCAAAACTCTTCTATCATCCCAAACAGAAACTCTTTTTCCAAATAAGTTCTAGCTACCCTTTCACTACCCCTATCCTGGCTCTGCTAACCTATTATAGTTTCTGAGTCTATGAGTTTGCTTATTCTCCTTATTTCATATCAGTGAGCTCAGAAAATATTTGCCTTTTTGTGCCTGGCTTATATTTCACTCAGCAGGATGTTATCAAGGGTCTTTCATGTTGCTGCATGTATTAGCACTTCATTCTTTTTATAGCTGAATAATATTTCATTATATGTAGATCCTACATTTTGTTTATCCATTCATCTGTTGATAGACCCTTGGGTTGGGTCCATATTTTGGCAATTGTGAATAGTGGCACTATGAACATTGGTAGGGAAATATCTATTCAGATTCCTGGGTACATACCAGGAAATGGGATTGTCTGTCCATCTGGTAATTCTATACTTAACTGTCAGAGAACTGCCAAACCGTCTTCCACAAGGGTAGCTCCATTTTACACTCCCACCTACAAAGAATGAGTGTTCCAATTTCTCCACATCCTCTCCAACACTTTTTAATTTTCCATTTTTTAAAATAGTAGCTATTCAAGTGTGTATGAAATGTATCTCATTGGGGATTTGATTTGCAGTTACCTAATGGCTAACGATATTGAGCATCTCTTCATGCGCTTATTGGCCATTTGTCTGTCTTCTTTGAAGAAGTGACAATTCAAGATTTTTATGTGTTTTTAAATTGGATTGTTTATTTTCTTGTTGACTTGTAGGATTTCTTTTACATATTCTGTATATTAAACCCTTATTGGATGATTGGTTTCCCAATATTTTCCCCTATTCTATATGTTGTCTTTTACTTTCAAGATGAAGTCTTCTGCGCAAAAGATTTTAATTTTGACAAAGTCCCATTTATCTGATTTATTGTTTTGTTGCTTGTGCATTTGGTGAAAAGTCTAAGAACCATTGCCTTACACAATATCTGGAAGATACTTTCCCAAATTTTCTTCTAGAAGTTTTATAATGCTGGTTCTTACATTTAAGTCTTTGGTACATTTTGAGTTAATTTTTGTATATGGTGTGAGGGAAGGATCCATATTCATTCTTTCACATATGAATGTCCTGTTTTCCCAGCACTATTTGTTGAAGAGACTGTCATTTCCTAGTTGAGTGGACTTGGCATTTTTGTCAGAAGTCAGTTGGCCAAAGGTGTGAGAGTTGGCTTCTGAATTCTCAGTTTGATTCCTTTAATCAGTTATGCATACTTGTGCCAGGGCCATGTTGTTTTAATTATTAAAACTTCTAAATTAGTTTTGAAATTGAAATTCATGAGTCCTCCAAATGCATTCTTCTTTTTCAAAATAGTTTTGACTATTTGGGGTCCCTTAGCCTTTAATATGAACCTGATATTTGGCTTTTCAATTTCTGCAGAGAAGGCTGTTGGGATTTTGATTGGGATTGTGTTTGAATCTATAAATTGTTTTGGTAGAATTGACATCTTAATATTTAGGGTTGCAATTCATGAACATGAAATGCTTTTTCATTTATTTACACCTTTGATTTCTTGTGGCAGTGTTTTGTAGTTTTCAATCACATACTTCATTAAATTTATTCCTAGATATTTGATTATTTTAGTTCCTTTTGTAAATGGAATTTTTTCTTGGTTTTCTCTTTAGATTGTTCATTACTAGTATCTAGAAGCACTGTCATCTTTTGAATGTTGACTTGCACTCTGCTACTTTGCTGAATTTGTTTATTAGCTATAATAGCTTTGTTGTGAATTTTTCAGAATTTTCTATTTAAAGAATCATACCATCCACAAATAGGGACAGTTTTACTTCTTCCTTTCCAAATTTTTTGGAAAAGATTGCTCATGCAAGAACTTCCAATACAATGTTGAATAGCAGTGGTGACAGTTCTTCTTGATTTTAAAGGGCAAGCTTTCAGTCTTACACCACTGCATATGATGTTAGCTGTGAGTTTTTCAGATATGCCCTTTAACATATTGAGGACTTTTTGTTCTATCCTAGTTTTCTAAGCATTTTTATTAAGAAGGAGTGCTGGATTTTGTCAAATGCTTTTTCTGCAGCAGTTGAAATACCATTTTTTTCTTTGCTCTATTAATGTGGTGTATTGCATTAATGACTTACTTATGTTGAACCACCATTGCATATGATCATGTGTATAATTATTTTTGTGTGCTGTTGGATTGTATTTGGTTTGCTAATTTTTTTTGGGGGGGGTTGCATATGTTCGTAAAGGATATTGGTCTCTAATTGTCGTTTCTTGTTGTATCTTTATCTGGCTTTGGCTTTGGTAGAAAATCGATGTTGACCTCATAGAATGAGTTCGGAAGGGTGTAGTGGGTTAGGAAATAAGTTTTGGAATAATTTGTACAGAACTAGTATCTTGGAATTTTTGTTAAAATTCACCATTGAAACCATGGGTTCCTGGGCTTTTCTTTGTTGGGAGGTTTTTGATTACAAGAGGTTTATGGTTACTGTTTCAGTCTCTTGTTTATTGGTTTGTTGAGATCTTTTATTTCTTGAGTCAGTCTAAGTAGTTTGTAGGTTTCTCTGTTTCATCCAGGTTATCTAGTTTTTGAAGTTGTTCAAAGTATCCTCTGATAGTCCTTTTTTGGGGTGGGGGATTGATAATAAGGTCCCTACTTTGATTTCTGATTTTTGTTACTGTGTCTTCTTTCTTTTTTCTCTGGTAATCTAGCTAAAGGTTTGTCAAATTTATTGATGTTTTCAACAACCACTATTTGGTTTCATTGATTCTTTTTTTTTATTCATTTCATTGATCTCTGCTGTAATCTTTATTTCCTTCTTTCTGTCTGCTTTAGGGTTAGTTTGCTCTTCATTTTCTAGGTCCTCCAGTTGTGATTTAAGATTTTTTTTTTAATTTTTAATTTTGTTTTTTTCTCAATTTTTAATTTTTAATAGTTTTTCTCTTTTTTCATGTAAATTTTTAGAGCTATAATCTCCCTCAGATTTGCCTTGCTACATCCCATAAGTTTTAGTATGTTGTGTATTTATTTTCATTTGTCTCAAGATGTTTCCTAATTTCCCTTGTGATTTCTTCGTTAACTCTATTGGTTGTTGAAGTGTGTTGTTTAATTTCCAGGTATTTGTTAATTTTGTAGTTCTCCTTCTGTTACTGATTTTCACCTTCATTTCATTATGGAAGGAGAAGATACTTTGTATGATTTTATTATTTTTAAATTTATTAAGACTTGTGATCTAACAAATATCCTGGAGAATGACCCTATGCACTAGAGAAGAAAGTATATTCTACTGAAGTTGGGTGAAGTGTTCTATATATGTATGTTAGGTCTAGTTGATTCATAATATTGTTCAAATCTCCTATGTCCTTGCTGAACTTGGCTAGATGTTCTATCCCTTATTGAGAGTAGAGTATTGAGGTTTCCTACCGTGAATGTAGAACCATTTATTTCTCCATTCAGATCTGCTGTTACTTCCTTCATATATTTTGGGGTTCTATTGTTAGGTGCATATATATTATAATTGTTACATCTTGTGGAGTTGACTCCTTTACTTTTACAAAGTGACCTTCTTTGTCTCTTGTAACCCCCCCTTTTTTTTTATTTTACTTTTTAACCTTTTTTATGGAAATTTTTGAGTATACACAAAAGTAGAGAGAAAAACATGCACTCAAAGACTTCGGAATAGAGGGAATAAAGGTCAAAACAAATTTAGTAGATTGAAACACTAGTGGTCATTGAGATGGAAGCATAAGGAATATAGCACGTAGGAGTTTCTTCTTTTTTCTCTTTTATTAATTTTGCTGGACAGAGGCAGATGTTCAAAAAATAATCATGGTTGTAACACTTTTTGACTTAAAGTCTGTTTTATCTGATGTTAGAATAGCTACCCCAGCTCTCTTTTGATTACTTTCCTTGGTATATGTATTTTCCATCCTTTTACTTTCATCCTACTTGTGTCTTTGAATTTAAGATGAGTCTGTTTTAAGCAGCATGTAGTTGTGTTGTGCTTATTTGTCTACGTGCCAATCTCTATCTTTTGTCTTGATAGTTCAGTTGCTTTGCATTTATGCAGACCATTCTTCTGCTATTTGCTCTTTGTCTTTTACCTTTTCTGTCTCTTGGTTCTTCCATTAATTCCTACTCTCATAATTGATTTTTTTTAACTTTTTTTTATTGTATAGTATAACATATATACAAAGCAAAGAAATAAAAAGCAATAGTTTTTTTTTTTTTAGGACTTTAGAAATTTGTTGAAGATTCTTGCATCTATATTCATTAGAGAGATTGGTCTGTAGTTTTCTTTTTTTGTAATATCTTTGCCTGGTTTTGGTATGAGGGTGATGTTGGCTTCATAGAATGAATTAGGTAGCTTTCCCTCCTTTTCGATTTTTTTGAAAAGTTTGAGGAGAGTTGGTACTAATTCTTTCTGGAATTTTTGGTAGAATTCACATGTGAAGCTGTCTGGTCCTGGACTTTTCTTTTTAGGAAGCTTTTGAATGACTGATTCAATTTCTTTACTTGTGATTGGTTTGTTGAGGTCATCTATTTCTTCTTGAGTCAAAGTTGGTTGTTCATGCCTTTCCAGGAACCCGTCCATTTCATCTACATTGTTGTATTTATTAGCGTACAGTTGTTCATAGTATCCTGTTATTACCTCCTTTATTTCTGTGAGGTCAGTGGTTATGTCTCCTCTTCCATTTCTGATCTTATTTATTTGCATCCTCTCTCCTCTTCTTTTTGTCAATCTTGCTAAGGGCCCATCAGTCTTATTGATTTTCTCTATTGTTTTCATGCTCTCAATTTCATTTATTTCTGCTCTAATCTTTGTTATTTCTTTCCTTTTGCTTGCTTTGGGGTCAGTTTGCTGCTCTTTCTCCAGTTCTTCCAAGTGGACAGTTAATTCCTGAATTTTTGCCTTTTCTTCTTTTCTGATATAGGCATTTAGGGCAATAAATTTCCCTCTTAGCACTGCCTTTGCTGCGTCCCATAGGTTTTGATATGTTGTGTTTTTGTTTTCATTCGCCTCGAGATATTTACTAATTTCTCTTGCAATTTCTTCCTTGACCCACTCATTGTTTAAGAGTGTGTTGTTGAGCCTCCACGTATTTGTGAATTTTCTGGCACTCTGCCTATTGTTGATTTCCAACTTCATTCCTTTATGATCCGAGAAAGTGTTGTGTATGATTTCAATCTTTTTAAATTTGTTGAGACTTGCTTTGTGACCCAGCATATGGTCTATCTTTGAGAATGATCCATGAGCACTTGAGAAAAAGGTGTATCCTGCTGTTGTGGGGTGTAATGTCCTATAAATGTCTGTTAAGTCTAGCTCATTTATTGTAATATTCAAGCTCTCTGTTTCTTTATTGATCCTCTGTCTAGATGTTCTGTCCATTGATGAGAGTGGTGAATTGAAGTCTCCAACTATTATGGTAGATGTGTCTATTTCCCTTTTCAGTGATTGCAGTGTATTCCTCACGTATTTTGGGGCATTTTGATTCGGTGCATAAATATTTATGATTGTTATGTCTTCTTGTTTAATTGTTCCTTTTATTAGTAGATAGTATCTTTCTTTGTCTCTTTTAACTGTTTTACATTTGAAGTCTGATTTGTTGGATATTAGTATAGCTACTCCTGCTGTTTTCTGGTTGTTATTTGCATGAAATATCTTTTCCCAACCTTTCACTTTCAACCTATGTTTATCTTTGGGTCTAAGATGTGTTTCCTGTAGACAGCATATAGAAGGATCCTGTTTTTTAATCCATTCTGCCAGTCTATGTCTTTTGATTATGGAATTCAGTCCATTAACATTTAGTGTGATTACTGTTTGGGTAATACTTTCCTCTACCATTTTGCCTTTTGTATTCTATATATCATATCTGATTTTCCTTCTTTCTACACTCCTCTCGATACCTCTCTCTTCTGTCTTTTTGTATCTGACTCTAGTGCTCCCTTTAGTATTTCTTGCAGAGCTGGTCTCTTGGTCACAAATTCTCTCAGTGACTTTTTGTCTGAAAATGTTTTAATTTCTCCCTCATTTTTGAAGGACAATTTTGCTGGATATAGAAGTCTTGGTTGGCAGTTTTTCTCTTTTAGTAATTTAAATATATCATCCCACTGTCTTCTAGCTTCCATGGTTTCTGCTGAGAAATCTACACATAGTCTTATTGGGTTTCCCTTGTATGTGATGGATTGTTTTTCTCTTGCTGCTTTCAAGATCCTCTCTTTCTCTTTGACCTCTGACATTCTAACTAGTAAGTGTCTTGGAGAACGCCTATTTGGGTCTATTCTCTTTGGGGTGCACTTCACTTCTTGGATCTGTAATTTTAGTTCTTTCATAACAGTTGGGAAATTTTCAGTGATAATTTCTTCCATTAGTTTTTCTCCTCCTTTTCCCTTCTCTTCTCCTTCTGGGACACCCACAACACGTATGTTTGTACGCTTCATATTATCATTCAATTCCCTGAGCCCCTGCTCAAAGTTTTCCATTCTTTTCCCTATAGTTTCTGTTTCTTTTTGGATTTCAGATGTTCCATCCTCCAGTTCACTAATTCTATCGTGTCTCTTTAAATCTACCATTGTAGGTTTCCATTGTTTTTTTCATCTCTTCTACTGTGTTTTTCAATCCCATAAGTTCTGTGTTTTGTTTTTTCAGACTTTCCATTTCTTCTTTTTGTTGATCCCGTGCCTTCTTCATGTCCTCCCTCAATTTATTGATTTGGGTTTTGAAGAGGTTTTCCCTTTCTGTTAGTATATTCAGAATTAGTTGTGTCAGCTCCTGTATCTCATTTGAGCTATTGGTTTGTTCCTTTGACTGGGCCATATCTTCAATTTTCTTGGTGTGATTTGTTATTTTTTGCTGGCGTCTGGGTATTTAATCAGATTTCCCTGAGTGTGGGACCCAGCAGGTTGAAAGGCTTTCCTGTGAAGTCTCTGGGACTGTTTTTCTTATCCTGCCCAGTATGTGGTGCTTGTCTGTCTGCAGGTCCCACCAACAAAAGTTGTTGTGGCTCCTTTAACTTTGGAAGACTTTCGCTGCTGGTTGTGTGGTGGAGACAGAGGAAAGGTTGTAGGTTGGTTTTAATGGCTTCAAATTGTGAAGTCCTGGGATATGAATTCCTTGAGAGAGGTATTCCACCTGAGTTGCGTTTCACCCCTCCCGTGGGGAAGGTTCAGGTGGTAGAGAGCCCTGAAAGCAGCCTGTTTCTGCGTTTGGGGCAGTTGTAACCTATGTAATCCCAGCGCTGAGCCCAGAGGCAACAAAGCCTCCATAGAAACAGCCGCAGAAGACTCTGTTTTGCCCCCTTTCCTCTTTTTCAGTTAACTCAATCTGCGACTTCTGCCTTGATCAGTTTCGCCTGAGCTGAGGGTCTATTTTTAGTAGTCAGAAGTTTTTCCTTAATGCCACTATTGGTGTTAGGTTGGGCTCAGTCTCTACTACTGTTCGAGACTCTTTCCTTTCCCTCCGGGAAGTCGCCTGTAGGGGAGGGTCACCAGCTGCCGCGGCTTGGGGAATCGCTGTTCAGATGCCCCCAGCCGGCCTGGGAAGCCGCGTGTGTGGAAGGGGCTGCGGTCGTCTGCCACCGCGGCTTGCGGGACCGCTGTTCCGAGGCTACCAGCCGGTCTGGGAAGCCGCGTGTGGGGTTGGTTCGCCAGCTGCTGCGGCTTGGGGAATCGCGGGTCCAAAGCTCCCAGCCGGCACGGGAAGCCGCGTGTGGGAGGGCCGCTGTGGCTTGGGGAACCGTCGATCCAATGTTCCCAGCTGGCCCAGGAAGCCGCGTGTGTGGAAGGGGCTCCGGTCGCCGCGGCTTGGGGAATCCGATCCAAAGCTACCAGCCGGCTCGGGGAGGAGGGAGGGAGCGGCTCCGGCCGCCAGTCAACTCGGCCCGGGGAAGCGCGTGCCTCTCGGGGATCTCACCGCAACGGAGTCTCTTAGCCGGTCCAGAATGGGGTACGCTGTATGTGTGGTTTCTGTCGTGGCTCCGGGAGCTGTTCTGTACTGTTTCTAGTTCTTTAGTAGTTGTTCTGGAGGAGGAACTAAGACTGGCGCGCCTTACTAAGCCACCATCTTCTCCGGAACAGTTGATTTTTTTGTAGTGTACCATTTAGAGTCCTTTCTCCTTTCCTTCTGCATATATTTTTCAGGTAATTTATTTGTGGTGATCATGTTAAATTTAAACATCCTAAATCTATAGCACTTGTGTTCAATTTGATACAACTCAACTTCAGTACTTTACAAAAACATTGTTCTGTGCCCTATGCCCCCCACATTTTTGTTGTACTTTTACCAATTATTTTTTGTACATTGTATGTCCCAAACCAAAGATATATTATTACTGCTTAATGCCTTTGCTTGCCAGAACTTTTCAAAAGTAAAAAGGGGAATTATGTACCAAAAAAATACAATACTGCAACACTGGCATTTATAATTACCCACATGGTTACGTCTTCTGGAGGTCTTATATTCTTTATGTTGCTTCAGTCCACTATCTAGTGTCTTTTTATTTCAGAGTGAAGGACTGCTGTTAGTATTGCTTGTAGGGCAGGTCCAGTGGTGACTAACTCCCTTAGCTTTTGTTTATATGGGAATGTCTTAATCTCTCCCTTGTTTTTGTAAGATCGTCCCACTGAATGTAAAATTCTCTGTTGGCATTTGTTTTCTTTAAGCACTTTTTTTTTTTTTTTTTTTTATTAACGGAAAGAAAAAAAAGAAATTAACACAACATTTAGAAATCATACCATTCTACATATGTACTCAGTAATTCTTAACATCATCACATAGATGCATGATCATTGTTTCTTAGTACATTTGCATCAGTTTAGAGGAACTAGCAACACAACAGAAAAAGATATAAAATGTTAATATAAAGAAAAGAAATAAAAGTAGTAGTAATAGTAAAAAACAACAACAACAAACAAACCAACAAGCAAACAAAAACAAAAAAAAACCCTATAGCTCAGATGCAGCTTCATTCAGTATTTTAACATGATTATTTTACAATTAGGTATTATTGTGCTGTCCATTTTTGAGTTTTTGTATCTAGTCCTGTTGCACAATCTGTATCCCTTCAGCTTCAATTACCCATTGTCTTACCCTGTTTCTAACTCCTGTTGAACTCTGTTACCAATGACATATTTCAAGTTTATTCTCGAATGTCCGTTCACAACAGTGGGACCATACAGTATTTGTCCTTTAGTTTTTGGCTGGATTCACTCAGCATAATATTCTCTAGGTCCATCCATGTTATTACATGGTTCACAAGTTTATCTTGTCTTAAAGCTGCATAATATTCCATCGTATGTATATACCACAGTTTGTTTAGCCACTCTTCTGTTGATGGAGATTTTGGCTGTTTCCATCTCTTTGCAATTGTAAATAACGCTGCTATAAACATTGGTGTGCAAATGTCCGTTTGTGTCTTTGCCCTTAAGTCCTTTGAGTAGATACCTAGCAATGGTATTGCTGGGTCGTATGGCAATTCTATATTCAGCTTTTTGAGGAACCGCCAAACTGCCTTCCACAGTGGTTGCACCCTTTGACATTCCCACCAACAGTGGATAAGTGTGCCTCTTTCTCCGCATCCTCTCCAGCACTTGTCGTTTTCTGTTTTGTTGATAATGGCCATTCTGGTGGGTGTGAGATGATATCTCATTGTGGTTTTGATTTGCATTTCTCTAATGGCCAGGGACATTGAGCATCTCTTCATGTGCCTCTTGGCCATCCGTATTTCTTCTTCTGGTAGGTGTCTGTTTAAGTCTTTTTCCCATTTTGTAATTGGGTTGGCTGTCTTTTTGTTGTTGAGTTGAATAATCTCTTTATAAATTCTGGATACTAGACCCTTATCTGATATGTCATTTCCAAATATTGTCTCCCATTGTGTAGGCTGTCTTTCTACTTTCTTGATGAAGTTCTCTGATGCACAAAAGTGTTTAATTTTGAGAAGCTCCCATTTATTTATTTCCTTCTTCAGTGTTCTTGCTTTAGGTTTAAGGTCCATAAAACCACCTCCAGTTGTAAGATCCATAAGATATCTCCCAACATTTTCCTCTAACTGTTTTATGGTCTTAGACCTAATGTTTAGATCTTTGATCCATTTTGAGTTAACTTTTGTATAGGGTGTGAGAGATGGGTCTTCTTTCATTCTTTTGCATATGGATATCCAGTTCTCTAGGCACCATTTATTGAAGAGACTGTTCTGTCCCAGGTGAGTTGGCTTGACTGCCTTATCAAAGATCAAATGTCCATAGATGAGAGGGTCTATATCTGAGCACTCTATTCGATTCCATTGGTCGATATATCTATCTTTATGCCAATACCATGCTGTTTTGACCACTGTCGCTTCATAATATGCCTTAAAGTCAGGCAGCGCGAGACCTCCAGCTTCGTTTTTTTTCCTCAAGATGTTTTTAGCAATTCGGGGTACCCTGTCCTTCCAGATAAATTTGCTTATTGGTTTTTCTATTTCTGAAAAATATGTTGTTGGGATTTTGATTGGTATTGCATTGAATCTGTAAATCAATTTAGGTAGGATTGACATCTTAACTATATTTAGTCTTCCAATCCATGAACACGGTACGCCCTTCCATCTATTTAGGTCTTCTGTGATTTCTTTTAACAGTTTTTTGTAGTTTTCTTTATATAGGTTTTTTGTCTCTTTGGTTAAATTTATTCCTAGGTATTTTATTCTTTTAGTTGCGATTGTAAATGGGATTCGTTTCTTGATTTCTACCTCAGCTTGTTCATTACTAGTGTATAGAAAAGCTACAGATTTTTGAATGTTGATCTTGTAGCCTGCTACTTTGCTGTACTCATTTATTAGCTCTAGTAATTTTGTTGTGGATTTTTCTGGGTTTTCTACATATAGTATCATATCGTCTGCAAACAGTGATAGTTTTACTTCTTCCTTTCCAATTTTGATGCCTTGTATTTCTTTTTCTTGCCTAATTGCTCTGGCTAGAACTTCCAACACAATGTTGAATAATAGTGGTGATAGTGGACATCCTTGTCTTGTTCCTGATCTTAGGGGGAAAGTTTTCAATTTTTCCCCATTGAGGATGATATTAGCTGTGGGTTTTTCATATATTCCCTCTATCATTTTAAGGAAGTTCCCTTGTATTCCTATCTTTTGAAGTGTTTTCAGCAGGAAAGGATGTTGAATCTTGTCAAATGCCTTCTCTGCATCAATTGAGATGATCATGTGATTTTTCTGCTTTGATTTGTTGATATGGTGTATTACATTAATTGATTTTCTTATGTTGAACCATCCTTGCATACCTGGGATGAATCCTACTTGGTCATGATGTATAATTCTTTTAATGTGTTGTTGGATACGATTTGATAGAATTTTATTGAGGATTTTTGCATCTGTATTCATTAGAGAGATTGGTCTGTAGTTTTCTTTTTTTGTAATATCTTTGCCTGGTTTTGGTATGAGGGTGATGTTGGCTTCGTAGAATGAATTAGGTAGTTTTCCCTCCACTTCGATTATGTTGAAGAGTTTGAGGAGAGTAGGTACTAATTCTTTCTGGAATGTTTGATAGAATTCACATGTGAAGCCGTCTGGTCCTGGACTTTTCTTTTTAGGGAGGTTTTGAATAACTAATTCAATCTCTTTACTTGTGATTGGTTTGTTGAGGTCGTCTATTTCTTCTTGAGTCAAAGTTGGTTGTTCCTGTCTTTCCAGGAACCTGTCCATTTCTTCTAAATTGTTGTATTTATTAGCGTAAAGTTGTTCATAGTATCCTGTTATTACCTCCTTTATTTCTGTGAGGTCAGTAGTTATGTCTCCTCTTTCATTTCTAATCTTATTTATTTGCATCCTCTCTCTTCTTCTTTTTGTCAGTCTTGCTAAGGGCCCATCTATCTTGTTGATTTTCTCATAGAACCAACTTCTGGTCTTATTGATTTTCTCTATTGTTTTCATGTTTTCAATTTCATTTATTTCTGCTCTAATCTTTGTTATTTCTTTCCTTTTGCTTGCTTTGGGATTAGTTTGCTGTTCTTTCTCCAGTTCTTCCAAGTGGACAGTTAATTCCTGCATTTTTGCCTTTTCTTCTTTTCTGATAAAGGCATTTAGGGCAATAAATTTCCCTCTTAGCACTGCCTTTGCTGCGTCCCATAAGTTTTGATATGTTGTGTCTTCATTTTCATTTGCCTCTAGGTATTTACTAATTTCTCTTGCAATTTCTTCTTTGACCCACTTGTTGTTTAAGAGTGTGTTGTTGAGCCTCCATGTATTTATGAATTTTCTGGCACTCCGCCTATTATTGATTTCCAACTTCATTCCTTTATGATCCGAGAAAGTGTTGTGTATGATTTCAATCTTTTTAAATTTGTTAAGACTTGCTTTGTGACCCAGCATATGGTCTATCTTTGAGAATGATCCATGAGCACTTGAAAAAAAGGTGTATCCTGCTGTTGTGGGATGTAATGTCCTATAAATGTCTGTTAAGTCAAGTTCATTTATAGTAATATTCAGGTTCTCTATTTCTTTATTGATCCTCTGTGTAGATGTTCTGTCCATTGTTGAGAGTGGTGAATTGAAGTCTCCAACTATTATGGTATATGTGTCTATTTCCCTTTTCAGTGTTTGCAGTGTATTCCTCACGTATTTTGGGGCATTCTGGTTCGGTGCGTAAATATTTATGATTGTTATGTCTTCTTGTTTAATTGTTCCTTTTATTAGTATATAGTGTCCTTCTTTGTCTCTTTTAACTGCTTTACATTTGAAGTCTAATTTGTTGGATATTAGTATAGCCACTCCTGCTCTTTTCTGGTTGTTGTTTGCATGAAATATCTTTTCCCAACCTTTCACTTTCAACCTATATTTATCTTTGGGTCTAAGATGTGTTTCCTGTAGACAGCATATAGAAGGATCCTGTTTTTTAATCCATTCTGCCAGTCTATGTCTTTTAATTGGGGAATTCAGTCCATTAACATTTAGAGTTATTACTGTTTGGATAATATTTTCCTCTACCATTTTGCCTTTTGTATTATATATATCATATCTGTCTTTCCTTCTTTCTACACTTTTCTCCATGTCTCTCTCTTCTGTCTTTTTGTATCTGACTCTAGTGCTTCCTTTAGTATTTCTTGCAAAGCTGGTCTCTTGGTCACAAATTCTCTTAGTGACTTTTTGTCTGAGAATGTTTTAATTTCTCCCTCATTTTTGAAGGACAATTTTGCTGGATATAGGAGTCTTGGCTGGCAGTTTTTCTCTTTTAGTAACTTAAATATATCATCCCACTGTCTTCTAGCTTCCATGGTTTCTGCTGAGAAATCTACACATAGTCTTATTGGGTTTCCCTTGTATGTGACGGATTGTTTTTCTCTCGCTGCCTTCAAGATCCTCTCTTTCTCTTTGACCTCTGACATTCTAACTAGTAAGTTTCTTGGGGAACGCCTATTTGGGTCTAATCTCTTTGGGGTGCGCTGCACTTCTTGGATCTGTAATTTTAGGTCTTTCATAAGAGTTGGGAAATTTTCAGTGATAATTTCTTCCATTAGTTTTTCTCCTCCTTTTCCCTTCTCTTCTCCTTCTGGGATACCCACTACACGTATATTTGTACGGTTCACATTGTCCTTGAGTTCCCTGATACCTTGTTCAAATTTTTCCATTCTTTTCCGGATAGTTTCTGTTTCTTTTTGGAGTTCAGATGTTTCATCCTCCAAATCACTAATTCTATCTTCTGTTTCTTTAAATCTGTCATTGTAGGTATCCGTTGTTTTTTCCATCTTTTCTACTTTATCTTTCACTTCCATAAGTTCTGTGATTTGTTTTTTCAGTTTTTCTATTTCTTCTTTATGTTCAGCCCATGTCTTCTTCATGTCCTCCCTCAATTTATCGATTTCGTTTTTGAAGAGGTTTTCCATTTCTGTTCGTATATTCAGCATTAGTTGTTTCAGCTCCTGTATCTCATTTGAACTATTGGTTTCTTCGTTTGACTGGGCCATATGTTCAATTTTCTGAGCGTGATCCGTTATCTTCTGCTGGCGTCTGGGCATTTAGTCAGATTTCCCCGGGTCTTCGACCCCACAGGTTGAAAGATTTTTCTGCGCAGTCTCTCGGTTCTGTTCTTTCTATCCTGCCCAGTAGGTGGCGCACGTGGCACACGCCTGTCTGTGGGTTCCACCAGCGAAAGTTGCTGTGGGTCCCTCAACTCTGGAAAACTCTCGCCGTAGGGGAGGTTCGGCAACCGAAGCGCCCTGGAAGAATGCCAGCCGGCCCGGGGTTCCAAACGCGGGGAGGGTCGCCGGCTGTCGCAGCACAGGAGAGCGTCCGGCCAAATTAGCTAGTCGGCCCGGGGCACCAAGCGTGGCGGGAGGGCGCCAGCTGTCGCAGCCCGGGAGAGTGCACCGTTCCCAGCCGACGGGGGAGTCACGTGTTTGGAAGGGATCCCCCGGTCACCGTCCTCCGCAGTCTGGGGACCTCCGACCCAACTATCTCAGCTGTTCCGGGGGGCCTCGCGTGGTGGGGGCACCAGCCGCTGCGGCCTAAGGGGACCGCCTGTCCAATTCTACCAGCTGGCCCGGGAAGGCGGAAGGGAGGGAATCCGGTCGCTCCCCGTCCCACCCAGGAAAGCCCGTGCCCCTCGGTGATCTCACCGGAGCTGGTTCTCCCAGACAGTCAGCCGTTCCAGGATGGGGTACGCCGTCCCTTTAATCTCCCTCGTGGCTCCGGGAGCTGCTCTGTATTATCTCCACTCCCCCAGTAGTTGTTCTGGAGGAGGAAAGGTGAGGGCGGCAAGGCTGTCGAGGCTGGTGGCGGAGGAGCACGGTGAAGGCGGGGGAAGAGGGCACCGTGTTGGTTGGAGAGCAGCCGGAGCAGGAGGGGGAGGAGGGGGGTAGGGAGGTCGGGCGGCTCGGCTGCTGCGGGGCGCGTGCGCCGCGCGGCGGGCCGGCGGAGAAAGAGAGGGGGTAGGGAGGTCGGGCGGCTCGGCTGCTGCGGGGCGCGTGCGCCGCGCGGCGGGCCGGCGGAGAAAGAGAGGGGGTAGGGAGGTCGGGCGGCTCGGCTGCTGCGGGGCGCGTGCGCCGCGCGGCGGGCCGGCGGAGAAAGCTTTAAGCACTTTTTATGTTTCTTCCCACCACCTTCTTGCTTCCATGGTTTCTGATGTGACATTGTACTTAATCTTATTGGTGCTCACTTGATTGCACATGTTGGTTTATTCTTGTGGCTTTCGGAACTCTCTCTTTGTCCTGGGCATTCTATGGTTTGACTACCTGGGCGTAGTTCTTTTTGAGTTCACTGTGTTTGGAGTTTGTTGGGCTTCTTGAATTTGATAATTCATGTATTTTAGTAAATTTGGGAAGTTTTCTGCCATTATTTTTGCTGCCTCTTTTTCTGTATTACTTTAATGATGTTCTCATACTGTTTATTCATTTTCTTCATCAGCTTTAGTTCTTTCGCCATGTTTTCCTTTATCTCCTTGAACATATTGTAGATGCTTTCCTTAAAGGATTTTTCTTGTATTCAGGTCCAGGGTTGTACTTCTTCCTTGACAGTTTCTAGGTGTTTATCTTGTTCCTTTGTATGGACCATCATTTCTTTTTCTTTCTTTTTTTTTTTTTTAGGGAGAAATAACTAAATATATTGTATAATTCCATTATGCAGTCATACATAGACAGATGGGAGGGGTAGAGGTATGTTGCATATACATACATACATAAATACATACATACATACATACGTTTGGAGTGGAATATACTTCTTTTGCAAATGTATTGAGATATTCACATAAGATAAAGTTCACCATTTCAAAGTGTACATTCTGTGTTTGTTTCACATATTCCCAAGGTGTGACCATCACCATGATCTAATTCTAAAATATTTCCATTAACCCACAAAAGACACCGTATTGGTTAGTTGTCACTTCTGTTGCCCTCTCCCCCATACTCTAGCAAGCTCAAATCTACTGTCTGTCTCTGTTGATTGATCTATTCTGGACATTTCATATAAGTGGAATCATACTTGTGTGTAACCGTTTGTATCCAGCTTTTCACTTACCATACTGTCTTCAAGGTTTATCCATGTCGTAGCATGGATCAGTACTTCGTTCCTTTTTGCGGCTGAATGATATTATATCGTGTGGATAGACTGCATTCTGTTTATGCATTCATCAGTTGATGAACAATTGGGATGTTTCCACTTTTAAACTGTTTATCATTTCTTATTTATTTGTTTGACTTATAATCTTTGCACACTGTACATTTTAATATTTTTAAAGTGTTTACTATGGGATTTATTCCTGAGCTGTCTGTTCCTTAAGTTTGTATCTAGATGCCAGATATGATAGAGATATCCTTGACTGTCAGGAGCTAACAAGAGCAAACAAACCAATACAAAAGTTTTTCTCAGTCTTTGCATTTTGACTCTGTGTTGGCTGGTGCTCTCCTCCAGAGTTTAGACCTTCTATGGAGCAGTGTTGCCTGAGACAGAAGCGAAGTACAGGGTCCTGTCTGTTTTTTTCTGAGCCTGTGTCTTGGCCTGTGCCCTTGGCCTTAGAAATTCTCCCATTGAGAGGAATTTGAACATCCTCCCTTCTCTCTGTGAACGTGCCCCGCCCTCCCTCCCCAAACCTGTTCCGGGGTTCTCTAGTGTACATTTTAAATCAATTGATCTGTGCCCCAGCCTACTTGGAGTTAGTAGTTTCTTATATTGATTTAGCTTTCTGCATGCAAAGTAAGTTCTGGGAGGGCAAGCAGGAGTCTCCTGGGTCATGCTCTCAGGCTGCCAACCAGTAGATTGATTCCAACATACAATAACCTTGGTATGTGCATAGGGAATACTCTCCTCCCTTTGGAGCAGGGCCAGGGACTCACAATAGGAGCACTGTCTAGCTTCACACAGGAAGGGCTTGAGGGTCAGCAAGGGTGCCACGAGTTCTTCACACTGTTTATAAAGCTGCATTTTCTGGATTTGGCACTTTGTTCCATTTCTGTAACCATTTAACTCTTTTCCAGGGTTTTGAAGTTGACCCTGTCAGTTTTTGCCAGTTGTTCAAACATTCTGTGGGGTAATGACACCCTAGAATGTCATCTTGGAGGACCAGTCATCACTGATAATTTTTAATATTATTTATGTATTCAGAGGATAATATCTAGATATATTATGTAAAAAAATATGCGTTATCCAATTAACTTCACCCTTTCCCTTTGACTTAAAAAATTTATTTTTTGTGAAGTGTTAGATATATGCCAAAAAAGGAATTTATTTCAAAGTACATTGTAACATGTAGTTTTAGAATAGATTTCAGAGTTTGGTATGGGTTATAGTTCTACAATTTCAGGTTTTTCCTTCTAGCTGTTCCAAGGTACTGGAGACTTAAAGACATATCAATATAATGATTCAGTAGTCATGTTCATTTATTAAATCCCATCTTCTCTGCTATAACTCCTCCTTCTTTGATCTTTCTCCCAATCTTTAGGGGTATTTGGACTATGCCCATTCTAATTTTTTCATGTTGGAAGGAGCTATCAATAATATGGGATAGGGGGATGGAAGTAGTTGATATTCTGGCCCCTGTAGGTTTCAGGACTTATCTGGCCTAGGGAGCCATCTGGAGATTGTAGGTTTCTGGAAAATAATCATAGTGCCTGGAACTTTTATAGAATCTCAGAGTCATAGGTCTTCTTTAGGGTTGGCAGGAATGGTTTTGGTTGGGGTTTGGCAAAACATGGTAAATAGCAGTATCTAGCTGAAGCTTGCATAAGAATAGCCTCTAGAATAGCATCTCAACTCTATTTGAATTTTCTCAGCCACTGATAACCTTATTTTTAATAATTCTTTCCCACTTTTTGGTCAGGTAGGCATTGTTGATCCTGTGGTGCCAGGACCAGGCTCATCCCTAGGAGTCATGTTCCATGTTGCCAGGGAGACTTTCATCTCTGGATGTCATATCCCATGTAGGGAGGATGATTTTCCTTGCAGAGTTGAACTTAGAGAAAGAGAGACCACATCTGAGTAATAAAAGAGGTCCTCTGGAAGTAGCTCTTAGGCTTAATTGTAGATAGGCTTAGCTTCTCCACTATATAAATAAGCTTCTCAAAAGCAAATCTCAGAATCAGGGGCTTGGCCTATTAACTTGGGAGTTCCTAATGTTTGAAACAGTATCAGGGGTTTCCCTGGTGGTAAAACTTAATAGTTTTACGTTTTTGTTCCAGTCCCTCATGGGATGTTGCCAGTACTTTTTTTGGCTTTTAAAAAGGGCTGTTTATTAAGTTACAGGTTTACATCTTCTAAGGCAGTGAAAATGTCCAAATTAAAGCAAGACTATAGAAATGTACAGTCTAAGGCATCCAAGGAAGGACGCCATGGTTAAAGAAGGCTGATGACGTTCATTGTTTCTTTCTCAACTAGAAAGGCACATGGAGGACATGACAGTGTCTGCTAGCTTTCTCTCTTTAATGCTTGTTTCATGAAGCTCCCCCAGGGGTGTTTTCCTTCTTTATCTCGAAAGGTCTCTTACTACATGGGCACTCGTTGTTCTTTTCAAAATAGTTCCCTCCTAAATGACTCCAGTAAGCAGCCAAAACTTGAATGGGTGGAGACATGTTTCCGTGGAAACCATCTAATCAAAATTACCACCCACAATCGGGTGGGTTACATCTCCATGGAAACATTCAAAAAGCTCCCTTCCAGCAATACTGAATGAGGATTAAAGGACATGGTTTTTCTGCAGTCCACAACAGATTCAAACTGGTACGTTTCACCCTTTAGACCCCCAAAATACATGTTCTTTCCAAACGGAAAATACATTCATTCCATAATAATATAAGAAAACCTTAAGCCATTTCAGTAATAATACAAATGTAATACACAGTCTCATCTAAGTCAACTGTAGGCATGATTTGTCCTAAGGCAAAATTCTCCTCTGGCTCTGGACCTGAAAATTCAGAACAAGTTATTTGCTGCCAACATACAAAGGAAGAAAAGTCATAGGATGTATATTCCCATTTCCATAGGAAGAAATTGGAAGGAACACAGGGGTCGCCTTGTTGGTTACGACCCCTCACTTCATGATGTGACTATCCTTAACGGATAGTCCCACAGCAGCTACACAATATTTGCCAATACTTCTTTTTTGGGGAGGAGGAGGGGAGGGTGGTAGTGGTGGTGGTGCATGGTCCAGGAATCAAGCCCTGGGTCTCCTGCATGGAAGGTGAGTGTTTTACCACTCTTTGCCAGTGCTTTTTAATTATCTGTTCAGCATACTCTGGGTTGTATCTGGGCATTCAGTTAAGCTATATGGAAGTATAAGCACATTCCCATTCTGGGCTACATGTATTTCGGTCGTTTAAATGGTCTGTGCGGACAGATTGAGTTAGGTTATGTGCTGTAGGAAATTTAGGTTTTGGACAAAATCTCTTTTCCTTTGGTCTCATTGGGTAGATGAAGTTCTGAAATACAGACAGTGTCCTCCTTACTCCTGTGTTCTGCTTTACCTTAGCCCTGACCTGATCAACTTTATTCTTCTCTTATTGAAGCCTGATCTCTTTTTTGGTTTCTTTAATAGTTGTTGTATGTGACAATGCTGACTTTCAGACCTGCAGAACTCCTACTCTGAGTCTTAGGTGTCCCACAGGTAACCCAAAGTTCCAAGGAAATACCAGGTTATATATATATATATATATATGTCACCCCCAGTTGTGACAACCAAAAATCTCTCGTGAGTAAAATTTCCTCCTGTTGTGAACCACTGGAGTACTTGGTGAATCCTCTAGCTTGTGACTGGAGTATCATTGGACCAGTCCTTGCACATGGCTGGAGATCCATTGGGCTAACCCTTTAACATATAGCTGGAGAGATAACCTGGCACAGTGCTGCCGAATCACTGGGTCAGCCGTCTATCACGTGACCGGAGCATCACTGGACTAAGTCTCTACATGTGGCTAGAGAACCACTGAGCTAAGTCTAGCATGTAGCTGGAAAACCTCTGGGCTAACCATCTAGGCATGTGACTGGAGAAGTTCCCGTCTAACACTCTAGAATGATACTTGGGGACCTCTGGGATAGCCATGTAGCATGTGGCTATAGAGCATTGCTGGGCTTACGCTTTAGCACATTGGAGAACCTCTAGCCTAGATGTCTAGCATGTGGCTGTAGAATCACTGGGCTTCCGTCTAGCACGTGGCTAGAGCATCCCTAGGCTAACCCTCTAGCATGTCGCTGACAGTTGCATATCTCTCACATTTGCTTCTTGTTCAAGTCCAACTACAGGTTCCCCATTGCCTGGAAAATCAAATACCGTTTTTGAATCTGCCAATTTGAACCTCTGTGTCATGGAGTCTCCCAGCTGGTTTGCTAGCCACATTCATCCCACCCAGCCACGCTGAGGTCCTTGTCTTTAGTGCAGCATAGTTGGTACACTTTCCTTTCTTCCTGTATGCGTCAGACCTCTCCTTTAAGGTCCACCTCAAGTCCTCACGTTACATGGGCTCTCCAATTTCTTTTGGGCCAGTAATGATTCTCCTAGATCTTCCTAGATTTCCCACAGTGTTTATATCCGTCTTTTGAGAATTTATCATTGGCCTTTATTCCTCTAATATAATAGACTTGCATTGTGTTTGAGTCTTAAAGTCTCCATCTGAAGAATCTATGGGAGAGAAATACTGGGTACCCCTCCAGGTGGTCATTACTTATAACTGATAAGGAGCAGAGCTATGTCTTGCTTGGAATGTGTATTCATAACTGGGAGACAACTCCCTCAAATTGCTTTCTGGATTTAAACATATTGTGAACTCCCTGTGGCAGGGGGTATTTTTTTTTCCTTGTTTTCTTTTGTCTCTTTTGTTCGAGTCTTTTCTGAAGTTTGTTTCAGTGAAACAAGAATTTGGGTAGATTGTCTGAAAGGATCTTGCGAGATTAAGTTAGATGGAGGGCAGGGCCTAATATTGGCTGGCATCATTTCTTTTTTGTAGGGATTGCCCTAAAAGATCTGTCTGGGATTAGGTCACATGGAAGGCAGAGAAAGGTACTGGATGGCATCGTTTGTGTGGGTAGAATTGCCTTTATCTGATGCTTTTGTGGTGCTGTGATCAGAACAGCCCAGCCCTGTGTACCTCGAGCCTGTGTTTACCGAACAGCTGCCATGTGCCAGAAGGTTGTCTTTATAAGTATAGGCCCCAGGGAGATCATTTGCTTTGCTCTGCTCTAAAGGCCAGGAGGAGTTTGTTAATTGTGGAGGTGCTGTGAATTTGGACATTGTTAGTTAGCTTCTGGAGAGCTGACACTTATACTTGTGTCCTTCAGCAAATCACTGTCTGAGACCTGACAGTCTATTTATTTAAAAAAAATAACTTTATTGACCTATAATTTGCATAACCTAAAATGTTCTCGTTTTACTTGGACAGTTAAATGATTTACATAGTAGGTTGACCATCACCAAAATCTAGTTTTAGACCATCTCATCTCCATCTCCCCCTTAAGTTCCCCTAGGTACATTTGCAGTCACCTTCAGTATTTTTATATATGTATTCTTTTAAAGCAATCATTTAGTAAACAAAATTAGTCTTTCTGAAACTCCCCAGTATTTAAGGTACTCGTTTTGCATGGGCTATCTGCAAAATTCCAGTTCAGAAGCCAGAGGCTCAGCCCAGACAGGGAGGAACTGACTGGTGCTGGTTTCTGGAAGATGGTTGCACTGTTGAACTGAGCAGTTGGAAGGGAAATCAGAGTGGAGAGGGTAGACCCCACAGGCCTGGCAGCCAGTCTCTTTCAGGTACCTCCAGTACTGTCTGTCCACAGAGCCTTGGGGAGCCTCAGGTGGAGGCCTCAACCCTGCCCCCCCCCCCCTTCTTCCTGGGAGGCAGTCATTTCAGGTGAAAGAGGACTGTATTACAAAGTGTTGTTTTGTCCCGTCGCTCCCTGACGGGCCTATGGATAAAGATGGAGGGATCTGACTTGGTGGCAAAGGGGACACTCCACCAAATTAAGTGCTCAGTCTCTCTCCCATCAAAGCCTGGAAATTGTCATGTCTGGAAAGTCCTGGGCTAAGCACCAAGCTGGCAAGGTAGCTGATGACCAGGCTGCAGCTGCAGTGAGGGCCTCTGCCAGCCGCTCACTGCCCCAGGTCACCTTCAGGGCCGCAGGGCCTTGGGGCGGGGGGCCTTGGGGCCTTGGGGCCTTGGGGTCTGGGTTGCTGGCCTTGGCTCCCAGGAGTGGTGATGGCTGAGCGAGAGGCCAGTCTCTTGGGAGGTGCTGCTGTCTGCCTCCACCCGCATGATTGTGAGATGGGGTGGATGAAGAGCAGCCCTGGTGAGCAGCTCCCTTGCCCAAGAGGCCCCTCCAGAGAGTGCAGGAAAGCAGGGCCCGTGTGAAGCGCCAGAGGGCCCCTGCCACCTGCCCGCAGGCCAGCCTGTCGCTCCCCGTGGATGACATGGAAACGAGGGCTAGCAGGACTCGTGGCTGTGGAGGCTGGAAGCGTTGTGATGCCCTGGAGAGGAAGGCCGGGGGTGGTGGGCTAGGGGACTCTGGTGTTGAAGCCTGTGGGCTGGGTCGCTGCTGGCCGAGGGAGACACGGCGCAGCTCTTGAGGTGAGGAGCGCCTTGGTGGTGGCATGGCGAGGGCCTGCGTGGCCTTGCTGCCCGCAGCCGCCTTAGGCTTGACGGCGTTGCAGGTCTTGGACAGCAGCCTGGCCCGGACGCTGGACAGATCGCCTCCCCCGTGCCGCCGCCGCCCATGGTGGGCTGCAGATGGGGGCCAGGAGCTGCGTTGTCTTAAGGCCGTGGCCGTGTTGCCTACCAGCGCCGGAATCTCGGCCCTCGGCTCCTGGAGGCCTGCGGCCTGGTGCTCGGGCACCTGCAGTCTGGCGGCCTGTGGTAACCCTTCCCTGGCAGCCGGGCCACGCCCACGAGGCACGGGAGGCAGGGCAACCTTAGAGGAAAAGGCTGCAGTTCAGCGTATGTAGCTTTAGAATGCATTTTTCATTGTTTAAATCAGTTTCTATCTGGTGAGAATGGCTTGTCCTTGCCCGTTCCCAGTGCATGGAGTAGAGAAGTTGTAAATACATACCCTCAGAGTTAAAATTACGATCAAAGTTTGGTTGAGTTTCATCATGAAGAATAATTTACAGGCCAGTGTTGAAGGATACTTTGAGGAGAAATGGATACTGGAAGAAAGTGAGGATAGGTTGTCTAATGATTAAAATTTATCTTGATCCAGTGAAATTGTTGACATGTGTGAAGGGGGTTCCTTTACTCAAGATGGAGGCAAACTTGTGTGGGGAGGAGGTTCATCGCGTAAAGAGAAAATTTGAACTGCCCACCACCTTTCCCCAGACAACCTTTTCATTCTTCACGCCTGGCAAGTCCTGGCTTTCAAATTTATTGACATTTAGCACCCACAGAGCTTATAAAGTTGGTTGCTGTCATCTTTACTTTGTTTATTTTTTTTTATGAACCATTCATACAACATAAAACTTCCCATTTTTACCAACTATTCAGTGCTGTTCTTTACATTGGCAATCTTGTCGTACCAACATCACCATCCACTACCAGAGCTTTGTCATCACCCCAAACAGAAACTTTAAGCCCATGAAGCAGAAACTTTCTGTTCCACCCCTGGTACCTGTAATCTACTTTCAGTGGCTTGTAATATATTCACCATGTTGTACCAACAGTTACCACAATCCGATTCCAGACTGTTTTCATCTCACTAAAAAGGAAGCGCTTTCTTTCTTCCTCTACCCTGGCCCCTGGCCACAGCTAGTCTGCTTTCTGTCTCTATAGGCATGCCTATTGTGGACCATTTTTATATAAGTGGAATAATATCATATGTGACATTTTGTGCCTGGCTTTTCATGCTTGTGATGTTTTCATTGTTTATCTACACTGTAGCATGAATCAGACTTTGTTCCTTTTTAAGGCTAAATAATATTCCATTAAGTGCCTAGTCCACATTTTGTTTATCCATTTGTCTGTTAATGGGCACCTGGGTTGTTTCTACCTTTTGACTATTGTGAATAATGCTGCAAGGTACGTTGCTGTCCCAGTATCTGTTTTTGAGTCCCTGCTTTCAGTTCTTTTAGGCTATCCTAGGAGTGAAATTGCCAGCTGATAGCTCTTTTGTTTTCTAGCTCATAGCTGTTTTTGCTAACTTGTGTGTACTTTTAGCCTTTCTCTGTTTTTTTTGGTTACAGCTTTTGAAACCTAGATCCTGAGTGCCTCTCCTGCTCAGGGGAAGGTAAGTTTTGTTTCAAATTGGGATAAAGAGGCTGGGCTGTTTCCTAGCACCTTCTTGAGTTTAGTCCAGGTCAGGAATTAGTATCAATTTGAAGTGTCAGCACAGATCTCACTTTTCCCCCTAACTCGCAGCTGCTGAGTGTGTGGTACATGTTGCAGGGGCTTTGGTGCCTCCTTTGCCTTGTATGTTCTCAGGATCAAGACCATGACCAGTTGCTGGGTCAGGACTAAAGTATCTGGAGTAGGGACTCAGCAGCACACATGTAAGAAAATCTCTAATAATTTGTTGAAACAACAGGCCTTATTTATTCCTACTATGATCAACCTTTGCTTTTTTATTTTTAAAGGCATCCACCCTTTGGGTTTTATTAGACTGCATCAAGCAGCAAGACATAAAAAATTAACTTGGATTGTTTGCTAGTGTTTTCACTGCACTTCTGCTTCCTTGACGTGTGGCATCAGGGAACATTGCTCCCCTGGGTGGCCTAATGGTTGTGAACTGAAGTGGGCAGCAAGATACAGGCTCCTTCTGTGCCTCAGGAAGCTGCCTCACCTCGCTGTATCTTAGCTTCCTTACTGTGAAATGCACAGATGTAGAATGTAATTGAAGTCCATACCTGTTTGGGAGGATTAAATAAGTGAAACAGCAGAGTGCTGAGTACGTCTTGTGTGCCTAGCACAAGATAGGCTACGGTGTTTTTTTGTTTGTTTGTTTTTGCTGATTTGATTCAACAGCTATTTATCCACTAGGCTGGTGGGTCCCATCCTGCTCATTCTGCCCCTCCAGGGGACAGTTAGCAATGGCTGGAGACATTTTGGATTGTGACCACTGGGGAGGCAGGATACTGCTTGCATCTGGTGGGTGGAGTGCAGGGATGCTGTTAAATGTCTTACAGTGTACAGGCCCCTGCCATAAAGACTGATCCAGCCCCAAATGTCAGTGGATCCAGGGGTCGAGAAATCTTAAAGCTGACCTGTAGTTCAGAGACCAGGCCAAGGAAGCAGAAAAGGACTGCTTAAATGCAACAGTGGCATTTTTTTAGATTTGCAGAATATTAATCCTTAATGTAATGGAAGACCTTTTCCTCTTGTTATTATGTTTTTCCTGGTTCGCCGCCTGTGTTTGCTGCAATTAGTTTTTATTGACGTGGAAGACCTTTATAGGATTCATTTATGTTCTCTGGGTTTACTATTTTTAGTTCTCCATATCACCAGGAGGCCAGCACAGTAACAGAGATTGTGTTAATTAGATCTTTCAAAATCTGTTGAACTTTTATTTTTTATTATTTTAAATGCTTTCTTTTGATTAACTGTAGACTCACAAGAAATTGCAGAAATAGTGCAGAGTCCAGTACGCCCGTCCCCCAGTTCCCCCAGAGTGACATTGTATAGAACCATATTGCAGCATCACAATCAGAAGATTAACGTTGACGCAAGAGTTGACTAGACTACTTACTTTCCTTACCAGTTTTTGCTTGCGTTTGCTTTTAAGTTGTTTTAAAAGATAAGCAGAAAGAGTACCACTCTCTTAAAACTTCAAGGAAACATAAGTTGAACAGGAGAGTATGTAATGAGAAGGTGCTAAAAGCGAACAGCCAGTAAGCAGTCTCATGACTTGGTTAGGGGCTGGGTGGGTGGCAGGACCCCCGGCAAGGCAGAAGGGACAGGCCCCTAGTGGTTCACAGCTGGATGCGCTTGTGCTCTGGCTGTATGGGGGGCATATGCTCCTTTTCTTTTCGAGGCTGAAATAAGACAAATTGTGCTGCCTTTCAGCTCCAGGCAAACTGATGCAGAGTATAATAGGGAAAAAAACCCGCTGATCACAACCTGGACTCATTGGCCCTGGATTCCTTACTTCAGTTCATTTGTTCCTTGTTTTGTAAGAGGGTTGTGCACCCTTTTTTCCCCTTAAGTGGTGGTGATATTGTGTTGTGTGTTTTTAACCCCAAGTAGACCTCTTCTCATCTGCCTGGCTGTTTTCCACTTATTGAACAAGGAGTGTAAACCAGTCCTGTAGTACGCACATGAGTCTCCCACACCACAGAACTTGGTAGGGGATTTTTTCTTTCCTTTCTCTCTTGGGGTGAAAATGATGAGATTGAATATGGTTAATTAGAGTAAAGACCTCTGTTTCCCTTCTCTGGGGAAACAAAACCAACAGGAGATATCTGTAAATAATGAGATTTTGTAACATTGTCTCACACAGCTGCAGGGTGCACAAGTCCAGTTCTGTAGGGCAGGCTGCAAGCTAGAAACTCTGATGCAGGTCTTTGATGAATTTCCCCAGAGAGGCTGGCGAACTACAGAGAAAATTCTCTCTTCTGAATGCCGAGGTTGTCACCTCTCCCTTAAAAGGTGTCCACTGATTGGATTATGGATTAAGTGTCTCTTGTTGTGGAAGACACTCCCCTTAGTTGATTGTAATCACCTGACTGATGATTTAAGGCCATGAAATGTCCTTGCAGTAACAGGCCAGTGCTTCCTTGGCCAGACAACTGGGCACCATCACCTGGCCAAGTTGACATGTGAACCTAACTATCACAACCCCTGAGTTTGTAACTCTTGGAGTGATTGTGGAGGTGGATGGGTGCTATCCCTGGAATCCAGCATCCCTGGTCCAGGGCTGGGGACATGGGCGAGCTGAGAATTCAGTACAGCTGCTTTGTGTCTGTGGCTCCGGAATCTTGTGGGCGAGGCATGGAGTGAGAATGCGAAAGACTTAGTGACTTCTAGAAACTAAAGCCAGCTTTATTTACCGGCTGGCACAAGTGGGAAGTGAGAGGACTGGGAAGTTGTGTTTGAATGTCAGAAATGCCAGTGAACCTGGCAAACATTTTTAGAGGTTTTTGGGCTAAGTAAGAGCAGGGTTTGATAGGCAAATCTGTTGCGACAGAAAGGAGATTAGTGGTTGCCTAGGGTGTGGGGAGAGTAGAGGAGTTGAAGTGGAAGTGTAAAGTGTAAAGATTACAGGGTCTCTTGGGGGGTGTTGCAAATGTTCTAAAATAAATTTTGGTGGTATTTGCAGGACTTGAGTAAACTGAAAGCCATCGAGTTGTACGTTGTAATTGAGTGGATTGTATGATGCGTGAAGTACATCTCAATAGATCTGTTGCAAAAAGGGTCCAGACCACAGCTTTTGCACCCTCAAGCACATGCACGGACCTGGTATAACTCTCAAGCAATGGCAGTTTCAGATTGGTCCATCCCCACGACTGTGTCCATCCCTGGTATCTCCATATGGCCACAAGCCAGGAACCAGGCATTCTCCACTGGCAGTGAAAACAGGACTGCTGTCAGAGGAAGTGGGGCATTATCATTTATTTCTATCCTTCCTTTCCACCCCCCCTTCCTCCTCTTCCCTCCCCCAAAACAGACAAATCAATGAGAAAGTGAGAGGACAGAAGACTTGTCACAGTGGAGTGTGTTCTAGCCCCTGAGAAGAACAGAACATGCACAGCGGAGGGAAAATAAAGCCAAAGTCCTCCCTTTCTCAAGGGCCAAGATAAGAGAGCAGTAGGCGGGTGTGAACCCATAGAGCATCAGTCGGATTCTTCAGAGCTGGGGGAAAATTTGAAAAACATGATACCTCAAACCACCCTTTTTGCCTGTGAGAAGCTGGACCTAGGGGGTTTCCTTACTGAGCTGTGTCAGGAGATTGCAAGGGAAGTTTGCGGTGCATGTGGTGGGGCTTGATAATCAGGCCTTGTGTTGCTTTCAGTAAAGCTTGTTTAGAAATAACTGGAAGTCCATGGTTGTAAGTAATAGGAACTATTTCTCCATTCTGAAAGCATGACTTATGGGGGTGGGTGGAGAAGTGCATAAATCTTTGTGAAAAATTTTGTTTAAAAAAAGCTTATCATATTCAGATGGTCATTTACTTAATTCCGAATCCTAAAGGAATCTTGCTATGAGCTTTCTTGAATTAAGTTAAAAAAATAATTACTGAAATTATTACACATCAGGTGAAAACAATAGGCTCTGTTCTCTTGAGAAATATTATCTAAACAGCCAGGATTTGCTGTTAACAGTACATTGTAACACATTTTGCTAGACGCTGTCAGTGCTACACAATCTAGGGACAGCAAAAGCAGCAGGCTAAGGAGGAGCGGAGAGGTAGTCAGGTTTTCTGCAAGAGGAGGAGGCCCAGGAAGGGAGGCTGGGCCGGACCCCTTTAAGTTAGAGTTGAACCTGGCAGGAGGGAAAGGTCGAGACCTTCCTGTGCTGAGAGCAAGTGTCCTGTCTGGATCTGAGCATCCGTTCACATGTAGCAACTGCATTCTTGGTATTGTGGTGGCAACTGCATTCTTGGAATTGTGGTCACATCCCTTGACTTATACCAGACCCTGAAATTGGGGACACAGATGGGCCTTGAGGGCAGCAGACGATAAAAATAATTAGTATAGTCACTGGGACCCTTTGGGGTATCTTCTGTCTGCAGGTCACTGATGGGTCCAGGTGCTTTCTGTAGTTCCTTTTATACCCTCCCAAGAAATCCAAACTTTTGGGAAGACTCCCTGTTTTCCAAATGGCAGGAAACTTGAGGCCAGGGCAGTGACACGAAAGTGAAGCAAAAGGCCCCAGGAGTGAACTGTGGTGTGGAGAGCTGAATGGTGGTGGCAGTCAGTTTGAGTTTTTCATTTTCTGTTCTTTGAATTTTTTTTTTAATTGAGAAATTCACATAACAAAACCACTTCAAAGTGTACAACTCAGTGGTATTTGGTACATTTGCAGTGTTCATCACTTCTACCTAGTTCCAGGACATTTTCATTCTCTTAAAAGGAAACCCAAAATCCACTAAGCAGTCACACATGTCTCCCCCATCCCCTGGCCCACTCATCTGCTTCTGGTGTCTCTGGATTGACCAGTACAGGACATGTCATATAAAGGGAGTCAGATCACATGTGTCTGTTTGTGCCTGGCTTCTTTTACTGAGCATAACATTTGAGAAGTTCACCCTCCTTGTACCATGTTCCAGTGTATCATTCCTTTTCATGATGGATTAACATTCCATTGTATGGATGGACTGCATTTTGTTTATCTGGTCGTCCATTGATTGACATTGGGGTGGTTTCCATGTTTTAACTGTTGTGAATAGCATCACTGTGAATATTTGTATGCAAGTATTTGTTTGAGTCCCTGTTTTCAGATATTTCTTCGAACGTGTGCTCAGGGCTGGGCAGGTTAGCAGCCAGTGGTGATTTCCCTTCTCACTTCACACCCACCCCATCCCCACCACTCAATAGCTGAGCGTCCTCATTTAATCCAGTTCAGGTGTGGCTGTCTGTTAGTTTATTTACCCTAATTAACTTGAACTTAAAAAGAAACTTTCAAAATGAATGGACAGTAGACTGTGGCATAAACGAGGAAGCCTTTTAAAAAGGTGGTGCAAAGCTGGTCTGAGAGTGCTGCCCAGTAGAACACTTGCCATGATGGAAGTGATCCAAATCCCTACTATCCAATATGGCAGCCACCAGCTATTTGTGGCTATGAAGCACTGGAAATCTCGCTAGTGTGACTGTTCATTTTTATTCATTTAAATTTAAACAGTCACATGTGCTTGGGGGCTCATGTATTGGATAGTGCAGATTAATGAGCTAGAGTGTTTGGGCTCCTAACTAGAGGGAATGAGGAGGGAAAGCATACTATTTGAGTAGCATAGTCCTCTCAGCAAACCTCCTGGTGCTGTGGCATGGGGGAGGGCTGGATGGGCCAGGGGGTAAGTGGTGCATTACCCAGAGCCCTGGCTGAGTACCTGGAGAAGAGGTCCAACTGCTCAAGACTCCCACAGACTGAAGCTTGTCTTCTAATATTTTATGTGCTTCAACATTTTATTATTACTTTGGGACTATGTAATTTTCTTTTTGATTCTGTATCACTCCTGGGAAAGTGATTCGAACCTGTGGCCTTTCAATAGTTCTTTGATTAAGTAAGGCTGCCTCTTATGAAAAGCAGTGGAAAATTGTTGTGGAGCTAACAGGGTTTAGGAAGAGGTGCTAGGTTATAACTTCTCCACAACAGAAACACCTCCTTCACTTAATTCACTTTTACCAGCTCCCGTTTTGAATAGAAAATACAAAAACCTGTAGATGCTGCTGTTACCAAGTTTTTCATCTTCTCTGTTGACTTTCAGCCTTGAGAAAGGAAAAGGCCATCTGAAAGTTTCCATCTGTGAGCAGGGTTTTCTCAAAATGTTGAAAACATGGGTTTAATTTTGTGAGCTTAGCCAAGGATTCTTCATGTGGTTTGGGATATATAGAGGAAAGAAAATCTCTCTCACCTATGACTTGTGTTTGTCATTCTTTTCAGACTCTTTACTTGCCTCTAGTCTGGCACTGGAAAATACAAAGAATGACGAGAGGCAAAAAGACACATTTTCTTGGTCTGGTAGCTTCTTGCCCTGTATCCATTTTCTTCAAAGGAAGTTTTCAGACCTGTCTTCACTGTTGAACCCCACACACTCCTTAAGCACGTACATTTTGGTGTCCTCCCCTACTTGAAAGAATCCCTTTTCCAAAGTCACCCGTGAACCTGGAGTTGTGAAACCCCTAGACTCTTCCTACTCCACTGCGCCCCTGCCCCTACTCCACTTCTTCCTCCATGCTGCTGTTCGAGCATCTCCCCCCACACGTGATGGCATAGCACCTGAGTGGCTGCAACCCCTGCAGTATGTCCCACATCTGTAGCATCAAGGAGAGCTTCCTTATACCCAGAGCTCTGAGCACTTGGACTTGTCCATATCTGCTTCTCTTACACCAGGGTCCTGAACTTCTCGTCTGTGTTTGGACCCTTTAGTAGTTCAGTGAAGCCATGGCCTTCTCAGAACAATATTTTTAAAAACGTTAAAAGCTACATAGGTGGGAGCGTCAAATGGGGCAGCCACTATGGAAAGCAGCCTGACAGTCTCAGAAAGTTAAATATCCAATTATTGCATGGATCTAGCAAGTCCACTCCTAGGTATCTGTCCAAAGAAATTGAAGGTGGGGAGTCATACAGATAACTTTTACAGCAGTGCTCTAGCAGCATTATTCACAATAGCCAAAGGGTGGGTGGACGCAACCCAAGGGTCCATCATCAGATGAATGGATCAACAAAATGTGGTCTGTCTATACACTGGTGTATTGTTCAGCTAAGTAAAGGATTGAAGTTTTGATACATGCTACAATGTGGACGAACCTTAAAACTATTACATAGACTGAAATAAGCAAGGTATATAAGGACAAATATTCTTGATTTTATTTATCTGAAATATCCAGGAACAGCAGATTCTTATCAAAAGATGAAAAATAAAGTTAATGTTATATAATATTATGAGCATTTTAATTTAATTTATTTTTAAAAGTGTGGTAAAGTATGATGTGACATAAAAAGTACTTTAACCTTTTTTTTTTTACACATGGGCAGGCACTGGGAATTGAACGTAGGTCTCCAGCATGGCAGGTGAGAACTTTGCCACTGAGCCACCATTGCCCACCCTTAACCATTTTTAAGTGCCCAGTTCTGTTGACATTTAGATTGGTAGTGTTGTGCTACTTTCACCACTATTTCCAGAACATTTTCATTATGCCAGACAGAAATTTAAACCCATTAAGCAATAACTTCCCCTTCTAGTCCCTTTTCCCCGTCCCGTAGCCACTATTCTGCTTTTTGACTCTATGAATTTGCGCAGTCTAAGTGTTTCGTATAAAAGAGATCCTATAACATTTGTCCTTTTGCTTCTGGCTTGCTTCACTCAACCTGACGTTTTCAGGGTTCGTTCTTAAAGTTGTGTTGTAGGATGCCTCATTCCTTTTTTTTAAGAACATTTTTAATTGTGAAATATAACGTGCATACAAAAGCAATCCATTTCAAAGTACATTGTAACATGTAATTGAAACAGGTTTCAAAAGTTTGGTATGGGTTACAGTTCCACAATTTCAGGTTTTTCCATATAGTTGCTTCAAGACACTGGAGACTAAAAGAAATATCAATTGCAAATGTTCCAAGAAATGGTCATGATGATGAATATACAACTGTGTGATGATAATTGTGAATTACTGATTATATGTGGTAGAACGGAATGATCAGAAGTTACGAATGTTTGTGTTTACTTGGTGTTTTTTGGTATTTAAAAAAAATTTAAAAATTAATAAAGATAATCACTGCTAAAAAAATCAATATAATGATTCAGCAGTCACACTTATTGTTAAATCTTATCTGCTCTGTTGTTAACTTCTCCTCCTTTGACTCTTCTCAGTCTTTAATGGGGTATTTGTGCAATTCCCGTTCTAGCTTTCTCATATTGGAGTGGTGATAATATGGATAGGGGAATGGAATTAGCTGATGTTCTTTGAGAGGCTGGCCCCTCTGGGTTTCAGGACTTATCTGGTGTAGGAATCCATCTGGAAGTTGTTGGTTTCTAGAAAGTAATTTCAGTGTGTGAAACTTTTGTAGAATCTCAGATAAAACCCTAGGTGTTCTTTACGTTGACAGGAATGGTTTTGGTTGGGGTTTGGCAAACCATGGTAATTAGCAGTATCTGGCTGTAACATCCAGAATAGCTTCTTGACTTTATTTCAACTGTCTTAGCTGTTGATACCTTATTTTGTTACACTTCTTTTCCCACTTTTGGTCAGAAAGGCATTGTTGATCCCATGGTACCAGGCCCAGGCTCTTCACTGGGAGTCATGTTCCACGTCGTCAGGGAGACTTTTGCCCTTGGATGTCAGTTTTATTCCTTTTTATGAATGAATACTATTCCATTGTACTGATAGATCAAGTTTTGTTGCTCCATTGCTCAGTTGATGGGCACAGATTGCTTCCACCTTTCAGCTATTGTGAACAGTGCTGAGAGGAACATTGAAATAGCCGAGTCCCTGCTTTCTGTTCTTTTGGGTAGATAAGATATCTAGGAGTGGACTTGCTGGGTCCTGTGGTAATTCTGCATTCACTTTCTGAGGAATCTGTTTTAGTTTGCTAAAGCTGCCAGAATGTAACATACCAGAGATGGATCAACTTTTTTAAAAAATATTTTTATTGACAAGTCTGCATACACATCAATTACATAAATAATATACAATCACTGGCTTACAATATCATCACATAGTTTTGTGTTTATCACTATGATCATTTTTTTAGAACATATCATTTCAGAAAAAGAAATTAAAAGAAAAAATAAACTCATCCATCCTATACCCCTTACCCCTCCCTCTCGTTGATTGCTAGTATTTTCATCTATCCAATTTATTTTACCTCTTATCTCCTTATTATTTATTTATTTTTATGCACATTTTTTTTAAACTCATCTGTCCATACCCTAAATAAAAGGAGCCTCAGACACAAGGTTTTCACAATCATACTGTCAGCATAAATCTTTATATAGTCGTCTTCAAGAATCAAGGCCAATGGAATACAGTGCAACAGTTTCAGGTGCTTCCCTCCAGCCACTCCACATTCACTGTAAGCTAAAAGGGGATATCTGTGTAATGCATGAGAATAAACTCCAGGATAACCTCAGCTCTGTTTGAAATCTCTCAGCCACTGAAACTTTATTTTGTCTCATTTCTCTCTTAACCCTTTTGATCAAGAAGTCTTTCTCAGTTCCTTGATGCTGGGTTTCAGCTCATTCTGGGAGTTCTTTCCCACATTGCCAGGGAGAGTTATACCTTTGGGAGTCATGTCCCATGTAGGGGCAGGACAGGGAGTTCTTCTGCTGACTTTGCTTAGAGAGGCCACATCTGAGCAACAACAGAGGTTCTCTGGGAGTGACTCTTGGGCTTAATTTTAAGTAGGCTTAGCCTATCCTTTGCAGGAATAAGTTTCATGGGGGCGAACCCCAAGATTGAGGGCTTGGCTTGCGAGAATGTCAGAAGTTCTCCAAATAGGGAAGGTGACTATTTCCTCCTTTTTCCCCAGTCCCCCAAGGGGACTTTGCAAATACTTTTTTATTATTCACTGCCCAGATTACTCTGGGATGTATTGGGGCATCGTGCTAAGCTGGATAAACCATCAAAATCTCATGTCCTATTCAAGATTCCCTGTAAGTTCTACTAAACTGACCATACAAAGTAAGTTAGATAATGCACTACCCGAAATAAAAATTTTGCACCAGCTAAACATCTTTCCCTTTGGTCTCATATAGAAGTTGAAGTTTTAAAATGTGGATGATAACATCCTTTACCCTGTATTCTGCTGTACCTTAGTCCTATCCAGATCAGCTTCCTTCCTATCTCTACTCAAAATCTGATCCCTTTTTCAACTTTTTAAACAGTTCCTGTAACGGGTACTGCTGACTTTCTTAGCTTCAGAGCTCTAAGTCTGAGTCTTAGGTGTCACAGAAATAGCCGAAGCTTCTAGGATAGGAACAACCAGGTTATATAGAACAGCTCAGTATCTCATCTCAGAATTTAGAAATAACAGTTAAAACGATGGATTGGCTTTTTAATGTCTTTTTTTTTTTTTCATGGGCAGGCACTGGAAAGTGAACCCGGGTCTCCGGCATGGCAGGTGGGAATTCTGCCACTGAGCTACCATTGCACTGCCCTGGATCAGCTTTTTATAAGGGGATTTATTTAGTTACAGGTTTACAGTTCTTTGAAGGAAAGGCTTTTCTCTGGCTTTCTGTTGTATGGGAAAGCATGTGGTGGACGTCTGCTGGGCATCCCTCCCAGCTTCTGGGTTCAAACGGCTTTCCCCAGGATGATTCCTTTCTGCATCTCCAAATGTCTAGGTCTGAGCTCTGCCTGGTAAGATGAGGTATGCTGAGCTGGTCTTTTTTCTGACCTCTCTGTTTTAGACCTCTAGCTAATTAAACTAAATGGCACTTAATACAGACAGCACTCCCCTTAGCTGCCTGCCATCAGCCAAAGATGAATTTTTACATGCTGATGAGTTAAGTCCACAGCAACAGAAAGAAGGGCATTATCACTTGACCAAGTTGACACCTGAACCTAACTAGCAGTGAATTTCACCATTACCTTCATTTCCAAGGAATGATGAGTGTCAACGTTATTTTGAAGTATATGCCACATCCATGGTATAGTGTGAAGATACTGGAAATTTCTATTGGTGAAAACCTCAGTTGTTTGCTGATACCCCGAAGGTTTGTGCCTACATTTATAAGGAATTTGGTGAAAATAAAGATGTGGCTGATTTCTCACCCCCCTCCCCATCTAAGCTCACTGACCCCCACCCCCACCCTGTGAACTTGACTGGAATGCAGGTGCAAGTTGAAAGACTGACTCTTGAAACACAAGTGGAACTTCCCACCTCTCTTTTGCTGTCAGTTTAAATTCTACCTAACAGATACGCACCCTTATCTGGTGGCCTTTTCTCCCATCCTCTGCTTTGTTCATTTGTTCCACAAATATTTGATCAGTACTGTTTGAAAGCCTTAGGTAACAGGGATACAGCAGTGAGCAAAACACACAAGATTTGTGTTGCCATGACATGCACAGCCCAGCTGGTGAGATAAAGAGAAACAAATATGTGCATGCAAACATGAAGTCATAACAGTGGTGAGTGCAATGGGGAAATCCAGGTGACTGTGAAAGTGTATTGCAGGGCCGTCTTATTTAATCCCTGAGGAATGAACAATTAAGATTGAATTTGAGGGATGAGTGGAGGGGACAGGAGGTTCTGGGCTGCCAGAGCTACCCTTCTTGTAACTCTGTCTGCAGTGTTAAGATTTTGCCTTTTGTCCTGAGAGCATTGGGCAGCTGTTGACAGGGATAGCAAGTTGTGTATGCTGAGCTGGGTTCTGGCTGCTCCTTGGAGAATGACTTGGAAGTCAAGAATGGATGTGGGCTGACCACTTGAATCCCACTGGGATATTCCAAAGAGAAGATAACTGGGGCCAGGGGCTAGCCTAGGAGATGGAAAGAAGTTAAAGGCAAGACTTTGGAATTTATTGGGTTTCTTGATTCCGTCAGCTTTGTGAGATTTCCTTCCCCTCATCTCACCTTCCATTGCAACCCGCAATACAATATAATACTCTTAAGCATTTATATTACAGTCTTAGAGTGCAGCTATTTTGTAGTATTCCAAGTTCCCTGTTAGACTGAAATCAGAGACAAATTCTTTTTTGCGCTGAATATTTAAAGCATTATTGTAATTGTTGGATTGAATGTATATTGTGTTTTTTATTTTTTTTTAATATTCTGCATTCCTAGGAATTTGGACACATTTCTTAATAAGAAAAGTGAAAATATAATTATACCATGTAATGTCAGATACTGTGAGGATCATGCTGAGCCTGTACTCCTCTGGTAAGAAACTATTAGGCCCTCCCTAGAGTATCCAAATGGTATATAATTGCTTAATAAGAAGAAATTTTGCTATGATTTACATTATAGAATTTTGCTTTTACAAAAGAAATTATCCAGAATTGAGTGGAGAAATTTATAGTCCCCTGCGTATTATTGTGCTTTGGTTCTCTACTGTTTAAGATTTGAGCAGGAAAAAAACGAAACCCATTTTCTTTCTAATGTAAGTGTGTGTTGGTGTTTAAGTGCATGTGAGGTATCAAACTACACCAACTTGGGCTGCACTTAAATTGTTATGTAAATCAAATCGTTTGACATGCACATGCTTTCACTATTTTTCCTTGTTTTCACAGAGAAAACAATTTTTTTCCCAGAGATATTTAGTTTTAAAACAATCACTGTTTGAAGTGTGAGATATCTTAGATTTAATTTTCTCTTTCTGCCTAAGAGGGTAGAATGCTTAAGCTCCTGTAATGTTAGCGTGCTGCGCTGTGCCTTCCACCAAGGCTTTCCTTCTGGTCCTGTTTGCTGTGTAAGAAATAAGAATATGTGTAGCTGCTCCAAGATTCACAGTGAAGCTCCGTGTGTGTGTGTGAAAGAGTCCTTGTGTGAGTGTGTGAGAGAATGTGTGTGTGTGGTGCGAGTTAGTGTGTGCATGTGCATGAGTGTGAGGGACGAGACATTGGGAGATGGAGAGAAGAGCACAGCCTCTTTGAACAAGCTCCTCCCTTGGTGGCAGTCTGGTTCAGTGAGCTTTCTTAGCTGCTCCTTTGCTCTTTTTGAAGGGCAGGTGGAGGCCGGTTCAAAACAAGTGAGTGAAATTTGCCTCTGCCCAAATTAGGAGTGTAGACTGCGTAGCTTTTATAGTTGCACCCTGCTGGGTGGCAGAGCCCCCTTTCCCCTATTCTGTGTCAGTACATCTCTGCCCTCTCTGAGCATGAGGTAGATTTCAGGAATAATCTCGCAAAAGTTGAGAGAAATGTTGATGACTGCATGGTCCAGTCTTTTCCTTTTGTTGACCCAGGAGGCAGAGGGCCAGTATCCCGGCCTGGGGCCCTCAGGTCAGAGGGGCTGTGCTGAGCAGGGGCGTGCAGTGGGGCCAGGCTGGGCCCTGTTGTGCAGCACGCACAGGACGAATTGGACCCGTGTGACTGGGTGCCAGTAAGACTCTATTTATGGGTCCTGAAATTGGAGTTCATATAATTTCCACGAAATAGTCTTTTTCTCTTAGCTTTCCCCCAACTATTTAAAAAACATTAAATCTATTTTTTTTTTTTTTTTTGACCTGTGGGTTGTTTAAACGGGCAGAGGTCAGATCGGGCCTGTGGACCCTAGTTTGCTGTTAACGTATTTCTGTAGGCTTGGATAATCAGGTTATTTGGTTTTGTATCATTTATGGACGCCAGAGTGTTTGGAGATTGTCTGGGCTTGCAGTGGGCTAATGATGTTTATGGCCTCTGTGCTGTGCTTGGCGTTAGTCTGGAGGCCAGAGATTACTGGCAGTGAGTGAAGACGGAGATGCAGAAGGTTTTATGGCTTAATTTGCACAAAGTGTTACATGAGAGGGAATGAATTAATGTTAAAGATGTGACTGTTAAACACAACATTTTCCAGTATGCTTTTATCACCTATTCAGCATAGCTTGAACTGTTTTATTTGCTGTCATTTAAAAATTATATTTAAATGGAAGTATTTAAAAGTAGACTTTATTATTTGAAGTCATTCTTAGCTCAGTGTAGTTCCCCAGGAGTTGTTGTAATTGAAGGAAGTCTTGGGAACATGCATTATTTAATTGCCCTTTTGAAGAAGGTTGTAATACTTTGGAGACCCTAAACACAGCTTGGAATATTAAATATGAATTGTAAGGTAGTGGCATCTTGATTAAGAGAAAATGCCTGTGCAGTAGACATTAGTCGTTAGTGAGAAAATCGAGATTGGAATGCATTTTGCTTTGTCAGAATTCATTAGTGTCCTCATTTGCCTGGATGTGACCCTTAGGGGCCACTGCTGGGGATTAGGTTTTCTGGGGAGCAAACTGGGGTGGGACTTAGGGTGCAAGCTGTCCTTGGGGGGTGGTCCCAGGGTAAATCCTTGGAGGTGGGGGCAGGACTGGCCAGAAGTAGAAGCGTGGCTGTGCTGGATCACCAGGCCTCAGCAACCCCCCAGGGGAGCTCAAGCTGGGCTGGCCCTGCATGGTTATCCTGACTCAAGTCAGGGGAGCTGGGCCTTTCTAATGCCTCCACCTCCAACCCTTGACCTGCCCACTGGGACCCGCCCTGGGTGAGGGCAGTTCTCAGAGGGTGCTGTCTGCAGTTGGAGGGGGCAGCATGCCACAGCATACACGTTGTTGACTGCTCCTGGGAAACCCCAGCAGAAAAGTACTGGGAGAGTTGATTGTTTTCATTCTGTGCTATGTCTCTTGGAAAGCTACTTAAAGACAAGTATCGGCTTGCTAAATACTTTAACTTTTTTATTGTATAATATAACATATATACAAAGCAAAGAAATAAAAAAGCAATAGTTTTCAAAGTACTCTTCAACAAGTAGTTACAGGACAGATCCAGAGTTTGTCGTGGGCTACCATATGATCCTCTCAGATTTTTTTCCTTCTAGCTACTCCAGAATATAGGAGGCCAGAAGGCTTATATGTATTTTTTTATCATCACAATTGACTTTTTTCCTTTTTTTTTTTTGTGAAAAATAGCCCATATACAAAAAAGCTATAAATTTCAAAGCACAGCATCACAACTAGTTGTAGAACATATTTCAGGGTTTGGCATGGGTCATAATTCCACAAATTTAGGTTTTTACTTCTAGCTGCTGTAAGTTACTGGAGACTAAAAGAGATATCAATTTAATGATTCAGCATTCATATTCATTTGTTAAATTCTATCTTCACTGTGTAACTCCACCATCACCTTTAATCTTTCCATCCCTCTCTTTAGGGGTGTTTGGGCTATGACACTTCTAAATTTTTCATATTGAAAGGGTCTGGTCACTAATGTGGGGTAGGGACATGGATCTATCTAATGTTCTGGAGATGCTTAACTAGGTTTCAGAGATTATCAGGACCAGGGACCCATCTGGAGGTTGTAGGTTTCTGTAAGGTTCGTCTCGTGCGTGGAACCCTTGTGGAATCTTATATATTGCCCTAGGTGTTCTTTAGGATTGGCTGGAATGGTCCTGGTTGGGGGTTGGCAGGCTATGATAGGTAGCAAGGTCTACCTGAAGCTTGCATGACAGCACCCTCCAGAGTAGCCTCTCGACTCTGAACTCTCTCTGCCACTGACACTTTATTAGTCACCTTCTTTCCCCCTTTTGGTCAGGAGGGAACTGTTGATCCCATGGTACCAGGTCTGGATTCATCCCTGGGTGTCATGTCCCATGTTGCCAAGGAGACTTTCACCCCTGATGTCATGTCCTGTGAAGTGGGGTGGGCAATGATTTCACTTGTAGAGTTGGGCTTAGAGAGAATGAGGCCATATCTGAGCAACAATAGAAGTCCTCCAGAAGTAACTCTTAGGCATGCCTATAGTAGTCTAAGCTTCTCTGCTACCTACATAAGCTTCCCACGAGTAACTTTTAGGATCAAGGGCATGGCCTATTGATTTGAGTGTCCCTAAAGTTTGAGACAGTACCAGGGGATTCCCTGATGGTAAAGGTTTAATAGTTCCATGTTCTTTCTCCTATCCCTCAAGGGGCTTTGCCAATACTCACCCCGCCCCGTGCATGGTCCAGGAATTGAACCCAGGTCTCCTGCATGAAAGGTGAACATTCTACCACTGAACCACCTGTGCACCCCTCAATAGTTTTTTTTTTTTTTTGCATGGACAGGCACCGGGAATTGAACCTGGATCTCTGACATGGCAGGCAAGAACTCTGCCTGCTGAGCCACCGTGGCCCACCCCCAATACTTTTTGATTATCTGTTTAATATACTCTAGAATATATCCTGGCATTACATTAATCTATACAGAATTAAAGGACCTCTTTCTTATTCTAGGCTCCCTGTGTTTCACTTGTTCAAATGGGCTATACAAATAGGTTGAGTTAGGTTTTTATGTGCTACAGAAAATTGCAGTTCCTGACCAAATAAACCTGTCTTCCTTGGTCACAGCGTATGTGGTTCTAAAATATAGACACTGTCTGGCTTGCTAAATTTTAATCACCAGTGGAGTATCTGAAGCATGATATTCTCTGTAAGGACACGGTGCTCCCGCAGCCTATTTTCTAAAGAAAGTTTATTGGAACAGCTACTCCTATTCATTTATATACTCTGTACAGCTGTTTCAGTCCCGCAATGACGGAGTTATAAGGCCTGCAAAGCCAAAACACTTAACTGTTGATGGCTTCTGCTCTGTCTGGTTGTCACAGTTTTCCTGGTGCCCAAAGTCAAAGACGGTTTTGGGTGATGATGGTTGCACCCCTGCATGTGCCTGGAAGATGGAGTTTCAGCTCGAGGAAGGAAAGGGAGCAGGCAGTGTGTGTAACACTTTCAGGACACCCATCAGTGTAGGCACAGGAGTTCTGGCAAATGTGAGCTGGGCTGGTCCAGGATGCAGTCTGACTGTGCAGAGCTTTGGGGTCTTGCAGGTTCCCAAACGTCACTTGGGGAGCATTGTAAGGTGGACTTACTATAACTGTGTGCAGATGCCTTTAGGAAGCCTTTAATTGAGTTGCCTCCCTCCTCCATACCTGGGAAGAAATGGGTTAATGTGCAGAAGTATACCAACCCTGGCACAGACACCCCCAAGGAATTAAACAACTTTGTGAATGTGGGGAAAGCCTTTATGAAGTCTTGTGGTTTTAGAGGACTTGAAAAAAGAAAAATGAACATGAGAAGAACCCTGCCTCTAGTTGACAGCTTCCAAAATAAAAGTATGTTTATGAGCCAGATATTATGCTAATGTAATGCAGATCTTTTCTATCCTTTTTCTCCTTTTCTTCTGGCAAAAGAAGTAGCCTCTGGGTCTCCATGACACTGTGGATGACACAGAAAACCTTCTTTGTTTTATTAGAATGATTTTTCTTCTGCATTTAAGTTTTCTGGTTCTAATAAATAGGCAGAAATTAAGGGCTTTCTCACATTTTGCAAGCACAGTTGAAAAGCAATTAAAGCAAATTCAGTTATTAAATTTGTAATTATTGTCTGATAAATTACAATTTAAAAGTCAGTTTATCCTAAGACTTGTACTTTAATGAACAAGCCATATCACACATTTTAATGTTCTTAAATGATCCATGGATTTAAAGCCATGTAAAGGCTTTAAAAAAAAGTGCATTTTCCCTTTTTGATTTCCTCTCCAAAAGTACTTAAATTTGTCTTTCAGGATAAAAACGGGATTGTGGTGGTGGTGGTGTGGTGGAGAAAATCCCTTGGCTTCTCAATGTTAAGGATATTCTTTCTTATTGCTCAGGTAATTTTCACTGATCTGGGGTGACTTCAACTCATGAAAGCTTAGAATGTCACAACCAGAAAGATGTTTTCGGTTTTTTTTAATAATATATGTATTTTTATATGGCATATTTTACCCTTAGACTTTAATACCTACCCACCTTAAGTTTTCAGATGTGTTGAGTTAAAAGTAGCCTCCCTGGCTCCAGCAGGGACTAAGTATAGGCTGTGTTAGTGTCTAATCCCACTGGAGAAGCCTTTGTCTCACCTGCTTGTTGAGTGCTGCCAAGTGAGCCGTGCCAAGTGAGCAGCAGCAAACCGTTGGGCATGGTGTGCGTGTCTCATGCAGGTTGCTTCCTGGGCTGTGAGCCTGCACATATGAGCCCCGGGGTCCTGTGCAGGTGCACACTGGCCTTCCGGCTTTGTCTTCTTCTGTCTGTACCTGTCCCATCTGCCCCCTCCCCCCACCTCTTTCCTTTTCCTCGATTCCCACGTGGGATGGAACCTACCCTGGGACCTTTGGGTGTGATGTGTCAACTCCCAGAATTGTCCTTACCCTGATGGCTTCCTGGTTTCCATCCTCTGCTGCACCTGGGAGCTGTGTTCAGATTTATACCTTACCTAGAAGATGGTTGTTCTAGTTTGCTAGCTGCCAGAATGCAACACACCAGAGACGGATTGGCTTTTAATAAAAGGGGATTTATTTTGTTAGTTCTTCAGAGCAAAGGCAGCTAGCTTTCCACTGAGGTTCTTTCTTACGTGGAAGGCACAGGGTGGTCTCTGCTGGTCTTCTCTCCAGGCCCCTGGGTTCCAACAACTTTCCCTGGGGTGATTTCTTTTTCCATCTCCAAAGGCCTGGGCTGAGCTGCAAATGCTGAGATGAGGAATGCGGAGCTGCTTAGGCTGTGCTACTTTGCGTTCTCTCATTTAAGCACCAGCCAGTTAAGTCACACGTCATTCATTGCAGCAGACACGCCTCCTAACTGACTGCAGATGTAACTGGCAACAGATGAGGTTCACGTACCGTTGGCTTATGTCCGCAGCAACAAGACTAGGTATGCTCACCTGGCCAAGTTGACAACTGAATCTAACTAACACAATGGTCTTTTCCCCCTGCCCTCCTCTTTCCTTCTCTACTCTCCCCTCCCCTCATCTCCCTTCCTCTCCTCTCCCCTCCCCTCATCTCCCCTCCTCTCCTCTCCCATCCCCTCCTGTCCTCTGTCCTGACCTCCCCTAACCTCCCCTCCTCTCCCCTAGCTTCCAGCGTTTGCTGGAGCCTGGTGAGCCCAGAGGGTCAGGCGCATAGGGTGTTCCCCTGCCTTTAAAACCTTGAATATTTGGTGAGTGCTTCCTGCCTGCGGGCATCCTCACCCCCTCGCCCACCCCCTTGGGCTGTGCTAGGATTGCAGGGATGCTGCCTGGCTGTTTTCCTGACCAGAAGAAAGAGTTTAAAAGGAGCATCTGTTCTGGCCTCTCGATCCCGGACCCCTCAATTCCTGCTCCCAACCCTTGTGCTCCACCACCCCTGACTACCTGGAAATCTTTCAGGAGGACTATTTGAAGACTCGGATTTGTGGCTTGGATTTTTTAAATCTTTGCTTTTAAAGCACCACAGGTGATTCTAATGAGCAGCGGTGCCTGTGAGCCGCTGGCCTTAGAAGTGTCTTCCTTGGCCTGCTGACCCCTCCTCCTTGGCCCTTACTCACACCAAGGTCCACATTTCCCCAGATGCATTCCCCTGACCTCAAGGGAAAGGGAGTGGTGTGTGAAGGAAGGCGTCCTGGAAGAGGTGCAATTTGAGTTGGGCCTTGAAAGTGGGAGGGATAAGGGCAGTATAAGCAGAGGGAGGAGTCTCACAGGAATACTCAGATGTCTGGTCCTGAGACCTGAAGACGGGAGACAAGGGGGTTAGTGATAGGCAGGGTGCTTAGATCCCCAGCGGGTGTCCCCTCCCTCCCCAATATTCAGACACTCATACAATGTTTGAGTCAAGGAAAAAGGTCAAAGAGAAAGGGAGGGGGTGTGGTGGGGTGGAGGGAACACTCCATTTACACATGGTGTCTCAGAGCAATTTAAAAATTTTCCTCTTTTCGGGGTACTTTGAACTCAGACACCTGGAGTGTTTTGGCCTCTCCAACCCCCCATAGATAACTATTTCTTGGTTCTTAAATATAAGTCATCTCTAATTTCTGGTGAGCAAAGCCCTTAATGGCCCTTTAAAGCCGTGAATAGTATGAATTGCCGCTTATTCAGGAAGATGAGTTTTAGCAGTGCTGAAATTTGAGGCAGCAGGCTTGCTGAGATGTTTGCAGAGAAGAAAGTGTTTCAGTTGACTGAATCCCTGGAGGCATCTACAGCTGTTGCTTTCCAAAAGCTTCTGATGGACTTTAGCAGTGTGTATCAGTCGATCTTGGTCAAAACCTTAGCTGTGGACCCCTCAGTGAGTGAGTGGAGGTGATTTAATAAATAGGGGGTGTTTATTTTATGTTAGTCGTTTCTTTTCTACCCTGGTCCTCTGAGCCTTAACTGATTTGTAAAGAAGGGAAAAATTGGAGTAAAAGTATGATTCTCCATCTTAGGCCCTAGGGGAAGAATTAAACCCTAGAGAGTGATCTCCAAGCACATTTATCCCTATTTAATACCTAAGAAAGATGTGTGTATGTGTATGTGTCTGCAGGATGGATTGTGAACCTCTTTCCCTGCTGCCTTTCCTCCTTAGGAATTGGATCTTGCCTAGTTTTGCTCAGCCTTCCCACTGCTTCCAACCCTATCAGGCACAGGGCATGAATACTTAACCAACTGTGCGTTTAGTACATAAATGAATGAACTGCTTCCTTTCTGTGCTCTTTGTGATAGTTTTCTCTATTTCTGATTGAATAATCAGACTTATTCACTCCCCACCCCCTCAGATTTTTTCAATCTTCTAATCCTTTATTGCATACACACACACACACACACACACACTCTCTCTCTCTCTCTCTCTCTCTCCATAAATATAAGTGTTCCAGTTCAGAGATGTATTCTGATGTCAGGGAGATGATTTAGGAAAATACCTGAACTTTAGGGAATGTTTGGTTCCCTTCTGATAGGAAGCCCTCAGTGAGAGAGACACTTCCGTCCCTCAGGTATTGAGAAAATACAGCTTTCAGGTTCTGACCATGTATAGAACCATTGAGAGGCTGGCTGTTCCTGGAATGTTCCATGGACACTGACAGCTACGTATTTAAAGGGAGCTAAGGTCAGGGCAGTTTCTAAGGCAGAAACGGATCTTATCACACACAGCAGAACCCACAGTAAAGACATGCTGATAATTTAGTAATCATGCAGTATTTTGAAGACAGGAAAGTCAGGAATTCTAAAGCAATAGGCCAGAACAGGTTTCCAGAAATTCCCAGATGCTGCCCTTCGCCTCTGGTGCTTGTGAATTTGGTGAAGACACACATTCAAGCCATCTTTCTCAGGTTGTGACTGCGTCCAATTCAAGCTGGTGCCACTGATGCCCCTTTAGTGCCAGGCATTGGGTGCTGGGGACGTGGCCGTATGGCCTACAGAGAGGGGGCACGTTGAAGTCAAGAATTTCAGTGTAAGTGTTTGGTAAAGGCAGAGTGCAGAGCCCAGGGAGCAGAGGACTTGGGGGAGGGAGGGGAGTAGAAGGATTGTCAGAGACCTGTTGGCCCAAATCAGTAAGCTATCAAAGCAGTCTCTTTTTGCTTAGCTCTCTGATCATGCAAAACAGGTGGATGACAGCTTTTGTTCTCTTTCATTGTGACTCCCATGACTTTTTCACAGCAAAATCAAAACAAGTTAAGGCATTTAAATGAATATAAGACAAAAGTTGGATTTGGCAGTGCTCCAAAATTTCTTATTTTTTGTGATTTAATTTTTTTTTTTTTGCTGACAACATGTATTTGTTACTTATTGGACGTATTATTTTCATGTAGTTCTCTGTTAAATGCTTTCTGCCTACAAAATAACTTCTTTCAGTGTTGAAGCATATTGCTGTATGATCTACAAGCAGTGAGATGTGTTCATTCTTGGCTGCTATCGACCATTTAAAAAACAAAACAAAACCCAGAGCAGATGTATTAAGAGAATTCACACACCATGCAGCTTACCCACTGAAAGTTTACAAATCAGTGGGTTTTAGTATCCTGAGTTCCTTTTAACAGCAGAGTATTGGTGTTTCCCTCTTCTGTAGCTTTGCTAACATAGATGTGGCATCTGGGGTGAGTGGTATCAGGGTATTCTGGTTTGAATCCTGGTTCCCATCACTTACTGAGGACCTTGGTCCCTTCCTTCATAGCACTTGTGAGCATTTCTGCCTGTGGAGCTGGGAAATGTTTAGTAACTCTTGTATCACTCCCTTTTTAGGAGGCAAACATATGAGCTACTATTTCTTCACAGCTTGGAGCTACAGGGACACAGGCTTCCAGAAAACATCCCAGTTGAATTGTTGTATCTCTTTGCCCCCCCCCCCCCGTCTCCCCAAACTATGCACCCCTACCTGTCTCATTGCCATAAAAGTGGAGTTCATATATGGAAATGAGCCTTGCTTTGTGGGCCGCATTCCTGGGAATGCTGGAGTTGGTAGCATGAATTGGGAAAGAGCCCTCTAGACCTCTGTAGTGGAACAGTTACTCCACATGCATGAGCTCTGTTTATAGAAGGAAGGAAATGGGGATGAAGAATGTGTGTAACTTGCATTTTTCTCCCCTGAATTTTAACTAGAAATAACTCTGAATCCCACCCCATGAACACTGAGGTTTATCCTGTACAACTGATGGTGCAATGGTCTTGGAGTATTCTTTTCATTTACTCAAGCTACTGGAATGCATTATGCCAGAAATGGGTTGGGTTTTTTTTTTTTTTTTTTGGCATGGGCAGGCACTGGGAACCGAACCTCAGTCTCCAGCATGGCAGGCAAGAACTCTGCCACTGAGTCACCGTGGCCCGCTCTGGGTTGGCTTTTATAAAGGAATTCATTAAATTACAAGTTTACAGTTCTGAGGCCATAAAAATGTCCAAACTTAAGGCATCCAGAGAAAGGTGCCTTGATTCAAGAAAGGGCTGATGGCATTCCGGGTTTCTCTGTCAGCTGGGAAGGCATGTGGAGACGTCTGGGAGCTTTCTCTCCTGGCTTCTCTTTTCAAACGGCTTTCCCAGAGGTGTTTTCTTTCTGCATCTCTAAAGGTCTTTCTCTCTCTGTCAGCTCTAATCTTTTTCCAAAAACGGTTTCCTCTTAAAAGACTCCAGTAAGCAACCCCATTTTCAATAGGTAGAGACACATCCCTCTGAAATGACCTAATCAAAAGGTCCCACCCAACGATATTGAATGAGGATTAAAGAACATAGCTTTTTGGGTTACACAGCAGTTTCAAACCAGCACAGGTATATAAATAACCAGATCCCTTTGTGTTGGAGTCAGACAAACCCATAAGATGTGATTATGGTGAATTGTGTTGAAGAAATGTTTCTGATTTTGTGAAAATAACCATATCCTTTTAATTATGCTCAGGTGACAGAGCCCAGCATTGATTTCTCATTAAAGTTGATGTTAAAAAACAGTGTCTTTTTGTTATTTGTCAAGATAGAAATACATCTGTCTTTAGTATTTGGTAACAATGTTAAAGAACAGCATCTTTTTAAAAAATTTAAAAGTCTTTATTAATCATAAGCAGCGTTTTTCCTTATCCCCCCTTTTAACATTTTTAAGTTGTGAATTTTAACATATATGAAAAAGTAATAAATTTCAGAGTACGTTGTAAGAAGTAGTTAAAGAACAGATTTCAGAGTTTGGTATGGGTTACAATTTTAGGTTTTTCCTTCTAGCTGCTCTAAGACACTGGAGAGTAAAAGAAACATCAGTCTGATTGTTCAACAGTCATGCATACTCCTTTATTAAATCCTAACTTCTCTGCTGTAACTCGTCCTTTTCCTTTAATCCTTCTCCCATTCTTTCTTTTTATTAATTTTTTATTGTAAAATATAATGTGTACAAAAAAGCAATAAATTTCCAAATATATTTTAAACAAGTAGTTATAGAACAGATTTTAAAGTCTGGTATGGGTTGCAGTTCCACGATTTTTTGTTTTTTCTTCTAGCTGCTTCAAGACACTGGAGACCAACAGAAATATGAATACAATGATTCAGCAGTCATCCTCAGGTGTTAAATCCTATCTTCTCTGTTATACTCCTCCTTCTCTTTAAATAACATATATACATAAAAGCAATAAATTTCCAAGTACATCACAACAATTAGTTTTGGAACAAATTTCATAGTTTGGTATGGATTACAATTCCACAATTTTAGGTTTTTATTTCTAGCTGCTCTAAGGTAGTGGAGGCTAAAAGAAGTATCAGTGTGATGTTTCATACTGATTTGTTAAACCCCTCCTTCTCTGTATAACTCCATCATCACCCTTGCTCTTTCTCCTACTCTTTAGGGGTATTTGGCCCATTCTGACTTTTTCATGTTGAAAGGAGCTGTCAATAATATGGGATAGGGGGATGGAACTAGTTGATGTTCTTGGAGAGGCTGACCCCTCTGGGTTTCAGGACTTTTCTGATCTAGGAACTTATCTGGAGGTTGTAGGTTTCTGGAAAGTAATCATAGTGCATGGAACTTTTGTAGAATCTTAAAGGTTTAGATATTCTTTATGGTTGACAGGAATGGTTTTGGTTGGGGTTTGGCAAACCATGGCAAATAGCAGTATCTAGCTGAAGTTTGCATAAGAGTAGCCTCCAGAATAGCCTCTTGATTCAATTTGGACTCTCTCAGCCACTGATACCTTATTTTTAACAATTTTTTTTTTTTTAACATGGGCAGGCACCGGGAATCAAACCCGGGTCCTCTGGCATGGCAGGCAAGCATCCTTGCCTGCTGAGCCACCGTGGCCCGCCCTTATTTTTAACAGTTCTTTTCCTCCTTTTGGTCAGCAAGGCATTGCTGATTCCAGGGTCAGGCTCATCCCTGGGAGTCATGTTCCATGTTGCCAGGGAGACTCTCACCCGTGGGTATCATGTCCCACTTACGGAAGAGGGTAATGATTTTCCTTGCAGACTTGGGCTTAGAGGAAGGGCACAGCTGAGCCATAAGAGAGATCCTCTGGAAGTAATTCTTAGGCCTAACTGTAGGTGGGCTTAGGTTCTCCTACATAATTACACTTCACAATAGCAAGCCTCAGGATCCAGGGCTTGGCCTATTGACTTGGGAGTCTCTAATGTTTGAGACAGTATCAGGGGTTTCCCCAGTGGTATAGCTTTAATGGTTCCATGTTTTTGCTCCAGTCCCTCAGGGGACTTTGTCAATATTTTTGAGTTATCTGATCAGCATACCTTGGAATGTGTCCAGGCATTACATTAAGCTGTATAGAATTACAAGCCCTCGTTCCCATTCTGGGAACTGTGTATTGGGGTTATTTAAATCAGATATTCTGACAAGTTGAGTTAGATTGTGTATTACACAAAATTTTTGACAGAATGTATCTCTTTGTTCTCAAAATCTCTCTCTCTTTGTTCTCACACAATAGGTGGAGTTGTAAAATATAGGCAATGTCTTCCTTACCCCTGTATTCTGACTTACCTTAGTCCCCAACTTGGTCAGCTTTGTTCTTATCTCTAATTGAAGCCTGATCTCTTTTTCGGTTTCTTGAACAGTGTTGTTTATGGCAAAATTTGACTTTCAGAGCTGCAGAACTCCTCCTCTGAATCTTAGGTGTTACACAGTTACCCAGAGTTCCAGGGAAATACCAGGTTATACATAGATAGACAGCATCTCAATATCTAGAAGTAGCAATTAGAAGAACAGTATAGCATCATTTATATTTTATTTGTTTGGCTATAGATACATCAGTCTTTAAATAAGCTTTAGTATCTAAGAACACCTCTTTACATTATTACTGTGAAAAGAAAGTGTAGACTGAGGTTTTATAAAGTGGGATTAGTGGGCATAGGAGAAAGAAAGTGATGTGGTTAGAATCCCATGTAACAGACAAGCAATTTGAGAGTATTGGTGACAAAGATTGGTGAAACTGAAGTGGGGAAAGAACCTTTTGAGGTCTTATAATGTGTTCCCCAAACACTTCTGAATTATTTATTCTTCACAGTAGAATGATTTGAGATTGGTCTGCATGAATTAGCGAAAGTATACTTCATAGTATACTCATGAGGACCCTGCTAACAAGGTAGCCACACAGTGTTCTTTTCTGATCTGTGCCCATTTGAACAAGAGTAAGGGGCAGTTTTTTTTATAGGGAATGGCCTGAGTACATACGTTTTCTGTTTTAAGCACTTTACAAGCATGCTCTTCAGTAGGTGTTGTGTGGCTACAGAATTTTAAGTGTTTTGAACATTTCTTGTTTGACCCCTCATCAGAATAGAACTGTTTAACACTTTGTGTTAGTGTATGATTGGAAATGCCCTGAAGAGTTGAGGAAGTCATATCCAGATTCATGGATATGACTTCCTTAACTCTGTCTTCACCTGTGAAAATCTTTAGCCGTAAAATTGAAGCATCTTAAGCTGTAAAAGCAAGGCCAGTGCAGTGGCCTGATTTTGTATGGCCCTAATATGAGCATTCTTGGGACTGCTGTAACAAATCACCACAAACTGGAACATTTTCTACTCTCTTGCAGCACTGGAGCTGGAAGTCCAAAATCATGGTGTTGGCAGAGCCATGCTCTCTTTGAGGCACTAGGGAAGAATCCTTCCTTTCCTCTAGTTTTTGGTGGTTGCCAGTTATCCTTGGGGTTCCTTGGATTGTGGCTGTGTCACTTAAATCTCTTCTTTTGTCACCTGTCTTTCTCACTGTGCGTCTCTTCTCATATGAATACCAGCAGTTAGATTCAGACACCACCCTCATGCAGTTCGACCTTGCCTTAACTTGATTTGTACAGAAATGGGTGCTGATTAGAACTTCACCAGTCTTTGTGGGGAACAGAGTTGAATCCAAAAAAGCCACCAAGCTAAGAATGTTTTTTACATTTGAAAAGAGCTGTTAAAAAAGTGCTAAATGAGAATATATGACAGGGACCGTATATGGTCTGCAAGCCTATTATCTGGCCCCTTACTGGAAAAGTTTACCAAACTCTGATGGATCAGAAAAGAGGAGGAAATATAAAAAAAGATCTTTTCCCTATGAAGATAGAAACTTCTGCTTGTTTATAGACTGAGAGTTGGAGTGCTTTGGAATTATAGATATGCAAAGACAAGACAGGATGAAGGCAGATGGAGGGAGACCCAGGGCTGGCAGGAGAAGGAATGGGGGAAGAGAACGGAAAGGCAGATTCTTTCAGTGACTTGGTGGAAAGGAAAATTGGGTATTGAAAACGAGCTGTTAAGTGAAGAAATGGGAAGTGGAGACTTTATTGAACCTGGGCAGTGGGATATATACTCTGGATTTGGGGGTTGACTCTTGGGCAAGGCAGAGCATTCTGGAGTGGACACTGAGAAGAATACAGCCTCGAGCATCTGGTTTATGTCAGGGAAATGTCCCAAATGAGGCGATAATTGTCTTGATGCTGTGGGCTCCCCCACAGTCCTGTGAACTCTTCAGCTGACAAAATGATTTAATAATTTTTATGTATCAACACTTAGGGCCAGTGCTTGGCACAGAGGTGAGGGGTGCTTACCTCATATTTGTTAAATGAATAGATGACTGAATGTGAATGCTAATTAGCAGACTGGGCTGGTTATGGTACATCAGGGAGCTGTGGCTCTCAGTCAATGGACACGTAGTTAACAGCCACCATACAAGTGCTGTCCAATAGCACAGAAACATTTTAGAATCAATGTGATAAGCATTCAGGTGTGGTCATTGAGTACTTGAAATGTGTGTGTGGCTGAGGAACTGAACTAATTTGTTTAAATTTAATTGGTTTAGTTGTACATAATCACATGTGGCCCCTGGCTGCCAGATTGACTACCACAGCACTGTGGTCATTCCATTGGCAGCCCTGGAGACCCCATTTGGTTTGGAAAGCAAGGGAAGGGCAACAGCAGACTGATGGGCTTGGACTTGAAGCGTGGTGGGAAGTTGGAAGGAAAGGCCATGAAAGGAAAGTTATTCTCTGACGATCAGCAGGGCCTCAGATAAGCCCTTTGGAGGGGGCTGGGGCATGTGCAGGGTGCAGTCAGTGGGCATTGAAAGCTGCGTTGGAGATGCCAGCAGGCTCCAGGAGTTGAACTATTAACCACTTGGGGTGTTGGTGCTTCTTTTTGATGTCTGGAGGTTCAGTTTTAAATGATTTAAAAATAGATTGCCGGGCCTGGAATTTGGTTTATTCTGTCTAGCTCTTTCCTCCCCAAAATTCCATGTCTTGGTAGTAATCAGATTGCTCTGTTTTCCTCCTTTCAGCCTGGTTTATGTTGCTGGAGAGCAGAACACTGATGTCAGATGTGCCCAGGATCTGGCGGGCCTTCTACCTATATGTATACCCTTCTTGCTAGCAGTTATTGAATAAAAACACAGGTTTCTCCAAAGCACCGGATCTCGGTATCCGCTCACTAGGGATAAATTTGGATAAAAGATGTTTTATGTCCACAGCCCTTAAACTAAGAAGCATAGAGTATTGTCCACCTCAGTTGGAGTTTCAGGATGTACCAAGCCTCCCTCCTTCCTTCCATGAGCTGAAACTTAAGACCGTGCTTCAGTTATCTTTTCTTTGGTAGTTTGTTTGGGAACTGATGAGTCTCATTCTTTCTTTTCAGTAAAACTCCTACTCTGTCCCTTGCTCTGTGCTTCTCTCATAGTGAAGGGTGGGTGGGAGGCTCCAGCTCTGTCTTTATCAGTGCCGTGGGTGACACTTGTTCTTTTATTTTTCATTGTGTAGAGGTTTTATGGGGTGCAGAACCTTAGTGGGTGTGTATACTCCCAGATGAACCTGATGTCTGCGTTAAAGTTAAAGATGTTTTGGTGGCCAGGTGTCAAAGTGGTGTACCTGGTGGGGAGAAGCAGGGAGAGGTGAGAGCACCTCTGCCTAGCACAAGGCTTCAAAACAGTGGGACAGGTGGAGAACTTAGGCTGTGCCACCAAAACCTGCCGTTGGAAACCATGCTAGACAACAGAAAGGTCAAATTAGTGGCAGGCTAGAGTTTTTGTAGTAGAGATGCTGAGACAAAAAGCAAACAACCTTAACTTCTTTCCTTTTTGTGGATTCTTAGTGGCTATTATGAGAAAAAGTGTGGCTTGGATTTGGGCGGGGTGGGGGGGATGTTTGTGCACATCATGTGATTGTTTAAATGCACAGAGACTAAATGTTCTGACCTTCGTTGCTATATTGTGGTTCTTCGAAGGTCGTTGGTGGTGTAATGGGCATTGTGTTGGTGTTGGGTGATTCAGGTAAGGGTAGATGCGGTCATTCCATCATGAAATGGCTGTGGGACCTTGTCATGGTGACCTCTTTCAGCCTTGGTTTTCTTTTTTTTCTTTTTTTTTTTTATTAATTAACGAAAAAAAAAGAAATTAACCCAACATTTAGAAATCATACCATTCTACGTATGCAATCAGTAATTCTTAACATCATCACATAGATGCATGATCATCGTTTCTTAGTACATTTGCATCGGTTTAGAAGAACTAGCGACACACCAGACAAAGATATAGAATGTTAATATAGAGAAAAGAAATAAAAGTAATAATAATAGTAAAAAAACAAAAAAACAAAAAAAACAAACAACAACAAAAACAAACAAAAACAAACAAACAAAACCTATAGCTCAGATGCAGCTTCATTCAGTGTTTTAACATGATTACTTTACAATTAGGTATTATTGTGCTGTCCATTTTTGAGTTTTTATAGCTAGTCCTGTTGCACAGTCTGTATCTCTTCAGCTCCAATTACCCATTATCTTACCCTGTTTCTACTTCCTGCTGGACTCTGTTACCAATGACATATTCCAAGTTTATTCTCGAATGTCCGTTCACATCAGTGGGACCATACAGTATTTGTCCTTTAGTTTTTGGCTAGACTCACTCAGCATAATGTTCTCTAGGTCCATCCATGTTATTACATGGTTCATAAGTTTATCCTGTCTTAAAGCTGCATAATATTCCATCGTATGTATATACCACAGTTTGTTTAGCCATTCTTCTGCTGATGGACATTTTGGCTGTTTCCATCTCTTTGCAATTGTAAATAACGCTGCTATAAACATTGGTGTGCAAATGTCCGTTTGTGTCTTTGCCCTTAAGTCCTTTGAGTAGATACCCAGCAATGGTATTGCTGGGTCTTATGGCAATTCTATATTCAGCTTTTTGAGGAACTGCCAAACTGCCTTCCACAGTGGTTGCACCATTTGACATTCCCACCAACAGTGCATAAGTGTGCCTTTCTCCGCATCCTCTCCAGCACTTGTCATTTTCTGTTTTGTTGATAAAGGCCATTCTGGTGGGTGTGAGATGATATCTCATTGTGGTTTTGATTTGCATTTCTCTAATGGCCAGGGACATTGAGCATCTCTTCATGTGCCTTTTGGCCATTTGTATTTCCTCTTCTGGTAGGTGTCTGTTCAAGTCTTTTTCCCATTTTGTAATTGGGTTGGCTGTCTTTTTGTTGTTGAGTTGAAGAATCTCTTTATTAATTCTGGATACTAGACCTTTATCTGATATGTCATTTCCAAATATTATCTCCCATTGTGTAGGCTTTCTTTCTACTTTCTTGATGAAGTTCTTTGATGCACAAAAGTGTTTAATTTTGAGGAGCTCCCATTTATTTATTTCCTTCTTCAGTGCTCTTGCTTTAGGTTTAAGGTCCATAAAACCGCCTCCAATTGTAAGTTTCGTAAGATATCTCCCTACATTTTCCTCTAACTGTTTTATGGTCTTAGACCTAATGTTTAGATCTTTGATCCATTTTGAATTAACTTTTGTATAGGGTGTGAGATATGGGTCTTCTTTCATTCTTTTGCATATGGATATCCAGTTCTCTAGGCACCATTTATTGAAGAGACTGTTCTGTCCCAGGTGAGTTGGCTTAACTGCCTTATCAAAGATCAAATGTCCGTAGATGAGAGGGTCTATATCTGAGCACTCTATTCGATTCCATTGGTCGATATATCTATCTTTATGCCAATACCATGCTGTTTTGACCACTGTGGCTTCATAATATGCCGGCAGCGTGAGACCTCCAGCTTCGTTTTTTTTCCTCAAGATGTTTTTAGCAATTCGGGGCACCCTGCCCTTCCAGATAAATTTGCTTATTGGTTTTTCTATTTCTGAGAAATAAGTTGTTGGGATTTTGATTGGTATTGCATTGAATCTGTAGATCAGTTTAGGTAGGATTGACATCTTAACTATATTTAGTCTTCCAATCCATGAACACGGTATGCCCTTCCATCTATTTAGGTCTTCTGTGATTTCTTTTAGCAGTTTTTTGTAGTTTTCTTTATATAGGTTTTTTGTCTCTTTGGTTAAATTTATTCCTAGGTATTTTATTCTTTTAGTTGCGATTGTAAATGGGATTCGTTTCTTGATTTCCCCCTCAGCTTGTTCATTACTAGTGTATAGAAATGCTACAGATTTTTGAATGTTGATCTTGTAACCTGCTACTTTGCTGTACTCATTTATTAGCTCTAGTAGTTTTGTTGTGGATTTTTCTGGGTTTTCGACGTATAGTATCATATCGTCTGCAAACAGTGATAGTTTTACTTCTTCCTTTCCAATTTTGATGCCTTGTATTTCTTTTTCTTGTCTAATTGCTCTGGCTAGAACCTCCAACACAATGTTGAATAATAGTGGTGATAGTGGACATCCTTGTCTTGTTCCTGATCTTAGGGAGAAAGTTTTCAATTTTTCCCCATTGAGGATGATATTAGCTGTGGGTTTTTCATATATTCCCTCTATCATTTTAAGGAAGTTCCCTTGTATTCCTATCTTTTGAAGTGTTTTCAACAGGAAAGGATGTTGAATCTTGTCAAATGCCTTCTCTGCATCAATTGAGATGATCATGTGATGTTTCTGCTTTGATTTGTTGATATGGTGTATTACATTAATTGATTTTCTTATGTTGAACCATCCTTGCATACCTGGGATGAATCCTACTTGATCATGATGTATAATTCTTTTAATGTGTTGTTGAATACGATTTGCTAGAATTTTATTGAGGATTTTTGCATCTATATTCATTAGACAGATTGGTCTATAGTTTTCTTTTTTTGTAATATCTTTGCCTGGTTTTGGTATGAGGGTGATGTTGGCTTCGTAGAATGAATTAGGTAGTTTTCCCTCCACTTCAATTTTTTTGAAGAGTTTGAGGAGAGTTGGTACTAATTCTTTCTGGAATGTTTGATAGAATTCACATGTGAAGCCGTCTGGTCCTGGACTTTTCTTTTTAGGAAGCTTTTGAATGACTAATTCAATCTCTTTACTTGTGATTGGTTTGTTGAGGTCATCTATTTCTTCTTGAGTCACAGTTGGTTGTTCATGTCTTTCCAGGAACCTGTCCATTTCATCTAAACTGTTGTATTTATTAGTGTAAAGTTGTTCATAGTATCCTGTTATTACCTCCTTTATTTCTGTGAGGTCAGTAGTTATGTCTCCTCTTCCATTTCTGATCTTATTTATTTTTTTCCTCTCTCTTCTTCTTTTTGTCAATCTTGCTAAGGGCCCATCAATCTTATTGATTTTCTCATAGAACCAACTTCTGGCCTTATTGATTTTCTCTATTGTTTTCATGTTTTCAATTTCATTTATTTCTGCTCTAATCTTTGTTATTTCTTTCCTTTTGCTTGCTTTGGGATTAGTTTGCTGTTCTTTCTCCAGTTCTTCCAAGTGGACAGTTAATTCCTGCATTTTTGTGTTTTCTTCTTTTCTGATAAAGGCATTTAGGGTAATAAATTTCCCTCTTAGCACTGCCTTTGCTGCGTCCCATAAGTTTTGATATGTTGTGTTTTCATTTTCATTCGCCTCTAGGTATTTACTAATTTCTCTTGCATTTTCTTCTTTGACCCACTTGTTGTTTAAGAGTGCGTTGTTGAGCCTCCACATATTTGTGAATTTTCTGGCACTCCGCCTATTATTGATTTCCATCTTCATTCCTTTATGATCCGAGAAAGTGTTGTGTATTTCAATCTTTTTAAATTTTTTAAGACTTGCTTTGTGACCCAGCATATGGTCTATCTTTGAGAATGATCCATGAGCACTTGAGAAAAAGGTGTATCCTGCTGTTGTGGGATGTAATGTCCTATAAATGTCTGTTAAGTCTAGCTCATTTATAGTAATATTCAGATTCTCTATTTCTTTATTGATCCTCTGTCTAGATGTTCTGTCCATTGATGAGAGTGGTGAATTGAAGTCTCCAACTATTATGGTATATGTGTCTATTTCCCTTTTCAGTGTTTGCAGTGTATTCCTTACGTATTTTGGGGCCTTCTTGTTCGGTGCATAAATATTTATGATTGTTCTGTCTTCTTGTTGAATTGTTCCTTTTATTAGTAGATAGTGTCCTTCTTTGTCTCTTTTAACTGTTTTACATTTGAAGTCTAATTTGTTGGATATTAGTATAGCCACTCCTGCTCTTTTCTGGTTGTTATTTGCATGAAATATCTTTTCCCAACCTTTCACTTTCAACCTATGTTTATCTTTGGGTCTAAGATGTGTTTCCTGTAGACAGCATATAGAAGGATTCTGTTTTTTAATCCATTCTGCCAGTCTATGTCTTTTGATTGGGGAATTCAGTCCATTAACATTTAGTGTTATTACTGTTTGGATAATATTTTCCTCTACCATTTTGCCTTTTGTATTATATATATCATATCTGACTTTCCTTCTTTCTACACTCTTCTCCATACCTCTCTCTTCTGTCTTTTCGTATCTGACTCTAGTGCTCCCTTTAGTACTTCTTGCAGAGCTGGTCTCTTGGTCACAAGTTCTCTCAGTGACTTTTTGCCTGAGAATGTTTTAATTTCTCCCTCATTTTTGAAGGACAATTTTGCTGGATATAGGAGTCTTGGTTGGCAGTTTTTCTCTTTTAGTAACTTAAATATATCATCCCACTGTCTTCTAGCTTCCATGGTTTCTGCTGAGAAATCTACACATAGTCTTATTGGGTTTCCCTTGTATGTGATGGATTGCTTCTCTCTCACTGCTTTCAAGATCCTCTCTCTCTTTGACCTCTGACATTCTAATTAGTAAGTGTCTTGGAGAACGCCTATTTGGGTCTAATCTCTTTGGGGTGCGCTTCACTTCTTGGATCTGTAATTTTAGTTCTTTCATAAGAGTTGGGAAATTTTCAGTGATAATTTCTTCCATTAGTTTTTCTCCTCCTTTTCCCTTCTCTTCTCCTTCTAGGACACCCACAACACGTATATTTGTGCGGTTCATATTGTCCTTGAGTTCCCTGATACCCTGTTCAAATTTTTCCATTCTTTTCCGGATAGTTTCTGTTTCTTTTTGGAATTCAGATGTTCCATCCTCCAAATCACTAATTCTATCTTCTGTCTCTTTAAATCTATCATTGTAGGTATCCATTGTTTTTTCCATCTTTTCTACTTTATCCCTCACTTCCATAAACTTTGTGATTTGTGTTTTCAGTTTTTCTATTTCTTCTTTTTGTTCAGCCCATGTCTTCTTCATGTCCTCCCTCAATTTATCGATTTCGTTTTTGAAGAGGTTTTCCATTTCTTTTCGTATATTCAGCATTAGTTGTTTCAGCTCCTGTATCTCATTTGAACTATTGTTTGTTCCTTTGACTGGGCCATATTTTCAATTTTCTGAGCGTGATCCGTTATCTTCTGCTGGCGTCTGGGCATTTAGTCAGATTTCCCTGGGTGTTGGACCCCATAGGTTGAAAGATTTTTCTGTGAAATCTCTGGATTCTGTTTTTCTTATCCTGCCCAGTAGGTGGCGTTCGTGGCACACGTTTGTCTACGGGTTCCACCAGTAAAAGTTGCTGTGGGTCCTTTAACTTTGGAAAACTCTCGCCGTGGGGAGGTTCGGCAGCGGAAGCGGCTTGGAAGAGTGCCAGCCGTCCTGGGGGTCCGAACGCGGGGAGGGTCGCCGGCCGCCGCAGCCCAAGGGGACCGCCTGCCCAATTCTGCCAGCTGGCCTGGGAAGGAGGAAGGGAGGGACTCCGGCCGCTTTCCGCCCCGCCCGGTAAAGCCCGCACCCCTTGGCGATCTCAGCGAAACTGGTTCTCCCAGACAGTCAACCGTTCCAGGATGGGGTACGCTGTCCGTTTGATCTCCGTCGTGGCTCTGGGAGCTGCTCTGTATCGTCTTCACTCCCCCAGTAGCTGTTCTGGAGGAGGAAAGGTGAGGGTGGCAAGGCTGTCGAGGCCGGTGGCGGAGGAGCCGGTGAAGGCGGAAGAGGGCACGGTGGTGGTTGGAGAGCCGCCCTTGGTTTTCTTATATGAAGAGTGGAGTTGACAGTGTGTCCTTTATAAGGATGCTTTTGTAGATTGGATGAGATTACATATGTGTAGCCTGTAGCACATGGCCACTTGGTCAAGCTTACCTCCTAGGACACGTGGGATATTCTGTGATGTTCCCTACTCTTTTTTGATTTTCGTCACTGAATTCCATTTATTCTGTAAGACTTTGCTTGGATACCACCTTCTCCAGGAACCTCTCATCCTCATCTAGAAGACTTTTAGGCTGTTGATCAATGTTCTGTAATAAGCCAAGAGTATGTAGTTATAGAGCCTCTGTGTTGTTTTATGATAGTCTTATTATTTGTCTCCTCACCACACTGCGCTTGGCATCATGGCCCAAGGCTCTGTTAATTCATCTTTGTGGTCCTGCACCCAGCACAGATCCTGGTATGTTGTTTGTGCTCTGTATGCTGGGTGTAGAACAGATTGTTGTGTCTTCCTACCCCCAGTCTCTGCACTGTCAAATTACAGGAAGGGCATACCCCAGCCAATTGCATGTAGTCCTTATAGGCAGTAGGCTGAGCTTAGAACTAGGCCATCCCGTAGGTTTGGGGAAGGTGCTGGGCCCGAGATGTGGCCTGGGAAGGGTACTGTCATACACCCACAGTTGCAGGCAGAATGAAATATCCAGAGGGTTTAAAAGTATACAGCAGATGGTAGTTAAGCCGTAGGAAAAATTTGGTACAAGTAGTGGGGGTGGTTTAACATGATATTGGGGGCCTTTCCACACTGCGGGCAGAGATAATAACTAGCTCTCGTCATTGCTATATTTTAAGTAATAGCTAAAATTTACTATGTGTCTGGCAGGATTCAGGTCCTAGAGGTTCTAGTGTATTAAGTGGGTTACCAAGCAAAGAATCCGACATGGTGTGCAGGTTACTAGAACTATCACACTGGGTGTCAACTGAATCATAGGAACAAGGCATGATGGAGCCTGGTCATTATAACCAGAGGGACATGTTCCATGCTGGACTGGCAGCCTGGGCTTCCTGCTGTCCTCCTGGATTTTTGGAATTGGTCTCAAGGCTGGAGGGAGTGTACTGGTGAAGCTGAAGATGAGCCAGAGAGAATCTGTAAGGCGGAAAGACCTGGCTTCTAGTCATGCCTCCTGAATTGGAGATGAGGGCTTCCTGCAGGATTTTTCCCCTTAGGAAGTTAACCTTCTTACAAGGTGAGTAAGAAAGTTTGGGTTCATGAGGGGACTGAAAGCAAAGGAACTTGTTTATCTTCCCTTCAAATATGTGCTAAGTTAGAAATAATGTGTTAATTCAGAGTTGACAAAAAACTAAGATATCACAAACAAGTCTAAACCCATTGGTTTAGAAATGATTGTTTCCCTTCTTTTAAAATAAGAATTGAAGTGAGAGTAAAAATGCTTATGAATTCACTAATGCTTTCCGTATTTTTTCATGAATATGAATATGAAACCCTTTCAACTTAGGACAAACCCCAGAGAATATTAGTTGCTCTAACATTCTATGTTGTTTGTTTACCCCTCTTTTATTGTCTTTTCAAGTGTATGAAAAGGCTTTTCTTGTCAGTGTAATGAAATAATAATATAACGTTAATCCCAACAATCCTCAATTTTTAACTCTGCTTCTCCTTTGGTAATAAAGGCAGAATGTACTTTGCATATGATGGGGTTATTACAAACAATTGAAAGATTTCATTGGCCAGGGGAAAGAAGGAGCTTGAGAATCAAATAACATTAAAAACAAAAAGCAAAAATGTTGTTTGTTAGAATTTAACTATTATTAATTGCATCAACTTGGCATTGTAATTAATATTACACCTGATTATCATAAGGCAATAATGATGGAATTCGTTTGTTCATGAATTTGTCATTCATTAAACAGCAAACATTTAATGGGGGAAAGTCAGTATGTTGAGTTTATGCTACTAGGGCTAAACTTGGCCAATTCAGTTCCTGTTTATATGGTAAGAAAAAGATTCTTCTTTGCCCAGAGAAACTGTGGACTGTTAAATCGAATTAAGCCACAGATGGAAGAGAGCTGAAGGGTGAATATTGTCCCAGGGAATCAGTGTAGAAGGAGGAGGGAAAAAAATTCCAAAGGAGATTTCTTTTTTTTTTTTTTTTTTTTAGAGAGAGAGGGAGGAAAGGAAGGAAAGACAGAGAAGGAAGGAAGGATGGAAGGAAGGGAAACATTTTTAAACATTTTCTTGTTTTATTATATTTTGTTTGTTTGTTTGTTTTTTACATGGGCTGGGGCCGGGAATCGAACCGGGGTCCTCCGGCACGGCAGGCAAGTACTTTGCCCGCTGAGCCACCGCGGCCCGCCCCCAAAGGAGATTTCTTATGCATGCGTGAGGGACTGTTCACTTGGATTGGTCCTGGGTTTTTGTGTGATTGTTTTTGTTCTAGTACATGTTGTTTATTGTTTAAAATTTAAGAGTTCCAAGTTCTAAAGGGTATAAGTAAGAAATTAAAGCTACCTTCATCTGTTAATCCCACTTCCCAGGGTAATCACTGTTAATAGTTTCTTGTATATTTTTCCAGAAGTTTCACATGTTGTTATAAGCATATTTGTGATGTATGTTTCTGTAAACACACATACACACATATACTTTTACAGTGTGGTGTTTGTTTTTTTCTGAGCATGTCTTGAACACGTTTGTACGTCAGTATATACAGCATCCCCATATAGATCAGATGGGTGGCAGGTCGGGTCTTGGCTTGATTTTCTTAGCATGTCTTGAACACGTTTGTACGTCAGTATATACAGCATCCCCATATAGATCAGATGGGTGACAGGTTGGGTCTTGGCTTGAAACAAAAGAACCGTTTCTTGTTAACTTAAGTTGCCAGGGGCTCTTTGGAATTGCAGGGCAGGGAGGTCAAGCTTGGGAACAATGGGGATCCAGGCAGCTCTGGAGTGTTGCGAAACAGGAAGCAAAGAACACCTTTCACAGTTGTAGGCTCAACCATCGCTGCTAGTTAACCACAACTGTGAAGGAAATTCCCTGCATATTCTGTCCTCATGTTAGTACCCCCAAGATACGAAGTGTGGGGATGAGCGTGCACGTGTGAATGCATGCGACAAATGGACCTATTAATTGGTTCCACTGTGTCCTGTGCCCATCTCCATTCTGGACCAGAAGATGGGGATGGGGAAAGCCAAGCAAGACTCCAGTTGCCATCCACCTGGGCAGTTTTCCCAGGAGGAGCTGCCCTCTCCGGGTTTGAAGGGACTTGAAGCATCTGATTATCATTTAAATATCTAATTATTTTTAGAAGGTGGCAGATGTCACAGATACCACTGTCTGGGAAGATAAAACATTAGTGGATTAACTGCTGGATAACCTTGATAGTTATTTTTATTCTCTCTCTTTTTTAAAAAAAGAACCACCGTCTTTTTGTGACAGTGGTGCTGCAATATCGTTGTCTGAAGAGCAAATAGAATGATGCAATCATCTAGTCTTTCCTGTAGCCTGGTGACTGCTTTTGTTGTTTCAGCCATCTGAATGGTTCACCACTTTTTACGGGTCAGGGCATGTAAACATTTGGCTTGTTATACTTGCGGACATCTCTAGTGATTTTACTTGGTAAGTGATAAAATTTGAGGAATGGGTAAATGATTCAATAAATGGTAAAAACTCCACGAAAAAGTTTTCTGTAGACTAGCTTCTGGCTTTGATCATTTCAAACCTTAGTTTTTCCTCCTTCCCTCATAACTCGGGTGTCCTAGGATCTCTTCATAGCATGAGATGGCTGCTCTTGTTGCAGTCTTGTGGGTGATTTGGCTTAGCAGACAGTGTAAGTTTTCCTAGAAGCCATTCCTACACTGAAACATCTAGCAAGACTATACCTGCAATGAGATGCTTATGAACCATGTAGATATAGCCCACTAAGGCAGAACGAAACGTGTCCGTAATTTCCCATCACCATCTATGGGAAGGGTTGGGGGTGGGGTGGGGATCTAATCAGAATAGAAGAACCGATTTTGACTATTATTATTATTATGGCTAATATATCCTCCTTTTGCAAATATTCATAATTGTATGACCTTGAGAACACTTTGCTTGACCCCTGTAAGACCTAGGCAGGGGACTTAGCAGTAAGGGTGTCCCGCTGGATTACCCTCTGTTCTCTAGGCATATGTGCCATGTGGAGAGCAGGAAAGGAAATCCTCTATAAAGAAAACGGAATGTTGTTAGGAAGAGAGGTAGACACGGAGCAGTTGAGATCTAATAAGTGTCCACTGTAGTGGATTCCACTAGAATCATAATGGATTCTCCCCCATTCTGGTTTTGGTGTTTAGAAGAGCCCAGAGTTGTATGGAATGTAGTAAGTGAGATTTCTTTGGAAGCTGTTGTGTGTAGAGAAGCTGTCACGGTGGTGGGTGAAAACTCTGTTATTCAGGGTCTGCGCATGCAGGGAGAGAAGAACCTGCATCTCAGGTGGAAAGCAGCGTGAGAGAGCCCATCTCACCCCCTACCCCTGCCACTTGCAGTTACACGGAATGTTTGTGATGTGCTGATGTTTGTGATGTGCTGTGCAGTTCTCAAAAGGCCTTCCTCTCGCTTCATGTGGAGGAAAGGCTGATGTTATCATCTGTTTGCCGAGCAAGGAAAGAGGCAATTTTGAGATACACAAAGTGGTATGCGCACACGCACGAAGTCCTGGGTCTGGGGGTTGGCATGCTGGCCCCACGTGCCTGCTGGGCTGGCTCTCTTCCTCCCGGGGACTGCTTTGGTGACTGTTCTGGGTTTTCATGGCTGTGTCTGTTGTGGGTGGGCGAGGAGAAGGCAGCAGGAAAGCAGCTGGATGACCTGCCTCCAGGAATTGAGGGCTGTGCTCATTCTTTTTGTTCGTGGCTAAATTCCAGCCCTGTGTGGTTTTTTTTCAGGGTGCTAGGTGACGTTGAAATGAAAGTGGCATTTTCCTGATTGTGAGAAAGGGTCTTTACTCCTTTCCTCTTCTCTTCTTCCTGCTGTTCTCTTTTAACAATGCACATGTTGTGTTGGGCCCACCAATGATTGAACACAAGCCAGGGGAAGCCAAGAGAAAGAGGACACAGATCTGTTAGAAGGTGGTGTCTGCGTCCTGGATGTTTGCAGGTATACTACAGCCTTTCACAGCTCTTGGCGGGGATGGGGTGGGGGGATGTTCATGGTTTATAAAGGACTGTGTCCAGTCTATGTATGGGGACTCGCCATTAAATCTTATTTAAGTCTTTCATGTGCACAGGTGATGGGAAAATTGAAAATACCCAGACAAACTGGGAATTCCAATACGAAACCTTTGTCTTCTACCATAACCAAGTAATGAGTTTGGGTCCCCTAACACCCATGCAGAAAGGCTCTTGAGGTGGCGATTAATCCTGGTCTGTGATGATTTAGTGCAAAAAGAAAATCTAATCTGGGAAAATTTAGCATTTAATCCACACTGCAGGTACCCTGCAAGGGTAAAGACATAAAAAGGAAAACTTCAAAATCACAAAGCCAGAATGAGAGTTACTGTTCCTGCCCCAGATAGGAGCTCTCATTCAAATGGCAGAACTCATTATAGAATGTAAAAATTCCACGTTAAATAAATCAGAGGCTTGACATGGGCTTCAGCCGATATTAAGGTTGTGGGTCTGGTAAGATTTCTGCTTCGGGGCACTGTGTAAGAATGTCTTGTCTTAGGTGAAGTCTGGGTACCATTCAACTTGAAGATATTAATTTGAGTTTTTCTTGAGAAACTAGCACTTTACCTTAGAAGAAGAAAATTATGGCACACTTTGTCTGCAGGGAGATTAAAGAGTGAAAGTTTATCTTCTTTGGAGCAGTTCACTGATGTTGAGTGAAAATAGTTGAATACGCAAAATTCTCCGCAGACCTGACTAGGGCTTAAACTTGGTTTTATAAAAGGGCCGTTCCTGCTAGTACAAAAAAAAAAATCCCACACATCTGCGTCTCCCTGCCCTCACCCTGCTTCCGGGCAAGGTCTGCCTGGAGGGTTTTTTTTGCAAGGAGCTATGGCATATTACAAATACTATCATCTAGCATTTTAGGAAAAGTACATAAATGCTATCATGAATTATTTAAAGTAATGCAAACTGCTGTTAATCATTAAGTATTTCTGCATGATGTGCAGAAAGCAGGCTGGGCTAGAAATTCTGGTTCAGCTTTATTTACACTTTGATATGCTCAGGATTGCCTGAAAGTTACTCAGCCCTTCTGAGTCTGTAATGGGGAGCTTTTGTCATACATGCCCAGCTTACTTAGGGGAGAATCCAAAGTATGTGATTAACTATAAAATTCTGTCCAAATGCAAAGGGTTTGAGGGTTTTCCCCCTTCATACCAATATTATTATTATTAAACTTCTTCTTTTGAAATCCACCAATCTCAACATTTTGCCACATTTGTCCTGCCATTCTATCTATCATCCATCTTTAAAAATCTGTGACTCATCAGTCCATTTTTAAAATACTTGAGTGTAGGTTGTATATGTCATTCTCCTTCAACACTTCATACTGCCATGTACGTTGTGCCTGAGACCAAGGATATTCCTTTATGTAACTCCTCCTCAAATGCGGTTATGAAGTTCAAGGAATTTAACATTGATATAAAGTTTACAGTTTATAGTCCATTTTTTCAAATGTCCTAATGTCTTTTTGAGCCTTTTCTACTTAGTAGATTCCATCTAGGATCATGTATTGCATGCAGTTGTAATTGTCTCTTTAGTTGCCTTTTCTCTCTTTAGTTGTGGGAAGATGCATACAATTTAAACCTTTTCCCCATTTCAACCCACTCCCCAACATACCATTTGGTGGGATGAATCACATTCACAGTGCTGCAGTGCCCTCACCCCCTTCCATTGGTAAAACTTTCACATCTCCCCAATCATGTGCCCATTATGTGCTCATGCCCATATGCATGAGCTTCCCGCCGCTGGCCACCTGTACTCTACTTTCTTTCTCTGTGAGCTGGAATATTTGCCAGTATTTTCTTTGTAGTTATGATGGGGCTTAAACTAGTATTTTGAACTTTTATTTCAGTATTAAGCCTAATTGAACTGGGTAATTTGTTGGAGTTAAAGAGTAGCCAAGTGGAACTGCTGTGGGGAAGCAGAGTGACTTGGTTGAGTCAAAGGTTCATGCAGGTCTTTTCCTATCAGCTTTATATTTTAAAAAATCTCCAACCCATAGAAAAAAGTTTAAAGATAGATTCATCAGTTAACATTTTCCCAAATTTGCTTTATCCCTATCTTGCTGTCATTTTTCCCCCTTCTCTTCTTTCAATCTCTTTTCTATTTCCTTGACTTTTTTGCTGACCCCTTGTAGGGTAAGTTGTAAATGTCATGACCCCTTACTGCAAAGTAGTTCAGTCACATCTCCTAAGAAAAAGACACACTCATTCAATGCTAGTACTATTGTCACACCCAAATAATTAAACATGTAACTTTTTAATAGACTGTCCTCTGAAAATTTCACTAGTTTGATCCTAGATTTAGTAAAGATTGGATTGCTTTTCATTTTTCTTTCTCTTGGTTTCCTTTCATTTGGAAAAGTCCCCCCCCGCCCCCCCCCCGCTCCCCCCCCCCCTTTAGGGCTTGGATAGTTTTAGGATTTGCTTGATTTTCTTGCAATTTGATTGCGATTGGACACTTTTGGAGATGTTACATAGATGAGGATTATACTGCCCCTTGCATCTGATCAGGAGGCCTGTAATCTCATCACTGATGTCTTGGTGAAGGTATATCCACCAATGGCCCCCTTTCTAAGGTGCCTTTTTCTCTCTCTAGTTTAGGAATAATCTGTAGTATGATATTTTGAGATGGTGTGACCATCTTAATCTCCAGAATTTCTTTCATTTGTTGATTTTAGCATCTATTTGTTATCCTTGCCTAAATCACTAGTACAGGGCCGACAGTCTGGAATACAAAGCATATTTACTAAATTCAGCTGACACCTGAACTAATATATTGGTGGTTGTAAAGTGGTGGGTTCTTATATTCATTCTGCATTCATTAGCTGGCATTCTTCTAGATGAAAACTGTCTGATTTTACTTTTAATCAAAGGTCAAGAATTATTTGCACTTCTTTTTGACCTTGAAACACATCCCACTATGTTTATACAGATTATGTCCAAAAATTACTTGATTTCATTTTTTTCCTGTTTGTATTATCAATTTCATAATACATGGAAGTTGAATTTTCTTTTCCTATTCAGTTATTTTATAGGTCTCCCTATATATATGTATTTCTATATTTATACATATACATGCGGAGGCAGATATATGATCTAAATTTCCATCTATATCGGTTTCTATATGTATCAATCATAGGGAATTTTGTTCACAGTGGTTTTTTTTTGGGGGGGGGGGCGGGGGCAAGGACAGGGGTGGAGGAGCCTGGTGCATGGGCCAGGAATTGAACCCAGGGTAGATGAAAATTCTACCACTGAACTACCTGTGAACCGCACCCCCCCCCCCCAATTCAGTTTTAAGGTTTGTTTTTTAAAAATATCCTTCTGGAATTGAGCATATTTTTAGTATAAAAAACATTTGTATGGTCCACTGCATTAAGAAATATATTCAAAAGTCCTGTTTCTATCCTTACCCTTTCTACCCCATGTCCACTCACCTTTGCACCCATTTGAATTACTTTCTGCTTTATCTTTCCTGTTATCTTTTTGGCAACTCTTTAGTGATTTATAGGTTTATAAATCAAGGAATAAAAGATAAGGTGAAATGATTATGTAAGTAGTGTCATTTATATAAAAAAAATACAGTACCTTCCTCACACCTGAAGAGAGCAGCTTTTCCCTGATGAAAGTCTCTTACACAAACAGTTGTAAAAGGATGTTCAGTGAGCTGGCCTAACCCTCTTCCTCCCTGATGTCGCAGTCTGGATTTCACTTCCTTTCTCTCTTGTCTTTGCCTGTTGCTATCTGTACCCGATTCTGTCTCTCCCCAGACCCAGAACTGGTTTAGCAGGAGCTGCCACTGGGCAGTGGGGACCATCTCTGTACCTCTTTGACTGGAGGAAGAGTTTGGCCCATGGGCCAAATCTAGCCTGTTGCTTCACTTAGTACAGCCTTTGAGCTAAAAAATGGCTTTGATATTTTTAAATGGTTTAAAATAAATCAGAAGAATGTTTCAGATATGAAAATTATATGAAGTTCCAAATGTCAATGTTCATAAAGTTTTTTTTACCTAAATTGGAGAAGCTGTAGGTTTACAGAAAAATTATGCATAAAATACAGATGTCTCATATACCTCCCTGTTTTTAACAACTTGTGTAAGCTTGTTACAACTGGTGAAGAAATGTTTTTATAATTATGTTATTGACTATAGTCCATGATATAGAGCAGGGTTCACTGTTTGTGTTGTGCAGTCATGTTATTTTTTCATAAATCAAATTGTTTTATTTTTTCATAAATAAAATTTTGTGTTCTTGCAATTAAAAGTTTGTGTATACCTCTGGCTTGATAGCCTCAACTTTGCTACCAAGCCTGAAAGATTTACTGTCTGCTCCTTTCTAGAAAGAGTGCCTGACCCCCGCTCTATAGAATTAGGCCTTCCAAAGAGATATGGTAGATCATGTGTCCTGAACTGTTATAAAAGCCATTCATTCTTATTTTTAATAATGAAAATTAATGAGGATTGTTTGTTCCTTCTGGTTTAGACAGGCCTCTTTCTTACTTTGCTAATTTTACTTTGAACTTTGGAGAAAAAGAGTCCAATTTGGCTTCCCTGGGCTCAGATTCCAAAAGCAGCACAGAAGGTTGCTTTCATGATCGCCAGCCTCTCACATGGAGAAAAGGCAGGGGCGAGTCACAGGAGCAAATCAAACATTTCTGAGAAGTCAGAACCATATGCACAGGCAAACGACAGTTTCGCTGACTTTGTGACCACTGTAAATATTGGTCTGAAATGGAAGAACCCCTGCTCTTCTGAACTTAGCTGTTTGGCAAAGGAGCTGTGGGCCTGGGATCCCAGAAATGCTGCTCTGTATTTCTGCAGTAAGGCCCTGCACCATAATTGTGGGAGAAAAAAGAATCACACGAAAGCATGAAAATCCTTAGACTTGTAGTTACGAGGATAAAGTAAGTGCTTTGATGTACACTCTTATTTCCAGCACTTTTTTAATTCTTTGTCCACAAGATGAATAAAAATAAGCAGTAATTTCAAAGTAATATTTATGTAACTTACAAAAGTCCCAGTCAAGCAAGAAAAGGTAGAATCTGGGCTAATGTAAGCTGATCTTGTGAATTTTCATCCTGATTGCAGCTCGTGAGAAAAAGTCATCTTAATTTTTGTTAGACTGTTCAAAATTACTTTGGTGAAATACTTTTTTTTTTTTTTCCACAAGGAAAAATGACTTTTGCAGATTTCCTTTGTAAGAGCCTGCATTCTGGTCATTTTTAACCATATGTAAGGTAAAAAAAGTAATGCTAAATTTGTTGCATTTTTAAGATCTCCCAAAGAAGATAATTTTACTTGATTAAGTCACAGTAAATAGGCCAGTAGAGTTGACTGTTCTAGTTTCAGGAACTGTATGTACTTTAAATAATGTCAGGTGTCACTCTGACTCTAGACCTTGGGAGTGTAGACTGCTGGTTCTCATCCAGGGGTTCTGTGCCACCCAAGAGCACTCAACAATGCCTGGAGACATTTGGTGTGTCAAACTTGATGACCAGAAGGTGCTAGTGACTTCTGTAGGTAGAAGCTAGAGATGCTGCCCGGCATCCTACAAAGCACAGGGCACCCCACACAGCAAAGAATTGTCTGACTCCAAATGTCAGTAGTGCTGAGATGGAGAAACCCTGGACTAGGGAATGTCATGGAACCTTGCTTTATGGGATTTTTGTTTAAAATGTCTTATAGGCACACACATGTGGAAGACTGCTCACCGTATACACAAAACGTACAGTGAGGCTCTCTCCTAGTACCTGGTTGTGAAGTTAACACTGAACATTTGCCCAAGATATCTTAATTTCCTGGGTACTGCTACACATCTGTGTTGGTATGGGGAAAGGTAAATTATAGGAGGGTCCATTCGGGGCTTGCTGTCGGAACTTTCTGTCCCCATTGAGGGTCCACCGTGAAGCCAGGCTCGTTGTACTATGTTAGATGAGGTGGTGACGAGGGTCTTATTCAGGTTTGATGATGTTGGGGATACTGATGATAAAACAAAGGGCCTCTTTTGTTCTTTTACCTGAGGGCCCACACTGTAGGGTATTTTGTATTTTCAAAATGTAGTTTTTCAGTGTCTTAATTTTTTTTTTTTACTTTTTTTTTATTTGTAACATATTTTTTCTTTTTTATTTTTTTATTAATTAAAAAAAATTAACTAACACAACATTTAGAAATCATTCCATTCTACAACAGTGTCTTAATTTTTAGTGCAATGTCTTTCAAAAATGTTGCATCTGTATGAGTTGCTGCTGTTACAAGGTTCCTCTTACAGCTTCCTTATGGAAAATCAATCATGGGTAAAGATAGAGGGGCATTTATGTAAATCAAGAACCTCCTGTAAGTGTGGGGGGATCATTGTATTGTCCTGTGATGGGATTTGGAATGTTATGGATGGTCTATAGGATATCTCTCAGGTTTTAGCATCGATTATGAAGTTTAAAACAAGGGGAAGTCATGGTGCGCGATTTTCTCTGCATGTGTGGTGCCACATGGTTAGCTGACTCTGGAGATGTAGAACAAGATGCATAATTTCTGAAACTCTTGGAAACTTTGAATCTGGTTGGAAAGGTGGGTGAGAAAACCAGTGACAGTCATGGAAGAGTCAGGGATGGATGTGATTGAGCTGAATAAGCAGAGGAAGGGCCTTCTGGACATGTAGTTATGAAGCCCTCAGATGAGGTAAGAGGTGAGGTATATGGTGTCCAGAAAGCAGTGGGTCTTCAGAGTGGACAGGGCTGCGTGGCACACAGCTTGGCGTGGCTTGCCTAGGAGCCCATTCACCCAGGGCATGGGGAGGTGGCCTTCGAAGGGGGTGTGAGTGGGCCTCGGGTAGGCCTCCGCTGGGGGCTGAAAGTCTTGTGATTTTATTTTTCTTGGCTTTGAAATCACATGTTTCTGGATTGGGTGTTTGAGAAAGATGCGGGGCTGGGGTGTTTGGGGATTGAAATGACCCCATAAACACTGAGGAAGCTGTGCTAGTGCTGACTTTTATGTGTGGTGAAAGTGGGAGTGGTCTAGAATTCAGATCCCAGCTCTGATACCACGTAGCTGTGTGATCTTGGGGAGCTCACTGGACCTCAGTCTGTCTGTGATTTGTGAATAAGTACGTGAGGTGCTTATAGTGAGGTTAAAGAGCATGAAATTGATAAATGTTTGTTTGCTGACCTGAATCAAGAGTGCATGAGTAAGAGGTGTCAGGCCTTGCATCTCATGTCCGATTCTTTGTCACTCCAATCTAAGCTATTGGGTTTTCAAGCTAGAGTCCAAGTTTGCATGTGTGCTCAAACACAGCTTTCCAGAAATGGGGAAATGGAGGCCATGTGTCTTGAGTACAGAGTCCTAAAACAGGTTGAATCCTCAGTTGTGCAGATGTGCGAAAAGTAAGGGAATGAAACCACTGGCCCATGAAATAAAAATAATACTGGCATTTACAGTCAGTACTGCTGCTATCATATGCTACTTGTGTAATGTTTCATAGTCTCCAAATTATTGTCACGTCTTCAAATAGGCCTTGGTGGGTGCGGTAGGCTGAAGAATGGTCCCCAGAAAGCTCTACATCCTGATTCTTAACCACCCATGTATTCTGTCTACAAAACACAGAATTTTCTTTTCTTTTCTTTTTTTTTTGTTGGCATGTCTAGGTTCTGGGACTCGAACCTGGGTCTGTGGCATGGCAGGCGAGGATTCTGCCACTGAGCCACCCTTGCACCGCCCCACGTAGCTAATTATTGAAACTTGTGACCACGTTACTTTCCATGGCTTTGATGTGATGATGTTAAGTGCCAGAAGATGGGGGGGATTTTCCTGACTATCTTGGTGAGCTCAGGGGAAGCACAAGGGTTCTTATGAGCGAAGGAGGGAGTCAGGAGGGTCAGAACCAGAGAAAAGATGTGGTGGGATCTTGTGCACAGAGGTCAGGGTGATGTCGGGCTGCAAGCCCGGGTGACTCTCGAAGTGGAAACCAGCAAGGTTTGGAGTAATTTGTTACGGCAAGAGTCTTCACATGCTGGGGCAAGGATTCATCTAATAAGTAGCAGAAGATCAGAGCCCAGGGTTTCTGCTGAATTGGTCTGTGCTTTCTGACTTCCTCCTGCAGTGACAAATACAGCCTTGTGGAGTGATATTTATCAGCTGTTTATTGAATTTTCATTGGTTATAACTTTTTTTTTACATGGGCAGGCACCAGGAATCGAACCCAGGTCCTCTGACATGGCAGGCAAGCATTCTTGCCTGCTGAGCCACCGTGGCCCGCCCTTCATTGGTTATAATTTGACCAGAGGAAATTACGCAGCCAAAATTGATCAAATGTGCCTGTATTTTTTTTTTTTAAAGAATGTGGAAAAATAATAGTCCTAAAAAATTCTGATTTTCTGATGATCAAGTAGAAGAGTGTATTGGTAGAAATTAGCTGAAATTCAAGTGCATAAATTACATACATTCTTATTTTTAATAACCAAATTATCAGCCATGAGCAATTTTTAAAAATATATTTCACCTTTATTCTTTAAGCTTTTGTCATATGTGATGATGGAAAATTAATTTTTTCAAACTCCACTGGCATTGAGTTTAAAATCCATTTAGAAAACTGGCTTTTAGGTGTTTGTATTCTTGATGCCTAATAAAGAGACAGTGTATAGTGGATTTCATTTTCTGGATTCTGTTGTGACTATGAAAAGAAAAATTTTAAGTGTTTCCATTTTTGTCATGAGCCAGCTGAAAATCATGTAATGTACAAGCCACTTAATTCAATAAAATGTACTGTTTGGGTGTATTTGGAATTAGGAAACCATTCTAGAGGCCTCTTACTAACTGAAAGTGTACTATTATGATCTTGGCATTAGGGGAAATGAAGTCATTTAAAATCTCTTACTTCCCAGAGCAAAAGGAAGGGTTTTTGTTCTTTTAAGAATTGGAAATAGACTTTTGTTTTTTGATTGTACAGTAACAGTAGTAACTGTATAACTGTTTACTGATTATACACAGGTAATTTTTACTTCAAGCATCTCAGAGAACTTTCTTTTTAAAACAGCTTTATCATAAAGGCATAATTCACATGCTGCAAAATTCACTTGTAAGTGTACAATTAAGTGATTTCCATTACATTTACGGAATTGTGCAGCTGTCGTCACAGTCCTGTTTTGGAACATTTCCACCACCCCCGTAAGAGGCCTCAGACTCAGATGCAGTCACTCCCTGTTCCCTACCCCAGCTTCTCAACCTGCTTTCTGTCTCTGTGGATTTACCTCTTCCTGACGTCATGGCAAGGCAGTCCTGCAGTGTGTGGTGTTTTATTTCTGGCTTCTTTTATTGGGGGGTGGGGTGGGAGGTGTGTGGTCTGGGAATCACACCCAGATCTTCTGCCTGGAAGTCAAGCATCCTAACTCTGAACCACCCATCCACCCTATGTTTGGCTTCTTTTGCTGAGCATGTTTTCAAGGTTCATCCACATTGTAGCATGAATCAACACTTCATTCCTTTTTATTGCTGAATGATGTTCAAGTGTATGGATGTAACCAATATTTATCCTTTTATCCATCGATGGACGTTTGGAATTGCCTTTACTCTTTGGCTAATATTTATAATGTTGCTGTGGACATTTGGGTACACATTTTTGGAAGGACATAGTTTCAGTTCTCTTAGGTATGTATGTTAGAAGTGGATTTTGGGGTCATATGGGATTCTGTGTTTAACTTTTTGAGGACTCACCAACTGTTTTCCAGAGTGGCTGTATAATTTTATAATCTGTCTTCCTCATTGAAAGGCCCTTTGTGACTTCATTGTCCCTCCCCGTAAAATGCAGGATGATCTCTTTATTTTATTTCTTATTTTTTTAACATGGGCAGTCACCGGGAATCAAACCTGGGTCTCCTGCATAATCTCTTTATTTTAAGGTCAGTTGATCAGCTATCTTAATTCCATCTGCAGCCTTAATTCTACTTTGATTGTGCCACCCAACCTGACATTGTCATTTGACTTTTTACGTAAAGACGCAAATAGGGAAAGAATGCAAAGATCACAAAATGAGAGGTTCCCAGGTCTGGGGATTAGAACATAGATGTCTTGGGGGAGATGGGAGGCATTTGTTTGACTAAAGAATTAGGTACAATTTATTCCTGGAAATATTAATGCCCAGCCTGTACTGTTCTGGCCAGGTAGGAGCCAGCACTTCAGACAGTTAATATAAACGGTTTGAGCTTACTTTTTTGAACAGTGATGTGATCCACTGCATATTTTTGAACAGTGAGATAGGATCAGACCTGTGCTTTAGGAAGATTCATTTGTGGATTAGATTGTAGCGAAAAGGTCAGAAGCAGAGAGAAAGTTCACGTAAATAGCCAGAGGGCTGTGTGTGAAGTAGGGATTTGAGAGCAGGACTGTCAGGGTATTTTGGGTTAAAATGATAAGGACTTGGCGTCTGCTGGATGGGATGTTGGGAGGCAGTGGAGACAAGAAGAGATTTTGTTCAAGATGGCAGCACTGGTTAGGGCCTTGGGAGGAAAGGAAACAGTTGGTGAGTCAAAGGTAGGAAAGTGAATTTACTTTCGAAACAGAGACAGGGGTCCACTGGAGAGGTGAAGCAGGCAGAGGAAATACTGGCCTGAACTAGAGCTTTAGGTCTTTAACTGTGAAGGTGGTCACCATGCTGGTTGACTTTGCAAGAGAATGGACTTGAGGGGTAAGGGATTGTCTATGTTTAATGGATACGAGGTTGAAGAACATGGGAAATGATCAAAGAGAAGAATAGCTACAAAAAAGAAAAAGGTGAACTCATTCAACAAATATTTGTGGAGTGGCCACTCCTTTCCAGAAACTGAATTGCAAACAATTGCTGTGGTCCCCTCCTTTCGTGGAGTCTGCAGCTGGATTTTTCCTGACTCCTCTGCCTGGATGTGTGGGCTTATGTGAACCAGTGAAGGAGGGGGCTTCAGGATCTGTAATTCCAGGTGTTTCTGAGAAGTCCAAAGGATGAGGCAAGGACATTGTATTGGTTGACATGAAAGTTTTTGATAATTTCAAGGCAGCAAATGTAGGGAGAGTCCTTTGACGAATTCATGTATCTAAGCTAGGGCTGTTTCCATCAGTTCTGTCATGTTTGGATCTCCAGGTTCAGTACCTTGCTGCTTCTTTGTGCTCTCTGGGACCTTGACATTCCTAGCTTGTGGTTCTGGAGCCTAGGCCATCTTGGTTGTTGATGTATCTTTAATTACCTAGAGTGGCCATATAATGTGTCATCCACATTGGGACCCCTTTGAGAGAGAAGGGGACTACTAGTAATGACACTGGCACATCTGGAATCAACCAGGTACATCTCAAGGAGGGACATGTGGTTACCCTGTTACCACCATAATAAGGCTGTGGGTTGGTCACCAATTTGTTAAAGTCATGTTCCTCAACTAAAGCTGACTTGTGGTTCTTCGGTCTCAAGGGCCAAATTCTATAGAGTAAAGGGAAAATGACTTTCAGTTTGGGTAGCAACTACTCTGAACCTGATAGCACTTAGTATCTGCGCCTTTTCATCAAACTTGGTTCATGAAATGTAAGACAAACACACACAATTATTGGTTCACTGTTCCTTATGTGCCCAGCATGTGCTTAAAACGGGGAGCAAAGCAGACCCTTACTTACCATCGTGAATCTTATCACTTAGGGGAGACCAGTAGTAAATAAATGCCTATTTAAAAAATCAGTTAAATAAATTTATTTCTATATAGTTGAACCATTTTTATTGGTTATCTGTTGCTGTATAACCAATCACCCCCAAAACTTAGCAGCTGGGAAGGACACATTTATTATTATTAGGTAATAATATTATTCATTGACTTAGAGTTTTTGTGAGTCAGGAATTCAGACATGGCTCTGCCAGGCCCTCTGCTTCAGGGTCTGTCACAGTGTGCAGTCCCCGTGTCAGCTAGGGTTGAAGGCTAAGCTGGGGGAGGATCTGCTTCTACGCTCTTCCATGCTCACTCACGCAGGTGTTGGCAGGATCCAGTTCTTGGCACGTGGACTGTCTGTCACCAAGGCAGCTTCCTTCATCAGAACATGCATTCTGAGAAGGCTGCACATGGAGTTGGTTAACAGGACAGGGGTCACTTTACCTTTGTTGTATTCTTTCGGTTAAAAGCAGATTACTAGGTTCAGACTCCTGGAGAAGGGCAGGAATGCCTGAGGGGTTCCTTGGGGTGCATCTTAGAAGGTTGCCTGCCACAGCTTGCTGTGGGATTGGGTCCTGGGTCTGGAGGAGTCGGGACTGCCTCCTGGGCAGTGGGGTTTGAATTCAGCCCTGAGGCTGTGCAGGTAGGGTTCTTGGTGGCTCTGAGTCAGCAAGGTGGGCTCATTGGGTAACAATGGAGCGCAGTAGGCACTGTTTGGCCTTCGGCCCTTGGGCTTTACTGAATATGTTGCTAAACTGTAATAAAAGTCACAACTGGAACATTGTTTTTCCCTTCTAAAACCAAAAACGAAATCCTTAACTAAAATTTTTGAAAAGGGGTTAATAGAAGTTACTTTGAAACTTTTTTTCAGGAAATCTGAAAGTTGTTCATGTCCAGGCATGGTTTATGATCTTAAAAAGGTATTTTTCAAAAAGCTTTATCCATGATAGAATTAATAAAAACAAGTTATTTTAAAGGTACCATTAAGTTTATAGCCATTGTGTATTATTGCCATTAGATTTTTTCCTCCAACTATTAGATAATAAAATTGCAGCTATGTTTTTATGTAGGTGTTCCATGAAATTTTTTGACATTTAAAAAATGATTCTGATTGTTTGTTGAACCATTGCTTACAATAGCAAGGAGTTGCATGCAATAGTGAAAGATGGGTTAATAGAGTGTAATCTAGCTGTATAATGGGTTACTAGGCAACCATTGAAATGATACTGTAGAAGTGCTGTATTTATTGGCATGGAAATATGTTTATAATATTCTGCAAAGTGTTTCTGCAACCCTAAGAGATTTGAAGTCCAGTGGGAATTCTGAGTGCTTCTAAGATGTATCCTTAGAGTAAGCCTCAGTGCAGGGAGGTCTGTGAGTCTGCTCATAAATCTGATTTAATGAACTTTACTTTGGTGCTGCATAGTAGATAGCCCAACATCAAGGGTTGTTTTAACAACTGGCCCTGTGAAACGTCCCACGTGTTTACTGCGAGGAGAACATCGCACGTAGTCCACATTTCCCTCTGTCTGGGGATCCATGGGAGAAGTTTTGCACGTGCGTCAAATTCAAGAAGGTGTGTTTCTAATAGTTATTTATTTTGTAGATGCTGTAAATCAAGCATCTATTCAAATGATATTTCTTTCTTTGAGTAGATGTCTAGGAAACTCAGAGTCATTTTTATTGTTCCCTTTGAAGAGATGTAAGTTGTAGTAGAGGATTGATTTTTTTGTGCCCTTTGTCTCTCAGCTTTGTCTCATTTTCCCTATCATTATCTTGTTTTTGTCCTGATTTCCTCAGTATAATTTTATTTTTGCTATTTTGCACATACTTTTGGAAAAAGACCACCTCAATTCTTTTTCTCTTCTTTTCCTGGGTGGGGAATGATTAAGTATTTTAGTGAATGAGAGGTGCTCTCTTCTTGGTGGTCATTAGCTCACAGTGGCTTTTGAATTCTGTTGCGTTAGTGGCCTCGTATTTTAACCTAGGAACTTTCTGTTCCAGTACATTGGGAAGAAGTACATTTCTAAGTTTAGTATGATGTATACTATAGTAGAAGCAGCTAGTTGAGCAGACCTTAGGTAAAACTTTCTAATGTTTTTAAGTCTGAAAATTGAAATTCTTTGAAATTATTTTCTTAGAGAAAACAATTCATAATGAGTTACAAACTTCTGAATCACTGAATTTTACTGCAGAACATTTTTTTGGTATGACTTTATTTTGCTTATTTTATTATAAACAGTGAACAAACATGCAAACATTCTTGACATGGGTACGATCAGTGGCTCACAGTATCATCACATTGTTGTGTATTCATCCCCCTGATCAGTTTTTTTGAACATTTGCATCTTGGAGAACATTTTAAAACAAATTCTTGGCGTTAAAGGTACATTGAAGTTAAAATTTAAAAAAGGGAACATTGAAGGTACCCTTATCACTGTTAAGTATTGTGGAGTCTCTCTCCATTGATAATTGGAGCTGTTAAACTTGAGTATGTTTCATGAATTTAACTGGAAATAAGAAATAAAAATGAGTATTAGAAATAAAGGTATTAAATATCTCACACTAAATAGGCATAAAGGATTAGTGTAGAATGAATTACTGTTTGTTTCTCAATTTATAAGAAGGGTTGGAACCACTTTTCAGGATCCCTTCAGTTCCGTGGTTGATTTCTGTTCATTATGGCTGATAATAATAGCCTCCAGTTTATACCTTGGGTGAGTGAGGAGCTGTGCTATGTGTTTTACATATAATATCTCTGTTCTAACTAACAGTCATGGCTTGTCCAGATCTTTCAACCCGTTTTTATGATGAAAGGATTCTTGAAGGCTCACATCTTGTTGAGGGCCACACATCCCCTAAGTGCTGACACCCACTTATGCCTGGCTGTGTGCTGCTTTCATAGCCTGTGCTCTGCCAGGCAGGGTTCTATGCCCTTACCAGTGAATGGCAGTCCCTATGCCCTAATGTCTCTGAGTTGGACATATGGGACTCTGAGAGGGAAGGAGACTACAGGACACAAAGCCAGAGAGGAGACCTTGCCCATAGCCCAGGCAGAGGATGGAGAGTAGGTCCAGACAGACTCTGTGGTGTTTGCAAAGTGGTTGTAGATTGGAGAGAGAATCATGAAGCTCGGTGTTGAGACTTGCTGACAATGGAATATTCTTCTGTGTTCATCATGGCTTCTCTTATCTTTAGATGCGACCTACCCCAACTTGTTATCTCAGCTCTTTCCACTGCCCAAAGGGAGACCCATAACTCCCATTGAATGATGTGATTCTTATGGAGGCAGGTGTTATAGGGGGCTGACCTGTGCGTTGTAGGACGTATAGCAACGTTCTTGACTTTTTACCCACTAGAAGCCAGTGGGACCTCAGCCCCCAGCTTTGACAACCAGTAATGCTTCCAGACTTTGCCAAATGTCCCTTGAGGAACATAGTCACCCCCAGTTGAAAAATCACATTTTTGAAGGCTTGGAAGAAGGACTGACCCTCTGTAACGGACAGCAGAATTCCCAATGACCTACCACCTTCCACATTGTAGAATTTAACTGTTCTTTTATTTCCATTTTTAGGAAAGACTAGGACTTAAACTTTTGTCATTTTGAAGATGCCTATTTCAAAAGGGGTTAAGAATCTGAAAGTTGGATGATTTGTGTCTCTTGCATACAATGGCTCTATAGCTTTTTTCAGGATAGTAAAAGTCCTGTTCGCTTGTATGAGAGTGGTGTTCTTTTGAGTAGTGGAGTAATAAGACAGGAAGCAGTGGGGAGTCTGTTTCCTACAACTCAACCAGGCTGCCTTGAAGAGTACGAGGGGGACCTTGAAGAGCCCTGAGGCCAGGGGACCCACCTCTGGGTCCAGAATATAAAAGCCATGGGCGCCATCTTGACCCGTGTCCATTGATGAAAATGTCCTTTTCTTTATACCTACCTCCGTTTTCAAATCTAGTTCTCTTTCTTTTTTGGGAGAGGGACAGGGTGGGTATGGGCTGGGAATGGAACTAGTGTCCCACATGGCAGGCGTACATTCTCTCACTGACCCACACTGCCTGCTTAAAAGCTACTTCTCTTTGAGTTTTAATTTCCTCTTCCATGAAGGTCATATACCTATGGTTTGCTGAGGTGAAAGTCAAGCCTTGTAAAGTTCAAACACAAGAAATGCCAGTTGAAGCTCTTTCTAATGTCCGCAATAGGGTGGTGACGCTTGAATAGAAACACACGTGTGTGTATATATGTGTATGTGTGTGCATGCATGTAAAGTACTGTTCTTGAGTTAATTGATAAATGTTTTATTTCCATGGACATTGGTGTCCTAAGGTTTAGATGTCTATTTAAGTAAAAAGTTGAAATTTATGACTGGTAGAGGGGGAGGTGTTGACTGTTACTTAACTGTTTTTCAGAGGGATTTGTTTGCTGAATTAGTAAATGGAGCTGCAAACAGTACAGATGACCTTTCTGTATGAGGCAGCAGGAAGATGTATTTTTTGCAGATTACAGATACTTTGAAACATGAACACCATGACCATATGGTGTTCAGAAACTTTGATCATAATTTCTGTCAATAAATAATGTGCTTGGCAATTACATTCAAAATTATGCTAATTGTGGAGATACTGCTTTGGGAGATGAGAGAGATTAATTAGAGTTTTTTTTCTACTTAAATGATGCACATCTGTAAACCAAAAACTGATCATCTTATGTGAGGATTATGTTTATCAAATTTGTATTGTATCTGGGAAGAGATTCAGATTGCTTTTGGTTGTCAATTTTGCTGAATAAAAAAGGCAATATTAACTTGATCTTTAATAAATTATCTTTAAACATTGGGATTCTTTTTCTCTCACCAAAATTTAGTTTCATGCCCCTTAATAAAATTTACTCCAACATTTGAATTTAAATTACTAACATCTGAATTTAAATTAGTACCGATGTTTTAAAACTAATACTGTGGGACATACATACAGCTTATTAAAATTTTCTGTTTCTGTTTGTTTGTTCCTTTGTATTAACTCTGGATGGACCATAAAGTTAGAAGCCCAATTTGGGCCATGTTATTACCTTATTTTGTACTGGATTATCATAGTATAAATTATATCTTAGTCCTTGTATGTGTAATTTATTTGACATTTCTTAGAATGAGTTGGGGGTGATCAATGAATAATAAATTTGTGTGTTACACTTAAAAATTCATATGAGCCCATGTGATTTGATTTTTCGCCAGTTCTCCATGCATCAAATACTTACTATTAAACCTTGTAAAAATCAAAGGGTAAATCAATGGTTTCTTTTTAGTCTTGTTTCCTTCTTGTAATTGCTCATACTTCTACACTGAACTTGTAAAACTTGTGAGTTTGTTTCATATCTTGCACAAATTAATGGGTATTAAATGATTTATATGAAGAGTAGAATAAGAAAATATCGTTTTCCATTGATCCTTAAATAAAGAAATAGGCAATTCTTCCTGAATATTTATTTACCTCTGGACATGGCACTAGTTTAATTTTCTTTATAGTTGGAAAAAATAGTGACTTTCTTTTTGTTTTGATCTTAGTTTTACATTTTTTTGGATACACTCTTATTACATGCCCATCATATCCTAGGCATGGATGAAAGTGGTGTGATGAAATGTGGTTTCCCAAAATTCACATGGAACAGTGTGTTTACCTGCTTTGTGGTGGCTGTGTGGGACTTTTGCAGTTTGGTTTTGTTCCGTTTTCTTTGTAGGCGATTGTTAATGGAGCACCTGGATCAGGTTTTGTGGTATTTGTTGAATGAATAAACGTGCAGAGAACACCTGGTATATGTTCTGGTTTCTATTGCTGAGAGCACCCAGTGTTCAGAAGTAGCGTTTCTCAGAGTGTGCAGAAAGAAATGTGTTCTACACCCACCTGCAGGGGTGGCGGAGTGGTCCCCCAGTACAAAGAAGCTGCGTAAGGAACTTGGCAGGTGCCTTGTCTGTTTCTTCTCTTTTCTTACTTTTAATATTTTGCGTCTGCTTTATGCCATGAAGATTTTAAGTGTAATACAAATTTCTGTTTTGTGAGGTATCTTGGTACCTCCTTCTCGGAGAAAGTGGAGATACTTGGGTTTTGCTCCATTTATACCTTGGGGGTAATAGTACCCATCTTTACATGCAAAGGGATGTCACTGCTTGTATGAGAACTGTCTGAAATGGCCTGTGTCCTTGAATTCTTACAAGGAAGAAGCCCATATGAAACTAAACCAGAGTTCCTGATGTCGAATATAGTAATAGGGACTTAAGAATCATACACAATTTTTTCTTCTAAACTGAAGATGATCTTAAGATTGAATTATACACAATTTTTTCTTCTAAACTGAGGTCGATCTTAAGATTGTCCTTGAATTGGCTATTAAGAGCTTAGAGTTGGCACAAAGGGCCCTGCTTCTCCTGTTTTTTTGTCTTTTGTTTTCTTTTTTGTCATAGTCGTTAGATTTGTGCTGTCCAGTATGGTAGCGTATGTGACTGTTTAAACTTAATTAAAATGAAATAAAATTTAAAGTTCAATTCCCCAGTTGTACTCTCCACATCTCAAGTGCCTAGGAATTATATGTAACTAGTAGCTACCTTTCTGAACAGTGAGTGCAGTTACCAGTTTACATACTTGAAGAAAGTTCTGCTGCACAGATGAGCTTTAGTTATTCAGATGTTTGCCTAATAGGAATAATCAGGGAGAGAAATATATTTCTCAACACTGAAGAAAAGGGAAATGTATGCTGTGTCTAAACAGTGATTAAAAATTAACTATATAAAAAATTATTACATCAAGGTTCATACCATTTTAGAAAATTGAAGATATAGGCAGTACTAAGCACGTCTCTGGATTAAAGAAAAAAAGTCACATGAAGGATCTGGAATCAGAATAGATTAGATTTTTTTTTTTTGAACAGCAGCACTGGAAATTAAACAGCAGATTGAGTGTAGAATTCTCTGAAAATAATTCTTGTGAAGAATTTTGAAGACATTGTTGCATTGATAGTCAATCAAGGATAGGGTACTTGGTACACATTCAGGATCTTAGTAAAATTTAATGGAGTAAAAATTGCTGTCCATACTTCATTTCCTATCTGCTGGAGAATGTCCCCCACCAAATGAAGGGAGTACAACAAGAAAGAGCTCTAGAAAACAGGAAGAGGCAGAAGGAATTCTCAGGTCATGGGTATTTTCTGAGGGCACCAGTTCTTCAGCCCGTTTAATTAAATGTGACCAGTATTGACTTGGAGCAAGACATGGGAAGTTTCAGCAGGGAGGTCTGGGGTTTGTGTGGCCGATGGGGAGGAAGATGTAAGGACATGAAATTGACTGACTATCTTAGAATTTTGACCATTAAAAAAAATTGTATTAAAGGATTGAATGAGAGTGTTCAAAATTATCAAGGGGCATGAAAAAAACAAACAAGCAAATCAAAACAGAGGCACCTAATAACTCCAGGAAAACCCAAATGTTGAATAAGAAAGAAATCAATCATCATATACTGCTTGTTCAGCAGTCCCCAATCCATTGATAAACTATGGAGTGTAGAGTTAACTAAAAATTATTTTATAAAACTTGTGAGAAAATGTGAGGGAAGGTAGGTGCAGGAGTGAGTGGGAATTGTGTGAATCCAAACCACCTGACTATGTATTAGAAAATCAATAAATAATACCTAAAATGAGGCAGTGCTATAAGCAGAATATTTATAAACATGAAAGTCAATGCTAGTGAATACCACCCAAAGCCAAAACAGTTCTAAAATTTGAAAGAGGTTTCTTGGGAAAGTGGAATTAGGTATAAATGGTGCTAAAAGGTTTATAATTTAAAAGCTGAATCTTCTGCTTCACCATTATTTTACTTTTCAAAACCACGTACCTGTACTACTTGAAAAGAATAAAAAATGGTCTGGGAAATGAAAGTAGATAGTGTATACCTTTTTTAAACTTACAGAAATTTTAATATGGTTTAAAGCAGGGTTTCTTAACCTCAGCAGTATTGACATTTTGGACCAGATAATTTTTTGCTGTGGGGGAGTGCTCCATGTATATAGAGTATTTATTGGCATCCCTGGCTTCTCTTCCCAAGATGCCAGTAGTACCGTCTTCCCCCACACCCGTACCCATCCTTTGTGACAACCTCAAGTGCTTCAAGATGATTAGATGTCCACTGGCGTACACAGTTAACCCACAGTAGTTTAAATCAGAAACTACTGATTTCCAGATTTAAAGTCTGTGAAATGAATCATCTCAGAATATAAAAATTCTTTAAAATATTGTAATACAGGAAACTGATTCATTATTTGAATCCCCTTAGCAAATGAAATGGTTTAAATTCTCTGGCTTTACGCCCCCCTCCCCCCCATCCCTTCTCATGCCAGCACCCATTTTAACACATGGCTGAGAGGCTTGGTCAAAAAAGAAAAGGAATCTAGAGGAAACAGCAACTTCTCTGTCATGTTTATTGGATTCTGAAAACATATTTTAGATTTTTTCTGGTTATTTTCCTGACAGTGCACCTTGAATTTCTCTGAAGTGGAAATGCTAATCATTATGGCAATGCTGTGCAAATATTGCACCCTTTGGCTACATTTCAATGCTTAGTTGGCTGCAGGTCAGAAACATGTGCTCCTCTCCCTCCCCCAGCAAATCCTTTTGCAACTTCGTGGTTCAGTTATTTGTAAGTATTTTCTCCAAAGAACTTACAAAGCAAGTCAAACGGGAAAATGGTTCCACAGATTTCTTGATGGGGATGAAACCTCATAAATAATTTAATACTTTCATTTCACAGCTGATGAAACTCTGGCCCAGAGAGATTTTCTTACCATTAATTAGGAGAAAAGTGGGGCCTGAAACTCTTTCTTATTCCTGGTTTATTTTTGCTCTTTTGTCTTCAGTAAAATGTCCGTGCACATGAATGCTGTAGAATGGAGGTAGAGTGGCAGGAAAATGGCTCAGGCATTGCGCAGGGCTGGTGAATTCTTTTTCCCACAGTTACAGGGTTCAATCCAGGGTCTGCCCAGGGTTTGAGCCTTGTGCACTTAGAGCAAAATGCAATAAAAAATGGCAGGAAGTTTAGTTTCTACTATCTTTTTATGAGGGGTTCCTTCACCCCAATTCCTAGTCTAAGATGTTGCAGCTCTGCGGGGTAGGAGGTGGGGGGGTGGGGCGCTGACAACCTCGGAGCAAGTGAGGGCAGTAGCTGGCGGTCTCTGGGCTTGCGGCCCTTGTGTGTGCGGACGACATTGGGCCCGTGGGCACCTGCGGGGCAGCTCTTCACCTGCTGGGCAGAAGAGTGAAAGTGTTCCCTTGGCTCTTCCCTACCTGGCCCCTGCTCCCACGTCAGCTCCAGCCCCCAGCCCCAGCCCCCCAGCAAGGGCACCCCTGACTCCTGCCTGGATAGAGCGGTGTGGCTTCTTCAGTGCCAGGGCCTGCGTCACCTGCAGAGCCACTTGTCCAGGCAGCCCCGCCTTCCCTCTGTGCTGGCACTCTGTTCAGCATCTCCTGTCCCTGGTACCACTAGAGCACACCCTAGAGTTTTAGAAACTTTCAGGGCTCCCCTCCTATGCCCTCATTCACTGACTTGAGAATGCAGAATACATTCAGCTGCAGTACCTTCTTCTCACCTGACCTCATGGGCAAATGTGAGTATACCTCCTCCATGAAGCCTGCCTAGCTTGCCTCTCTTAGATTGAGATGCAGAGAGAAGAGAACATTATTCTCTTCAAAGAAAGTGCAAAGTCCAAATGCATTTTACCACTGTCAGGTGCATGGGACTTGGGGGAGGGGAGGGATACATTCAAAGGCCAGTTTGACCCCAGTCCTATCCACAGGAAGCATTCACATTGAACATAGGCACTTGGTTTTGTAAATGGGCCCTGAGCATCTATCCTTTGTTTCTGTGTAAGCTGACAGGTGGGGCCTGAAGACACAGCAGGCGTGGGAGCAGCTCCCAAGGGTCTCCACTCTGGTAATTGACTGCCTGGTGTGTGTGTGTGTGCGTGCGTGCGTGCTGGTACCTGTGTGTGTGTGTGTTTGCGTTTGCCAGTTTGCTGCTTTTGGCAAAAATTCCTGCCCATACCATACTTTTTAAAGAATTGAGATGAAATTCACATAATGTAGAATTATTTGTATTGGGAGTGAACAATTCAGTGGCATTTGGAACATTCAGTGTTGGGCAGCCACCACCTCTAGTTCTGCAACATTTTTCTCACCTCAGTCCCATTAAACAGCCCTTCCCATTCCCTACCTCCCTTGGCGGAATGTGTTCAAGGTACCTCTGTGTCGTAGCATGTGTCAGTGCCTCCTTCCTTTTCATGACTTAATCGTACTCCATCGTGGATGTACTACATTTTGTGTTTCTGTTCATTGACATTTGGGTTGTTTCCACCTTTTGACTATTGTAAACAGTGCTGCTGTGAACATTGGTGTACAGGTATCTATTTGATACATACCGAGGAGTAGAATATGAGTTATGCGTTAAATTTTTGGAGAATCTGCCACATCGTTTCCCACAGTGGCTATGACATTCACATGGCCTTTTGGCCTTATCACTATGATATATCAGGACTTCCTGAGTTCTTCTCCATCTGATCCCTTCTGCTGGCACTTGTACAAGCCCCTGTCCCATGGTTGTCCTACATTTTCTCTTTTTCAGGTGAGGCATTTCTTTTGGAATTTCCAGGGTGGTTGGCTGTCTGGGGAGGGAAGCCTAGACTTCAATCCAAGTGGGAAACCTTAAGAATCACCGTGTTCCTGTAAGGGGGAAGGAATAGTTCTTTGTGAGCAAGAACTAAAACCCTATCCCAGTAGGGTTTTTCTGCAGAATGGGACATGGTCAGATTTTTTAAAAAAAGAGAGTCTGGTGCTCAGAATAGTCTCATTGGCTGATGAATTAAATAGATTCTTAGGCATTATGTAGATATCCCTTTTTTAGTTTATTGGTATATTAGAGTGACTGGAGGAAAGTACCTGAAACTGTTGAGCTATGTTCCAGTAGCCTTGATTCTTGTATCAGTTGTTTAATGATACAGCTTTTACAAGATGATCATGTGATTGTGAAAACCTTGTGTCTGATACCGCTTTTATCCAGGGTGTTTTTTAAAAGATAAGTAAAAAATATATATATATATGGATAAAAAGTAAATAAATAATAGGAGGATAAAGGGTAAAAATTTGGGTAAATTGAAATACTGGTGGTCAGTGAGAGCGAGATGCATAAATTTTTTCTTCTTACTTTTTATTTCTTTTTCCGGACTGATGCAAATGTTCTAAAAATGATCATGGTGAAGAATACACAACTATGTGATGATATTGTGAGCTGTTGTACAACATGTATGGACTGTATGTGTATGAAGATTACTCAATAAAAATATTTGGGAAAAAAAAAAGACAGCACATGGTGCTACGTGAAGAACTGGGTGTCGTGGGACACATGTAGGCTCAGACTCCTGCATTGCAGAACCCTTTGCGATCTGGAACCAGCCACCCCCTTGCCTGCGTGGTCCAGCTGCTTACCTTCCATGTTCCAGTGTCATTCTTACCACGATCACTGGCAGTGCCGTGTCCTCCACCTGCCTCCTGCCCCTGTTCAATTGCTCCCTTCCCCTAAGAGAGCTTCTCCCTGGCCCTACCAATGGACTAGTTGATTCTTTCATCTTCAGTCACCTTCTCTAATTGTCCCTGTGCTTCCCTCCCCAACGACATCCCACCAGGACTAGGCTGAGTCTGTCCTGTGAGAGCAGAGCCCTGCTGTGTCCCTGATACCACTGCAGCACCTAGCACAACTGTTTCATCTTCCACAAGGCGAGATATGAAGTCATCAGTAAAAATGGGCTGAGTCGCCTTGCATTCAGACTACCCGCATACCTGTGTTTTCGCTTGGTGTGTTTTAGGGGATGAGGGTGGGAAAGTGCATCTGTTGTTAGAGCTGTGCAGATTTTTCAGTTACTGAAATTCGCTGGCCGGGTGGTCATGATTTGTTCAGAGGTAATGGAAGTTCTGAACAGATTGGTGAGAACAGACTCAGTATATGCTTTAAACAGAGAAAAGTCTTAAATTCAACAAATGGTTGTCTACCTTTTAGTTGAAAATACATTTATGAGTCTGGCTTCCTAGTACTACCAACTCAGGTTTGCCTGGCTGTGGAACTGTGAAGACAGACTTCAGGATGTCTTCATTAACGTTTTTTTGTCTTAACTCTGGGTATTTTTCATTCACAGGTAACTGAAGATAGAAAACAGGCCTAAAAAGAAACCCTAGAAAGAAAAAAGGGGTCTGCCTACATTTGACTCTGAGTAAGTGAAACTCTAAAATGGATTTCTGATTACATAGTGAATAGCCTGTCATCCCCTTCCTTATTTGGGAGCTTAAACAAATAAATATTCTTGTATTGGCTTTATGTACTGGAAACTGTCAGAATGATTCAAGATGTTTTGTTATGGGTGATTTTGTTAGCAAAAAAGTACTGTATACTTTCACCAGCACTGCATACAACCTCTTTTTACTTATCTCCCAGAAGATCGATATAAATTTTAGTAAAGAAAAATGGAGGTGATTACTGAAGTGTGTGTGCTTTTGAGGGAAGCATAGTTTTTGGTCTTCTCTCCCATGTAAATTCAAGGTATTTCTTTTTTCTTGGAAAGCTGATTTTATAAAACAAAAACAAAACCCAGTTTTGAAACTCTTTTTATCTGCTACAAGGCTCCCTTTTCTTATTTATTCTCCTTGGAATGTACCTGCAAGTTGCAGGCATCTGTGAGACTACTAGTGGGCCAGCCACCATTTTCCTCGAAGACCTTGTTTGGGCCCCATCCTGCGGCGACATGGCCTGTGGAGTAGGCCCCTGGGGAGGTGTTGTCCTTTGGTCTGGGCCTCTGTGGACCATGGCTGAAGTAGCAAGAAGCAGGCTCACTTACAGCAGAGCCGTCTGACGTCTGGCGTTGCCATCTTGGCTGCCACACTCCACCCAGTTTACAGTGGGGTCTAATTCTCCCCTGAATCAAACATCCTTTTCAGATCACTTTAAAAACAAAAAAAATCTTCCATTTCTGGGATGACCATTTTTTGAATCTAGTATGCTTGGAGCACTGGTGGAGTTACAGATGTATGGGTTGGTTTTTTTTTTTGGTTCTTTGGGGGAAGGCTTAGAGTTGCGTGAAAAAGTGGGTCATTTCAAAGCGTGTGGGCACAGTTGTAGGTGCCAAGTCATTATTGGCTCTGTTTCCATCCTAGTTCTTTTCCCCCTCTTTAAATAGCCTGGCGATGACTAGCAGATTTAACCAGGGAGTCCATATGCACGTTGTGCTGCTTCTGGCCTGAGATAACATTTGTGTAGGGCGCTCTGGACTTGTGTGGCTTAGTCTAAACCCTGGACTTCTGCTTTCTGCTTTGACCACTGATTATTTCCTTTCTGAGTTCTAAGTGACCAAGATTGGTGGCCAGTTCTTTGCAGTTCCTTTTTTGTTGGAGGATCCAAGAAGGACACTAACGGTCCAGGTAGTTGTAACCATAGTGAGCTGCCACTCTGAGAGAAGTTGTGCCTGGGAGTCTGCAGACTTTCCCATGAGAATCAATTCAACCAGAAATTATAGGACCAAAAAGAATCTCATGAATGCCAAGGAGATCACTGCCATGCTGTTGGGTGTGGGAATTTTCATACTCTCTTGGTCAAGGCAGAAAGTTTGTTTAGAAGTTGGACTGCCGCAGTCATCAGTGGGGTAGTGTGAGCTCGGCTGGGCTGTACTCAGAAAAGGTAAAAGTTCATGGACACCCTGAGCATCATTGTTGATTTAAAGACCGTGAGTCCTACTGGATTATCCAGCAGAACAATGGCTTTTTGTGGTCTCCTGTGCTGGAAGACTCCTTGATAAAGTCCTGTGTAATAAAATAATTCAGCTCATCTTCTCTCCCTTCCAATATGTAGTTCAGATTTATTCAGTGTTTTTTCTTTCAAATGACATTTTACTTCAGTTGCTTTCTTAAGCACCCAAAATGTACACATCGAGTGCCCAAAACAGTCACTCCTCTGGAAACTTGCTCTCTCTGGAGAAGCTGGGGCTTAGCCTCTTTTCCCCTTGAACCCAAGCAGACCAGGATCTGATGAAAGATGTGAGAAGATTATTTTCCCAGCCGTCAGATTAGTGGATTTCTTCATGGTAGAATTTGAAGGAAATGGACTATAGTTAAAATATTTTGGCAGGATAAAATTCTTGAAATTGGCTATGGATTCTAGTTATAAAATGGCCTTGAAGGTGCCGGTAAATGTTGGAAGAATTCTTCAGTTTCTGATATTTGTCACTGATTCTGCCTCTCATAACAAATTGAAGTGTGTTGTTTTTCTTAGTGTTTTCTTTTGATTTTCTTGATAAACATGGGCAGTTCTCAAATTTCTCTTGATTAATTTAGGACATTACTTCTCAACAGGGGCGATTTTGTGTGCCCCCAGACCCTGGTTGATGTCTGGAGACAGTTTTGGTTGTTATACTTTGTTGGGGGGATGCTACTAGCAGTTAGCAGGTAGTTAAATAATAATTCTTTAAAAGTTTAGTGAATGTTTGCACTAGGTATGATGTGCCATGATAAATAATTTCACCCTTTTGACTGATATACAATGACTTTTTGTGACAATATTACCATAAATTTGGAAAAGTATAATGCTACAGGTGTGGCACTATATTACTGAATTGTGTTTTTTCCGTGGTATTTTTACATCCTTATATTTAGAAGTTCATTCCTGACAACACAGTAGTGTATACTTCTTTAGGCATCAATTTAGTTTAGCTTCATTTAATGTATAATCTACTTTAAAGGAAAAGAGTCTGCAGAATTTGAGCTTTGCCATGGTCAGTAATAATTCTGAATCTCATTATTTAGAATAATGGTGGAATTCTCCAAAGTTCACCCCTTAAGACCCTCAAATACACAGTTAGCTGTTGTTTTTAATTTTGGGAAAATATATATAACAAAATTTGCCCTGATAACCATTTTTAAGAGCACAATTCTGTGGTTACATTCACAGTTCATTACATTCACAGTGTTGTGCGGCCATTCCCATGAGCTATTTCCAAAACTTTGGCGTCACTCCCAAACTGAACCTTTGTATCCATCAAGCAATTACCTCTCCCTGCCCTCCCCCAGTCCCTTGTAACATTTTTGTCTCTGTGAGTTTGCCTGTTCTCTGGATATTTCTCATAAGTGGATTCAGACAGTATTTGTCACCAGTTTTTATTGGAACCCCAGTGTGAAAATTGTCCTTCAAGAAAAGACTATAACAGAAAGATCTTGGCCTTTACTTAATACCTACTTTAATCAGGTTTACAAAGAATTACTTTTCAGGTGAAATCCATTATCTCTGGCTTGCCTGTACCTTAAGCATAGAAATTGTTCCAGGAGGTGCATGGTGAGAAGGCATTGCACCCACACAGACAGTTCCAAAGTTTTCCTCATAAACTTCCTCAGGTTGTGTGCCATTTTCACAACTCACAGCTGTTTTAGGAATCGGTCTTCTTCTGAAATGAATTTTTATTCCACCCAGTTTTCTGTTCCCTTCAGCTTCCAAAGTACAGAATCGTAGAAAGAACTGAAATGGTAGCAGGAATCCCTGAGTGCTGTTCTGTGCCAGTAGCTCATTCCCCTTCATCTTCTCAGTGAGATTTTTCCCCTGAGACCTGCCCCTGTTTAGCCAAGGCCTTCCATTAACTGAGGTGTCTCACAGTTCCTTGTCTGCCTTCTTTCTGTCCCTGAATTTGCTTTCCTTCTTCCACCCAATGTCACTTGATTTTTCTGCAGAAGTATAAACTTTCTTTTCCTCTTGTGTATAAACTTCTGGAGTACTTTGCAATCAGCCTGATGAGGTTTTTTCTTTATGTGAAAAGATTCTTGATTATTCTGAAATTTGGTGCCTGTATCTTAAACATGAGCCACAGAAATCACTGCTTTATATTTAGATCTTATTTTGTTCTAGAATGTTACCTCAATACTTAATCCTGACACACTGGCATGTTTACTTACAAGAGAATCTTTGCAACTCAGATTAGTTTTTAACTTTATTTACACAGAGTAATCAGAGTGGATTTCTTTGACATTTTGGTGTAAAGTGGAAGAACCAAGTTGATCATTGTTTTTACTGTTCATTGTTTCAGTAGATAGTTAAATACCTTCTGAGTCCTAGGTGCCGGGGATAGAACCATGAGTCCTTTAAAACATACACCCAAATTTCATTATTTCAAACAAATGAAGTAAGGTATTATCTTTCACTTTTCATTTTGTAAACCTACAGAAAAACTTCATTTTAAAGGTAAACACTCACAGCAGAAGAATTTCCTGGCTTCTACCATAGGGTACCTTTAATCTTTATTTTATATTGCTGATGAATTTTAAATGTGATTCCAATTTTGACTTGTAGCTTCTTTTAAATTAATTTATCAGGGCTTTCCTGTTTTGGTTCACCACCCTTCATCTTGGAGCCACTGCATTTGACAGCTGTGAAGAACTGGCTGTTTACTGACCTTTTGTATTTTGCATGTCTACTTTAAAGACATTTTTCTGTATGACCACACAGTATTTTGTGTATAAAATATTTATTGTTCAGAAACACCACATTTTAGCTCCAGATATGACCTTTAGTATTTTTCACATCTACTTTAAGACATTTTCCCAAATAACCACGCAGTGTTTTGTTTACAAGATATATATTGTTCCGAAACACCAAATTTTAGCTCCAGATATCTTTTCAATTGAGTTATTTCCGCAATGTTTATTTACATAGAATACTATCATTTGCACCCAGTGGCCATTTGTCTTTGTCAGTGAATGGAGGTAGAATATTAATCTTGTATGAAATTCAGATAAGCAGGGAGCAGATAGATTTATGGTTTTTGAAACCTCTAAACTCTGCAGCTGTGCTGAGTTGTTGAACTATGAATAAAGAAATTCTGGACTGTGGTGAGTGAGAACATCCATGACCTAATTTACCACTAAATACAGTATCTATTTCTCACAGATATCTCTTCTCTGGTTTCGTTGTAGTGTTGTGATAATCCATGGTTGTCCTGTGCTCATTACTGGGGTGGCTCCTCTATGGGTGAGAGTGCTGGGGCTTTGTGTTGAGGCAACCCCAGGAGGCTACAGGGATGTCAGTGACAAAAATCAAGTTCTCTGCTCTCTTTTGTCTCTGCAGTCTGAGGAAAGTCTGCACCCAGCCCCTCTGCCAACCAGGTGGGCTGCAGAGAGGGGATGCCCTTTCTTCTGGGGCTTTGTATTAAATGTAGTCCACCCTGGTTATTGCATCAACTTGATTTCGTCAAAATGTTCAGAATGCCCTGTGGGAATCTTGCAAGGGCAGCTATAATGAAGCGTTTGGTAGTTATTGAAAAATGTCTGCATTTCATTGTGTGTTCAGCCAGGACGATAAAAGTTCACCCCCAGATCAGCCCAGTGCACAATCACAGAAAGATCTGTTTGGTGAGGTGACTCCCAGAACCTTTACTGGGTGAGACAGTGTGTCAGAAAGCATCTCAGCTCCCCAGTCACCACCGTCACGTTACTTTGGGGGTGCAGATGCCTTGTACTTGACTGTAGCTGTCATATGAAACTGTAATAGAGCTGGAGTTAATTTGTAATGAGGACCCAGCGCTAGGTGGTCTCAAGCTTTTTTTTTTTTTTTTTTTTTTTTACATGGGTAGGCACCAGGAATCGAACCCAGGTCCTCGGGCATGGCAGACAAGCATTCTTACCTGCTGAGCCACCGTGGCCCCAGTCTCAAGCATTTTTAAGCCCAAACAATTTTGTTGAACAGCTGTGTAGAGATATAATTCACATACCCTACAATTCACACATTTAAAGTCTACAATTTGATGATGTCTAGTGTATTCACAGTTATGTAACCATCATCACAGTCTAATTTTAAAACATGTTCACCACCCCCAAAAAGATCCCCACACCTGTTAGCAGGCACTCCCTGTCTCCCCTTCTTCGGCCCCTTACACCTGCTAACCTTCCTGTTGTCTCTGCAGGTTTCCTTTTCCTGGACACTTGGTATAAATGGAATCATGCAATATGTGACCTTTTGTGTCTGACTTCCAACTTCACACAGTTGCTCAGACTGTCTCCTCTCCCCGCTATTCCTGTTTTTTTTTCACATGGGCAGGCTCTGGGAATCGAACCTGGGTCTCCAACATGGCTGGCGAGAACTTTGCCACTGAGCCACTGTCACATCACCTTCCCCGCTGTTCCTTTTGATAGAAAGTTTAACAATGTAAGATTGATGTTTGCTGTGACTCAAGATGTGTGACACGGCAGTAGCTGTACGTGGTTCGTTCTGTCTGATGGCTTTATTGTTCAGTGACGGGAGGGAGAAACCTCCCCCCTTCTTCTGCTTGGTTTCCTCTAAAATTAAATTTAGAAAAATCTATGCCAAGACCATGCAAGCACCCTCTGTTCGCCAGCCTTGGGTTCAAGGGAGCTAGATAAGGAAAACGTGCTTCAACAGGTCTCTGCCACTATCAGCTGGGTGGCTGAGAAAGTTCCTCTTGCAAACCAGTCTTGGCAATATCTGGCAGAAAGAAACAATTAGTTGGATAATCTCAAAGGAACTTGAACTTCTTAAGTGCCATGATGAAATTCTTCAAAATGCCACCCAGAAAACCTGCCCAGCCCCACCAAGGGCTGTGACTGGAGGCGGCCCTGATCATGGGTGTTGGGATAAGTTACACATACACACTGGGGCGTTGAAACCCCAAACCTGGAGCAAGCTAAGGGGCTGTGGAGGGGGAGCTAAAATAGGGCTTGATTGACGGCACTCAGTAGCCCAGAGGTGACAAGAACACAAGTGTTTTCCTGTGCTCGAATAGCTGAGGGCCAGGCAGGGCAGGATTCAGGGCAGGCTGTGGCCGGGGGAGCCCTTCTGGCCTCCTGCGGTTGAATTAGCCATTTCTTTCAAAGATAATTGCAAATTGTTGCAGCGTTTATCATGGGAAGGAAGCTTGGACAGCTTGCCAAACACATAATATTGATAATGATTAAAAAAAAAGAAACCATGATACTTCTCTTCAGTGAAAATCATTTTTCTCCTAATTGCAAAAGCCATGAAATTAAGTATGCAATGTAATAAGATCATTATTCCAAGAGCAAAATTGAAATCATTCACAAAAATAAGCTTTCTCTGGCAAACCCAAAGCCCCAGGGGGACTTGGATCTTATTTAATGAGAAATTTCTTGAAGCATATCCTAGTAGGCATTGGTTCCAGGCTATTTATTATTTTTCCTAAATGTTTTAGAGTGTGTGAATTAACTCTGTGTCAACCATGAAAAGCAGGGTCAGAGAAGAGGGGGGATGTGTCAGATAAATTTCTTTTTAGGAGAGAATCGAAGCATCTTGTTATATGGGAGTTTAGCAAGATAACATTGTGATGCAAGAAGCTGTAACTTCTCTGAAAGATTCTATATGTGTGTTTGCCATCACTGTGTTGGGGAGTTGCCCTTGCAAGCACTAATCTTAAATTGTGGAAGGATGGGAGGTGTCTTTAGGCTGTCTGAATGTGGATTAGCAAATGCACAGCTTCTAAGTTTTTGATTGGACGACATCTTAGGGACCAGCCTTTTGCTTTCTTGTACCATTGCATCATTGATCGTGTCAGAATTGTAACCAGAATAATTAGACTGGCTCTCTAGATCCCAAAAGTGAGCAGACAAGGAATTCAACAGTAGGCCCTGTTTCTTCTTGCAAGTTTATGGAAGGAAAAGATTGGGAAGTAAATTGCTAAGATAGGGTTACGGTTTTCCTTTATATAGCACAGGATGCCGTCTTCATTTGGGTATTCCCTGTGTGGCTACTTTTGAGGAAAACTCCTTGTTTTTCCAGATCCCCCTTGGGAGAGAGGACTGCATATTGTAGTGTAAGAAGTGAATGCTTTGGGGATGCATGCTAGTTTACAGCTCTTCTCTCTCTCACCAGGTCAGCTTTTGAATTTCCACGTGTTACCTGGTTACCCTTGGGAAATGTGTGAGTCAGGGAGGGCAGGGAAATTGGAATACGTGAAAAGTGCTCCTACAGGTTTTTATATAAAGTTGAAATCATGCATATCAGCAAACAATTATTATTAGTGTTGTCATTAATAGAAAACCAAGGACTGTAACCAAAATTATCAAACTCTTGTCTTTTGGGTCCCTAGAAATTCCGCTTAGCTAGGTTAAAATTTTAAAGGCCTCTTTCATGGGAGACCCAACTTTATCGGAATTTATAAGGAATTTTTTTTTTACCTTCCCTAAAGGCTGTTTGCCAGAGTCTGGTGAAACTTGGCTACTCCATAGTGTCTTTATCAGTGATTAGTCCTTAGAGCACAGGGTGAGAAACCCTGCCCTGGGGCAAGTCTCACTTGTTCCTTGTGTCAGTGCCTTAGTTTCCAGGTCAGTTGTAACAAAATGCCACAAACTGTGTGATTGAAGGCCATCCTCGATGCAGACATCGATTAATGCATAGGTCTGGACATTCAAAGCCCAAACTCAAGATGACCACAGGGTGGATTCCTTCTGGATTCCTTGCTTGCCTCCCTCCTAGGTTCTGGTGACTGCTGGCAGTCCTTGGCATTCCTTGGCTTGTGCTTGCAGCACTCCAGTCCCTTCCTCTGTCTTCACGTAGAGTGACTCTTGTCTTGGCTTGGCCTTCTTATAAGGCCTCATCTTAACTAATTCCATCTGCAGAGACCCTGTTTCCAAATAAGGTCACATTCTATGGTTCTTGGTGGGCACCTGTTCAGTCCCATGCATTGGGGGTGCTGCTAAACCTCCTGCAGTGCACAGGGCAACTTCCACAACAGAGAAGGGACCAGCCCCAAGTGTCAGCAGTCCCGAGGTGGTGGGACCCTGCTCTGGGGTGCTTATCACTTGCTAGGTGTTGCGAGGTTTATTTGCCCAAAAGATTTTATCCTTGGTGAGGGCCAATTTGACCAGGTTCTGAATGGAAGTTGGAAATGTTAGGGTCAGATAGGAAGAAAGACTGCTGCATCTAGAACATATTAGGGACCGTTGAGAACTGGCGCAGGCAGACTTCTCAGCCTAGCCCAGCCAAGTCCTGCCTGTGTTTTTCATTTTGATTCCATTGAGGTTTCTGATGAAGGATGCTGACTCAACCCTGCCCCTCTTATTTTATTTCTTTCCAGTGCAATTTAAGTGAAGGTGGAGCAGACTTTTCTCTGAGGAAGGATTAGATGAGTCAGGTGGGATCTTCGCTAAATAAATGTATCAGGAAACTTCAGCATCTTTACAAAACTGAGGATAACCATTTTATGGAAGATAGTACTTTGTAGAGGAGGGGTGCCTGCATTTGCACAGTTTCAGTGTTGTAACGTTTCCCAGCTGGTACAGTTAAAATTCTTAATTATTGCTTCAAAACTACAAGTTAATGTTTAAAAAGTGTATTCATATTAGCTTAAAGTCTGATCTCTGATATTATCATTGGACTTGGGCTTTTCATTACATTTATTATGTCTGTAAGCAGAATGCTTTGCAATCATTTTGCTAATGCTAACTGGCTTCCCATAGGGAAGCTGATTCCAGTAGTAGTAGCCTTAGACAAGCGTAATATTTTAAAATCTTGGTGTCATTACTTACAGATTTATAAAAGTACTACCCATGCAGTACATACAAGAAAGAATCCCTTATTTTTATCCAAATGCACATGTCTTTTACGCTATTGGAGTTACGTGCTCAAGCGTATAGGGAGATGAGGTTTATGAATTTAAGCTTTCTTGCAGGAAACTTGCTTAGATTGTGCACTAAAGTCAACATGCAGCAGCGGCTTTAGAGAATGGGATCCCAATGTTATTGTGTTGGACAGAGTAGTGAATAAAATTGAATGTTAAAGTTAAATGTGCTGTTTAAAAGTTAGGACAAATAATACCATACAAATAGCTTGGATACTTCACTAGTCACCAACATACATAATAAAAAATATATATTTTTATTATGAACAACGAACAGACATACAAACATTCTTTTTTTTTTTTTACATGGGCAGCCACCGGGAATCGAACCCAGGTCCTCTGGCATGGCAGGCAAGCATTCTTACCTGCTGAGCCAGCGTGGCCCACCCACATGCAACCATTCTTGATATACAAACATTGTTGACATGATTACAATTGTTGGCTCACAATATCATCACATAGTTGTGTATTCATCACCATGATAATTTTTTTGAACATGTCATCTCCAGCAAAAGAAATAAAAAAGAAAAAACTTACATATGCCGTACCCCTTCCCCACTCCCTTTTGTTGAACTAGTATTTCAGTCTGCTCAATTTATTTTAACCTTTGTACCCCCTATTATTTGTTTATTTTTTATCCATATTTTTTACTCATCTGTCTATACCACAGATAAAAGGAGCATCAGACACAAGGTTTTCACAATCATACAGTCACATTGTGAAAACTATGTCATTATGCATTCATCTTCAAGAAACATGGCTACTGGAACAGAACTCTACAGTTTCAGGCACTTCCCTCTAGCCTCTCTAATACATCTTAAACTAAAAAGGAATTATCTATATAATGCATAAGAATAACCTCCAGGATAACCTCTCGACTCTGTTTGAAATCTCTCAGTCATTGACGCTTTCTTTTGTTTCTTTTCGCACTTTCCCCCTTTTGGTCGAGAAGGTTTTCTCAATCCCTCGATGCTGAGTCCCAGCTCATTTTAGGATTTCTGTTGCCAGGGAGGTCCACACCCCTGGGAGTCATGTCCCACAAAGAGAAGGGGAGGGCGGTGAGTTTTCTCTCCGTTGTTGGCTGAGAGAGAGAGAGAGAGGCCATATCTGAGCCACAACAGAGGTTCTCTGGGGGTGACTCTTAGGCCTCAGTTTAAGTAGGCTTAGCCTTTCCTTTGTGGGGAAAAGTTTCACAGGGACAAACCCCAAGATTAAGGGCTCAGCCTATTGATTTTGTTGTCCTCACTGCTTGCAAAAGTATCAGGAATTCTCCAAATGGGGTAGTTGGATTTTCCCCCCTTTCTTCTCATTTCCCCAAGGGGACTATGTAAATACATCTTTATTCAACATATATATTCTTAGCTTTTTAATATGAAAATTGTCAAACATACTTTAAAGTATATGGAATATTTCTTTGTCTTCCTGTGTAAGCATCATTCAGCTTCAACCACTGTCAGCATAGTGACGAGCCTCCTGTCTCATCTATTCCCTCACTCCCCTCCCCACTCCCAGAGTGATTTAATGTAAACCTCAGACATTGTGTCATTTCACCCATGAATATTGCAGGATGTATCTCTAATGTAGAAGGATTTTTTAATACCATGATACCATTATCACCTTAAATGAAATTGACTGTGATTCCTTAATATCATCTAGTACTTGATCTATAGTATATACTAAACCCAGGACTTTTGGATTTAGATACTTTACAAGCTAAATCCCAAATTAAGGTAAGTTTGGTGTAAATCAGGAAGCCAACCAAAAAGGCAAAAACACTCTTCCTTCCTGTTCTGTTTCTGTAGTATTCCAGGGCTCTGTGAGGGTGGGAAAATGTAGATTATCTTGGTGTCATGAGGTTTTCTTAAAATTATAATGATTTATTGGGAAAGAAGAAGATGGATGATATAATAAAGGAAAATACCAATAAATATGAAAAAAATGAATGCAAACTTTGTATGCCACATAGAATGCTAGTAAAATCAGTGTCTTGGATTAAAATTGTTTGTGAGCCTCAGTATCTTCATCTATAAAGTGAGGATAACAGTTTACCTCATTGTTTGTTATAAGAATCAAATGAGATAAAAATGAATATGGTGTTAACACAACATATCAATGTTAGACAATTTATGTATAATCTGTTTTTTTCTGGAGTCTGAAATCAATTACAAATGTCAAATCAATAAAATATCAATAGGAACACATAGTGCAAAGGACTGATTGCTGTAATATATAAAAAAACTCCTTTGAGGTAGTAAGAAAAAACGATCAACAGCAACCTCATAGAAAAGGGGACAGTAGACATGGACATATTCCACAGACATGAACAGGAAATAACAAATAGCTTTTAAATCCATGAAACACATTATATAGGAAATGCTAATAAAAAAATGATAAGCTACCAGTTAAACTGGTCAATCACATGAGCAAAGGTCAAAAGATTTTATTGTTGTTTTGAAGGAACTTGAAGGGAAGCAGGAGGAACGGCTAGCCCTCATTGTTGGAACCTCTTTGGAGAGTATGTTGACAACACATATCAACATTTAAGATAACCCTTTGATCTAGAGCTGTCATGTCTTGGAATTTATCTCATGGATCTGTTGTAAATGTACAAAAAGACGTACTTAGGTGATGTTTGTTACAGAAGGCAGCAGAACTGGTTGTTAGGATACATTCATACAATAGAACACTTTGAACCATAGAAAAGAAAGAGTAACTATTATATTCCATTTCATATGGATTTATCTCCAGATACCTCTCTTACATGAGGAAAACAAGAGGCCAGACACTGGATAGAGGTTACTACAAATATGAAAAGCAGGGAGGGGTCTGTTTGTAAGCTGATCTTTGCTTAAAACATGTCTGGAAATTAATCTGGTATCCTTGTTGTTCTCTTGCAAGAGGGGTGGGGAAGGAGAGAGAATTTTCAATGTATTGTTTGCATTTTTACTGTATATGTATATTAGCTATTCCAGAAGTTATATTTATAAGAAAGATCTAAGCTTAATTTTAACTCTAAATTATGTGTGATTTTTTTTCTATTTCTAGTACAGAAGTTGGCTAACTTTATGCAAAAGGCACGATAATACATAGTTTTGACTTGGTGGACCATAAGTTCTCTGATAACGAGTTTTGGCTTGGTGAATCATAACGTCTCTGAATAACGACTCAGCTCTGTTGTTGTGCATTGCAAGCAGCCATGGGTCCTACTTACATGAATGAGCATGGTTGTGGTCCAGTAAAACTTTATTTACAAAAACAAGCAGTGGGTTGGATTTTGCCTGAGGGCTTTAGTTTGCTGACACCTGACGTAGAGGATCTGAGTGTACATTTTTTTCAGCACTCCATTAATTGGGATTTTTCTCTATCGACTCCTGATGTTTATCTTTCCTCATTACATCTCTGCTTATACCATACACGGTCTTGTATAAAAAAGTTCTTGCCCATCTCTCTGTTTCTTTCTCTCTTTCGGTCACACGGCTTAAAATAGGTCTACTCCAAGAAGCTCCTCTAGTTTGCCAGAGCTTCTGTAACAAATTCCACATAGTAGGGTGGCTTAAACAATGACCATTTCTTGGCTCATGGTTTTAGAAGGCCCAAAGTCCCAACTTAAAGTGTCAGTAAGACCATGCTTTCTCCCAGAGTCCATAGCGTTCCACTGATGGCATCTTCCATCCCTGTGGCTTTCTCTCACTTCTGGCTTCTATGTCTTCTGGCCTTTTCTGTATTCTTCTCTTTATAAGCCTCCAATATAATACAGCTTAAGTCCCATCCTGATTCAATTTGCCCACACTTAAATAAGATCTTAGACGATTGTATTTCCTTACCTTAAATGATAATATATTTGCAGATGGTCCTGTTTCCAAGTGGATTTATACCCACAGGAGCACAGATTAAGATTAAGAACCTGCCTTTTGTTAGAGAACATAATTCAGTCTACCACACCCTCCTAACTCCATTTTTTACTATTGTACTTATTATTTCTTTTCTCTTGACTCTAGGAAGAGTTTATGTCACTGAAATAATCAGTTAAGTAGCAGAGTTGGGGACTAGGATGTGATGGTTAAATTCATTTTCTACTTGTTCAGGATCTATCTGGAAACTTTTATTCCAACCTGTTATGTTGACTTAATCATAAATTATCTATGCCCACATTACTCCGTTTGTAATGATAAAACAGTTAAGTATTATTAAATTGAGGACGAAGTAGGTAAAGAGGGAAACCGTAGGCTTTAGGGGTTGACAGATTTGAGCTCTGTGCAAAAGGAGTCATCACAGCAGGCCCGTGACTGCTGTCTTTAGAAAGGCCTCTGCTGGCCCTTGGGTTAGCATCTGGGCACCTGGATTTCCACTATTCCTTTCCTGGGAAGGAAGCCCTCTCGTGACTAAACTATTTGTTGATGCACTGGTTTATGCTGAACACACCTGCTTTCCTTTTGAGTCTGGCGTGTTGGTAGATGCTAGGCAGGGAGTGCCTGTATAACCAGCCCCCAGTGAATTTCTGATGGACTTCTTTGGTAGATAATACTTCACATGTGCTGATGGACGAATTAAGTCTGTCCTGTGTAACTCCAGTCACCTGAGAGAGAATTCTGGAGGCTTAAGCCTGTTTTTCCCCAGGCTTGGCTCCTTTTACCTTTTCCCTTTATGGATTGTATTTTGTATCTTTTTTTTTTTTTTTTTAATTTTTTTATTAATCAAAAAAAAGAAAAGAAATTAACACAACATTTAGAAATCATTCCATTCTACAAATGCACTCAGTAATTCTTAGTATCATCACATAGATGTATGATCATCATTTCTTAGTACATTTGCATCGATTTAGGAAAAGAACTAGCAAAACAGCAGAAAAAGATATAGAATGTTAATATAGAGAAGAGAATTAAAATAATAATACTAATAATATATATATATAAAAAGGAAAAAGAAAAAAAACAAAAACAAAAGATACAAACACACAAACACACAAACAAAAAACCATATTTCAGGTGCAGCTTCATTCAGTGTTCCAACCTAGTTACATTACACTTAGGTATTATTGTGCTGTCCATTTTTGAGTTTTTGTATCTAGTCCTGTTGCACAGTCTGTATCCCTTCAGCTCCAATTACCCATTATCTTACCCTGTTTCTAACTCCTGCTGGTCTCTGTTACCAATGATATATTCCAAGCTGATTCTCGAATGTCGGTTCACATCAGCAGGACCTTACAGTATTTGTCCTTTAGTTTTGGGCTAGACTCACTCAGCATAATGTTCTCTAGGTCCATCCATGTTATTACATGCTTCATAAGTTTAGTCTGTCTTAAAGCTGCATAATATTCCATCGTAGGTATACGCCACAGTTTGTTTAGCCACTCGTCTGTTGATGAACATTTTGGCTGTTTCCATCTCTTTGCAATTGTAGATAATGCTGCTATAAACACTGGTGTGCAAATGTCCGTCTGTGTCTTTGCCCTTAAGTCCTTTGAGTAGATACCTAGCAGTGGTATTGCTGGGTCGTAATCCATTCTGCCATTCTATGTCTTTTGATTGGGAAATTCAGTCCATTAACTTTTAGTATTATTACTGTTTGGATAATATTTTCCTCTACCATTTTGGCTTTTGTATTATATATATCATATCTGATTTTCCTTCTTTCTACACTTTACTCCATACCTCTCTCTTCTGTCTTTTCGTATCTGACTCTAGTGCTCCCTTTAGTATTTCTTGCAGAGCTGGTCTCTTGGTCACAAATTCTCTCAGTGACTTTTTGTCTATAAATGTTTTAATTTCTCCTTCATTTTTGAAGGACAATTTTGCTGGATATAGGAGTCTTGGTTGGCAGTTTTTCTCTTTTAGTAATTTAAATATATCATCCCACTGTCTTCTAGCTTCCATGGTTTCTGCTGAGAAATCTACACATAGTCTTATTGGGTTTCCCTTGTATGTGACAGATTGTTTTTCTCTTGCTGCTTTCAAGATCCTCTCTTTCTCTTTGACCTCTGACATTCTAACTAGTAAGTGTCTTGGAGAACACCTATTTGGGTCTATTCTCTTTGGGGTGCGCTGCACTTCTTGGATCTGCAAATTTAGGTCTTTCATAAGAGTTGGGAAATTTTCAGTGATAATTTCTTCCATTAGTTTTTCTCCTCCTTTTCCCTTCTCTTCTCCTTCTGGGACACCCACAACACGTATATTTGTGCGCTTCATATTGTCATTCAGTTCCCTGATCCCCTGCTCAAGTTTTTCCATTCTTTTCCCTATAGTTTCTGTTTCTTTTTGCAATTCAGATGTTCCATCCTCCAGTTCACTAATTGTAGCTTCTGTCTCTTTAGATCTACCATTGTAGGTATCCATTGTTTTTTCCATTTTTTCTTCTTTGTCCTTCACTCCCATAAGTTCTGTGATTTGTTTTTTCAGATTTTCTATTTCTTCTTTTTGTTCAGCCCATGTCTTCTTCATGTCCTCCCTCAATTTATTGATTTGGTTTTTGAAGAGTTTTTCCATTTCTGTTCGTATATTCAGCATTAGTTGTCTCAGCTCCTGTATCTCATTTGAACTATTGGTTTGTTCCTTTGACCGGGCCATATCTTCAATTTTCCGAGCGTCATCCATTATTTTCTGCTGGTGTCTGGGCATTTGATCAGATTTCCCTGGGTGTGGGACCCAGCTGGTTGAAAGCTTTTTCTGTGAAATCTCTGGGCTCTGTTTTTCTTTTCCTGCCCAGTAGGTGGCGCTCGTGGCGCTCGTCTGTCTGCACGGCAGTCGGCCCGGGAAACCGCGCGTGGAGGCGGGGGTCGCTGGCCGCCGCGGCTTGGAAGAGTGCCGGTCCTAATTGCCCAGCTGGCCCGAAACGCCAAGCGTGATGGGAGGGCCCCGCTATCCAACGTTCCCAGTCAGACCGGGGAGCCACGTGCGTGGAGGGGACCCCAGTCGCCAGCCGCCCCGGCCGGGAAAACGCGCGCCCCTCGGGTATCTCACCGCAGCAGATTCTCCCTGCCCGTTCAGCTGTTCCAGAATGGGGTACGCTGTCTTTTTGGTCTCTGTCGTGACTCCGGGAGCTGTTTCGTATTGTTTCTGTTTCTTTAGTTGCTTTTCTGGAGGAGGAACTAAGACCCGCGCGTCTTACTAAGCCGCCATCTTCTCCGGAAGTGTATTTTGTATCTTTTCTGTTTGCCAGATGCTATGATAGACACCACACGATGGATTGGCTTGACAACAGCAATTTATTGACTGATGGTTTGGAAGGCTAGAAGTTCCAAATCATGGCGTCGGAAAGGCTGTGTTTTCTCTCCCAAATCTGTAGCCTTCAGGCGCTGGCTTGCCGCAGTCCCTGGGGTTCCTGGGCTTGGGTCCCTGCTTCCCGTCACAGAGCCATCTCTCTCCTCTCCTATGTCTGTTCCTCCGGTGTCCTCTGACTTCCAACTTCTTGCTACTCTGTGGCCTTTTCTGGTTGTCTGAATTTCTTTTGCTTATAAAGGATTCAAGTTATATGGATTAAGGCCCACCTTGATTCAGTTGGGCCCCATCCTAACTAAAATGTAACATCTTCAAAAGGCCCTATTTACATGTGAGCTCACACCCACAGGAACCCAGATCAAAACTAACAGCATGTCTTTTTTTCCCCCCTCAGGGTATGTAGTTCAGTCTCCCTCACTTAACTGCTGCAATTAATCAGAGTTGTGAGTATAACTATATGCCGAGCCCTGTGAGTTCTTATGAAAACACCACCTGGAGGTGGACTTGGGGACTGTGATATAGGCTCAAATTTCAGTAGTCCTTGGAAGGTTTGTGACTCTGGCCCTTAGGAATTTCAGAGAACCTCAGTTTTCTGAGAACTAACACGTGCCTTGCAAGGTTATTGTAACAATAAGAGGAACACTGGGGACACGTGAGGGAATTAGAAGGTACGGAATTACACGACTAAAACTGCTTCTGCCTTGAAAATTGCCGTGTGTGTTCCTGTACACCAGGCACAGCAAAAAGAGTAGCGCTGAAGATGTCTTGAAGACTAGAGGGAGTGTGTTCTTTGCGGCCGAAGAGGTGGGTGGGTTGCTAGCTGCAGAAGGCTTACCTGTTCGAAGTAGGTTTGACTCATAAATACAATCACTGGAGGCAGTTTGGGGAGGGAAGGACGCGAGGGGGCCTGGCTGGTGGGGTCCGCCCTTGGCGTGAGCTGGACAGCTTGGGAGCCGATCTCAGGTGGTGGTGGTCAGTGATGTGGCTCCACAAACACTGCTCACTCGGGAGGGGGCTTGATCGGGGCCAGTCAGCTTTCCGCTGAGAGGGCAGAGGTGTGTGCACCCAGCACTTACTAATACTGCATGATACTTTGTGGTTGGTGTTTGACTCAAATCACCATGTGTAGAGATCACATTCGAACAGAGGACTAAATGGTAGAAACTGCTCCTGTGAGGATCAGCTTTTGTCTAATAGTCACTTTCGTATTGTCCGTGAAATGCTGCCTTTGCCTCTGTGCCTGTGGGGAAAGGGATTCCTGTTGGAACCAGGCTAGAAGAACTAGAAGAGCTTCTAAATTTTCCCATTGCTGTTTATTTTTCAGTATCGTTACATTGTTTACAGCCTTCTCCCTTTTCTTGGCTTTCTCAGAATCTGTTGCCTTGCTGAACCCACAGTGTCTATGATGACATGTTTTCTGTGTTTTACCAAATGTGAGCTTATATATTTAAGTACACTGAAATGCCCATGTGGTTTTCTGATGCCTTGAAAGTGAGAAGCTGGATGTGGAAAATGTGGTGAGCAAATGGAGCTAGGTTGTTCCACAGAAGCACCCCTATAACTGGGGAGGAGGAGGAGGGGTACCCCTTGGAGTTGGGATGCGGGGTCTGTGTGCCTGCTGCAAGCAAAGGCAATCTCTGAAGGCTCATTTTATCTGAAACACCCAGATATCATGCTATGCCATAATGTGTCTGTTTTTGTTTAATGAGACAATTTTTGGTTTCCATCTAATAAAATAAAATGAAAGCATGTATTTACCAGGCTTGGGATTAAGGTAAGGAGACTGAAGGACTTACTTCTGGAGCAAAATTGCAGGGGCAACCAAAATCTTAAGTCATCAAGATAAAATTATGTAGGTATGTATATGTATTTTAACCGCTTGGTTGAGATCTAATTTAGCTAGCATACAATTCCCCCATTTAAAGTATGTAATTCAGTGGTTTTTAGTATATTCAGTTGTGTAACCATCACTACTTTTTAATTTTAGAGCATTTTTGTCACTCCAAAAAGAAATCCCATAATGATTAAATAGTCATTGCCCATTTCCCCTGCGCCTGGCAACCGCTGTTCTACTTGCAGTCTCCCTGGATTTGCTGGTTTCTAGGCAGTTCGTATAAGTGGAGTCATAGAACATATGGCCTTTTGTATGTGGCTTCTTTTGCTCAACATGATGTCCTAAAGATTCATGCATGTTGTAGCATGTATGGTCATTCCTTTTTATGGCTATATAATATTCCATCACATGGATGGAGAAACCACATTTTAAGTATCCATTCATCATGTGGACATTTGGTTGCTGCTACTTTTTTGGCTAATATAAGTAATATTTTTAAAAGTTAAAGCAAGTGACCAAAACCCATGAAGAACAGAAGATTGATTTTAAATAAAGAGGGTCAGATATGTTCCTGACTTTTCGTCTTCTCTCAGTCTCCAGTATGTCTCAGCATAGCACCTCTTGTGGCTTGAAGCTGTGCAAAAAACGTATCTTTAAACTTAAATCCATTCCTGAGGTGTGAACTCTTGTAAATAGGACATTTTTATGAGATTACTTTACTTAAATTTGGCCCAACTGAATCAGGATGGGTCTTATTTAATGTAGGTCTTACAAGGCAGGCCGCAGGGAGAGAGAAATCCATGGAGGGAGCAGCCAGGAGAGGCCTCCATGTGCATTGCCACGTGACAGAAAAGCTAAGACCAAGGACGGCTGCTCGTGAGTCTCAGAATACCACGGTTTTTGAGGAGAAAGCATCACCTTGATGGCCTTGGTTTGGGGCTTCTCCTGGCCTTAAAAACATAACCCAATAAATTCCCATTGTTTAAGGCAACCCATTGCCTGGTATTTGCTTTGGGAGCCGGGAAACTGAAACAGCCTCTTTACTGATCCTGTTTTAATTTAATCTTTCAATATTTTTCTTCATTTTGATGAATAAATTCATTTCGATTTTCTGGCTTATCTCAAACATTCTGACTCAGTGGTGGGAGCCCAGGATGGGGGGAGGCTTCAGTGGCTCCAGGTGATGAGACCAACACTGAGGTTTCAGCTGGAGCAGCTAAGCTGCCGAAAATCCAGGTTATGAGATCTTACCTAGTGACAGGAGGCAGAAATGCCTGAAAGAAAGAAAATCTTAGAAAAGGGGGTAAATGGGTCTGCACCTGAATGCTGTCATTGGTAGATTTAATAGAATGAGGAGAAAGGGGTGGGTACTACCAGGTTAGCACACAGGACCAGCCCTTAAGCACACTCCTCCCTGCCACTCACAAAGCTCTTTGCTTTTTGCAAATATTCTCACATTCTGTCTGGCCCCATCTGCCAACTTAGTGGGTTCGCCTTCCCGTAGGGTTAAGGATGAAGTTTTTCTCCCCTATCTATTTTTGTAACCATTCTCTTCACCCTGTATGAATGGCAAATGCCGGTCTTTTCCATCTGTACATGGCCATGACATTTTCTCAGTCTTCCCAAAATACCTTGGTTTCTTTAGCTTTTGAAGTTCCCCTGCACTTTTTAAGCCTCCCTTCCTGTTTCTCTTCCTGCGACTGATTGCCATTGTGTTACATGTTTATATTTGCACAGTTATTCTTCATGAATCTTTCTGCTGCGTCCCTCTAAGCATGCACATACACACACACACCTGCCTAGGGACAGCCCTCCCACAATGCACCGTCAGGCCTCTATTTCCTAATCCCAGATGAAGTTTTGGTCTTCAACACTCAAGACCCTTTCTCATAAATGACATTGAGTTAGGAACAGCTTCCCCATCACCGCCTTGGACCTATTGCCTGCCATTTGGACTCTGTGTCTCCTTCCCAACCCCTGTTAAGCCTCTGCTCCCAGACGCGACACCACCAGAGTCCCCTTAGCCACCAGTGCTGATGCTTCAAGAGCTGGAGTGTCCTCAGGCTCCCTGGAATAGTAGGAAAGGGCCTGTGTGTCTCCCATGTAGCCCAGAGTCCACTTGTGAGGGCCTTTACGGAAATAATTTTGGAAATGGTGACCAAGATCTTTCCGATTCAACTACACCCCAAGTTAGTTTTAGTGATACCCTACAAGCTACCTTAAATCACTGCTGAAACAGATTAGGCCTACTTATACAAATGGTTACATTTTATCAAGAAGAGCTTTTACCTGGCACCCCAGTCTTGGGAGTGAAGTGCATTTTGTAATTGCTTGGGGCCACCCCGCTTGCCAGTGGTGGGCCCAGGCATGAACCCACATTTGTTGGGCTCCAAATCCAAGGAAACAGACCATAATCTACAATCCAAGTTCATGAGAAATATTTCTTTGTGTGGACTTTAGGAACACAGGATTTTCTGTCAGATGCTCTTTTATGTTTCTGTTAGGCTGTACACCTGTTCCTTTATATTTATTTAAGAAAAATTGGTGGCGCTTTAAAGAACTACACTAGGGTTTAGCACTTAAAAGATCTGCACTAGGGTTTCTGAGATTTGTATGTATATTTTAAAACTATACAGAACTATGTCTTTAGTAAGTTTCTTTTTTTAGCTATACTGTTCTCAGCCGTTCTCCTCACTGAGGCACCACCCATGGAGAGTGTCCAAAAGGTGGCTTTCTTTTGGCTTGACCCGTATTTTTCTCCCATTGATTGCAGACTGTTTCTTGGAGATGAGTCCTCCAAGAAATGTCAGCGATGGCCCTCCAGTGTGTTAGTGCATCACGTCCTGTTGCTTTTTCTGTAATAGCTCATGATAGTTCATTTTTCATTTTGATATGCTTATTGGCAGTCGACTTTGCCATTGATTTACTTATATTTACAGTATCATTTGGAAATGGATAATCTAAAAGATCTTTTGTTTACCGTCAGGATAAAAATTGCCCAAAACTAAGTGTTGATTAGGAGCATCCGTGGCTTACTGGCATGCTACCGTGGGCCCGTGCCTCCTCCCTCTCCGCATGTCCCTAGCACTGGTGTTCTTGCTGCCCGGCGCCAGGACTTGCACGCACACAGAGGCCCCTTGACGCTCCGACTGTTATCCTGGCCTTGTTTACCCTTCGTCAGGGAAGGAACTTGGGTTCCCAGGAAAAACTGGGTTCTTAACGATTTCTTCTTGGAAGCCGTCCTTCTGGAAAGAATATGGGTAGATCCAACTAACAATTTAAACGTGTGAGACATATGTTAATTTTGTATTCATGGCATTTAAGGATTGCTAGGTAATAATATAGCTTGGATTCTGAGTTTCTCCCCCAAGATATATGTCAGTTACAAAAGGCAGAAACAAAATTTGACCCAGCAGACACTACCCTACCCAGTAAGCAGCAGCAGTAATGAGTCACATCAGCATCGTAGGATTCCCTGAGAAGGACAAGAGTGGCACTTCTGTGGCATTCTGGCCTAAAATGCACAACCTCAGTGTATTCACAAGAAAATCAGCAAAATTCGCAGCGAGGGGCATTGTACACAGTAACTGCTGGTGCTCCTCCAAAGGCAAAGGTCATGGATGCCAAGGAAAGCCTGGGCTGTCACAGATGAGGAGACGACTGGAAGGCCCAGTGGGGTGTGGGATCCCGAAACGACCCTGGACCTGCGGGGGAGGCAGGTTTGAATACCATCTCTTGTTTTAGTTCATTGTAGTGCACCAATGTTAATGTCTTCATTTTGGTAATTGCTATGTTAATGTGAAGGATTAGCATAAGGGGAAGGTAGGTGAAGCTTTTAGGAGAACTCTGCGCTGTTGCGCTGTTTCTGTACCTGTTTTTTTAAGACTTAAGTCTAAAATTACTTCAAAATGAAAAGGTTTTTAATTTTTATTAGAAAGGGAATCCTTTTATAGCAGCACCTTAGCTAACATTTTTGTTGGCGTCACGATGAAATTTCTTTGGCAGTTCTGTTCCTTTGTAAAGAAGAGTGTAGAGCAGAATGTTTCTTCATATTGAAAGGTGACTAAAGCGTTATTTGGCTTGAGTGAAATGTCCTGTAGGCCCGGCGAGCCTTGTGCCTGCATTCTTAACATTTGCATGTGCTGGAAAACATTCACTCGGTACTGTGCCTCTCCTTAAAAGGTCCCGTGCCTCTCCTTAAAAGGTCCTGGCAGAGCATCTTTTCAAGGCATTTCCATTCTTTTTTTTAAATGAGCAGAGATGTTCAGGAGAGTACTGAATCTAGATTTTCAAACACAGCCGTAAATCATTCCTTTCTGTGTCTAGACTTGTCCTCAGCTTCCCCATGAGAGGCAGCAGTTCCTTCCTATTCTTTCGAAATCTTAGAAGAAACCAGGGAGGAGATGGAGCTGTCTGAGCTGCCATTGGAGTGTCCCACAGTGCAGGGGACACTGGGAGTGGGTGGGTGGGCTGCACCCCAAGTCTTTGGGGGAATGTCATAGAAAAAATGGAGTGTGGCAAGCATGGGTTTCCCAGGCAGGCATGGGGCAGGCCCCGGAGCCCCGAGCCAGGCAGACCTTTTTGAACTTACCAGAGGCAATTCATACTTCCTCTCCCTGACCTCAGGCAAAGGCCCCAAGTTTCTGGGAAAATCCCTATTTTATACTCTGTCAGAATGTGGAGACCGTGGCCCTCCTGTGGGGTGCCCCCTTGTAGCACCCTCCGCGGGCACCCTGCCTGCTCCTACACCGGGGGGCGGGGGGGGAAGTTGGTGGGCGTCGGCACCATCCCCAGGTGTCCTCGGCCAGTCCCTGTCCACCTTCCTTTCCTCGGGGGCAGTGCCATTGTGTCCCAGTATACTGTGGGCCCTCGTCCCATCACCTGTAAGCCGCCTCTTTTGCTTTATAGTACTCTTGCTTTCGTTTTAAAATATTTTTAAAATTTTCTCATCCTACAATATCAGATAGGGAGATGGAACTTGTTGATGTTCTTGGAGAGGCTGAATTTTCTGGGTTTCAGGACTTATCTGGCCTAGGAACCATCTGAAGGTTACAGGTTTCTGGAAAGTAAGCAGTGTATGAAACTTTTGTAGAATCTCAGGGTCCGGGGTTTTCTTCATGGTTAAAGGAATGATGTTGGTTTTAGTTTGGAAAATCATGGCAATTGGCAATCTCTAGCTGAAGCTTGCATAAAGATAGCTTCCAAAATAGCCTCTCAACTCTATTTGAACCCTCTTAGCCACTGATACCTTATTTTATTTCAATTCTTCTTCCCCTTTTGGTCAGGAAAGCATTGTCACTCCCCCAGTGCCAGGGCCAGGCTCAATCTTGGGAATCATGTCCCATGCAGTCAGGGAGACTTTCACCCTTGAATGTCATGTCCCACATAGTGAGGGAAGTTCATGATTTTCCTTGCAGAGTTGGGCTTATAGAGAGAGAGGTCACATCTGAGCAACAAAATTAAAATTACAGTTAGACTTAGCTTCTCTGCTATAGAAATAAGGTTCATAAGAGCAAGCGTCAAGATCAAGGGCTTGGCATATTCAGTTGTGAGTCCTTAAAGTTTGAGAGAGTTTCAGGGGGTTACCAGGTGGAAAAGTCCAGTAGTTGCATGTATATATGTATTTTTAATGTAATAGAATGTGAAACATGGGAAAAAAATATATAACGTGTATACTGTATCAGAATAAAATGAATGTCCAGAAAATAGAAATTCACGTCTTTCTGCATATATTTATCACTGAAGGGTGTTGACTGCCTGCGTGTACTGTGCTTCTCACAGCTAAGTGGTGGGGATGGGAAGGTGCGCTGTGTGGGCTGAGGCCCAGTGGGGAAACTGAACAGGGGCCATGGGTGAGGAGGGGCAGGTTCCTGGAGCCCGGAGGAAGAGAGCATCTTCAGCTGCGAGAGCCCCTGACCCATGGCTCAGAGGGACAGGCTGGGGACAGGGGTTTTTTGGGACAGCCAGGACAAACAAAGATGACAGGGACCAGGGTGAAGATTCAGACTGCTCCTTACTTGATGAGTAAGTCACAGCCACTTAGTCACCTAAAGAACAGCTTTTATGTTTTTGCTCTAAATTATTTTAAATAGGAACATAAAACTCAGTGTTCCAGTGACAAATGTCATTGTTTATGGCTCATTCCCTTATACATCCTTCACGTTTCTTATGTTTATATTATTGTTTCTTATTGCTCATGTCTGTTCCTACCTTCTTTTAATTCTTGCTGCATAAGCTCAGACTCCTCAAGTACACTGCTCTACCTGCTCTGCGCCTCCCTCCACCCTCTGTGAATCTCGGTGTCCCCTACTATGTTCCGTGCCCGCCAGGTAGTGGTCCTTTTCCCAAGCACTGGATAATTTCATGGTCTTCTGTTAGGTAAGCTTCTTACAAATCATATTTTCTGGAGCCAGGTATTTTAAGGAAGATAGAGTACTGAATTAAATTGGTGTTATAAATATTTCATCTCGCCTCATTCTAAATTAGAAAAGATCTCTCCCTACAGTTGATAACTTTATGCTCTTTAGCTTTCCCTATCTTGTATTATTAACATGTGCTTATTCATCTTGGCTTCTCCGTACCTCCTCAAACCACTCCCGTTTCTCCAGATCCCTCCAAATCTGCCTTTTAAGTGGTGATCTATGATATTTCAAAATTTACATTTCATTCTGACCATAGTGTCACCTACCAAACTCAACGGAAATTTTAGACTTTCAAAGATTTTCAAACAAATTACAATAAAATCAAATATGGCTTCTTGGCATCTATCACAGGTTTTCCAGTTTGGTGATTATATAATATAAACACACGTATATATTACTTAACAATTCAGATGAGTCGGGTGAGTTTGTCCCTTTGCTTATTACTCTCTTGCTTCTAGTTTTCCTTCTGACTTTTATATGCATACAGCTGTTCTTTTCTTTCATGGAGTTAGGGAAATTATGCTTGGAAATTGCTTTTGCAGTTGAGTGAGCTGCTCCTTGAATGAGCACAGCTTTCCAGTTGGCAGAGACCTCCACTCCTTTCCTAAAGTCCTGTAGAGAAAGGCACTGTCAAAAATGGGGTTGGCCCAGTCTGTGGGTACCTAGGAAGTGGCTATTTATCCAATAGTGAAGATTTTCTTGCCAAACCTAAAATAAGGTTCAGTGGGTAGGTTATATGTTGATTCCAGTTGTTTGCACAGCTTACTGGCCCACAGATTTTCTCATAAGAAGAAACTATTTTGCATTTGAAATGTGAATACCTTTTTGCTCAAATGTTCATCTTGTTTTGGTGTTTGGATTGAGAGGGTCCATATAGTAAATGATTCCCTTAAGAGGGTGGCTCATTGCAAGGCTCCTCAAAAGGGTTTGCCAGATGCCATCCTTTTCAATATTTTGTCAGCTCTTTGGAATATAGTGACCAAGATGAAATAGAATCCTTAGCCATGACCTGATTGTAATACTTATGGCAGGAATCCTTAGTGTGTTTTAAGAATTAAAAACCCTCTGTGCAAACCAGCACAACATGTAAGTTGAGATTATTTTTCTTTTTTTAAGTGTACACAGTTCCCCGACTTGATGTGCCGCCAGCATGAATTTGAAATAGGGCCAGGTTTCCCCAGCTGAGGTTTAGGCAACAGGATTGTTCAAGTTCACTGGTCGAAACAAAAGCGAGTGTTGCTGTAATTCATTTAAAATAATGTACTGTGAAATCGGGCACTGATGTTTGAAACGTTGTTCTTGATGTCTTAAATAATTTAATTGTTTACCTGAAATCATTCTTTTAACCTTAAGGAGAGGTAAGAAAATCAAATTCCCAGAAACCCTGCAAATGTGAGTTGGTTTTTTTTTTTTCTTTTTTCCTGTTTAGGGTTAGTGACATTTTGCTTACTAAATTTTTTTGTAAGTAAAATTACAAGAAGATGGTTTGGCTTATGTAAGAGAACAAGCTGTTGCATTGACTCATAGAGGAGAAGGTTACAGACACACGGTGGTGTCAGCAATGAAGAATAAAGGCAGAGTTTTAAAGACTATTTGAACTGTATGAGCTAAGCAGGCACAATTTGCCGGCTGCTTCGACTGTCTGGTATTAAGAGGGCGTATGAGGTTGTCCACTCTTTCAGTGCCTGTTGATTACATGCTTTCCCTGTGTTGAGGTATTATGCATAGGGATTTCGAAAATATAAATATTTCTGACATGGCTCCTTCTCCAACAGCGTTAAATCAAGTAGAAAAGGTCAGACATGCTTGTAATTAATTCATAGTTATGTCAGTTAACCAAACGCGATGTTTAGCTATCCCTAGGAAAAAAGGGGTGCAGGGAATTGGTTGTTTGCTTAGACCAGGGTTATTAACTGGGAGGTGGTTTTATTCCGAAAGGACATCTGGCAGTGTATGTAGGCATTTCAGGTTGTCTCAGTGGAGATGGGGTGCTGCTGGCATCTAGTGGATAGAGGCTTGGGATTTGCTCAGTGTTCTGCAGTGCCCAAAATGGTACCCACCCCCCCAGAAGCCAGAAACACCCTTCCCCCCACTAGTTACAACCACAACCATTTCCAGACATTGCCTAACATCCCTTGAAGGGCAAATTGCCCATTTGGGAACCACTGCTCTGAACTTGCCTTCCCTCTTTTTGGGGCCCCTGAGACAGGGGAGTGAGGTAGCTCCTCCAAGCTCCCAGGGCTGGGTTTGGAGGGGCAGAGCTAGGAACTAAATTCTGTGGTGATCTGTGGAAACGTGTGGGTGATTGACCTCTGGTTGGCCTGTCTTGCTTGTGTTTGTTTTATATTATCATAGATAGTGAGTCTCAGTTGCAAATGGAGGCTGACAGATAGGTGAAACCTGTGCACTCAAGAAGTGCAGGATTGTGAAAATCATCGTGGAACCTTCCTGACTTAAACCCAAGTGCAGACCAGGTCCTGTCCAAGGGATATGAAGAATCTATGTCCACAGCTGTCCCGTAGGCATATTTTCTCTCATTTAAGACTCATGAGGTGCAGATGTCCAGCCCACGTAGAGTAGACAAAGTTGATATATTCATTAACTGTCTCCATGCAGTTTCCCCTAGTCTTGCTGGGGACAGACCTAGGAATAAGCCTGAAGCCATGTGACCCCTGGTTTCCTGTAATGCTAACTGTATCTGGAGTATCTGGTTATAAATAATTGGGCCGAGCCTATAAATTTTTGACATTGGTTCTCAAATATTCATAAGGAAAAGTCATAAATGAGGCTGATCATTACGGAAGGAAGTTGAGATCCCAGTGGATAGAAGACTCAGGGAAGAGCAAGTTAGAAATATAGTTTTGATGCTGATAGAAAAGGAGATGAATGCATCTAACAGACTTGGGCTTTAAGTATAGCTATGTAAGTGTAAAAATAGAGAAAAGACAAGACGTGGAGTAAGAAGTTAAGCAACAAGGAGCAGAAAGGGCAGACTTTTGAGTCCATGCTACTTATCTTAGCTTTGGGTGCTTTTTGCTTCTTTGGTTTAGATTGTGAGTTGAATCATCTATTTGAAAAAAACTCTCCCTGGGCCGGTATACTTCTTTAAGGTGCTGTAGAGTTCTTGGCTTTTCAGTATCTTTATGAAATTCTGTGAGCTCTTTTTCCTTCCAAAGATACAAATTTGGAACAATAGTGAATGACCACTGTCTTACAGTCCTTCAGCCCACATCACATACTCCGCAGCCTACTCGCCAGAATGTGATCTGAACGCCAGCAGTCATGGAAGCCGACAGAATGCCTTTAAGGAGAAATAAATGGATGAAATGCTCAGTATTTATGGAAAATATTTAGATCAGGCAATCCTCAAGCCAGATGCATCCTTCAGTAGCGGTGCTGTAGGACAGTCTGTGGCCTAGCTTGGCTGCTGATGATGCTGGCTCCTCTATTTTTCTGAAGCACACCCCAAGAAAGGAATTGTAAGGCAACTCTTAGTTCTATCTTGAGGCAGTATTCTCCTTTGGTGAATATGACGATAATTATTGCAGATAAAACTTAGTTTGTTTTTGTTTTTGTTTTTAATTAAATAGCTGTTGTCAGTCTTCCTAGTCTTTCCCTATATTTCTGTCTATACTCAGGAAATTTATGTCATCTCTTCAACTAATAGAAATGTGGAAGGAGAAGGATATTGGGATTCCCTTAATTTCCTCATCTACCAAATAAAAACCTGGTCCCTCTATCCTTGAGGAGTATCTTTCCGAAGCCAGTGCCAGTGCTTCTGTGTTGGGGCATGCAGGTTTGCGCTTTACCATCCTAGGCGTCAGTGCTTCACTCAGTGCTGTGGGGGAGGGGCATGATCTGGGTGGGTCCATGAAGAGCTTGTATTTTTTTGGTGTATAAAAAAGGAAATAGTGAATTAGAATGTTCTGTTTTCCCATCCTAGACAGTGCTGCCAAGTTCACTAGATGTGCTCAGGTGATTTCAGCAGAGGAGGGTCTTTCTCAGAGGAGTAGACCTGTAGAATGGAAAGGTGAGGGAAACAGAGGCATAAAAGTAGGTGGATTGTGTCATAGTTGTGAGTCTTGAATTCTCAAGTTTTTGTAGAGAGTTAAATTGATTATCTTCAAAAGGGTTCTGTTTGAAGTCTCTAGTCTGTTTGCCTTATTTTTCTCCCATATCCTTCTGTAATACTCTGGCCGTGTTACTCCTTGCAGTGCAAATGATTCAATGACTTGTTTATAATTCATGATTTATCTTTGGATGTAGGGCTCCCCAAAGGTAACAAAATGGTTGCCTGTGGATAGGTTACTGACTTCACCTGTGGATAAGACTGATTTTACAAGCACTGTCTCATTGGAAAATAAAATATAGCATATGTTGGAATAGAAGGAAGTAGATCTATCTTCTTCCATCAGTCTTCATCATTTTAGATCTAGCCATGACACCAAGCTGTTAGTGGATAGCTGATGGCTGTTCAAGGCAGTGGATGACTATGAACTTGGGTAAATTGGGGAGTGAAGTATGATAGGTGTAGACTGGTTTACCAGAGAGGGGAAGTAAATGGTTGACAAGTGAAGGGTGTATGTGGACTCAGGTGTTAGCAATGAAACATAACTGGAGACCACAGGCAAGTAATCCCGGGTTTTATTTGGCCAGAACTGAACGTGAGACATCAAGATGACTATACTTTGGATTGTCAGACAGTCTTCTTATGGTAAAAACTAATTTGAATTGAGGTGCTGGTAGTTGTTGTTTTCCCCTTGGGGTGATCTGGGGAAGGAGATAGGGAGGCATAAAACCCTCCCAGCATCCCAGGAAAGCCGAAAGTGCTATTTGAAGAACAGACTATTCCATCCCCTAGGTGCTTAGACTTGACACAGAGGCAAAGTGGAAAATGGTAATCTGTCATTCTCCTTGATCTTGGAGCATGATGCAAGCTAATCAGAGGCACTTTAAAAATGGAGTATTTAAGATTGTTACCAGGAAATGTTTTCTTTAATTGAAGATCATAGGGATGGGACTTCTGTGGGGTACTTTTAAAAAATAGAGGGTGCTAATCTCTCTGGGACTGTTGGCCAGTATTTGTAACCCCAGAAGCCTGGGAGAGAGTGGGGTAACCAGTCACCATTCCTACTTGGTCCCTGACTGTCTTCTATCAGTAGACATGTTAAACTGGAATCCATGATGAAAGATCAGTATTTGACACCATTGTGTCTCTTCCTTTGGAACAGAGGAGCTCACCGGGTCCATGGTTTGCTTTTAACTGGCTCCTGTGGAAAGTGGGGCGTTATGGCTTGGGAAAAGTGCCACATAGAATGGCATCATTCCTTTCTAACAGAAAAAGGTTCACCTCTCAGCTGAAGGAAATATTTGTGAGCCATTCTGCCCCCAGTCAGGTCAATGGAAATACTTGTGAACAACCTGTTAAAATTGAGGTGGGGTGGGAGGCACCCTGCCCTGCTTTAGACCTGGGTTCAATTCCCGGTGCCTGCCCTTGTCAAAAAAAAAAAAAAGAATCGAAGGGGGTCAGAAGCCTGCCTGCTTTCTGCTTAGAGCAATGGAGAAAGCCATGCTTTTTCACATGGTCCTAGTATGTATCTTAGCTGAATTTCATCAGTTCATCCAGCGCTTACTGCAAGTCCTGTAAGAGAGACTGCACCACACGAGAGGTGTAGGGTTACATGAAACTTGGATTTTGACTTTCTGTTAGGGTAGGACAGACCTGTATACATTCAGACCCCTCCGTATGCAACGTGGCTATTTAATGAATGTAGAAGTTCAGTGCCATATACATTTGTCACATGAGAACAGAAGAAGGGTCTGATTCTGTCCTGCAGGACGAAGTGAAGCTTAAGGACAGTGATGACATTTCAGGCGGGCCTTTCAGGAGAAGTGGAATTTTATGCAGAGGAGAAGGAGAAGGAGCATCTTGGTAGAGAAAACCAGGACGTCAGGATGTGTGGGTACCCTGAAGGGTTGTTGGATGGGAAAGGATGTCATAAATCCCTGCTTGTGGCTGTTACCTTTGGCAGTGGTGGGGTTCCGGTTTCTGGGGTGAGCAAACCAGCTGGTAGATTATGGCAGGAATGATTGTTGTCTTTCTCCAGTTTATGTACAGGTTCATGGACAGGCCAAAGTGAGTCCAAAAGCACTGGGATTCTTGTGGCCATGTGTAGTCTGTCTAGAAGTCTTCCAGGAAGGGTTGCACATGAGGGCTTGTGTCTCTTGGTCTGGGTGTGTTCTCTGAGCTGGGTGCGTGTCTTGGGTCACTGGGGCTGCCTAAACAAAAATAAACACACTCTGGGTGACTTCACATATCAGTTTATTGTCACACAGTCCTGGAGGCTAGAAGTCCAAACCAAGGTGTTGATAGGGCCACGCTCCCTCTGAAGTCTGTAAGGTTCTGGTGAGGGCTTGCTGGCAGCCCCACAACTCTGTCTCTGCTTCTGTCACTTTCTTTCTCTGTCCTTGTCTTATACAGACTCCACTCCCAATGGACTAGGGTCTGTCCTGATCCTATTTGGTCTCTTCAGAAGTTAGGACTTGAACATGCCTTCTTGGGTGGGGGCCACAATTCAACCTGTAACAGTGCACACTTTTTTTTTTTTTTCAATTTTTAACTTTTTTTATTGTACAGTATATACAATACAAATCAAACATCAATAGGTTTCAAAGCTCTTCAACAAGTGGTTACAGGACAGATCCCAGAGATTGTCATGGGCTACTATATGATCCTCTCAGATTTTTTCTTATAGCTGCTCCAAAATATAGGAGGCTAGAGGGCTTAAATATTTTTTTTTATTGTCACAATTGACTCTTTTTCTTTTTTGTGAAAAATAACATATAAACAAAAAAGCAATAAATTTCAAAGCACAGTACAATTAGTTGCAGAACAGATCTCAGAGTTTGGTATGGGTTACAATTTTACAATTTTAGATTTTTAGTTCTGGCTGCTCTAAGATACTGGAGACTTAAAGAAATATCAATTTAATGATTCAGCAGTCATTCATTTGTTAAACCATACCTTTTCTGTGTAACTCCACCATCACCTTTAACCTTTTTCCCCCTCTTTAGGGTAATTGGGGTATAACAATTCTAACTTTTTCATGTTGAAAGCATTTGTCACTAATATGGGGTAGGAAGATGAAACTATCTGATGTTCTGGAGAGGCTGGGCCCTCTAGGTCTCAGGACTTAACTGGTCCAGGGACCCATAAAAAATGAAGACTTTTAAACCACACAACCACATTGCCATGCAAAACTTAGGAAACATTAACAATTTGTTAGCTATCAAATATCCAAGAAGTGAATATCTTTCATCATCACAATCATTATACCTAATTTTTTTTTAAGGTCTTATTTTGGGAAAGTATGATGGTGGAAAATAATGCTTCCTCTGTCCCCCACCTCAAAATCTTTGCTGTAATCAAAACTTGAAATAGGCCATGTTTCCTTGGAGCTCGTGTAAGCTCCTGTCCCTCTGTCTCTCTCATTGCATTCTCCATCCTCCTCCATCCTCCTCTACCCTTCTGGGAAGCTGATCTTTTTTTTTAAAACATAACAACGTGCAAAAACATATAATCATTCTGTTGTTGGTATATAATCATTAACTCACAATATCATCACATAGTTGTATATTCATCACCACAATCACTTCTTAAAACATTTGCAACAATTCAGAAAAAGAAATAAAAAGAAAAAAATTCATACATACCATACCGCCTCCCTCTCCCCCTCTCCGATCACCATCATTTCATCTGCTAAATTTATTTTAACATTTGTTCCCCCTATTATTTATTTATTTTTAATCCATGTTTTATTCATCTGTCCATAAGGTAGATAAAAGGAGCATCAGACACAAGGTTTTAACAATCACACATTCACATTGTGTAAGTTATATGATTATTCAATCATCTTTAAGAAACATGGCTACTGGAACACAACTTCACATTTTCAGGCACTTCCCTCTAGCCTATCCATTATACCTTAACTAAAAAAGTGCTGTCTATATAATGCATAAGAATAACCTCCAGGATAACCTCTCGACTCTGAAATCTCTCAGCCATTGTCACTTCATTTTGTCTCATTTCTCTCTTCCCCCTTTTGGTCGAGGAGGTTTTCTCAATCCCTTCATGCTAAGTCCTAGCTCATTCTAGGATTTCTGTTCCAGGTTGCCAGGAAGGTTTACACCCCTGGGAGTCATGTCCCACGTAGAAAGGGGGAGGGCAGTGAGTTTGCTTGTCGTATTGGCAAAGAGAGAGATAGGCTCCTGTTTTCTCATAAGCATATTCTAAAGGTGATCATACCATTGTTGTTCTTTTGTTTCTGGTTTATTTTGTCTTATCAAATGTCCCACATGTTCCTTCACATTGTTGCATGCCTCCCGACTTTGTTCCTTTTTGTAGAAGCACAACTTTTGTTTATAAGTATACACCATTGTTCACCCATCTACTTCTCCACCAGTACGTCCTTCAGCCAACTGCATTCATTGGGCATCATGTAGGAGGGTCCACAGTCCACCCTTTGTACAAGAATCATATCCTTGAAGTAATTCTTGCAAGAACTAATTTATATTTCTAATGTGAATAAGTGGGACACGTAGGTCTATACAACCTTTTCAATCTTGTTCATCTTCAGTATGGTGATATTACTTGTAGACCCACTAGAGAACCACCTTCACTCCTATCTATTCGCTTACATTGGAGTTTAACTTCATTAGCTAACGGCTCACCCATCTCGAGCTTCTGTGTATCTCTTAAGTCCCCTATATTCTGTAATATAAGCCTCTGATTAGCTTAATGCTGATCATAAAAGTGGAGTCATACAGTATCTGTCCTTTTGTGTCTTGCTAATTTCACTCAGCGTTATGTCCTCAAGGCTCATCCATCTTGTCATGTACTTCAGTATGTCACTTTGTCTTACTGCTGCCTAATATTCCATCATATGTATATACCACATTTTGTTGATCCAGTAGTCTGTTGATGGGCATTTGGTTTGGTTCCATCTTTTGGTGATTATGAATAATGCTGCTATGAACATTGGTGTACAAATGTCTGTTTGTGTCATTGCTTCCAGCTGTTCTGAGTATATACCAAGCAGTGCTGTTTTTGTGCTATAGGGCAACTCAACATTTAGTTTCCTAAGGAACCACCAAATAGTCTTCCATAGTGGCTGCACCATTATACATTCCCACCAGCAGTGCCTAAGTGTCCCAGTTTCTCCACATCCCCTCCATTATTTATAGTTTCCTGTTTGTTTAATAGCAGCTATTCTTATAGATGTGAGGTGGTGTCTCATTGTAGTGTTGATCTGCATTTTCCTTATAGCCAGTGAAAATGAGTATCTCTTCATGTGCTTTTGAGCCATCTGTATTTGCTCTGTTCATGTCTTTAGCCCATTTTATAATTGGGTTGTTTGTTCTTTTGTTGTTGAGTTGTATGATTTCTTTGTATATACAGGAAATCAAACCTTGTCCAATATGTGATTTCCAAGTATTTCCTCCCATTGAGTTGGCTGCCTTTTCACCTTTTCGTCAAAGTCTTTTGAGGTGCAGAACCATGTCATTTTGAGGAGTTCTATTTATCTATTTTTGTTGTTGTTGTGGCTTGTGGTTTGGATGTAAAGTTTTTAGGAAGCTGTCTCCTATTACTAGGTCTTGAAGATGTTTCCCTATATTTTCTTCTAGAAGCTTTATGGTGTTACTTCTTATATTTAGGTGTTTGATCTGTTTGAGTTAATTTTTGTGTAGGGTGCAAGATAGGGGTCCTCTTTCATCCTTTTGGCTATTGATATACAGTTCTTCCATGCCCAATTATTGAAAGACTATTTTGTCCCAGTTCAGAGGATTTGGGGGTCTTGTCGAAAATGTTACTGATTTTTGCGCATTTTATATCCCACCACCTCGCTGAATTTGTTTATTAGCTCAAGTAGCTTTGCTGTAGATTTCTCAGAATCTTCTAAGTATAGTATCATATCATCTGCAAACAATGAGAATTGTACTTCTTGCTTTCTAGTTTGGATGCCTTGTATTTCTTTGTCCTGTCTGATTGCTCTAGCTAGAACTTCTAGCACAATGTTGAATAGTAGTGGTGACAATGGGCATCCTTGTTTTGTTCCTGATCTTAGGGGAAAGGCTTTCAGTCTCTCTCCATTGAGTACGATGCTGGATATTGGTTTTTCATATATTCCCTTTATCATATTGAATTAGTTACCTTTGATTCCTATCTTTTGGAGTGTGTTTGTCAGAAAAGGATGCTGAATTTTGTTGAGGGCTTTTTCAGCGTCAATCGAGATGATCATGTGATTTTTCCCTTTTGATTTGTTAATGTGCGTATTACATTAATTGATTTTCTTGCATTGAACCATCCTTGCATTTATGGTATAAAGCCCATTTGGTCATGGTGTATAATTCTTTTAATTTGTTGTTGGATTCGATTTGCTTATATTTTATTGAGAATTTTTAAATCTGTGTTCATTAGGGTGATTGGCCTGTAGTTTTCCTTTCTTATGGCGTCTTTGCTCAGTTTTGGTATTAAAATGATATTAGCTTCATATAATGAGTTAAGTAGAGTTCCTTGTTACTCAATTTTTTTGCAGAAGTTTGAGCAGGAGTTGTGTTAGTTCTTTTTGAAATGTTTGAAAATATTCCCCTGTGAAGCCATCTGGCCCTGGGCCTTTCTTTATAGGAAGTCTTTTGATGACTGATTGAATCTCTTTACTTGTGATTAGTTTGTTGAGACCTTCTATTTCTTCCTGAGTTAGTGTACCCTGTTTATGTGTCTCCAGGAATTTGTCCAGTTCATCTAAGTTGTCTAGTTCGTTGGCGTATAGTTGTTCATAGTATCCTCTTATGATTTCTTTTATTTCTTCAGGGTCTGTGTTAACACACACCCCTTCTTGTTTCTGATTTTATTTGCTAACTCTGTCTTTTGTTCTTTGTCAGTCTTGTAGTGGCCCATCAATTTTATTGATTTTCTCAAAGAACCAACTTTTGGTTATACTGATTCTTTCTATTCTTCTTTTGTTCTCCCATTCATTTATCTCTCCTTTAATCTTTATTTCTTTTCTGCTGTTTGCTTTGGGATTAGTTTGCTGTTCTTTCTCAACTTTCTCCAGGTGTGCTAAGTCCTCGATTTTTGCTCTTTCTTGTTTTCTAATGTGGGCATTTTAGGACAATAAATTTCCCTCTCAGTACAGCCTTTGCTGCATCCTTTAAGTTCTGATAAGTTGTATTCTCATTTTCATTCATTTTTGGATAGCTGCTGATTTCTCTAGCAGTTTCTTCTTTGACCCACTGGTTGTTGAAGAGTGTGTTGTTTAATCTCCATATGTTTGTGAATCTTCTCATTCTTTGGTGGTTATTGAGATCCAGCTTCATCCCATTGTGATCAGAGAAAGTGTGTGTGTTTTTTGTTTGCATGGACAGGCACCAGGAATTGAACCCAGGTCTGTGGCATGGCAGGCGAAAATGCTGCCTGCTAAGCCACCATGGCCCATCCCAGAGAAAGTGTTTTGAATAATTTCAGTGTTTTAAAATTTATGAAGACGTATTTTGTGTCCCAGCATATGATCTGTCCTGGAGCATGTTCCATGAGCACTAGACAAGGATTTATATGCTTGTACTTTTGGGTGCAATCACCTAAATATGCCTGTTAGGTCTAGTTCATTTATCCAGTTATTTAATTTCTCTGTTTCCTTGTTGATCTTCTGTTTGGTTGTTCTATCTATAGAGGAGAGTGGTGTATTGAAGTCCCCTACTATTATTGTTGAAACATCTGTCACTCCCTTTAGTTTTGCCAGTGTCTGACTCATGCACTTTGGGGTTCCTTGATTGGGAGCATAAACATTTATGATTCTTATATCTTCTTGGTGAATTGACTCTTTAATTAGTATATAGTATCCTTTCTTTCTCTCTTATGATGTCTTTATATTTAAAGTCTATTTTGTCCCATGTTAGTATAGCTACTCCTGCTCTCTTTTGGTTACACCTTGTATGGAAAATCTTTTTCCATTCTTTCACTTTCAATCTGTTTGTATCCTTTTATCTAAGACGAGTCTCTTATAAGCGGTATTATAGCTGGATTATGTTTCTTAATCCATTCTGCCAATCTGTGTCTTTAAATCAAGTGGTAAATTTAGTCCGTTAACATTCTAAGTTATTACTGAAAAGGCGTTTCCTGAATCCACCATTTTATCTTTTTTATTTTGTCAGATGTATATATTATTTTCCCTCTTTCTTTTTGTATTCTTCAATCCTGTGCCCTCCTCCAGACCTCCGTCTCCTGTCATTTTTTTCCTGACTGGCAGTATTCTTTTAGTATTCCTTGAAGGGCCTGTTTCTTGTTGATAGATTCTTTCAGGGCTTCTTTTTCTGTGAAAACCTCATCTCTCCCTCCATTTTGAAGGACAGTTTGGCTGAGAAAAGAATTCTTGTATGGATGTCTTTCCTTTCAGGATCTTGAATATATCATACCACTGCCTTCTTGCCTCCAGGGTGCTAGTTGAATAGTCTGAATTCAGTCTTATTTAGTTTTCCTTGTATATTGTAGGTTGCTTTTCTCTTCCTGCTTTCAGGGTTTTCTGCTTCTCTTTGACATTTGACAGACTGATTAGTATGTGTCTTGGGGAAGGCCTATTTGGATTTATTCTGTTTGGAGTTTGTTGGGCTTCTTTGACGTGGGTATTTATGTGCTTTATGAGGGTTGGGAAGTTTCCCCCCATTATATCCGCAACTACTCTTCCTAGCCCTTTACTCCTCCTTTCTATTTCTGGGACACCAATGATTCTTATATTTGTGTGCTATGTTTTGTCTTTTATTTCCCCGAGATCCAGTTCAAATTGTTTCATCCTTTTTTGCCATTTGCTGTTTTGAGTCATCGAAATCATTTATCCTGTCCTCTGTATCACTTATTCTTTCTTCTGTCTCTTCAAACCTGGTGTTGTGCGCCTCCAGTGTATTTTCTGTTTGGTCAACAGATTCTTATAATCTCTGTGATAGCCACTATTCTTCTGTTTATTCTTTCAAATTCCTCTTTACGCTCTTCTACTGTCTTCTTGATCTCCTTTATGCCTTTTGCCATCCCACTTATTTTATTAAGTAGAGTTGTATGAACATCTTTAATTAGTTGTTCCAATGTCTGTGTCTCCTCTGGTGTTTTAATTTGGTCATTAGGGAGGGCTATAGTTTTCTGCATTGTGATATGCTTAGTGATCGGCTGTCTTCGTGGCATGTAAATATCTTGATTGATTTACTTTGGGAATTGATTTCTTTCAGTAGTCTAATGCCTTGTGTTTGTGGGATGTACAGCAGGGAGCAGGGTATGGGGTGGGGCACTCAGTGTGGTGATTTGTTTCAAGGCAGTATAGGCGTGTGTTGGGATTGTTACGCTGATGCTCGTGAGTGTGGGTGCACCCGTCTGGGGGTGGGGGCTGTAACCCTGATGTACGTTGGTGTAAGGCACGGGGCCCTTTGTGTGCATGCGTATAGCTGTGCTGGCAGGTCAGTGTTATGCCTTTGTGCATTGGGGGCTGATGTGACCCAGCTGCACTGGTCAGCACTTTCTCAGAGCTGGGAAGTGAGGCTGAGGGCTGGTGCACATGCACAGTTCTAGCACTGCTAAAAAGTGTGGTTCCTAGAGCTGGATGATGTTATTGAGTGCCCATGCACATGTGTGGGTCTAGAAATGCCGTAAACTGATGTGCAGAGCTCAGAGGTGGGGGGTGGTGTGAGGCTGTGCAACACTATGGGAAAGCGGGCAGAGTAGCCTGGTTATGGAGGTTAGTGCCTATAGCCTTTATTCATTGACAACAGCCTGCAGGAAACAGGGAGGGGGAGGTAGTGCTCAGGAGAGGTGCAGGAGAGGTGGGTTGGGCTGCATTTGGAATGGGAGTGTCGGGCAGGTACGTGTACAGGAGGGTGGTGTGGTAGTGGTACCTGGAGCGCAGGGAATGGGAGCGGATGAAGGGGTTTGGGTCCTTGCGATGTGGAGTGAGTCACCAATCTCAGGGCTGCTCTGGTGAGTGTACTGTGCCCAAGAAATGCAGCCTGGCTTGCTTCATAGTCCCCGACTCCCATCTGTGCACTCCCACGGGCTCCGTGCCTCCCTGCCAGGCTGCAGCTTTCTGCCTCTCAGTTCCTTGTCCTCTGCAACTAGGGCTGCCCTATGTGGTTCAGAAGGCTCTCCCAGGTCAGCAGCATTCCTGAATGGCCACCTCAACCACCGTCCTGTCCCTTCTGTAACTTTTCCGTGCAGTAGGGCTAATCTTAGTTACTCGGCCGTCTCCTGGAAGTCTCCACACTTTGTTTTTTTTGGTTGGTTGTTTGTTGCTTATTTTGTTTTGTTTTAAGTTGCATGAATTGCAAAGATCTGGTGATGGCTGCCCTCCTTTGTCTTGGCAGAATGCTTATTGGTTTGTTTCTGGAAGCATGCCAGTTATTGATTACTAAGGCAGACTGAGCAGCTTCCCCTGTAAGTGTGACTCCATAATAAAGATATTTTAAGGTAATAAGGCGGAGGATGTCTTCCCATAGCCGCCAGCGTCCCCGCCCCCTGCCCACCACCATTTTCATATTTCTGGTATCCCTCTCGCTCTAGCTCTACTCCGGGCCCCTTTTCCATACTTGTGCGTCTACAGCAGATGAGGTGGTACCAGGTTTCAGGAGGGCAGGAAGAAGTTCTGATGAACAAAGTCCTGGAGTTGCAGCGCAGGCTTGTAATCGTGTGAATTGGATAGAAATATTGAATGTGGCTTTGGAGGTCAGAGGCAAAATCACAATATCATTTGGTTTATCTTCTTTTTCCTTATTGTTTCATGCAAATGCTGCACTGTTAACAGAAATGGTTATGAGTGCAGCAGTATTCCATGCTATACATAGTTCTTTTTCATAGAAATACCTGGTATGGTTCATATTATTGTAAAAATTTGGTTAAAATCTGTGAAGCATAAAATTAATTATCATTAAGTATAAATCTTGGGTTTGTCTTCAGATTTCTTTTCTTTTTTGGTAGACAGCATTTGGATCTCAGTTTAGCTTACCACCAGGTTTTTTGGTTTCTTGACCAAGCTGATTAATTTTCAGCCACACCATGTATTCCTTAGAGCTCCTTCCCTTGATTGTTTCAGGGACTGACCCAGCGAGCTTTGTGGTGGAAGGTTATCAGTTCGGAAATGTGAAACTGAACCATCAGACATCGAGCCAGTCCTGACTGCAGGGTTCATCTGCTTTGAGTGTGGCTTTGAAGTTGAATGTCATTATATATGTTTCATTTAACGGCAATTAATTAATTAGATAATGTCAAAAGATGATTCCTTTCATGCTAAGTAGATAATGAGTACTGGGTGGAGTTGACTAAGATACCTTTTTTCATGTAAAATCTCTCTGGATTTCAATTCTTATATGATAGGATATATGTTACTTAAATGATAATAGAAAGGTCCTGAAGCATGTGACAACATGGATGAACCTAAAGGATATAATGCTGAATGAAATGAGCCAAATACGAAAGGATAGATTTAGTATGATTTCACTATTATGACTCTGGTGAAGAGAGCAAACTCCAAATTGTGTGGTGCAGGAAGAAAATCTGTACTCATATGTAGCAGTGATCTAGAAGTTACATCTCTGCAGCTGAGTAAGCAAATGACTTCCTAAACAACAGCTTCCCTATATTTGCCATTTTTAACACTGACTATTCATAATAATGATTCTATTTTTAAAATGCCGTAGAAAACAGTGTTAGTTACATTTCCTAACTAAAGTTAATTTGATGATTAGGGAAACTGCTGGCAGGATTCTAACTTAATATCTTGAGTTTTGATTTTTCAGCTGACCTAACATGCCATTCTTTTTACAGCTTTGCACTGCTCTGTTTTCCTTTGTTTATCTTCAGGAATATAGATTTATCTAAAAATGCTAAGAATTTTTATATGAGAATCACTCCTAGATCTTTCTCAGGGTTTATAGATGTTTTCTGTCTTTTTTTTTTTTTTTTTTTTTAGAAAATAAAAACTTTGTTACTGACTCCAAAAAGTGTATAGAAGTCAACGAAACATGCATTTCACTCAGTTTTGAAAACTAAGCTTTAGAAATACTAGTTCTACAGACTTCTAGGTGAAAGTTCTATTAAAAGTGAGTTACTGGCACAAGTGCAGAGAATGCAAAGAAACATTTATTTCACTCTGGTTTCAAAACTGAGCAATATGCTAGTTTCACAGACTTCTAGGAGAATTAAAAAGAAAGTGTTTCTAGTGAAATGGAAAAGAATATTTACTAGTTAATTGCAGGACAATTGTGACAGTGTTGAGGGTCATTCATTCGTTTGTTCAGCAAATACTCATTAACAGTCTGCTGTGTTTCAGACACCATCCTAGGGGCTGAAAGCGCACCATGAATAAAACAAGTCCCTGGGTTTTGTCTTCTTTTTTCCAAGAGGCCACATTGCAGTTAATTTAATTTCGGCTTTCTTTAGTCATATTCCAATTTTAAGGATACTCTCAGTTCCCCATTGATTAGACCTGGTATTTCTTGGTTCACAATCAGTAACACACCTACAATTGACAGCTTAGGGTTATTTAATCTTCAGATTAAAAAAACACTGTGACACCTACTATGTTCATAGTAATTTCTTCTCAGCATAGAAAAGAAAAGAGTTCATGTATGCTAGGTTTGTATCCCAGCTCCATGCCTTTTAGTTGTGTGCCTTTAGCTCTTTAACTTCTTTGAGCCTCAGGTTCTTAAGGTGGGCTCTTAAGATACATAATAATGTCATGTATCTTAAGGGAATGTTGTGAGGTCTAATAAGTTGTATATAAGATTCCTAGAATAGGGCCAGACACATATTAAGTCCTCAGTGAAAGTCATTCCTGTTAGTTCTACACGGTTCAGTCTCAGAGGATTACTTTAGCTTCCTTTATTGTAGACCCATACACATTTATTATAAATATCTTCCATTTTCATAACTTTGTCCTGTGAGTGACAAAACGATCTGAGGACAGTCACATGTTTATGGATCATTAAAGGAGCTGATTGGGTTATAATTAAAAATAAACATTAAAAAATAATAAACCAGTTTCATCCCTTCTAGAAATATCGGAAAACTGTCAATGACTTTGAGTATATTGTATTTTCTAATAAGAGTCCAAGTTGACTCAGACATGGAAAATAGAACCCAGAAGCTGTAGAATCAAGCTTAGTTTCTGATTAAATATGGAGATGTTCACTTTAACCTGGTGGACCTGGCATCTGTGGAGCCTTGGCTGTGAGTGAGAAGCCCTGTTGCATCTATCTTTGAAAGACAGCAACAGAGACATCCTGGAGGCAGTGACGAAGTGTTTATTTTTCACATATCCCCAAAGCTGGGAATGAAAGCAGGGGAATAAACCAGCACCCTCATTTGACCCAGTGGCCATCCTCCTGGATGAACATGTCCTTCTTCTTTCAGAGGAGCCGTTGCAGAATCCTTAATTAATTCTTCCCAGGACTCATTACTGAGAGTGGAGAAAGACCTCATTATAGTAATACCTTCTCATCTGTTCCATGGTTTGGTGTCTTGGTCCCTGGGGATCAGGCTGAGCCATAGTTCTAGCATGTCTCTTATTACCTCTAAAACCCACACTCTGCCTTTGTTTTTAGAATAATTATCTGGTGATACTAAACCTAATAAAAATCACACCGTTTTTAAAGACCTAAAAATGCACAGATGGAGACATCTGTAGATGCCTGTTGTATAAACTGATTTGCTCTTATATGTGTATATTTATGCACATTTTATAATCCTTGATCTATCAAATCCATCATTTGTGATCTTCTCTCTTCCCCCTCTTCACTCTGCGTTCCTCCCCACCTCCTGGTATGCTCAGGAGACCATCAATTTGGGAACAGTTGATATCTCAGCTTTGGGGGGCCTGCAGACTCCTTAGACAAGTGGGGTTGAAGCTCACGCTGTTGGTGGTGGTCCCTTCCCCACAGTAGCTGCGGGGCATGAATGCCCTGTGCCCATGGGACATTAGACTCAGGGCAGCTGAAGAAGCCCAAACAGTCAAAATTGTTTGTCCCTAACAAAGCTGACATAAAAGTTCAACAATTTAAATGTATTCAGATCGCTGTGTTCCCCAGACAGTGAATGTAACTGTGGTTGTGACGTACAGGTGCTTATTCAAGAAGCAGTCAGGGCAAAAAACCAAGCTCAGAAGCTAGAATTAACTTGGTGGATTTTCTGTGGCATAACTTTGATCGGAGGGGCTGCCAGCTGCCTTCTTGATTGAAAGGGCCGATTTTGAGTCTGTGAAATAGGCCTTTCCCTGCCTTATCATAAATCCTTGCTCTCTTGGGAGGTAATAATTCATGGAGTACAGGTCACTGGAGGGAGACTTTTCTGATATGTAGGTTTTGTAGTTTTGTGCAGAAATATGGATTTAGGTCTTGTGCTCCTCCTCTCGTCTTTGTCATACCTGTGTGGGCCCTTTCGCTGGGCTGCATGGGAGGACCGCTGTGGGAGGACGGCTGCGGGCAGACATGTTTGGGGGAGGGTGGGCTTCAGTGCTCGCTCGCCCTGGTGCTCTGAAACGTTCAATTCCACAAGGCGCAGGCAGGGCACCCAGGTTGGCTCTGGATGCCACCCACCTTGATGGCACTATCACACCCTCTAGGAGAGTGGGCAGGAAGGGCGGGCTGGGCCTGGCATCCAACGCCGTTCCCACGGAGTCTTGGGCAGTTTTCTCTGAAAGAAATAATACTGCCTGTCAGGCTATTCTTTGATGTGAAGTTACACATCTTTCAAGTCTCTTTGGCTCTTTTCAAGAAACGTGGTAATCAAACAAAGCATCTGCTCAGAAATCTTCCTTATTTGGAAGTGTGGTACCACACATTCTGAGTGTGGTAGATGAAACTTTGCCTTCGGGATTTCCTGTCTTGACTTAGAGTGTCAGCAGGAGGTGACCGGGGTCACGGAGTTCAGGACTTGGAGAGGGACTTGGGACCCTGCAGAATCAGCTTCCAGGTGCCATCTCGACAGTAGGGAGTGAGATTTTGCTTCATGATTAGAGTCCCAAATAATGAGCCTGTAGGCATCTGTTAGTTTTTTTCTTCTTCTTTTTCTTGTTTTCTTTTTTTTTCTGGAAATAATGTCAAGTACATAGGAAAAGTTAGCAAACGGAACCTGGAATTTTACTTTGGAGGAAAATGTCACTTCTGTTACATGAGCCAAGTAGTTTAAAGCCGCAAAGGGACTCTTTCAGGTAAATCTGCCATTCTGTGATGATGCAGATGTGGAACAGCGTCATCCATCGTTCTGTCAAAAATTTGGTAAAATTAATCAGGCAAATTTAGGATTTGCCTCTTAGTAAATCAGGAGTTTGAAGCAGGAACTCATACTGAAATCAAGAATGTTAAGCAGGAACTTTCATTCTAATCTAACGAGTATGACATTTACTTCATTTGGTCAGGAAACTGTTTAGCCAAGGGTAACAAGTTATTAACTGGGATTTAGAAAAGAAGTCAGTCTGGTTTCTAAGGCTGCATGAATTAGGGAAGTTAATGATCAACCTGGTAGACCCAGATTTGAGTAAAAGCAAATTGTTTGGTGGTGGCAAGTTAGAGCCATTTATTTGGTGGGTCTTTTGTCTGGTTTTCCCTCATGACTGTTCACTTGCTTGCCTCCTTGATGATAAACAGTGTAATAGTATTGGGCTTGGGGGCGCCGAGGACTGAGGGCTGGATTTGGCTTCTGTTGCACACTTATGTCCACTGCTGACCCCTCATTTCAGCCCCGGGATTAGTTAGCTGTTGCAGCATCACCGGGGGCCTCAGAACTCAGCGTGTCCACCTCTTGCTGTCCCCGTGCCGCTCTCCAGGCACAGTCCCCCTGTGGCCCGTACATCAGAAAAAGTGGGTTAAAACAAGGAATCCTTAAAACCGACACACACACACCTTACTCGTTATTTACCTTTTTATTATTAACAATACTCCAGACCTTTTAGGGATTTCAATCGTCCTCCATAGTGTCCTTTTGGTTGTTGCTCCAGGATCTTGTCCAGGAGCCCATGTTGGCTGTGGGCCATCCGGTCCTGCTCTCCTCGGCTGGGTGCAGGCTTCTCAGGCCTCCCTCGTGTTTCGTGCCCCTGATAGTGGGAGGCGTCCTCCTCAAATGTTTTGTGGGTTGTCCTTTAATTTGCGATTGCCTGAGAGTTCCCTGAGCATGAGACTGGGCTTTGGTTTTGGGGAGGGAGAGCAGGGAGGCAGCACCCTTCTCCTCACAGCCAGTGAGGCCTGGGGGTGGGGAGGGGGCAGATGGCTGCACTGGGCAGTGCCTCTTTCCCAGCTGCCAGCTCATGGCCAGCAGGCACGAGAGGCTGCACCCCACCTCATGGGGCTGGCTGTTTCTGTTTTAAGTTAAAATAGGTCAGTGCAGACTCACTCACCACTGTCTTGATACAGAGAATAGGATTTTCTTGGAGTTCAGATCTTTGATTTTTTTTGTTTGTTTGTTTATTTTAAAACCATTTTTATTGACATACCTTCACACACATACAGTCCATCCAAGGTATACAATCAGTGGCTTACGATATCTCACATAGTTGTTCCTCATTCTGCTTTTTTAAAATAAATTTTTATTGATACAACAACATATAAGCACATATATTCTTAACATACAAACATTCCATACATGGTGTACAATCAGTATCATCATATAGTTGTGTATTCATCACCATGGGGTTTTTTAGAACATTTGCATCACTCCAGGAAAAGAAATAAAAAAGAAAAATCTCATGCTTACCATATACCTCTCCCTCTCATTGACTACTAATATTTCCATTTATCCAATATATATATTTTTTAATTTTAACATTTGTTCCCCTTATTATTTATTTATTTTTAATCCACTCATTTTGTTCCTCTGTCCATACCATGGATAAAAGGATCATCAGACACAAGGTTTTCAGAACTACATAGTCACGTTGCGAAAGCTGTATCAGATCCTCCGGTTCTGGTGGGCTCAGCTTTCCTCCGAAACATCTCTTCTGCAGTTTCAAGTGTTGGTTTCTTTAAAGTGGATTATGACTTAAGAGATAACCCTCTTGGTGAAGAGAGGGTTCTGAAGCCCTCTCGGTGCTGAATCCATTGTTTCTATTACTGATTTTGACTCTCTTCACTGTTGTCCGACCCGCAGGCAATCTGACAACAAATTTCTGCGTCGTGATCTGTCTTGGTTAGGTCTATAGCAAAGCATTCAAAGTAGTTTTCATAGAAAAAAACTCCTATGTCATCCCTTAATGTGATATTTAATTAAATTTCATAAATGTCATGTGAAGTCCAACTGGCAGGCAGTTTTGGGACCTGTCACCATTTGGGGTTCTTACCCGCACACAGCTCAGGCAACAAGCCCCTGGGCCAGAAGGGCATGGAGGACACCCCAGGCCAGAACTCAGCGCCAGGCGGTCTGCACACATTTCCAGAGTAGAGGGCCTTAGCTGAGGCAGCCGGGAGGTTAAGTGGAGGCTGTTATGAGAATTTCCCCTCCAAGTATTTTTAGAAGCAGCAAATGTCAACCATAAATGTTTAATATTGTGTTTATAGACTTTAACATCATAAAAATATAAACAGTTGACTCTGAGGAGGTTGGCTACAATATACCTAGAGGACAGAACTTCCCCAGCACAACACATGGCAGGAGGAAAAACACCAGAAACATTTGTAGCAAAGGAAGTAAATGAAAAAAGGGAAAAAAAAAAGCTGTCTCATTTTACTTCATTAAAATTCATCGGATCAGGTTGCATAATAATTCTTTCCTTGCTGGGGATTTTATAAATCTTCTCTGTTTATAAAAATAATGTGCTTGAGCAATTTGAACAATCAAATTCAGTATAAAAGAGAAAATAAGCCTCTATAAGCCCACTCATAGAAAATGATCATCAATGTCTTAGTGTATTTTTTCCGTGTATGTATATACATACATGCAACATACCGTATATTCAGTTTTTATTATATATTTTCCTCTTTATATACGAAACATTTGATCATCTCCCAACATTTATTGAAAATACTTACATGCTTCTTGCCCATCAAATGGACCTGCTGTAATTTACTTAACACATGTTGGCAATTTAGATTGCTTCCAATTTTTTGCTTTAGGATAGATTGCTAGAAATAGAACTGTAGGGCTCTTGAGACCAAGTACCAAATTGCTTTCTGAAAGGTTGTGCCGGTTGTAGAGTAGCACTGGTGGGGTGGGGCCTGTAGTGCCAGCCCTCTGCACCAGCTCACAGGAGCATGGCCAGGTGGAGCTGGCAAGTGTGATATCTCTAAAAAAAAAGTCATTTTGATTACTAATGAGGTAGAATATTTGACCATGTTTATCAGTCGTTTGTGTTTCTGTTACTGTGAATTGGAAATAAGTAGCTTTTCAAGTCCCAGCTCAGGTTCCTGTGAACAAATACCAGTTGATTAGGGATTACATGTCAGAGTTTCAGTTAATTGGGTTGCCTCTGATGTTTCCTGGTACATTAGTCTCCTGATTTTGGCCCACCTGTGAGTCTATATATTAGGGCTGTGTGTTAAATGAGAGCTAATAAGTCCAGAAAGGAAGAGGACGTGGTAGCAGATGAGTTTGTTAAGATTGTACTTCTGTTATTAACTCTCATACCCTTTCTTTAAAGGCCATAGGTGTTTTAGTTCTAACTGCTTGTAATGAGAGTTGCTGTGTCGGAAGGCCACAGGAGAATTTGGGAGTTCTCCTCAGCTCATCGTATTCTTATGTATGCATATCCAAAGACACTATTTTTATAGAATGACAGTTCTAGGCAAAGCACAGATTATATTAGCTCATAGAAGATTATTTCTTAAAATGTAATTATAAATTGGCAAGCTTACTACTTAGTTTCTACTTGTCATTAGCCAAGATATGGTGTTTTCCAAAGATGTGTGTATATGTGTGAAAGTGTGTATGCATGGAGCATATGTTTTATTGTGTAAATGAGTTAGTTGAGTATCTATTATGTGTCAAGCTCCAGGCTGCCTTCGAAGCACTGAGCTGCCTTATAACCCATGCAGGCCAGGGAGAGAGTTGTATGTGTATTTCTCTGAAGTCATTATTCAGACTTGTGTGCTTTAGCTGCCACTAGTACTCCTTTTAAGGTTTTACAATGGCACACGGGACTCTTTCTGAATATCAATTCCAACTCCTGTAATAGCATTTGTTTTAATTATAAATGCTGTTATTTTTTTCTTCTAAAATAAGCTTTTCAAATGCCCTAGGGAAACATTGGGGTGTGGGAAGAGGGCTTGGACATTACTGATAGATTGCTAAAAACAGGCTGATAATTTGAGATTGATGTTTGACACTGTACAATGGCAACAGATTTTGCTTCTTTGTTGTGCTTGTATGGTTTTGTTTGATAGTATGTCAAAGAGGGTAAGAGTTGAGCCGGCACTCAAATGAGTCATTTCCTACCAAATTTCATCAGTAAATGAAATAACACGGTGATTTGCTGTGTTTCTCTTAACACCAGACTTGTTATCGGGGCTCGATATTTCCTTGGATCTTAATGTTTTGCTGCCATAAACTAGGAATTTGCTTCCTTTTACAGTGTGCAGTAAGCACAGAAACTGGGAAAGGAGAAGCAGCAGCTCTCACTCCCAGATTCCTTTCCAATTATGACTCAAGGTTAATGACTTTCAACTTGAACTTGCAGTAACAGGGCATGTATACGTGGGTACATGTGTGCACAGGCACATGCATACACACGTATGGCCAGCTTTAACTGTAGACCTGCAAAATCCATATGCATTCCAACAGAAAGGAAAAAACCTCTTTCAATATTGTAGAGTGAATATCTTACAAAATGAATTCCTTTCTCCTCTTTAATGCTGTCTCACCTTAAGGACCATTAACATTAACTAAGAGTAATACTGGTTCACGAAGGCACATTCTTCCAGGACACACTTGGAAGTGTGCTTGATTAGAAACATAGGGGTACTGGAACAGGTATCTGTTGATGCCCAAGACTGTCGTGGTAACTGCTGTGCAGTAGCATCGTCTGTGCAGTAACCTATTATTAGCACTGTTTTCTTTACTCGCCCTTGGCAGCCTGTTAGGAAGGTTGCTAGGACTCACCCTGAGTGAAGAAGCCTTGGCCAGGTTGGGTCTGTACCGAGGTTCCTGTCCAGTGTCCTGTGAGTTTACAGCATACCCTGGTGCCTACTAGGCCCCTCCAAAATTAAAATGGATAAGCACTCAAAAATGTAATGGGCTCTGTTCACCACCTGAGCAAGCTGTTGAATGCCTTGGCATTCAACGACCCTTAAAAAAATATTCCATGCCTTTGAGTGAGTGAATCCAATGTTTGTTTTCCTTGGTGTGCTCAGTGTTGAGTCATTTTCTAACATGACAACCTGGTGCTCCCTTCTTCATTTCCACCCTGCCCCCCTCCCCAACACACGCACATGCACACACACACACTTCGGTTTATCAAGAGTTGTCCAAGAGAAGGCAGGGCTCAGCTTTCTTGGGAGGGCGCCAGGTCCTCTGTCTACACTGTTTTTCTTAGTCTTGTAGCATTCTTGTGAGCTAAAATGGTTATTCCCATTATGTGTTTAAGGGAACAAGTTTCACAGGAATTAAATATTTCCATTTTGACCATGAAAATCGTAGGAGGTTAGAGCTAGGAATTAACCCTGGGTTGTCCCCAGCTGAAGCCTCCTTTGATGAGAACAGGCTTTCTTTTTCAAGCTTTGTTTCAGGTAGTAAAATACCCCTGGGCTCCAGAGAGTGAGAACTTTGTGCCCCCCCCCGCCCCAAATAAGTTTACAAAATGGAGAGCATGGTGATATTTGTCCATTTAGATGTAAAATTATTAGGATTTAAGCACTCTGTGAAGACCTAGGATCCTGACCAGAAAATCACTGGAAGTCATGAGTTTCTAATTCTTCACTCCTTTTTTTCCTGTTAATAAATTTTTCCGAATGATGTGAGGTATTCATCAGAAGCTTTTTATCTTCCTTCGAAGGTAGGTTGGAAGTACAGACGGATAAACAATTAGATAGTAGTCTGTTATGTAACTTTCTGTGTCTTGGGGGTGGGAGTGAGGGATTTGTGACCCCTACAACACAGTCTCGTAAGGGGGATCCCACCATCCTTTCCTGTCTTGCCTCTAAGATAGCTGCTGTACCTCCTGCCATTGCATCCACAGCCCAGTCCCTGAGAGGAAGTGAGGGAGGGGGAAGGTTCATTACCTTTAAGGCCATGGTCATGAAGCTCCACGTCTCACTTCCGCTGGGTTTACCAAGGATGAGCAATCATCAGACGGCCGACTCCCAAAAGAACCCACAAAACAGTATTAAATTTTGTTTTGATATTTTTAAGTTTCATTATGGTATTTTTTTTTTTATTAATTAAAAAAAGAATTAACAAAACAATTAGAAATCATTCCAATCTACGTGTACAATCAGTAATTCTTAATAACATCACATAGTTGCATATTCATCATTTCTTAGTACATTTGCATCGATTTAGAAAAAGAAATAAAAAGACAACAGAATAAGAATTAAAACAATAATAGAAAGAAAAAAAAACAAAAAAAACAAAAACAAAAAACCTATACCTCACATGCAGCTTCATTCAGTGTTTTAACATAATTGCATTACAATTGGGTAGTATTGTGCTGTCCATTTCTGAGTTTTTATATCCAGTCCCGTTGTACAGTCTGTATCCCTTCATCTCCAATTATCCCTTCTCTTTTTTTTTTTTTTTTAATTAACGGAAAAAAAGAAATTAACCCAACATTTAGAGATCATACCATTCTACACATGCAATCATTAATTCTTAACATCATCACATAGATGCATGATCATCATTTCTTAGTACATTTGCATTGGTTTAGAAGAACTAGCAACATAACCAAAAAAGATATAGAATGTTAATATAGAGAAAAAAATAAAAGTAATAATAGTAAAATCAAAACAAAACAAAACAAAACAAAAACCTATAGCTCAGATGCAGCTTCATTCAGTGTTTTAACATGATTACTTTACAATTAGGTATTATTGTGCTGTCCATTTTTGAGTTTTTGTATCTAGTCCTGTTGCACAGTCTGTATCCCTTCAGCTTCAATTACCCATTGTCTTACCCTGTTTCTAACTCCTGCTGAACTCTGTTACCAATGACATATTTCAAGTTTATTCTCGAATGTCCGTTCACATCAGTGGGACCATACAGTATTTGTCCTTTAGTTTTTGGCTGGATTCACTCAGCATAATATTCTCTAGGTCCATCCATGTTATTACATGGTTCATAAGTTTATCTTGTCTTAAAGCTGCATAATATTCCATCGTATGTATATACCACAGTTTGTTTAGCCACTCTTCTGTTGATGGAGATTTTGGCTGTTTCCATCTCTTTGCAATTGTAAATAATGCTGCTATAAACATTGGTGTGCAAATGTCCGTTTGTGTCTTTGCCCTTAAGTCCTTTGAGTAGATACCTAGCAATGGTATTGCTGGGTCGTATGGCAATTCTATATTCAGCTTTTTGAGGAACCGCCAAACTGCCTTCCACAGTGGTTGCACCCTTTGACATTCCCACCAACAGTGGATAAGTGTGCCTCTTTCTCCGCATCCTCTCCAGCACTTGTCATTTTCTGTTTTGTTGATAATGGCCATTCTGGTGGGTGTGAGATGATATCTCATTGTGGTTTTGATTTGCATTTCTCTAATGGCCAGGGACATTGAGCATCTCTTCATGTGCCTCTTGGCCATCCGTATTTCCTCTTCTGAGAGGTGTCTGTTCAAGTCTTTTTCCCATTTTGTAATTGGGTTGGCTGTCTTTTTGTTGTTGAGTTGAACAATCTCTTTATAAATTCTGGATACTAGACCTTTATCTGATATATCATTTCCAAATATTGTCTCCCATTGTGAAGGCTGTCTTTCTACTTTCTTGATGAAGTTCTTTGATGCACAAAAGTGTTTAATTTTGAGGAGTTCCCATTTATTTATTTCCTTCTTCAGTGCTCTTGCTTTAGGTTTAAGGTCCATAAAACCGCCTCCAGTTGTAAGATCCATAAGATATCTCCCAACATTTTCCTCTAACTGTTTTATGGTCTTAGACCTAATGTTTAGTTCTTTGATCCATTTTGAGTTAACTTTTGTATAGGGTGTGAGAGATGGGTCTTCTTTCATTCTTTTGCATATGGATATCCAGTTCTCTAGGCACCATTTATTGAAGAGACTGCTCTGTCCCAGGTGAGTTGGCTTGACTGCCTTATCAAAGATCAAATGTCCATAGATGAGAGGGTCTATATCTGAGCACTCTATTCGATTCCATTGGTCGATATATCTATCTTTATGCCAATACCATGCTGTTTTGACCACTGTGGCTTCATAATATGCCTTAAAGTCAGGCAGCGCGAGACCTCCAGCTTCGTTTTTTTTCCTCAAGACGTTTTTAGCAATTCGGGGCACCCTGCCCTTCCAGATAAATTTGCTTATTGGTTTTTCTATTTCTGAAAAATAAGTTGTTGGGATTTTGATTGGTATTGCATTGAATCTGTAAATCAATTTAGGTAGGATTGACATCTTAACTATATTTAGTCTTCCAATCCATGAACACGGTATGCCCTTCCATCTATTTAGGTCTTCTGTGATTTCTTTTAGCAGTTTTTTGTAGTTTTCTTTATATAGGTTTTTTGTCTCTTTAGTTAAATTTATTCCTAGGTATTTTATTCTTTTAGTTGCAATTGTAAATGGGATTCGTTCCTTGATTTCCCCCTCAGCTTGTTCATTACTAGTGTATAGAAATGCTACAGATTTTTGAATGTTGATCTTGTAACCTGCTACTTTGCTGTACTCATTTATTAGCTCTAGTAGTTTTGTTGTGGATTTTTCCGGGTTTTCGACGTATAGTATCATATCGTCTGCAAACAGTGATAGTTTTACTTCTTCCTTTCCAATTTTGATGCCTCGTATTTCTTTTTCTTGTCTAATTGCTCTGGCTAGAACCTCCAACACAATGTTGAATAATAGTGGTGATAGTGGACATCCTTGTCTTGTTCCTGATCTTAGGGAGAAAGTTTTCAATTTTTCCCCATTGAGGATGATATTAGCTGTGGGTTTTTCATATATTCCCTCTATCATTTTAAGGAAGTTCCCTTGTATTCCTATCTTTTGAAGTGTTTTCAACAGGAAAGGATGTTGAATCTTGTCGAATGCCTTCTCTGCATCAATTGAGATGATCATGTGATTTTTCTGCTTTGATTTGTTGATATGGTGTATTACATTAATTGATTTTCTTATGTTGAACCATCCTTGCATACCTGGGATGAATCCTACTTGGTCATGATGTATAATTCTTTTAATGTGTTGTTGGATACGATTTGCTAGAATTTTATTGAGGATTTTTGCATCTGTATTCATTAGAGAGATTGGTCTGTAGTTTTCTTTTTTTGTAATATCTTTGCCTGGTTTTGGTATGAGGGTGATGTTGGCTTCATAGAATGAATTAGGTAGTTTTCCCTCCACTTCGATTTTTTTGAAGAGTTTGAAGAGAATTGGTACTAATTCTTTCTGGAACGTTTGGTAGAATTCACATGTGAAGCCATCTGGTCCTGGACTTTTCTTTTTAGGAAGCTTTTGAATGACTAATTCAATTTCTTTACTTGTGATTGGTTTGTTGAGGTCATCTATGTCTTCTTGAGTCAAAGTTGGTTGTTCATGTCTTTCCAGGAACCCGTCCATTTCCTCTAAATTGTTGTATTTATTAGCGTAAAGTTGTTCATAGTATCCTGTTATTACCTCCTTTATTTCTGTGAGGTCAGTAGTTATGTCTCCTCTTCCATTTCTGATCTTATTTATTTGCATCCTCTCTCTTCTTCTTTTTGTCAATCTTGCTAAGGGCCCATCAATCTTATTGATTTTCTCATAGAACCAACTTCTGGCCTTATTGATTTTCTCTATTGTTTTCATGTTTTCAATTTCATTTATTTGTGCTCTAATCTTTGTTATTTCTTTCCTTTTGCTTGCTTTGGGGTTAGCTTGCTGTTCTTTCTCCAGTTCTTCCAAATGGATAGTTAATTCCTGAATTTTTGCCTTTTCTTCTTTTCTGATATAGGCATTTAGAGCAATAAATTTCCCTCTTAGCACTGCCTTTGCTGCGTCCCATAAGTTTTGATATGTTGTGTTTTCATTTTCATTCGCCTCGAGGTATTTGCTAATTTCTCTTGCAATTTCTTCTCTGACCCAGTCGTTGTTTAGGAGTGTGTTGTTGAGCCTCCACGTATTTGTGAATTTTCTGGCACTCTGCCTATTATTGATTTCCAACATCATTCCTTTATGGTCCGAGAAAGTGTTGTGTAAGAGTTCAATCTTTTTAAATTTGTTAAGACTTGCTTTGTGACCCAGCATATGGTCTATCTTTGAGAATGATCCATGAGCACTTGAGAAAAAGGTGTATCCTGCTGTTGTGGGATGTAATGTCCTATAAATGTCTATTAAGTCTAGTTCATTTATAGTAATATTCAGATTCTCTATTTCTTTGTTGATCCTCTGTCTAGATGTTCTGTCCCTTGATGAGAGTGGTGAGTTGAAGTCTCCAACTATTATGGTATATGAGTCTATTTCCCTTTTCAGTGTTTGCAGTATATTCCTCACGTATTTTGGGGCATCCTGATTCGGTGCGTAAATATTTATGATTGTTATGTCTTCTTGTTTAATTGTTCCTTTTATTAGTATATAGTGTCCTTCTTTGTCTCTTTTAACTGTTTTACATTTGAAGTCTAATTTGTTGGATATTAGTATAGCCACTCCTGCTCTTTTCTGGTTGTTATTTGCATGAAATATCTTTTCCCAACCTTTCACTTTCAACCTATGTTTATCTTTGGGTCTAAGATGTGTTTCCTGTAGACAGCATATCGAAGGATCCTGTTTTTTAATCCATTCTGCCAATCTATGTCTTTTGATTGGGGAATTCAGTCCATTGACATTTAGTGTTATTACTGTTTGGATAATATTTTCCTCTAACATTTTGCCTTTTGTATTATATATATCATATCTGATTTTCCTTCTTTCTACACTCTTTTCCATATGTCTCTCTTCTGTCTTTTTGTATCTGACTCTAGTGCTCCCTTTAGTATTTCTTGCAGAGCTGGTCTCTTGGTCACAAATTCTTTCAGTGACTTTTTGTCTGAGAATGTTTTAATTTCTCCCTCATTTTTGAAGGATAATTTTGCTGGATATAGGAGTCTTGGTTGGCAGTTTTTCTCTTTTAGTATTTTAAATATATCATCCCACTGTCTTCTAGCTTCCATGGTTTCTGCTGAGAAATCTACACAAAGTCTTATTGGGTTTCCCTTGTATGTAATGGATTGTTTTTCTCTTGCTGCTTTCAAGATCTTCTCTTTCTCTTTGACCTCTGACATTCTAACTAGTAAGTGTCTTGGAGAACGCCTATTTGGGTCTAATCTCTTTGGGGTGCGCTGCACTTCTTGGATCTGTAATTTTAGGTCTTTCATAAGAGTTGGGAAATTTTCAGTGATAATTTCTTCCATTAGTTTTTCTCCTCCTTTTCCCTTCTCTTCTCCTTCTGGGACACCCACAGCACGTATATTTGTGCGGTTCATATTGTCCTTGAGTTCCCTGATACCCTGTTCAAATTTTTCCATTCTTTTCCCAATAGTTTCTGTTTCTTTTTGGAATTCAGATGTTCCATCCTCCAAATCACTAATTCTATCTTCTGTCTCTTTAAATCTATCATTGTAGCTATCCATTATTTTTTCTATGTTTGCTACTTTATCCTTCACTTCCATAAGTTCTGCGGTTTGTTTTTTCAGTTTTTCTATTTCTTCTTTATGTTCAGCCCATGTCCTCTTCATGTCCTCCCTCAATTTATCGATTTCATTTTTGAAGAGGTTTTCCATTTCTGTTCGTATATTCAGCATTAGTTGTCTCAGCTCTTGTGTCTCATTTGAGCTATTGGTTTGTTCCTTTGACTGAGCCGTATTCTCAATCTTTTGAGCGTGGACAGTTATCTTCTGCTGCTGGCCTCTGGGCATTTATTCAGATTTCTCTTGGTGTTGGACCCAGCAAGGTTGTAATATTTTTCTGTGAAATCTCTGGGTTCTGTTTTTCTTATCCTGCCCAGTAGGTGGCGCTCGTGGCACACGTTTGTCTGCGGGTTCCACCAGTAAAAGGTGCTGTGGGACCTTAAACTTTGGAAAACTCTCGTCGTCCTGGGGGTTCGCTAGCCGAAGCGGCTTGAGCCGGCCCGGGGTCCGAACGCAGGGAGGGTGTCCGAACGCAGGGAGGGTTGCTGGTCGCCGCAGCCAGGGAAAGAGCCCGTCCGAATTTCCTAGTCGGCCCTGGGCAACAAGCGTGGCGGGAGGGCGCCAGCGGCAGCGGCCCGCCCGAGAGAGTGCACGTTCCCCGGGAGTCACGGGTTTGGAAGGGGCCTCCCCCACCCGTAACCGTTCTCCGCGGCCTGGGGGTTTCCGATCCAATTCTCTCAGTTGGTCCGGGGGCTGCGCGTGGTGTGGGCGCCAGCCGTCTTTGTTTCAGGGGACTGCCTCTCCAATTCTCCCAGCTGGCCCGGGAAGGGGGAAGGGAGTAACTCCGGCCGCTTGCCACCCCGCCCGGTAAGGCCCGCGCGCCTCGGCGATCTCACCCGAGCTGCTTCTCTCAGCCAGCCAGCCGTTCCAGGATGGGGTACGCTGTCTTTTTTATCTCTGTTGTGGCTTTGGGCGCTTTCTGTATTGTTTCTACTCCCCTAGTAGGTGTCCTGGAGAAGAGACTAAGATCCGCGCGTCTTACTAAGCCGCCATCTTCCAGCTCATTATGGTATTTTTGAATTATTTGTTTAAAAATTGAGCCTTGTAATTAGAAAGCTTAAGTTGATTTACATTCGTGATTGTTTTTGAGAAATATGTAAAACACCATTTTGCTTTATATAATAGTACTTGGTTGGGGAAAAACTACTCTTTAGGGTACCTTTGCTAATTAGAAAGATAATAGAAAGAAATTGATTCTTCACAGAATTTGTATAGAAATTAGCAAATGTAAAGCTTTTTCCTGGACATGGTTTCATTTAAACTATTTTATAACCATGCTCGTTGAATAGGGTGAATAATGGTTGAGAGAATTGAGGTCATTAATAAGAAGCTGCTGATTTTGTTTAACATGTTCTGACCCAATGAGGAAAATTAGAAATATGTTCCTTACAGTGGCAGTACTGTTGACCATTTATGCAGTTGAGACCCTTTAATTTTAATAAGCTTTTTATGTGATTGCGTTCTCCAGAGAGTTTCATAAGCCACTGTAATTGTTTTTACTTCAAATACTGTTTCGTTATGTACCTGTAAACCTGCTGTGCTGATTTCCATTGGTGAGGCTCATATTGCTAAACATTGGTATATACCCTGTAGAAATTAACAAGTGGTAGATACACAGTTGAAATGTGTTACAAATTACTTCTTAAATTTATGGCAGACTTTTCTACCATGGATGTACATGTGGGAGAAAGTCCATTTATGACTTGTATTTAAATGTGGACCTACACTTCATCTGTGTAGGACCGTATTAGCTAATTGAGTCATTGAAATCCAGTAGAAATGGGAAGATGGGGTAGGTGAGAAGAACAACTACAAGATGCCGTATTTTAATGTGGTCAGTTAGCTTTTGCCTAAATTGACTAGTTGTTCTGTCATCTGGAAGGTGCAGCTTTGCGTGGCAGGCTTTGTGATGAAATAAGTGTGGCCAGTGTCTGGTCTGCTGTATTTTAAATAGTACCTTATAAGCCCTAATGTGTTCGTGTGCATCTGATCCTTTTGGTGTTGTGTTTCTCATTCCCCCCTTCATGCCATAAAGCTTCCTCTGGCAATTTCAGAGGTGGCTGTGGCACCCAGGGTTGGTAGATCCTCAGACAAAATGCCCTCTGCAGAGTAGGCCAGATTCACTGAGATCCTTAAGTCTCTGTTCACCCTTGTTTTTTAGGTATGTTTATTGTTTTCTCCTCTAGATGAAGATGATGTTCTCAATATAAATTTCTTTGTAGTAATTATGGCAGATTGGATAACGGTGTCATTTTACCTGCTAATAAAAGTAACAGTGTGGGGCCACGATGGCTCAGCAGGCAGAGTTCTCACCTTCCATGCCAGAGGACCCGGGTTCGATATCCGGTGCCTGCCCATGTGAAAAAAAAAAAAGGTAACAGTGCGGTTTATCTACAGCAGTTTTAATCTGTTGGAGTTTTGGAGGGTATAATTGTTTTCCAGTGGGAACTGTTTTGGGGACCTGGAGAATTGAGGGATGTGAGGTTATTTTCTCAGCACCATAGTTTTAGGAGATAGAAACACTAAAATTCTCTGGATGGCTGGTGAGTTTAGGTCATGCTCCCTTTGGGGGGTATCTTTGAATACTGGAAAACACAAGCAATGTCGAATTCCTACCCAGATGATGAAAGTTTTTTGCAGAAGACACAGGAGAAAGAGAAAGGGTTAAACTTGCACAGAGTGTGAAAGCTGACTTCAGGGACAAGAACACAAGTCACAGGTAGGTCAGGGGATAGAATGGGTTTCTCCGCCTCGGCACTGTTGATGTCTGGGGCCTGCCCAGTGGTTGTCTGTGGTGGGACTGTGCCACACGCTGGAGGGTGTTTAGCAGCGTCCCTGGCCTCCACCCACTGAATGCCTTGAGCACACCCCCCAACCCCAGTTGTGACAACCAGAAATGTTTCCAGGTATCACCAGAAGTCCCTGGGGGCCAGAGCTCTCCATCGAGAGCCACTGGAAAAGATAGGTAAATACATACAGATAGAAGAATCTATGGTTTTGTACTTGGAGTAGGACTTAGAAATTTAATAAAATCATCATAACACATCGGTGTCTTTTATAACAACACATACAGGATGTCCTTGGAGCCCAAGGAGACAAAGAACAAATCATTTTCTTGGAGTAAGGAGAGTTAAAGATCTCCTGGGGGTGGGAGAGGTGAGGGGTGGGGGTGAGTTTTGAGCTAATCCTTGAAGGCAAACAGGAGAGGCAAAGGTTCAGATTTACATGTTCTTTTTAAATGTATTTAATTGATTTATATTTCACAGGTGTGTCTTACTTCACAGGTATCTGTATTCAGAAAATAAATAATACTTGCATAAATGAATTTTTATAAGCTAATTAATGTATTCAATACAGAGGAAAATTAACTTATTTCAAGAACTCCATTGTTTATCGTTTTCTAATGCTAAGCTGGCTGCAATGGAAATAGTTATCATTTATCTGTGTTATAAATTCAGTTTGGACACTTGCGTTTTGTAAAGGGGCTTCAGAGTATTGAGGAATGTTGGCATAATTTGGTGATTTTACTGCTTTCATTTTGCATTTTAAAATCATAGCCATTGAATGTTGGTCCTTTCTAAAAACTGACCTGTTAGCTGTGCAGAATTTCATGGTCCAAGCGCTAATCACTTCTTGATTTATGCACATTATAAACAAGATATTTATCACACAAAGATGATTTAGGCAGTTTTGTATGAAAGGACAGTAGAAGCCTTCCTTCCCCCACCCAAAATCTGGCCTGAGCCTTAGTATGTTAATTGAAAATATCAGTAAAAGCTCAGAGTCATAAAAAATGACTTATGCATGTCTTAATTTTTTTTTTTGCTTTAATTTAAAACATGTGTCTCCTCAGACATCTGCCAATTCTTTGGGGCCAGGCCACTGCTTCTGTCCCGAAGGGGACTTGCCACCTATAATTTGGCCGGGTGGTCCCTGGGTCACACCCCAGCACACCTAAGGAAACCTGCACAGAAATCTCATAGCTGATCCTCTCCAGACTGACACACTCCCCCTAGTCTTTATGATCTTCTCACTCACACCTAATGCTGGAACTTTTTTAGACATGACTCACACTCCATCTTTATAAAGCATTCAACTTAGTTTTCATAAATTTGCATAATATTTCGTTGAAATGAGTTGGGGAAGCAAGTCTGGTAAGACAGCACCTCCAGAGGGTATGGGCAGAGCACAGGCCTTGAACACCCATCACCTGTCTTCACGTTTCTTGGACCGGGAAGTGCTGCATTTGCTTCCTCATGTTATTATGTGAAAATGTCAGCCTTCGGCTTTGGGGCTTTCTGTTCTCTGTGCTTACCGCCCACATGCCTGTCCAGAGAGGAGAGGTGAGCAAGATAGATCCCTAAGCTCTCACATGGCTCCCTCTTATCACTGGCTCAGGGCTAAGAAAATAGAGGGAGTGGGATTCCTTTTTTGAAGAAGCACTTACTGATTCTCCCAGGCTCAGCAGATTATGTATGTTTCATTCCAATGCTTATGCAAACCATGTGCTTCCAGTTCTGTACAGAGCTAAATAACTTGTCTGAGTCTACTTTGCACCCTGCTCTGGCTGCCTCTGCTTAGGGACCTATTCCTTTGTGGAAAGATATTGGCAGACACAGAAAAGGGGAAACACAATGCTTCAGGAGGACATTTGCTAACTGTGTTCCCAGGGTTTTAACTTCATGTTTACAAACAACACAGCACAGACTTAAAGGAGCTTCTGAAGGACCTTCTGTTTTTATGTTTGCTTCAGTAGATGATGGGGAGTGAGGATACTTCCAATTTTTGAGTTTGCTGCACAGTGGGCCCAAGAGAAGAAAGGCATCACTTAGAAGCAGGAGGAGGTGGGTCACAGGGAGAGAAGCCAGTGGGGCTGGCTAGAGACTGCCGAGGGGATGAAGCCTTACTCTGGCCCCTGGGATCAGGCTGGGGCTGCAGCTGTGTTGGAAGTGAAATGTGCATTTGCAAAAAGCATGCTGGGTTTCCTATCCCTGCTAACACTTTTCCCTCCACCATGGCATTCCCAGTGCTGGGGACCACTGCAAATCTTGATTTAAGCTGGGCAAAGTGCAAGAACTTCAGAGGCACCAGACTTGCCCTCAGAACCCAGCTCTGGTACTAAATTAGCTCTGCTGCTTTCAGCGAGTTGCTTCCACCTCCCTGTTTCCCCAGTAGAACTGGGATGCCCACATCCCTCTCCTGTGGTGACATGAGAATCACGTGAGGTGATGCCTGGGAGATGGGGTTAGTGCTCGGCAGGCAGGCAGGGTGTGAGTGCGGTAAATGGCAGCTCCTGGCCATGGCAGAAGCCTTCTTGAGAACTGGGTGCTACCTGGCTTTTAATTATTAGGTCTCACAGTAGTACATGAAGTCTAGAAATTACATATATGTTGGACTAACTTGGAAATAAGTTCCGTGTAATGATATTAAACTTCCACATAAGTGAAATGGGGATGACGGCGGCTGTGGCATCTGCATCTGCTCGTAGCTGGGTAAATATAGAAGGATGCGAGGCTGCACCACTTCTCCTTCGCTTTCTCTTTGTAGTTGTTGTTCCTGCTTGTTATGAAAGCTCTGTCAGGCTCTGAAATGCACGTTAGCCATCAAGAAGCAAGGTGCAGTATTGGGTGCAGTTTGGGCATTGGGTGCATTTTGTCCATTCATGTGTACTGACTAAGCAGCCTGTGACGTGCTCTCCAGCAGGCACTGGGTGAGCTTTGTGGATCCAGCACCTCCTTCTCTACTGAAGCCTACATGCTATTTGGGAGATCGGCAATAGGCAGACAAACAACCAAGTTAATTTGTTGATAATAATAAAGCTGGGAAGGAGACAAACACAGTGGTGTGCCTGAGTGGCCACAGCTGGAGGTTCCATGTTGGTGGAGGATAAGAAATCTTTCTCCAAAGAGGTGAAAGATGGGCGAAAGTCTGAAGGTTGCTGTCCGCAAGGAGCCAGGAGAGGGAGGTCCAGGTGGAGTGTACAGGGCATGCGCCTGAGTGGCCAGAGCTGGACGTTTCATGTTGGTGGTGGATAAGAAATCTTTCTCCAAAGAGGTGAAAGATGAGCGAAAGTCTGAGGGTTGCTGTCTGCAAGGAGCCAGGAGAGGGAGGTCCAGGTGGAGTGTATAGGGCATGCAGCAGGACTAAGCTCTAGGAACTTGAGGACCATGAAGGGGGTCGGCGTGGAGGAAGCAAGCAGTCTACAGGGAGGCGGTCATGAGATGAGCTTGCCGATGCAATGTGCAGTTCTTTGCAGGACACGATGGTGGTGTTGAGTCTGGGCTTGAAACCCTCCGTCTCTTCCCACCACACTAAGGAGAATCAGGGCTATACCATGTTGTAGTGTCTGTTTTAAAAGATGGTGGGCTGCTTGGTGAGGTCTGGGCTTGTAGTGGGTGGCTCCACCTGGGTCTCAGGCAAGTAGCTATTCCGTCTTCAACTAACCTAACTCAGTGGAGGCAGGAAGAAGACAGATTCACGATAACCTTAATTTGAGTTTTCTATGACTGTCATACAAACTGAATAAACTAGGTGGCTTAAATCAACAGAAATTTATACTCTTATGTTTCTCGATCAAGGGGTAGGCTCCCTCTAATAAGTGCTCTAGGGAAGAATCCTTCCTTGCCTCCTCCAGCTTCTGTCACTGCAGTCTCTGCCTCCGTCTTTCCAGGTCTTTGTCTCCCAAGTCTTTGTCTTCTCCCTTTCTCTTTGAAGGACCAGTGCTCACCCTAGTCCAGGTTGATTCATCTTCAAGATCTTTGTCCTAATGACATCTGCAAAGACCGTTTTTCAAATTAAGGTTGCCCTCGCAGACTCTGGAGGACATGTCTTTTGGGAGCCAGCATTCTGCTCTCTACAGCATGCTTTGGTGGAGAGTCCTGACTGTGGAAGTATGAGGTCTGCTGTTGAACCACAGCCTGGCAAGGGGCGGTCAGTTCCTGACACAGGTGGGCTGACTGAAGGGTCCTGGCGTGAACATGCAACCTTTGAAATGTCACTTAGATCTCCGAGTACACATCTTGCTGGCCTGGTCTGGGATGAGGGTGGAGTGGGGCCAGTTGGGATGCAGTTGTGCATTTGGGATTGAGCACCAGGGACTGAGGGATTTTACTGGGGAGACAGATAGCCTGTCTAAGGGCACCCACTCTGCAGGCATCTGGGGTGCCAAAAGTTCAGAAAGGCCCTCTCAGACACTTACAGAGCCCAAAAGGTTTCCAGAGTCATTTGATAGCCTCTTATGTTTTCATAGAGACTTAAAAGTTGTTAGGATGTCAGAATTTCAGGAACCTGCCATTTGGAGCCTTTTGAGAGAGAGTACATTAATGTCATTATCATCTTCTTCTTATTATTTTTTTCTTCTTAAATAACGGGGGCAGCTTTGGAATTATAAATTTAGAATTATAAATTCCAAAATAAAGAATTTTGCTTAAATTTTCCTTTTTACCTCTGACTTTGCAGCCTTCATCTGAGGTGGAAAGAAATGATTCAGCCTAGATTAGATCTGAAAACTGGTTATTTTTCTTGGGCTTTTTACCACTTTTGATTTAAAACCACAAATGCAGTCCTGAACAACATGTAGCCACATAATGTGTTAATTTTTTAAACAAATTTTTATGATTAATCTTGATTTAACAAGGACATCCATCTTATTTGCCAACCCCAATAGGGCTAATAAGAATTTAACCAAAGTGTGCCATTCTGCTACCGTGCAGCTAAATTCTCCAAGGAAAGAAGCTGCTTAAGCATTTCCAGGTTCAGCTAACGTTCAGATATCCCAGAAACTGTCAAGTTTCTGACATAGTTTCTAGGAAATGCCTCTGTACCACCAGGAAGTGTCTCAGAAGAAAACCTATGAATTTAAAGGTTGTAGGGTACCTTTTTTTTAATATTTCATAGTTAAGGAAGGGTTTGAACCTGGCATAAAAAAAAGAGAGCACATGTTCATTCCTGATTTTAATTTGCCAGTTCAGAAACAAATTGGCTGGTACCCATTTTCACAAGTCAGTAAAATTAGATTAATTTTTATTTATTTTATTTATTTTTAAGCAATAGAAGAGTCTTTGGAAAAAATATACTTCCATCACAGGTTCATTTGAAGGTAATCTTTTTGGATTATATTGTAGAAATAGAATCTAATTTTGACACGTGCTGTCTAAAAAGAGGGTTGCTAAACCATGGCCCACAGGCCAATCCAGCCGAGCACCTGTTTCAGTGTACTTCATGTGCTAAAGGTGGTTTCTACAGATTTAAGGGATAAAAGTCCAAACAGGAATAATACTTAATGATGCCTGAAAATTATATGGAATTCAGACTTCATTGTCTATAAATAAAGTTTTATTATAACACAACCTTTTCCATTGATTCCCATGTCAGCTGTGGCTACTTTCAAGCTACAAGGATCGAATTCAGTGGTTGCTACTGAGGCCATATGGCCTGAAAAGCTGAAAATATTTACTCTCCAGCCGTTAAAGAACAAGTATTTTGTCCAAGTCAGAATATTTGTTGTTGATTAAGCCCATCCATGTGGACTTTTTTCAGGAGTCTGACTAGGGCGTGTCAAATTGTCCACCTAATTAATTATACTTTTCCTCATTCAATCATCAGTCCTTATGCCAAGGGAGATTTCATTCAGATGGGGGATAGATGGCGTAAAGTGCAGGTTTCAGGTGCATTTCTTTTTCTGTTCATGATTCCAGCGTTCAGCTCACTTATCATGTCTTTTAAGGAAATATATTTATCTATTTTTAGGAAACTATTGTAGATGAATGTCTGTAAAATGGAAGAACCAAACTGAAGGTGACTTCCCAAAATTGACTTAATTTTTTCATACCCTTTTTTTTTTATCGGGCAGAGTTTGTACAAAGTGAAGATGCCCAATCTTACATTTTTAATCTGTGGTATTTCTTTTAAGCCATGTAAATGTCATACATAGGTTGTTTTCAACTCTTTTTTTTTTTTTTTTTTGGTGGAAAGCTTTTTTCCCTCTGCAGTGAGTGTGCACTGGTAAAAAGTTACAGACAGACAACAGGAAATATGAAATAGTCCATTTCCTTTTTAACTTCTTTCATTTTAAAACAGCTTCGAAATATTACTTATAGGGTAACACTTTATTCAGAATATTAATATGAGTGCTTAATTTGTTAACACTAATATCAACCCCACAATTTATTGATACATGTCAGGTACCTGTGTAATTATTTATTTACATTATTATTTTATTCAAGCCTGTGAGAAATTCGGGCACAAAGGAAACTAGACTAAATTCAACTTAGGTATCACACTTAAATCCTATTTTCCTGCATTTAGTTTTCAAAAGAAATAGGAGGTAGTGTTTTCTTTTTTTTGAAATGGAGTTTTCAAATTATATTGCTGGCAGAAGCAGCCCATTTGATTGCTAAAATGGGGAGCAGTGGAAGAAAGAAGGGTAGACAGATAACATCGTTTGGTGGATTCAGAGCAATAGTATTGTTCAGTGTGCCAGTCATAGAATTAAATATGGTACAAACAGTGCTAATTTAGTAAACAACCACATTTTTGAAAGGTGCAAAAGTATTTCAGTGTTCGCTTTAGAAAATAAAACATTTTGGCCTTTATCCTCACTCTGATCTCTTTTCTCAGCCATCCCTGTTCTTTTTTCCTTTCCCAAACACATTTCCTCATTTAAAAGGTCAGTTGTATGAGAACCAAGTAATGTGTTTCCATTGAAGAAAGCCGCAGATATATATGATCATGTTCCATTTGAAACTAAAACTTCACTCAGTTGTACTTTTACTTTTATGACTATTTTAGTCTCTTGAGAAACTTCTTAAATGTATTCCTGAGTTGCTGACTGGTGACAATGTTTGTGGGTTCACCTAGTCTCCATTTTTTCTTTTAAAATCTGTGAGAGTGACTGTTGAACAGAAGGGACCCAGTGGGATGCTACTGGCCCTTGGTGGGCAGTGGTTCCGGCTCTCGGGTTATAATAATAACTGGTGCTCATTTTTTGCCCACATGCCCAGCTTTACATGTATTTGCATATGTTAATCCGTATGGTGTAACTGTAGAGGACTCCATGTGCTAACTTAGTGGCCCAGAGAGGTTAAGCCATTCAGCGGGGGATGCACAGCCTTTGCATGTTTCTGGGAAGTGGTCGGATCTTCCCAATTCCCTGACACTCTGCTACCTTATCCTATAATGAAACACTACCTTGTGCAAGCATTGAGTTGGGTTTCTGGAAAATAAGGCCCCAGTGGAATCCAGAAACAAAAACCAATTCATAGAAGGTATGAATACCTGATGGTCTCTGTTACCAAGGAAATTCTGCAAGTTCATTCACAAATGTCAGTTCATATCAGTGAGACCACACAGTATTTGTCCTTTAGTTTCTGGCTAATCTCACTCAGCATAGTGTCCTTAAGGTCCATCTATATTGTTACATACTTTATAACTTTATTCTGTCTGACGACTGTATAATATTCCATCATATGTATATACCACAGTTTGTTTAACCATTCATCTGTTAATGGACATTTTGACTGTTTGCATCTCTTTGCAATTGTAAATCATGCTGCTATGAACATTGGTATGCAAATGTCCCAAACTGCTACCTTTAGATAGGCCAAGTGATGTAGTTAAAAGCTGGTGAGGTTTAGGACCAGGTAATCTGGGATCACTTTGAGGTTCTGACCTCCTTGAGAGTGTAACCAAGAGGTCTCTTAGCCATTGAGGCATCAGGGGATGGTGGGTGTTGATACAGGATTCAGAGCTTGCAGGCAAAGTGAATCTGCGTATCCATGACAGATAGCATAAGCTATGCATAGCGCTTTGTTCAGCACGTCCACATATTCCTGATTGGGAGATTTGAAGTTGCCTTCACGTTACATAAATAAACCCTAGCAGCCCAGTCAGTAAAGTTGACGTTAACATTCAGAACTATTTAGCAATCTGTGAATTCTGTTTTCCAGCCTACAAAGAGATTCTACGCTCAGAAATGTTTAGGTTCATGTGTTCTTTTTTCAATTTCGAGTTTCAGTAGCACTTTTAAGATGATAGGAAAACAGGAGTCTTTTTGACCAATGGACTGCTAGGTCCTGTACTCGTACCGGCTTTTACTTCCATGGGGTATATTAACTTTCGGTTTCATATGCTGTGGATTTATAGAGCTCAGTGATACTTGCCAGCCTCAGAATTTATGTGAAAGGACTTCATTGTGGTAAAATTAAATGGTAGTTTTCTTGGTCTTCTTTCAAGCAGACAAATTGTCTGAGTTATTTTGTTTCCTCTCATGACTTGATGCTGTGAACTACCTTTTGCAGCCAGTACACATGAGAAGAAATTGGCACCATTGCTGTTCAGCCACATGAAAGTGGGGAAGAAGAAAATAGAAGCATTTAGTGGTCATTTCCAAGAGACCTAAACTACATGTGTGACGGGAACCTGTTTGCACAGGAGTACATGGCGCCCACACATCCAATTTATTCTTGTTTGCAGTGTTGGGTAATAGAAAAAGACATCAAGGAATCAGAATTCTGACAAAGGTGGCAATGTTTATTGTATAAGATGAAAAATACTCATATTCAGAGGCTGTAGTCATGAGAAATTAGGCCCAATATAAAAAGTACTCTTCTTTTCTTTCTTTTTTTTAATTTTTTTTATTAATCAAAAAAAAAGAAAAGAAATTAACACAACATTTAGAAATCATTCCATTCTACACATGCACTCAGTAATTCTTAGTATCATCACATAGATGTATGATCATCATTTCTTAGTACATTTGCATCGATTTAGGAAAAGAACTAGCAAAACAGCAGAAAAAGATATAGAATGTTAATATAGAGAAGAGAATTAAAATAATAATACTAATAAAATATATATATAAAAAGGAAAAAGAAAAAAACAAAAACAAAAGATACAAACACACAAACAAACAAACAAAAAACCATATTTCAGGTGCAGCTTCATTCAGTGTTCCAACCTAGTTACATTACACTTAGGTATTATTGTGCTGTCCATTTTTGAGTTTTTGTATCTAGTCCTGTTGCACAGTCTGTATCCCTTCAGCTCCAATTACCCATTATCTTACCCTGTTTCTAACTCCTGCTGGTCTCTGTTACCAATGATATATTCCAAGCTGATTCTCGAATGTCAGTTCACATCAGTGGGACCATACAGTATTTGTCCTTTAGTTTTTGGCTAGACTCACTCAGCATAATGTTCTCTAGGTCCATCCATGTTACTACATGCTTCATAAGTTTAGTCTGTCTTAAAGCTGCATAATATTCCATTGTAGGTATACGCCACAGTTTGTTTAGCCACTTGTCTGTTGATGGACATTTTGGCTGTTTCCATCTCTTTGCAATTGTAGATAATGCTGCTATAAACACTGGTGTGCAAGTGTCCGTCTGTGTCTTTGCCCTTAAGTCCTTTTAGTAGATACCTAGCAGTGGTATTACTGGGTCGTAATCCATTCTGCCATTCTATGTCTTTTGATTGGGAAATTCAGTCCATTAACTTTTAGTGTTATTACTGTTTGGATAATACTTTCCTCTACCATTTTGGCTTTTGTATTATATATATCATATCTGATTTTCCTTCTTTCTACACTTTACTCCATACCTCTTTCTTCTGTCTTTTCGTACCTGACTCTAGTGCTCCCTTTAGTATTTCTTGCAGAGCTGGTCTCTTGGTCACAAATTCTCTCAGTGACTTTTTGTCTATAAATGTTTTAATTTCTCCTTCATTTTTGAAGGACAATTTTGCTGGATATAGGAGTCTTGGTTGGCAGTTTTTCTCCTTTAGTAATTTAAATATATCATCCCACTGTCTTTTAGCTTCCATGGTTTCTGCTGAGAAATCTACACATAGTCTTATTGGGTTTCCCTTGTATGTGACAGATTGTTTTTCTCTTGCTGCTTTCAAGATCCTCTCTTTCTCATTGACCTCTGACATTCTAACTAGTAAGTGTCTTGGAGAATGCCTATTTGGGTCTAATCTCTTTGGGGTGCGCTGCACTTCTTGGATCTGTAATTTTAGGTCTTTCATAAGAGTTGGGAAATTTTCAGTGATAATTTCTTCCATTAGTTTTTCTCTTCCTTTTCCCTTCTCTTCTCCTTCTGGGACACCCACAACACGTATATTTGTGCACTTCATATTGTCCTTCAGTTCCCTGATCCCCTGCTCAAGTTTTTCCATTCTTTTCCCTATAGTTTCTGTTTCTTTTTGAAATTCAGTTGTTCCATCCTCCAGTTCACTAATTGTAGCTTCTGTCTCTTTAGATCTACCATTGTAGGTATCCATTGTTTTTTCCATTTTTTCTTCTTTGTCCTTCACTCCCACAAGGTCTGTGATTTGTTTTTTCAGATTTTCTATTTCTTCTTTTTGTTCAGCCCATGTCTTCTTCATGTCCTCCCTCAATTTATTGATTTGGTTTTTGAAGAGTTTTTCCATTTCTGTTCGTATATTCAGCATTAGTTGTCTCAGCTCCTGTATCTCATTTGAACTATTGGTTTGTTCCTTTGACTGGGCCATATCTTCACTTTTCCGAGCGTCATCCACTATTTTCTGCTGGTGTCTGGGCATTTGATCAGATTTCCCTGGGTGTGGGACCCAGCTGGTTGAAAGGTTTTTCTGTGGAATCTCTGGGCTCTGTTTTTCTTTTCCTGCCCAGTAGGTGGCGCTCGTGGCGTTCATTTGTCTGCGGGGCAGTCGACCCCGGAAACCGTGCATGGAGGCGGGGGTCGCTGGCCGCGGTTTGGGGGAGTGCCGGTCCAAATTGCCCAGCTGGCCCGAGACACCAAGCGTGATGGGAGGGCCCCGCTATCCAATGTTCCCAGTCAGACCGGGGAGCCACGTGCGTGGAGGGGACCCCAGTTGCCAGCCGCCCCGGCCAGGAAAACGTGCGCCCCTCGGGTATCTCACCGCAGCGGGTTCTCCCTGCCCGTTCAGCCGTTCCAGAATGGGGTACGCTGTCTTTTTGGTCTCTGTTGTGACTCCGGGAGCTGTTTCGTATTGTTTCTGTTTCTTTAGTTGCTTTTCTGGAGGAGGAACTAAGACCCGCGCGTCTTACTAAGCCGCCATCTTCTCCGGAAGTCCTTTTTTTTTTTTTCTTTTTAATAATCTCAAAGTGGAGAAGTCCTTTCTAGGTATAGCTGAAGAAAGGAATTGACCAATTATACTCATATAATTCTTTTTAATTTCTCCATGGCGAAAGCACCATAGGCAAAATGACAAGATAAATGGCAAACTGGGAAAAATATTTGTAGCACATTTCACAGGAATGGGGCTATAAATTAATTTCTAAAGAGCTCCTACAAAGTAGTAATTAAAAAAAAGATAAAAAATCAGACCGAAAAAACAAAAAACAGACAAGGGCAAAGTAGAAGAACAAATAGTTTGCAGGATAAGAAATTCAAATGGCTGTTAAAAATGTGATGCTCACCCCCATTTAAACAAAAACTACAAATTAGAACTTTCCTGAAATACCTGGAGTATAGCACATTGGCAAAGGTAAGACACCTTGATAACGTGCTAGGCTGATAGATGGGAAGTGGGGCTGGGAGCTGGGACAGGTGCAGAAGAGGGCGGCTGGGCAGGAGCACAAATGCACAGTTCCAAAAAGACACACATTTTTAAAGACCATTATATTTATTTGATTATGATTTTTTTTTATTAATTAACGGAAAAAAGAAATTAACCCAACATTTAGAAATCATACCATTCTACATATGCAGTCAGTAATTCTTAACATCATCACATAGATGCATGATCATCGTTTCTTAGTACTTGATTATGATTTTATGGTCTTTTATATTCCATATGGCGGTTGCTTATGGTTTTTGTGTGTTCTCGGTACCCATAATGGAAATAATGAGGCATTTACATTTTGAAGGTAGGGCCTGTGACAGGTAGCATTAGGATTTTAACAGGAATTAGAGTTTCCAGGGATTGTAGGGATTTTATTACCCAGGAATTAGCTGCATTCCATGGATAAAAAATGGAACAACTTTTGCACAACCTCATTCAGCCAACTGTAATTGTTGCTGCTTGCTTGGCGAGAGAAATGACCCCCTTGGTCCCAGTGGAACTTGGTTTGCTTGCCTGTAAGGCAAGATATTTAGTGTTGCTCTAAGACCCTGTTTTTGTAATTTTACATCATGGAAAAGTTATGAATCCGATGCTCATTTTCTGTCCAAAATATTCTATACTTTAGCCTAATTGAAGAAGAGTCTAATCTGTGGGGGTAAAAAAAAAAAAGTGTATTATAGAAGATCCAAAAGTAAACAGTTCTTTGTAAGTACAAGGCAGGTGACTACATGATTAAAAGGTAAAGGCATTTAAGATGAACCATAGAAGGGATTAGAATGATATATCGTGGGTACGTTGCGTAGGTGCAAGTTGATCATTGAAAGTGTTTGAAAGACTTTCACAATAAATAGACTGTTATTTGCAAGATCTCTATTTATTGCCACATTACAAAAATAAATGACCACCTACCTTGTATCTAAATTATTATAAATGGTGAATTAGTTGGTCTGATATGATGGCAGTAATCAAATAGAAACTAAAACTTGGGGTTTGAGTCCTTCAATTCTAGCTGTGAAACCAGTCTAGACCTTTTCACCTCAAGTTGCCAGAACTCAGCATTTTTAAGTACAACATGGGTACGTAACTGGTTTCTGGGTCTGCCTGAGGGAATGTTTGAGTTGTGTGAGAGAGGGATGGTGTCTTACTCATCTTGTGTCATCACTAGCTGGTACCACCCTGGCAGAATATTGTATTTGGTGCATCCATTCTAGGAAGGACAGAAATCACTCAGAATCACTCAAAGCCCTTGATCTTATTGACTCTTAGCTCTGTCCTTGGTCAGGTGGCTATCCATCTGCCATTCTCCAGTTACTCCCACCTCCACCCTACAGCCGTGGTCTTCCCCTGCCTTTTTCCTTTCTCACTCTGCACCCTCCCTGTCAGGATTGCTCGTGTATGCTCCTGGCATTTCTTGAAGATTCCCGGATTCATGCTTCCACCCAGATGTCTCTCCTCATCCGTAGACCCCTGGGTATAGTTGTCTGTCTAATGTTTGTATTGGGCAGTGACATAGGCCCTCGCCCCACTTTCCCTCACACCAGCATTCTTATTTTGAGACTTCCATTTTTGACGACTGCTACCACTGCCTCAACACTTAGAGAGTGACAGGCAGATGGAGAACCTCAGGGGGACTCCCAGATTTCTAGGCTAATCTGTGTGGAGTCCACCTTCTCCACCTGTGTCCTCTTTCCAGCACACAGGCTCACTTCTCACCTGGAGTCTGACAGAGCAGTCCAACACTAGATAGATAATTCTCTATCCAGTGCTATCCAGTAGCTCTGTCTGCTCTCCTGAGTGCTGACCGCATGTGACTCTTCAGCACTTGAAATATGGCTGGTGTGACTGAGAAACTAACTTATTTAGATGAATTTTAACTTACTCCTGAATAGGTACCTGTGGCCTGTGTCTCCCTTATTGAACAGTGGAGCTCTATGCTGTTTTGAGGATATTTAAATGTGCAAATGTAATTATGGTCACTTCTGTTATTAGTATCTTTCGGTGTTTCTCCATTGCCTTCAGAATTCAGTCCATGTGCTTTCCCTGGAGCACCTCATGGTATGAGCCCACCCTAGCTCCCTGGCCTGTCCTCTGCCCACCGCTTCTCCAACCATGTTCTCCACACAGACCAGACTAGTACACATCTCCTGCCCCTGCTTCCTCATGCCTCTGTTCCTTCTGGCTGAACTCATTCACTCCCCTCTCACATCCTTGCTTGGCCAAGCCCTATTCATCAACACTGACTCGTCCTCAGTTACCCCTACAAAACACTTCTCTAGCTCTAACAGGTCTTCAGGAGCAAGGGCTGTGACCTCTCAGAATTGTCCTCTGGAGAATTCCATGTTGAGTCCACTGTGTCTGTAGGTCCTGGTAAAGGTACTAGGTGAACAGATGAATGGCAACCTCTTTTTGATAATGCTTTGACTCTTAAAGAGCCTGAAGTTCCAGGCTCTCCCCAGGCTTGTTTCAACACACCAGTAGCATTTCAGTCAGTGACATTCACTAATGAATTCCTTTCAAAGGTCAGAGTGCTCTCATCAGTGCCCAGTAACTGGAGCATGTGGACTTTCCTCTTTCAAGCCCTCGTTTGTGTTTGCTGCACCTCCACAAGGTCTTCCTGGGACTCCATAAGCAGAAAGAAATGGAGGAATTCACACAGGAAGATGATAATAAATTGGACAGAATACACACATACACACAAAGAATATGTATGTTTAGATATATGTGTCAATACTATATATTTAAGAGACATAATATATGCAATATATTAATAAAATATACATTTGTATGTATTCAAAGACCAAATATATATATTCATAGTGGGCTTGTTGTACATGGCCTAGAGTTACGTCTTGCTTTTTTTATCCAGTCTCACCATCTCAGCCTTTTCATCGGAGGGGTTTTAGATCATTTACCACTTGCTTTGTTTTCTGTTTGCTTCATTTGTTCTTTTTCCCTTTGTTCCTTTCCATAAATTGAGGATTTTTGTAATTCTCCTTTATCCCTGCTATTAACTTATTCGTTATTCCTCTGTTTCATTTTTTATGATGTTGCTCTGGGGTTTATAACATGTATCTTTAACTCATCACAGTCTGCATTCAAATGATGTTTTATTACATAGTGGTTTTTGGTTTTTTTGTATCTTTTTGTAGTGCAGACCCACTGGCAATGAATTCTCTCTGCTTTTGTCCAATAATACTTTATTTTGCCTTCGCTTTTGAAAAATAACATGGTTGAGTGTAGAATTTTAGGTTGACGTTATTTTCTACTTTAAGAATTTCATTCCATTGCGTTTTGGCTTCTGTAGTTGTTGACAAAAAGTTTTTGGTATGTATTATCTTTATCCCTCTATATGGAATTTATCTTTATTTTCTCTGATCGCTTTTAAGGACTGTTTTTTCTTTTGCTGGTCTTCAGGAAATTGGTTGTGATATGTCTTGTTGGGGTTCTCTTTGGTGTTTATTCTACTTGGAATTTGTTTAGCATCTCAGATCAGTTTTACTTTTTTAACCTAGAACTTTCCAAACTTATTCCATCCTAGAATTTTTCTTGTAAGTAAAATCTCCTTGTAAGAGCTTGTGTTTTACAAATGAACCCAGTTTGGGAAACCATGAAGTAAAATCAGTGTTTACTATTTTTACATTTATTACTTCATATCGAGTGCTACTTGGACCATATACAATTGAATTACCCAGAGAGCTCTTGGGTATTTGTTTGGTAGCATGTAACTGTTCTTAACTTGTGCAGAGTAACTGCTTGGGTAACTGCCAGCTTTTACGGTCTTTCTATCATAGAAACTCTTTTTCCCATCTCAAATATAAGTAAAAAATATTACCAAAATCTGTCTCTCACATTTTCTGCAGTAATGCTCCATTGAAGAGCTAATGCACTATAAAGAAAAACTGACGGCCCACCCAAGATGGCTGTCAGTAGTTAACATTACTGAAAGTTAATTAAAAAAAACAAAACAAAACGCATCAGATTCCAATTTTTTCCCTGCAGATCTGGGAGAACAAATTTTACCCTTTAGCCTTACAGACTATGTTTAAAAGAAACATCTTTGTTTTAAGCTGCTCATTTTAAAAACCTAGCATTCTGGTGTGCAATACACTGATTTTTAAAGAATATTGAAGTTTACTACTTAAAAAATCTTTGTGTACAAAATTAGAGTCATTTATCACTTAGAAAACAATGTAAGACAGTTTTTCTGTGACATAAATATAACTTTAAATGGGAGTGGGGGAAATCCCTTTGGTGGTGCCTTTTAAAATTTACATGTAAACTTTTACTGTACTATGGCAAAAAAAAAAATCCATCTAAACAAAAGGTATTCTAAAGTCAATTTTTTTTTAAAAGTGAGTTAACGAAACAGTTAAGGCTTTGTAACTTTTCACCTTGTAGTCCCCAGTTTCAGAGTTGGGTGAGTAAAAAGAGAAATGAGGATTATGGCCCGATTTCAATTCCCTATGGGTAAAGGTTCATCTAGAACTCTGCCCTACTTCTTGAGACTGCTGTTATAGTTAAAGTAACATTTATTTTTATAAAATCATTACCATCTTGGCACACTTACATTCATTTTAGTCAAGTTCTATCATCTTTGGACTTCAAGCTTCTCAAGTCTTTAAAAAGAAAAAAAGTACATTGGCGTTATATTAGTGTAGGAGAACAAGTAGTCTTGCAACAAGGAAACCTGAATTTATTGGAATGTTTCATGATTGGTGGATTCAAAGTCAATCAGAAAATTGTTATTAAAATTTCAGCATATCATTGAAGTCTTTCAGAGAGGTATTTGGGAGGTTGGAGCAAATCCTAGCTTATTTTTAAATGCAGAATATTATCATCTATTTTGATGCTTCAATACTTGGAGAAGCCCAATTGAAGTTAAGCTAGATAAAGAAGGTGGTGCACAAAATAAATGCTAGCGGTGTCTAAGAGCTGTGAGAAAATCAGAGGGATAATTTACTGCATGAATATATGGGCACCTGCTATGACACTGTTGCCATTGGATCCTGGGATTTACCAGTGAAACACACAAAATAGGGAAACTGTATTCTTGTGATGCTGACAAATCCATAAAGATAATAAAATAATGTGTTAGAAGGTGATACATCAAATAGAATAATTTTGAGTATAGCATTGGATTGGGGAATGGGGAGGCCTCCACTGGGAAGGGAACAAGGCAGTTTTAAACAGGGGGTCAGTGTAGGTCTCATTGCAGTATTAATAGAGTAAACAGGCAATGCACAGGCACCAGGTTGACATGTGCCTAGCAGCTACCCAAGGAACAGCAATGTGGGTATGGGAACTAAAGCAGACATGATGGGGGCAGCTTTGAGAGAGCAGGTCAAAGAAGTAGCAGGACCGGGAAACTTAAGTTCAGAGCCTTGGAGTTTACTCAAGGAAAGAGGGGAGCAGAAGAAATTGGTTGTGAGCAGAGACACACTCCAGCTGCTGTGTGGAAGATAAATTGGGTTGATGGGAAGGCAAGATTGGGAGCTGAAATAGGCCACCAACTGGAAGGCTGTCAGAGTAGTCTAGGTGAGAGAAGATGGTGTCTTGAGCCTGGGCGGTAGCCATGGATATGATGAGAAATTGTAGGAGTGCAAGAGAGAGAAATTCAAGATGATTGGCTGTAAGATTGTTGTCCTGAGTGCAGGAGGGTAGCATTGTCTTTGACTAAAATGGAAGAACAGGATTGGAAGTAGTAAGCAGGAGTCTCTATCAGGACACATTAGATTTGAGTTATCACCAGTTTGTAGGTGACATTAAAAGCCGTAAGACTAGATGAAGACCCCAGGGGGCTGAGCATAAACAGAGAAGAGGACTAAGGAGTGCCCTCCAGAGGACTTCGAATGTGAGAGAAAGAATCAGCAAAACAGGCCAAGAAGGAGCAGAGGAATACCAAGGGAGAGCAATGCCGTAGAAGCAGAGTGCTTTTAAGTAAAAAATGTAGGGTGTAAGGTAGGTAAATCCTGATTTCTTTTTCTTCCTCTTTGTATTCAAGATGCACTCTAGTATATCATAGAATCTGGGACGTCTTTCACTAAATAAAGGTGGCATAACATGGCGATTATATGAGCACAGACACTGGAGCCAGTCACCTAGCTTCCCAGCCCACCTCCATGATTTTCTAACAATGTGACTTGGACAAGTAGGTAGTTAACATCACACTGCCTTGATTTCCTCACCTGTAAAAGAGGTTAATAGCTCTCCCAGATAGTGGTGTGACGAACATAATACTGTCTTAGTTTGCCAGGGCCTTCTGTGACAGATACCACACACTGGTTGGCTTAACAACAGGAATTATTTTGTTTACAGTTTTCAAGTCCAGACATTCTAAATCAAAGTCCAGTTGGTAAGGCCATGCTCTGTTGGAGTCTTTTGCTTTCCGGTGCTGTCTTGCTGCAATCCTTGGGGTTCTTTGCCGTGCATCTCTGCCTCTGTCCCATGGCAGTGTCCTCGGTCTCCTGTGGCTTTCTCTGACTGTGTCCAAATTTCTTCTCATCATTATGCCTCCAGTCATACGGATTAAGACCTCCCCTGATGCAGCTGTGCCACACACTGGTTAATAACATCTTCAGAAGGACCTTCTCACAAATGGGTTCATACCCACGGGAATGTGCATTCAGATGTAGAATGTCTTTCGTGGGGTATACAAATCAATCCCCAACAGTAACCGCCATTTAAATAGAATGTAACACTCATTATTATAACACTTGCTTCTCTAAGCACTTAAAATATTTTAAACGATTTATTATGAGGATTTAATGAGTTTGTGTAAAAAGCACTTTAGAGCAGAGCCAAGCATGTGATATGTGCAAAATAGTGTTTACTATTATTATTCTTTTCTAATAACTTTGCTTAACTCAGTGAATCCTATCCAGATGGTGGGACCATTTTTCAGGTGACACATACTAAACAACCTGGAAAACATAATGCAGAAGAATGTGCTTTTAAAAACTCTCCCCTAGTTATTTTAGACCTCCAGTGGGTTGGGTTTCAAATTCCCTTGGTTCTAGGTTTTCATGGCAACTACCTTGCAAATTGTCCCCATTTCATGGATGATGCCAAGGCCCAGAAATCTCAAATCCCACTTATGACCCAGTAAATTCCTGTTGTTAAGCCAACCGGTGTGTGCTATTTGTCCTAGCAGCTCTGGCAAACTAAGGCAGTGATTCTAAAACTTTTTTTCACCCTCATCACTGTTGACCTTTGGGTTGGATCATTCTTTGCAGTGGGGCTGTGCTATGTGTTGCAGGGTGACTAGATGCATCCCTGGCCTCCACCCACCAGATGACATTAACAACTCCACCTCCAATTGTGACAACCAAAATGTCTCCAGACATTGCCAGATGTCCTCAGGGAGGCAGAATTGCGCCTGGTTAGAAACTGCCATATTAAAAATGAGGACACATATGATAACCCCATGCTTTGATTTGGGATTTCATGTACGTGGTTCAGTATCAAATGTCAGTGTCCTGCAGAGGTGCCTGGATAGCTAGCATCAACTTGAGTGACCCTGATGACTAGTCAGGAGTGTGAACACTTAGGCTCAGAGCTTTTGTGCTGAACCTTCTTGGGGGTGGGGAGCCTCCGTTAGAGCGACAGCTGGTGCTGAAAGCAAAAACACAAATGCCTCTGGTTGCCTGATCTACTTTGAAAAGCTTCTGAGTGGGAGAGTAATTTGGTTTTCTCTAAGCAGAGAAATAATGCATTAGTCTACATAGAGTAATGCTTCATCTGTGGTGGCAGTAAGGAAACAAATCTATTTTGAGATCTGAACATAATATATGCTTGTCATCAGGCAGTGCTTGCCACTCAGGGCTACAACTTCTGGTCCTTTGCCAGCTGTGGCTCTTAGGCCTGACAGGTCCCCCTGCTCCCTCGCATGCACCTATCCCCTGGGCTGGCTTCCCGAACTAGACCTCCACTGCTGTGCCCCGGCACCCTGGTCCCCCAGTCCTCAGGTAGATCCTCGCTCCCTCCAGCTCTGCCTCCCAGCAGTCTTGGTTTGCTCTTTCAGTACGGGAGAGGAGTGATTGTTTTTATTTTTTTTGGAAAAAATGGCTTCGGAAGATGGCTCCAAAAGAGGAGCCTTTAAAATGTTAATTAATACTTTCCTAATAAAAAAAAGAATATCGTTTCCTGACATTACTGCTTTTGAGGACCCCAGCTTTTTGAAGAAGGAATCACTCATTGTTTTTGACTATCATTTGTTTTGTTCAATTCACAAATCCCCCCGAAATGTTTCTACAGATCTTCGACAGTGATCCCAAAGTGGTACTGAAAGGTAATGGGGAGCATTTGCAACAACATGGGAACAAAAGAGCCCATTTAAGTGCAAGATGAAATTGAGCTCAATGTGCCATTGAGTTTGGGCACAATTTGGCCAGACCTTTGGAACTTTTCAACCTTGTGAAGCAGTAATTGAGTGAGGAATTAAAGAGCGGAACATTAACTGTGCGTCCGGACTGCCTGATTGTGAACACAGACGCTGAGATGGTGGCAGCTGCTGCTTGTGCTTGGAAACAGAATTGGAGAAGTAGGAAAACAGCAGACATTTCTGGACCAAGCTTTAAAACTATCTCTTGATATCAGTTTCTGTAGGAATGCTCTCAAAGATACCTCTAGAAGTAACTCTGATGAAATCCTCCTGAAATTCAGTGTCCATCTGAAATGTTACCTTCTGTTCTGAGAGTTTGCAGCAAAAACCAGGCAGACGCTGTGAAGGCATGAATGTGGTAGAGAGATTCTGAAGGATTTAACATTGGATTATGTTAAAGTATGTAATCAATTCCTGTACTGTTCCAATTGGTTGAGATATATGGCACGTCATTCTTTCTTAGATTACTTCATGAAGCTGACATCTGTGAAGCACGGCACACCTAGGCTGAGTCTTAGGCCTAGACTGTTGGGATAAACACGCAGAATCCCCCCCCCCCCCCCACCACCACCACCAGGGAAGAGATGGTACAGTGCGTGGGTTGTGGATTCTGTGACCCAGCAACCTCTGGAGCACTGGGCTGCAGTGAGAGAGGGTGGTTGGGAAAGAGAGCTTTCTCCTGGGACTCTGTTTCCAGTCAGGGAAGAGGCTAAACATCAGAAATACAATTGCTCCAACAGCAGATAGAGCTCTCCCTTGTTATGGGCGAGAGGTGTGCAGTGGTCTGTGGTGGGAGGCAAGAAGTCTTGGGGTCATCTGGGATCTGGGCTCCTTCTGCCTCATTACTCCACATTGCTGAGGTCAGATTGGCTCTGCCTCTCAGCATTTCATCCACCCAGTATTTCAACTTGGACATGCCACTCCGCTCACCTGCACATAACCCAATATCTTAGCTAGATGTTCTTGTATGATAATAAAAAACCAAAGAGTATGAGTTGGGAGGGGGCAGGGGGAGGAATTGGCAGTTTCTAAATAATCTCTCTTTTGTGATGATAGTGTTTGAATTTAATTCTTTGAAAAAATGTATGTGGCCCCACAAGCTCTAGTCTAACATCCTTTCTATAGAAAAGTTGGTGTGTGCCCTGTTGTGTCAGCTTAGAGAACCTCATGAGGGGCTTTGAAGCCTACTGGGTAGAAGGCTACCTACCTGTACGTGTGGCCTGTACCCTTCCAGGCCGAGGGCTGAGAGCAGTGGAAAATGAGAGTCCTTTTTACATTTTATCAAGTCACAGCATTTGCTGTTGAGGACAAAATATACATTACATGTGTTCAAATCTTTGAATGTCACACACATTGTTTGCAATATGTAAACTGTCCTGGCAGCACTGTTTATTGATGTTGGTTCTAATGGGAAAATCAGAAATGAACAGGTAATGGATTAAAAAACTCTGATATCTACTTTTAATTTGTTGTTTCTAGCAGTGAACTAATTAGTTTTGATATGTTTCATAGCCAGAGTAATGTTATTAATCAGTCATAGTTCTCATTTCTGAGTCGGTCACACAAAAGTGATGTCTAATGCCCTTGTACCCTTAATTGAGTTTAACAACATCCATAAAAGATAATCTTCCATTTCAAGAATCTGATTTGTGAGTTACCATCTGTTTTGGGGCCAAAGCGTAGGAATCTGGTTTTAAAGCTTTTTTCTTGAACAGCTTGTAATAAGAGCTGTTTGTATATTAATTACCTATTGGATTATTGTGGATTTTAATGTTTTAATTTACAAGCAATTTGGGGCTTATTGTGCTGCCATCTGTTCTTATTTTCATACTTTTTGGTATTTAGTAATTTCATCATAAGGCCATTTTCTCCTCTGGTAGTTTACAGCCCGATCCTGAAAATAGTCATTTGCTTTCTGCTCCAGATTTTACATAAGGAAAATTGTTCTGTTTCATCTCCACTGCAGGGTTCCCCCCCCCCACCCCACAATTATATGTGTTTTTATTTTATAAGCAAAACAGTATTTCTTTATGCCTGCTTCACTCTGGAGTCCTTTAAATTCTATTCAAATATTAGGGGTGAATTTTGGTTAATCTCAGTATTTTTCTCCAGTACTAGAGGTAGAAATGTTTGTTGCCCTGCTTATTACTTTTATCTTGTTATATCCTTGTGATTTCTTTTAAATGTATGTAATGAAGCATTAAGGGCCGATAAGCCTGTCTGTAGAAACCGTTTTAATCTTTCTTTTTTAAAAAGCATACCTATAAATGTAATGTGGTAGGAACAGTTTGAGTTTCTTTAAAACAATTGATGTGGTTTTAAGCTCTGATAGTTTCATTAATAAGAAACATTTTCACTCAGGTGTACTTGTAGATTAATTGTATTAAACGTAGCACCTCTTTATTTTCACTTAAGATTGTTGAATTATCACTTAAGGTTGTTGATAAAGAATATAGAGAATATATTGAGCTTTTATTTTCCTTAGTTCTTGAGTTTATAGATGTTGTGGATAATTTAAACCCTCTGAAAGGCTGCATTCATTGATAACCAAGGAAGTTTTGTAAAAATGTACATACTGTTGTTCCTTAGGAAACTAAATATTGAGTTGCCCTATGACCCAGCAATAGCATTACTTGGTATATATACCCAGAAGAGCTACAAGCAACGACACAAACAGGCATTTGCACACCGATATTCATAGCAACATTATTCACAATTGCGAGAAGATGGAAACAAACCAAATACCCATCAGCAGATGAGTGGGTCAACAAAATGTGGTATATATACACGATGGAAAATTATGCAACAGTAAGACGAAATGTGACATCCTGAAGCACATGACAAGATGGATGAACCTTGAGGACATAATGCTGAGCGAAATTAGCCAGATACAAAAGAATAGATACTGTATGATTGTACTTTTATGACCAGCATAAAGGTATAATCAGAGGCTTATAATAGAGAATATAGGGGACTTAGAGATACATAGAAGCTAAAGATGGGTGAACTGTTAGCTAATGAGGTTGAATTCCATTGTAAGGGAATAGATAGGAGCAAAGGTGATTCTCTAGTGGGTTTAGAAGTAGTATTACTATATTGAAGATGAACAAGATTGAAAGGGATTGTATAGACCTACGTGTCCCACTGATTCACACTAGAAATATGAATGAGTTCTGGTAAGAATTACTTCAAAGATATGATTCATGTTTAAAGAGTGCTTAAGTCCAGGGTACAGGGGGAAAATTGCTATTGCATGCTATGGGCTATGTTCAAAAGAAAACATCAACACTACCGCAGCAACAAAGAAGAGGTAAATAATGGGGTGAGGGACAAAAGTTAAGAGGAGGTTTAGATTTTCTGTTTGGCAGGAGTGTGTTCATTGGTTTTCTGACTCTTGGAAACAATGAAATGATCTAAAATTGAGAATGTTGATGAACTGTGGACTTTGGGTCCTCTACATGATACCCAGTATATGCAGGTGGCTGAAGGATGCACTGACAGAGGAGTAGACTGGTGAACGATGGTGTAAACTTATGAATGAAGGCTGTGCTGCTACAAAAAGGAACAATGTGAATGAACATGTGGGACATTTGGTGAGACAAGCCAGAAACAAAAATCAACAATGGTATGGTCACCTTTAGAAAATGCTTATAAGAAAATAGGGGCTTAGATTGTAAGCTTTTAGAACAGACACATTTAGTCTGGAGTGGTGATTATTATTTCAGGATTTTGAGAGGCTGTTTTATATATGTAACCTGATATTTAGAGATCAAAATGAAGCCGAACAGGTTGGGGTTAATGTAATTTCAGAACATAGGGGTAAAGAAACAGTGTCTATATTTTAGAACCACACATACTCTTTGAAACCAGTGGAAGAAAAGTTTATTTGACCTGGAACTGAAATTTTCTGTAGTGTGTAATCTAATTAAACCTGCCTATATAGCTCCTTTAAACAGTTGAAACACAGGGAGCACAGGATAAGAAAAAGGTCCTTTAATCCTGTATAGGTTATTGTAATGCCTGGAAACAGCCTAGAGTATATTTAGTATATAGTCAAAAAGTATTGGCAAAGTCCCCTGAAGGAGGGGGAAAGAATAAGGAACTATTAAACCCTACCATCAGGGAATCCCCTTATACTGTGTCAAACTTTAGGGATACCCAAATCAATAGGCCATACCCTTGATCATGAGGCTTACTCTCGTGAAGTTTATTGTAGGTAGTGGAGAAGCTTAGACTACCTATAGGCATGCCTAAGAGTTGCTTCTGTAGGACCTGTCAGTCTCTAAGCCCAACTCTGCAAGAGAAATCATTGCCCTTCCCCCTACATGGGACATGACATCCAGGGGTGAAAGTCTCCCTGGGGATGTGGGAGATGACTCCCAGGGATGAATCCAGACCTGGCACCATGGGATTAGCAATTCCATCCTGACCAAAAGGGGCAACAGAAGTGTAATTATCAGTGGCAGAGAGAGTTGAAATAGAGTCGAGAGGCTCCTCTGGAGGTTGCTCTTACATGCGCTTCAGTTAGACCTTGCTACCTGTCATAACCTGCCAATCCCCAACCAGGACTATTCCATCCAACCCTAAAGAACACCTAGGGCAATATATAAGATTCCACAAGGGTTCCAGGCACTAGAATAACTTTCCAGAAACCTACAACCTCCAGTTGGGTCCCTGGTCCTGATAAGTCCTGAAACCTAGCCCAGCCTCTCCAGAACATCAGATAGTTCCATCTTCCTACCGCATATTAGTGACAGACCCTTCCAATATCAAAACTTTAGAATTGCCATAGACCAAACGACCCTAAAGAGAGGTGTGGAGAAATCAAACCTGATGGTGGAGTTATACATAGAAGATAGGATTTAACAAATGAAAATGAATGCTGAATCATTAAATTGATATCTCTTTTAGTCTCCAGTATTTTAGAGCAGCTGCAAGTCAAAACCTAAAATCGTGAAATTGTCACCCATGTCAAAGTCGGAAATATGTTCTACAACTAATTGTGCTGCTGTGCTCTGAAATTAATAGCTTTTTTTGTGTATATGTTATTTTTCACAAAAGCAGGAAAAAAATCGACTTAATGATAAAAAAAATTTTTAAGCCCTCTGGCCTCCTATATTCTATTTCCTATAGAAGGAAAGATCTGAGAGGATCATATGATAGTCCATGACAGACTCGGGGATCTGTCCTGTAACCACTTGTTGAAGAGTGCTTTGAAAACTATTGCTCTTTTATTTCTTTGCTTTATATATATGTTATACTATACAATAAAAAAAATTGAAGAAAACATACTGTTAAGTAAAGGCTGGGTTTATAGTTACTGAAAAGTGAAAACAAGTTTTATATGTAAGTGATTGATTACCTTTCTATGAGACGTAATCCTGGATTCTTAAAGAATCAATCCAAATGGAAATAAATGATATCAATCGCTAATTGAAGAACTGAGACATATTAGTAGGTACATTTTGTAACCTTATTTTGGGAGAGTCAAAGAAAGAAGGAGTCTGAAGTTGTGTGGTTTTGTGAGCACAGGTGTATATGAGAGTGGTTGTAGATGTAGAAGTGCTTGCTGTGATTACTGTAAATATTAACCTTGACATGTTTTCATCTCTGGGGGCTATGCACAGTTTTATCAATTCTACTGCATAACATAAAGTCCCAAAACAATCCTATATTTGTAAATAATAGCACTAGCAAAGTCTGAGCTACTATGACTGTTCTATTTTGAATGGTTTCCTTTCAGATTTCATAATACCTGTTTAAACCGTTTCCATCTTAATGTCCTTTTTTTACTTTGCAAACACAACCCCTCCCCCCGCGCTGCCCATAGCTCTTTGAAAGGGACTATAATGAATATTATTAAACAATAAAATATAAAAAACAAACACCATGTCACTGATTTTCAAGAGAAAACATTCAAACATAGGAGAGGTAATAAATGAATCCTTCACAAAGCCTTTTACGCCTTGTTTTCAAATCTCCCCATTTCTCACTAGGAAGGCCCCAGCAAGTACCTTGCGGTTTATATGATTGGATGCTGGCACACTCACTTGTCTGAAGGTCTACACATGAAGTCACCATAAAGGTAAGCAGCTCATGTTTTGTTCGCTCACTCCCATTTAACCCAAAAACCTTTTGAAAAGCACAACTGCATTTTGCCAAAACCTAAACACCTTCTGTTTTAGAATTATTTTTCAGAAAGACAGTACAGGTCATTTTCCTTGCTGAATTTGAAAGGAGTAGATCAAAATTCATTACTAGCTTTGTAGTCAATTCTGAAGGATGAATTAGGCTTTTACTGCCTTTGAAGAATTTTTGTGTACCGAACAAGCTCATAAACTTTTCTGGGTCTTTCCAGAAAAATTATGAAATCAGCCTCTCTTGTCAAACATTGTGAATTATAAACCTAAAGGTTAATTTTGATTAGGACATTGGGTTTAGATTTTATTTCACCCCATGACTTAATTCTGTGCTTTATTCGTTTCTTAATATGATTCATATATATCTGCAAATTGATTCACTGGTAAACCTTGAGACTTACTAGAAAAACTTACAGATTGCTTTATATGGATCTAGTACTTTCAGGCTTCTAGAAGCAATCCAAATAACTCTGCAGCCATCAGGAATTGAAGCCCACATCCAAATCCATGACTGATGCCTACTGTCCTCCTTCCTTCCCCCCCCAAAAAAGAAGTTCCATAGAAGTTGCAGTCTTTTGGTAGATGAAATTCAGGGAGTTAGTTCTTTAATGTTTTTCCAAGTGAGAAAACCCTACAACTTTTGTTATTTAAAAACAGAAAAATTGATATTTGCTTTCTTGTTTTAAGAGAAGCAACCATAACAAATGTAGGCTTACAGTTCATTAAAATAAGAACTTTACTATTTGAGGTATTTTTGCTTAAAACCAAAATGCCCAACTGGTTTTATTAAATTAAGCATGTCTAAGAATTTTGTTATATTAAATATCTGAAAAGTGCAGTTTTTGATGAAAACAGATATTTATAAAATGTTATGTTGATTTTTGTGACTGGCTTCTTTTGCTTGGCATAGTGTTTTCCTGCCTGGTTCATCCATGTTGTAACATGTATCAGTGCTTCTTTTTTATTGCCAAATGCTATTCCATGGTTTAGATGGATCACATTTTGTTTACGTGTTAATCGGTTGATGGACATTTGGGTTGTTTGCACTTTTTGGATATTAAGCATAGTGGCCCTAGGAGCATTTGCCTGCAAGTTTTTGTGTGGATATGCATTTTTAATTCTCTGAAAATCCCTACAAGTAGGATTGCTGGGTCATGTGGTAACTGTATTTAGCATTTGAGAAACTGCCAGACAGTTTTCCAAAGTGACTCTCCTATCTGTCAATATTTTGAAGTACAATTGAACCATATTCTAAATTTCACAAGGATGCAAGACAGGGAATCTGTTTTTCATTCAGTGTTTTGTTTGGATATTAATTCATCACTAAGGAAACGTACTCTTCAATTTTAACTGAACTGAGCCCACATTGATTGAGCTCCTACTGTGTATGAAACATTTGTGTTTAGGTCTGTAACTGACTGAGTTTTTTGGTAGCAGTTGATAACTTGTACAATCTACATATGCAAATTGCCACTGGGGATTATTTTACCTACCACACAATACCTACGGTTCTTCAGAATGTTTGCAGCAATCTGTAAATAATGTGTGAACTCTATTCACTTAGAAGCTGTATTGCATGCTGTGCATCAGAAAATGAGGGATCATAATTGTTCCCATCGGTTTTTGTGGTTTAGACATGGCCCCTTTGAAAACCATCCACAGCAAGTCATGGTATTCTTCTCAGATGTCAGTTCTAAATGGTTGACATGTTCACATGAACTGTCTCCCTTTTGGGGTGTCACTGTTCTGGTTAGCAGGCAGAAAGATATCAAGCTCTGTAAGAGACTTGTCAGTTGTTCTCTGGTGTAGAAATGGGCACGTCTGCAGTAGAGTTGGGAAGACCAAGAACAGGCATCGGGAGACATTTTCTGTCAAGAGTCAAATCTATTTTCAGACTCTTTTGGTCCTGCGGTCTCTGTAGCAACTACTCAGCTCCGCCATTATAGTGCCAAAGTCGCCACAGACAGTACATAAATGACTGACCATGGCAGAGTTCCAGTAAAGTGTTGTTGATGGATACTGGAATGTGAATTTCTGTATTTGATCATTTTGAAGTCACAAAATACTATTGTTTTAAACAGTTTTATTCACATACCACACAGTTCATCCAAAGTGTACAGTTAGCGGTTCTCAGTATAATCACAGAGTTGTGCATTCACCGTCATAATCAATCTGAGAACATTCTCATGGCTCTGGAAAAAAAGCAATGCCGTACCTTTTGTCTTCCCCTATTGTTGACACTTAGCTTTGGTATAGTACCTTTTTTACAGTTTATGAAAGAATAGTACAATGTTACTGTTAACTATACTCCATAGTTTGCATTAGTTGTATTTTCTTCTTACATACTATCCTGTTATTAACACCTTGTAATAATAGTTCATGTAAGAACATTCTTATATTTGTACAATTAGCCATAGCCATTGTCCACAACAGGTTTTGCTGTATTATATAATCTGATGTTTTGTACCCTAGCTTTCCTTCTAGTAATATATATGACCCTTGACTTCCCCTTTCAACCATACTCACACTCAGCACTTTTATTTACACTGGCAGAATTGTGCTACCTTCATCTCTTATCAATTTCCAAATATTTAAAATCAGCCTTTATTGAAAATTCTGTTTACCTTAAGCATCATCTGCCCATTCTCTACCTTTGTTCTGTCTCCTGGTAACCTGTACTTTAGATTTTATTCTGAGTTTGCTCATTATAATTAGTTCATAATAGTGAGACCATGTGATATTTTTCCTTTCGTGTCTGGCTTATTTGTTCAACATTTCCTCAAGATTCAACCAGGTTGTTACATGTATCAGGACTTCAGGCCTTGTTGTAGCTGAATAATATTCCACCGTATGTATATACCATATTTGTTTATTCACCCACTGGTTGCTGCACGCTTGGGTTGCTTTCATTTTTTGGCAGTTGTAAGTAATGCTGTTGTGAACATTGGTGTGTAAATGTCTGTTTGCATCCCTGGTTTCAGTTCTTCTGGATCTACCGGTAATGTGATTGTTGGATCACATGGCAGTTACAAAATACCATTCTTTTGATTTTTTTTTTTCCCAACCATTTAAAAATGTAAAAACCATTCTTAGCTTGCCTGTGGGAGTTGAAGGGCAAGGGATTTAACCCATGGGCCTCAGTGCTGACTCTGGCCCAGAGGATTGTGGCTGTTTTATTTCCACCTCCCTAACTGTGGCCCTTTTGAGTTGAAGGCACCTGTAGGTGAGCCCTCTGTGAAGTCCGTGATGTGCTTAAGATACAGCCTGAGCTGTGGTTACTTAGCCCTTTGTAGATGTTCAGGGCACCACAGCTTTTACCCAAGGAATTTGAGGATCTGTGCTAGTTTGAAACTGTTATGTACCTCGTAGGAGCCATGATTTTTAGTCCTCATTCAGTACTGCTAGGTGGGCTCCTTTTGATATGACACACCCTGTTGTGGGTAGGACCTCTTGATTAGGTGGTTTCCATGGAGATGCATCTCTACCCATTCAAAGTGGGGCTGCTTACTGGAGCCCTTTAAGAGGGAACCCTTTTGGAAAAAGCTTTAGAGCCCACACAGCCAGAGCCTTTGGATATGCAGAAGGAGAATGCCCCCAGGGAAGCTTCATGAAGCTAGCAGAGGGCCATGTGCCTTCCCACCTGACAGAGGTGTTCTGAACAGCATCAGCCTTTCTTGAGTGAAGATAATTCTTGTTGGTGCCTTAATTTGGACATTTTCATAGCCTTAGAACTTTAAGCTTGCAGCTTAATAAATTCCCTTTTTAAAAGCCATTCTGGTATATTGCATTCTAGCAGCTTTAACAAACCAAAACAGGATCTTTCTGGCACATAACTCAGAGTGACTCTGGACTTAGGTAACAGCCCCAACTCAGAGCTTTCACCCAGAGGGGATTTCTGCTCCTCCCTCTACCACCACCCCCCAGAGGGCACTTGGTGATGTCTGGAGCCCATTTGGGTTGTCAAAACTTGGGTGGGGAAGGGGGAGGTGGAGTCCAAGGATGCTGCTGAACATCCTACAATGCACAGGAGAGCCCCGCCATAGAGGATAACCCAGCTCCAATGTCATTGGGGCCAAGGTGGCTCAGTATTTGATTTTGTATTTTAAGTGTTCCCAGTCTTATGGCAGTGGAAATTTAAGCTGCTGAGCATTTAAGTATAAAATTTAGTATCTGTGTTTACTAACATAAATAGGAGGGCAGTTTGACTGCCATCCAATTCTTGAGTTCAAAATGCTTTTCGTTTTAACATTTTAAAGAGTTTCTTGGTTATTCATGTAAATGGAAGTACAAAAAAATTGATATAATATCAAAGGTCATACGACATCCAGGCCCTCTCAGTGGGTGAGGCATTGCCTGCCTTTATAGCCACAGAAGAAGCCACAAGGTTTATTTTTCAAAACTCTGCCAGCCACATCATGAGCAGTTTACTGCTATGACTACCCTCCACGGAATATAAATCCCGTCACGAATCAAAGGAAATCCCGCATCACTGGGCAGGTATCACAGTGTCTTAGAGGTTTCGTAACCAGCCTTTGTGTATTCCTGAAATTTGTTCGAGGGCATAGTACACATTTTGTAGAACCTATTTGCAGGGGCTCCAGCTTAATGATTGGTAAATCTGTAAATTAATTTCTGCTTAGAAACTGGCTGATAATTAATAGACTTCAGGAGTGTGACCTTAAAGACCAAGATATTAGAAAACCAGGAGAGAAGGAGACAGCCTTATTTGAAAGCTGTAGCTGTCAGTGTTTCCAGGGCCTTCTGCTTTACAATCTAGGGTACAAGAACTTATATCTACCTTTGAAGAGAAGAAAAGGCTATAACAGGAGTATTCTTGTTTGTACTGTTTGTCTTGGTTGCATTCTCTGGCTCCCATGATGCAGCGTTTTCTTAGCAGTAGGTTGCATTTATCAAAATGAACATTTTTAGGTAGGCTTCCTTCTGGGACTACCTCCTTGGCAGGCAGAGAAAAGGTGTAGAAGGGGTCAGGTTGGCAAGCTCACTGGGTCTTGGGGAGGGGACGCCGTGGCCACTCCGGATACCTGCTGGCTGCCTTGGACCTGGCTCCTGGCCCACTGCCTTCCTGTCATGGGACAGTGTCTGCCACCTCGCCTTGGGCTGAAGGCCCCGGCCAGTCCCACATCAACCCAGAAGGGTGACCAGCCACAGAAAGGACACTTTCTGAATGCGTCCCCATGGGACATTTTTTGCCCTGGGAAGAATGGCGATAATTTACTAACACAAGCCTCTTCCTCTAGCCTCCTATCCCATGGCGTCATTTCCTCCTTAGGAGCTCAGAGTTGCTCTGGTACTGATTATTTCTGAAAGCACTGCCAGATTTTCATTACATGTTAATATGAAACAATTCTTGTTCAGAAAGGCACATGTACATACATAGGCAGAAATCCAGCATCACCCCACCCCAGATACATGTGTATGAACATTTTGCAGGTTTTTCCCTACATGTGCATGCATGCAAGACAGAATTTAGCACCATGAAAGTTTCATTTTGAAATCTGTTCCCACATAGCGCCATATCCTGGGTGTTTTCCTGAGTTATGAAAATTCATTTTAATGGCTACGTTGTATCCCACTTTAAATGGTGGGACTGCTGCCTCACATTTGAACTCCAGTTAGAAATAAAACAGTTATTGATGGAATTTATAATTTCGGACCATTTGACTCCAAATAAGTAAACATGTGTATGACTAAAATTAGTGAAAACCTTCCTTTTTGGAAGTTTTTTTTTCTTACTGTAAAATAATACACAAAATACAAGACCTCACTGTATATGAGGTCTTGTATTTACTGTATATGAAATCAGGTATATGAAAGAAAGCAACCCCCAGATGAACCCACCGCTAATATTTTCTCATATTTTTCTCAAACTCTTTTCACACAATTGAGGATCAAACTATAAATGCATGCTTGCCCTTTTGTTTTGTTGAGGTCCCCCCCCCCCCCAACACACACACAACTTCGTTTGGGCTGTTGCCATAAGCATCATTCCATTCCAGAACTTTGAATTGTTAACTTGCACCTTAAGAGCCTACCTAGGGTTTGGTGTCAGGCATCATCACTGTAAATCCTTTCCATCAGGATTTAAGTTGATTGACTTTTCTCAGCCTTCATTTCTAACCTTTCAAATGATAATAGTAGTAGTGGTTGTATTTATATCTCGGAGTTGAAACAGTTAAGTGGGATAAATCACATAAAGCATTTAGCCCTATGCCTCCTGCTTCTCCTGCAGACAATGTATGTAATATATTGCTTTCAAAGATCATTTAAATGCCTGCATGGTAGCTCCCATATGAATTAACTGTAATTTATTTAATCCTGCTGTCACTGGACAAGAAAATATTTCAAGTGCTACATATTGGCTTTATGATGAATACTTAGGAGGAAAAACATGTGCAGAAGAATCAGACAAGCCTGTTTCTTCCCCAAATAAGCTGGTCCTCAAGCAGATTTTAGAAGAGGCACATTCAGATTGAATATATGAATTTCAATGCATTAAAAAATTTCATTTTCAACACAACAAATAAAAAACTTAAAAAATTTTTTTAAAAAATTTCATTTTCAACTGGACTCTGTGAAGTAAAAAGAACTCAGTTCATGTCTTAATGGAGAAAAATTATGAACAAAGCAAAATGGAGTGGTACGAGCCAGCTGCATAAAAGTCAGCCAAGGATTTGTTCATTTCCATGAAGAAATGCAGAGGGGAAAATGCCTTTTTATGATGAGGTAATTTCGAGCAGGTTTTCCAGCTGCTCTGGCTCTGGCTCCTAAGACTGCATAGAAATGAGTCCCAGAGACCTGAGCCTTATCCAAACAATTACTTTAAATAGTGAATTCTTCCAGCATAAATGCCGACAGACTAATAGCAGAAACAAGAAATAAGAAACTTTTTTTTTTACATCCCCTATAAACAAAGGACTGCTTTAAAAGATTTTAAAAGGTATTTTGATAATAGGGCAATTATTGAAAGAGCAACTTTTCCCTTACATGATGTCAGAGAAATACCGTGTTTCCCCCTATGTAAAATTTGAGCACTGAGCCTTCTTTAATCAGTGTGCCTAGTTTACTGTTTCAGAACCAGGATACTTTCCTGTTGGCAAGAAAAATTTGTCCTGTCTTTTAACTACCAGTAAACTCTGAAGTAGACCTCTTGGGGTATTATAATTTTTAAAGTAACATAATAGTAATTAATAACATCAATAACTTAATGATTTTTGTTGTTTATTTTTAGGTAGAAAGTAATCCTCGTTCACTTCCCAGAGAATGATAGCATACTAAATACTTTAAATATGTATTAGATAGGGCAGTGCAATGGTGGCTCAGTGGCAGAATTCTCACCTACCATGCCGGAGACTGGGGGTTCAATTCCCAGTGCTTACCCATGCAAAAAAATAAATAAATAAAATAAATAAATATATATATATATCAATCAGATAAAATGAGACAGAAAACATTTTTCTTGGGACCGAATTTTTTACTATTTTGTACAGAAAACTGAATTAATAGCAGTTTTTGTGACTTCGAAATCAAATTGTAAAAAAGAAGAAATATGATAAGTAATTTCAACATAAGCTTCTTGATGGCTCTAATCCCAAGCTATTATTTATATTGAAATAGTTATCTTTATTAAGAAACGCCACAGATGTCATTAGTGCGCACTAAGTATAGTTATCTGCGCCCCCTTCTCCCTCTCCTTCTCCCGGCAGCACAGTTAGAGGGTACTGCAGCTTTCCCTCCACACCGGCAGGGTCGGCGGTAGAAGGTGGTTATTTCCTTTTTGTACAATCACAACTCCAGAAATCTCAGGTCAACCTAACTGAAGATATCTCCAATGAAAATTGGGTCAGGAAAGTAAATAAATAGGATTGTACTAATTAAGAACCCCACCCTGCTCCACCCTCTGTTCAGTGCCAAGGAGGATCAGTCAGTGCTGCAAAAGCACCCTTTTATTTTAGAACTGGAGAATTTGGAAAACGTCCACTGGAGTTCTCAGAACTCGAATGCTGGAAAGAGATACCATTCCAGAAAACAGTTAGGTATTAAAGTGAGAGTTGTGTTTCCAACTATACTTATTTTATAAGAATGTCCAAGCACAACCCTCTGGTGATGGTTCTTGCGTTGCAGGGCTTTAAAAGTGCTGCCTTGCATGTTTGCAAATCACTGATTAACTGTTAGGAGGTGAGTGTTGAATCGTTTTTCTGGCCTGGCTGGTGTGCATTTCCCTGAGCTGCTGAAAGGTCCTTCCAGGTCACTCTTTAGGAATCTTTGGAGTTGGCTGAATAAAAATGATAGCTGCAATTTGTGTTGGGCCTTGCTCTGAGGACTTCTAGAATCATTTGATGCGTAATGACCTGCCTCCATTATAAGTGCTGTTATTAACCTCAATTTAGAGATGGGGAAATGAGTGGCGCAACTTGCTTCCCCACCCCCTGATCCCAGAGATAGAAAGGAATGGCTATTCCGTCTGAAATCCTCTTGGCTGAATCCTTAGACCAGGCTTTGAATCCCCACAGTTTTCACCTCTGAGGCTCTCAGGAGGCCCACAGCGAGATCTTAACTGTCACCCCAGTTGACCCTAACGTTGTTGGAACCAGCTCACTAACTAGGACAGCCACTCCAAGCTTCACATCCTTTCCCCAGAAAAGCCTTCCCTCGCGGAGAGGACGTGTAAATGCCGACGTGCTGCACGCGGTACGTTTGTGCTTCCTGTGGTCGTTATGCCCATGTCAAGGGCAGCTTCTTGTTCCTCACTGAAGGTCAAAATAATTTTTATCCTGCAGGTCTCCCCACACCTGCAAAGGTCCTGAGCTTCTTCCCTCTTTCTTTGCTTTCTCAAACGGCTCTTCCTTTTCCAAAATTGTGGGTCCTGCCTCCATCAGTCAGGGCTTTTTCTCTCTCTTTCAGAGATTCCTTCCTTTTCTATGATCTTCCCTTCCTTGGAACTCTGCCCACCCCCCCCCCAGTAATACCCCAGCATATATGTGAGGGGCTTAAGTATTAGAGCTCTTCATGATTTGTACAGGTGTCTTAAGGGCAAGCAAGGAGTGTTTGCTTGTGTGTGTGTGTGTGTGTGTGTGTGTGTGTGTGTGTGTGTGTGTGTGTGTGTGTGTGTGTGTATGCATGTTTGGCAGTTTGATCCCTGCCTTGGCACATGCCTTGCCTTGGTACATGCCTTGCCTTGAGTTTTTTGGGGTGGTAGGACTGAGGCCCTCAGTGTCCTAGAGGCTGCCCCCAGTTTCCCGGGCAGTTCATGTCGTACAGCTCGCTTCTTCAATGCCAGCGGGAGAGTCTCTCTTCCCAGTCTCCTAAGATGGGTCTTACTTAATATATATACTGTAACAGAACCTGCCCCCTGGTGGGTAGAACCCGGGCCCACCCACCCTCATGGGGGGTTATGCGAGGGCAGGACTCATCGAGGGCAGGACTCATCAGGGGTCAGCCTAGGCCTGTCCCTTGCCACCACCTTTGCTTCTAACCTGAGTCATTAAGAAATACCACCCAACTTGAGCAGACACTTTGTTCATTTGCCTTTTTCTGAACAAACATAAAAACTAATTCTTAGTCAATGATTAAAATGTTGCTGCTAATGAAGATACCTAAAAATGTCCAAAATGAACTCTGAAGACAGATCCTAAAAAGTGTACCTGAAATATGTTTTGCATGTTGGTGACATCACTTAAATAAGTCCAGGGCCTTTCTTGGGTACCGCTCTTTGGGGCAAATAGTTCTTACTTGGTGAGTGAAATCTGGTTTGTCCACATGCCAAAGCATTTCATTTGTTAATGGCCTTCTGTTTCCTTTGGGCTGGTTTGCTCACAAGTGTTCTCAGAGATCATTTTGAAGAAAATGAGACTATGTATTCTTGACTGCCTTGGACACCGAGGCCCCCACAGTTCTTACCACCCCCCACCCCCCCCAAACTTCCACTGGCCTTCCCGGGGCTGGGAATCAGCCAGACTAGCCGAGGCACACAGTTCTACTGGGAAGAGACAAGATGTGGGTTCTCTGGGCCTTCCATCCTTCTGCATTCCTCCCAGGGACCCGGCCTCTTCATGGGAATTATATGGCAGTGACTTAGCCAGTTGTTAAGCTCGACACTGCTGTGTGTTTTTCTCTCTTGGTCTGCATAGGTAAGGTGGCCCTGCTATTTATTGTTGAAACCCAGACCTTCTTGTGAGTGGAAAGTGTTGGGATTACTCATCTCTCTAAGACATCAGGCATCACCCAGTGATGTGGTCACCTTTCCTGGAGTATGGTGACATCACTGCTGGTCTAGTCAGTCATTTTGTCCAGCTGTCTGGCAAACTGCTCAGTGCTGATCCCACTGCGTCTATTGGCATGCAGTCCAGAATTCTATCCATGCTAGCTATCAAGCACATGGGGAATCATAAAGCAGTTGTAGGTTTTTTATTTGTTTTTTTTACACAAAACGTAAGTTTTTTCTCCCCCTCTCTGGTGCCCCTGAACTTTGCTTCATTAGCATGGTTTAAACCTTATTATGTCCCAGCTGTATAAAATATACCAACTCTCTTTTTTTCTGGAAACATGTAACTTTGGGTGTGTGCCTGTTTATATAGTTGCAAAAGTTTTATATAATCTCAGAATTATAAAATATAACTCATCAGACATTACTTACTTTCATGTGTGTAACAGCATGCATTATTTTCATCTCAAAAATGAATGCACTGAAAATATCAGCAGTGTTTCAAAACCCTTTCCCCATTTTTTTCTTTTACCTTTCTAACAGAGGGTGGCTCCTCCTTCATAAAGACCTCATCGCTGGTTGGTGAGGCTAAGATGAGCATAACCAGTGACGAGGTGAACTTTTTGGTGTATCGCTATCTGCAGGAGTCAGGTAAGTGGCTGGATTTCCTGTCATTCAGAAACTCATCTTCCACATGCTACGTACAAAGATATCAACCCTTGTGTAAAACCTAGGCTATAGAAAAATAGGAGCTACACATGATGCTCTTATTAAGAGTGTTAAAAGGGAGAAGAGAAGGTCTGGGGCCATCCCATCTTAGGGATGGGATGAGGGAGTAGATTCTTCTTCCCTTGACACTTCTATTCAGATGAAATCAGATGAAATTAATATCCTGCTCAGTTACAATGAATGTGAAAAGGGGTGGAAACAATTTTGCGTGCTTGGCCTTGGTCAGGATTTAGTACCAGGATTTATTTCTTGCCCCCACTGATTTGGGGGGGGGGGGACTCCTAAATCCAGCCCTCCCTCCAGATGAGCTTGAGGTAAATTTCTAATACAAATTTCTAATTTCTAATAGGAATACTTCTAGTTTCTTCCAATACTTTTGATTTTGACCAAGTAGATTATTTTATTGCAAGTAACTATAACACCAAACATGCTTGTTTTCTTTTGAGACAGTTTATTATACCCCTGCATTCACTACACATGATGTAACCCTAAGCATTACAAAGTGTTGTTTAGGGGCATATTCAGGTTTTCGGCAGTACAGTATTACACCACATGGCTTTTGCAACTTGAATTTTTTGGAAAGGAAACCAACTCCCGAGCACCTCCTCCCAAGGAGAATGTTTGAAGGGAAACCGGTATTTTAGCCTCTGGGCCCAGGATCTTCCAAAGTTGGCCTGGAGGGACCAGGCAGAATGGCTCAGGCTCTGATCCTTGAACAAGTTGTTCACTCTGGGCCTCGGTTTCCCTGTGTAAAGTGGGTATTTTTCCTGGGCCAATGCACTGAGGTCCATTGAGTGAGTAGCTATTATAAATAAACACGTGTCCCCACCCAGGCCTGGCCATCTGTCACTTGGGATCCCAGCTGGCTTTATTCATGGAATATGCACATTTGTTCTCCATGTGTAGTAGATCAATATGGATTGGCTATTGTCAGAACGTAGGAGAAGAAATTGGTATGTAAAACAAAACAGGATTTGTACCACTTACGCTCAAATGTTTAACAAATAAACAAATAGCTTTATAAATGGATGGTTGGATAGAAGGATAGAATTATATAGCTTGTATGGCAAAATCTTTAAAGTCTGTGTATCTGGTTATCTGGATAGAGCAGTATGTTGGAGTTCTCTGTGTAGGTTTTGTATTATTATTACTATTTTTTATTTTTTTGCATGGTCAGGCATCAGGAATCGAACCCAGGTCTCCGGCATTGCAGGCAAGGACTCTCCCTGCTGAGCCACCATGGCCCTCCTCGGGTTTTGTATTATTTTTGCACCTATCTTTGAAGTATGAAATTATTTTAAAATAAAAACTTTATTTTTTTTCTGATTTATATTTTTTCTGTGATTCATATAAATCCCAGAAATAAAAATTGCCACTTTAATACCTTAACCTTAGAAGAGATGGGAATTGCCCCCCACCCCCCAGAGCATAGGGCTTCTCCTATCATAAAACTGATGAGTCCCCAGAAATGGTGGCAAGCACAAATTCTGTGGAGAAAGCCCTGCTTGCTTCCTTCTTGACTTTTAGCATTGAATTTGAGATTCATTACTTTTAGAAACAGCTCTGTACAGAGATATGGTGTAGTCAAAATCTACATAGTCAAAATGTGTAAACAAATCACAAATTGAAATTGTCCTCACTGTATTTGTGAACATTAAGATAAATAGAGGGTATGAGAAGGAAATGTTTCTGTAATATGGAGAAAGGGTGCTACTCATGACTGGTTTCCAGGTCCTCAGGCAAGAGCTTAGCTGACCTCTGCGAATAAACAGAAATTTCCATCTTCCGTGGAGAAGTTGGAATACCTTATTAAGTATTTATTTACTTTCATTTCATGTTTGTTTAGGAAAGTCAGGAAACAGCATGTATAGAGAAAAAGAACATCAGGAAACAGCATGTATAGAATTTCACAAATGTGATTTTTATGCAACATATATTAAACTCTTTTCCTAATTAGTCAGAGTTGTTAAAAGTAAGTCCCATAAATTGAGTTGGTACTTGAAAAAGACCTTCTGTATTTTAAAATTCTTGTGTATATTCTGGAATTGGAGCTACCCCAGAAGGGCATATTATAAAGAAAAAGGGTTAGAGGGTGGGGATTGTTTAACATTTAAATGTGCATTTTGAGGTGTGTTTTTTTTTTTCCTTTGTCTCAGATACTAAAGTTGTGCTTAAGTAAATATGTGTTCAGTTCCTTCCAAGTGCAAAAGGGACCTTCTTTTCAGCCTGTTAATGTCTCCCTCCGATGATAAAAAAAGAAAACCACTTTCCCTTGATCATGCCACTCCCGGGGGTATCTGGGCTATCTCCCCTTCACCATCAAACTCATTACAAATGAGTTCTTCCTTCTAATGTACTCATTATTCACTCTTTAACTCCTTGCAATGTGGGTTTCTCCACTAAAAGTTGCCAGTACTTCCTTGCCAGATTCCCAGTTGTCACTCACCCTAACCTTGTGTATATAAGAAGGTAAATATGGAGAGAGGAAGCAGGTGGCTGATTGTGGACTACAGTGAGGTATACAGAGGTGGTTCTCTGGTGTATCTTTGCCTCACTAAAGAGAAGGGCCTAGAAGCTTCCAGCACACCTTCATGTGGGTTCTGAGGAACAGTATCCGTGGAGCCACGGGGGTTCCTGGTCCTGACCACCCGGCGTTTGTTGAAGGAACCTTGCCTCTTTGCTCTGGAGCCTGTGGACACCTTTTATGCCCGTGTTACCTCTACCAACTTCCCTCTTTATATGAACCCCAAATATCAGTTGTCTCTGAATTGGGCCTTTTGGCAGTGGCCTAGCTTATGTCAGATGAGCCAGGCTGTCGAGGGATTCACAGATACAAGCCACGGTGGCTTTCATCTCCATAGCCATAGAGACATTCAGAAAGGTCAGTCACCTTTCTTAGGTCTTCAGAGGGCATTGTCTTCCATGCTCACGAATACGACTCCCCATGGCTGGGCAGATATCCACGTGTGAAACTTGGGCTTCCATGCCAGCTAACGCTTATGGGTTTGCATGTTTGGAGCATTTCTTTTTTCCCAGCAATTCCTTAGTTTGCTTTAAAAAAGACAAAACAAAAAAACCCAGCCTTATGTTAAAAAGATTAAAAAACGTGTATTTTTAAAACCATTAATGCAGTAGTATTTGGGGGTGGGTGTTGCGTGGTAGGTCCTGAACGTCTTGCCTTCTCTAATGCCATAAATTCTGTCACAACTACTCAACCCTGTCACTGTATACAACAGCAGCCAAAGACCATGCATACACCCATGACTGGTTAGATGCCAATAAAATTTACTTAGAAAAAGGAGGTGGCCACCTAAAAGGTCGTTCTTTCTGCACTTTTAAAAAATCAAGTAGTTGTACTCTCTTTATCTTCTCAGCCTTCTCCAGACCCCAACATTTTTCTCTCTCTTTCCCTTGCACTTGAATGACTGCTGTCCTGAACACATACAATGCTACCCAACTCCCATCACCATACAGCAGCCCAGAAAGGGTAAAGATGGCATTAGGTACCACATTTTGGTTTGGTTGTCTTTATCTGAATCTTGGATTCCCTTTTATTCCAATCTTTCCCATGCCACATCTTTTAGCTTCACCCTAATTTCATTTAGAAGTAATAGAATCTTAGAGCTACGAGGGTGGGTAGGGTGGGATGGTGCTACACTGAGTTTGCATTAACAAGACAGGCATCCTCATAGTGACTTCCAGGTACTGAACATGGCACTTTACTAAGTCTTGTAAGAATCCTGCTCCCATTTTTCCAAATTCTGGCAAGAATCTTGACCTTGGACATATGTCACTAGTCTGCCCCTGGGAGAGAGAATTCAGGCCATTTAGGGCCCCTCTGGCTGTAATCACACCATGTGTGTACCTTTAAGGCATCAGGATTTCCATTATGGTCATTGCTAGTTGTCCAAAGCGAGGACCTGCTCATGAAATGCACTTAGTAAATTTGAAACATCTCACAGTAGGTAATTCATGTCAGAATGAAAAATAAAACTGGCTAATGAGCAGTGCTTCCAAGTTGAGCAGTAGGAAACTTGAATTATCAGCTGTACTGCTAAAATGGCTTATTTTGTTTTTTACTGTATTGTTGTCATCTGGTTTTATGGGCAAGAAGAATCCATTTGCTGCCTCAGTCTTCCAGGGGTTAATCATATGATCACCCCCCTTTTTTCTTTTATTGTGAGCTAGTGATTGTATACTTCCGATGATTTGTGTGGTGTGATAATATACCGTAATAAAATCGTAAAACAAAACAAAAATGTAGGCTTCTAGTCTACTTTCTTCTGGTGAGTACCAGTGTGAGAATTATACCCAAAGAACTCATCTAGGGCGGGCAGCAGTGGCTCAGTGGCAAAGTTCTCACCTGCCATGCTGGAGACCTGGGTTCAATTTCCAGAGTTCTGCCTAAGCCAAAAAAAAAGAACTGATCTAAACATTTTATAAATACTATACAGACACACACACACACACACACACACACACACACACACACACACACACACACACCTACCTGAAGTTTTTTTTTTTAATATTTTCATTGAGAAATCTTCGCACACATATAATCCAACTGTACTATACAAGCAGTTGCTCACAATATCATCACAATAGTTGTGTATTTATCACCATGATCATTTTTAGGACAAATTTCCATCACTCCAGAAAAAGAAATTAAAAAGAAAAAACTTATACATCTCATTGCCCTTACCTTTCCCTCTCATTAACCACCAGTATTTCAATCTATCCAATTTTTTACCCTTTATCCCCTCATTAATTAGTAATTAAATTAATTATTTAATTTTTATCCTTAACTTTTTTACTGATCTGTCCTAACACTGGATAAAAGGAGCACCAGACATAAGGTTTTTACAATCACACAGTCATGTTATAAGAGCTATAAAGTTATACAGTCTTCTTTATGAATCAAGGCTACTAGAACACAGTTCAACACTTTCAGGTACTTCCCTCCAGCCACTCCAGTACACCATAAACTAAAAAGGGATATCTTTATAATGTATAATCCTCAAGGATAACCTCTCGACTCTGTTTGAAATGTCTCAGCCGCTGAAACTTTATTTTGTCTCATTTCTCTCTTCCCATTTTTCATCCACAAGGCTTTATCAATCATATGATGTCGGGTCCTGGCTCATCCCTGGGATTCAGGTCCCATATTGCCAGGGAGATTTACATCCCTGAGAGTCATGTCCCACATAGGGAGGAGGTCAGTAAGTTCGCCTGCAGAGTTCACTTAGAGAGTCCACATAGGAGCAATAAAAGAGGCCTCTGGGGATGACTCTTAGGTGTAATTATAAGTAGTCTTAGCTTTTCCTTTGCAGGAATAAGTTTCATAAGGGCAGGCCCCAAGATTGAGGACTCAGCATCTAAAATTGGTAGTCCCCACTGCTTGTGAGAATAACCTTAATGTTCCATATTCTCCCCCAGTCCCTCAAGGGGACTTTACCAGTACTTTTTTATTCTCTGCTCAGATTACCCTGGGATATATCAGGGCATCGTATTAACCTGTATAGACCAACAAGATCTTATGCCCTAGTCAAGATTCCATGTAATGAAACTTTGTATAGGACTTGAAATTTTGTTGGTTTGTCCAGGTGATGCCCTGATGAATCCCAGAGTGATTTGATCAGTTAGTGGAAAAGTATTTGCAAAGTCCCCTTCGGGGAATGGTGAGATCAGGGGAAAACTCAACTTCCCCAAGTTGAATTCTTGATATTCTCACAAGCAGTGTGGACAACCAAAGCTATAGGCTGAGCCCCCAGTCTTGGGGTTTGTTCATATGAAACTTAATCCCACAGGGGATAGGTCAAGCCTACTTAAAATTAAGCCTAAGAGTCACCCCCAAGAGAACCTCTTTTGTTGCTCAGATGTGGCCTCACTCTCTAGCCAACACAGCAAGCAGAGTCACCACCCTCCCCCTGTCTACGTGGGACGTGACTACCAGGGGTGTGGACCTTCTTGGCAACGTGGGACAGAGATCCTGGAATGAGCTGAGACTCAGCATCAAGGGTCTGAGAAAAACCCTAGAATGAGCTGAGAATTAACATCAAGGGATTGAGAGAACCTTCTCAACCAAAGGGGGAAGAGTGAAATGAGACAAAGATTCAATGGCTGAGAGATTCCAAACAGAGTTGAGAGGTTATCCTGGAGGTTATTCTTACGCATTAAGTAGATATCACCTTGTTGTTCAAGATGTAGTGGAGAGGCTGGAGGGAACTGCCTGAAAATGTAGAGCTGTGTTCCAGTAGCCATGTTTCTTGATGATGATTGTATAATGATATAGCTTTCACAGTGTGACTGTGTGATTGTGAAAATCTTGTGTCTGATGCTCCTTTTATTTACCTTGTCAACAGATGAGAGGAACATATGGAATAAAAATAAGTAATAGGGGGAACAAATGTTAAAATAGATTTAGTTTGAAATGCTAGTGATCAATGAAAGGGATCATTAAGGGGTATGGCCTGTAAATTTTTTTTTTTTCTGTTATATAATTTTTCTGTTGTCTTTTTATTTCTTTTTCTGAATTGATGCTAATGTTCTGGGAGGTGATCATGATGATGAATATGCAGCTATGTGATGATATTGTGAATTGCTGAGTGTATGTGTTGGAAATGTTTGTTTCTTGTAATTTTTTTTAATTAATAAAAAATTTAAAAAAAAGTATTCCATGTAAGTAATTACAGTGTTCAGGTAAACTGACCACACAAATTAGATAATGTGCTACCCAAAACATAAATTTTATACCACATAAACCTCTCTCCCTTTGGTCTCGCATAGAAGTTGCCACCATAATCTATGTGAAGATATTTCCTTTCCTTCGGCAAAGAATCCATACCCCTCCCCCATATCCCTGGCTTGTTGACACTTCGTTTTGGCATAATGTCTTTGTTACATTCAGTGAATGTATATTGCAGTGTTACTGTTGACTGTAGACACTAGTGTGAATTGATTGTATTTTTTCCCCATATACCATCCCATTTTCAACACCACACTGTTGACATTCCTTTGTTGTCCCTCATGTAAAAGACGTTTTTATATCTGTGCATTTAATCACTGTCATTGACCATTCTAGATTTTGCAAAGTTATACAGTTAAGTCTTTATCTTCTATCTTTCCTTCTGGTGTCATATGTGCCCCTAACCTTCCTCTTTGAACCAGACTCATACTCAATTTTGTTCAGTGTAGATTCTGCTATCCATATCTGGATCTGTACAGTCAATCCTACTGAACATTCTATACTCCTTTAGCATTAAATGCCCGATCTTTACCCTATTTCCTGATATCCTGTGTTCTCAACTTTAACTCTGAAAGTTTGCTCATTAATGTAAGTTCATATTAGTGATATTATACAGTATTTATCCTTTTGTTTCTGGCTAGTTTTACTTAGCATAATATCCTCAAGTTTCTTCCACATTGTTACATGCTTCATGACTTTATTCTGTTTTATAGATGTGTAATATTCAATTGTATATATATATACCACAGCTTGTTTAGCCACTTGTCCATGTTGGATATTTGGGCTGTTTCTGTCTCTTGGCAGTTGTAAAGAATGTTGCAGTAAACATCGATGTGCATATGTCCATTTGCGTCTTTACCTTCTGTTCCGCTGAATGTCTACTTAGTAATGGGATTGCTGGATCATATGGCAATTCTATAGTTAGTGCCCTGAGGAACCACCAAACTGCCTTCCAGAGCAGTTGCACCATTTAATACCAATAGATAAGTGTGCCTCTTTCTCCACATCCTTTTGCTTTGGGTGTAAGTTGCAGGAAACCAACTCCTATCACAAGATGTATAAGATATTTCCCTATATATTCTTCTAAAAGTTTTTTGGTCTTAACTCTAATGTTTCAGTCTTTGATCCATTTTGAGTTGAATTTTGTATAGGGTATGTTATGGATCCTCTTTCATTCTTTTGCATGTGGATATCCAATTCCCTAGACACTATTTATTGAAGAGGCTGCTCTGTTCCAGGTGGGTTGGCTTGAGCACCTTGTCAAAGATCCTTTGTCCATAGATGAGAGGGTCTATTTCTGAAAACTCAGTTAGGTTCCATTGGTCAGTCTATCCACTTCTATGCCAGTACCATGATGTTTTGACCACTGTAGCTTTGTAATGTGCTTTAAAGCCTGGTAGTGTTAGGCCTCCTACTTCAGTTTTCTTTCTCAAGATATTTTTAGCTATTTGAGGCATGCTGCTCTTCCAAGAAATTTGGTTATTGGTTTTTCTATCTCTGCATAGTAAGTTGTTGGGATTTTAATTGGCAATGCATTGAATCTGTAAATGAATTTGGGTAGAATTAACATCTTAACTCTTTTTAGTCTTCCAGTCCATGAACACAGTATACCCTTCCATTTATTTTGAATTTCCATATCCATAATTTCTTTTAGCAATTTCTTGTAGTTTTCTGTATATAGGTCTTTTGTATCCTTAGTTAAATTTATTCCTAGGTATTTTATTCTTTTGGTTGCTACTGAAAGTGGAATTTTTTCTTGATTTCCTCCTCAGATTGCTCATTACTAGTGTAAAGGACTACTACTGATTTTTGAGCATCAATCTTAACCTGCTACTTTTCTGTACTCATTTATTGGGTCTAGTTGCTTTTGTGTAGAGTTGTCAGAATTTTCGGCATATAGTATCATATCTGCCAACAATGAGAGTTTTACTTCTTTCTTTCCAGTTTGGATGCCTTTTATTTCTTTTTCCTGTGTAATTGCTCTGGCTAGAACTTGAGCACGATGCTGAAGAACAGTGATGACATTGGACATCCTTGTCTCTTGCTCTTGATCTTAGAGGGAAAGCTTTGAGTCTTTTCCCATTGAAGATGATGTTAGCTGTGGGATTTTCATATATTTCCTTTATCATGTTGGGGAAATGCCCTTCTATTCTTGTCCTTTGAAGTGTTTTCATTGAGAGGATGTTAAACTTTGTCAGATGCCTCTTCTGCATCAAATGAGATAATTGTGTTTTTTCTGCTCTGACTTCTTGATATGGTATATTACATTAATTGGTTTTCTTGTGTTGAACCACCTTGCATACCTGGAGTAAATCTCACTTGGTCGTGGTGTATAATTCTTTTAATGTACTGCTGGATTTGATTTATAAGTATTTTGTTGAAGATTTTTACATCTGTATTCATCAAGGAGACTGGTCTATAATTGTCTTGTATCTTTGTCTGGCTTTGGTATTAGGGTGATGTTGACTTCATAGAATGAGTTAGGTAGCTTTCCTTCCGTTTCAATTAATTTTTAAGAGTTTGAGCAAGATTGGCCCTAATTCTTTCTTGAATGCTTGGTAGAATTCACATATAAAGCCATTTGGTTCTGGACTTTTCTCTTTTCAGAGCTTCTTAATGATTGATTCAGTCTGTTTATTTGTGATTGGTTTGTTGAGGTCATCTACTTCTTCTCGAGTCAATGTTGGTTGTTCATGCCTTTCTAGGAAGTTTTCCGTTTCATCTGTGTTGTCTAGTTTATTAACGTACAGTTGTTTGTCATGTCCTCTCATTACCTCCTTTATTTCTGCGCAGTCAGTGGTTATGACCCCTCTTCCATTTCTGATTTTATTTGCATTCTGTCTCTTTCTTTTTTTCTTTTTTTTTTTTGTCAGCCTAGCTAAGGGACCATTGATTTTATCAATTTTTCTCAAAGAACCATCTTCTGATTTTGTTAATTTTCTCTATAGTTTTCATATTCTCAGTCTCATTTATTTTTGTGCTCATCGTTATTTCTTTCCTTTTATTTGCTTTGGGATTAGTTTCCTGTTCTCTTAAGTGAATAGTTAATTCCTCAATTCTTGCTCTTTCTTCTTTTTCAGTATAGGCATATAAGCAATAAATTTCCCTCTCAGCACCACCTTTGTTGCATCCCATAAGTTTTGATATGTTGTGTTTTCATTTTCATTTGCCTCGAGATATATACTGATTTGTCTCGTAATTTATTCCTTTATCCACTGGTTGTTTAAGAGTGTATTGTTTCACCTCCATATATTTGAGGATTTTCTGACCATCTGCCTGTTATTGATCTCCAACTTCATTCAATTATGGTCTGAGAAAGTGTTTTGTATAATTTCAATCTTTTAAAATTTATTGAGACTTGCTTTGTGACCCAGCTTATGGTCAGTCCTTGAGAATGATCCCTGAGTGCTTGAGAAAAATATGTATCTGCTATTGTGGGGTGTAATGTTCTGTTAATGTCTGTTAAATCTTGTTCTTTTATTGTGTCGTTCAAAAGCTCTGTTTCCATACTGATCCTCTGTGTAGATGTTCTGTCTGTTGATGAGAGGGGCAAATTGAAGTCTTCAACTGTTATTGTAGAGATGTCTGCTTTTCTCTTCAGTGTTGTCAGTGCTTGCCTCATGTAGTTGGGAGCATTCTGGCTTGGTGCATAAATATTTATGATTGATATACCTTCATGTTGAATTGTTCCTTTTATTAATATGTAGTGTCCATCTTTGCCTTGTTTAATTGTTTTGCATTTGACGTTTAATTTGTCAGATATTAGTATAGCTTCCCGTGCTCTTTCCTAGTTGTTGTTTGCATGAAATATATTTTTCCAAAGTTTCCCTTTCAACCTATTTTTGTTCTTGTGTCTAAAGTGAGTCTTTTGTATACAGCATACAGATGGATCCTGTTTTTTAATCCATTCTGCCAGTGTGTGTCTCTTTTGATTGGAGAGTTTAATCCATTAACATTTGATGCTTTTTACTGTAAAGGCTGTACTTCTACCATTTTGTCTTTTGGATTTAATATGTCATATCTATTTTTTTTTCTCTTTTTACCTTTACTGAAAGTCTTCATTTCTGCATTCTTCTCCAGGTTTCTCTCTTCTGTCTTTTCCTGTCTGCCTGTTATACTCCCTTTACTATTTCTTTTTTTTTATTTTTAATATTTTAAAATAATTTTTAAACTTTTTAAAAAAATGACAACATGAACATTCTTAACATATGATCATTCCATTCTACATATATAATCAGTAATTCACAATATCATCGCATAGTTGCGTATAACATCATCATGATCATTTCTTAGAACATTTGCATCAATTCAGAAAAAGAAATAAAAAGACAACAGAAAAAGAAAACGAAAACAGAAAAAAGAATTATACATTCCATACCCCTTACCCCTCCCTTTCATTGATCAATAGCATTTCGAACTAAATTTATTTTAACATTTGTTCCCCCTATTATTTATTTTTATTCCATATGTTCTACTTTTCTGTTGATATAGTAGATAAAAGGAGCATCAGCACAAGGTTTTCACATTCACAGAGTCTCACTGTGAAAGCTATATCATTGTTTAATCATCATCAAGAAACATGGCTACTGGAACACAGCTCTACATTTTCAGGCAGTTCCCTCCAGCCTCTCCGCTACATCTTGAACAACAAGGTGATATCTACTCAATGCGTAAGAATAACCTCCAGGATAACCTCTCAGCTCTGTTTGGAATCTCTCAGTCATTGACACTTAGTCTCATTTCACTCTTCCCCCTTTGGTCGAGAAGGTTCTCTCAATCCCTTGATGTTAATTCTCAGCTCATTCTAGGGTTTTTCTCAGTCCCTTGATGCTGGGTCTCAGCTCATTCTTGGATTTCTGTCCCATGTTGCCAGGAAGGTCCACACCCCTGGGAGTCATGTCCCACGTAGACAAGGGGAGTGATAAGTTTGCTTGTTGTGTTGGCTGGAGAGAGAGGCCTTTACTATTCCTTGCCGAGTCTGTCTTTTAGTCATAAGTTCTCTCAGTACCTTTTTGTCTGAAAGTGTTCTAATCTTCCCCTCATTTTTTTTAACTTTAAGATTTATATTTTTAACTTTTTAAACAGGGAAAACAACACGCTCCTTGGGGAAGGGTGAGGGATTGAGAAGACAGACCTGGGTATTCTAGTTTGCTGGCTGCCAGAATGCAATGTACCAGAAACATAATGGCTCTTAAGAGGGGAATTTATTAAGTTGCAAGTTTACGGTTCTGCAACCATGAAAATGTCCAGATTAAAGCAAGGCTATAGAAATGTCTAATCTAAGGCATCCATTGAAAAATAACCTTGGTTCAAGAAGGCTGATGACATTCACGGTTTCTCTCAGCTGGAAAGGCACATGGTGAACATGGTGACATCTGCTAGCTTTCTCTCCAAGCTTCTTATTTCATGAGACTCCCCTAGGGGTATTTTTATTCATCTCCAAAGGTCTCTGGCTGTGTGGGCTCTCATGTTTCTCATGGCTCTGAAGCTTTTTCTGAAAATGCTCCCTTCTTAAAGAATTCCAGTAAACTAATCAAGATCTTCCTGGAATGGGCGGAATCATGTCTCCTTCTAATCAAAAGTTAACCACAATTGGGTGTGTCATGTCTCTTTGGAGATAATCTAATCAAGTTTCTAGCCCCACAGTGCTGAATAGAAATTAAAATAAATGGCTGCCTCCACAAGATGGATCAGGATTAAACATGTCTTTTCTTTAGTACATAATCCTTTCAAACCAGCACACTGGGTAAAAATTATTACAGCAGCACCTGGAATTGATAGGCCTACTTAGGAGAGAAACACAGGCATTGCTATACCACAACAAATAATAGCTAGTGACTGAGGCTCAGCACACCAGTTCATAATTCATTGAAAGTTGCTGTAGATCGAAGTCATAAACATTTTCCAGCTCATCATGAAACAAGTCCCATTCATCTTCCATGTCTGTTGAGTCATCATCTCCATCTGCAGCCAGAGGCATTAGCAACATCTTGGCCAGCTTAAAAATGGCAACCTCTTTTTTTTGTTGTTGTTCAAGGGATTGCTGTTGTCTTCCCTCAATGAGCTGCCAGAAGTGGTTCCTTCGTTAGGCCCAGTATCTACTTTGTGTTCCCATTTTCTGTCTCTGGCTTCTCTCTATGGCCATCAGCATATGCATGCTTATAGAAACAGTTCCTTCCAAATGAACAGCTCCCACGTCCTTCACAGAATACCTGCATGCCTTGTTGCTCATTGCCTTCTTGTATTTCTGAATGAGTTTCTGCTTCTCTTCTTTCTCCTCCACCCAATGCTCAGTTATGACAAAGTTAGATATGATCCAGCATTCTAGGCAGAAGTTTTATGATGTTGCTAGCAAATTTCTTAGCATTCCTCTACTTGTAAATGCATGTGATAGCAGATATGGTTGCAGTTGGAGAGAATTCCAAAGCAGTGCTGTGCTCACTTGGGTTTGCTTTCTCATAGACAACATCTGTGCAGATTCCACAATGCATGTCCTTACTATACTGGACAGCGAATAAGAGCTCCTTGTCCTTCTCATGGGCCACAATGCAAGATTTTATATGTTGTGATCTCTGGGCAAAATCCATTGGATGTAGGACCTGCAGCCCACACATATCACATGAATCTCCAGGGAGGTATGCATAGTTCTCCCCATATCGGCACTCTCTCACTGCAGCACAGGGGTAAAGCTGCTTCTTTGTTTCCATAGTGGTTTGCTCTCTCTCTGATTCTTCCTTGGTTACTGAGCCCTGTGGGTGTGTTTCAGTGCAGGAAGGGGCATTAGGGTTGTCCAGTAACAAACTGAATGGCATTCACCCAGTCTTCTATCTTGCTCCTATAGTTGCAAAGTTTGAATTTCTTGACTCAGCTTCACCTCCACTTCTTTCAACATGTGGTCCAACTACTGATGAGGGACATCAGAAGCAGCAAGGAATGATTTTGCAATTAAATCTGCAGCATTTGCTTCTTCCTGTTTCAGGGGTTTGCTGTGTTTATATCTGCCATGGCCTCCGTGAATACAGTACCCTTGCTGAAAATACTTGCATACTACACCATATGGACTGTCAGAGAGGTCATGTGAATAACGATAGTTATCTTTTTCCTTACAAACGCTGTGCATAAAATACCTTCAGGTGACCTGTTTAATACAGCTGCTGCTACTGCTGTTGCTGCCACCTCCCCCTCCTCCTGCCCCCAAGGACAGGGAGGTCACTGTGGGGGATAGTAATTGGGAAGGCTGCTGCTGCCATTGCCACTCCTACTCCTAGTATTACGGCTGTTGTTCTGGGAGCTGCAGTCTCCGCCATTACTGTTTATCCCACAAAGCAATGGCACCAGAACTTCTGGGATTACATAGTTCCGGTTCAGCTTTGAGGAGAGGGTGGCTAGGGGAGGAGAAGGGGTCTGAGGTGTGTGCTTGCTCCCCGACCTGCTCTGCCTCCCCTCGGTTTTTAAAGGATAGTTTTGCTGGGTATAGAATTCTTGGTTGGTAGATTTTGTTTTCCAAAACCTTATATACATCATGTCTTGTCTCCATGGTTTCTGCTAAGAAATCCGCACAATCTTATTGAGCTTCCCTTGTATGTTATGAATTTCTTCTCTCTTGCTGCTTTCAAAATTCTCTTTGTCTTTGACTTTTGTGAATTGACTAGTAATTGTCTTGGAGTAGTCTGTTTGGATCTGTTCTGTTTGGGGTTTGCTGCACTTTTTGGATTTGTAGTTTTGTTTTCCATAAGAGGTGAAATTTTCAATGATTATATCCTCCATTAGTCTTTCTGTTCCTTTTTCCTTCTCTTCTCCTTCTGGGGTACCCATACCGTGTTTATTTGTTAACTTCATGTTGTCATTCATTTATTTCCCTCAGACCCTGCTCATATTTTTCCATTCTTTTCTCTGTATATTTTTTCTGTGTCGGATTTCAGATATCCAGTCCTCTAGTTCACTAATCCTTTCTTCTGCCTCTTCAAATCTATTGTAGTAGGTCTTCATTATTTTTTCCATCTCTTCTATTGTGCCTTTCATTCCCATAAGTTCTGTGATTTGTTTTTCAAACTTTTGAGTTCGTCTTTATGTTTGCCCAATGTCTTCTTTATATCCTCCCTCAACTCGTTGATTTGTTTTTTGAAGGGAGTTTGCAGGTCTGTTTGAACATCCTGTATTGGTTGTTTCAAATCCTGTGTCTCATTTGAAGTGTTAATTTGTTTGTTTGCTGGGCCATATCTTTGATTTTCCTAATATGCTTCATTATTTTTTTGCTGGCATCTAAGCGTTTGATTTTCTTAATTATTTTATTCTGGAAGTTGTTTTCTTCCTTTTCTTTTTGGTTGTTTGTGTTCTCTATCTGTTCTTTGGCTTTTCATTCAACTTACTCTTGGTCTCTAGCATAGGTTCTGTTTAACTGATTCAAATTTTTCAGTTGTTCTTTTTCTGTTTCTTGCCCTGTGTATACGGAGCCTTTTTTTGGAGGAGGGTCTCCTCAGATATTATCAACCCCAGTCAGACTTACCCAGACCATACAGACCCAAGTTTCAGGAAAAGAGAACTCCCAGTATCAAGTTTCTTGAAGGGTGAGACTCAGCAGTTTTCTGACTTTCCTATGAAGTCAACTCTGTGCTTTTCTTATGCTGCCTACAGCTTCCTACCACCACCTTAAAGTGATGTGATGCCTTTAATTTCAGCAGACTTCCCCTGCCAGGGGTGTGGTTGAGACCCATATATTCACCTTTGCAGCTTGGGCAATTCCAAAGAGGCATAATCATAACCAGTAGAGGGTGCCTTTCCTTTCCAGGAACAGAGAAGTAAGGCAGTGAACCTTTACTAATGTGGTTTAACCTGCACAGGTTTCTGCAAGTGACCCCTCCAAAAATCGGATGAATCAAAGTTTTCTTCCTCTCTTGTTTCTGAATATAGCAAAGAAAACCGAAGTCCATTTCCAGTGCACTATGGAAAGAGGGAAAGTTCAGCAAGTGACTTCCTACAAACATACTAAATCTTTTTTCTGGGGCTTTATCCCAAAATTCACGTGATTAAAAAAAAAATTTCATTCAGATCCACATGTTTAGCACCTATCACACAAGTCACACAAATGTGAAAGTGCTACGAATAATACAGCAGGATAGGATGACAAATTCTAATTAAGTGTGTCAGGAGAGAAGTTGGGTGTAAAAGAATCCGTCATTCTGGAATCAGAGAAAAAGAAAGGTAAGGCAATAGAAGAAGATATGTATTGAAAGGATTTTTTAAAAAAACATAGCAGTAGTTCCGAATTGCTATCTTTATTCCAGCCTCAAGAGAGGAAGGTGAGCTGGAATGGAAAGCTGTCTTTAGCAAAAGGAAGAAGATGGTGCAGAATTTGACCAGCAAAGAGTAGACAGAAAATGCACAGTGAGCCGTGTGCAGTCAGATGACAGACAGAGACCTAGGAAACACTGGTGTTGGTGAGGGAGTTGGCTCTTTATAACGATAAGAAGTGTGACGAGAGAGCTGAATGAATGGTTTTAGTGTTTCTCCTGTAAAGAGCCAGGTAGTCTTGTCAAATTGTGCATATAGGGCAAATTTTATGACTGACGTATGGAAAGACTGTCCTTTACCTAGCTGGTTCACTGTCACAGTTTATTCTAGGAGGGAGAGAATGTCTGGAATTTGGGGCCCGATTTTTCACAATAGCCGGATCATGACATGGCTCTGTTCTCAGTCTCAGCTGACAGCCTTGGAGATGAATGGGGCCTCTGTGTGGTGGAAATAACCCCTTGCCCACCTCTCCCCACCCTTATGTGTCGTAGCCTTTTTTTCTTTTCCTTTTAATTAAGTGCAGTGTACCCAAAGTAAAATTCACCCTTTTTAGTGTATAAATTTGCATATTTTGACAAATGAGGAAAGTCAGGTTACCACCAGCACAGCCAAGATACAGAACAATCCTTTCACCCCCCAAAAGTCCCCCCACACCCTTTCTCCCTGCTCCAGCTCCAGACCACATCACCATTCCTTCTCCATAATTTTCCCTTTTCAGGAATGTCACATACATGGAATCATACAGCATGGAGCCTTTTGAATCGGCTTCTTCCCCTCAGTGTAATGCGTTTGAGATTCATTCATGCAGAAGCAAGTGTCTATCAGTCATACTTTGCTGCTAAGGAATGTTCCATTTTAAGTATGTATAGCAGTCTCTTAATCCATTCTCCAGCTGTTGGACATTTGGGTGGTTTCCAATTTGGGATAATTACAAGGAAAGTTGCATACAGGATTTTGAAATGAACACACATTTGTTTTTCTCTTGGGTAAATCTAGCTGTGGGATTGCTGAATCTTGTGGTAAGTGAAGGTTTATCTTCATAAGATGTTACAGCCTTCTTTTCAATCTGACTCAGTAACAAGGCACTTTACAAACATCACTGGTTTTATAGATTTGATTTGACTTGCAATGCTAATTTGTTGCTGTAGCACAAGACCTATTGGTAAGTAGATGAAAAGACATTATATATTTATCTGCTGAATACTGATGAAGTTTTATGCTTCCTCTTAGTGTTTGAAATTAGCATTCATGGACCTTTTTGGGGTCACCATTTCCACTACCATGAAGCTCACTCAGATCTGTTTGAGTGAAAGGGCATCCTTATTTGCATACCTTTTCCTCCTTCACTAAGGCAGTTGTTCCAACTTCTTGCCTAAAATTAGAATGCTCTTCAGGCCATCCAGCCTTCCAGCAGAGAAACCAGAACTCCTGGACAGGATATGTAATACCTGTCTGTGCAGTCTTCCAGGAGCTGGGACTTCTGTGGATTGGGTCCCCCAGCAGATGCAAACATTCCTCACATTTGCCCATCCGAGGTATTAAAATAACCAAAAACCTGGAGAGTTATTATTTCCCCGCCTTCTGCTTTGTGACTTACAGATCCAGCACATTGCCAGGAACAAGCAGAAGCTTAATAAAACCTACTTAGGGATTCTACCAGTAGAAAAGAATCAAAAATGAGAAATTGAATTTCACTAATGTTTTATCAGATACAGGCTGCATGTCACCAATAGCTGTCATTTTATTCTTGTTTCAAATATTTTAAATAATGAAAGAAACTTATGATGATAGATGGTACAAATTCATTATCATATATCATAACTCACCACCATGTTTAATCTCTTTCTTCAGTGTAGGTATTTAAGGGTCGTTGAATATGATTGAAACCCCCTTGTGTGCTTGACCTTAACTGATTTGTTATGATTTGTAGTAGAAAGACCAATTTATTTTACATTTTCATTGCTTCCACTAACATCATCATGTATAGGTGTGGGGGTTTGGAGGTGTATGTACCCTTGGAAAACAGGTTCTTAAATTTCATCCCCTCCTGTGCTTGTTAACTCACTGTAAGTAGGACGTTTTGATGAGGCTACTTCAGTTAAGGTGTGGCCCACCTCAGTCAGGATGGGTCTCACTCCTATTACTGGAGTCCTTTAAAGATAAAGAAATTCATACAGAGATAGAGAAAGCCACAGGAGGCAAGAAGCTGAACCCGGAAGAGAAGGGAGAGAGACAAGGGGATGCCCTTATGTGTTTTACCATGTGACAGAAAAGCTAAGGACCACAGATCACCAGAAGCCTGCCCCAAACGCCATGGTCTTCAGAAAGAAAGCATTGCCCTGATGATAATGCCTTGATTTGGACTTTTTCCTAACCTCAAAATCATGAGTGAATAAATTCCCATTGTTATAAGCAACCCTTTGCATGGTATTTTCTGGAGTAGCCAAGGCAACTAAAACAGTGGCTTATTTGGAGTAGGGGCAGTCTGCATACAGAGTGGATTCCATTTTAGTAAATGATTCCATACACATGTTAACTAGAGAGGTGGAATTAGGCAGGGTTCTTGTTCCTGACATAAAGCACACATAGTTCCAGGGTGCATGTCATCCCTGGGGAGGCCAGTGAGATATTATGCACCTGGACATTTAAGGTTTTAACAGAACTTAGAACCTCAGTCATTTCATGGATTTCCGTGTCAGAAATAAACAGTGGTAAAGACATGTTCCTATTTGTCTTGAGCCGGTGTAATACTTCATCCTCCTCCCTAATGTAAGTTTTGTTGGGGCATATGCAGTGACGAAGACTTGGGCAGCGTTGTCTCTGCCACCCAAACTCAAGCGCAAAGCTGAAGTGTTGTCAGTACACTCAAAATACATGTGTGCGCGTGCACATGGACACACACACACGCACACACACACACACACACCCTCAGGATTAGGACCTTGATAAGGGGAAGCCAGGGTGGAAGGGAAGGTACCTGCTTTCCAGGGGGCCATGTGCGCTACTGTACTATTTCTGTGGACACGTTAGTGTGTGAAGAGGTCTTCTCGAGGAAGGGCCAGTTACGTAGGGTTATAGCTGATGCTTAGTCAAATAGAGTGTTTTAAAAAACTGACCAGTCCTAGTACGTCCGTACAGTGAAATCACATTCTCCCATAAAAAGGAATGACATTCTTCTGAAACTTACTACAATGTAGATGAAGCTTGGAAATGTTAAGCTAAGTGAGAAAGGCCAGATGCAAGAGGACAAATAGTGTATGATGCCACTTACATGAAATGCCCATATTAAGCAAATCTGCAGAGACAAAATACAGATTGGTGGTTCCTGGGGGAAAGAGTGCTGTCTGATGTGTTCACAGTTTCCTTTCGGGGTGACAGAAATATTTTGGAACTCGACTAAGATGCTGGTGAACTTGAAATGCCACAAAATTGTACATTTTAAGATGGCAAATTTCATATTATGTGTTTTTTACAATAATAACAAAAACGAACAACCAGTCCTGATTCAAGAAGGGTTCCTGGTAATTTGAATCCATCAGTGAAAGAAAAGCTTCTGTGAGGCACACACGTGTTACTAAGCCCTTTGCACCTAGTGACTTCTGAATGGGAGCTGTCAGTCAGGTTGGAAATCACCGTCCCCAGTCTGCAGACCTGCTGTTTAGTTTTATTGGGTTTTCTGCTGGACGGAAGGGTGATCTGTCTGTGTGTACTGTCAGTTCTGTGTCTGGCTCATCATTTTTTCACTTACGAAGCTGCCAGAGTAAAGAGAACGGGTAGGAGAACCTAGAGGAAAAAGATGTACTTCCCTTCCACAAAGAGCCGTGTGGTCAGGTTCACCTTTGGGGGGGGTAGTGAAATGTTCCTTTATAGAACACCAGCACAGGCGGGCTGTACTAGTTTGCTAGCTGCCGGAATGCAACACACCAGAGACGGATTGGCTTTTAATAAAAGGGGATTTATGTTGGTTCTTCAGAGGAAAGGCAGCTAACTTTCCACTGAGGTTCTTTCTTACGTGGAAGGCACAGGATGGTCTCTGCTGGTCTTCTCTCCAGGCCCCTGGGTTCCAACAACTTTCCCCGGGGTGATTTCTTTCTCCATCTCCAAGGGCCCGGGCTGAGCTGCAAGTGCTGAGATGAGGAATGCCAAGCTGCTAGACTGTGCTACATTGCGTTCTCTCATTTAAGCACAAGCCAATTAAGTTAAACGTCACTCATTGCAGCAGACACGCCTCCTAGCCGACTGCGGATGTAATTAGCAACAGATGAGATTCACCTACCATTGGCTCATGTCCACAGCAACAGAACTAGGTGCTTTCACCTGGCCAAGTTGACAACTGAATCTAACTACCACATGGGCCATGGTGGCTCAGCAGGCAGAGTTCTTGCCTGCTATGCTGGAGACCCAGGTTCGATTCCCAGTGCCTCCCCATGCAAAAACAAAAAACAGCCACAACTACAAAAAACACCAGCACTGTATGTGCTGCTTTGAAAATGTTGTATACCTCAGAAAAGCTGTGTTCTTTAATCCTGATTCAAAACTGTAGGGTGGAAACTCTTTGATTAGATTACATCCAGAGATGTGATGCTTCCAGTTGTGGATATGGTGTTTTGGTTAGATGGAGATGTGACTCCACCCTTTCAAGGTGGGTCTTGATTAGTTAACTGCAGTCCTTTACAAGGGGAAGCATTTTGGAGAGAGCTCAGAGCCGATATAGACATTTGAAGATCGAGACAGAAACAGCCTAGGTCTTAAGCAAGGATTCAGAGCTATAGCCAGAATATGAAGAGAAGAAATCTCTGGCCCAGACAGATAGTAAGCTAAGAGATGAAACCCAGAGTTGTATCCTGGAGGAGCTGAGCGAAGGCCCACAAAAGAGCATCAGAAGCTACAAGCAAAGAAACCAGGGAACAAGGACCAGCAGACACCCACCATGTGCCTTCCAAGATCACCCTTCCTTGAGCCAAGTTATCTTTCTCTGGATGTCTTAGTTAGGGCATATTTATGGCCTTAGAACTGTAAACTTGTAACTTATTAAATTCCCTTTTTAAAAGCCATCCCATTTCTGGTATATTGCTTTCTGGCAGCATTAGCAAACTAATACACAGTATTATAGATAAGAATATTTGTGTGTGGTTTATTGCAGAGTTTGGAAAGGAAAAGGAGGGGCTTCCTTTTTTCGTCTGCAGCTATATCATTAGATTTTACGGGCTTTTAGTCCATCTGTACAAACAGTGTTTGGGGCAAGTACATGACGCACGCAATGTCTTTGTAACCTAGATTGATACCCGACAAAATCTGTTCATTTAAAAATTTAAGCAGGAAAGAGCAGCTTTGTTCGTGAAACCAGTATGGGAGAATATTCCTCAGTACCTTTTAGTGATGGCTGGTTAGACTGTGGTACGTCCTTACCAGAGACTTCTCAGCAAGAAAAAGGAACAAGTTATCAATACTTTTGACAACTTGGATGAATCCTCAGACACGTATGCTGAGTGAAACCAGCCATTCTAGAAAGGCCACTTGATGACTATATGCTTCCATTTATAGAGCTTTCTGGGAGTGTCAAAACTGCAGAGATGGAGAGAAAGCTACTGGTTACCAGTGATTAGGAATGTGGATAAGGAATGGGGTGGAATGGTGGCTGGGAGCTGCCTACCCCAGAAAAATGTGTTCTTAGACTAACCTGTTCCTGTGGGTGTGGACCCTTGTAAATAAGATCTCTTCAAGGTGGTGCTTCACTTAAGATGTGTCCCAGGTGAATCAGGTTGGGTCTTAATTTGTATTATTGGAGTCCTTTATAAGCAGAGTGAAAGTCAGTTTGAGAGAACTGTAGCCAGAATTGGAAGTCAGCAGAACTCAGAGGTGAGATGAGAAGCCGAGAGGCCCCCGTTTGCATTGCCATGTGACAGACAGTCCAAGGACCAAGGATTGCCGGCAGCCAGCCCCAGAATACCACATTCTGGGAAAAGTCATCGCCTGGATGACACCTTGATTTTGACTTCTAGCCTCAAAACCATAAGCTAATAAATCCCCATTGTTTAAGTCAGTCCCTCGCATGGTGTTTGCTTTGGCCACCAGGAAACTGAAACAGGTGAGTCTGGCTGTGAAGAGGTGGCACAGGAGAGCTCTTTTGTAGTGAGGGAACAGTTCTGTATGTTGACTGTAGAAATGGGCACACAAATGTACACATAGGACAAAATGCATAAATTATATACACACACGTGCACACAGGTGTGCACAGAAGAATGGAGGTTAGAAAATGAGGAAAACTGAATAAGTTTTGCAAATCAGTGACCAGTAATGTGCTGATACTGATTTCCTAATTTTGATAATCTGCAGGTATATAAGATGTCACCATTGGCGAAGCTAAGTACAGGGTACTCAGGGCTTTATAGGTTTTGCAACTTCTTGTGGATCTGTATTATTTTCAAAACACAAAGTGTAAAAAAAAATTAAACCATAAACATAGTTTTAGATTTCCAGCACCTACCAAGCTTTTGTGTGTGAGAGAAAGAAAAGTGGGTGGGTGTCAATGCAAAAGCAGCAGGGGCTTTTTAATTAAATTTTTATGTCAATAGCCATGTTGCAACCTAAGTTTTGATGGGGTGTTCTTTTGTGTTATGGATGCAGCTAGCAGCCATATTAGTTTAGAAACAGATGGGTGCACAAACATTTTGGGGCTTCTGGAGGCAAGAATAATAATGAGAAATCATCTGGAAGTGAAAAGCAGTTGTCATGTGGATATAGCTTGAATTTTTGTATCCTGGGGAATTCGGCAGGGGCCATATATGGAACACCCACTGATTGGCTCCTTGTAGATTAATTATCATGATAAACATTTCTGCATAGACAGTGGATAACTGTACTTTTAGGGGAAAACAAGTCTGTGTGTGCCGCCTTCTTCCTCACCTCCATTCCAGGGAGTATAAAATGTTTTTAAAATAACCCCTTAGGTCCTTTAGTTTGAACAATTCTGTTACATATGCATATTCATCCTGAGAGAAGTGGGCAGGTTTGAGGATGGTTATCACAATTTAATGCATTAGCTGACAGCTTACAGCCATTCATGTAAGCAGGGTTTCTCCACCTTGACGCTGTTGGCAGGTCTCTGGAGGGGCTGTCCTAGTCCCTGGTAGGATGTGGCGCAGCGTCCCTGTCCTCTACCCACTAGTTGCCAGTAGGATCCTTCTCTCACAGTTGTGAAACCCAGACATATCACTAAATACTGCCCAAAGTCCCCTGGCAGTAAGATCGCCCTAGTTGAAAACCACTGATTTAAATCTTTTAGGTGGGATTTTTTTTTTCTTCCAACTAGTTTATTTGTTCACCTGGAGTTTTACTAGGATTCCTGTTTCTGTGCCCTTTCTTACCTCACCTTCTCCTTAGGCTTCATTTTTATTCCTGAACTATGGAACTCTAATAGACTTTGCAACAGTGAGAAAAATACAGTCCCACTTTTTAATTAATTTTTTTTCCAGTGTGTTTTTTCCCCGAGGAAGGGGGAAATCTGCCAAAAGCATTCTCTGGCAGATAATAAAATAATTGAGAGTAGCAGCATACTTTCAATCTGATTAATTTTGGCTCCTGGTAAGTAGGTTAGAGAACCAGGAAAAGGGTGTAACTCTTAATATTTGCGAGTAATTGCATCTGCAGAAATTCTTAAGCTGCCTACCCCACTGTGATTCTAGCAGCTGACAAATTCCTACGTAGGCTTCTCCATGTTTTCTTGGACCACAAATTCCCTCCCTAGTAAAGACGTGTTTCCACAGCTTCAGAAAATAATTTTAATGGTTTGGCCCTTTTAATTTCAACAAAAGTTCAGGGCTTATTGTTCAACTGAGGCTCTAAAAATATATTTGACTGCAGTGGCTCATTTACATTGCTGATATGTGTCCCTGTTTAAAAAAAGGATCTTGGTGAAATCATTAAGGCTAGTGTTTCTTGAGGTGATGGTAGCCTTTGCTGTAGAAATAATAAAGGAAAATAGTCATTTTCATCCAATAAGGAAGACCTATAATCTGTCCATATTACTGGAAGACACAGTACCTTTAAACTTATGAGCGACGGCAATGCCGCCTCTCTTACTGTAGTCCACCTCATGCCCAATGCGATTAACAGTTGTTCAATCTTTTCTGTTTACTCTTCCAATTTGTATGCGTGTCAAAGCTAAAGAGTCTACCCTCCTTCACCCATTTTAACCAATTCTTTGAACATTATGTCAGTGTAGAGAAGATCACATTTCCACTAAACTTCTAACTTTAAAAAGTAAGAGTGACTAAATATATATATCCAGATTTGCCATTTTTGTGGTCATTATTTTGTTGGTGGATTGGAGGTGAAAAGCTAGAATGAAAATCAGATTTTATAAATTGTAGTCATTTAAATATGCATCTTGTTCAATATAGCCAAAGAATTTCTACTAATATTAACTTAGTATCAGTAACAGGAAAAGGTTAGATTCTGTTAAGGATGCCTTTAAGGCTTGAACTCTTTTCTCCTACTCTGACAGTTGGTGATGGTATGAAAAGGGCTGAGATAATTTAAGTTTCCTGTTTCAGAGAAAATTAAATAGCCACTTACCAAGGAGCTTATCTTCAAATTCATACACTGTTAGATTTAAAACTGTTCTGAAATTCTAATGTAACCCTAAAAATGTTTTTTTGATATTTTGTTTCCTGCCAAATTCCATTGCCTTTCTTACTTTCTAGACTAAAAGCAAGTTATCTGGACTGTAAGACACAATACTCAGTTTTCTTCCAACTTTGTACATTTGTTTGCTGGTGCCTCCCCCTCCATCTACTTCTTAAATATCGTTGTTCTCCCAAGGTGACATTCTTTTCTTGCTTTCCCACATCTTTGTCTGCAGTCACCATGCCACTCCCTCCTGAATCTCAGTATCCATCCCCAACCTCTTACTTGACCCCCAAGTCACGGTGCCAATCCCCACTTTTCCTTTGACCCGCAGGTCTGGTACCCGCTCCAGCCTATCCTTTGACTTCTATACTCATATTTTTAATGGCATATTTCCAAAGCCATTTTTCACCATGATCCCACACTTACTTCCATTGCCATTTCCCTCCAAAGGAACACTCCCTCTTTGTTATGTTCTGATTTCTGTTGAATCTTAACATTTAAGAATCGTGTCCCAATATTAATCTCCATGCCCCCACCTCCTCTCCTCTGTTTCCTTATCCCCACACTTCCATCAGCCAAAACAGTCCCTCCCTCTTGTTAGCATGGCCTTAGTGCCCGTTGCTGCTGCTGTATTATGGTAACAATGACTAACATTTATTGAGTGCTTACCGTGTGCCACACGCGATTCTAAATACTTGGCAGATGAAAAGTACTTGCTCCTAACAGCCTAAGAAGAAGGTTGGGTTCCATCCCTCATTTGCAAGGGAAGAAACTCAAGGCATTGAGAAGGTACCAATTTATCAAAGCCATGCTGCTGGGTGCCCTGGAGCTAAAATTCCAAATGGGCTCTCTGGCTCTAGAATCTTCCTCTTTTAAAATGATTTTTCTTTATTCAGTTAATGGTGGATGAGGTTGATGGGTTTTCTGACATTAAACTGTGTGTTCCTGGAATAAATCCTACTCAGCTGGCACAAGCTGTCCTTTTTATATATTGCCAAATTTTGATGTGTTAGTACTTTGATATATTCTCATTCATCTTACTAAGAGAACCTGGGCTGTGATGTTACTTTTTTAATGTCTTCATCAGGCTTGGGTATTAGGTTTATGCTGGCCTCATAAAGCCAATTGGGGTTTCAGAAAGTGCTTTCCCAAAGAACTCCCAGCAACATCTCCTATCTAGGTCTTTCCCCTTGACCAGAATATAGGAAGCCTTCTGTAAGTGGCTGGGTAGTAAATATTTTAGCCTCTGTTATGACTCATTTCTGGCTTTGCAGTACAAAAACAGCCATCGAAAATAAAGCAGAGTAGCTGTGTTGCAATAAAACTTTATTTACAAAATCAGGGTGAGGGACCAGATTTTACCCACAGGCTGTAGTTTGCCAACCCTTGCCCAGACCATGAATAGAATTCAGGAATATCTTCCCTTTTCAGGATTACCCGGGACATGGTGCATGCATAATGATATTCTTTCCTTTCCTCTTTAAACTCCAGTAGCTGGCGGGCCATGGTGGCTCAGTGGCAGAGTTCTCACGTGCCATGCCTGCGACCCGGGTTTGTTTCCCGGTGCCTGCCTGTGTGAAAAAGGAAAAAAAAAAACAAGAAAAAACTACAATATAGCTCCCACTGTCTATACTTGCATTTCCTAACCTCAGTTCTTTGCTCATCATCTGCATATTTCTGGACATATTTGCATGCATCTTTGTATTTTTCCTCAGATTGAAGCACTTTCTCTTTCTTAAATATACCATTAAATCCGTTAATTGTATTTGCATAATACATGTTAAAATAAATACTAAAAAATTTAATTATTTGTCCCCAGGGTCCCTATAAAATTATGTTGGGGCCATCCGAGCTATGGGCGCACCAGAGTTTTCTTGATGTCCAAGAATACATCTGCTTGTCACAGTTGTCAGTTCGACAAGTATCTATTATCATTTCTCTGTTAAGTGATGACGATGCTCTGTGGGCTGGAAAAGATGAGGAAGTCTTATCTTTTCCTCTCTCCCTAGTGGGGATAAGCAGATGTTTTAAAAATCATCTGTCATAAAGGTGGATAAATCTAACATTGGAGGTGTACACCAGATGGATGCAGAGTCAGCTCCCAATGAGAAAGAGGCATTTGAGCAGGGCTTTGAGCTAGAACTTTTCAAGCAAACAAAGAAGAGCATTTCAGACAAAACCAACCAACTGAGTTAAAGCCCTGAGCCCCGACAGAGCCCAGCGTGTCTGGGGAAGGCTCATCTTGATGAAGGGGTGGGGGTGGGGGCAAATGATACAAGACTGGAGGCAGGAGAGGAAGAGTCTCGAAAGCTGACTTAGCAGATTAGCATCAGGTTGAAAGGTCAGAGCTCTGTCTAGTTAAAAGCCACTGACTTGGGTTTCTTTTGTTTGTTTTTTAACTTTTTACTTTGAAATAATTTCAAACTTACAGGACAGTTACAAAAAATAATACAAAGTCTACACAGAAAACTCCAGTATATCCCTACCCAGATACCCAGATTTACCCATGTTTAACCTTTGCCACTTTATTTTCCTTTTGAGGCATCAGTCTGTCTGTATGTTTGTCTGTCTGTCTCTCTTCTTGCCTGTGTACCTACCTGTCTTGAGTAGGTTGAACACATTGTGCTCCTTGTACACTTAATACTTCTATATACATTTCCTAAAAGCAATGATATCCTAAAATCAGCGATATTCAGTTATATAACTACCTGCAGTCTAGTTACCAAGTTCAAGAAATTTAATCTTGATATAAAGCTTGCTTACATTCTGTATTCCATTTGTCCCAGTAGTGTTTGTTCTTTTGGGCCTTTTCTTCCCTATTATGAAATCCAGGCTGGAATCATGTACTGCATGTAATTGCCATTGTATCTTTAGTCTTTTTCTTGTTTTAGAAACTTTCTCATCTCTATCATTCCCAGGCATACCAGTTAGTGGCATTAATCGCTCACAGTGTTGTGCTACCCTCACCACCCTCCATTACCAGAACTTTCCCATCCTTGAAACAGAAATCCTGTACTGACTGTGCGTCAGTTCCTCCTCTTTCCTCCTCCACCACCTCTGCTAAACAGAGTCTCCTTCCTGACTCTGATCTGTATCTTCTAGCTATTTTATCTAAATGGAGTCATGTAATATCTATCCCTTTGCATCTGACTTATTTCACCCTACGTGATGTCATCAAGGGTCATCCGTGTCATAGCATGTAACAGAGCTTCATTCCTTTTTAAGCCTGAGTGATATTCTGTTTATGTCTGTACCACCTTTTGGCTTTTGCAAAACATGTCTCTGTGAACCCTGATGCCATTGCCTTATTGTTGTTTTTTAAAAACATTTATTTTTACTGCCAAATATAACATATACAAAGAAAAGGGGAAAAAAAGCAATGATTTTCAAATACTCTTCAACAAGTACATACAGAACCAAATTTCAGAGTTTGTTATGGGTTACCATTCCATTATTTCAGATTTTTCCTTCTATCTGCTCCAAAACACTGGAGGCTAGAAGAAAAATTTTGGGGTTGTTTTTGGTGAAAAATAACATATACAAAAAAGCAATAAATTTCAAAGCAAAGCACAACAATTAATTGTAGAACAGATTTCAGGGTTTGGTATGGGTTATAATTCCACTATTTTAGGTTTTTACTTCTTGCTGCTCTAAGGTACTGGAGACTAAAAGAAATATCAAAATAATGATTCAGCAGTCGTACTCATTTGTTAAACCCTACCTTCTCTGTATAACTCCACCATCACCTTTGATTTTTTCTCCCCACTTTTTAGAGGTATTTGGTCTATGCCCATTGTTCCTTTTTCATGTTGGAAAAGGCTGCCGATAAGGTGCAGTAGGGGAACAGAACTAGTGGATGTTCTGGAGAGGCTGGCCCTTCTGCATTTCAGGACTTATCTGGACCAGGGACCCATCTGGAGGTTATAGATGTCTGGAATGTTAACCCGAATGCATGAAACCTTTGTAGAATCTTATATAACGCCTTCGATATTCTTTAGGATTGGCTGAAATGGTTTTTTGTTTTTGTTTTTTTAATTGACAAAAAATACAAACACGAACGTTCTTAATGTATGAACATTCCATTCTTGGTGTACAGTCAATGGCTCACAGTATCATCATCACATAGTTATATATTCCTCCCCGTGCATTCTTAGAACATTTGCATCACTCCAGAAAAAGAAATAAAAAGAAAAAAATCTCCAATACCATACTCCTAACCCCTCCCTCTCATTGATCACTAGTATTTCCATCTACCAATATAATTTAACCTTTGTTCCCCTTATTTATTTTCTATACCCCTTACCCCCTTTCATTGATCGTTATTTCAATCTACTCAATTTACTTTAACATTTAAAAAAAAATTTATGCATACCATACCCCTTACCCCCCTTTCATTGATCATTAGCATTTCAAACTAAATTTATTTTAACATTTGTTACCCCTATTATTTATTTTTAATCCATATTTTTTACTCATCTGTCCATACCGTAGATAAAAAGAGCATCAGACACAACATTTTCACAGTCACACAGTCACATTGCAAAAGCTATATCTTACACAATCATCTTCAAGAAACATGACTACTGGAACACAGTTTTACAGTTTCAAGCACTTCCCTCTAGCCTGTCTAATACACTTAAACTAAAAGGGGGATATCTGTATAATGCGTTAAGAATAACCTGCAGGATAACCTCTCAACTCTATTTGAAATCTCTCAACCACCAACACTTTATTTTGTCTTATTTCTCTCTTTCCCCTTTTGGTTGAGAAGGTTTTCTCAGTCCCTTGATGCTACTCACCCAGCCCATTCTAGTATTTCTGTCCCATGTTGCCAGGTAGGTTTACACCCCTGGGAATAAAAAGAGAGGGGGAGGGCATTGTGTTTGCTTGACGTGTTAGCTAAGAGAGAGAGAGGCCACATCTGAGCAACGAAAGAGGTTCTCTGGGGGTGACTCTTTTTTTTTTTTTTTTTTTTTTTTTTAAAGGAAAGACAGAGAGAAGGAAGGAAGGATAGAAGGAAGGAAGGAAGGAAGAAAGGGAAACATTTTCTTGTTTTTTATTGTATTCTGTTTCTCCGTATTTGTTACATGGGCTGGGGCCGGGAATCGAACCGAGGTCCTCCGGCATAGCAGGCAAGCACTTTGCCCGCTGAGCCACCGCGGCCCGCCCTCTGGGGGTGACTCTTAGTCCTAATTTTAAGTAGGCTTAGCCTGTCCTTTGCAGGGGTAAATTTCATAGGAATAAAGCCCAAGATTAAGAGCTCAGCGTATTGATTTGGTTGTCCCCACTGCTTGTACGAGAATATCAGGAATTTGGCTGGAATGGTTTTGATTGGGTTTCATTGCCTTGGTTTTCTTTTTAAATTTTTTTTTTATTATATAGTATAACATATATACCAAGCAAAGAAAGAAAAAAAACAATAGCTTTCAAAGCACTCTTCAACAAGTAGTTACAGGACAGATCCCAGAGTTTGTCATGGACTACCATACGATCCTCTCAGATTTTTCCTTCTAGCTGCTCCAGAATATAGGAGGCTAGAGGGCTTAAATATTTTTTATCATTGCAATAGACTTTTTTCCCCTTTTTTTGTGTGTGAAAAATAAGATATATACAAAAAAGCTATAAATTTCAAAGCACAGCACCGCAGTTAGTTGTAAAACATATTTCAGAGTTTAACATGGGTTACAGTTCCACAATTTTAGGTTTTTACTTCTAGCTGCTCTAAAACAATGGAGACTAGTTTTTGAAAAGTTAGCTACTTTAAAATACTGGAGACTAGTTTTTGAAAAGCAGAATCTGTAGGCAATGTGAAGTAAAGGGTAGTATATCTGTTCAAGGAAAATTAAAAGTCAACCAAAATGATGGCAATCAAGACCAATCAAGACCAATTAGCAACTGGGAAAAATTCTTCTATTGTTTTAAGTAAAACGGAACTTGCATATAAACCTCTATAACTGCAGTCATTAAAGGTAGTAGTTAATATGTGTAAAGAAGAAGGACTAGAAGAAATTCACCCAAATGAGAACAATAGAGTAATATGCATTATTTTTTTCCAGCTTTGCTATTGCTCTTTTATTCCCAAATTATGATTTTTCATAGTACTGTCCATTGTGAATCTTGGTTTGACCAGCATGCTCCTATTTCCCGATTTCCAAATACCAAAACTAAAGTTGAAGAGGGTTTGAAACTATGGGGACTCTCAGTGGTAGCAGGAATATTGGGCTGCCCCTGCACCTTGCTGTTTTGAGTGGATGCCTGGAAAGGGGAACCAAGGCTTTTCCTCGTGCTTCTGACACTCACTCTCTTGGCTTTGCCCCTGGCGGGTAGCCCCCCACCCCTGGTCAGGCCTCGGCTGGGAGGAAGTAGAACCTTATTAGTTTATAGCCTGCTTCCCACTTCCCCTCCTGAACGTTTCTCGCGTTTAGAGTCTAGTGAAGTAGCATAGGCGATGGTGTGCTCTTGATAGTTGTCGGGGGCCGAGCTCCACTCAGCTGCCACCCCTGGGGTCCCGGCCAGATGTTATAAGTGAAACCCTACTGTAATGAGGTCCACCTGGTGTTTCCTTTGGACACACTCCAAAGCAGTTCATTTTACACTAAATTCCATGTCATGGCGGTTCATTAAAATAGGCCTGTAGTCCATAAAATCTTTGTCCATGTGCTCCGTTTTTTTGTAGCAAAATGTAGTCAATAATTAGGGTGGCGGTTGAGGCTAGGGCCTTGAGGAGTTTTATTTTCTCTTTGGATAAATATTCTGAAATGTAAAGCTCCTGATGGGAACATGTTCCAGGATGTAGACTGCAAAATCAAAAAAGAATTCTCCTCAGCCCATTTCTGTACTTTTTACTGTGAATGAAACTGGAGTTTACCTATGATACGAATTGCTTCTCAGGCAGAAACTGTAATCCTCTGGTGAGACTAATCCATCATTGTTCAAAAAACAAGTGAGCCAATAATAAATTAGCCCACCAAAGATGAGAGAGTACGATCTTGTTCTTTTACCTTTTCTGTTTTTTTTCTTTCTAACCGTGTGTGTGTGTGTGTGTGTGTGTGTGTGTGTGTTGTGTTTGGTATGTTGCGTGTGTAATATGGTCTGGGTGTGGTATACTGTGGGTGTTCTGTGTCTGTAATGTGCTGTGATTCAGTGTTAGTGAGTGTGTGCATGTTTTCCATCATTTATTGGATTCAGTTGCAACTTCATCCCCCTTAGCCTCACTTCCGTCTTCATCAAACCACCATCTCACCCCCCAAGAGTCATTTCTTTCTTAGCCGTGTGCAGAAGGCAGATAGCTTTCCCCACACCTATCACCTGTGAAAGACACCTTGACGATCTAGGAAATATTCAGAGCTAGAAGCTGTGTTCACCTAGAAGACAGATGCTACAGAAATGTTGATTTTTGCAGAGACAAAAGGACTGTGCTACTTAAAATTAGCAGTCCATGGTTTTGTTTTCATAACGACTTCTGTAAAAATCCCTTCGCTTTAGCCCGTTAGATTGAATGAGGTGATTTTACTCTGTATATTGAGGTTTAGAATTGAAAGAGACGTTGAAAGTCGTCTAGTGCCACCTGTCGGTTAGTCGGAAGAAGTCAGGGAAGCTGGTGAGCTCCAGACCTCCGGGCTCCTCTTTAGTGGGCTCTACCCGTGAGCAAAGAGAAAACACACCATATGCATCCATCACAGCTTCTGATTTTATTTGCTACCTCTTTTACTTCCTGTTATGTGAGCATCTTTGAAAAACCCAATTAAATGTTCTTTGCTCTATGTAATACAGAACGCATCCAGCCTAGTTGTTTTGAAGTATACCTGGTTTGCACAGCTTGTTGCTGAAAAATGGAATGCAAATAGTGTTATCGATGAATTGATTTTCTTCCACTCTTATATAGATGCCATTTGAAATCACCAGAGGTTCTAAAATTTTGGTAGAGACTGGTAAGTGTGCTTAACAGCACAGACTCAGGTGTCCAGTGGCTCCTTGCTGGCTGTGTGTCCTCGGGTGCATCACTTAAACGCCCAATACCTCGGTTTTTATGGTAAGATGTAAATAGAACTAACTCACTTATTGTTGCCATATATCTGAGGGTTACTTCATAAAGATGGCTTCAAACAATACCATGTGTAAGTTCCTCTGTAGAATTAGCTTTTTGTCATTATTGTTATTCTCAAAGGATCTAACAGCTTTTTATTCAGGGTTGTGTGTGTGGCTGTGATAGTCCTCTTTGCTCTTTGAGACTATCATGTGGATTACAGTCATCTTTCTCTAAACAAGAAGTTTTCCTTCTGTTAGATTGTACCTAAATTCTTATTTATTTATTTCAAATGAATAATTCCCCCTTTCTCCACTTCCCCCTCCCCTGGCAACCTCTAATCTGTTTTCTGTCTCAGCGAATTTGCTATTTCTATCCATGTCTTTTAAGTGATATCATTGAGGTCTTGTCCTTGTGTCTTACTTTTTCCATTGAGCATGATGTTTTCAAGGTTCTTCCATGTTACAGCAGGTCTTCTAACGTTATGTTTTCCTGTAGCCAAATAATACTCCATTATGTACCACGATTTGTTTATTCATTCGTTTGACGATGGGCACATGGCTTGTTTCCAGCCTTTGGCTATAGTGAGTAGTGCTGTTAAAAACATTGGTGTACAAGTGTCTTTCTGCAACCCTTTTTTCACACTAGACTCTCTCCTATATGTAGAAGTAGGAATTCCAGGTCAAATGGTAGTTCTATATATTTGACATTTTGAAGAACTGCCATTTTGCTTTTCACAGTGGCTATTTCATTGTACATTCTCACCAACAATGCATTAGAATTCCAATTTCTGTGCTTCCTCACCATCATTTGTTATTTTCTGGGTGTTTCTTTTTTTTTTTCTTTAATGATAGCTATCCTTGGACTGTGAAGTGGTATCTCATTGTGGTTTTAATTTGCGTTTTCCTAATGGGTAATGATGCTGAGCATCTTTTCATGTGCTTCTTGACCATCTGTATATCTTTGGAGAAATGTCTATTCAAGTCCTTGGCCCATTTTTTAATTGGGTCATTTATCTTTTTCTTGTTGCATTATAAAAGTCTTTAAATAGTCTGGATGTTAAACCCTTACCCAATGTATGCTTTTGAACTCTTTTCTTCTGTTGTGTAGTTTGTCTTTTCACTTTCTTGATAATTTCCTTTGACACGCAAAACTTTTGAATTTTGATAAAATCAAGTGTATCTATTGTTTCTTTTGCTGTTCGTGCTTTTGGTGTAATTCCAGTAATCCATTGCTGAATCCCACACCATGAAGATTTCCCCCATGTTATTTTCAAAGAGTTTTATAGTTTTAACTCTCATATTTAGGTCTTTGATCCATTTTTTAATCAATTTTTGTATATGGTGTGAGGCAGAGTTCTAACATCATTCTTCTGTCCTTGGATATCCAGTTTTCCCAACATCATTTATTTATATGCTTAGTACCTTTGCCAAAAGTCACTTGGCTAGGTGTGCAAGGGGTTCAGTGGTAGAATTCGCGCCTGCCGTGTGAAAGGACCTGGGTTTGGTTCCTGGCCCATGCGCTTCCAAAACAAACAAACAGGGAAACAAAGAAACAAACAAACAGAATAACCAAACAAAAATTCAGCAAATGGTGCAGCAATAAGGGTATGCTCACATGGATGAAGAATGAAATGTGACCCCGCCATAACAGCATACAAAAACAATCAGTTGCCTAAAGTGTCAGTGGCTAAGAGATTTCAAACAGAGTCAAGAGTTATCCTGAAGGTTATTCTTATGCATTATATGATATTCCCTTTTTAGTTTATGGTGTATTAGAGTGGCTAGAGGGAAGTATCTGAAACTGTTGAGCTGTGTTCCAGTAGCCTTGGTTTTTGAGGTTGATTGTATAATGATATAGCTTTTACAGTGGCTGTGTGATTGTAAAAACCTGTCTGATGCTTCTTTTATCTAGGATATGGACAGGTGAATAAAAAAAAATTAAAATAAATAATGGGGGAACAAAGGTTAAAAGAAATTGGGCAGATTGAAATACTAGTGGTCAATGAGAGGGAGGGATAAGGGGTATGGTATGTATGGATTTTTTCTTTTTATTTATTTTGCCGGAGAGATGCTAGTGTTCAAAAAATGATCATGGTGATGAATACACAAATATATGATGAAATTGTAAGCCATTGATTGTACACTATGTAAAGAATGTTTGTATGTCAAAGTGTTTGTATGTTTGTCAGTAAAGGTTTATAATAAAAATATTAAAAATAAAATCAGTTGGCTGCATGAAAAAGTTGGGATGGATATAGTCCAAATATACCCCTAAAGAGTGAGTGAGAAAAAGATCAAAGATGATGGTAGAGTTATACAGAAAAGATTGGGTTTAACAAATGACTATGATTATTGAATCATTATATTAATATTTCTTTTAGTCTCTGGTATCTTTGAGTAGCTAGGAGTAAAAACCTAAAGTTTTGGAATTGTAACCAATACCAAACTCAGAAGTCTGTTCTACAACTAATTGTTGTGATGTGCTTTGAGAGACATTGCTTTTTTGTATGTTATTTTTCACAAAAATGGGGGGGGAAAGTTGATTGAGATGATAAATGCACAGCTAACTGATGATGTTGTGAACCATTGATTGTACACTTTGGGTGATTACATAGTATGTGACTATGTAATATATCAATAAAAATAATTTTAAAAAATTGGTTGTCTGTAAGGGTACAATGATTGAGGAATGGAAGGAGGGACTGTGGTGTTTACATATAGTAGACTATTGAGTGTTTGTAAGAAGGAATGAAGCTGTGAGGACTGCAACTAGATCAATGAACCTTAAGAACCATATTTTGAATATAATGTCAGAAATAAAAAGTCATATCATGCCTCACTCATATGGATTAACTATAATACACAGTTGAAGTCAAGAGCATGGGTTATCGGATTGGGGCCTATTGTAAAGGGTCCTAGATTATAAGCTCTTACAGAAGTCATATATATTTAGGAATTATGACTGATATTTCCAAATTCTGAGATACTGAGCTGTTTGTATATAACCTGGCTGTTCCCTGAAACTTCAGGTATTTATGTGACACCTGAAACTCAAGAGTAGAGCACTGAAACTATGAAAGTCAGCATTACCCCATTCAGCAACTACTGAAAAATAGCTGAAAAAGTGATCAGACTTTGACTACAGATATGAATGAAACTGATCTGGATAGGATTGAGGTAAATCAGAATACTGGGTAAAGCATGATATGGCCCATATTTTCAGACTTCAAGTTCTGTGTGAGACCAAAGGGAGAGAGATTTATTTGGTGCAAAATTTGTATTTTGTATAGCACATTATCTAATGTAACTAGTATGGCCAGTTTACTTAAACACCTTAATTACATGGAATCTTGAACAGGGCATAAGATCTTACTGATTTGTACAGGTTAGTGTGATGCCCCGATATATCCCAGAGTGATTTGGGCAGAGAATAAAAAGATATTTGTGAAGTCATTGGGGTACTGGGAAGAATGGAGGAAATGCTAAGCTTTCCATTCTCAAGATGGGAAAGCTTAAGATTTCCTCCATTCTCCCCAGTGAATGGGGAGCCCTTAGTCTTGGGGCTTGCCTAGATAAAGCTTATTCCTGTGAAGGAGAAAGTAGGCGTACTTTTGTTGCTCAGACGTGGCCTCTCTCTCTAAGCCAAGTCATGCCCTCACCCCTACATGGGACATGATTCCCAGGGGTGTAAATCTCCCTGGCAATGTGGGACCTGAATCCTGAGGATTAGCCAGCACCCAGCATAATGGGAATGAGAAAGCGTTCTTGACCAAAAGGGGCAAGAGAGAAATGAGACAAAATAAAGTGTCAGTGGCTGAGAGATTTCAAACAGAGTGGAGAGGTTATCAACCTCTTATGCATTATATAGCTATCCTTTTTAGTTCATGGTGTATTGAAGTGACTAGAGGGAAGTACCTGAAACTGTTGAGCTGTGTTCCAGTAGCCTGGATTCTTGAAGGAGACTGTATAACTTATAAAGCTTGTAGAATGTGACTGTGTGATTGTGAAAACCTTGGGTCTGATGCTCCTTTTATTCAGGGTATGGACAAATGAGTTTTAAAAAAAGGATGAAAATAAATAATAGGAGGGGATGAAGAGTAAAAATTGAGTTGATTGAAATACTGTGGGTCAATGAGAGAAAGGTGTATGAGGTAAGGGCTGTATGAGTTCTTTTTTTTTCTTGTTATTTCTTTTTCTGGAATGATGGAAATGTTCTAAACATGATCATGATTAAGAATACACAATATGTGATGATATTATGAATGATTGGTTATATAATATGGTTGGATTGTATTGTGTGGATATTTCTCAATAAATTCATATTTTAGAAGTCAGTAGATTGTAATTGTCAAAAATGAGTTGGCCGTAGATGCATGGGAGTCTTTTTCTGGACTTCAAGTTCTGTTCCACTAATCTTTTCGTCTATCTTTGTTCCAGTACCACACTATTTTGATAAGTGTCACTTTGTAATACAATTTGAAATTGGGAAATATATGTCCTCCAACCTTGGTTTCTTTTTTCAAGATTGTTTTGGCTCTTCAGGGCCCTTTGCATTTCTATATGAATTTGAAGATCTGTTTTTTTCCATTTCATCTTCATAAAAAAGACTGCTGAAATTTTAATAGAGATTGCGTTGAATTTGTATATTGCTTTGGATAATATTTGTTAACAATGTTAACTTCCAATTCATGGGCATGGGTTGTGTTATCATGTATTTTTGTCTTTTAAAATTTCTTTCAGCAGTGTTAGGTAGGTATATGTCCTTGATTAAATTTATTCCAGATATTTTATTATTTTAGTTGTTTTTGAAAATGGAATTGTTTTCTTAATTTCCTCATTGGAATTGTTCATTGCTGCTGTATAAGGGCATGTTTTTTAAAAATTCTATTAATTTGCTGAATTTATTAGCTGTAATGTTCTTTTTGCGGATCCTTTTGGATTTTCTGCATACAAGATCATCTGCAAACAGAGATCATTTAACTTCTTCCTTTCTTATTTAGATAACTTTTATTTATTTTCTTGCCTAATTGCTCTCGCAAGAACTTCTAGTACAATATTGACTAGTAGTGGTGAAAGTAAGCAGCCTTGTCTCATTTCTGATCTTAAGGCAAAAGCTTCAAGCTTCTCACCATTGATTATGATCTTAGCTGTGGGTTTTTCATAAATGGCTTTATCATTTGAGAAAGTTCCTTTCTTTGAGATGAATTCTATCAAATGTCTTTTTAGCATCTATTGAGATAATCATGTGGATTTTCTCTTCATTATTTTTATTTAGTATATTACATTGGTTTTCATATATTGAACCGTCCTTGCATTCCTGGGATGATTCCCAATTGGTCATGGCATATAATCTTTTTAATATGCCATTGTATTTGGCTTGCTAGTATTTAGTGTGGAGGACCTTTGCATCTATATTCCTAAGGGAAATTGCTTTGTGATTTTACTTTCTTGTGATATCTTCTCCAGGATTTGGTATCAGAGTAATGCTAAGTACTGATTGAGAAAGTATTCTTTCCTCTTGAATTCTTTGGAAGAGTTTGGAAAGGATTGGTGATAATTCTTCTTTGAACGTTTGGTAGAATTCACCAGTGAAGCCATCTGGTCCTGGACTTGCGTTTGGTAGAAAGTTTTTGTTTGTTGATTCAATCTCTGTATTTTCTTCATTAGTCAGTTTGGGTAACTGATGTATTTCCAGGAATTTTCCCATTCCTTCTGGATTATCTAGTTGTTGGTATACATTAAATTCTTAATTCTTGACCAGCTTCAAGTCCTTTATTCCAAAAACAGTGAGAACTCAATTGTACTCACTTTCTCATCACTCTATGTTAACATCAGCCTCACCCACTTCTCTTAGCCACCTGTCATTTATCTGTTCAGCACATTCACCCTAAGCACCTGTTGTTGGTATGTGTGGGAATTAGATGTGCTTCCTGCCTTCCAGCAGTTTGATTCTTCTCAAGAGCTAAGAGGTGCATGTGGAAAAATAGAGAAGGCACAGTACACTGAGATAAGCTACAAGGGTGGGGAGGAGAGCTCTTGTAGCTCAGAGAAGAGAGCGGTCGTTTCCTGTTGAGAAGATAAAGAAAGCTTCCATGGAGGAAGGATGCCTTGCTGGAGCTGTCGTTATTAGGAAGGCTCAGCAGTGGTGGAAAAGAGAATTCTAATTGATCTGGGTTTCTCAGCCTTGACGCTATTGATGTTTGAAGCTGAATCATTCTTTGCTATGGGCTGTTCTATGCTTTGTAGTATATTAGCAGTACCTCTGGCCTCTATCCACCAGATGCCAGTAGCACCAGCCCCCTAATTATAAAATTATGCCCCCAAACCCTGCCAGATATTCCCTGTGGGGTGCAGTCCCCCACTTCCCCCTGACTCACCCCTAGTTAAGAACCATTGGTGTAGACCAAGGGACGAGAATAAACAAAGGCATTCATAAGTCTAAAGCAAAGATGCCCTTGGGGTGCAGAGTGAGAGGTGGTGTGGGTTTAGGACAGAGTGTGGGAGGCTTGGAAGGAAGGCCATGCAAGGCATGGGGCTTGCCTAGGCCTGCAGGTGCTTCACTGCTTTCAAGGAGGGAGAGTCACGCTATCCTCATGGTGAGTTAGCAAAGTGGCTGGATGGTTTTGTGTTACATTAGGTAACTCAAGGAAAGCTTGTAAACTACTGCCCGGCATAGAGGAAAGTGTGCTAAACATTGGCTGCTGTTGTTATTGCCGTTATTATCAGACACATTAGATGGAGAGAGATGGAAAAGCGGGTGCAGAACAGGAGTGATGCCAAAGAGAACAGATGGGACAGATGGAGCTGTGGAGAGAGGAGGGTCAGCAGATCTAGGTGGCCAGAACATTTGTATAGTGATACATTAGGATACATATTGGGTCGCTTGGCACTCTTTTCCTGCAAAGGAGACAAGTATAATCTCTCTATCACAACTACTCACTCTCTGGTGGCAGCGTGAAAGCAGTGCTAAGTTACAGGCACACACATGGGCATGGCTGTGTTCCATTAAAGTTTTATTTGCAGTCATAAGCAGTAGGCCCTAGTTTGCAGACTCCTGATCTAGAGGTAAATACAAGGTGCCTTTTGGATTTGGTTAGGCGTCAATATTCCCAGGAGGCAACTTTGCTAAATACAGTATAAAGATGCTGCTTTTAATGCCACAAATTGGTGCTCTCAGTGTTTGTTTTAGCTGAAGATGCAAAACCAACCCCAAAGCTGCCTGAGCACTGAATGTGTACTCTTTTCTGCTAAATCAGCAAATTTGTGAGGGCCAGCAAGTGATAATTTAGCAGATTTTGCTGATGTGCCATGCCAACATTAACTGGGCAGAGTGATCTGCTACAGAACAAATAGTTTATGAAACAATTTGTGAAGAAGGTATGGTTTAGTGATGTCATAGTAACAAAAAATACAAAGCTGGTACTTGGTTAGTTTTAAATCCATTTTTATTGCCTGGTTAAGTGATACAAAGTAATGTATAGACTGTTTCATCTCTCTTGAGACAAGGGCACCTTTCACTTCAAAAGAATAGGACTTTCCTTTTGAAGGTCTTAACATGCTTTTAAAATGTGATCCTCATTTTAGCCTTTCACAGTTGTCCATGGATATCATCCCATTTCTCTTCCCAGAAGTACTTTGACCTCATCTGGTTATTTCCTTTTGCTGCATATTAGCTAAATTCTGCAGCCAGTTGCATGTAGAGGATGGCTTCCTTTTCACTGACAACAGTCACCCATCGCATTTATGAATCAGTCAGAAATGTGAGATTAGAGCTGTAGAGGAGCCTCGGGGGGAGGGGGGTATTCATTCCTCTATGTCGTTGGTTCTCAACCAGGATAGTGGTGATTTGAAAGCGACTGGATGTCCTTTTGGTTGTCATGACAAGGCGTTTGGGACCTATTGGCCTGTATGGGTAGAGGCCAGGGACGCTGCTCAGCATCCCACCAAGACCCCAGTAGGCCCCCAACAGAGAATGATCCTGCCCAAATGTCAGTCATAACATGGTTGGAAATCCCTGTGTTGAGATTCATCAGGTCTACTTCTTACTACATAGTTGTAAAGCTTACTGGCTTCAGTAATAGCTGCAGGTGGCTGACAGTAGACAGCAGAGAGACTAACCATTTGCCATCATGCAGTTCTTTCATCAAGATAAAGCACGGCCCTTATTCCCCTCCTTTTTAACAACTTCTCTACCCATTCCTGGAGCCATCCTGATCATATCCTTGTTTTCATCAACTTCCTCTTGTTTGTTCCCACTTGTTCTAGTTTGCTAGCTGCCAGAGTGCAACACACCAGAGACGGACTGGCTTTTAATAAAAGAGAATTTATTTTGTTGGTTCTTCAGAGGAAAGGCAGCTAACTTTCCACTGAGGTTCTTTCTTACATGGAAGGCACAGGATGGTCTCTGCTGGTCTTCTCTCCAGGCCCCTGGGTTCCACAACTTTCCCCGGGGTGACTTCTTTCTGCATCTCCAAAGGCCTGGGCTGAGCTGCAAGTGCTGAGATGAGGCATGCAGAGCTGCTTAGCAGTGTTACGTTGTGATCTCTCATTTAAGCACCAGCCAATTAAGCCAAATGTCACTCATTGCAGCAGACACGCCTCCTAGCTGACTGCAGATGTAATTAGAAACAGATGAGATTCACGTCCCATTGGCTTATGTCCGCAGCAACAAAACTAGGTATGCTCACCTGGCCAAGTTGACAACTGAATCTAACGCACCACTGAGGCCTTGGCAGGCAATAAAGGTGCTTTGAAAACAGTGGGAAAGCTAAGGAGGCAGAAGGCACAGAAGTCACACCAGTCTGGCCAACGGCAAATGGGGAAGGCTGGGGCGGTGTGGAGGTAAAGTCTCAAGAAGTTTCCTGCATGGACCTCCCACAGGGTCTCAGCACATGCCTGGAGATCCTGCGACCTTGGTCTAAGAGGAGATGGCCAGCAGGCCTCGGGTACATAGTCCTTGGGACATTTGCCCATTCCAGAAAGAGTGGGTGTCAGAACTGCAAGGTATCTTAGAGACCATTTCATCCATTGTCCATTTTGTGCCAAAACAGAAAACTGAGGCCCAGCATGGGAATGTGATGTTCGTGCAAGATTATGGCTTCTCTCCTGGTTCCAGAGTGTATGGAATCAGGCTGTTTTGCATCTGGTTCTCTCATCAGCCTCTTCTGTGCCTGTGTCCACACTCCAGAGAAGAGGACGTGGTATGGCGTAAGCAGGACTAGGACAGAACCCAGTGCTTCTGGCATATTCTTCACCATCAGCATAACTTGTTCTAGAACCAGAAGCTGTGTTGAAGATCATTATCTATAGAGAGATAAGAGAGTTATGCAACCCAAACACATACTCAACCTTTCAAAAAACAGACTAAAAACTGTGCTTACTATGTATGGTACATAACAACATAATTGCAATAGTATATAATTATATCATAATACTGTCCCTTCAGTTGTAACAAAAGTATATCATACTATTGCAAAATAGTAACTACAAAGAAGACTAGGGGGTGCATTTATGGACACTGTACTTTGCATGATATTTCTGTAAACCTACAACTGGTCTAAGGGGTAAAAAAACGAATCAAAGAAAAATAACAAGTTCGAATTAAAGCCTTGAATTAGAACTGAGGTTTGCACATTGATCTTAGCAAGTTGCCTGAGCTGCATCCATAGCTGCTGCTGCCAAGAACCACTGATGATCCAGTACAGCAGCCCAGTGGGGAGAGAATTTAAGTCTCCCCAGAAGATAGCAGGATTGTAGATGCTGTGCTTGTTGGGTCTTGGAGTATAGGATGAAAAGATGAAAAGAAGGAGAGAGGAGCAATGCCATAAAGACCACAGTGTTGTTGAGAGGCTCACGTCGGTGGTGGGGGGTCTTGGAGCAATGCTTGGCTGAGAGTGGGCTCTAAGGGTAGGCTGGCTGTTGTTACGATCATCGCCTCTGGACTGTGCGCCTGCAGTAGCCCTTTTAAGGTCACCAGGAGGACACCTTGCCTTCTAGCCTTCACTCTTCTTGGTTAATCAAGATACAGCTGGAAGAGGGGCAGCAAGTATGAGCCACCTGAGTAGGATGATCAGCCAGGAAGAGCTGTGAAATCTTATGAGAAATTGAGTATGTAGAGATGGTTCTGGGAGATGGGGAGGTCAAGCCTAGCTTGTCCCTGCCCCCTCTATTTACTGGGCGTTTCTCTAGTCTACACTTTGTCAGAGACCTGAGTGATAAAAGCTGGGGGATGTGTCTGTCTAGCATGTGGTGGACACAGGAATAGAAGCACTGGGTAATGCAGGAGTGGGTCAGTTTGTTCTGGTTGGAGCAGACAGGAGCAGGGAGACTGAAGAGAAAGAAGAGACAAGTTAGAAGAAAAGGCAAGGTCAGTGGCAAATGACTGTGCTTACATCCTCCAGGGAGGCGGTAGGGGCGCTGAGGGGCTCCTGTTTAATCTGGTTCAGGTGGCTATAGTTCCCTAAGGAAGTGTGCAAGATTCTGCAACCAAGTGCAAAGCTGATAACAGCTGCCTGTTCCTCTATTAAGTAAATATAATTGTATATTGTATTCATTATAGCCAGGCAGTGTGAGAAAACAGGGTGGGAGGAGGAGAGAGAGTGGAGAGAGGAAAAAGAGAGCAACTTTGGAGGGGAGAGGAGAGTGCCAGCTGAGAACTTGCCTTTCCTGGGGAAACAGTTCCATCTGGTGAGTATTTGGTGTATTGCAGAGCCTACTTGTATTTTCTTATCAGTAGTCAGGCTACGGCTGCATTATGGGAGCCTGTACCCCTTGGTCCCTGACACCTTCTGCACACGTGTGGATGGTTGAATTGAAGTGCTAGAAGCAGGCAGCCCACCAGCATGGGGATGAAGGGGGTGGTAGCAGGAAGGTGCTGATGGGGGGGCGGGCAGCTTGGGGGTGGAATTAAGGGGACCCCAGCAAGGAAGTGAGTGGACGAAAAGATGGGCAGAATGGAGAAGGTGGTCAACGGGTTGGTGAATGGCTCACCAGTGCTGCCGTAAACAGTTGGCAGGATGTCTCAGAAAGGGAGTTAGTTGCAGGGTTCATGTCCAGAAATCTTGGTGGCTTTGTTGTTTGCCCAATGAATAGAAATATGCATGCTGGGAGGGTTCACAGGCCCGCATGGGAATGCCTTGGCCTCTCCACACCTCTAGCTGAAGAGCCCAGGCCTGGGTCTAGACACTCTGGGTCTCCAGAGCCCCCCAAAGGGGCTTGCTGGCACCCCAGCACCTCCCTTGAACCAAGAAAGGGGCTCCAACCCTGCCAGGCTGGGTTTGCTTGTAGTAAGGAAAACACCAGTAGTGGGACTTCCCCGCCTGCTCTGGGGCTTCCTCCCCTTGAGGGAGGAGCTACTGCTGATCCCCTTCACCTGGGGCCGCTGGACCACTGGCGCGCCTCCCATCCTGCCCATCACCCTCTTTTCTTTTCTTTCTTTCTTTTTTTTTAAATTGTATAATATAACATATACAAAACAAAGAAAGGAAAAAACAGTAGTTTTTAGAGCATTCTTCAGCAGGCAGTTACAGGACAGCTCCCAGAGTTTGTCATGGGCTGCCATACCATCATCTCAGAGTTTTCTTTCTGGCTGCTCTAAAACATTGGAGGCTAGAAGGAATAAATATGGTAATATTACTTATATTACTGTATGTTCGCCTCTGTTTGAGTTGAACCTCATTAGCTAACGGTCTACCCATCTCTAGCTTCTGTGTATCTCGAGGTCCCCTATATTCTGTATTATAAGCCTCTGATTTTACCTTTACCATGGTCATAAAAGTGGAATCATACAGTATCTATCCTTTTGTGTCTGGCTTATTTCACTCAGCATTGTGTCCTCAAGACTCATTCATCTTGTCATGTGCTTCAGGATGTCATTTTGTCTTACTGCTTACATATTCCATCGTGTGTGTTTGTGTGTGTTTGTGTGTATGTGTGTATATATATATATGTATACATTTTGTTAATCCACTCATCTGTTGATGGGCACTTGGATTGTTTCCATCTTTTGGCAATTGCGAATAACGCTGCTTTGAACATCGGTGTGCAAATGTGTTTGTGTCACTGCTTTCAGCTCTTTTGGGTATATACCGAATAGTGGTATTGCCAGGTCATAGGGCAACTTGATATTTAGTTTCCTAAGGAACCACCAAACTGTCTTCCATAGTGGGTGCACCATTATGCACTCCCACCAGCAGTGCATAAGTGTCCCAGTTTCTCTACATTCTCTCCAACATTTGTAGTTTTTTGTTTGTTTAATAACAGCCATTCTTATAGTTGTGAGGTGGTATCACATTGTAGTCTTGATCTTCATTTCCCTTATAGCCAGTGAAAATGAATATCTCTTTATGTGCTTTTGAGTCGTCTGTATTTGCTCTTCAGAAAAATGCCTGTTCATATCTACAGCCCATTTTACAGTGGGGTTGCTTGTTCTTTTGTTGTTGAGTAGCATGATGCCCTGTTTTCTTGAATAGTGACAGTGCTGCCTTTCTTCCCACTGTTTGAATTGGGGCTCCTTCATCAAAAGTTTATCTGTGAACGACATGCAAAATGCCAATAATATTGAAAACTGGGTAGAGGAGGTGGGTATTTGGGAACTCTGTACTTCTGCAAACCTATCTATAATTTTTAAAATCTTTATAAAACTAACTACTCTAATAAAAAAAACCAGAATAAATAAAAACCTTTCGTGAGAACCTTGACACTGCCAGGTGTTTCATTTCTCAACAACTTCTTACAGAGGCAAGAAATAGGGTGTGTTGGGGGTTCCTGGAAGGTGGGAAAAGCCCAGTATCGGTGAGAGAAGAGTCTCAAATTTTTGGTAAAACTTCTCAGCACCAACCAGGTGGGTCCAGAATCGCAGCATCTTTCCGGGGTACAGAAGGTGACTCTGTACTCTGCCCGCCCACAGGTGCTGCAGCTGCTCGGGGGCCTCCCATACTTGGGGCATACCCAGAGCCTTAAGCATTTACCTTCCAAAAGGGCGGCTGCCTACCAGGGTGGGTCCTGTTTCTCTCAGAGACCTTCAACTCGGGCACATTCCCGCCTCGGTTTTGCTTTGTAAATACCACTGAAATGGTTTGGCCTTCTAAGGTCATTTCCGTCACATACAAGTATGGGTCCTTGGTCTCTCATTCCCCCTTTCTTCCATCCTTTCTGCCCCGCTTGTGTATCTCAGAAGTAAACGGTACCCCTGTTAGCTGTCACCGGCTTGCCTTCCCTCCTTCAGTTCCCATTTCCCGAGTCTCGGCTTCCCTCCCTTGCTGCAGGGTTTTCTCACTCGGCCTTCACGTTCGGTATTGAGAGCCACATCAGCCAGTCCAACATCAATGGGACGCTAGTACCCCCGGCCGCCCTCATCTCCATCCTCCAGAAGGGACTGCAGTATGTGGAGGCAGAAATCAGCATCAATGAGGTAGGTCTGCCCTGGGACCCAGCCGCCCCAGCGCCCAAACCAGCAGGTGGCTGGAAAGCTGGGAATATCGTGTGGCACCCAACTTGGAATCCCATGTGCACTTCCCTACAGTGCTCAGGAACAAGTCCACTGTGTAGTTAGGGGGTGGTGGTTGTGTCCTTGCACAAGTAGTGAGCTTTCAGTGCCCCTTACGCACCTGGGTTTGGCACACAAATACGCACAGGTGGTGGCTACTGACTAATGCAAAGAGTTCATTTTCAAATCTGAAAACTGTGCGGCAGGTTTTTAGCTGCTTAATCATTTGGAGTGAGTGTTTGCTTTGTGAAGACAGAAAATGCTCCTCCCCTTTTTTTGATCAGGTTGTTAAAGAGGAACCCGAGAACACGTTCAAGTAGAGCCTGTATTTCAGATAAATCGACAGGCAGTATCATCAGAGAATTAGGAGGAGAATGACGATTGTGTGAGAGAGGATTTAAGTGATGGTTTTAATATTTGTGCTCATTGTGGAGCTGATGGGAATAATGGAGCAATAATAAATGAAAATTGTATGATTTGTCTCCTCTCCCCCTTTTAGATTGAGGCACAATGAGTCCTTGGATCATTTTTTAGAATCAGTTTTTTGATAGCTGCCCCTCACCCTGTCTTGCTATTCTCTGGGTCTCAGAATTGTCAGGTGAACAGATGCCCCTGGGGTTCTTACAGTTTCCATGACCTTCCTCAGCTTCTGCCTGTGAGTCCTCATTCTTTATTCCCAGTTTTTTCTTCTGCCTCTTCTGCTTCTTCTGCCTCCTCCTTTTATCCAGTCCCTCTGCCCGAGCCTTCTCCGGGCCTCCCCTCTGATGATGTGTCCCCTGTGGCTGATGCTGTCAGCTGCCCATTGCCCATGCTGCTCCCCCAGATGCCCTCAGTCCGTCTCCCCCCAATCCTCCCGTGGTTTCCTCCACCTCCTCTCCTTTCAGCTGCTCCAGTCCAGTGAGCCTCTTCTGGTCACAGCATTTACCCCACTTTCTCTTTCTTAAGAAACACTTTAAGAAAATTCTAAAAGTAATGTATTATGTTTTCTGTCATGTGTTTTTCTCTGTATACATGTGTACACAAACGCACACATGTATAAAACACCCATTTTTCTTCCTGTCCCGTGCTCTTCCCTCCCTGTGAGCAACCAGCTCCTCTTGCCTTCTGGACGTTGCATGCTCCAGAGCCTTCTCCCACCTCCTTCAGGCCTGGTTTGGTCTCTTTTTCCAGGAGACCATTGGGTGTGGTCACGAGCCCAGAGCCCAGAGCCCTGAGCCCTGAGGCCCTGCCAGCTCTCCAGTCTTCCTCCACTGCAGTTTGATTTTCTTCTCCTCACAGATTTCTTTCTCTTTCCTCTGTCAGGCAGCCCTCATAACTTCTCTTCCTCGGCGTTTCAGAGTCCAGCAGGTCTAGAGGTGAATGAAAGCCCATCTCATTGATCACTTAGATCTCCAATACTTAGGAAGTGAGGCGGTATGCTATTTTAGGGCAGCTAGTACCTTTGGTGAGGTGGCCGAGCATTGGGCTGTGGATGTGGAAGGAGAGGCCTGTGGGAGCAAGGGGGGCAGGAGGCTGGCTGAGGCACTCACTGGCTGTTTCTTTGCACATTTCCTTATGGCTTCTCCATCGTTTTCTTATTGTCAGTATTGTACTGTAAGGAGAAATGTACTGGACCATTAGTTCATTTAGAGAGTGAACTAACTCCTATCTTTCAGTTTTCCCTAATTTCAGAGCTAGTTTGAATTCAGAATGTAGAAGAACATGTTTTACCCACCTGCTAAGGGTAGCCTGAGATGTTGGGGTTCCTGGGCCTCTAATATTCAGAGCACTTCACCAAGAAAGCACTTTCTCTAGTATCTAAAAGTGTGTGTGTAGACTTTTTAAAATTGTACATGCAAACCAGAGAATCAAAGGAAGCATCAAAAAGTATGAGCCTGAGCTAAAAGATGTCACTGGCACTGGTGTGCTCGCAGCATTTAGTCTGCACTCTAAACCCTTCAAGTTGCAGCAGAGGTACTAGGAATCAGCTCCTGAATGGCACAGGAATCTTTTGACTGGCCTTGATAGTTTTCAAGAGTTACCTCTCCCATATAACAAGTATAATGGTTGACAGAGGTTTTTCCACTGTTGCCATAGCATCAGGTCAGGGTTTCCCAACCTGACCTTGACATTTGGGTCTGGCTGATGCTCTGCGATAGGGTGCTTCCTGTGCTGTATGGGACCTGGAGCACCAGCCTGGCCTCCACCCACTGGATGCCAGCATCTCTTCAGCCCCAGTTGTCAACCAAAAATGTCTACAAACAGGGCCACATGGGGACCGTATCACCTTCAAGTGAGAACCCAGGGATGGCATGTTTTGGTCATGGAATGAAGTTGAACCCCTTAGTGCCGTTCTTATGGTTCATTTTGAGATTTCTTATGGAAACCAGATGCTGCGTTTCCCCACTGAGGTCAGCTGTTACACCTACTTCTTCCATCCTCGTCTTCTCCCCGTCACCCCCTCCCGTGGCTCACCATGGAATCTCTGTGCAGCCCTCTACCTTCACATTCCTGGATGCTGTATGAAACTCTTGTTCCCTCTATGCCACTCTAGCTCCTGTCTGCAGAGGCTTGGTTTAGGAGATACCCTCCCGTGCGAGCTGACACCCGTACTCCACTTCCTTTCCTAGGATGGCACAGTCTTTGACGGCCGCCCTATAGAGTCCCTTTCCCTGATCGACGCCGTGATGCCCGACGTGGTACAGACACGGCAGCAGGCATTCAGAGAGAAGCTAGCTCAGCAGCAAGCCAGTGCTGCGGCCGCGGCGGCAGCAGCAGCAACAGCAACAGCGGCGGTGGCGGCGACACCCCCAGCAGCTGTGTCCCAGCAAAATCCACCAAAGAACGGAGAGGCCGCAGTGAATGGGGACGAGAACGGGGCACATGCGATAAGTAAGTGCTGCAATGTGGTGGTTTGCTGCATTTCTGGGTAAAGATCTGCTTGCTGTAAATTTCTTGACCGATGGCCTTCTGCATTTTGCTTGGGATAACTACAAGTTCCTTTTTTGTCATCTTCATCTTTAGACACGATGTTCTTGGCTCTCAATTTTAGGAACCCCTGTTAACTCTATTTAGTATAAAAATGGGAGGTACTAGAGGATTACTGTCTGACATAAAAAACCCTTATCATTTGGGGGAGGCCTTCAATCCTATTACCCATACTTCTGTAGTAAGGGTCATCACCCCAAGTACAGTATAATTTGTCAGGGTCATGGTTACAGAGTGAGCACTAGGTCCCAGATTCTGAGCACCAACTTATTTGCTCTTACCAGATCGTAGGAATTTTATCCCTCTTAGGTAATTGCCCAAAAGATTGTGGCAGATAAGCAGAAAATCAGGAGTTTTACCCAAAGAGCTTGTCTCTACTTTGACACACTCCTTTAAACTCAAGGAAAGCCTGCTTTGGGGTTTTAAATGTGTGTATATGTTTGTGTGTGTGTGTGTGTGCATGTGTGTGATTGCATGCACATGAGTTTGTATGTTTGTGTGTGTGTACCTGTGTCCTTTCTTATTTGACAATCCCTTCCTTCAAAACTGCCAAGCAACGGAGACCTTGAGAGGTGAGATGGCCTTAAGTCCTGGGCCCCGCCTCCATGGTCCCCCAGCCTGCCAGTGGGCCAGCCGGCCAGTCAGAAGAGACTGCAGCCCACAGCCTCACCCTGTGGCAGGTTACCAGCCCATGTGCACACAGATGAATTCTTGAATTCACTTTCTGACTGGAGAACCAGATCTAGCATTGAACAGAAAATCCAAATAGGCCATAATGCAGTCATACAAGGGGATCATGTAAAAGCCCATCTTCTGCAGCATAAAATGGAAAGAACTCCCATGATGAGCTCTGTAATCGCTCTCAGAGAAGTTCCGAAATGTGGGACAGGGAAAGAAGAGTAGATAATGTGTGGCTTTTTCCAGCAAAAGTCATCTGTTAACTGCTCATTCCTATGGGACACAACCCACGAGTTTTCATGAATTAAGATGGTTCATTAAAACAGGAAGAAATAAACATCATTGTTTTCTTAATCTCAGGTCACAGAAAAATTTTTTTAACTGGTGAGCTTTGAGAAGTTTTTCCATCTGCAAAAGCAGAAACTTAGAAATTTGAACAGGTTTCTTTTCAATCTTAAGCAATCCTCGCGGCGTCTGAGTGGATCCTGATGGGGGAAGGCGTGCAAATGTTGTGCCACCGAGCCCCTTCTGGCAGTGTGCAGGGAGTTTGCATTTCACTGGGGACCTGGGGCTGGTGTTTCAGGCCGAGTGGTGACCTCTGAGGGGCTGGCCGCCCCACCGTCTCCTCCCTGGCACACCTTCCCAGGGCTTACAACTTCAGCTTCATCTCCTACTGTTTCCTGTCCCCTGGCTTAGAGCCTCACCTTGCTCACTTCTTACTGCAGAAAGGGCTCTCCTCTCTGCTGCTGTCACTTCTCAGTAGGTTAAGGCCGAACCCTGGTGTGTGGAGTTACACTCTGTTCTGACCTTAGGGAATCTTTTCCTTGCTGCTACTTGGAAGAAATAATGGCCGTTTTCCAGGATGACATTTAGTCTGCCTTCTCTCTGCCATCAGTGACCTTACCCATGGTACTTCCAGAGCTGGTCTTTTACAGGGCCTGGCAGTCCTGCTTTGAAGCCTCATACTAACTGGTTCCCATAAGAAATAACATTTGAGTCCTGAAAATATGAGGGTGCTTGAAGATGGGAGCTGGGGCAGGAACATTCAGAAAGAGTGATGGTGTTTCCTGGTGGGGGCATCTCACATACAGAGGGAACCCTAGGGCAGGGGGCTCCTGGGCAGAACGTTGTGTCTTGTCAAGAGAATAGGACCTTCCAGCTGAGCTCCAGGACTGGCCCTCGCCCCGCCCTCCCCCCCCATATGCTGGTTGCTCTTAGACCTCTGCCTGCTTCCTCAGGACAAGAACGTCTCATTATTTGACACCCATAGAGCACTTCCAAGAAGGCACTGTCTGAGATAAGAGCATGGAAGGAAAGAGGTCACAGTCATTTCATGAAGGTGTCCTTAGCAGGACAGAAAGACCTTGGAGAAGCTTAGGAGCCTAGTAAGATAAGTATCAGATTTTTTTTTTCAAGCAGCTGGACACTCATATCCCAAAGAGCACATATTAAAACTACTCGGGCCCAGTACACCTCCACCTACTAACTTCCCAACCAGAAAGGCCGTGTAGCACTAGAACAGGCAAGAAGGCTCTGTCCTGGGGTTCTTGGTCAAAATCCTCGGAGCTATATATCTATGAGCCCCTTTCTTGAACCTTACTTGTGGGTCCAGAAGTTCGGGTTCTGTCCATTCCTCCCGCCTGGGCTAAACCGCTGGCCACTGGCTCCCTCTGTTTCTGCATGCTCCCTGTCCTAAAGTGGCTTGGGACACTAACCTTGTCTCCTCAGGGTCTCCCCTCTCTGCACCCCTGTGCCATTGGGGTGACCACTGGCCCTCTCCCTAGCTGGTTTCTCTTGGACCCCAACGCAGTGCAGATTGACGTTGCCAAGCAGCTATGCTGCCTCCCTCTTGCGAGCCAAGCCGCTTGCACCAGCCCGGTGAAGCTGCTTGGCTGCGTGGCTACGTTTTGACAAGCATGTGGAGGTGCCTTCCACACCTTCTTTGGAGTTAGAAGCTCCCCATACTACATGCCTGGCAAGTGACACTAGCTCTTCTCTCACCATCGTCAGGAGAATCTACCACACCTGGAATAACACGTTTCTTCTCTTCTGGTGCCTTCTGCCAACTGGGCTGAGACCCTCTGAGGAAGGCATTGAAAGCTTGCCACCGTTTAACCTATTCAGGTCCCTCTCCAAGTTTCTCACACACACACCCTCAACTAAGTGTTGCTTGGTATTGTCAACGATGCATTCCTGGACTGTGTTCTGCAGTGCAAAAGCACCCAAAGCCTCTGCAGGGGAACCGACAGGGAAACCACAGAGCGCAGTGCCTTCCCCACCGGAAGCACTGGGTGCGTCTCTGAAGGAACAAGTTCCGACTCCCAGAGAAGTTCCCGGGAATGATAGGTACAGGCTCTGGATGTATGGATTGGCTTTATCTGTCCTGTTGCCATGTGTGGTAGGAAAGGAAGCGCATTGTGGTGTTCTTTTTTACATGTTGAAATAGAAGCAGTGTGGTCGTCGGTTACCTCCTGCAGAGAAAGAAGCAGGTGCATTCCTCAGGGCTTCTCCACTGGAATGCCTTTACCAGAGGGATGAGATGGAACTTACCTGATTATTCTCTGTGTGACAGAGTGATTGCTCATTGTTGGCTGTTGGATAATTAAGACTATCTCCCTGCTCTTTGTTAGCATAAAGCAGGTCAGGGCAAACTTCTTTTGTAAAGGGCCAGATAGTAAATAATTTAGGCTTTGTGGGCCAGAGGTCTCTGTGGCAACTACTCAGCATTGTCTCTGTGGCACACAAGCAGCCGCCAGCGATATGTAAACAAATGAGTGTGGCTGGGTGCCAGTCAGACTTTATTTACGGAAACATCCAGCAGCAGGCTGGATTTTGCCTGTTTAATGTAGTTTGCCGACAAATAATCAATCATTTTATCCTTCATGTCAAATAAACATGAAATATTCTCCAAGTTATACATAGTTCCTCAATGTCCCAAAGTCATGATTTAGTTAAAACTAGCAGAGATGAGGGTACTTAGTACATCACGTTTAATGTTTATCTAAAATAAAAAGTGCCCTGAGAAGTCTTTGCTCTTTTTGTTGATGAACCATGTGTCTTTCCATGTTTCCTACTACAGATAATCATTCAAAACCAATGGAGATAGACGGGGACGTTGAGATTCCCCCCAACAAGGCCACCGTCCTCCGGGGCCATGAGTCTGAGGTGTTCATCTGTGCCTGGAACCCTGTCAGCGACCTTCTGGCTTCCGGGTAAGGAGGTCGGGTCAGGGACACCCCAGGGTTTGGAGGATCCCCACCAGTCACTTTTTTAAAAATATTTTTATTGTAAACAACAAGCAAACATACAAACATTCTTAACATGGTTACAATCAATGGGTCACAGTATCATCCCACAATTGTGTATTTATCATCATGATCATTTTTAGAGCATTTGCATCTCTCCAGCAAAAGAAAGAAAAAAGAAAAACTCATTCATGCCACACCTCTTATTACCCCTTCCTCTCATTGAACACTAGTGACCTCCAGAGTAGCCTCTTGACTCTAGTTGATCTCTCTTAGACACAGATACCTTATTACTTACATTTCTTTTCCCCCTTTTGGTCAGGATGGAATTGTTGATCCCCCGGTGCCAGATCTGGATTCATCCCTGGGAGTCATCTCCCATGTCACCAGGGAGGCTTTCACCCCTGGATGTCATGTCCCGCATAGGGGGGAGGGCAGTGATTTCATTTGCAGAGTTGGGCTTAGAGAGAGTGAAACCACATCTGAGCTGTGGCACACCACGGGTCCTCCAGAGGTGAGCCTTAGGCACACGTACAGGTACAGCAGCCTTGATTCTTGAAGATGATTGTATAAAAATATAACGTTTACACTGTTCAGCTGTGTTCCAGTAGCCATGTTTCTTGAAGGTGGCTGTATAATGATGTCACTTTTGCAGTGTGACTGTGTGATTGTGAAAACCTTGTGTCTGATGCTCCTATCTATGGTATGGACAGATGATTAAAAAATATGGATAAGAAGTAAACAAATAATAGGAAGAACAACGGTTAAATAAATTGAGTAGATTGAAATACCCACCATTCACTCTTCTCTGAAGTTCTGCCTCAGGGAGCCTGCCCTCACCTCCTTCCTAGTTTGTAGCATCTCACAGTGTATGTAGAGACCGAAAAGTTCTGCTGCACCATTTCTCTGCGTCCCAGTATCATAGCAATGGAGAAATCATTGTTCCAAGCCATTTTCCCAGTGGGACGGAGAGCGATGCAAAGCCATTTATTCATAACAACTCGAAGCAGAGAGTGAGGGGCCGGAAGAGTGAGTGAGAGAGATAAAAAAGATGAAAGACCACATCCCAGAGATGTCGGGCCCCCCAGGCAGCATGGGATGGTGAGCTTTCTGCCCCAGAGCCGAGCGTTCCTGTTTCGTTACTCGCAGGTCTGGAGACTCCACTGCAAGGATATGGAACCTTAATGAGAACAGCAACGGAGGCTCCACCCAGCTGGTGCTGAGGCACTGCATACGAGAAGGGGGACACGACGTCCCTAGTAATAAAGACGTGACCTCGCTGGACTGGAATGTAAGCCATGTAGCTCCACCAGACACTAAAAAATGTGTGACATCTGCCAGCAGGCCCACTGAGGAGTTCCACCCCTGCTCTGGCGTTTTCCTGGGGGTCTTATTCCAGAGAGCTGCCCAGCCGGCGGGGAGTGCGGTCGCGCCCCTTCCATCTCCAGAGAGCTGCCCAGCCGGCGGGGAGTTCCACCCCTGCTGTGGCGTTTTCCTGGGGGTCTTATCCCAGAGAGCTGCCCAGCCGGCGGGGAGTTCCACCCCTGCTCTGGCGTTTTCCTGGGGGTCTTATCCCAGAGAGCTGCCCAGCCGGCGGGGAGTGCGGTCGCGCCCCTTCCATCTCCAGAGAGCTGCCCAGCTGGCGGGGAGTTCCACCCCTGCTGTGGCGTTTTCCTGGGGGTCTTATTCCAGAGAGCTGCTCAGCCGGCGGGGAGTGCAGTCGTGCCCCTTCCATCTCCAGAGAGCTGCCCAGCCGGCGGGGAGTGCAGTCGCTCCCCTTCCATCTCCAGAGAGCTGCCCAGCCGGCGGGGAGTTCCACCCCTGCTGTGGCGTTTTCCTGGGGGTCTTATTCCAGAGAGCTGCCCAGCCGGCGGGGAGTGCGGTCACTCCCCTTCCATCTCCAGAGAGCTGCCCAGCCGGCGGGGAGTGCAGTCGCTCCCCTTCCATCTCCAGAGAGCTGCCCAGCCGGCGGGGAGTTCCACCCCTGCTGTGGCGTTTTCCTGGGGGTCTTATTCCAGAGAGCTGCCCAGCCGGCGGGGAGTGCGGTCGCTCCCCTTCCATCTCCAGAGAGCTGCCCAGCCGGCGGGGAGTGCAGTCGCTCCCCTTCCATCTCCACCCTGCCCTTTTAGGATGAAGCGCAAGGTTCTGTGGAGGAAACCTTGCCACAGGGAGCCCCGAGGGGTTTCTGCTGGGGAGATTGATGTGCCTGGAGGGAGAGAGGACTTTCCTCCCTGACTTTCAGCCTCGGGTGATTGTGTGCACTTATACCTGGGACACACCCACTTGTCTCACTTTTTTTATTTTCCCCAGTGGTCTTTACAGTGTTTTTGCAAATTCTAAAATTGCCTCACAAATTCTCTTTTTCTCTCTATGCATACAGATTTTTTTTTTTTTTTTTTTTTTTAAAGGAAAGACAGAGAGAGAAGGAAGGAAGGATAGAAGGAAGGAAGGAAGGAAGAAAGGGAAACATTTTTAAACATTTTCTTGTTTTATTGTATTCTGTTTCTCCGTTTTTGTTACATGGGCTGGGGCCGGGAATCGAACCGAGGTCCTCCGGCATAGCAGGCAAGCACTTTGCCCGCTGAGCCACCGCGGCCCGCCCTGCATACAGATTTTTAAAGATGTATTTGTGTTTTCAAAAGTCTTGTAATTTTCTATATGGCATTTTTTGATTGTCACTAATAAGACACCAAAGAGTGACAGCTGGTTGCCGTGTATCTTTGTTGCTCACTTTTCCCTGTGGTATGCTTTTGTTTTTGGCTACTGTGGTAAACTTAAGCTTTACATTTTAATTCAAGAGCACTGTGAGCTAAAGCTGTCACGTGCCATTTTACAACAGTCACTGACTTAAGAAGAGTCTAGCCTTGGGAAAACCTGAAAGACTCACCTCACCTTGTCAATACTGCTACTACTAAGCTAGTTTTGCTGGTTTGTGTTTCTTTCTGGCCCCCAGAGTGATGGAACACTATTGGCTACTGGGTCCTATGATGGTTTTGCAAGAATATGGACGGAAGATGGTAAGTCCTGAGCCCCTGCTGCCCGCTTCCGCGTGCGCAGGTGGCAGTTTGCTTTGTTGGCAGGGAACCTACAGGCACTGACTTGATGTCAGCATGTTTTGTGGTTGTTTGTTAACAGGTAACCTGGCCAGCACCTTAGGCCAACATAAAGGTCCCATCTTTGCCTTGAAATGGAACAAAAAGGGGAATTACATTTTGAGTGCCGGTGTAGACAAAGTGAGTATTACTTAAGCTACATCTCTCTAGATAACACCGTGGTTTCTTTGAATTCTGAAGCTTCCTACTTTCCCTTGAGATATCAAAAGAATATGTATTTATTTCTGTGTGTGTGTGTCATGGTTGTGACCTCACTGTCAATGTAACACACCATATCTTTTTATATTGTACCCTTCTGCACATCTTTATGCAAAGCTCCCTTTTTGTTGGGTACATAGTTCAGCAACAGGGAGAGGAAACTTTCCATATTGTACTTATGAGACGCCTGAGGAAGCCAACTGGCATGGAATGTCACTCCAAAAATACCCACCCGCTGAGTGCTTTTACTAACACACCCAGTTTTCTCTCGCCAGGCTTCTTTCTTCTGAATTGGATGAGCTGTTGATTCTCATTGTAGACTGCAGGTTTCTCTGAGAGCAGGGGTTATGCAGATATGTGCAGTGGACGTGAAGTCTTCCACAGAGCACACACAGGGCTTACCTGCTCTGGACTTGGGGCGGGGTGGCATTAAATCCCAGGAGCTGTAGATGCCCCTGCCCCCCCCCCCCCCCGCCCCCAACGCCGTCACTGGGGGAAGTAGCATGGGGAAAGGTCGGGAGGTCTGGGCTTCATCCCCGCTCTGGTTCTCACCACTCTGGCAAGTCCCACCTTTTCTGACTTTCAGTAATCTCAGTTGAAAAGTGACAAACTCAGAATCGTACTCCTGAAGACCTGGAATTAATCGGTATATCATGAAATTCATAAAACTTGGTAGGAGTCCCAAGTCATTGCTTTGGAAAAGAAATGTTAACAAGAAGTGAAAGAAACTGTGTGCTTTCATATCAGTGTATGTCTCTGTAACCAAAAGTCATTTCTGAGTACTCTATGTTGTTTCAGGTTCCAGAAAGCTTTACATTTTCATAATGATTTCTGAATAATTTGAAAGCCTTTTTAGATTACTGCTTTCTTTTCATTCAGGTTCTAAACATCAGTGTAAAATAGTAGGCTTGAACTCTAAAACAACATCAAATCTTGGGGAAGTGAAAATAGACTTTTATAGTTAACCATCAGTAATGCTCATATCTGTTTGGGGAGGGCCTGAGGTTGCTGTCATGCACATCTGGCCTATCACTTGTTTTTATAAATAAAGTTTAATTGGCACACAGCTATGCCCATTCATTTACTGTTCTCTGTGACTGCTGTTATGCTATGAGGGAGGAATGGAGTAGTTGCTGTAGAGATTGGCCCACAAAGCCTAAGGTATTTTTTATCCAGCCATTTACAGGATATGTTTGCTGACCCTGGCACTGGGATGTAAACCTCCAGGTCAGTGATTTATTCATCCTTTAGCTCTCTCTCTTTGGAGCCAAGAGTCCTTTGTTCAAACTTGACAGCCCTAATGTGTAATACAAATAAAAGCTGGCCTGCTCTGGTAGGTTAACACCTTAAACAGTCTATTCTAACTATAATCAAATCTTTTCCAAGATGTTAAACTCAAATAATACACATACCCAGGACTTTTGTCATGCACAAGGCACGTCATCAGTAATTGCTGGGTGAGTTTTTAACATAGTCCAAGAAGACATTCCCACTATCTGCATTAACCCATTCATGCTCCCAGATAGGAAGCAGGTACTGAGGTGATTGATTCCCTCTTTTGCAGAAGACAAATGGGGAGTCCCAGAGAGGCTTACTTACCTAAGGACACACATTATCTAATACAGAATGGGGCTGAAGTTAGAATTCAAGTGTCACATCATCAAGACTTCCATAGAGTTCTAAATAGTGCTTTGTGTGCCCATCTCCTTCCTGCGTGGAAGGTTTGTTTTTGTTTTTTACTTGATTACAGGCTTCAGCTCTTATCAGGTGATAACCTGCATGAAGGGTGAAAATGCACATTAGGAATTATATCGGGTCATATATTCTCAACTATTATCACTTAACCTTGAAGAAATAATAGTAACATTCTCGAAAGCAATGCTAAGAGAAAAAATATAATTTATAGGGATGCTTGTATTGATATATGCTTAACCCACAGTGGCTAAAGGATAGTTTAAGTTCTCAAAATCTTTTGTGTAATTAATATTTTCTTGTCCATCCTATTTTTGACATAAACATTGACTAAATGATGCAATTACTGAAGTGTTTATAAAAACTGTATCATAGAATGTGGTGCAGTGGTGGGTCAGTGGCAGAATTCTCACCTGCCATGCTATAGACCTGGGTTTGATTCCCAGTGCCTGCCCATGCCAAAAAAAAAAAAGCTATCATAGAATTGTGAAAATTTATAAACATGTAATACATATGTATCAAATACAAATAGTTAAATATTCTCTGCGGTGACAGGTTTGTTTGTGGGTTGCAGAATTGAAGAAAAAGTTACCCCCACCAAACAATTACCCCACCAAACAACGAAATGATTGTTTATTGGTAGAGCTGACCCCAGACTTAGATGAGCTAAGTCTTAAGGATACTGACTTCTCTGAGTGTTTCCTTGGAAAAATTTCTGCAGTCAGTAGAACGTAAGCCCAGTTCTTGTGAAAGCGAAGTGTTTTGAAGTGTCATTGAGTGGGAGGAGCAAAGGATCTAATTACATTGAAAATTCCAGCACATGAAGAGTTCATAGCAGTCTGGGCTGGGTCCTCCCTCTGGCTGCTCCCCTGAGAACCCTCCTACGTTCACTGCCTTTCCCAGGAAACCAGGACTGTTGCTGAAGTTGCGTGGCGGCAGAGGTCACTTGTTTCACTCCTGGGCAGATTGATAAGTAGGTGCCCCTCCTGCCAGCTCTGCCACCCCCACCCCATGTCATCCGATCACTCAGTACTGTCTGGCCCCTGCAGTCCCATGGAAGGAGAATGAAGGGAGTTGTCGGAAACACCAGTTTCTGTATGTCTTCATTTGGGAAAGTGCCATAAAGGACGTTTTAGAAAATCTGTTACAGATTTTTTCAGTACTTTTCAACAATTAGGTAAAGGGGAAAACTCCCACCAATTTTGGTGGTTTGCCCAGGATCAGCTGGGAAAGCAGTCCATCCCAATTTTCACATGAAACACGCTGGATCTCAGAGACACAAGATGAAAAAAGGAAAAGAACGTCAGTTATCTCAATATTTTTACATTGATTGCACATTGAGACAAAAATACTTTATATATATTAGAGTAAAATAAAATATGTCAAAACTAATTTTACCTATTTCTTTTTTGTAATGTGGTTCCTATAGAATTTTAAATGATTTGCACAGCTCACATTCAGTCCTTGGTTAGCGCTGCTGTAAAAGGAAGAAGGACTCACTACCTTTTATACGACTTATTTTTGTAGAGAAATCCTTGCAAGAAGGATAGTTACTAACTTTGTCTTTTTTTCCGGAGCACAGACAACAATAATTTGGGATGCCCACACAGGAGAAGCCAAGCAACAGTTTCCTTTTCATTCAGGTGAGTATCAGTTTTTTATAACCCACAAATACTAATTCAGAGCCCCATGACCTTTCCCTTGAGTAACCATGAAGACTCAGAGGACAGAGCCCGTGGGGTCCAACTGGTAAGGACACCATTTCACAAACCTGTAAAGGTTTGTCAGATACAAACCCCTGTAACACCCCCCTCCTTAAAAGTTTGCAAATGGAATGGCGTGCCAACCACAGCATTGGTTTGGGTGCTTTATTGTGGTGTTCCAAGAGGTCTGCTCTGTTGGGGGTCCCCAAGACGATCCCTGGGTTCCAGTGAGGCTCCCAGGGTGCAACAGGTGGTCATACTCATGGCTGAGAGTTCTTAGAGTGAAAGGAAGTAAAGGAAGATCAGCAGAGGGAGGAGGTCCTGGGGTGAAGTCTGGAAGAGACCAACCTCAAGCTTCCACAGTCCTCTCCTTCCCTGATGGAGTCACACCCACGTGCTTAATTCCTTCATCCACCTGTTGTGACAGTGCATGTGAAATGTCCTCCAGGGAAGCTCATGGAGACTCAGCACCCAGCATTTTAATGGGAAGCTGGTGACATAGGCATTCTCTGCCTGACACATACCAAAATTCCAGACTGTCAGAAGAAGGAAAGCTGGGGTTCAGCATAAACCACATCTTAGTGCAGTTTAGTCAGTGTGAGTCACCGTCAGCACAGAACGGTGGGAACCATTGCAAAATCCAAGCTCCCAAATGCCAGCTGAGGGCCAGCTTTGCACACTGGCCTTTCTCAAAGGCCGCTGTCCCAGGCCTGCTGCAAGTAACTCTTTTCTGCTCAGCACCTAACCATACCCCATCTAGCCACATGGGACCACAGATATCTGGAGATCCAAATTTTCCAGATTTCTACCTTATCCTTCATTTTCTTTACCAACTCCATTTTCTTACTCTTTCAGGAAACCATTGTTAGATTATTGCCTCTTAAATCGAAGACAAATGGCCACTCTCAGAATTAGGAGAGACTGGACTAAAATCTACAAAACGTGGTAGATTTGGCCTCCCTTAGCAGGAAATACCTGTGCCATTTTGAGGATATCCCTAAAGGAGGAGTGAAGTTTGCTATAGCATAGGTAACCAGTGTCAGGTGTCCTGGAGACACTGACTGGGCACCTTCATTGGTGGCTCGTGAAGTGGCTGGGAGCGTGGCGGTCCCTGCATCCTCACACTCCACACTCACAAGGCCTTCTCCGGGCTGCCTGGCCGCCTCTGCCCATGTGGCCCCTCACGGCCCTCACGGCGCCTGGGATGAAACTGACCTCTCCTCTGCTCTCTTGGCTGCCCAGGCCCCTAGGGAAATAGCCTTGTAGGCCCCCACTGGCCCGCCCCTCACCTCTTGTCCAGTTTGCTCTCCTCCGGGCCCAGGGGTTATAGCACAACTCTATTGACTTTAGGCCTGGGTCCTTCCTCGCTATGTGGTCTGTCCTGTGTGCTGCAGGATGGTCAGCAACACCCCTGCCTTCCACCCGGTGGGTGCCAGGAGCACCTCCCCCAGTATGACAATCAGGAATGTCCCAGACATTGCCAAATGACTCCTGGAGCTGAAGTCTGTCCAAATTGAAATGCACTGTCCTGCTTCTCCTCACCTTTATTCCTTGCCCTTAAATCCTTGTTTCTGGGTCTTCCCAGAGACTGCCTATGATGTAGAAACTCGGGTCGAGGAAACGTAAAATAATTTAAAAATACATAATATTTTTATGCATTCATATCTGACTACAAAGAAAATATTGACTCTTCAGAAAAATAAAGGGAGCTAAAAGTGTTAGGCATGATTTTGAGGCAGAGTGGCACAAGTTGTGCTCCAGTGAACGGTCCTCGCTTCTGGGAGCTGTGGGCTGGCTCAGAGCGCTCTGGTTTTTTACTGGTCACTCAGCTTAGGCAAGTTACTTTGACTTGCCAGGTGGTACCTTGGTTTCCAACCTTGATAAGGCGGAGTAGTCAGCGTACCTGCCTCGTGATAGCCTGGTAGGTTTAAAGCAGGGTGTCTGCGCCCAGCACTCCAGCTCTGCAGCAGAGGCAGGAGCACACTGTTGCGGGGCCGACCCGGTTGTGGCGTACATGGCAGGAGCTGTGGCCTGTGTCTGCTCAGCACCAGTAGCTCCCTCCCTACCTGATGTGACAACCAAAAATGGCTCCAAACACAGCCAGATGTCCCCTGTGTGGGGGCAGGGGTCCCTGTTTGAGAACCTCTGCCCAAGAGAAAGATGCCCTCTCACCGATTGCTGGTTTATGTCCAGTGACTCTCACTTGGGCCGTTCCTCCACATGTGCTTCAGACAGAGCAGGAAGTCCCTCGGCTAGAGGAGGCAGGGACCGCTCAGACCAAGATCCAGGCCCACCCCAGAGGAAGAGAGCAGGAAGGAAGGAGGGCTGGGTGGAAAAGTCGCAGATCCCGATGCAGGTTGAAGTTTTGGCAAAGCTGATGGGGAGTGCTGAACGAGAGGGCTAATCCCAAGAACTGCCTGAGATAGCACCATCCGCCTCGGTGCCCAGGAAGGGCTCCTGGTGTGGAGACGGGTCATACAGGAAGCAGGCTTTACGAGCAGCAGATCCCGTGGTGGAGGGGCATTGTCCAACGCCTGGACACGAGCCCGGTATTCTCCATGGTCTGCTGTAGGCTGTGCTCCAGATGCAGGCAGGTCACAGAGGGAGGAGACTGGGCAGGCTGCCCTTTATGTCCTGCTGCTTTGGAGAGGCCCTATCTGCCTTCCCTGGCCTGCCCTGCAGAGCTTGGGGCCCATACCAAGTGAACATGTTTTTTGGCTTTTTATTTTGAAGTAACCTCAGACAACAGTCAGTTGCAAAAGTTACAAAAACAATACATGCCCATACAGAGAATTCCAACATACCTGCCCCCCCCAGCAGATCTAGCAGCCATATTTACTTATCATTTTATGTATCCATTCACCCATTTTCTAAGCATTTAAAAATAGGCTGTATGTATCATGTTCCTTCAATACTTAATACTGCCATGGACATTTCCTGTGAACAAGGATATTCACGTTACGGAGTCACCTTAAGTACAGTTATCAAGGTCATGAAGCTTAATATTGATAGGAAGCTTGCAGTCTGTATTTCAGTGTTTTCATACATCCCAGTGTTCTTTTGGGCATTTTCTCCGATATTTGATCCCATCCAATTCATGTATTGCATGTAGTTGTCATTGTCTCTTTAGTCTTCTGTTTTTGTTTTATTTGTAGAAACATATATACACCTGGGCAGGCCACAGTGGCTCAGTGGCAGAGTTCTCGCCTGCCATGCTGAAGACCTGGGTTTGATTCCTGGTGCCTGCCCATGCAAAAAAAAGAAAATAAGAAAAAACATATACACAACAGACTTTCCTATCTCAGCCATCCCCAAGCATACCATTCAGTGGGAATGCTCACACTCAGCATATTGTGCTACCTTACCCCTGTCGGTTACCAGAGACTCTCCCATTACTCCAAACAGAAACTCTCTCTCTCCTCTCCCACTCCTGGTAACCTAGACACTACTTTCTGTCCTTATGAATTTGCATATTCTAGCTGTTTCACATAAGTGGAATCGTACAATACCTATCCCTTTGTATCTGACTTGTTTCATTCAACATGACATTTTCATGGTTCATCCATCTCATAGGATATATCAGAATGTCATTCCTTTTTAAGGCTGCATGATATTTCGTTGTCTGTATAAACCACATTTTGTTTATCCAGTTGTCTGCTAATGGACATTTGCGTTGCCTCTATCTTTTGGATCTTGTGAACATAATGCTGCAATGAAATTGGTGTACAGATATCTTGAGTCCCTGCTTTCAGTTTTTGGTGTATATACCTAGAGGTGGGATGGCCCAGTCAAATGGCATTTATATGCTTAACCTTTTGAGGAACTTGCAAACTGTTTTCCACAGCTGCTGCATTATTTAACCTTCCCACTAGTGGGTATGAGTGTTGCGGATTCTCCACTTCCTCCTTTGCACTTTTCTATTTTTTATTTATGGCCATTGTGGTAGGAGTGAGGTGACAGCTCATCACACTTTTTTGTTGTTGTTGTTTTACATGGGCAGGCACTGGGAATCGAACCCAGGTCTCCAGCATGGCAGGCGAGAACTCTGCCACTGAGCCACCTTTGCCTGCCCTCATTGCAGTTTTGATTTGCATTTCCCTAATGGCTAATAACATTGAGCATCTTCATGTGCCTATTGGGCATTTGTAGTGTCTTCTGTGGAGAAATGTCTCTCCAAATTCTTTGCCCATTTTTTTAAAATGTTGGAGTTCTTTATATAGTCTGGATCTTAAACTCATCAGATACATAATTTCGAAATATTTTTTCCTATTCTTTACTTTGTCTTTTCACTATTTGGATAGTCTTTTGATGCCTAAATTTTTTAACTTTTAATGTAGTCCAGTTTATTTTTTATTGTATTGCTTTGGCTTTTGGTTCTAAAGATACTTTCTTGTGTTTTCTTCTTAACGTTTTATAGTTTTAGCTCTTATATTTAGATCATTGCTCCATTAGAGTTAACTTTTGTATATGGTATTTAGTGTGGGAGAATCTACTTTTACTTTCATTCTTTTGCATATTGACCTCCAGGTGTCCCAGCACCGTTAATTGAAGAGAGTATTCTCTCCCCATTGTCAAAAATTAATTAGTCGTACATGTGTGGGTTTATTTCTGAGCTCTCAATTTGATTCCCTGGTCTACATATCTGTCCTTACGCCGGTACTGCATGTTTTGATTTCCATAGTTTTGAAATCAGAAAGTATGAATCCTCCAACTTTGTTCTTCTTTTTCGAAATTTTTTAACTTTCAAGGTCTTTTGCCCTTCCAAATGAATTTAATGATTAGCTTTTCCACTTCTGCAAAGAAGAATGTGAAAGTTTAATTGGGATGGCATTAAATTGTCCACGTTAAGATGTCTGGGTAGTATTGACATCTTAATGATAATAAGTCTTTTATCCATGATCATAGAGTGTCTTTCCATTTATTTAGGTATTCTTTAATTTCTCTTTGTAACAATTTGTATCCATATACAAGTTCTTTGCATCCAGGTTAAACCCAAATTCCAAGGCAATGTTTTAGTTGTTGTTGTAATTGGAATTGTTCCTTGATTTCCTTTTTGGTTTGGTCTTTGCCAATGTAGAGAAGCACCACTGATTTTTATGTATTAATCTTGTGCCCTGCAACTTTGCTGAATTTGTTCATTATCTCTAATAGGTTTCTTGTAGATTCTTCAGGTATTTCTATGTATAGTATCATATCATTGACTACACTTCTTAGGGCTGCCAGTGAATTGAGTTATTGGTTGTTCTTTTAATACAATAACATCTATGATGTAGGAGGTGCTGAAAGTATCACAGATAGGGTACCTTCCCCACCAAAAAATAGACACAGCTCCAAGTGCAAGCAGCTTGGCTACCAATTTACTTTATTTTGTATGCATGCATGCATGCGTGCATGGTAGAGTAAATGTAACAAAATTTACCATTAGTGACATTTAGTACATTCACTTTGTGCAGCCATCACCACTGCCTAGTTCCAGAACATTTTCATCACCCCAAAAGGGAACCCTTTCCCCATTAAGCAGTCCATCTCCATCCCCCCAGCTCCTGGCAGCCCAGCCTGCATTTTCTTATCTGTGCTTATTACTGTCTCCCTGCTAACCAGGCATCTGTACCCTGGACTATGCAAATCAAAGTGGTTATTGAATGAGAACCTCATTCCTGATGGATTCCCATTGTGTTAGACATGTCGTCCCAAACTACCCTATCCTTGCTGTGGAAGGATCCAATGATAAGTTCACTGCCTAGGGTGCCAAATGTACCAACCACTTTGGTGGAAGGAATGTTTGCAGAAAGCACTGGCTCCGGTCTTTCAGAGATCAATATGCCCAAGGACACATCAGGAAAGTTCCTCTAATACTTTTCTTATTAAAGGAGTGTTTATAAAGTCTTTCAGAAGTAAGTATTATCCAAAGCATTCCTGGGGTTCCACAGAACGGCTTTCCACCCACCTGGCCCAAGAAGACTACAAGGCCCATGCCTCTTTTGTATCGAGAATATGTCTCGCCTGTAATTTTACTGCCCACAAGGTTGACTCATATCCTGTCGCTTGGTCAGGAAGTTCCAGGTAATATTTGCCCTTTTTCAGTCTCAGGCAGCATGCTGGAGACCATATAAAAATGGAAAAGAAAAGTGTGCTTTTCCACGTGAAATGCATATAGCAAGAGCTCTGAGAAGCACCTTTCTGTAGCAGCTGGAGGCTCGTCGTTAATCACTTGATCTGAGGAGTCACCTGCCCGGTTAGGGTTTCCCCATGGTGGTTGTGTGTGGGCTGCCTCAGGCGGCCGCAGCGGAAGGCCTAACCATGGAATGATGATGCACAAGGGAAAGGGACAGACTGTTGAGACACGTGACAGCTTGGATGCATCTCAAGGACATTGAGTAAAAAAAGCTTATCTCCAAAGATCCTATACTGTACGGTTCCATTTATATAGGAATGAAGGCCTCATTCATGGCTGATTTCCACTGTTTGGTATAAGTGCCAAAATCAACCCTACGTTTGTTGTCAGGAAGACTCTGATGACAGACTGGCAGTTGCTGGGGGGCCAGAATGGTGATGGGAAAGGGGTTTTCCCTGACACCTGATAGCAGGCACCTGACAACAGGACATACCCTCTTTGGATGGAGAGGGTCGGCGGATGCTCATTTCTATGGCTGGGTGCTACTCCCAGTCCCCTGAGCCTCCCATCAGATTATTTTGTTTTCGGGTTTATTAATAGCCTGCCCAGAGTGGCAAGGCCAACCCTGGAATTCATTATTTAGCTCTTCCAAAGTTATCAAGGAGAAACAGCTGCAAACTTTGTCTTCTGGCCCTCAGTCATCATTCCAAGTGGGTTGATTAGTTCCTTTGTTCCTCTGGGCACATCTAGGAAACGTGCCAAGAACCGTGGATAGGCTGTGGTTCTGCATGCTGCTGGGGTTGTGGCAGAAAGAAGGCCTTTGATCTGGTGAAAGAGCCACTGCTGACTCAGCCAATTGCACACACACATGCACACACACACACAGAAATGAAGTAGCACCTTGAGATCCTTCCAATAATGGAAGATGGGCATCTGGAGGGCTATATTCCTTATTTAAAGACTATGAGAAAGGAAGGGAATGATAGGATTGTTGGCATATGGTGAGAACGTTGAATTCTCCTAGTTGTAGAGCTGACTTGCCATCATGACTTGGGTAACTGGCTTCAGAGCACACTGGAAGCAAGCTGCAGGGGACATGGATGTAGGTACACTGAGCCTCCTAGAGCAGAGGCCAGCAAAGTAGGGCACAACCAGTGTCTGTAAACAAGGTTTACTGGAAGGCAGTCACACCCATTCGTTTGGGTATCCTGTGACTGCTTTCAGTAGAATTGAGGTGCTGCCATGGAAAGCATATATCCCCAAAGCCCAAAATATTCATTATCTGGCTCTTTACAGAAAGAGTTGCCAACCCTCCCTTTGTGTTTTAAGCAAGTGGCACCCATTTAGCTTAGCTTATTGGAAGAAGGTGGATCCTAGGCTGGTTTCTTCCACTATATCACACTATCCTTTTTTAATGTATTTTTGAGCAAATGTGATACATGCTGGGCAGGGGATTGGTAGGGAAATTTAACTTTTGTCCCAGCTGGTGTATGAGTCCTGCCCAGTTTACATCGTCGGCATCTTGGCCGATCATTAACCAAAGGCAGGGACCCATGGTCACCAAGGTGTCTGTTGCCGGCTTGTCCTTTTATCATTCTATCTGTGAAATGAGAGTTGTGCTGCTCTGTAATAGCATGTCACAAAGCATCTGCAGCCACAGCCTGGAGCCTGTTTGGAGACCCAGACCTGGCAAGGAGGGAGGGGCAATGTCTGCACCCTGCACTTGAGGATCTGCCCGGGGACCAGGCCTGCCCCTGCGGGTGCCAGACCAAGCAGCCCTGCTGTGCGGCTGACCTTCCCTGCACCCACGTGTGTTGCCCTGCTCTGGGCCTCAGCCAGCAGGTCGCCGCAGCAGCATCATGGACCTAATCATGGAAGACCAAATTTCCACATACACCTTGACTGGAGTCCAGGCCAAAGTTGAGCAGTAAGAGGAAGGGGGAAACCATATGATGCCTTGAAAAATTGAGAAGACAAATAATACTATTTAGGAAAATGGATCAGTGGGTCCTGGCTTATGTAGAGTGTAGGCAAACTTGTGCCGAAATTGTGGGTATATGGCTTCATAAGTGAAGCTGAGCTATTTTGGGGTCTTTAAAAAAAAAAAAAAGTTGGTCCAAATTTTTTTTGCTAAAAATTGAAAAGTACAATCTATTTCAGCTCTGTAATTAATGTGGAAATAGTATTGCCATAAAACTGGTGGCTCACCCTGAAAGCACTGAGCTTTTCCTTGAAAGGCGTGGCCTCATTAAATTTGTACAAAATCCAGTGAAGAGGGTAGTGCAATCGTGGCTCAGTGGCAGAGTTCTCGCCTGCCATGCCAGAGACCCAGGTTTGATTCCCGGTGCCTGCCCGTGCCAAAAAATAAATAAATAAATAAATAAAAAACCAGTGAAGAAACGTATGGTCATTTCCATCTTGCATGTGAATTGGTACTGCCTTTTTCAGTCTCCTAACTTGTCTCATTTAATAGATACTGTCCCAAGAACACAGAGTTATGTTCCGAAGTTCCTCCTCCTCGAGTCCTTATGATCCCTAATGAAAAGTAGGAATTGCTATGACTTCAAGGAAGAAAACCGGAGAGTCACATAAGAAGCTGCCTTCTGACAACTCCATTTTGTCTTCATTTCCTCTTCCTTTCCTGGCCACTCTGTCCCTTCCTGTTCACCAGTGTTCTTGCTGTATGAATGACTAGGACATTTTTCAGAGGGATGTGTCTCCAGTGTAGCAGGGGTTGGTAAATTGGGCCCACCCCAAGGCCTGGAGACTTTGTGAAGTGCCAGGTGGCCATGTGAGCAGTTAGGCATGTGAACAGATGTACTAGTTGCTCCCAGCCTTAGGCTTCTGTCTGTAGGAGGACAGAAGTGAGAAGTTACAGTGACTAGAAAGACACAGGAAGATAGGACCCCACAGTTGTTGTAACACTAATAACTTCCACATCATTAGCCAGAGCGCTTCACTAATCACCTGAGATACCTTTCCTCCCTCTCACCCTTGTTTTAGGATTCCTTATAACATCCCCATTTTGCAGCTGAGGCTCGAGGAGGTCAGTGACCTGACCAACTGTGTATAGTAATGGGGTGGCAGGACAAGGAAGGGGGCTGGCTATGGTTGCTCTGACTTTAACACCCTTACTTCTGCCCACTTAGGAATTCCTGTGTCACAAATTGTGACAGCTCTGCACAGTCAGACTGTCTGAGGACAGAACCAGGGCCAACATTTCTAACTATGGCCCTGGGACATTTTGCCACATTGTAAAGTTTGCGAGATTTCCAGCCAACATCCCAGAAAAGAAATCAAAGGTAGAGAATAAGAACCATGACTAGAAATAAACCACAAATCAGTTACGCTTTTTATTGTTCCTGTTTTTATTGCTTCTGAAATTCCTGCAGTGTTGACTATTAAAACTCTAAAAGAAGAAGAAGGGGAATTATCAGGAGGAAAGAGGGAAGCCGAGTAGTATCCCTGGGAGTTTGTTGGGAAGGGCAAGGCTCTCTGAGACCCAGAGAGTGGTCCCCATCCTTGCAGCTTTCAGCAGAGCAGCAATCCTCTCAAAGCCATCTGGAGTTCAGAAAGGCCCAGGAGGCAGGGGAGGTGTTTATGAGTCCCAAACCTTAAGTCTAATTATGTCCCCAGAGTTAACACATACAGTCCAAAGTATTCTCTGATCCCTGGAATGCATTTATGTGTTGCTTCTTGAGCATGCTAATAAGTGTTGTGACTCAGCTCAACTCTGTGCACAACTCACAGAGCCCCTGTCCTCCCTATGTTCCATGCTCCACAGCCCCTGCTCTTGATGTAGACTGGCAGAACAACACTACCTTTGCCTCCTGTAGCACGGACATGTGCATTCATGTGTGCAGGCTCGGCTGCGAACGCCCAGTCAAAACCTTCCAAGGACACACGGTAAGTGGAAATTCTGATTCCTGGACTTGAGTTCATGAGAAGGTATAGGGATGAGGGGTCTGTTAGTTTTAAAAGGCATCATGCCTACAGAAATATTCTTCTGTAGCTCCTTACATCTTGGGCTGGTGTAGCTACGTAGATGGTTGGATTGACCTGTTAGGATGGGTAGTCAGTGACAGTGATGATGGGAATTCAAGCTGAGAAACCAAATGAAGAAGGGCTATGCCACCCAGATTGTTCCATTATTGTTTCAAAGAGTATTTTTAAATAGCATATAAATTATGCCACTTCCTGCTTTCGTGTATATGTATACAAATGTATATGAATGTTTACACAGAGTCCTTCTATCTAGTCCTGCCTTCAGTCTGTCCTTCAGTGACTTTTATGAAAAGGTAGGATTGTGTGAAGGTTCCTTGTAACCCACTCCAGTAAATCAGTGGGAAGTGAGGAGGTAACGGTTTAGCCGACAGAGTTTGCATAAGTCAAGTTTGCCTTCCTTATATATAGCATATCTCCCCAAATATGAGTAACCTGTGGAAGTGTATTTGTTGTAAAAGTCATCTGTCATGTGTCTCAATAGGAAAAAAAAAACACTGAATATTTCTGTCTCTGAATAAAATCCAGACTCCTTTGTTGGGACTTACACTTTCAGCTCCAGTGGAATAATTGGCACCAGACTTTCTTGTTAAAAACAAGTATGAAGTTGGACAGAATGCATGAGGCAGTTCTTTTCAGGCACAGCAGGATGTGATACTTGAGAGAAGAGAAACACAAGGGGAGTCTACATTTGCCCAGTTTCACTTGCCTTTGGGATGGAACCCAAGGAGAAGCAGTGGAGTTCAGGGTTATTAAAACAGCTGGAACCTGCAGTGCAAGATTCAGGAGAGGAACCATCTGAGAAGTTCTGGAGAACAAGGCACTTAGAAGTCAGTGTGGAGTTGTTTTTGGATCCTTGGTCAGTTTTTGAGCTACATAGAGCACACCCACATGAGGCCTAGCAGAGTGGCTGCTATACAACTGAGAGGTGGGAAGAGGACACTAAAGTCTGTGCCATGCTGGGAGGCATTGGAATTCCAGCCAGTCCATAGTGGTGAGACCACCACACCTTAGGAGTAAGGGCCACAAGGACAAACCAAAATAGAGCCGCCCTAGCAAAGAATAAAACCAAGCCTGACAGGATTACTAGGAGGCAAGCAGTGATTTGATTGTCTGCTAGAACAAATCTCAACACTCTTAAAATGCGGTGGGAAGAAGAAATAAAAAAGACACGACTCAGACACCCCCAATGTCAACTATGCAATGTCCAGCATATATATAAAATTACTTGACATGTGAGGAAACCAGAAAGGTGACCTATAGTTTCTCAAGAGAAAAAAAAATAAGAAAGCTGACCTTGAGATGACTCAGATGTTGGAATTTGCAGCAAAGACTTTAAAGTAGCTAATATAAAAATGTGCTCAGACATGAAAAATATCGTCATAATAGCATAAAGATAGAGAATCACAGGCAGAGAAAGGAGAATTATAGGATCACCTCAGAGATATTGAGGGTTTAGTTCCAGACTGCTGCAATGAAGTGAGCCACACAGATTTTGTATTTGGGTTTACAGGTATAATTATATACAGGTATAATAATGATGAAAAAGTTTAAAGTATTTTGAGAATTACCAAAACATGACACAGACATGATGTGAACACATGCTGTTGGAAAAAGGGCATCAGTAGACTTGTTCAATGCAAAGTTGCCACAAACCATTCATTTGTAAAAAAGCAATCTCTGTGAAGTTGAGCAGAACAAGTTATACCTGTATATCTGTGTATTTCGTGGGAATTTGAGAACCGGAAGTGTGATGTCTGAAATAGAAGGTTTCATGACTTGGCTTAAGAGCAGGTTGAAGATCACAGGAGTAAAAAAAAACCCAGGAGTAAGGTTGATGAACCTGAAAGTAGTTGATAAAACTTGGCCCTTCCAAAGAATAGATAAAAGATTGAAAAATGAACACAGAACCTTAAAAAATGTTTTATAGCTTCCTAGTTGCTGAAACAAATACCATACAATGGGTTGTCTTAAACCAATGGGAATTTATTGGCTCCCCATTTTGATATCGGCGAAGTCCAAAATTGAGCCATCAGCAAGACAGTGCTTTCTCCCCGAGGACTGTGGCATTCTGGGGCTGGCTGCCGGGCATCCTTGGTCCTTGACTTTTTTGTCATGTGGCAATGCATATAGCAGCATCTTCCCCCTTCTCTTCTGTGTTCAGTTGACTTCAGCTTCTGGCTGCTCCTTATAGCTTCCTTTCTGTGTCCCATTTCCTGTGCTTCTAAGGACTTCAACCATGTAGTTGAAGACCTCGTCTCATTCAGTTTGGGCACACCTTAACAGTATCTTCAGAAGTCTATTTACAAGTGGGTTCACCCCATGGGAACAAGGGTGGAATCTGAGCATGTTTTTTGTGGGAAACATGATTCAGTCCCCCACAGTGACCCACAGAACAAAATATCAGGTGCTGTAACATCTGTAATTGGAGCGTCGGAGAGAGAGAAAAGAGAATGAAACGGAAAAATTATTTGAAGCAATAATGGGCCAAATTTTGCCAAATTTGGTTGTAAAAATCAACTTTCCATCCAAGAAGCTCAGTTAAACAGGATAAATACAAAGAGAATCACACCTGTGCAACTAGGTATCTGGTTGACAAACCCTGAAAATCAGTGATAAACACTTCACAGTGACAAGATGTGGGGGAAGCAGATTCCATGCTGGGGAACACGTGGAGCAGCAGCTAACCTGTCACCTGATTTGTTAGCATGGCATCCCAGGCTCTTAGGTGCCTTTTTCCAGAAGACCTTCTGTTCTTGAGTTTTGAGCCCTTTTGTTCCCTCTCTCGCCTCTGCCTGTAGTGCTCCCCACCTCAGACTCTCTTGATCTCTTACAAAATCCTTCCCGCCATTGAAGATTCCATCCCAATGACCTTTTCTCCGTGGCCTCCTTCGGACCCTCTGGGCAGAATTAATGACCCCGTCTGCGGTTCTGCTGCCCATGTGTGCACCACAGGCTCAGCCGTGCTCAGGCCTGCAGGGGTCGCGTGTTTCTTTGTTCATCTCCTTCAGTGGACGCAGAGCATGTCAGGGGTGGAGTCACAGCTGGACCTTTCTCACCACCAGGAATGTCCATAAATGCTGTGAGTTCTGGTTCCCGAATGAAAGCAGGAGGGCAGGGGCGCTGCTCCTAGGAATTTGCCATCTTGCCTCTCATTTAACTGGTAGCCATTCCCTTGTCCTAGGCAGCTTGCTTTTTCCCTTTGTACCCACTTTCCCAGCTTCTGAAAGAAGGTGCTTGTGGAGCCTAGGTGCTCATTCTCCTCTTAGCATCTCTCTGTGGCTGTAAACTGTCTGACCTTCTCTTTATTTTGCTGCTCTAAATTCTCTCCTCCTCTCATTCAGACCATCCCCTCCTGCCACGTAGCTGCAAACAAGCTTTTGTTTTCTTCCTTCCTATAATTGATAAAGAAGCAGCGGTCACTCACAGTGCCACTAGAGGGAGACATTTGGTAATTTTGTAGTTTTCACAGTGATCTTGTTTTTGTCTGTGCTCAGACAAGAACACAGAGTACTCCTGTTTTTTTCCTCACTTTATCCATTTACAGAGTAGCCCCCTGTCTGTTGGGGGTGTTGTGTAAAATCGTTTCTGTCCAACAAGGAAACACTGACGCCTTGTCAGCTGGCTAGAGAAGCGCCCAGACCTGGCTGAAAGTTCTTAGCTACTTGCAGGTAGCCAGGGCTGGCTTTTCTCTTTCTTCATATCCTTCAGCATAATTAATATCCATGCCATTTGTTTACTGAAGAGAAAATACGCAGACCTCCTTGTTTACCACACTCCCAAGTAAAGAATAAGGAGTTTAAAGTCAGCAGGTAATACCTAGGGCATAATATAAGATTCTACAAAGTTTCCTTGCACTAGAGTAACTTTCCAAAACCTACAACCTCCAGCTGGGTCTCAGGACCAGATAAGTCCTGAAATGCAGAGGGGCCAGCTTCTCTAGAGCTACTTTTTAAAATGTCCTTGGAAATTTATTGCTTTTTTTGGTAAATATGCTGTATTTCACAATAGAATAAAAAACTTAAAAATAGAGATGAAGCAAAAAAAAAAAAAAAATAAGCCAAAGGTCAGGAACGAGTATGTTTATTGTCAACTGATCAGGGGAAAGATCTTCCTAAATTAAAGAAAAAATCACAAAGATTGATTCTGGAATATCTGTTTATCAATTTATCAAAACAATCTATAAAACAAATACATGACAAGCTGGTAAATATTATCAACCATTGACCACAGGAGAGAGATGGATTAACACTCCCAATACATAAAGAGGTCACCAGATAGAGACATACACTTCCACAGACACATGAACAAAACCCCTGAACAGGTGATTCATAAAAGAAATAGAAATGGCCAGTAAAGAGGAAAATGTGAGTTTACTCATTAATTTTTTTTTAAATGTGAGATATCTTTTCATTTACCCAATTTTTGCAAACTGAAAAATGAATTCTCCATAGAGGTGGAGAGGGGCTGGGAGCTGTGTGCCTGTGAGGGGATACTAAGGGCACAGCCCATTTGGGATGGGTGCAGCCTGTGAGTTTGCATCCATAGTGAGCTCCCAGCAGATGTTGCCTGTCCATGGAAATCAGGGATGGAAGCAACAAGCCATAGAAGTATCAGTAGTACCTGTAACTGTCACCAAGGGAAATCACAGCCCTTCTCATATAAAATGGCAGTTATCACAGACACCTTGAAATATCATGTTCATCAGTTCTCTGGAATCACATCATTTAGTAGCCCTGCTGCTGTATCTTGTTATTTAATATGATGATAAGTATGTGTTCTGCTTGGTTGAAGTGCATGCAATTACTGTTAGACTATTTTGACATGGAAAAATGGTAACTTTATGGGCCATCTAATGTAACACATTTGCCTGCCACCACCAAGACAGAAAAACCTCACACACATTTGGACAGAAAGTGACTGCTGTATTGACAATGCGTTTTCTAAGTACAGTTTTGAAATAGCTGGTTCTTTACGCATTTTATTTATCCTGTTTATCACATGTAAAAATTCTCTTTCCTTCCTTCTCAGTTGTGATTTCTTTAATTTTTAAAGAAAGATGACAGAGTAGCTTGTTACATATGCACAGGAGTGTGCTTTTTCATAAATGAGAAATGCTAAGTAAGATAAACAAAAACAGACAGGATCAAGGTGCAGAGTGAGAAGTTTCAAGACTGGGTCCCTGACAGAAGTTTGTATAATCAGCAAGAACTGGGAGAATAAAATACATCTCAACACTCCAGAAAACAGTTAAAGGACTACAGTACAGGGTAAGCACTGGATCAGGAAAAGTCCCCCCCCCCACACAGGCTGGTGCGGGTCCCAGTTCCCAAGTGAGCAGAGAGCCCGTCGCACGCACAGCTGTGCGATGCGTATGTGTACTGGGGCCATTCTGCCCGGCGGTGGCCTGAGGGACTGAACCAGGCCGCTTTTTGTGGGCTTGAAGTCCCAGAGCTTGCCCTGCATGTAGAAGACAGCCCACAGGGCGCTCCTCCTGAATGCTGTGGGAGAACAGCATTGTGGCTACCTGGGGCAAGGGACTGCTACCTGTAGGACACAGGGCAGTGCCTGAGCCACGGTGAGACTGTTTCCTAGGGGAGGGGGGGCATCCAGAGCTGTGGAAATGGGGGAATTCCTAGGACTGCATGTATGTCCAACAGGAAGCCCAAATGCTTTGGCTTGAAGTTACTTTAACTCATTGTAGGGCTAAGCCCCACAGGAAAGCATTATACAGGTCAGTCTGCAAAGATTGGGGCAGTCTGGGAAAGTTTTTTTTTTTTTTTTTTTTTGGTTAGCTCTGACATCCAAGGGAAAATGTGTTCTAATGCTAGCTGTATACAAAGCTCGGGAACATTTTAAAGTCTAAATTCCAGTGATAACACATTATAATATCAAAATGTGCAGATTTCAGCAAAATATTAAACATACAAAGAAACAGGAAGTAATGGTCCAGGCAAAGGAGAAAATTAAACCTTTAGAAAATACCAGTGAGGTGGACCAAACCTGGGGTATACCAGACAGACTTAAAAACATGGTCCTAAATATGCTCAGGGAGCGATAGGGAAAAAAAGGGAAAAGGAACTAAGAAAATCAGGAAAACAGTAGATGAACACAGAGAATATTGATGTAGTGGATATTATGAAAAGGAAACAAACAGAGCTGAGGACCACAGTAACATAAATGAAAATTGCCCTAGAGGGATTCAGCAGCAGAGTGGAGCTTCCAGAAGAATCAGTGAACTTGAAGACAAGGCGTTTGAAATCATCCAGTCTGAACAGCAGAAAGAAGAATGAAGGAAAGTGAACAGAGCTTAAGGTACCTGTGGGACCCCATCAAGTGTTGTAGAAGTCCCAAGAAAGGAAAGGGGTAAAGAGAATATTTGAAGAAATAATGGCTGACAACTTCCCAAATTTAACAAAAAGATCCAAGTGTACACATCCAAGACACTCAGGAGCTCCCAAAAGGATAAAGCCAAATAGGACCCCACTCTGGCATAATAGTCAAGCTGTTGCATGCTCAAGGTGAAAAGAGAAATCTGAAAGTTGTGAGAGTGAAGCAACGTGTCCTATACAAAGGAGCCTTATAAGACTGAGTGCTTATTCCTGGCTGGGAGCTATGGAGGCAGGATGGCAGTGGGATGACATATTTAAAGTGCCCAAAGCAAAAACTGGCGATCCACGTGCTCTGTAACTGGCAAAACTGTTCTTCAAAACTGAAGGGAGGTATTACTACATTCCCAGATTTTAAAAAGATGAGGGAGTTTATCGCCACCAGACTGGTTCCATAGGAGATGCCGAAGAGAATCCTTCTGAAGGTTGGAAGGATTCACAACACAATACTTGGAAGCCGCCTGGGGAGCTAAACCTTTCCAGTGAGGTAAAGCCATGGTTAAGTATATGTGCCAGCACTCTTGTGCTTTTGGTTTGTAACTCCACTTGACTTCCTACAGGGTCTAAAAGACAAATGCATACATTGTAATGAGATAGCAGTGGTTCTGGACTCAAAATGTGTAAATGTGTAATTAGGCACACTATGTAAAGGTGGGTGCAGGGGTGTGGGAACATGGCTTGTGTATACTGCGAAGTTAAATTGGTATCAAAGCCAGCGAGATTGTTACAGATTTAGGTGTTAAACGTAAGCCCCATAGTAACTGCAAAGAAAATATTTGAGAATTACGCAAGCTCACAAAGACAGAAAGTAGGGTATAGGGGGGTAGGGGCAGGGGGGATGGGCATGACTGCACAATGGGTGCAGGGTTTCTGTTTGGGGAGGTGTGGTGGGGTGAGGGCACTGCATCGTCAGTGTGGTTCACGTGATTAATATTGAATGCTCGGCTTGGGAGTGGCTGACATGGGAAAGTTTGTGTTGTGTACATCTTCCCACAATTAAAAACTTTAAAAATGGCAGCTCGGTTAAATACAATACATGATCCTGGACAGGAAGCAGTAAGGGAGGAGAAAAGGCTCAAAAGGACATTATTGGGACATGAAAAATTGGAGTATAGAGTGTAAGCTTTCTATCAATGTTAAATTTCTTGGACTTGATACCTCCACTTTAAGTGATTATGTAAGAGAATGTCCTTGTTCTTAAGAAATGTACTTGGCAGTATTAAGTCTTCAAGAAGCATAATATCTACTAGTGTTCAGAAAATGGAGGACTGGAGGGAAGGGGGGAGGGATGGAATGATGTGGCAAATGCAGCAGAATGTTAAAATTGGTTTAAAATGTACATACATATAAATACACACACGCACACACCGCTTCTTGTGTAGTGTTCTTTGATACCCGGGGTGAATGAAGACGGGCTGTTGGTAGGGATGACAAAGCTACTACTGACCCCTGCTGGTGATCTGTGTTAGCAACTCAAAGGCTTTCATTTTTTTCAAACGCTTTTGTTCTTTCAGAACGAGGTCAATGCAATCAAATGGGATCCTTCTGGAATGCTGCTAGCATCCTGTTCTGATGACATGACATTAAAGGTAAAATCATCCGAAAGCATAGGTTATTTAGTCCTAGACAACCTATTATGCACATTGCTTCCTCTAATTTTTTTTTACCTAACAGCTAGATTATTTAGCTTCCAACTAATTAACTCCTTTTTACCAGTCAGAGAGCCTGCTGTGTGTCTGTGCCTTCCCTCCGACCTTCCTCACCAGCCCCAGATAGCATTTTCCTGCTCTCTCTGCCCAGGCCTTCCTGGGTGGAGACCCTACTGCCAGTTTTAAGGGCGGGAAATGTAATGAACAGGTGTGGAATGAGTGATGGCCACCCCTTCCATGTTGGGGAGGCAGTGTGTCTTCACCTTGCCCCCGGTTTGCCTTCCCTAGATCTGGAGTATGAAGCAGGATACATGTGTCCACGACCTTCAGGCTCACAGCAAAGAGATCTACACCATCAAGTGGAGTCCCACCGGGCCCGCCACCAGCAACCCAAACTCCAACATAATGCTAGCAAGGTAAGGGCAGGCCACCCCTGGCCCCAGCTCAGGTCCCGCTCAAGCCACCCTCGTAGTTGCTTGGTCAGCAATGTGGCTGGTAGACCTTATTCACATACAAGGAGGGGGGTGGGGGGTCAGGTTTTGTTTACATGTGTTGCATATTCATCTAAGTCCTTCCAAACTAAATGAAGGAAGGTAGGTCACACTTTGAAGGGGTCACAGTATATAGAGGTCAGCAGATGGCTAATTTGAAGTAAGCATGTTGTTAACCATGCACTTAGTGGAAGGTATATGGTCTGAAGCTTGTTGGACCCCATAGGGAATGTACTGTTCCATTCTTGGTACCAGGTCATAGTAGGAATATTTAGAAGAACAAGTGAAAAAGTCTGAGTACCAGGATACTCTGGGCTCTGGATACCATGGTCAGAGGACGTGTGATTGAAGAGAGCCCTTGGGAGGGTGTCTTGTTACCAGGAGTCAGCAGTGATTTTATTCTGGGTAACTCCAGAAAACAGGACTGTGTGGAGAAGTGGTATTTTGATAAATTTCTCCTGTAAATAAGGAAGAGCCCAGCACCTCTGCAAATGAGCAGAGGAGTGGGTGGCCTGGCCAACAGCAAGGACTCTTGTTATCAAAAGTGCTCAGTCAGGACGGGCCACGGTGGCTCAGCAGGCAGAGTTCTGGCTTACCATGCCGGAGACCCAGGTTCAATTCCCAGTGCCTGCTCATGCCAAGAAAAGTGCTCAGTCGAAGACCAGAAGGGTTTCCTGCATCAAGGAAAATGTTGAACCAGACCAACGTGAAGGCCATAATTCTCTTATTTCAAGTAATTGCCATAAAAATTCACTTAAGTCTCTATGATAGAGAATATACTGTAATCATTTCTGATGACCCAGGAGGTGCTTTTGCATCATGGAGCACCATTATGAACATAAAATTATCCTTGTAGCCAGCAAATATAAAAGGGACATTCTAGTTCATAGTAAGTCCCTACTGAGACAGAATGCCAGGTGACAGTTTTGTGACATGTACTTCTCTTTTAAATTTGCAGTAACTAAAATGTGCAACTCAACAATATGGTTGTATTGCACATTTGGCAGGAATTATATTTTAATTTATATTGGATTAAAATTATCAACCACCCATTTTGCTGTTTCTCCAGGTATGATTATCTGCATTCACATAACTGGTGGCGGTAGATTTCATGTTTCTAATTGTAGAAGCATTTTAGCCAATTAGGTAAATATTCTAAGAAAGTATTTATTATTCCTATCTGTAGAACCTGGAGAAAAAAATGAATGTGGATATCAATTTTTTTCCAAATAACTATCAAAGGAAAGAAAGGGCGTGTTTTATAACTCAAGGCTTTGTTTTGAATACATCTGAGTCGCACCTTCTAGAAGAGAAAATGCTCACATCCATTTATTGTCTCTCCAAACCAAAAAGCTAGGGAAATGACACACCTCATGAGATCTGTTCACCATCATAGGGAACTAGAAACAAAATTGCATGTTTTTAGTGGTTGTGTTTTCTCTTCTGTTTCCTTAGTGCTTCATTTGATTCTACGGTTCGGCTTTGGGACGTCGAGCGAGGTGTTTGCATCCACACACTAACGAAACACCAGGAACCTGTCTACAGTGTAGCTTTTAGCCCTGACGGAAAATATTTGGCCAGCGGTTCCTTTGACAAGTGTGTCCATATCTGGAATACTCAGGTAATCCCTGAGCCCTATGGAGGAGAGCTTTCTGAAAGGAACACACAAATGGCCATGCTTTCAGGGATCCAGGCTCAAAACCTCATCCTTGGTGTGCTCAGCTGGTTGGCTCAGGCAGACCCAAATGCTGGCTTCCGTTTGTGCCACATAGATGTGGGGTCCTCTCTGCACCAGTGGGTGCTGGGAGCGGCTCCCCACTCCTGGGAAAGGCTGTAGTTTCTGGTCTCTTAAGGACTATTTGCCATTTGATTCATAGCTAGATATCTGAGCTCATCATCTTGGAAAACGATCTTGTTGGGAGGGTCCACTGTTCTTTTTATGTTCTCCGAACCTCTGGCATGAAATCTCCCACCTGCCTTAGCCTCTTCCTGGGCCTGAGCAGTCACTTGGGAAAGCATCCCACAGTTCTTTCACCACCAGGGATGTGGGCCCTGGATGCCAAGCTGGGCCAGGGGAGCAGGTGTCTTTCCATTGTCTGAGCTCTCTACAGCGCACCCTGTGACTCGGGGAGGGCAGCCTTTGTTTTTCCTCCAGCCCACACCACCTCCAGCTCCATCGATGCCTCCTGTTGCTCTGCCAGGGAGCAAATTGAGGTATTTATTTGCTTTTTACAAGCCATTCAGATTTTTCAAATGGAAACATTTTGTGCTTGGGCGGCGTAGTTTATGTCAATACTGGATGGTCATTTTACTAAAAGGAGAAGTGATTTGAGAAACCGTAGCCACCGTAGTTATCCCTAAGAATGCCTGGGGATTAGAGGATTCTGAATATAAAGAGTAGAAATGGACAGGGGCTGTGTCAGGTATCATATTGAGTGATCAGCTCTTGAGTCTCAAACTGAGGGAAGAGATAGAGGGTAGAATAATAGGAATCATTGAAAAATAGCCTGCAGTCCATTTTCTCTGACCATGTGGCTTCTTTCCCTACTGTTATGTTGATCCACCTTCTTGATTCTCTTGGACTCGGTTGACTTTCAGATGAATTTGCGTTCTCTGGTCCATACCCTTTTGACCTGCAAGTAGTGGTGGGGGTGGGGGAGTCCTTTGAGATGACAGATTTCCCACAGATGTGATCCATGTCCCCTTGGAGAGAAACGGGTGGAACCGGCCTTTTGGAAAGCATGCACACCAAGAATGACATGAAAGTCTCTCTGTTCATGAAACACTCATTAGAAATAGTCACAGATTGTTTTTTAAAGTGACATCATCAAATAGTGCCATAATCAATTATATACAATTGCCAAGAACTCATGAAGTTATCACGCCCCTTTTTTATATGTCAGAACAATCTTTGAGAAATGTTAAAGCCCATTTCAGTCTTTAATGAAGTGGATACCTTTTCTAAATATAAAGAAAAACAATTCTGTTGCTTCCTCTCCTTTTTCCACCCACAGAATACCAGCCTCCACAGACTGATAGGTCTGTGATTTTGTGATAACCCTCATGAGCTAGCACTGCAGATTTTACTCATTATAGCCTGTTAATCTGGGAGGGAGGATTTCCTTGACTTTGTCAAAGCCCTCTACTTCCTTCTGTCCTGTTTGTAAAGTGAATGCTGTTTTGTGGCCTGAAGTTAATGGTCTGTGGTTAAAAGTTTATCATGCATTTAGTGGTTGTTTTAAAGTTACTATCCAGAAAATAATTGGGGTTTTAACTTTATACCATGTGTTCTAGTTTGCTAGCTGTCGGAATGCAATATACCAAAGCCGGAATGGCTTTTAACAAGGGAAATTTAATAAGTTGCAAGTTTACAGTTCTAAGGCCAAGAAAATGTCCCAATTACAACAAGGCTATAGTAATGTCTAATCAAAGGCATCCAGGGAAAGATACCTTGGTTCAAGAAGGCCGATGAAGTTCAGGGTCTCTCTCTCAAGTGAGAAGGCACATGGCGAACACAGTCAGGGCTTCTCTCTCTGCTGAAAGGGCACATGGCGAATACGGTGTCATCGGCTAGCTTTCTCTCCTAGCTTCCTGTTTCATGAAGCTCCCCGGGAGGCATTTTCCTTCTTCATCTCCAAAGGTCGCTGGCTGGTGGACTCTCTGCTTCGTGGTGCTGCAGCATTCTCTGCTCTCTCTGAGTCTCTCATTCTCCTCTTTTATAGGACTTCAGAAACTAATCAAGACCCACTCAAATGGGTGGAGACATGTCATCCCCTAATCTAGTTTAGCAACCACTCTTGACTAAATCACATCATCCAGGGAGATAATCTCATTACAGTTTCAAACATACAGTATTGAGTAGAGATTATTCTACCTTTATGAAATGGGATTTAATAGTAAAACATGGCTTTTCTTAGGGGGCATACTTCCTTTCAAACCAGCACATTCCACCCTCTGGCCCCTAAAAAAGACATGTTTTTCCCATATACAAAATACATTAACTTCATAACACTATCAGAAACCTTAAACCTTTCAGTAGCAATACAATGAAGTACAAAATTAGAGACAGTATAAAATCTCATCAAGTCAGTTACAGGCATTGTCTGTCCTAAGGCAAAATTCTCTCCATTTGCTCTGGACCTTTGAAAACTCACAAATTATTTGCTGCCAACATACAAAGGAGGAACATTCATAAGATATGTATATGCATTTCCATAGGGAGGAAGGAACACAGGGGTCACCGGACCCATACATTTTCGAAAACCTACAGGGCAAAGTCCATTAGATTTCAAAGTCTGAGAGTCATTTATCCTCAGGGCTTTAGAAAGTGGCAGTCTCACCCTTTCCAAATGCCTACGCCTTCCTCTCTCTGAATGCAACCTTAGGAGATATTGGGGAGACCACCTTTCTCTCGGCTCAACCCTCTCCAAGCATTGGGGCCGCACCCGGGATCTCTGCCATCTCCGGGGCACACGCTCAACCCCTCCATGTGGTGGCAGCCAGGCTCTCCCCCAACCCCAAGAAATGTGCTTCACCCTCTCCAAGGCCTGAGGCGGCATGACTCTTCCACTGCAATGAGGTGGAAGGCCCATTTTCTGCCTTTGGGGCAAACTCACCCTCTCCACGGGCTTGGGTGGGTCCACTCTCCTGGCCCGAGGCTTCTTGACTTCAGACCTCAGCCTCCACGGTTTTGCCTCTGAAGTTATTTTTCCTCCAATGTGTCCCTTCTCTGAACCCCCCAGTCCAGACTGGCAGCGGCTCTGTTTATACAGGTCCCAAAGCACTCTCGTTGGCTTTCTATGCAGTAGCCTTGGGTCATGCCCATTAGACATAAGGAGTTTCCACAAATCTTTCCTGGATAACTCCATGTCCGATCCTGACTTTCTCTGAAATGGCCGGCTGGTTCCACATTTGGTTAAATCCACACTATACTCTGTAGTCTCCCTTTCTGTAGGCCCAGAATTTTCCAGGACCTCAATTTCTGGTTTCTTTTTACTCCAGAGTTCAGTTTTCAGCTTATTTCTTTCCTGTCGCATTTCACTATAAGCTGCAAGGAGAAACCAGACTGCACTTTCGACATTTAATTTGGAGATCTCTTCTGCTAAATATCCAAGTTCATGGCTTTTAAAATCTGCCTTCCAGCCAATACCATTAGTCAACTTTGCCAGATTATCTGCCATTTTAAAACAAGGATCACCTTCCTTCCAGTTTTCAATAACACGTGCCTCATTTCTTTCTAAGGCCTCATCAGAGGTATCTTTAGAGTCCACATTTCTACCAACAGTCTCTCCAAAGCATTCTAGACCTTCTCTATCAAGCTTCTCACAACTCTTCCAAAATCTTCCCTTTATCCATTTAAAAAGCCATTCCAACATATTTGGTATTTGCGAACTGCAGCAGCAACACCCCACTTCTCTGGTACCAAAATCTGTTCTAGTTTGCTAGCTACCGGAACGCAATATACCAAAAACAGAATGGCTTTTAACAAGGGGAATTTAATAAGTTGCAAGTTTACAGTTCTAAGGCCGAGAAAATGTCCCAATTACAACAAGTCTAAAGAAATGTCCAATCTAAGACATCTAGGGAAAGATACCTTGGTTCAAGAAGGCTGATGAAGTTAAGGGTTTCTCTCTCAAGTGAGAAGGCACATGGCGAACACAGTCAGGGCTTCTCTCTCAGCTGGAAGGGCAAATGGCGGTCACGGCGTCATCTACTCGCTTTTTCTCCTGGCTTCCTATTTCATGAATCTCCCCGGGAGGCATTTTCCTTCTTCATCTCCAAAGGTCACTGGCTTGTGGACTCGCTGCTTCGTGGTGCTGCAGCATTCTCTGCCCTCTCTGAGTCTCTCTAAGTCTCCAAAATATTTCCTCTTTTATAGGACTCCAGTAAACCAATCAAGACCCACTCAAATGGGTGGAGACATGTCATCCCCTAATCCAGTTTAACAACCATTCTTGACTAAATCACATCAACCACGGAGATGATCTCATTACAGTTTCAAACATACAGTATTGAATAGGGATTATTCTACCTTTAAGAAATGGGATTTATATTAAAACATGGCTTTTCTTAGGGGGCATACTTCCTTTCAAACCAGCACACCATGTTAATATGTTTAGTCCTTAGTTTTGGTCATCAAAGAGCAATTTTCAAAGCCCATGCTACAAGTGGTGCTGGAGGTGTGCCTTCTGTTAGTTCAGGTCTTCCAAGAAGCAAACACCCAGCACAAGACATGCAAGAAAATATCAGGGGAAACACCTGTGATGGAAAAGGGGAGGGAGCCCTGGAATAGCCAGTGGGAACACAGACTAAGAGGCCAGTTGGACCCCTGGGAAGGTCGGGAAACCAGGAAGATTGCAGCATAGGTCTGGAGAAGGTTCTGGCAAATCTGATAGGGGGCCCATCAGACAAGCCCTGCCTTAATATCCCTGCCATGCTTGTCATTGGCTGGGAGCAGCCTCTGGGGGGCATGTCCCCTGCAAAAATGTGGTGAATTCAGAGGGCAGCTGGAGGTCAGTTATGCTCCCCCACAGCAGGAGCAAAACTGTCACCAAAGGTGTTTCCTGACAATTAGTTTAACCTCCCCATGTGTTTGAAAAGGTCCATGACACTCTGTTGGGGCAGGGCAGGGCTTGCCCACTTGACCCCTGCAGGTGACCTGGAGTGACACATGCTTGCTTTGCAGAGTGGAAGCCTCGTCCACAGCTACCGAGGCACTGGCGGCATCTTTGAGGTTTGCTGGAACGCACGAGGAGACAAAGTGGGCGCCAGCGCGTCCGACGGCTCTGTAAGCAGCTCCCAGGTTGCTGGGGATCCCCACCGGGGCTGGGGAGAAGGAGAAGCAAAGCAGCTGACACCTGAGTAGGATTGGATGGTTAGGTTTCCAGGGGGGTTGCTTTACATGGATCTAATGGGCACAGCGTCTGATGGCCTCACCCAGTGCCTGCCACAGAACAGGCACTCGATAGATGCAGAGTGTATCAAGAAAACTTCCGGGCTGGATCCAGTGTAGGTTGGCACCGCTTCTGGGCACGGGCCATCTCTTCATCCCCTTCAGAATGCCATCCTGGGCAGCAGTTTTGGGGAACTCACGGTTCTAGGTGGGCTCGCAGCTGGTCCAGACTGGGGTACGCTGTGTGTGCGGTCACTGATGTGGCCCCAGCAGTTGTTCTGTACTGTTCCTGGCTATTTACTAGCTTCTCTAGAGGACGAACTAAATCCCACTCCTCACTAAGCCACCATCTTGGCCCCGCCTCCAGGCAGCAGTTTTATAATTCAACTGGTGGTTCTCAACCAGGAGCGATTGTGAAAGATCTGGGGACATTTTGTGTTGTCCTGGGTGGGAGTGGCTGCTGGTATCTAGTAGGTAGAGACCAGGGATGCTGCAAATACCCTCCAGTGCACAGGACAGCTCCCCTAACAAAGAAGTAGCGGGCCCAAGGTCCCTTGTGTTGAGAAAACGTGTCCCTCCTGTCCTACCTTCAGGCCTGTGCCCTCAGCCTGGCCCTCTGCAGGTAAAGACATTGCCTTTTCATTCCTTAGGTCTCTGGGGTCTCCATGGGCCCTACTCTGAATCTGTGAGACATTTCCACCTTTCTGATACCCTGGACTTGGGGTTGCCCTAAGCTGTTAGGGAGTAAATTGGCCAGGTACTCAAGTGTCAGCAAGGCCCCCAAACGTTCTTAAAGGTCACGTGCCTGGGCTTAGTTGTCTACCCAGCCTGGTAGGCTTTGGGTCGGAGTGCCTGGTTGATGGCTCCTTCCCCCACCCTTCCAGGCCCAGCATGGCCCTTGACCTCATCTTCCCCTGTTTGTTTGCTTGGGTTTGGTTTGGTTTGTCAGGTGCTTGGCTATTTTACCCAGCTAATAAAGCCCATCTCACCCTTCCAAGGTACATCCTCACTGTGCCAGGGGACAGAGCTCTCTGGGCCTGCCTACAAGTCACTCTGGATGCAGATTCCCTTCTTTTATTTTCTAATCTTGGGCTGCTTTGGGGGCTGCATACGAGGGGGCTGCTTCCTGGTTGTGCACATCGTTGGCTTATCAGCTTTCTGCAACTCAGACAGAGAAGCTAGCTTGCCAGTTACGACTGCTTCTCAGATCAGGCCCTTTTGCGTAACCGCACGTGAGAGGCTACAGAGTGGATGGACGTATTTTACACAAATAGCTACATGCTAGCAAAATCCACAGTTCCCAACCAGAAGAGAGCACAACATAGGAATTCTCCAAAAGGTTATGGAGAGCCACACTCAGTTGTTCCACCCACCCTGCCTTTTTGCTGTCCTCCCAGCATCCCAAGCAGGCCTCAACCCCCAGAGCATGTGGATACGCAGCTACCTCACATGAAGTGTGCCTTCCCAGATCCCATTGACTGCGCACTCCTGTGTAGTGATCAGGCACCTGCACAAATGTGACCGCCCAAGAAACTCCTGTCTACTAAAGCTGTGGGAAGTAGCGAGCCTTCCTCTTGATGTCTGTACCATTAGAACAGAATTTCTCAACCTGGACACTATTGCCATTTGGGGCTGGGTCAGTTTTTTGTAGTGGGAGACGGTCCTGTGCACTCTAGGATACACAGCAGCATCCCTGGCCTCCCCAGCTGTGACAGTCAAAAATGTCTCCAGTCATCTGTCACATGTCTCCTGGGGGTCTGAATCGACCCTGGTTGAGAACTACTGGTCTACACTGCCCTCGCTGCGTGAGCAGGGGTTTGGCTCCCTAGCACTAGGACACGTGCCACGGGTAGGAGCTGGTCAGTCACTGTCTGCTCATGAACACCTGGGTGGATTAGTTCCTTGAGAATTGGTAAGTCGTTCCCCTCTTGGGATTATGATTCATCTTTTGTCCATAGTGGTGATAATTTGGAAATAAGACTTGGGAAATTAAACACACAAATCCATGAGGTTGATAACTATGTAAACTGTCTTTAGAAAAAGTCTGAGTGATTTTGATCTCTTCTCTCATAATATTTTCCTGTTACTGGATTTTTGTTAATGGTGGTACATTTTTTATTGAGAGAGAAAAGAAAATAAACTTCCTTTTATCAAATAATTTAATGGCATCAGCCAACATTTTCCTAAAGGGCCAGATGGTAAACGTTTCTGGCTTTGTAAGCAACACTGGTCTATGCTACAGCCATTCACCTCTGTATTTATAGCATGAAACCAACGTTTTTAGTTTGTTAATGCTGCCAGAAATGCAACATACCAGAAATGGGTTGGCTTTTAGAAAGAGAATTTAAGTTACAAGTTTCCAGTTCTAAGGCCATAAAAATGTCCAGCTAAGGTATCAAGAGAAAGATACATCCTTTGCTCAAGAAAGGCTGATCTGGGAAGCATGTTGCTGGCGGCTGCTGGTCCTTTGACTTCTAGTTCAAACAGCTTTCCTGGGGGTGTTTTCTTTCTGCATCTCCAAAGGTCTCTGTGTCAGCTCTGAAGCTTTTTCCAGAATGGTTCCCTCTTAAAGGACAGCAAACAACCCACCTTGAATGGGTGGAGGCACATCTTCATGGAACCCACCTAATCAGAAGGTCCCACCAATTGGGTGGGTCACATCTCCCAGGAGACAATTAAAAAGATTCCACCCAACAATATTGAATCAGTATTAAAGAATGTGGCTTTTCTGTGGTACCCAACAATTTCAAACTGGCACAGCAGCTGTAGATAATACATAAATGGGTGGCTATGGTTGTGTGCCAATAAAACTTCATTTATAAGAACAGTGGGGATCTGGCCTTATGCTCTGTAGTTTGCCCTTCTAAATATATCTGCCTGTTTTCTTTCTCTCAAGATAACAGGCTTTTTCTTTTTCCTTCTAGGTGTGTGTGTTAGATCTGCGGAAGTAAACACAAAATGCTGTAGAAAAAAAGAATTCTAATGGACCAGCAGTGAGTGTGTGGGTTTGCCACACTCTTCCAACACAATCCTTATCAGCTCCAAAACTGTGTGAACCTGACTTGCGTTAGAGTGTACTTTGAAATCAAGTCGTCCCTGGCCACAGGAGTCTATATTTTTTTGTAATCTTCATCAAGAAGTTTAAAAACAAACAAAACCACAGTCATGTTATGGGGTGGGGGGGAGAAAGGATGGCTTCTGCCTGGGACATTCTGCCTGGGGAACACGAAGCCAAGAGCTAGACAGTGCATGGTTTGCTCCATCGGACAGGCCCTGATGGCTGAAAGGAAAAAAAAAAAAAAGAAGCTGTGCCAAAAAAAACAAAAAGGCAAAATGCTGTGATAAACCAAAAGGGGAAAAGAAAATCCTCCTCCTTGTGGTGTTTTTTTTTTTTTTCCTTACAATTTGGACACTACAGTTGCTCTCGCAAAGGACGTTCAAAGACCGGTTTCTACCGATGAAATGTGCAACTTTGTAAGCCCAACACTTTCTATTTTCTAGAATCTTTTTTTTGTTCAGTGATTTTTCTATCACCTGGAATCCTATTGTCTGGGGGCCTCAGGCTGAGATGGATACTGTTTATTTGGGGTTTGTCGCCTCTTTCCTCTGTTGTTCCCTGTCCCCTCTGCCTTTTTCTTCTGGTTTTGTTTCACTCTTCAGTACACCCTCAGTAGATGTAGCCAGGTGGACACAAGGACAAAATCTTTGATGGACAGCTTTCTCTCTCCCCCTCTGCACCATCCTGCCTTCCCTTTCCCTCCCCTTGCTCACTTTCTCTCTGTCCCTTTCATATAGTTGCTTCAGATCTTAGCGTCGCAAGGGCACTTTGAGTGTGTAATAAGTGCTTTATGTAAGAATGCAGGGCAGGGAGATTTTTACATGAGAAAAAAAATGACTTATAAGAGAAAGAGCCCGGAGTATTTTTGAAAAAAAAATTATTTTTATGTTAAACAATTTTAAAATGGCCATCAGACATAGACAGCTTTGTGTGATTCATATTTTAAAATTTTTGAAAATACACAGGCAGGGTCTGAGGTAGCTTTCCCCTTTCCCTCTCTTTAGCTTCACGAAAGGTGGTCAAGAAAATGCCAGGTGGAAAACAGGTCGGTCCTGTGGTTAGCAACGAGATTGTTCTGCAACCCATGAGAAAAATTCCAGCAGTTTTGGTCCAAAGAAGAGAAAGTGCATCTTTTGGTGTGTGTTCACTGTCACAGCCGGCGGGAAAGAAAGAACACTGCCTTCTGACCTTGCAGAAGCATTTCCCAAACCAAAAGGTGTTGAAGGAGCCGTCAGAGTGGAAGCCTGGCTCAGTGTTACCTCCTAGCTACATCTTTCCCAGCAGTTAAACTCCCGTCGCTCAGGCCACCAAGAACATGACTGGCTGGTCCTTGCAAAGCTGACCTAAGGCGCCATGGTCTGATTTGGTCTCATCACAAAAATAGATGTGAAAAGAAGCTGCTGGGTCCTGAACATGAATTGTATAGGTAGAACGTCAGTAATAATTTCTGCTGTCTTTACAATTTCTTTCTCTTGACAGGAGACTAGGAGAAACGTTTTTTAAAATAATCTTTTTACAGTTTTTTAAACATTAAATGCAGCTTTGTGTTCCTAGAGGGGTTTCCTTCCATGAGATCAGGTGAGGTTTGTGCTCTTTTTTTCTTTTTTTTTTTTTTTTGTCATAACCCAACACTGACCTGTTTTTTTAAATTTATAGTGGGGAAAGCCTCTTCTCTCATGGGCTTGCCTGCAGCCATAGGAAAGGCTGGACAGGTTGGTCAGGGGTCTGGGGTTGTTGGAAGCAGCTGGCAGGGGGTAGGTTTCAGCTGGGTGTGTTCCAGCGACAAGCCGGGGTGGTGGTCATCTGTGGCACTGAAAATCAATCCTCAGGGACGAGGAAGGGCTTCCAGTTGAACTCAGAATATGCCAGGACCAGCTACCAAAGCCAGGGTGGATTGATTGTTCTCCGATGAATAATTGACCTCCACCTGGGTGGTTGAATTTTTCAAGCTTGTCTGCAGAAGAGCAAAAAAGGGCTCTGTTACCTAAACACTTAACCGAGAAGGCCAGAGGTGTACAGAGCCGCTACTCCCGCCTGTGAGGGTGGCAGGCTTCCCCGGAGAAGGTGCTCATTCCTGCCCCAAGAACTCTTCAGGTCTGACGGAGTACCATCTGTACTCCTTCCAGATAAAAATGTATTTGTCTGTACAGAACGTCAGCTTTTGAGGGTCAGCCCATGGTCAAGCCAGGCCAAGAACAGCTGCAGTCTGTGAGCGTGGCTGCACTAGAAGGAGCCGCCTGACAGTCTTCAGAGGAGCAGAGGTGGCCAGGGTCTGGCTCAAGCGTGCTCTTTAGCCTCCTGGTGATCTGCTCTCCCTCCAGAATTGTTAGGTTGGAGCCAAAGGCTGCGAGGCCAGGGCACAGCAGAACCATCCCTGTGCACAATAGAGGGCCCCCCACCCCGAGACGAAGGAAGGCTGTGGCCACCTCTCTGCCTTCCCACCACCCCAGCCATGGGGCAGAGAACAGCTTGCCGCTGGCCCCCAGGGGACCAAGCCAGAAGACGGGGCGCACACAGCGACACCCCCAGCAGCAGAGACACACCTCGGGCAACAGCTGTTTATTGAGTGCCCATGTCTGCACGCCAGCATCCACCCTGCCACCACAGTGTCCGCAGCCCCATCTTTTGAAATCAAGGGGGCAGCCCATGTGCATCGTTCTTGTTTGACTGTTTACTGCTCTTCACAGTTGTAATGCTTCTGTAGTGACCAAATTCAACCGTGATTCTGAATGCAGATGAAACACAGTGATCCTTTACGGACTCAGTAGTTGGGTTTGAAGTGACCAAGAGCCCCCACCCACCTGTGAAAGGACGCGGCCTGTGGGAGAGGGAAAGGGCCGGGCCGGGTTAAACCCACTCTGACCCCCAGCTCACATGCGTAGGGCTTGACTTTGTCTTTGAAAAGATAGATCATGGAGCCAAGTGAAGTGCACTTTGTCATATGTAAGGGTCTGCTTCGTTCCTTGTTTTTCTCCTTTTTAACCTTTCGTTTGGCTTTTTATTTTTTTTTATTGTGTTTCATGTTGAATGCAGAGCTATTCTTTCTGCCACTCCCTGAAGTTTGAATTCTGGCTTCTGCAGTTTTTATTGTCTGTGTCAGACGTGCAGCCAGGCCTGGTTCTCTGTTGGCGTTTTCCAGATTCAGTTAAATCAACATTGGCCCAATTTCATTCTCCGTTCCACCCCCACTCACCTTCACGCTCTTTGAAAACAGAATCACCTTGTGTGTCGTAGCTCATTTGTTTCAAGAGAGAATCAACAGATCATATTCAGTGTCTTGAATAAATTGCTCTATTTTGATATTAGAGAACGTGGTGGATGTGCTTTCTCCGGCTCGCTCTTGTGTCCACATTGGTGGCAGTGAATAAAGAGGAAATATACTGCATTTTCTCAGGAGGAAAAGAATTTGAGGGCCTTTTTCCCAGATTGCTGAGTTAAACAAATAGGGAAAAGGGAACAGAACTCTAATTCAGGAGTAAGAGCAGCCCCAGGTTATGAGAAAGGGGAGCTGTTTCTTAGTGTGCCGCCTCCTCATCGTGTTATTCCAGGTGAGCTGTTTTAAAATTCAAAGCAAGTAAATTTTCTCTTCGCAGCAGGTTGGTTCTCTGAGACTTTGCATTCAAGGATTACGTTTGAGTCAGCCAAAGACTCAAAAGGTACAGGAACCAGGTAACTCTTAACATTTCCTTCTGTACTACACATACCAACAGTTAGCAAACATTTGTTAACATCTGTGTGCCACTTTCATTAATTGATAGGTGTTATCTAACCTAATGAATTATATAATTGCATCAGTCCCTTGTTACAAAGAGGTAGTAGGTTCAGAGAGGTTAAGAGACAGCTGTTCAGTAGAGGCCCCTGTTCTTTCTTAGTCCAGAGTTTCGCTGTGTGAATCACAAAGTCCTGCTGCCATGTTCCTCTAGTATGTCCCTGTGACTGCATTAGAGCAAAGCCAACACCTGTGTGCCTGGGGTGGCTGCTGGGAGCCGGGCATGGCTCTTTGTAGTTTTCACCTGTGGCACCTTTGACTCAGCCTCCTGGAAGCACCAGTCCCAAATGCAGGTCTCAAACTGGCAGTTTGAGGCTGAACATTGAATAACTTATCCACAGAAAGGGTCTGCCCTGTCCCCCAGCATCGCCTGGAATACAGCCTGTTCAGTTGTCTCTTACTACATGCTTGCTTGATCCAGCATGTTCCCATGTGGTGAGTTTGGGGTCAAGTTCTGAGCCCAGGCTGCAGGGCTAGCAGGAAAGCCTGGAGCAGTCATCCAGCATAAATATGTTTGTGGCTGAGACCACAGGCAGAACCTGGTGGCAGGAAGAGCTTTAAATGGGTTTCTTTACAGCAGAGAGGGAATTACTGGGACGGTGTATTGCCCAAGATTTTATATAACTTTTGTCTTCAAATAGATAGTCTTACTGCAGAGATTCAAAATATATTTTCTTCCATCCGCTAAGGCTCCCACTTAATGTTCAACATTGTGGGGATCTAAGCCTCACCTTACTCAGCAATTTTTTTTAGAAATTGCCCACAACTTGGTGCTGTTTAAAAGGATATTTAGGAACACTCCTCGTGTTCACAGGAAGTTTCCTGTGCCCTTGTAAACACTGGATTGTGATCAAGGGAAACCAGGAAATCACTCTGTGAAACGCCTGGGGAGGGGAGGAGGCAGGAGCAGAAGGACCAGTGGGGGTCTCTTGTATACCGCCTCACAGAGGTGCACAATTTGGCTGAATTTTTTTTTTTTCAATCTGGGTCCTCTTTCCTCAGACGTGTCAAATCCACAGCAAGGTAAGCCAGGTAGCAGGGAGCGCATGGGGCATTTGGGAAATGCCCAAAGGCAGTGGCTTTGCTTGGGAACAGGACTGACCTTGGGCAGAGGCTCCTTCCTCAGAGGACTCTGCTGACAGGGCGTGGCTGCACTCCAAAACAGCCGAGGTGTGCAGCTGACGGAATTGTGTGGTGTGATAAACAGAACCTGTAAACTGGCCAGTACGTTAAAAGCAAATGGATAGTGTCAGAGGGACCCCTCCCACCTGTGCACTGCCTTCCCCTCCCTCCCACTCTGGGTCAGCCCAGACACCCGGCGGGGGTCCCCATTTCCCTCTCACTCTTTCAGAGGCCCCCTCCTGCGCTTGTCCCCTCTCTCCTCCATCATCACTGGCTCTCCACAGGCACGTTCTCTGCAGCATCCAAACACACTCGTGCCTGCCACCTTGAAAATGGCAACAGGACGAACTCCTGTGAATGCAGGTCCCTGCAGCAACCAGCCTCTGCAGGAAAGTGCTCAAAGCCAAGTGGTGTCGGTTGTAGTTCATTTGTTTGCTCAGTTATCTTATTAGCCAGACTGGTTTGATGCACCCCGGGTCTAATAACTCACGTCTGCTTCCCGAGGGCCTAGCTCAGTGCCTGCTAAGTAGGCATTAGAAGTCCCCCTCTCCCCCTTGGCTCACGCCAGTCAACATCCCCGAGCCATGGGGGACCAGCTGGTGGTGGCTGGTAGCCCATCTAGCAGGAGGCAAGGTAACTAGGTTATCAAACCAATCAGAGTTCTCACTTGCAAGTTTCAGAATCTGAGTATCTAATGGAAGCCAAAAAAGAATAAATGGAAAGGATATTGAGTAGCTCTGAGAATGCTGGGAGGGCCAGAGAAGCAGGCATGGAGGCAACAGGAATGTCAACCAAGATCAGGCTGCAGGATTGATTCCAGGAGGCTCAACAGGCCACAGGTGGCAGTGGGCACTCTCCACACCCCCTTCCTGGAGATGAGCCCATCCTAAGAAGCACACCCAAACAGGACAGGCCCTCTACCAGCTGCTCTCCAGAAGTTCTACTGTGCCCAGCCCCTGCTTCAGCTGGGCCCTGGTTTCTCGCTTGGGGATTTGGAAGATGTGTCCAATGGGCTCGGCCGCAACATGGACCTTGCTGGCCCTGCAAGGGGAGGAGGTAGCAGATTTGTTTCCAGAGGTGTGGGGGTGGGCCTTACCAGATGGGAAGATCTGACGGGGGGGGGGGGGGGGGGGGGCAGAGGAATGCCACTGCTGAGGATGCAAATGTCCCTAGACAAACTAAAACTTCCCAGCCATTTGGCCATCTTGATGGAGGTGAGGTGACTTGATTTACCTCAAGTCTGTTCTTAGAAGAAGACACAGCAACAGTTAAGCAGAGAGTCCTGGGCACCTCTGAATCCATCTAGACTGACTCTCCAAAACTACAAATCCAGAAGCTTCTAGTACTTTCCTCAGAGTGAAAAGGAATCCTTATCTTGATACTATGAGAGGTGCAACAGAGCAGAGCTCTTGGCAACAGTTTCAGAAAGCAGGATGTCTCGCCTTTCTGCATACTTACCTGGTTGTTTGTACCTCCAATACTTGCTACGGCATTTTTTCAAAGTTAATACAGAAATGTACATATACACACACATGAACATACAAATGCAGGCTTTAAAAAAATTTTTTTTGTAAATACAGGCTTTAACTAATGGAGAGATGGTGGCCCAGGCAGTGATCTGGGTGTAAAAGTTGTAGTCAGGGCCCAAGGCTTCCGCAGCCTCTGTCACTCACTGTTCAGCAGCATGGAGCCTGGAGTCTTAGAATGATCCCAGTGGCCCATGAGGAACACGCTGTGTACCTCCTGGCGTCCCCTTTCATCTGCTGGCTCCCATTCCACTGCATGGCCCCAGGAGCTGACCAAGCATGGGGGAGTGGTGCTGGCCAGATAAGCCAGGCCAGGCAGGGAGCTCAGTAATGACTACGTGGTTTATTTCACTACCTTTAGAGCCCAGCCAGCCACAAAGACTCCTCACGGCAAACAAAAGGTTAGAAGCTGCAGTGGGGTTGGTCTAGAAGGAACAGTGTCTCGTGGGTCATTTCTTTAGTCTCAAGAGGAAGAAGCTCTGTAACAGGAGGGGTTCGGGGGTGCTGCACATGGCAGAGAAGGGATGGGAAGGCGGAACGTGCTTCTAAGGAGGGAGAAGTGTAGTCTGAGGAGTGTGAGGCCCGAGCCCCTGAGTCTGCCACAGCCCCTCTCATGGGTCTCCCTGGGCTCCTGGAGCTGAGTCAGCCTCGTGTGCATGATGGGACCCACTGGCAACATGGATTTCAATCGTGCTGGTGTCAGAACCTGGAGAGAAAAGGAGAAAGAGTTGCCATGATGGGCATGTTCTGAGAAGGTTTTCCACAACCTGAGAAAATGTTCTTGGTACTCCACAGGGCACTGCGATTTGACAACCCAACCTCGGGGTTATGGTCCTAGCATTCATGAGGTCTGTTTTGGAAAAAAATAGTGACTTCATACTTTTCCCTGCATTTGATTAAAGCACCCCCAAAGGACAAGACAAATCCTACAAAAGCGTCCAGGTTGATGGCTGCACGCCCCACGTCCATTCTTAGGCCCCCGCATCCCTTTAATGAACCCTCTGGATTGGATAGTGACTGTGGACCTTGGACAGCCCAGCTAGGCCAAGGCCTTGGGAAACTGCACCCCTGGGCTTAGGGAAGGTCCCGGGTGCTTGCCCCCATGCTGTTTGGTTTTGGAGCACGAGGGTATAGTGAGCTTCCACAGGTGCCATGACTCAGGCCACAAGGACCCCCCCCCCCCCCAGCTGCCTGGGCACCTGTGTTCAACTTCAGCACCACCTGAACAGAGTCAGACCCCCATATGCTGGAAAAGTAAGTCACCTCCACCTTCTTTTTATGGACTGATACCACGTGGTTTTATAGCAAACAGCTCTCCCCCCATAACCTCAATTCCACCCATGGACCATTTCCCTACCTTGCAAGGTCTAATTTAAGTGTACAATAACCACGTGGCACGTGCACACCTGATAAATCTCTGCCAAAATGAACGTCTTTGTTTGGTTCATAAACTGGGACTCTAGGCAGATCAAGTGATGACTGTTCTTTGGGTTTTGTTTTAATCCCAGAACATACATGTCGAGTCAGATATTCTCAATGTCTTCAGTCTCCCCTTCATGAGAAATCTCAGAAGACATTTTGTCTAAGCCTGAGTTTCAGAAAAAGCTGTGCTTCCATGAGCAACTGGTATGTTTTTCTTGAGGATAATTAAGAGTGAAACTGATCACATTTTTCTCTTTAAAGTCCCTACCAGGAAGCTCAGAATCAAACTAGTAGCCCATTTTTAATTGCTGTGAGGCTAATTCTACCTGGCTTATTTTTATTTCCTTGTCATTGTCCCCTGGCCCCACTGGTTTTATTAATGAATTTTACCCTCTCCCCTCTCCAGGAGGAATGTGAGGTGGCATACAGAAAGTACACAGGACACAATATGAGAGGATAAGGGACACAACAGTGAATAAAATCTTCGTCCTCCAGAGAGTAACCGTGTGGCACCCTTTTGGAACAGAAGTCAGAAACATTCTTTCACCCCACAAATGCTCAGGAGCTTCTCTGTGCACACCTCCTGGATGTGCCCCCCCCCCCCCCAGCCAAACCAAGAGGACTTGTTAATGTGGGTACCTCTTCCCCCCTCTACCTGCTGGCTCGCCACCCTCAGCCATACTGGCCTTTCACCCCCAGGCTTAGCCCTGCCTCACAATGGGGATGCCGGGAGGTGCACACACTGCCCCCCACATCTCTATTCCTATCTTTTTTCTGCCTAGAAAGTGTCTATGTTTTCTCACTGCTTACTCCTTCCCTTCACACAGACCTCAACTCAGTGCTACCTCCTCCTCAGGGGGCTTCCAGGACACCTCTCACAAATCACCACCCTCCCCAGCCCTTTCCCTGACTTGGTTTTCTTCACAGACTATCATCTAACCTATTATTACATAACCATTTGTGTTTTTCATTCTCTGCATCTGCCCCCACAGGGAGGTCCCCATCACATCCCAAGTCCCCTGCGCAGCATCTGGCCCAAGGGGTCCCAGTGGCCCATGGATACTGTTCTAGGAGCTGGGAACTGCCACTGAGACTGATGTATAGGGAAAAGGTGGAGACCAACAGGTTTAAGGACACCTGTGCACAATAGCAGAGGGCACTTATGGAAGAAAAGAGAGGACATTAGAACTCTATTGAAAAGAGCAGATGATAAGTTGGCAATGGACAGAGGTGGCTTGGAAAGCTGTAGGAAAACCCGAGTGACAGAAGTGGGTGGTGATGGCAGGAAGGCAAATGAGACTCAGTGATGTCTCTCCCTCACAAAACCCCATTCTGGGCTGTGAGGGGAGGAGGGTTGGCCAGAAATTTCCCCAGGGCTGTGTTCAGATGGGTCTGCCCCAGTAGTCAGGAAGTCAGAGTACATGCAATGCTCTCTGGGAAGAGGGTAAAGGAGTTGAGAAGGTCTGGGGAGGACTGCTATTATGGCCTTACAGCCAAGTCCTGCACAAGAGTTTGGGTTGCATACCAGAAGGGCAGTAGAAGACCAATGTGCTGGGGCAGTGAAGATGCTTTTTCTGGAAATGAGGGACCAGCTGGGAAGAATTCTAGAGGAGCCTTCCAGTTCCAGAACACTCCTGCCAGAGGGGCTGGGAGCACTTCAAAAAGAAAGGGTTCCCACAGGGTCACCGACCACTTATGCCGGCATCCTGGGTTCATGGGAACTTGTAAGCAATTTCTGTGGTGCTTTTCCAAAGGTTCTGGCCGCTGTGTCCCCAGGCATCTCATGGCCAGGGTCCGGGAGGAGGCCGCCTCCCCATGGCCTCCCCACGGCCTCCCCTGAGCCACAGTCTAGCTCTCGGGGCCTTGAAGAATTTCTCGTGCTTCCACTCCCCAGCCCCACCCCGGGACCCCTTTTTTAGTGCCATAACAACTTTTTTCTGAAAAACCTCTGCTGGAGTTCAGCTGCTGAGCCTGTCCGCTGCCGGGAATGCTGGGTGCTCGGGCTGGGCCTCCACAGCAGGTCTGGGACCCAGGGCTTTTCTCTCCCACCTTGCAGGCCCCGGGGGGAGCGGCTATGCTGGCTGAGCAAGGCCGAGGGGGGGGGGGGGACTACCCACTAATCCCCTGTCGGTGCAAAGTCTGTGGCTATGGGACAAGTGGCCCTGGAAATGCAGTGACCTCATGGCTCCAAGCCCCTGCTTCCTGGGCCCCCTGAGAGTGGCAGGGCATTGTGGGACATACAGAGAACTGTCGGCGACACACAGAATTGTGGGAGATGAAAGGAGTGCTGCAGATGCAGGGATTCATGGGTATATTTAAATTGTGGGAGGTGAAGGGAATTGTGGGTATCACATGCATTGTGAGAGAACAGGGATTGGTGGGTATATTTTAAACTGTGGGAGGAACATGGAATTGTGGAAGCACCGAGAATTGTATCTCCAAGAATTATGGGAGTGACTGGGAATTGTAACAGACACAAGGGATTGTGGGAGCGACACTATGGTGGCAGCTAGGAATGAGGCAAAGACAGGGCATATTGTACCTTCAGAATCACGGACAACATAATGAATCTTAGAAAGAATGAAGATGTGTAAGAGAAGAGAACTGTGCAAGGAAATTGTCACAGGGAATCGTGGGACTTGAATGGTGGGAGTGACTGAGAATTATATCACACTGAATGGTGGAAGTGACACTGAGTTGTGGATGACAGTGTGAATTGTGGGGATGAAACGATGGGGAATTGTGGGAGTGACGGGAATTGTGGTTAGCAAACGGCATTGTGAGATTCAAAGGGAACTGCAGTAGGGACAATGTGGCGGCGGCTAGGCATGAGGAAGAGACGGCGTATTGTAGAGACAGAATAATGGACAGGATAATGACTCTTAGACTGGAATGCAGATGTATGAGAGGAGAGCAGTGTGCAAGGAAATAAAGTTGTGATAGGGAATTGTGCGTCTCACACGAATGGTGGGATTGACTGGGAGTTGTGGGTATCAGGTTGAATGGTGGGAGTGACCAGAACTGTGGGTGACATGGAATTGTGGGGTGAGGTCACTGGGAATTGTGGGAAGGACAAGGAATTCTCAGGGACAACACGGACTGTGGGGGTAAACATATGGCAGAGGCTAGGAGAGAGGAAGAGAGTGTATGTTGTAAGACATAGAAACATGGAGAGGATAATGAATTATGGGAATGGAGATGTGGGAGAAAAAACAACTATGGAAGGAAATGTGTAGTGTTGCTGTGATGGAATTGTGCATAGTACATGAATTGTGGGAGGGACAGGGAACTGGGGGCATCATATTGAATTGCTGGACAGAGAAAAGTGGGTGACATGGAATTGTGGGTGAAGAAGAAACGTGCGAGTGAAAGAGAATAATGGGAGGGATGGGGAACTGTGGGGATAACCAAGAATTGCGAGTGTCACTGAGAATTTTGGGAGGGTCAGGGAATTGTGTGTGACAAAGTGAGTTGTGGGAACGAAAGTATGGTGGAGACTAGGATTGTGAGAGGTAAAGGGCATATGGTAGAGACAGAGGATCATGAACAGGATAACACATTTTAGATGGAAATGGAGATTTATAGAGAAAAAGAACTGTGGAATGGAATGGGGAATTGTGAGAGGGAATTGTGGATATCACAAGAACTGTAGGAGTGGCAAGAAATGGTGGGCGACACATGGAATTTGGGGTGATGAGGGAATTGTGGGAGGTACAACATGGTAGAGGCTAGGATTGAAGAAGATACAAGGCACAGTCTAGAGACCTAGAATCATGGAGAGAAGAATGAATTTTAGATGGGAATGGAGATGTAGAGAGAAAAACAACTGTGGAAGGGAATAGAGAATTGTGACCAGGAATGGTCATTATCACTTTGAATTGAAGTGACGGGGAAAATTCTGGACGACACACAGAACTGTGGGAGTGACAATATGGTGGAAGCTAGGATTGAGGAAAAGACAGGGCATAATGTCGAGACAGAGAATCATGCACAGTATAATGCATTTTATATAAGGATGTAGATGTGTGAGATAAAAGCAACTGTGGAATGGAAGAGGGAATTTTTGTTGTGACCGGGAATTGTGGGCTTCTCTTGATTTGTGGGAACTACAGAGAATTCTGGGAGGGACGATATGGCAGAGGCTAGGACTGAGGATAAGACGAGGCATATGATAGAGACATGCAGTCATGGACAGGATGATAAATTTAGGTAAGAATGGAGATTTGTGAGAGAAATACAGCTGTGGAAGGGAATGGGGAATTGTTCTGACAGGGAACTGTGAGTTTCACCTGGAATTACGGGAGTAACAGGGAATAGTGGGGCACGACTTACAATTGTGGGAGTGACTGGGAATTATGGGTGTGACATGAAACACAGTGAGGAAGGAAATTGTCAGTGACACACAAAGTTTGTGAGTATCACCTGGATTTGTGGGAGGGACAAGGAATTGTGGCTGAGATAAGGAATTGTGCATGATGAGGGAAATGTGGGAAGGACCGAGAATTATAGGTAATACGTTGCTTTGTGAGTATCGCCTGCAACTGTGGTTGACACAGAATTGTGGGAGGGGCAGGAAATTGTGGGTGACTCATGGAACTGTGGGTGTCACCTCGAATTGTGGAAGGTAACGGGAATTGTGGGTGATGTAGTGAATTGCGGGAGGGTTAGTATGGATGAGGCTAGGAATTAAGGAAGAGACAGGGAATATGGTAGAGAAAGAGTCATTGACATAATTTTAGATGGCAATGGAGATGTTTGCAAGGAAAACAACTTCAGAAGTGTTGGGTAATTGTTGAAACAGAGAATTGTAGGTGATTCCTGGAATTGTGGGTAATACCTACAATTACCTTTAGGGACAAGTATTTGTGGAAGGGACAGGAAATTTTGGGTGACATGGCAAACTGTTGGAAAGATTGTTGCTGAGGCTAGGAATCCAAGGAGTGGCAGAACATGGTAGAATGGGGAATCATGGAACAGGACAATGAATTTTAGATGAGGATGGAGATGTGTCAGAAAAAAGAAAAGTGGAAGGGAATAGGGAATTGTGGGAGGGTCTGGGAATTATGCAAGGGTCAGAGAATTGTAGGTAACAGAGAATTGTGGATGATACTGGGAATAGTAGGAAGTAGTTTTAGAAGAGACAGTCCATGTGTGAGGCTGGGAATGGAAGAGAGAGGGAATATGGTGGAGATGAGAATCACAGAACACAAAATATAGACAAGAGTAGAGACATGTAAGAGGGAAAAAAGAACCATGAACGGGAACGAGGATTGTGGTTGTGATAAAGAATTGTGGGAATGACAAGGAATTGTGGGAATGACAAGGAATTGTGGGAAAAACAAGGAACTGGGTCAGATCACAGATTGTGGGAGAAACAAGGCACTATGGGAGTGGGATGGCCACACCCCTCACATTCTCACATCGCTCTCCTGCCTCAGCATCCATCATGCCCTGTCCTAACTACCTTCCTACCAGGGCACTCAAGACGCTTCCCCAAAGGCCCTTGTGCTTGCCACTAGTCACGCCCCTCACACTGTGGTCACACCCCTCTACCCACTGCCAGTCCCCTTCCCACTGGAGAGGGAGCTCTCCCAGGTCCCAGGCCTTCCAACTGGACCCCCTGGTGCCCCAACCCCGCCTCTCCTGGCCTTGCCTCCCAGTGTGGGAGTGTCTTTCTCCCACACTCATGCATCCTGCCACACTCCCCGGAATGCTTCCTCCACCAACTTTAACCATGTGCCAAAAACCAATGCAGCGCTGCATTTTTTGTGTTCCCCTAACACTTTACAGGCGCCTTAAAATAAAATATAGTATTGCACCTACTTCTTTGTGAGTTTCCTGCATTATACATCTCAAGAATAACCCCGTATTCCCTCCCATGCTAAAATTGTGCTGACCATATAGTAGATGCAGGTTTACAATGAAATTCCAATAGCTAGCGTTAAGTGCCTAGAAAGTGCCAGACCCTACATTAGATACTTAACAGTGGAGGCTCAATGTGAGCTACTGGCCAGGAAGTCATTCCTAAAGTAGACTCTTGAAGATGAGCCATGACAAGCTCCATGGAGACAGTTCAAGTAAGGAGAAGCCTCTCTGTATTTACTGTATTTAGTTTGTAACTGTGGGTTATTTTTTTCCACATGCAGCAAAGTATTTCTTGCACAATGAATAGCTAAAGAGACCAGAATCCAAGCAGCTGGAAAGAAGGAAAAAGAAAACAAGAGGGAAGAGCCCAAGCCTAAGCCCTGTCTCAGTCTCAGCCTGGCCATTTTAGGAAAGAAGGCTGCCCCTGTGCTGGGAGCTGGCCCTTTGGGTGTCACCCTCCTGGGCTGCTTTCTGACATATGTCCTTATCTTTAGCCCGGATCTCTCTGCTTTGATACTGTCGAGGCCTACTGAAAAGTTCCCCTCCTCAGCTGGCCTTTAAATTCTATTCCTCACCACCATTTACTCCATTTTTATCTGCAACTGTAAACATATCAGTAACAGTAGTAGCAGTATAGCTGGCATGTGTTGCAGGCCTAATATGCAACAGGCACTATGGAAGCCCATAGCATCAGATCTCATTTAATATGCACAGAATCCGGTTAGGCAGGTTCAGTGGTTAGTCCCATTTTACAGGTAAAGAAACAGCGAGTGGGATTTCTATGGAAGGGCTGGGCTTCAGTCAGGTAAGACCAAGAATAAATATAAAGCTACTTAATGCCAGACAGCATGGTATTGGGAAAAGAATTCAAACACTGATGGGATGAGCAATCCTAGGCCAACCCTTGAGACTTAGCAAGCCCAAACCTTAACCTAAGATTACAGGCTGCCTCGCTTCTAATAAGGTTAGCCAGCATTGCCACTCCCCAAAGAGCTTACTCATTGTAAAATCTTAGCATGGGGAAACCGAAGCAAGATGGCAGCTTAGGGAGGTATGGAATTTAGTCTGTCCTCCAGAACAGCTTGTAAACAGCCAGAACAGTATAGAACAACTGCTAGGGCATACAGCATACACCAGTCTGGACAAGCTGAACACAGAATTGTAAGTGTCCCAAGCCTTGGAGACCAGCGCCCCTCCCCATGGGTGTGGCAACCTGGTTCCCAAGGGGAAAGGAAATAGCCTTTACTAGCAGCAAGCTCCACTTGTGGGATTAATTAACAAACTCTGACTACTGAAAATAGGCCCCCAGCACAGATAAACCTGGAATAAGCATTAAAGGTATTAGGAGTTTTTGCCCCAGCAGAGAGGGGGCAGGGCTGATGGGAAAAAAAAAAAACAAAACAAGCAGGGCTTTTTAAGTCAGACAGCACAAATTACTACCAAAGGGGTGGACCCAGGGCTTTGGGAAGATTGCAGAATAAAGGGTTCTGAGAAGATGGTGGAATAGGATAGGTCAAGTTCACCCCTGTTCCATGGAAAAGCTGGAGAAAGGACAGGAAGGCTACTGAGATGGTGATTCTAGGGTGTAAGTGACCCAGGAGGGTCTTCTACATCACACAGGGAGTCCATGGTTACAAAAGCTGAAGAACTGTGACATAGACAACCGGTGACCATCTGGCTGGTGCAGACAGTCTAAAGTGCCCCTGTCCAAATGGAAGTCCAGAGCCCTTGGGAATGCATGGAGGGGAAGACTGGGACTATGAACACTTGACCTCTGTGTCCCCCACACCGCACCCTGCTCCTGCACTCCAAGGTCCACCTGAGGTGCACCACATACCCATGGCGCCCGCACCACACCTCTACAACTCTGCAACATGCATCCCATGCTCAAAGGCACCAGTATAGCACCCCCAACCTGTGCTATACCTGCACTGCAACGCATCAACGCACTTTTGTGCCCTGCCCTGAACCCTACATCCTGCTCCACATCCATCGCTCAAATACAAAGCTTTAGACTACTGAAGGAAATCAATTTACAAAGTAAACCAATCAAGATATTTGCATGCTGTGATGACAACAGAAGATCACTAAGCATGTCAAAATGCAGACAGATATAGCCCAGCCTAATGCCCAAATTCAAAGACCAGAGAAGACACAGACTTTGGACCAACTAATCAAAGATGTTCATATAACCCTACTAAGTAAAATAAATGGGATGGCTAATGACACAAAGGAGATCAAGAAGACACTAGAAGAGCATAAAGAGGTATTTAAAAGAATAAATAGAAAAATAGCAGATATCACAGAGATTAAAGATGCTGTGGACCAAATGAAAAATATACTCAAGACACACAACAGCAGATTTGAAGAGGCAGAAGAAAGGATAAGCAAACTAGAGGACAGGACAAATGATTTCAAACACTCAAAACAGCAAATGACAAAAACAATGGAAAAATTTGAATTGGATCTCAGGGAAAAAAGATGGACAAACTAAGCTCACAAATATAAGAATCACTGGTGTTCTAGAAGGAGAAGAGAGAGTAAAGGGCTAGGAAGACTAGTTGAGGATATAATAGGGGAAAAGTTGTATATAAGAGATATACAACTCCTGTAAAAGACATGAATATGCAAATCAAAGAAGCCCAACGACCTCCAAATAGAAAAAATCCAAACAGGCCTTCCACAAGATGCATACTAATCAGTCTATCAAATGTTGAAGAGAAGCAGAAAATCCTTAAAGTGTCAAAAGAAAAACAATCTACTACATACAAAAGAAACCACATAAGACTGAGTTCAGACTACTCAACTGGCACTATGGAGGCAAGAAGGCAGTGGTATGATATATTTAAGATTCTGAAAGAGAAAGACTCCCAGCCAAGAATTCTGAACCCAGACAAATTTTCCTTCAAAATGGAGGGAGAGATTAACATTTTCACAGACAAACAAATCATCAACAAGAGATTGGAACTACAAGAAATAATAAAGGGAGTTCTGTCAATTGAAAAAAAAAAGACAGGAGAGGGAGGTCTGGAGGAGAGCACAGGATTGAAGAGTACCAGAAAGGGTAACTTAAAAGATAGAAAGAAGATAGAGGGAAAAGAATATATAGATCTGACAAACAAAATCCAAAGGATAAAATGTTTTTTGGATTCAAGAAATGCCTTTTTAGTAATAACTTTAAATGTTAATGGACTAAACTTACCAATTAAAAGATACAGATTGGGCAGGCCATGGTGGCTCAGCAGGCAGAGTTCTTACCTGCCATGCTGGAGACCCAGGTTCGATTCCCAGTGCCGGCCCGTGAAAAAAAAAAAGATACAGACTGACAGAATGGATTAAGAAATATAATCCAGGGCAGGCCATGGTGGCTCAGCAGGCAGAGTTCTCGCCTGCCATGCCGGAGACACAGGTTTGATTCCTGGTGCCTGCCCATGTTAAAAAAAAAAAGAAAGAAAGAAATATAATCCAGCTATATGCTGCTTACAAGAGACTCAATCTTAGACACAAGGATACAAATAGATTGAAAGCGAAAATTTGGAAAAAGATGTTCCACACAAGGTGTAACCAAAAGAAAGCAGAAGTAGCTATACTAATATCAGACAAAATAGACTTTAAAAGTAAAGACGTTATAAGAAACAAAGGACACTATATATTAATAAAAGGGAGAATTCACCAAGAAGAAATAATGATCACAAATGTTTATGCTCCCAATCAAGGAGCTCCAAAATATGAGACAGACATTGGCAAAACTGAAAGGACCGATAGACGTTTCAACAATAATAGTAGGAGACTTTAATACACCCCTCTCCTCTATAGATAGAACAACCAGACAGAGGATCAACAAAGCATAGAGGAGTTAAACAACCTGACAAATGAATTTGACCTTACAGACATATATAAGTCATTACACCCCAAATACAAGGATATACATTCTTCTCTAGTGCTCATGGAACATTCTCTAGGATAAATCATATGCTGAGGCATAAAACAGGTCTTTATAAATTTAAAAACATCAGAATTATTCAAAGCACTTTTCTGATCACAATGGAATGAAGTTGGATATCAACAACCACCAAAGAACAAGAACTTTCGCAAATATATGGATATTAAATAACACACTCTTGGGTGGCACAACAGTGGCTCAGTGGCAGAATTCCCACCAGCCGTGGCAGAATTCCCACCAGCCATGCCAGAAACCCGGGTTCAATTCCCGGTGCCTGCCCATGCAAAATAATTATAATAATAATAATAACAAAATAATAATAAAATAACACACTCTTAACCCATGGGTCAAAGAAGAAATTGCAACAGAAATCAGTAGCTATCTGGAGACAAATGAAAATGAGAATACAATATATCAAAACTTATGGGATGCAGCAAAGGCTGTGCTGAGAGGGAAATTTCTTGCCCTAAATGCCTATGTTAAAAAACAAGAAAGAGCAAAAATTGAGAACTTAACTACTCATGTGGAGAAAGTTGAGAAAGAACAGCAAACTTACCCCAAAGCAAACAGAAGAAGAGAAATAACAAAGATTAAAGAACAGCAAACTAATCCCAAGGCAAACAGTAGAAGAGAAATAACAAACACTAAAGCAGAGTTAAATGAATGGGAGAACAAAAGAACAATAGAAACAATCAATAAAAACAAAAGTTGGTTCTTTGAGAAAAATCAATAAAATTGATGGGCTACTAGTAAGGCTGACAAAGGAAAAAAGAGAGAGGATGCAAAGAAACAAAATCAGAAATGAGAGGGGGGTCATTATCACAGACCCTGAAGAAATAAATCAGGAGACAAACCTTATGAACAACTATATGCCAACAAAATAGAAAATTTAGATGAAATGGACAAATTCCTGGAAAGATACAAACAAGCTACACTGACTCAGGAAGAAAGAGATCTCAACAAACCAATCACAAGTAGAGATTCAATCAGTCATCAAAAATCTTCCTACAAAGAAAAACCCAGAGTCCAATGGCTTCCCCAGGGAATTTTATCAAGCATTCCAAGAAGAACTAACACCAATCCTGCTCAAACTTTTCAAAAAAACTGAGGAAAAAGGAACACTACCTAACTCATTTTATGAAGTTAACATCACTTTAATACCAAAATCAAGTAAAGATGCTACAAGGGAGAAAAACTACAGGCCAATCTCCCTAATGAACACAGATGCAAAAATTCTCAACAAAATACTAGTAAATGAAATCCAACAACACGTTAAAAGAATTATACACCACAACCAAGTGGGGTTTATACCAGGAATGCAAGGACAGTTCAACACAAGAAAATCAATTAATGTAACACAGCACATTAACAAATCAAAAGGGAAAAATCACATGATCATCTCAAAAGATGCTGAAAAAGCATTTGACAAAATTCAACATCCTTTTCTGATAAAAACATTAAAGATATGAATCAAAGGTAACTTTCTCAATAAGATAAAAGGCATATATGAAAAACTGACAGCCAGCATCGTACTCATTGGTGAGAGACTTAAATCTTTCCCCCTAAGATTGGCAATGAAATAAGGATGCCCTCTGAACACACTATTATTCAACACTGTACTAGAAGTTCTAGCTATTGCAATCAGGCCAAAAAAGAAATGAAAGGCATCCAAATTGGAAAGAAGAACTAAAACTCTCACTATTTGCAGATGATATAATACTATACTTGGAACTCCTGAGAAATCTACAACAAAGTTACCTGAGCTAATAAACAAATTCAGCAAGGTGGCAGGATATATAATTAATGTGCAAAAATCAGGAATCGGTTAAGGAAAAAATCCATCCAAAATAGCAACTAAAAGAATCAAGTACCTAGGAATGAACTTAACCAGGGATGTAAAGGATTTTTTACACACAAAACTACATAACATTACTAAATGAAATCAAAGAAGATCTAAATAAGTGGAAGGGTATTCCCTGCTCATGGATAGGAAGGTTAAATATAGTTAAGATGCCAATTCTACCCAAATTGATCTACATATTCAATGCAGCACCAACAAAAATTCCAACAACTTACTTTGAAGATTTGGAAAAGCTAGTTACCAAATTAATCTGGAAGGGAAAGAGAACTCAAATAGCTAAAAGCATACTAAAAAAGCAGAATGAGGCAAGGGGATTAACACTTCTTGATTTTAAAACTTATTATAAAGCCACAATGGTCAAAACAGCATGGTACAGGCACCAAGAAGTATTGACCAATGGAACTGAATCAAGAGTGCAGAAATAGACTACCAAATCTATGGTCAAGTGATTTTTGGCGAGGCCACCAAATCCACTGAACTGGGACAAAACACTTTTCAATAAATGGGAATGGAAGAACTGGATACCAATAGCCAAGAGAATGAAAGAGGACCCTTACATTACACCCTATACAAATATTAACTCAAAGGGGATCAAACACCTAAATATAAGAACTAGGACCATACAGCTTCTAGAAGAAAATGTAGGGAAACATATTCAAGACCTAGTAATAGGAGGTAGCTTTCTAAACTTTAAACCCAAAGCACAAGCAACAAAAGAAAAAAACAGATAAATGGGTGCTCCTCAAAATCAAATGCTTCTACACCTCAAAAGACTGTGAAAAAGGTGAAGAGGGGCCAAGATGGTGGCTCAGTGAGGTGTGTTTGTCTTCCAGAGCAGCTAGTAAACAGGAACAGGACAGAACAGCTCCTGGGGCCACATCAGTGAGCAGACACACAACATACCCCAGCCTGGACAAGCTGGACCGGCTGTGAGCCCACCCAGAACCATAAGTCCCCCAAGCCGCGGAGCTGGCGCCCCTCCCTGACAGGCTACTTCCCAGAGGGGAAAGGAAAGAGACTTTATCAGCAGCAGGGGCTGAGTGCAACCAAGCTCCAACTGTGGAATTAATTCTGACTACAAAAAATAGGCCCCAGCTCAGCTGAACCCCGAGTAAAAGTTGAGGTTGATGGGTTTTGTCCTGGCACAGAGGGGGAAGGGCTGACAGAAAAAGAAAAGAGAAAGAAAGAAGCAGAGTTTTTTGGATCGGATAGCTCATAATACTTGAAAGGGTCTAGGCCCTGAAAGAAAGGAGGGACCTGGAGGTACACAAAGCAACATACCAACTTGAGCTCTTGATTGGCAAACCAGAGGAACAGTTTCCCTGCTCTGAAAAGGATTTTTTTCTTTTTTGTGTCTGTGTTTCTATGGCTTGACTACTGTTTAGATAGAGCTGCAGGGCTTCTCAGCCTCCAACTGCCCCAGGCATAGGCAAAATTAAGCCTGTTTGAGTGTTTGCCTGGAGCCTGTGCCTTCCTCAGGACAGGGGTGGGGCCCAGCTCAGGTGGAAACACTCCCTCCAGGAGGTCAGACTGCAGGATCTGGAAAAGTGAAGCAATTAAAGCCAGCCTACACCCTCTCCTCTGTCTCAACCAAGGCCCTAGCAGGATGAGTCTGCTGAAGTTAAAGGTACCACATCACCTTATGTTGGTGGAACCCAGGGGCAGAAAAGCGCCACCTACTGGGCAGCGTAGGAAAAACACAGGGCCAGAGGCTTCATAGGAAAGCCTTTCAACCTGCTGGGTCTCACCCTCAGGGAAAACTGACACAGGTGACTCTTTCCTCCTGACAGGAGGCCAATTTGGTCTGGGAAAATATGGCTGGGATCTATAATACCTAAGTAGACCCTCCTAAGTGTGTGTGTGTGTGTGGGAAAGGCACCACACAAGCAGGGCAAGAAACAAGAAAACAAGAACTGAAAAATTCTCCTCTGTCCAACAACTTATTTTTCAGAAATAGAAAAACCAATAAGCAAATTTATCTGGAAGGGCAGGGTGCCCCGAATTGCTAAAAACATCTTGAGGAAAAAAAACGAAGCTGGAGGTCTCATGCTGCCTGACTTCAAGGCATATTATGAAGCCACAGTGGTCAAAACAGCATGGTATTGGCATAAAGATAGATATATCGACCAATGGAATCGAATAGAGTGCTCAGATATAGACCCTCTCATCTATGGACATTTGATCTTTGATAAGGCAGTCAAGCCAACTCACCTGGGACAGAGCAGTCTCTTCAATAAATGGTGCCTAGAGAACTGGATATCCATATGCAAAAGAATGAAAGAAGACCCATCTCTCACACCCTATACAAAAGTTAACTCAAAATGGATCAAAGATCTAAACATTAGGTCTAAGACCATAAAACAGTTAGAGGAAAATGTTGGGAGATATCTTATGGATCTTACAACTGGAGGCGGTTTTATGGACCTTAAACCTAAAGCAAGAGCACTGAAGAAGGAAATAAATAAATGGGAACACCTCAAAATTAAACACTTTTGTGCATCAAAGAACTTCATCAAGAAAGTAGAAAGACAGCCTTCACAATGGGAGACAATATTTGGAAATGATATATCAGATAAAGGTCTAGTATCCAGAATTTATAAAGAGATTGTTCATCTCAACAACAAAAAGACAGCCAACCCAATTACAAAATGGGAAAAAGACTTGAACAGACACCTCTCAGAAGAGGAAATACGGATGGCCAAGAGGCACATGAAGAGATGCTCAATGTCCCTGGCCATTAGAGAAATGCAAATCAAAACCACAATGAGATATCATCTCACACCCACCAGAATGGCCATTATCAACAAAACAGAAAATGACAAGTGCTGGAGAGGATGCGGAGAAAGAGGCACACTTATCCACTGTTGGTGGGAATGTCAAAGGGTGCAACCACTGTGGAAGGCAGTTTGGCGGTTCCTCAAAAAGCTGAATATAGAATTGCCATACGACCCAGCAATACCATTGCTAGGTATCTACTCAAAGGACTTAAGGGCAAAGACACAAACGGACATTTGCACACCAATGTTTATAGCAGCATTATTTACAATTGCAAAGAGATGGAAACAGCCAAAATCTCCATCAACAGAAGAGTGGCTAAACAAACTGTGGTATATACATACGATGGAATATTATGCAGCTTTAAGACAAGATAAACTTATGAACCATGTAATAACATGGATGGACCTAGAGAATATTATGCTGAGTGAATCCAGCCAAAAACTAAAGGACAAATACTGTATGGTCCCACTGATGTGAACGGACATTCGAGAATAAACTTGAAATATGTCATTGGTAACAGAGTTCAGCAGGAGTTAGAAACAGGGTAAGACAATGGGTAATTGAAGCTGAAGGGATACAGACTGTGCAACAGGACTAGATACAAAAACTCAAAAATGGACAGCACAATAATACCTAATTGTAAAGTAATCATGTTAAAACCCTGAATGAAGCTGCATCTGAGCTATAGGTTTTTGTTTTGTTTTGTTTTGTTTTGTTTTGATTTTACTATTATTACTTTTATTTTTTTCTCTATATTAACATTCTATATCTTTTTCGGTTATGTTGCTAGTTCTTCTAAACCAATGCAAATGTACTAAGAAATGATGATCATGCATCTATGTGATGATGTTAAGAATTAATGATTGCATGTGTAGAATGGTATGCTCTCTAAATGTTGGGTTAATTTCTTTTTTTCCGTTAATTAAAAAAAAAAAAGAGAAGGGATAATTGGAGATGAAGGGATACAGACTGTACAACGGGACTGGATATAAAAACTCAGAAATGGACAGCACAATACTACCCAATTGTAATGCAATTATGTTAAAACACTGAATGAAGCTGCATGTGAGGTATAGGTTTTTTGTTTTTGTTTTTTTTTGTTTCTATTGTTTTAATTCTTATTCTGTTGTCTTTTTATTTCTTTTTCTAAATCGATGCAAATGTACTAAGAAATGATGAATATGCAATTATGTGATGTTATTAAGAATTACTGATTGTACATGTAGATTGGAATGATTTCTAATTGTTTTGTTAATTCTTTTTTTAATTAATAAAAAAAAAAATCTCCTCTGTTAAACAAAACATAAGCCACAGGTCTAGAATAAGCTGAACTGAATGTTAAAGAACAGATAGACAACAAAGTCAAAGATCAGATGGACAACAAAGTCATCCAGAAAGAAAATCCTAGGTGAAAACAATCTCCAGAATAAACTAATTAAGGAAATAAAATGCCTAGATGCCAGCAAAAAATAATGAATTGAAGAAGGAACATTGAAGATATGTCCCAATCAAAGGAACAAACCAGCAATTCAAATGAGATACAGGAGTTGAAACAATTAATTCAGAATGTACAAACAGACCTGGAAAACCTCATCAAAAATCAAATCAGGGCGGGCCGCGGTGGCTCAGCGGGCAAGAGTGCTTGCCTGCCGTGCCGGAGGACCCCGGTTCGATTCCCGGCCCCAGCCCATGTAAAAAAACAAACAAACAAACAAAATATAATAAAACAAGAAAATGTTTAAAAATGTTTCCCTTTCTTCCTCCCTTCCTTCCTTCCATCCTTCCTTCCTTCTCTGTCTTTCCTTCCTTTAAAAAAAAAAAAAAAAAAAAAAAAAAAAAAAAAATCAAATCAGTGAACTGAGGGAGGCTATAAAGTAGGCAAGGAATGAGCACAAAGAAGAAATTGGAAGTCTGAAAAACAATCACAGAACTTATAGGAATGAAAGGCACAGTAGAAGAAATGAAAGAAGAAAAAACAATGGAAACGTACAATGTTAGATTTCAAGAGACAGAAGATAGGATTAGTGAACTGGAGGACAGAACATCTGAAATTCGACAAGCAAAAGAAAATACAGGGGAAAGAATGGAAAAATATGAGCAGCGACACAGGGAATTGAATGACAACATGAAGCACATGAATATACATGTTGTGGGTGTCCCAGAAGGAGAAGAGAAGGAAAAAGCAGGAGAAAAACTAACGGAGGAAATTATCACTGAAAATTTCCCAAATCTTATGAAAGACTTAAAATTACAGATCCAAGAAGTACAGCATACGACAAACAGAATAGATCCAAATAGATGTACTCCAAGACACTAATCAGAACGTCAGATGTCAAAGAGAAAGAGAGAATCTTGAAAGCAGCAAGAGAAAAGCAACCCATCACATAAAAGGGAAGCTGAATAAGATTATATGTAGATTTCTCAGCAGAAACCATGGGGCGAGAAGACAGTGGGATGATATATTTCAGTTACTAAAAGAGAAAAACTGCCAACCAAGAATTCTATATCCAGCAAAATTGTCCTTCAAAAATAAGGGGGAAATTAAAACATTTTCAGACAAAAAATCACTGAGAGAATTTGTGATGAAGTGACTGGCTCTGCAAGAAATACCAAAGGGAGCACCAGAGACAGGAAAAGACAGAGAAAGAGGGGTGGAGAACAGCGTAGAAATGAAGACTATCAGTAAAGGTAAAAAGAAGAAAAATTAGATACAACATATAAAATCCAAAAGGCAAAATGGTAGAAGAAAGTACTGCCCATATAGTAATAATACTAAATGTTAATGGATTAAATTCCCCAATCAAAAGACACAGATTGGCAGAATGGATTTAAAAAAGAACCCATCTATGTGCTGTCTATAGGAAACACATCTTAGACCCAAGGGTAAACATAGGTTGAAAGTGAAAGGCTGGAAAAAGATATTTCATGCAAATAACAATCAGAAAGGAGCAGGAGCAGCTATACTAATATCCAACACATTAGACTTCAAATGTAAAATAGTTAAAAGAAACAAAGAAGGACACTATGTATTGATAAAAGGAACAATTCAACAAAAGAAAACACAACAATCATAAATATTTATGCACCAAGCCAGAATGCTCCAAAATACATGAGGCAAACACTGAAAAGAGAAATAGACACATCTGCCATAATAGTTGGAGGCTTCAATTCCCCACTGTCATCAATGGACAGAACATCTCGACAGAGGATCAATAAAGAAACAGAGAATTTGAATAATACAATAAATGAGATACACTCAATAGACACTTATAGGACATTACACCCCACAACAGGAAGATAACACTCAATAGACACTTATAGGACATTACACCCCACAACAGGAAGATACACCTTTTTCTCAAGTGCTCATGGATCATTCTCAAGGACAGACCATATGCTGGATCACAAAGCAAGTCTCAATAAATTTAAAAAGACTGAAATCTTACAAAACACTTTCTCAGATGATAAAGGAATGAAGTTGGAAATCAATAACAGGCAGAATGTCAGAAAATTCACCAATATATGAAGGCTCAACAACACACTCTTAAACAACTAGTGGGTCAAGGAAGAAATTACAAGAGAAATCAGTAAATATTTCAAGGCAAATGAAAATGAAAACACAACACATCAAAATTTATGGGATGCAGCAAAGGCAGTAAATTTATTGCCCTAAATGCCTATATCAAAAAAGAAGAAAGGGAAAAAATCGAGGAAGTAACTTTCCACTTGAAAGAACTAGAGAAAGAACAGCAAACTAACCCCAGAGCAAACAAAAGGAAAGAAATAATGAAGATTAGAGCAGAAATAAATGAAATTGCAAACATGAAAACAATTGAGAAAATCAACAAAACCAGAAGTTGGTTCTATGAGAAAATCAATACGATTAATGGACCCTTAGTGAGGTTGACAAAAAAGAATAAGAGAGAGGATGCAAATAAATAAAATCAGAAATGGAAGAGGAGACATAACCACTGGCCCCACAGAAATAAAGGAGGTAATGAGAGGATACTATGAACAACTATATGCTAATAAATTCGACGATGTAGATGAAATGGACAACTTTCTAGAAAGGCATGAGCAACCAACATTACCTCGAGAAGAAACAGACGACTTCAACAAACCAATCACAAGTAATGAAACTGAATCAGTCATTAAAAAGCTCCCCAAAACGAAAAGTCCAGGGCCAGATGGGTTCACATGTGAATTCTACCAAACATTCATGAAAGAATTAGTACCAATCCTGCTCAAATTCTTCAAAAAAATTGAACAGAAGGCAAGCCTACCTACCTCATTCTATGAAGCCAACATCATCCTCATATCAAAGCCAGACAAAGACATTACAAGAAAAGAAAACTATGGACCAATCTCTCTAATAAATATAGATGCAAAAATCCTCAACAAAATTCTTGCAAATCGAATCCAGCAGCACATTAAAAAAATCATACACCATGACCAAGTAGGATTCATCCCAGGTATGCAAGCATGGTTCAACATAAGAAAATCAGTTAATGTAATACACCATATCAACAGAACAAAGCAGAAAAACCACATGATCATCTCAGTTGATGCAGAAAAGGCATTTGACAAAATCAACGTCCTTTCTTGTTGAAAACACTTCAAAGGATAGGAACAGAAGGAAACTTCCTCAAAATGATAAAGGGAATATATGAAAAACTCACAGCTAATATTATCCTCAATGGGAAAAAACTGAAAACTTTCCCCCTAAGATCAGGGACAAGTCAAGGATGTCTATTATCACCTTTGTTATTCAACATTGTGTTGGAAGTTCTAGCCAGAGCAATTAGACAAGAAAAAGAAATATAAGGCATCAAAATTGGAAAGGGAGAAGTAAAACTCTCACTGTTTACAGATGATATGATACTATATGTTGAAAACTCATGATACCATATGTCAAAAACCCTGAAAAATCCACAGCAAAACTACTAGAGCTAATAAATGAGTACAGAAAGGGGCAGGTTACAAGATCAACACTTAAAAATCTGTAGTGCTTCTATACACTAGTAATGAACAATCTGAGGGGGAAATCAAGAAAAAAATTTCATTTACAATCGCAACCAAAAGAATAAAATATTTAGGAATAAACTTAACTAAAAATACAAAAGACCTATACAAAGAAAACTATAAGAAATTGTCTAAAGAAATCACGGAAGACCTAAATAAATGGAAGGGTATACCATGTTCATGGATTGGAAGACTAAATATAATTAAGATGTCAATTCTATCTAAATTTATTTACAGATTCAATGCAATACCAATTAAAATCCCAGCAAATTACTTTTAAGAAATAGAAAAACCAACAACCACATTTATCTGGAAGGGCAGGGTGCCCCAAATAGCTAAAGGTATCCTGAGGGAAAAAAATGAAGTCTGAGGTCTCACGCTACCTGACTTTAAGGCATATTGTGAAGCTACAGTGGTCAAAACAGCATGGCACTGACATAAAGACAGATATACTGACCAATGGAATCGAACAGAGTGTTGAAATTTAGACCCTCTCATCTATGGATAATTGATCTTTGATAAGGCCGTCAAGCCAACTCACCTGGAACAGAACAGTCTCTTCAATAAATGGTGCCTAGAGAACTGACATCCATATGCAAAAGAATGAAAGAGGATCCATATCTCACACAGCATATGAAAACTAATTCAAAATGGATCAAAGATCTAAACATTAGATCTAAGACCACAAAACTTTTAGAAGAAAATGTAGGAGATATCTTATAAATCTTATACTAGGAGGTAGTTTCCTAGGCCTTATACCCAAAGCACAAGCACTGAAGAAATAAATAAATAAAGGGGAACTCCTCAAAATTAAACACTTTTATGCATCAGACAACTTCGTCAAGAAAGTAAAAAGACAGCCTTCACAATAGGAGGCAATATTTGGAAACGATATATCAGATAAAGGTCTAGTATTCAGAATTTATAAAGAGATTGTTCAACTCAACAACAAAAAGACAGCCAACCCAATTACAAAATGGGCAAAAGACTTGAACAGACACTTCTCAGAAGAGGAAATACAAATAGCCAAAAGGCACATGAAAAGATGCCCAACTTCCCTGGCTATTAGGGAAATGCAAGTCAAAACCATGATGAGATATCATCTCACACCCACCAGAATGGCCATTATCAATGAAACCGAAAATGACAAGTGCTGGATAAGATGTGGAGAAAGAGGCACACTCATGCATTGTTGGTGGGAATGTCAAATGGTACAACCGCTGTGGAAGGCAGTTTGGCAGTTCCTCAGGAAGCTAAATATAGAATTGCCATATGACCTGGCAATACCATTGTTAGGTATCTACTCGGAGGACATGAGGACAAGGACACAAGTGGACATCTGCATACCAATATTTATAGCAGCATTATTTGCAATTGCAAAGAGATGGAAACAGCCAAAATGTCTATCAACAGACAAGTGGCTAAACAAACTGTGGAATAAACATACAATGGAATATTATACAGCCGTAAGACAGAATAAAGTTATGAAGTATATACAATATGGATGGACCTTAAGGACTTTAGGCTGAGTGAGATTAGCCTGAAACAAAAGGACAAATACTGTATGGTCTCACTGATATAAATTGACATTAATGAATAAACTTGGAGAATTTCATTGGTAACACAGACCATCAGGAGACAGAAATCGGGTAAGATACTGGGTAATTGGAGCTGAAGGGATACAGATTGTGCAACAGGACTGATTGTAAAAACTCAGAAATGGATAGCACAATAGTACCTAACTGTAATACAATTATGTTAAAACACTGAATGAAGCTGAATATAAGAATGATAGAGGGAGGAGGGCTGGGCACACAAATGAAATCAGAACAAAGGATAGATGATAAAGACTGAGATGTATAATCTAGGAGTGCCTAGAGTGTATAATGATAGGGACTAAATGCACAAATTTAAAAATTGTTTTTGCATGAGGAAGAACAATGGAATGTCATTACTGTAGGGTGTTGAAAATTTATAGTAATTAATATTTTAAAATTTAACTTACGTGTGAGACTGAAGCAAAATTGTTTATTTGGCACAAAATTTATATTTTGACTAGTGCATTTCCTAATATAAGTTATGTAGACAGCTTAATTGTACACCATAAGTACATGGAACCTTGAGTAGGGCATGAGATTTTGTTGGTTTGTCCAAAGTGATGCCCCGATAAATCCCAGAGGGATTTGAACAGTGAGTAAAAAAATATTTGCAAAGGGTGAAAACTCAACTTCCCCAAGTGAAGAATTCCTGATATTCTCACAAGCAATGGGGACAACCAAAGCAATAGGCAGAGCCCTCAAATCTTGTGAAATCATATGAAACTTAACCCCACAAAGGACAGGCTAAGCCTACTTAAAATTAGGTCTAAGAGTCACTCCCAGAGAACCTCTTTTGTTGCTCAAATGTGGCCTCTCTCAGCCAACACAACAAGCAAACTCACTGCCCTCCCCCTATCTACATGGGACATGACTCCCAGGGGTGTGGACTTACCTGGCAACATGGGACAGAAATCCTAGAATGAGCTGGGACTCAGCATCAAGGGATTGAGAAAACCTTCTTGACCAAAAGGGGGAAGAGTGAAATGAGACAAAATAAAGTGTCAATGGCTGAGAGATTTCAAACAGAGTCAAGAGGTTATCCTGGAGGTTATTCTTACACATTATATCGATATCACCTTTTTAGTTAAGGTGTAATGGAGAGGTGGCGGGAAGTGCCTGAAACTGTAGAGCTGTGTTCCAGTAGCCATATTTCTTGAAGATGACTGTTTAATGACATAGCTTTCACAATGTGACTGTGTGATTGTGAAAACCTTGTGTCTGATGCCACTTTTATGTACCTTATCAATAGATGAGTAAGACATATGTATTAAAAATAAATAAATAATAGGGGGAACAAATGTTAAAGTAAATTTAGCAGATTGAAATGCTGGTGATTGGTGAGGGGGAGGGGAAGGGGTATGGTGTGTACAGATTTTTTTTTTCTTTTTATTTCTCTTTCTGGATTGATGCAAATGTTCTGAGAGGTGATTGTGGTGATCAATATACAACCATGTGATGATAATGTGAGTTACTGTTTATGTATCAAGAATGGAATGATCATATGGTGTTCTAGTTTGCTAGCTGCCAGAATGCAATATACCAGCAATGGAATGGCTTTTAACAAGGGGAATTTAATAAGTTGCTAGTTTACAGTTTTAAGGCCTAGAAAATGTCCCAATTAAAACAAGTCTATAGAAATGTCCAATCAAAGGCATCCAGGGAAAGATACCTTGGTTCAAGAAGGCCAGTGAAGTTCAGGGTTTCTTTTTCAAGTGAGAAGGCACATGGCGAACACAGTCAGGGCTTCTCTCCTGGTTTGAAGGGCACATGGCAAATACGGCGTCATTTGCTAGCTTTCTTTCCTGGCTTCCCATTTCATGAAGCTCCCTGAGAGGCATTTTCCTTCTTCATCTCCAAAGGTCACTTGCTGGCAGACTCTCTGCTTCATGGTGCTGCAGCATTCTCTGCTCACTCTGAATCTCTTATTCCCCTTTTATAGGACTCCAGTAAACCAATCAAGACCCACCCAAATGGGTGGAGACATGTCATCACCTAATCCCGTTTAACAACCACTCTTGACTATATCATCATCCAGGGAGATGATCTGATTACAGTTTCAAACATACAGTATTGAATAGGGATTATTCTACCCTTATGAAATGGGATTTTGACTGAAACATGGCTTTTCTAGGGGGTATACTTCCTTTCAAACCAGCACATATGGTAAGAATACTTGTGTTTTTATGTTGTTATGTTTAAAAAAAATAAAAAATAAAAAAAGGTGAAGAGAATTTTCTCAATGGGAGAAAATGTTTGGAAATCACACACTGGACAAAGGTTTGATGCCCTGTATACATAAAGAAATCATACAACTCAACAACAAAAGAACAAAGAACCTGTCATGGCCAGATTCATCTGTCAACTTGGCCAGGTGATGGTGCCGGGCCATCTGGTTGGGCAAGAGCTGGCCTGTTTGCTTTGAGGACATTTCATGGACTTAAATCATGATAATGTCAGCTGCATCCACAGCTAGATGGTGTTTGGAGTCAGTTAAAGGGAGCGTCTTCTGCAATGAGTGGTGCTTAATCTAATCCAACTGGGAGAGAAGCTCTGACTGTATTCGCCATGTGCCTTCTCATTTGAAAAAGAAACCCTGAACTTCACTGGCCTTCTTGAATGAAGGTATCTTTCCCTGGAGAATTCAGAAGAGATGGTCCTTCCTTCCTGCTTCAGCCAGCCAACCTCTCCTGTGGAGTCCAGACCCTTCAAAGGAGTTGCAGCTTCACAGCCTGCCCTAAGGATTCTGGACTCTTCCATTCCCACAGTTGTCCAGCCAGCCCCTCCTGAGATTTCACTGAGGAACTTCATCAGAGTCACCAGCTAGTGGCCTGCCCTACAAGACCTCGAACGCTTACATTGCTACGTTGCCCAGCCAGCCCCTCCTGAGATTTCACTGAGGACCTTCATCAGAGTCACCAGCTAGCGGCCTGCCCTACAAGACCTCGAACGCTTACATTGCCACGTTGCCCAGCCAGCCCCTCCTGAGATTTCACTGAGGAACTTCATCAGAGTCACCAGCTAGCGGCCTGCCCTACAAGACCTCGAACGCTTACATTGCCACGTTGCCCAGCCAGCCCCTCCTGAGATTTCACTGAGGACCTTCATCAGAGTCACCAGCTAGCGGCCTGCCCTACAAGACCTCGAACGCTTACATTGCCACGTTGCCCAGCCAGCCCCTCCTGAGATTTCACTGAGGAACTTCATCAGAGTCACCAGCTAGCGGCCTGCCCTACAAGACCTCGAACGCTTACATTGCCACGTTGCCCAGCCAGCCCCTCCTGAGATTTCACTGAGGACCTTCATCAGAGTCACCAGCTAGCGGCCTGCCCTACAAGACCTCGAACGCTTACATTGCCACGTTGCCCAGCCAGCCCCTCCTGAGATTTCACTGAGGAACTTCATCAGAGTCACCAGCTAGCGGCCTGCCCTACAAGACCTCGAACGCTTACATTGCCACGTTGCCCAGCCAGCCCCTCCTGAGATTTCACTGAGGAACTTCATCAGAGTCACCAGCTAGCGGCCTGCCCTACAAGACCTCGAACGCTTACATTGCCACGTTGCCCAGCCAGCCCCTCCTGAGATTTCACTGAGGAACTTCATCAGAGTCACCAGCTAGCGGCCTGCCCTACAAGACCTCGAACGCTTACATTGCCATGTTGCCCAGCCAGCCCCTCCTGAGATTTCACTGAGGAACTTCATCAGAGTCACCAGCTAGCGGCCTGCCCTACAAGACCTCGAACGCTTACATTGCCACGTTGCCCAGCCAGCCCCTCCTGAGATTTCACTGAGGACCTTCATCAGAGTCACCAGCTAGCGGCCTGCCCTACAAGACCTCGAACGCTTACATTGCCACGTTGCCCAGCCAGCCCCTCCTGAGATTTCACTGAGGAACTTCATCAGAGTCACCAGCTAGCGGCCTGCCCTACAAGACCTCGAACGCTTACATTGCCACGTTGCCCAGCCAGCCCCTCCTGAGATTTCACTGAGGAACTTCATCAGAGTCACCAGCTAGCGGCCTGCCCTACAAGACCTCGAACGCTTACATTGCCACGTTGCCCAGCCAGCCCCTCCTGAGATTTCACTGAGGAACTTCATCAGAGTCACCAGCTAGCGGCCTGCCCTACAAGACCTCGAACGCTTACATTGCCACGTTGCCCAGCCAGCCCCTCCTGAGATTTCACTGAGGAACTTCATCAGAGTCACCAGCTAGCGGCCTGCCCTACAAGACCTCGAACGCTTACATTGCCACGTTGCCCAGCCAGCCCCTCCTGAGATTTCACTGAGGAACTTCATCAGAGTCACCAGCTAGCGGCCTGCCCTACAAGACCTCGAACGCTTACATTGCCACGTTGCCCAGCCAGCCCCTCCTGAGATTTCACTGAGGAACTTCATCAGAGTCACCAGCTAGCGGCCTGCCCTACAAGACCTCGAACGCTTACATTGCCACGTTGCCCAGCCAGCCTCTCCTGAGAGTTCACTGAGGACCTTCATCAGAGTCACCAGCTAGCGGCCTGCCCTACAAGACCTCGAACGCTTACATTGCCACGTTGCCCAGCCAGCCCCTCCTGAGATTTCACTGAGGAACTTCATCAGAGTCACCAGCTAGCGGCCTGCCCTACAAGACCTCGAACGCTTACATTGCCACGTTGCCCAGCCAGCCCCTCCTGAGATTTCACTGAGGAACTTCATCAGAGTCACCAGCTAGCGGCCTGCCCTACAAGACCTCGAACGCTTACATTGCCACGTTGCCCAGCCAGCCCCTCCTGAGATTTCACTGAGGAACTTCATCAGAGTCACCAGCTAGTGGCCTGCCCTACAAGACCTCGAACGCTTACATTGCCACGTTGCCCAACCAGCCTCTCCTGAGAGTTCACTGAGGACCTTCATCAGAGTCACCAGCTAGCAGCCTGCCCTACAAGACCTCGAACGCTTACATTGCCACATTGCCCAGCCAGCCCCTCCTGAGATTTCACTGAGGAACTTCATCAGAGTCACCAGCTAGCGGCCTGCCCTACAAGACCTCGAACGCTTACATTGCCACGTTGCCCAGCCAGCCCCTCCTGAGAGTTCATTGTGGACCTTCATCAGAGTTACTAGCTTGCAGCCTGCGCTACAGATCTTGGACTCTATATTCCCAGGGTTATGTGAGACACTTACAAATTTTATATCTAGACATCGCCTGCTGATTCTCCTTCCCTAGAGAACCCTAGCTAATACAGAACCCAAGTATAAAATGGGCTAAAGATAAGAATAGACATTTTTCTGAAGAGAAATACAGACGGCTCAAAAGCGCATGAAGAGATGCTCATTTTCATTAGCTATGAAGATCAAGACTACAATGCGATACCACCTCACACCGATAAGAATGGCTGCTATTAAACAAACAAGAAACTAAAAATGTTGGTGAGGATGTAAAGAAATTGGGACATTTATCCAGAACTGGTGGGAATGTATAATGTATGGCCATTATGGAAGACAATTTGGTGGTTCCTTAGAAAACTAAATATCGAGTTGCCCAATGACCTGTCAATAGCACCGAAGAGCTAAAAGCAATGACACAAACAGACAGCTGCCCACTGATGTTCACAGCAGCATTACTCACAATCGCCAAAAGATGTAAACCAACTAAATGCCCATCAACAGATGAGTGGATTAACAAATTGTGGTATATGTGTGTGTATATATATATATGATGGAATATTATGCAGCAGTAAGATGAAATGACGTCCTGAAGCATATGACAAGATGGATGAGCCTTGAGGACATAATGCTGAGTGAAACAAGCCAGACACAAAAGGACAGATACTATATGACTCCACTTTTATGACCATGGTAAAAGTGCTGAAGGATCCACTGACTAAGAAGTAGACTGGTGAACAATGGTATATATATATGATCAAGTATCATGCTGCTACAAAAAGGAACAAAGTTGTGAGGCATGAAACATTGTGAATGAACCTGTGGGACATTTGGTGAGGCAAAATAAGTCAGAAACAAAAGAGGAGTTATTGTATGGTCTCATTTAGAAAATGCCTGTAAGGAAACAGGGTCCTGGATTGTAAGTTCTTGTAGCAGTCATATTTTGTCTGGAACAGTAATTATTATTTCTGGATTTTTAGAGGCTGTTTTATATATGTATAACAGGGTATTCAGAGATAAGAACAAAAGTGATCAGGTCAGGATTAAGGTAATTCAAACACAGGGGTAAGGAAGACAATATCTATATTTTAGAACCCCACCTACTCTTTGAGACCAAAGGAAGAAAGGTTTATTTTGCCTAGAATCTAACTTTTCTGTAGCACATAATCTAACTCAACCTATCTAGATAGCTCATTTAAACAATCAAAACACAGGGAGGCCAGAATGAAAATGAGGGCTTTTAATCCTGTACAGCTTAATGTAATGCCTAAATGTATCCCAGAATATATTAAGCAGATAATAAAAAAGTATTGGCAAAGTTCCTTGAGGGATGGGGGAAAAAAAAGGAGCTATTAAACTTTACCATCAGGGAAACCCGTTACTGTGCAAAACATTAGGGACACCCAAATCAATAGGCCAATCCCTTCATCTTGAGGCCTGCTCTTGTGAAACTTATGGATGTAGCAGAGAAGCTGAGACTACCTATAGGCATGCCTAAGAGTTACTTCTGAAAGACCTCTGCTGTGGCTCAGATGTGGCCTCACTCTCTCTAAGCCCAACTCTGCAAGTGAAATCATTGCCCTCCCCCCTGCATCAGACATGACATCCAGGGGTGAAAGTCTCCCTGGGGGTATGGGAGATGACTCCCAGGGATGAGTCTGACCCTGGCACCATGAGATCAACAATTCCATCCTGAGAAAAAGGGGAAAAGAAGTGTAACAAATAAGGTATGAGCGAGTTCAGAGTTGAGAGGCCACTCTGGAGGTTGCTCTTACACAAGCTTCAGTTAGACATTGCTCCCCATCATAACTTGCCAAACCCCAACCAAAATTGTTCCCGACAATCCTCAAGTACATTCAGGGCATTATATAAGATTCTCCAAAGGTTCCATGCACTAGATTAACTTTCCAGAAACCTACGGCCTCCAGATGGGTCCATGGACCAGATAAGTCCTGAAACCGACAGGGGCCAGCCTCTGTAGAACATCCGCTAGTTCCATCTCCTGACTCCTTATCACTGAAACCCCTTCCAGCATGAAAAAGGCAGAACAGGCATAGTCCAAATACTTCTAAAGAGTGGGAGAAAGATCAAAGTGATGGTGGCGTTACACAGGGAGGGTAGGGTTTAACAAATAAATATGGTTGCTGAATCATTAAACTGATATCTCTTTTAGTCTCCAGTATCTTAGAGCAGCTAGAAGTAAAAACCTAAAATTGTGGAATTGTAATCCACCCAGATTCTGAAATCTGTTCTACAACTAATCGTTGTTCTGTGCTTTGAAATTTATTCCTTTTTTGTATATATGTTATTTTTTCAGAAAAAACAAAAAAATTAATGGCTAAAAATATATATATTCCTTTTAGCCTCCGATGATCTGGAGCAGTTAGAAGGAAAAATCTGAGAGGATTGTATGGCAGCCCAGGACAAACTTTGGGATCTGTCCTGTAACTACTTGTTGAAGGGTGCTTTGAAAACGATTGCTTTTTTCTTTCTTTGCTTTGTATATATGTTATATTATACAATTTAAGAAAAGTTTAAAAACAATTTTAACATAAAAAAAGAGTTTAAGAACTCATTCTTATATTAGGATTTTTTTTCAAATCTTACAATCAATTATTCTTATTTTCTAGCTAGACTGTTTTTTGGAAACGTGCTACTTGCAAAGCTAGACAAAATCCAATTTTCCAATGCCAATTTATAATAGTGATAACTGTTATCACAAACAGCTATGGAGCATTTCTCACGTGCCAGGACCAAGCACCAGGCAGGCGTGCTGGCAATGACCAGAACACACAGCCATGGCGTCAGTGCACCCACGTTTCAGTGCACAGGCTCAGCAAACAGCCCCAAGGTCCTCAACTGGAGGAGGTGGGGAGGGGAGGGGAGGGGCTGCAGGGTCCCAGTGGGGACATGGAGAGGGGGAAATCCTTCCCAAACAGCATTTGTGGGAATCAATGTCTCTCTATTGTACAGAATTTTCAATCTCCTTACTCAATACTGTGAATTGTTTCCTGAAGGAAAATCTTTGAAAGAGATAAAACCCGAGTATAAAATCTAAGCTAAAAATTAACTAGAGATCTTTCCCCACAGCTTTAACAGAGAAATAAAATTAAATTTTCCTTTTAGGCCCATTAGATAAGATAGAGGAAGGGTAAAATAATCAGCTGCAGTAACAATGACATCTTTCATTTTAACCAGGATCTTAAAGTTTTAAGTGGCCATATTTCGAGAAACATTATTTAAGCCTTTAACAGGCACTTTCTTCCTCACTAGCTGGGTTAATGGAAATAACCCCAAATAACAAGATAAGGAGTTTTAAAAGGGAAGTGAGAAGAGAGGAAATGGATAAATTGACAAGGTAAGCTAATGGTGGTAATATGGCAGGAAACTATAAGAATAGAACCCTGAACATCCAAAATGGCTGTGCTAACCACAGGGGAAGAAAGATTTTTACCACAAGAAAAGACGCGAGTCCACGTAAAAATTCATTTACACAAGAAGTGTAAAATGGTAAAAGCAAACTCTTAGCATTCTTTCATCGTCATAGTAAAAGTCTGGAAGTGTCCAAACTGAGAAGCCTTCAGGAAGCTTAGGGCCTAGATTACTGCTGACAATAGTTGGGGCTGCCTGTTTGGTAAACAAGCGTCATTACCTTTAGTTGATGTGCAATTTTTTTTTTTAAATTACATTTCATGTTCTGAGGAAAAATCTCACCGCAGGTGCAGGCTTACTCTGCTTAGGTCCATGATGGGGAGCATTCATTAGACAAACAGTTCTTGTAAAGGTTTTTCCTTGACATTAGGTGCTGAAGTGGCAGCAACTGGGCGTCCTCAACTTACTCAAAGTCCAATGTAGGACTTCCAGGAAGATGGGAGAATAGGATAGGCTGAGCTCACCCCTGCCCTGGGGAACAACTAGAGAAGTGACAGAAAAACGACCAGGACAGCAATTCCAGGGTGTGAGCGACCACCCAGGGTCTTCTACATTACATAGGGAGGTCCCGGCTGAAAAAGTGGAGAAACTGGGATGCGGAGAATGGGGTCAGTGTGCTAGACTGTGACTCCACCGGGGCGGAGCAAGTGGTGGTGTGTAGGCGGGGCTCCTGGTGTGCAGGAGCGCGCAGGCCCCGAAAGGGAGGCGTACCCTTTGTTCCTGCCTGCCTCCACAGCTCGCTTGGGAGATCCTCCCTCTCAGCTCCGCAGCTGGGAGCTCCCATGGGGGACCCAGCAGCCAGCAAACTTGGTTTGCCTGCCACAGCCTTCCAGCCAGTGCATGGTGCCTGCCCACAACCCCTGAGAGAGAGGCCACTGAGAGTGCCTGGGTTTTTGGTAGAGACTAGGATGCCTTCCACTGGGCAGATGGGAGCTGGTCTAACAATTGGCCGGTGAAAGAGACTCACTGGGTCCTGCTACCATTCCCCTTTCTGCATGGAGGTCGGGAGTCCTCAGGCAGATACAGGCAAAGAGGCATGGCCAAGGAAGCGAGTCAAGCTGTGCGGAACCACTAGGCTTTTTCAGTTTGGCTGAGCGCACGGGCACTGGCAATACTCAGTCTCACAACCCAGTGTCATTCCAAGCGGGAATCTAGTGAACAGCAGATCCATCGGGCCCACGAGCGGCTTTTCTGTTGAGATGCACACTGCCCGATCCCCAGCCCTGGGTCTGGCGGCTTTCAATGCGCACTGAGACCAGAGGCCTTGGATGGAATTGCACCATCCTGCTCAGACAATTGCAACACTTGGGAAGAAGTGGACCTGAGGGGAAGGGTGACCCAAGAGCACCATCTGCTGAGAAGAAGTGGAAAGTGCAGTCTGGTGAACAGCCCATCTGCCTAGCTTTCATCAGATATTTAAGTAGCATTGTATCTCCTGCATGAAGTCAGGGCCTTGGTTTGGTAAGGAATTAGTGACAAACCTAGACTAAAAGCAGACCTTCAGTGCAAACCCAAGCAAATACAAAATCCTAGATGAGCAAAGGAAATCAACTTTCAGATTAACCTTATGAAGATAATCAAATGCCCCCAAGCCAAAAGAAAATCAGAAAGCACATGAAATACAGGTATATAGGGCCCACTCAAACAACAAAATTAAAACATAGGAGGAGACATAGGATTTAGAACAAGTAATCAAAGACATTAATACAAATCTAAATAAATGCAAAGTTTGGATAATGAGTTAAAGAATATCAAGAAGAAACTAGAAGAGCATAAAGAAGAATTTGAAAGAATAAATAGAAAAATCATGGATCTCAGAGAGATGAGAGATACTACAGACCAAATTAAAAATATGCTAGAAGGCATGCGTATGCACAGGACAGGGGTGTGGGGTGGGAATGCAAAAGCAGGGGATAGTCAGCGCAGGGACACTTGAAGCCCAGTGGGAGGGTGGGTGACGGGGTTCAGGATGCCATAACAACACAACAAACTGGATTTAGCTTAAACACAGGAACATATTGTCTCATGGTTTTGGGGGCTGGAAACCTGCTCTCTTTGAATGATCCTGTGCGCAAGGGTAAGGAGGATGACAACTCAAAACATTTCTGCAAGCTGGCCAAGCCCATGAGGGAACATTTAATACCACAGTTAGGGCCCTCATACTCCTGATAGAGAAGTCAGGCTCATTCTTCAGGTTCCAGGCAAGGGACTTGGGAAAAATTTGAGGGGATCCCCCAATGTCAGCCGAAAGTCAGATGTGGAGATCTTCCTAAAAGTGTCAAGCAGCTAAACACTTAAGTGCTTTAAAGATTAAAATCCTTCCATGATTTTTTTAAAGTACACAAATCCCTGCATAGGGTTCCTATACAAAATGGCACTGACTGTATTTTACTGGCAATCTAAAGAGATTCCAAGACTGACTAGACGCGAACTTAAAACTTGACCATCACCTCAATTGTCCCTCCACTTTATATTTCTGCTGAAGATTTTTCATTAATTTTGCAAACTCACTGTGTGCTTCAAGAAATCCTCCAAAAACCTGACCCAAGAGACACTAGTTAATAATACACCAGTGAGTTCTAAATTGACAGCTGCTATTTTTTATGGAAATTCTTTCCATAGTCAGAAAATACTGATTGTATTTCTTGTTTTATTTTGAAAAGGTTTTGCTTATGTACATTCTTTTTTCCTCCAAAGTTTTTTCAAACTGGGATTTCCACTGATTAGTCTGTTCTTCCCTTTTTATTTTCTCCAACTGAATGTGAGAACATAGAAGGTAAGAAGTGCATGCCTCTGGTACTTAACACCCCACAAAGCTTCTAGGACAGGGCCTGTCAGGATTTTGGAAGTGATCAGCATTTATTAAAATAACAAGAATGGGTATGGCCATAGAATGAAATATTATTCCAGCATCTAAAGGAGTAAAGTACTGATATATGCTACAGCATGGATGAACCTTGAAAGCATTAGGCTAAGGGAAAGAAGCCACACACAAAAGGCCACATATTGTAAGATTTCACTTATATGAACTGTCCAGAACAAGCAAAATCATAGAGACAGAAGTAGATTAGGGGCAAAGGTTGGGCAGAACTCACTCCATCACCAAAAAACAACTAGAGAAGCAGGAGGTATAAATTGACCAAAGCAGTAGTTTCAGAATCCAAGTGACCAGAAGGACCTCAGCATTATATAAGGAGGAACTGGATGGAAAAGTGGAGAAGCTAGGACTGAGAAAGTGGGATGAGTATATCAATCGCAACCATCCCTAAGGTCTGCTGTTGCACAACAGCCGGATTAGGCAGCTGAAAAGCAGCACACTCCTGCTTTGGAGAAGTGGGAGGGGTAATCCTCTCAGTCCCACAGCCTAGTGTTCTCCTGCGGGAACCCAGGAACCAGTAGACCACATAGAGAGAAGCTACTGTGGTGGCCTGTGCCTACTCCATTCCTGAGGCAGGTCGCTGTGGGAAGCTGGCCTTGGGGAGGTTGGAAAGTCCTCCCCTTAGGAGGAGGGGAGGTTGCAGAACAGAGTTGGTCTAACAATTGGCCAGAAAGAGAGACTCTCTGGGTCCCACTGCCTCAATTCATTATACACAGGGACTCGGGGTGCTCACTGCATACAAAAGCAGAGAGGCAGGGGTGAGGGAGCTGCACTGCAACACCAGGTGCTCTCTGCCTACCCCTAAGGCAATCTTGCTGGCTGTTGAAAAGCAGAACATTCCTGGGCCAGCTGCTCGTTGGTTAAGTAGAAACTTCCAGTTGCACAGCCCCAGAGTCTTTTCACACAGGAGTCAGGGAATCACCAGACCCATCACACCTACCAGCCAGTCTTCACTGAGGTACACAGAGCCTATTCTTCACCCCCAGGCCAGCGGTTTCCAGCACACCCAGAGGACTGCAGCCTTGAATGGATTCTCACTTTGTCTGAATCCCTGCCCAGTGGGCTGCCACAGTCAGGGAGAGACAGGGTGGTAGGGAATAATAGGTGACTCAAGAGCTCCATTCATTGGGAAGATGGGGAGAGTGCAGACTGGCAAGCTTCTCTGCCTAGCCTTACACAGATTTCTGAAAAGAACTGTACTCCCTGAGTTAGCCACTGGCCTTGGTTAAGCTGGGAATTACTGACAGATCAAGCACAAAAGGAGACTGTTGATGCAAATCCAAGCAAAAACAAAATATTAAACGAGCAAGGGAAACTAACTTTCAAAATAACCTTATCAAGATAATCAAATGCCGGGCAGGCAATGGTGGCTCAGTGGCAGAGTTGTCGCCTGCTATGCTGGAAACCTGTGCTCGATTCCTGGACCCTGCCCATATCAAACAAACAAACAAAGATAATAAAATGCCAGGAAACCAACAACAAAAAAAATCACAAATCATAAGTAGAAGCAAGAAGATATGGCCAAGTCAAATGAACAAATTAAAAAGCTGGAGGAGAAACAGAATTTGGAATAATTAATCAAAGATAGTCAAACAAATCTCCTAATTAACATCAAAAGTTGGCTAAAAAGATAAAAAGGACATCAAGAAGACACTAGAAAAGCATAAGGAAGAATTTGAAAGAATAAGTAGAAAAATAGCAGCTCTTAAAGAAATGAGTTATTGGGGATCAAATTAAAAATATATTAGAGACAATATATTAAAAATATACTGTTCAACAGATTTGAAGAGGCAGAAGAAAGAATAAGCAACTAGAGGACAGAGCAACTGAATTTGAACACACTAACGAAAAATGGTGAAAAAGATGGAAAAAATCTGAATTGTATCTTAGGGAAATGACAGACAACATAAAATGCACACATATAAGACTCACTGGTGTCCCAGCAGCAAAAGAGAAGAGTAAAGGACTATGAAGATTATTTGAGGACATAATGGGAGAAAACAGGTCAACCTTTATAGAAGACATAAATACGCAAATCAAAGAAGCCACTGACACTTTACTTTGTGTCATTTCTCTCTTCCCCCTTTCAGTTGAGAAGGTTTTCTCAATCCCTTGGTGCCGAGTCCCAGCTCATTCTAGGATTTCTGTCCCACGTTGCCAGGAAAGTCCACACCCCTGGGAGTCATGTCCCATGTAGAGAGAGGGAGGGCAGTGAGTTTGCTTGTTGTGTTGGCTGAGAAAGAGAGGCCACATCTGAGCAACAAAAGACGTTCTCTTGGGGGTGACTCTTAGTCCTAATTTTAAGTAGGCTTGGCCTATCCTTTGCGGGGTTCCAACTGGGGTTTATTCCAGGCATGCAAGAGTCATTCAACACAAGAAAATCAATTAACATAATATACCACATTAACAAAGCGAAAGGGAAAAATCTCATGATCATCTTGACTGACATGGAAAAGGCATTCAACAAGATTCAGTATCCTTTCTTGATAAAAGCACTTCAAAAGGTAGGAATCGAAGGAAACTTCCTCTATATGACAAAGGGCATACATGAAAAACCCACAGCCAAAATCATATTCAATAAGAAGAGAATTCCCTCTGAGATTAGGAATGAGACAAGGATAACCACCGTCACCACTGTTATTCAACACTGTGCTAGAGGTTCTAACAAGAGCAATTAGGCAAGAAAATGAAGGCATCTAAACTGGAAAGGAAGTAGAAAACTCATTATTTGCAGACAACAGGATCCAGTATTTGGAAAAACAAAGCTACTTGAACTAATTTTAAAAATTCAGCAAAGTGGCTGGATAAAAGATCAATGTTCAAAAAATCAGTACTGTTTCTATACTCTAGGAATGAGCAAACCAAGGAGGCAATTAAGAAAAAAAATCCATTCGCAATAGCAACTAAAAGAATCAAGTACTTAGGAATACATTTAACCAAGGATATAAAGGATCTGTACTCAGAAAACTATAAAACATTGCTTAAAGAATCAAAGAAGACCTAAATAGGTAGAAAGACATTCTGTGTTCATGGATAGGAGGGCTAAATGTCATTAAGATACCAATTCTACCCAAAATGATCTACAGACTCAATGCAATACAATAAAAATTCCAGCAACCTTCTTTGCAGAACTGGAATAGTTATCAAATGTATTTGGAAAGGAAAGGGGTTGCGAATAGCCAAAAATATCCTGAAAAAGAATGAAGTGGGAGGTCTTACATTTTCATGACTTTAGAGCTCATTATAAAGCCACAGTGGTCAAAACAGCATGGTACCGGCACAAAGACAGACATGCTAATCTATGAAATTGAACTAAGTGTTTAGAAATAGATCCTCAGATCTACGGTAATTTGATTTTTGACAAGGCACCAAAATCCAATGAACTGGGACATATCTCATCAATAAATGGTGCCGAGAGAACTGGCTATCCACAGCCAAAAGAAAGGCCTATACAAAAATTAACTCAAAGTGGATCAAAGACCTAAACATTAGAGCCAGTACCATAAAACTCCTAGAAGAAAATATGGGCAAACACCTTCAAGACCCAGAAAAAGAAGGTAGCTTCTTGAATATTACATCCAAAGCACAAGCAAAGAAAGAAAAAATAGATAAACGGGAAATCGTCAAAGGACTTTGTCCAAAGGGTGAAAAAGCAGCCAAACTCAATGGGAGAGAATATTTGGTAGCCATATATCAGATAAGGGTTTGATATATAAAGAAATCCTACAACTCAATATAAAAGGTCAAACACCCAATTTTTAAATGGGCAAAAGATATGAATGGTCATTTCACCAAAGAGGAAATACAAGTGGCTACAAAGCATATGAAAAGATGTTCCTCTTCATTAGCTGCAAGGGAAATGAAAATCAAAACCACAATTAGAGACCACCGCATGCCTACAAGAATGGCTGCTATGAAACCAACAGGAAACTACAAGTGTTGGAGAAGATGGGGAGAAATGGGAACATTTATTCACTGCTGGTGGGCGTGTGAAATTGTACAACCACTGCAGAAGACAGTTTGATGGTTCCTCAGATAACTAAATATCGAGTTGCCCTATGACCCAGCAATATAACTACTCAGCATAACATACCCAGAACACCTGAAAGCAGGAACACAAACAACATTTGCACACTGATGTTCACAGCAGAATTGTTTACACTTGTCAGAAGATGGAAACAATCCAAATTTCTATCAACAGATGAATGGATAAACGAAAATATGATATATGTATAAAATGGAATAATATGCAGTAGTAAGAAGGAATGAGGACCTGAAGCACATGACAAGATGGATGAACCTTGAGGACATAATGCTGAGTGCAATAAATCAGACACAAAAGGACAGATGTTGTACGATTTCACTAATGTGAACTAAGTAGAATATATTAACTCAGGGCCTTAAAATGTAGAATATAGGATACCTAGAAATAGAAGTTAGAGAAAGGGGAGTGGTAATCTAATTGTTCAGAACTGTTAAAGAGGCTGAACTTTAAATGTCTGGAAATAGATATGGAGTGAGGTGGCTCAGTGGGAATATAAGAAACAGTGCTGTATTGTAGGTCAATTTGGCTGAAAGGGGTTGTTTAGAGTCATGTATATCACCAATTCACACTAAAATCTAAGTAAGTTCTTGCATGCAGTGGTACAACTGTACAACACTGGCACAAAGGGCTAAAATAGAGCAGTATGTGGTATGTGGGGGGCGGATACCTATTGCAAGCTAGGACTATAGTTAACAGTAATACCGTAATATTCTTTCTTCAACAGTAACTGGTATACCACACCAATACTAGGGCTCAATAATAGGGGGATGTGCTGGTTTGAAAGGAAGTGTGCCCCCTAAGAAAAGCCATGTTTTAATATAAGTCCCATTTCATAAGGTAGAACAATCCCTATTCAATGCTGTGGGTTTGAAACTGTAATGAGATCATTTCCCTAGGTGATGTGATTTAGTCAAGAGTGGTTGTTTAGCTGGATTGGGGGATGGCATGTCTCCACCCATTTTTTGAGTGGGTCTTGATTGGTTTATTGGAGTCCTATAGGGGAGGAAATATTTTGGAGATTCAGAGAGGTTCAGAGAGAGCAGAGAATGCTGCAGCACCACGAAGTGGAGAGTCCATTGGAGATGAAGAAGGAAAACGCCTCCTGGGGAGCTTCATGAAACCAGAAACCAGGAGAGTAAGCTAGCAGTTGATGCCATATTTGCCATGTGCCCTTCCAGCTGAGAAGAGAAGCCCTGACTGTGTTCACTATGTGCCTTTCCAGATGAGAGAGAAACCCTGAACTTCATCGGCCTTCTTGAACCAAGGTATCTTTCCCTGGATGCCTTTGATTGGACTTTTCTATAGACTTGTTTAATTCTCGGCCTTAGAACTGTAAACTAGCAACTCATTAAATTCCCCTTGTTAAAAGCCATTCCGTTTCTGGTATATTGCATTCCAGCAGCTAGCAAACTAGAACAGGGGAGATAAGGGGTATGGGGTGTTTTGGGTTTTCTTTCTTTGTGTCTGTCTGATAATTTTCATTTTGGAGTAATGAAAGCGGTCTAAAAGTGAGTATGATCATGATTGCACAACTAAGTGATGATAGTGTGACAGACAGATTGCATCATTTGGATGGAATAGATGATAAATGAATATATCTCAATAAAATTTGCAAGAAAAAGTAGATTAGTGGTTACCAGGGACTGGGAGGTGGGGGGTGAACTGGGAGAGACAACTAGCCAGTACAGGTTTCTTTTGGAGCTGATGAAAACGTTGTGGAATTGGATAATGGTGATGGATGCACAACCTTTCAAATACACTAAAAACCACTGAATTGTACACTTTGAAATGGTGAGTTTTATGGTAGGTGAATTATATTTTGTGGAAAGAAAGAAAGGAAAAGCAGCAATGACTCAGAGCACCCCAGCCATCGTTTAACCACCCCAGCTGAAAGGCTAGCGGTCTCTAACTTTGCATAAAGAAGGGAAATTCCAGTACAAAACATCCAACCTCACGAGCTGTGTCACCCTCCCAACCCAGAGCGCAGTCTGAAGGCCACAAGGCTGGCCTTTAAATGGCAAGGCCAGGAAGAAGAAAATATAAATCATCTATTATTTTCCAAAATATAAACCATCCAAACAAATGGGGTTGGATTTCCAAAAGTAACTCCTGTACATGCATGACAATAGGCCTCTGAACTATGCCATGACCCACGCCAAGAGGGCACCCTTATAAAAGGGCGGCCCCGAGGAACCGCTGATCTGTTTATTTTTCTAGTGGTCATCATTTGCTTTTTCTAAAACCTCAGCATGAAAACTTCCAAGCTCAGAAGGACAGAGCCGTGCAGCAGCTGTTTGCAAAGAATGAAAGTAAGGGAAAGACTGACTGGTATTGTTTATTGGGCGACTGGTGGGAGAGAGTGGGAGTGGGGATGGCTTCCATTGTTTTTTCTATTGTTTTATTTGAACTTCCAAAGATTTGAAGATTGGCCTACTTAAAGATACGGGATGAGAAAACAGACAAAGTATTTCAAGATATGATTTTTGGCTCATTTGCCAGGCACTATCAGTAAGTCCACATGCTAACAGTACTCCCATGTGGTGGCTCCTTCTGTCCTTGAGAAACTATTTGCACTAGACAGAAAGTCTGTAAACACTCAGCCTGCCTTTAGCTTTAACCAGAACTTCATGTTTGTTTCACTTCAAGGCTCCGATTTATGACCAGACTGTACCATTTCATGGAATCAATCCATGAACTTAACACCATTTTTTTTGGCCTTCAGAGTGAACCACATTTACTCTGAAAATGAACCTTCCTTCAATGTACTCAAATAGCAGCCACGGAAGAGATAAAAACCCCTCTCAATCCTTTCCAAACACCTTTCCACACATTCTCCTGCTCAACATTTCAGTGCTATTTTTGTACAAATCAAAGTGCTTTGGATTGGGTGGTAGTTGGTTTCGGTTTCACCTGTGTGTGCATTTCCTGCAGACAACACATTGGAGAAAGCAGTGCAACCTTTCTGGATCTAAGCTTTTGGGAAGCCTAATTTTGGGGGGAGAGTGGTACTGAACTGGGGGGGACTGTGCCCCTCCAGGGGACATCTGGCAATGTCTAAAGACATTTTTGGTCGTCATGGCTGGGTGGGGTGGGGTGGTGGCTTGTCTTGGCCTCTAGTGGGGAGATGTCAGGGCTGCTGCTAAAGGCCAGGAGAGCCCACCTGACAGAATCATCCAGCTCCACAGGCCGACAGAGCCGAGGCTGAGAAACCCTACTCAGGAGGGAGAGAGACGACACACGTAACGGGTTTAGTGAAGAATCTTCGTCCACTGCTCCCCAGTCCCAGGGTACCAGTTGAGGAAAGTCAAAGCAGCCTTCCTATCCTGAATACTCAGGCAAATTTTTTCAACATTCTAACTCTCTTAAACTCTTTCTCCTTCCTGTTTTAACCATCTAGTGGGATTCCACAAAATTATAGCTATCAAAGACCTCCTGTTAAGGATTAAGTTGGCTGTACATTACAAACTCTTAGGTCAGTTAGAATTTCATGGATGTCAGAGCAGTGGTTCCCAAACTCTTTGATGTAATAAAAAATATCTTTTTGCTAAAATAAAGCCTTACAGGGAACCCTAAAATGTAAATAGATAAGAGCAATGTATTAATAAAAATGTACTTCATAAATTACAATTTGATTTTTACTTTAAAAAAATCAATGTTATAGTGAATTCAAACAATAAGGTTGCTTCAGCCAACAAAAAAACTCTGAAACCAGAAACTGAGGCCAAAGTTTATCGTCTATTACAGTGAACATCCAATTTTTTCTGTGTTTTGATTTGACTAAACATTATCAAGAAAACTGAATTTAAGATAGGTAGGTAGGTGCAAACGGTAACCATTTTTAAGGGGTTTACCTTGCAATCTCAGGCCAGTTTGCAAAGTGCTAGAGCAGGAAAACCACCATTATTGGGAGCTCCACACGCAGCTGAGCCAAGCTGGATGGACAATTTAATAGGCTGGGGAGTTTCCGTGGGAATGTTTGTAGAGAACACATTTGCACACGCTTTTTTCCCCCACAGATTTGAGGACAAACTTTGAAATGGAATTTGGATTACTTGCAAGAGGCCGGAAGCACCACCTTAGGGCCACCACAGAGCACAGTCTGAAGACCACAAGGCTAGCCTTTAAACGGCAAGGCCAGTGAGAAGGGCAGGTGCAGGCTGGCTGAGGGTTCATACCGGATGTCCTGAGTGCAGAATTAAACATAGCCTACAATCCAAAGGGGTCAGGTGGTAGCACTCACTCTCTCACAGCCCATGTTGGGAAGGGGTCTGAAGTGACAGTTCGTCTCCTATTCCAAATACCCACAAGGGGCCAAAGTGGAGCTAAATAAAAACTTAATCAGGAATGAAAGGCATCATTAAAAGACGAAAGGGAGGGGCTGGTGATGGAATGGAAGACAAAGGTCAGATGCTATGGCATCCCCAGTGAGTCCCCTGGGAGGGGGATAAAGGCCCCCAAGAGGAGCCTGGGGAGTTACCTTCAGACAGCACACTCAGCGCTTCCTCCGACGTGTGCCCGCAGTCCAGCGCCGTCTTCCTGGGAGCGCCCCTCGCACAGGGGCCCGAATCCACGGGGCAGGATGCTCGCTCGGCTTCCGAGGTGGCAATCGATTCCCACTGGATCTCCTTCCTGGGATTCTGAAAAGCCAGGCTGCATCCTGTCCAGCCATAGAAGGCCAGAGACAAGAGAAACCCCTGGGCTGGATTGAGGATTCCCTGGGAGAGCAAAGAGACACATGGCGGTCAGGGTAGGGGAGTAGGAACCCGGGGCACTCTGTGGTCACCGAGGTGGATAAACGCTATTCGGGAGGCTTGGCGGCTGGCCTCACCTAGAAGTGGTTGGAAGGCTAGTCTGGGGCAAAACAAAGATTGGTGCCTGTGCTGTACATTCAAAGTGTGCCTGAAAAAATGGGGGGTGGAAGGTGGGGAGGAGAGCAGGGAAGGGGGGCAGAAGGAGGGGGAAGAGGAGGAGAAAGGAGGGGTGATTAGCAAAGGACAGTGGGGAAGGGAGGAGGAAGGAGCCCCGAATTTCCTATCAGTTACAAAATGTTCTCCCAACTTCCTGTAGGCTAAATGCAGCTGGTCACAAAATCAACAGTACCTTTTCTCTCCCCAGCCTTTTCAGTAAAATATTTTCATTTCTCTAATAAAGATGACACCAGCCTTTGGTTAAACATTTAGCACAGAAACTAATTGGAACCAAAGTTGTTTAAACTTAAAAACCAATGAATCTTGCTTTTATTGTTCAAAACAAAACAACAAAGAGTATTTTGATTGCAATGAGTATCTAATAAAATACCATAATGTTTCTTAATTAGGAAAAGGTATCAGAAATGTTAATTTACTGGCCCCCATGGGAAATAACATATTAAAATCACTTAGGAAATTTTTTTTTCGCCCAGCAATATCCAGAGAGCCTGTTTCCCAACCCTCATCAAAAAGAAAAGGAAAATAAGCAGAAAAGAAAAATCCTTAAGTCTGGACACACCAGCAAATATCTATGTTATCATAAGCATTTTTCTCCATTGACAGGCAAGGGTGGAATAAGCGGGGAGCCAGAATCAATGGCCTTCAGAGAGCTGAGCACTCTTGGGCTTAATGAATGAGTGATTTCACACCCCTGGGCAGGGTGACTTCCAATCCCAAAGTCTTGGAGTGCTGGTGAAATTCAATGGGGGAAAGTCTGCCATACTCAAAGGCAAGGCGCTACTTCAGCAAAGGGGCGCTATTAATTCAACAACCCACTCTGCTCATTTTCAGCCAGGCCTTAAACCAACCAGCAAATAAAAATCGTGGCAATGACATTTGTAAAAGTAGAAGAGACAGAAACAGAGAGAGGAGCTTATTATCCAAAACCACACCATTGGGTCTACTTTTGCAAAAATCTAACGTCGATGGTCAGCAGCCTATTTACAGACTTGGGGCAACGACGCTGAGGCGCCTGTGTAGCAAGACAATTTTACCTGGGCCAGACACCCTACGTGATTTTCAACCACAGAACCCCAGGGGCTCTCACCTCATGTTTCGAAGGCAGAATTGGATTTAACCTAAAATTCCTGAAGCTAAAAAACGAGTTCCAGGGAACCCTTATCCGTGCGTGTGATAAATACACACCCAAAAAACCCAAGGAAACAAGTGAAACGTCAGACCAAAGCGTTGAGACTCAGGTGATGTGTCCTACTCTTACTTGAAAGTCCTTGGAACCAGAGTTTCCCCAATTCCAAAGAAACATAATATTAATTCTCTGCAGCTCAAAGTCCACCAAGAACTCACATACTTATTTTTCATCATAAATGTTACATTGAAAACACTTGGGAAGAAAATCTACCCAAGGCACTTCCACTTTTACTAGCCAACGATCCTTTCATGTATTTCCATTCAATATTTTTTCATGCACATGTTTTCTTTCTTTCTTCCCTTTTTTTTAGTGCATGGGCCAGGACTTGTCCCCGGCTCTCCCTCACGGCAGGTGAGCATTCTACCATCGAGCCACCTGCGCACCCCATATGTGTGTTTTAAATAGCTGTATGTAGTACAATTTTATATCCTACATCTTGTCACTTAATACTAGAGGTTTCATAATCACTATATTTAACATCTATATAATATTCAATCAAGATCAAAGACCATAATGGACTTAGCCCTTTCTTTTTGATGGAATTTTCCATTGCCTCCAATACTTCACAATATTGGCTATTTCAGACCTGGTATGGCCTGGAATATTGCTTCAGGGTAAATTCTGAGATATTGTGCACCTGCCTAAAAGGTGTGACACACTGTGCCAAATTGACGTACAACAGTTGAGCTGTTTACTAACATTTCCAACAATGAACGAGGCTAGCTGGCTGGAACACAAAGGCCAGGAACAGGTAGCACAGAATCTACTCAACTCATTCTGTATTTAATTAACAATACTTTATGCTTCTGGGTTTTTTCCTTGTGGTTTCTGGGAAATTTAAAAATCATCATTGACCTACCATAATAAACCATGTGGTCTTGGCTGCATTTCTGACAGGTTTCAAGGCACCTCCATTGATATTCGGTTGCATTTCAAGATAGAATAAGAGGCTTTCATTGATGATATTCGGCAACCAGCTGTTAGAAAGAATGGCCCACAGGTAAAGAGGACACACAATAATATCTGCTTTTAAATGCTGGGGTTGGGGGGGAGATGGCTTCTACCCCAGCCTAACTAAAGTCCTCACTCTCCATGGTGGAGGGTTGACCACTTCAACGGTCAAGAACTGGGAGGAACCAGCACATGGAGCATAGACTTTAAGAAGCGTAACTCCTCCTCTCAGACTAAAGCTCAGATGGACAAACCCTTCCCATGGTAACACTTTGCACGACTCCAGCGTGTGAGGTTCTGGCACCGTATCACACTACCAGAATTCACTCTTCCTTTGAAGTGTAACCTACTGTGTTGAAGGAGAGCAAAACAAATCTCATTGCAACATTAAAGGTTGGCGTATTTACTGTTACTGTTGGTGAGTTAGTATGGGTTGAAATGGCAAGCCGAGTGTGGTTTAGAGGGAGATAATTCACTTGTCTCCTAGGAGCGTGTCCAAACAAGCCTCCTCTGATCAGATGAATTAGTAACGCCACAGAGGCATGGCGTGTCCCTTGAGTATCACCTCACCCCACTGCTGACTCCAGTCGTGTTCTCCCTGGCCACACGTCTGTGGGCAGAGCCTCAGTCTGAGACCTTGGGGCAAGGGAGCAGCAGGGGAAAACCAAGGACAGGAACATTGCTCCCCCTGCTCTCTGCCCTTCCTGACCAAGCTGAGCGACCACACCCAACATGTGCCCTCACCCTTCTGGTAGACACAGGAATTCTGGTGTCAAGGTGATGCAAATGGGTGAATTTAAAAAGCATGACCAAGTATTTTGACGTTAACCCCCCAGTAATGGGCTGAAACACCGGATGCATATGGCTGGGATGTTTGAAAACTAAACTTGGTACATCTCGTTCTAAAGGCTTTGTGTATACGGTGGTAAATCTGAGTATTTTTCCAGAAATTTATGAGTTGTGGACTTGCTTTCCTGTTCTCCATGCATTTCCTCAAAGGGCCCCTAGGAACTTTCAAAGATTTCCTTTCTGAAGATTCTGCCCTTTGTAACTTCCAGGTCACACCCGCACCAGCAAAATGGCAAGTTTTTTGTTCATGTCCCTTCCCGCTGGCAATGTAAAAATCCATAGAAGGAAGATTACCAAAGATTTAAAACTAGCATTATTTTGAAAAATCGGATCTTGATCACGGCTCCCATCCGTCTCTCGTTCTCTGTGTAAATGCCTTGTCTTCCTTTTAGTAAAGAGGCCACTGTAAAGGAAACAGGAGAAGATATACAACATTCCTTACTGACATTTATTAACAGGGATGTGAGTCCACAAGCCAGAAGAGAGTCCAAGTTGGAGTCATCATACACTCTAGAGAGAAGATGTATTTCTAAAACTTTCACCTTTACTTTGATGTCATTTTAGATTAACCTAAGAGTTGCAAAGATAGTACAGAGGGTTCCTGTACACCTGTACTCTTACCCAACTCTCCCCAAAGCTAGTACCTTACATAACCATAGTACATTTGTCACAGTGCAGAAACTAGCCTACCTGATCACTATTACTCAACTCTAGAACTTCTTTGCATTTTGCCAATTTGGGAACTAAAATTCTAAAGGCTTGTTTTCTCTATTATAAAAGTAATGCATACTTGTTATTTTTAAATACTGAAAAATCTAACATTTCTCCTTACAGACAAGTCGGAAAATACACGAAAGCTTCGCGTAGAAGAATTAAAGATTCACAGTTCCACCAGCGTAGCCAGCCACTGTTAACATCTAAGTGTTTCTTTCCATTAGTTTTTTTCATTTTCTATAAGTTGTTTTCATTTGTTTGATGTAATCAAATCCCCACTTTTTTATGGAATTTTTATTTTTAAAAAAGTTACAATGAATATACTTTTCAAACAGAGATTTGAAAAGACTGACCCAGAGAGGCACAATGATTTTCTATTATTACTGGCAGAGTATTTTAAGTGCTTTAAAGTTGTATAACTGACAGCTGGCTCTCAGCTGCCCTCTTGGTTAGGGTACACTCCCTTATTTCCATCCCGCATGTAAGAAATCCAGGGTAGCCTGGGGAGGTGGGATGACCTGCTCTGGGTCACGCTTCCTTGAGGGTGAGTGCAGGGCTGAAAGCAGGTGCCCTGTCTCAGCAGAGAGTGCCTTCCCCTATATTCCGCTGACTCTCTACATTCCTCTTATCTGGCTCCCACCATCACATCTGACCCATTTCCCGTGCTCTACTTCCTGTTTCCTGCCCTGCAGTTAGATGCTTTTATGGAAGAGAGATAAAGACCAAGGCATCTTTGGAGTCAGGGACGTATGACCCCTCATTCCTACTCCAGGGCTCCGCGCGCAGCGGCCTCGTGGCTCCCCTTCACACTGTCCCAAGGCCATGCCTGGGGCTTCCACGGTACGTAAGGGTAAACAGGGATGAGCCCAACACAGAAGGTTTGAACAAGCAAAGAAACTGTATAACCCATGACTAACAAGGCTTGCTTAGAGGGGTTAAAAATGGGATGGTATATGGAAAAAATATAATTAATGGAGACTAGGGTCTATGGTTAACAGGAATACTGAATTGATCTTTCATTAATTGTAACAAAGGCATTACACCAAAGCTAAATGCCAATAAGAGGAGGATCTAAAGAAAGGGTATGGAATTCTTGTTGTAGTTGTTGCTTCTCTTTTTTTTTTTTCCTTTTCCTCTCCTTTCTTTACAGAAGAAATGGAAATGTTCTCATATAGACTGTAGTGGTGAATACCTAAGTGTACGATCACAGCAGGAGCCACTGATTGTACACACAGGATGGAGTGTATGGTGTGTGAATAAAACTGTTTAAAAAATGAACAGAGAGAAGTTCTGGAAAAGATGTGTGGAGAGAGAGTGAGAAACATACCTACGCTGGTAGGGAAGGAGAACAGTGCAGCCCCTCTGGAGGGCAGCGTGGTGGTTCTATAGGAAGCTGAGTATAAGCTGCCATAGGATTCCCAAACCCATGATTAGGTATATACCTGGAAGAACTAAAAGCAGGGACACAGATAAACATTCACACCCTGGTGTCTATGGCGACATTATTTTGTAATGGATGGAGGAAGCCTAAGGGTACATCAACTGAATGGAAGGGCAAACTGGGGTATAGTCATATGATGGAATCCTGAGTGGCTGCAGGAAGGAATGAAATTTTGTAGCATGCAATTAGGAGAATTCTGTTGAGTCAAATAAGCCATAAACAAAAGTACAACTGTTGTATGATATCACTGATATAAACTAACTATAATGAGCAAACTCTAAGAACTGAATCCAAGAGCACAGGTGTCAGGGGACAGGAAGCGGGCGGAGATTGGGCAATCGGAGATTCAGGAGAATGGAATGTTCGGTAAGGCTCACTGTAAAGGTTCCTACATTGTAAGCTCTTACAGTACTCATATCCATTCCTGAGTTTTAACTGTTATTTCTAAAATCTGAGATGCTGTGCTCTTTGCGTATAACCTGGTAGTTTCCTGGAAATTTGGGTATCTGTGTGACACCCGACGCTGAGAGAGTTCTGCAGTTCTGAAAGTCAGCATTACTCCATACAGCTCCTGTTAAAGAAGCTGAAAAAGAGATCAGACTTCAACTCGAGATATGAATAAATCAGATCTGGTTAAGACTAAGTTAAATCAGAATACAGGGTAAAAGGATGATATTGTCTGTGTTTTAAAATTTCAACTTCTGTATGAAACCAAAGGAGGAGATGTTTATTTTGACCAAAATCTAATTATTCTATAGCACACTATCTAATTTAACTTGTCAGGTGAGCTTATCTAAATAACCTAATTACCTGGAACCTAAAATAGAGAATGAGATCTTGGTATTTTGCACGAGTTAAGGTAGTATCCCGATACATTTCTGAGTATTTTAAGCAGAAAATAAAAAAAGCATTTGCAAAATACCCTTGAGGGGCTGGGGGAAAATGTGGCACTATCAATCTTCCCCACCTGAGGAATTCCTGATATTCCTTCAGGAATTAAGGACTGCCAATTTAATAGACCAAGCCCTCAATCTTGAGGCTTGCCCTTATGAAACATATCTCTGCAATAGCAAAGCTAAGCCTACTTAAAACCATGCCTACAAGTCACCTCCACACAACCTCTTTTGTTGCTTCAGATGTGGTTTTTAAGACAACTCTGCAAATAAAATCACTACCGTCCCCATATATGGGGCATGATTCCCAGGGGTGTAAGTCTCCGTTACAACGTGAGACGTGACTCCCAGGGATGAGGCTGGCCCTGGCGTCATGGGATTGAGATTGCATTCATGACCAAAAGAGCAAAAAGAAATGGAACAAAATAAATTTCAGTGGCTAAGAGATTTCAAACAGAGGCAGGAGGTCGTTATGGAGGTGACTCTTACAGAAGCTTCAGTCAGATATTGCAAACTACCATAGTATGCCAAGCCCCAACCACCACTGTTCCTGACAACCCTAAAGAATGCCCTGCACTCTATCTAAGACTCTATAAATGTTTTACTTAGTAAGTTTATTTTTTCTGAAATTTAATGCCTCTAGATTGTTCCTATGCCAGATAAGCCTTGAAACCAAGAGGTACCTGTTTCTTTAAGCACATCAACCAATTTCATATGTCTTCCCCATAAGGTCAACAGCTCTTTCCAGCATGAAGACGTTAAAGAGGTCAGATATCCCTGAAGACTGAAAGATCAAGTGGAGAAATTGGGATTTAACAAATAATTTATGCCTACTGGCTCATTATATAGATTTTTTTTTTAGTTTCTAGTGTATTAGAATAACTAGGAAGAAATACTGGAAATTGCTGAGCTATGATCCAGTAGCCTTGATTTTTGATAATGATTGTACAGATAGTAAAAACAAAAAAAGAAAAGAAAAAAGTCAGTTGCCTGTGTTATGTGAATCTTCTTCTTGATGTTTTATTTTGCTCCTGACAAGACTACATTGTCTTATTTAACTTACCTTTACTGTAAGTCTTTAAATTGGGTAGAATGCAATACTAGGGGTCAATAAGGAGGCGCTAATAAGTATGGGATATTTCAGGTTTTCTTTTTATTTCTCCCTCTGGAGTAGTGCAAATGTTCTAAGACTGATCCCAGTGATGAATGCACAGCATGCAATGATACTGTGAACTGCTGATTGTATATTTTGGATGGACTGTATCGTGTGTGAATATATACAACAAGAAAAACATACATATGTCTATATAAAGGCTTGTTCCCTTTCTCTTACTAAACGGGCTCACTCTCTCCAACCGAGTTCTGCTTCTGTCCCAGGAGGATGACAAAGGAGGTCAAGTGTCATGGGTAATTCTAGAAGTAGAACCCGTTGTTGTGGGAAGTCCAGTGTGCTGAGCATTTAGGCTCATTTTCTGAGTGCACGCGCTGAGGCCATGTGCCTGGAGAAGGTCCCGCCCCCTACCTGCGGCCACTGCCTTCCGGAACAGGATGGGGTTGGCCACCAGGACGAGCAGCAGGGGCACGTACGTGGTCACGTAGTGGGGGATGGCATGCTCCAGACCCCTGTCACATCTGAGGGAGAAAAACCAAGGCATCCTCCTTAAAAGCAGATCATTAGCTAAAATAAGTCCTGCTTATCTGTAAACTGAGATAGGGAGATGACAGGAAAAGGGGAAGTGCGGGAATCTATCCTGACTCTGCCCAAAGGAAATCTGACTCATTCGTGTGTCTGAGAACAAGCAGTAAACTGCAGGAGAACAAGGGAAATCAGTCATGCTTCTTCCTAGCTCGGAAATGGAGGAACTTGGGGGCCTGCCATTGGGGGGAGCGTGTAAAGGTCCCTATTGAGCAAAGCTAAGAATGGAAAAGAGACTCTGGCATGGTTGAGTCCCCCCACCAGATCTTTTCAAGGGAGAAACACTCAACTCAAGTGAGGTAAAAGCACTCAATGCTTTAGGTTTTGAGCACTTAGCAGCAGAGCGAGTCACAACCATGAATGAGATCCTGGCTCTCAATACCTGCGCTTCTGTGACAGAGAACGTTGGTCCTTCTGGGACAGGGATACAGTCCCAAGGCTGCTTCTCAGGGAAGAGGACTGTGACATCTATGGGAGGGCCATTACAGCACGTGACCAGGCAGGAGCTGTCATCTCACAGATGCTTAATGGAGGAGAGGAGGAGAGGGGGAGAACTGAAGGCAAAGCGGAGCCTACCGGAGGGAGATGGAAGTGTCTCAAGGGGAAAAGCCCTTCTAGCCGAGAAGGGTGGCTTTGAAGAAAGGGAAAGCATGCATGTTTCAGGAAGCCTGGGGTGGGAAAATCAGTAGAGGGACATGGCAAAATATGCGAAGAATGCGGCCTTCTTTCTAACAGGTGCTTTCCTCTTCAAGTGTGAAGGCAAAAATGTGGTCTGAAAGGCTGAGAGGGATAAGGGAAAAAAGAGGAAGAAGAGATGTGATTGTGACACAAAGACTGAAAATAAAGGACAGAACAGATGGTAAGGGCAGGAATTTGAGGACTGTTTATGGCTTGGAGCCCCTGGACATGAGACTTCAGGGGAATAAAGAAGCTGAAACGAGCAGCCTCCTGCAGCCCAGCGAGCACCCCGGAGCTCCTGGGGAACCGGAGACTCAGGAGGCAAGCCTCCTTGGGGGCCTCCAGGCTCCCCAAAGCAAGGGAAAGTGACCTTGTGTCATACCAGCTGCTAACACTGCATCTGTGCTCTGGAAGTTCCCCAGGAAGGCAGGCTGGCTGGCAGGCCGGATCTACTGAGAGAACCTGCGAGTGCTCATGGTGGAAAAGGGGACCCCAAATCGGCTGGCGTTTTCCTGAGTAGTGATGAGGGGAAAAATGAAAAGGGGAGAGATGGTCTGTACCAATAGCTGGCAAACTGTTTCTGTAAACAGCTATGTCACGCTTCACAGACCCAGTAGTCTCTGTCACATCTATTCTACACTACTGTAGTGTGAAAGCAGCCACAGAAAAATATGTAAAGCGATGGCCATGGCTAGAGTTCCAATAAAACTTTATTTATAAAAACAGAAAGAGGGCCACTGTGGGCAGAATGGAAGTCCATGCAGACCTTCTGGGTTTTGGGGCCCCTGCCTGGGTTTTGGGGCCCCTTCCTGCTTAGGTAGCCAGTTAAATTAAAGGGGCCGCAAAGGGCAGCAACTTCCTTGCAAACTGGGGATGTTAAAGTTGTATAAGGATTCTGCTTATTTGAAATACCTACCATTAGCAAATTCATAAAGACAAAAAGTAGATCAAAGATGACCAGGGATCAGGTGGAAGGGGAATAGGGAGTCACTGCTTAATGGGTGCCGAGCTTCTGTTTGGGAGGAGAAAAGGGTCTCAGTAATGGGTGGTGGGTGATGGTGGCACAACGCCATAAATGTAATTAATGCCACTGAATTGTACACTTGCAAATGATGAAAATGGCACATTCTTCATTCTCTGTATGTTACCATGATAAATGTTTTTTATTGTAAAAAACAAAACAGGCAGCGCACATTTTTCTTGATGTCTGCACTCTGCTCACTACTGGTGCAGACAGTCTAAAATGACAGAGAGGCTGTCAGTTCCCAGTGTTTCATTAAAGACAGAGGATGCATCCTTAAAGGTACTGTGAAGTTTTGCAAACTGTTGCATTAATAGAATTTTAGATGCAAAGAAATGCTTTATTTTGAGGGCCACATCTTGCATCTGAGGCCAGGACAGAGAAGGATGGAAGAGGAGAGAGGAAAATGTAGCAAGCATAGAAGGCCAAGAATGAGCTCTCGTGACAGGTCCCCTTTGCTTCCTCCACGTCACCTCGAACTAATTCTTGGAACATTCACTTGCCTACTCAACAAGCACAAACTGATTTAAAGAAGAGAAAATAGGGGGTGGGCATGAGAAAGTGGCATCATGGTAGAGGGGACACCCCTAAAGCTTTGCATACGTACTTGTGTGCACAGAATGAACCCACACAAACAAGGAAAGGAAAGGCAAGGAAGGCACAGATGGCAGTGAACACTCTGCCCCTCAGCTGCACGGTTCCGGGACTGTGGTGTGATATGGCCCAGGGACAATGACCTGACCTCCGAAGTGCCCTCTCAGTGGGTAGTGGCCCCTTCATTTCCTGAAAAAGCAGACACAGTGGGTGAGGGAGCTGGGGGGTCTCTGGGCAGCTGGGAGCCTTACCTGGACAGGGAAGGGTAGTAGAGCATGGCCACCCCTTCCACGCAGAGCAGCGTGGCCACACCCCCCGCCATGATGTGGTAGAGCAGGAGGGTACTAGGAGAGAGCAGAAGGGGCAGGACACACGGCTCAGACAAGGGAAATGTCTAGACCCTCTCCAGTGCACTAGAAAGGTCGGGGAAAGGTACATGGGGCAGATGTGTGTGGGGGGGGGTGAGTATTTTGCTGCTCAGGGTTTTTTGTTATTATTTTTTTTAATTGCAGTGAACTTTACATCCCATAAAACTAACCATTTTAAAGTGAAGGATATAGTGGCATTTAGTGCATTCACATGTGCAACCTTCACCTCGACCTGTTTCAAAACACTTTCCTCACTCCTGAAGGAGAGCTGGGCCCTGTCAGCAGTTATCTCCCATGCCTCCCTCTGCCTGCCGCCACCCACCATGAATCTGCTGCCTCCATGGACTTTAGAAAAGACACTCAGTAATCCAGGATGGAACCATACCACATGTGACCTTTGTGCCTGGCTGCTTTCACTGAGCATCATGTTTGCAAGGTTCATCCACATGGTAGCATGCATTAGTACTGCATTCCTTTTTATAGCTGAATAAAAACAGAAAATAAGTGCTAACAAGGGTGTGGAAGACTTGGTACATTGCTGGTGAGCAGGTAAAATGGTGTGGAAAACAGTCTGGTGGTTCCTCGGGAAGTTAAACATAAAATTAATATATGTATGAACAAGTATATGCCAACAAATGAGATAACCTGGATGAAACAGACAAATTTCTGGAAAGACACAAACAAGCTACAGTGACTAAGGAAGAAAGAGATCTCAATAAACCAATCACAAGTAAAGAGATTCAATCAGTCATCAAAAATCTCCCTACAAAGAAAAGTCCAGGGCCCGATGGCTTCAGGAGAATTTTATCAGACATTCCAAAAAGAACACCAATCCTGTTCAAATTTTTCCAAAAAAATGAGGAAAAAGGAACACTACCTAACTAATTTTATGAAGGTAATATTTTAATACTAAAACCGGGTAAAGATGCTATAAGAAAGGAAAACTACAGGTCAATCTCCTTAATGAATATAGATGTAAAAATTCTCAACAAAATGCTAGCAAATAAAATATGAAAACACCTTAAAAGAGTTATACTTCACGACCAAGTGGGGTTATACCAGAAAAGCAAGAATGGTTCAACCCAAGAAAATCAATTAATGCAATACAGTACATTAATAAATCAAATGGGAAAAATCACATGATCATCTTGATTGATTCTGAAAAAGCATTTGACAAAATTCAAGGTCCTTTTCTGATAAAAAACACTTCAAAAGATAGGAATTAAAGGTAACTTCCTCAATATGATAAAAGGCATATATGAAAAACCAAGAGCCAGCAACATACTCAATGGAGAGAGACTGAAAGCCTTTCCCCTAAGATCAGGAACAAGGCAAGGATGCCCATTGTCACCACTACTATTTAACACTGTACCAGAAGTTCTAGCTAGAGCAATCAGGCAGGACAAAGAAATAAAATGCATCCAAATTGGAAAGGAAGAAGTAAAACTTTCATTATTTACAGATGACATGATATCATACTTGGAAACTCCTGAGTAATCTACAACAAAGTTACTTGAGCTAATAAACAATTCAGCAAGGTGGCAGGATATAAAATTACTGTGCAAAAATCAGTAATGTTTCTATACACAAGCAATGACCTGAGGAGTCAGTTAAGGAAAAAAATTCCATTTAAAATAGCAACTAAAAGAATCAAGTATCTAGAAATGAACTTAACTAGGGATGTAAAGGATTTGTACACAGAAAACTAAATAACTTTGCTACACAAAATCAAAGAAGATCCAAATAGGTGGAAAAACATTCCCTACTCATGGATAGGAATGCTAAAAATAGTTAAGATATTAATTCTACCCAAATTGATTTACAGATTCAATGCAGAACCAATCAAAATTCCAACAACCTACTTTGATGACTTGGAAAAGCTAGTTGCTGTATTTATCTGGAAGGGAGAGACCCTGAATAGCTAAAAGCAATCTAAAAAAGAAGAACGAAGTGGGAGGATTAACACTGCCTGACTTTAAAACTTATTATAAAGCCACAGTGGTCAAAACAGCATGGTACTGGTACAAAGGCAGAAGTACTGAATTGAATTGAGAATGTAGAAACAGACCACCAAATCTATGGTCACCTGATTTTTGACAAGTCCCCCAAATCCACTGAAGTAGGACAAAATAGTCTTTTCAATAAATGGGTATGGGAGAATGGATATCAATAGCCAAAAGAATGAAAGAGGTCACTTACCTTAAACTCAATACAAAAATTAACTCAAAGCGGATTAAACACCTAAACATAAGAACTAGCACCATAAAGCTTCTAGAAGAAAATGTAGGGAAACATCTTCAAGACCTAGTAATAGGAGGTAGCTTCTTAAACTTTACACCCAAAGCACAAGCAACAAAAGAAAAAATAGATAAATAGGAACTCCTCAAAATCAAATGCTTCTGTACCTCAAAAGACTTTGTCACAAAGGTAAAGAGGCAGCCAAACCAATGGGAGAAAATATTTGGAAATGACACATCAGACAAAGGCTTGATATCCCATATGCAAAATGAAATCATACACCTCAACAACAAAAGAGCAAACAACCCAATTATAAAATGGGCTGTAGATACGAACAGGCATTTTTCTGAAGAGCAAATACAGATGACTCAAAAGCACATGAAGAGATATTCATTTTCACTGGCTATAAGGGAAATGCAGATCAAGACTACAATAAGACACCACCTCACACCTATGAGAATGGCTGCTATTAAACAAACAGGAAACTATAAATGTAGGAGAGGATGTGGAGAAACTGGGACACTTATGCACTGCTGCTGGGAATGTAAATAGTTCAGTCACTTGATATTCTCACAAGCAGTGTGGACAACCAAAGCTAGAGGCTGAGCCCCCAGTCTTGTGGTTCGTTCATATGAAACTTAACCCCACAGGGGATAGGTCAAGCCTACTTAAAATTTAGGCCTAAGAGTCACCCCCAAGAGAGTCTCTTTTTTTGCTCAGATGTGGCCTCTCTCTCCAGCTAACACAGCAGGCAAACTCACCACCCTCCCCCTGTCTACGTAGGACATGACTCACAGGGGTGTGGACCTTCCTGGCAATGTAGGACAGAAATCCTAGAATGAGCTGAGACTCAGCATCAAGGAATTGAGAAAACCCTCTAGACCAAAAGGGGGAAGAGGGAAAGGAGACAAAGTGTCAATGGCTGAGAGATTCCGAACAGAGTCGAGAGGTTATCCTGGAGGTTATTCTTATGCATCAAGTAGATATCATCTTGTTATTCAAGATGTAATGGAGAGGCTGGAGGGAACTGCCTGAAAATGTAGAGCTGTGTTCCAGTAGCCATGTTTCTTGAGGATGATTGAATAACGATACAGCTGTCACAATGTGACTGTGTGATCGTGAAAACCTTGTATCTGATGTTCCTTTTATCTACCGTGTCAACAAAGGAGTAGAACATATGGAATAAAAATAAATAATAGGGGGAAAAATGCTTAAATAAATTTAGTTTGAAATGCTAGTGATGAATGAAAGCAAGGGGTTAAGAGGTATGGTAGGTATAATCTTTTTTTCTTTCCTGTGTTCGTTTTATTTCTTTTTCTATCGCCTTTTTATTTCTTTTTCTGAATTAATGCAAACGTTCTAAGAAACTGAATATGCAACTAAGTGATGATGTCGTGAATTAGTGATTATATATGTTGATGTTTTATTTGGTTTAATTTTTTAATTAATAAATAAATTTAAAAAAAAGAATATGGAAAAAAATAGTGCAGTCACTATGGAAGACAGTTTGGCAGTTCCTTAGGAAACTAAATATCGAGTTGCCCTATGAACCAGCAATAGCACTACTTGGTATATACCCAGAAGAAGAGATGAAAGCAATGACACAAACAGACATTTGCACACCGATATTTATAGCAGCATTATTCACAATCGCCAAAAGATGGAAACAACCCAAGAGCGCATTGACAGATGAGTGGATTAACAAAATGTGGTATATACATGTGATGGAATATTATGCAGCTGTAAGACAAAATGATATCCTGAAGCACATGACAAGATGGATGAGCCTTGAGGACATAATGCTGAGTGAAACAAGCCAGACACAAAAGGTAAATACAGTATGACTCCACTTTCATAGCCAGCATAAAGGTATAATCAGAGGCTTGTAATACAGAATATAGGGGACCCAGAGATACACAGAAGCTTGAGATGATTAGCTAATGAGGTTGAACTCCAATGTAAGGGAATAGATAGAAGTGAAGGTGGTTCACTAGTGGGTCTATAAGTAATATTACTGTATCGAAGGTGAACAAGACTGAAAGGGGTTGTACAGACCTATGTGTCCCACTGATTAACAGTAGAAAGATAAATAAGTACTTGCAAGAACTACTTCACAGGTATGATTTGTGTACAAAGAGTATGTAAGCCCAGGGCACAGGGGGAAACTGCCATTGCATACTCCGAGCTATGTTTAAAGGAAAACATCAGCATCACCACAGCAACAGCAGGGGTAAATAATGGGGAAAGGGACAAGAGTTAAGGAGAGGTTTAGATTTCCTATTTGGTGAGGATGTATTTATTGGTTATCTTTCTCTTGGGAACAATGAAATTATCTAAAATTTGGAGTGCTGATGGACTGTAGACTTTGAACATTATACATGATGCCTAATGAATACAGGGGGCTGAAGGATGCACTGACTCAAAATACATTGTTGAATGATGGCATATACATTTGATCAAATATCGCGCTGCTATAAAAAGGAATGAAGTCGTGAGGCATGCAATGATGTGAATGAACCTATGGGACATTTGGTGAGAAAAAATTAGCCAGAAATGAAAGAACAATTATTGTATGGTCTCCTTTAGAAAAGGCTGGTAATCTCTTGTAGCAGACACGTTATAGTCTGGAGTGGTAATTATTATTTCTGGATTTTGAGATGATGTTTATATATCTACAAATTGGTATTTAGAGATAAGAGTAAAGCTGAACAGAATTAAGGTAATTCTGAACACAGGGGTAAGGAAAACACTGTCCATATTTTAGAGCTGTAGCTACTCTTCGAGACCAAAGGAAGAAAGGTTTATTTTGTGTGGAACCTAAATTTTCTGTAGCACATACTCTATCACAAGCTGTCTAGATAGCCCATTTGAACAACTGAAATACAGGGAGCCCAGAATAAGAATGAGGGCCTTTGATCTTGTATAGCTTAATGTAATGCCTGGATACATCCTAGAGTATATTAAGAAGATAATCAGAAGGATCGGCAAAGGCCCTTGAGGGACAGGAGAGAAAATGTGGAACTATTAAACTTTACCATTAGGGAATCTTCTGATACTGTGCCAAACATTAGGGACACCCAAATCAATAGGCCAACCCCTTCATCTTGAGACTTGCTCTTGTGAAGCTTATGTATACAGTGAGAAGCTTAGCCTTCCTATAGGCATGCCTAAGAGTTACCTCTGTTGTTGCTCAGATGTGGCCTCACTCTCTCTAAGCCCAATTCTGCAAGTGAAGTCACTGACCTCCCCATTAGGTGGGACATGACATCCAGGGGTTAAAGTTTCCCTGGCAGCGTGGGAAATGACTCCCAGGGATGTGTCTGGCCCTGGCACTGTGGGATCAACAATTCCATCCTGACCAAAAGGGGGAAAAGAAGTGGAACTAATAAAGTATAAGTGGCAGAGAAAGTTCAAAGAGAGTCGAAAGGCTAATCTAGAGGTTGCTCTTATGCAAGGGTTAGTTAGACCTTGCTACCTATCATAACCTGCCAACTCCCAACCAGGACCATTCCAGCCAATCCTAAAGAACACCTAGGGCAATATATAAGATTCCACAAGGGTTCCACGCACTAGAGTAACTTTCCAGAAACCTTCAATCTCCAGATGGTCCAAATAAGTCCTGAAACCTAGAGGGCCCAGCCTCTCCAGACCATCAGCTAGTTCCATCTCCCTATCCCATATTACTGACAGCTCCTTCCAACATGAAAAAGTTAGAATGGCCATAGCCGAAACACCTCTAAAGAGTGGGACAGAAAGATCAAAAGTGATGGCAGAATTATGAAGAGAAGGTAGGGTTTAGCAAACAAATATGATTGCTGAATCATAAAATTGGTATTACTTTTAGTCTCCTGTATCTTAGAGTAGCTTGAAATAAAAACCTAAAACTGTGGAAATGTAACTCATACCAAACTCTGAAATCTGTTCTACAACTAATTGTTGTGCTGTGCGGGGAAATTAATTGTTTTTGTTTACATGTTATTTTTCACAAAAAAAGGGAAAAAAGCCAATTGTGATTAATAAAAAAACAATTATTCCTTCTAGCCTCCAATGTTCTGGAGCAGCTGGAAGGAAAAGTCTGAGATGATGTTATGGTAGCCCATGACAGACTTTGAGATCTGTCCTGTAACCACTTGTTAAAGAGTGCTTTGAAAACTATTGCTTCCTTCTTTCTTTGCTTTGCATATGTTATACTAAAAAAAAAATATATATATATATACATATATCAATTCCATCAGTTCCACTTCTAGACATATTCCCAAAATAATTAAAAAGATCTCAAACAGATGCTTGTAGACCAGTGTTCACAGTAGCATTATTCACAACAGCTAAAAGGTGGAAGCAGCATAAATGCCCATCAGCAAAAGAAGGGATACCTAAAATGTGGTATGTCCATACAATGGAATAAAGGAATGAGGTACATACATGCTACAACACAGCTGTACCCTGGAGACATGCTAAGTGAAAGAAACCCAACACAAAAATACTATTATGATTCCACTTGTGTGAAATATCTAGAACAAGCAAATTCATAGGGGCAGAAACTAGAAGAGAGGTTACCAAGGGCTAAGGGGTGAGGGGAATGGGGAGTTATTACTCAATGGGTACAGACTTTCTGTTGGGGGGGAATGAAAAAGTTTTGGAAACCGATAGTGGAAAAAGCTGCAGAACATCATGAATATAATTAATGCCCTTAAATTGTACATTCAAAAATGGTCAAAATATGGATGAACCTTGAGTGAAATGAGCCAGACACAAAAGGACAAATATTGTATGATCTCAAAGTTAATAATTAGAATAAGCAAATTCATAGAGCCCAAAACTAGAATATGGGGTTACCAGAGGCCACGGAAGGGGTGGGAAATGGGGAGTTAATGCTTAATGGGTACAGAACTCCCGTTGGGAGCGAAGGAAAAGTCTGGGCGAGGGATGGCTGTAAGGGTAGCACAGCCATGTGAAGGGAATTAACACTATGGAAGTCTGTATATGAAAGGTGGTTAAAAGGGGAAAATTTAGGCTGCGTATGTTACTAAAAAAAAATTCAAAAAAGAACAGCAGAATATAATAAAGCAAATTGTTATAAGAATAGAAGTACCAAAATTGGTCAAAATGAAAAATTTAATTTTTACTATAAAAAAAAAAAGCAACATGCTGTGATGGCCGGCAGTGGGCCCACGCCTGTGCAGGGACAGAGGGAAGGTGTACTGAAGCAGAAGGAATGATGGGGAGGGGGGGCAAGGATCAAATGACAGAAGTCCTTGTTTCCAGAAAGGGTTTGGTTTTGTTCTAAGAATAAGAATCTACTCGAAGACTTTCCATTTCTTCCGAAAAGAAAAAGAAAAAAAAAAAATCTCAGTAAAAATGTAGGGAGGGGCAGAGGGCTTTGTGAAGGAATCGGTAGATGGCTAGGACTCCTAAGGGTCTGGGGAAAGGGTGGAAGGGACAGGAAAAGGGAGGTCCATGGAGCTGCCTGTTTCTCCCCATGGCCCAAATCTCTGAGATGAGGGGAATCCAGTCGGGTCTGAGGCAAACCTTGAACTGCCTATGGGGTTTCCCAGGCTGTTCTCCTCAGCTGGCAGGCCCTCATTCCCCTCCTCCCCCACAGCAGAACCAAAGGTGCCCTAAATTCTGTACACACCTGATAAACCAGGGCTTCTTTTCCCTGCTCCTGCTGGAAGCTACCTCTGTACCGACTTTCAAGCTTAGTCAAAGTCTCAGTCTAAAAGCTTAGTTGAAACCAAGAGCCTTGAGTCTTAAGATATTGCCAGTCTCCTATGAAACTTATCCCTGCAAAGGATAGGCTAAGCCTACTTAAAATTAGGCCTAAGAGTCTCCCCCAGAGAACCTCTTTTGTTGCTCAGATGTGGCCTCTCTCTAAGCCAACTTGGCAAGTGAACTCACTGCCCTCCCCACTACATGAGACATGACCCCCAGGGGTGTAGACCTCCCTGGCAAAGTGGGACAGAAATCCTAGAATGAATGGGACTCAGCATCAAGGGACTGAGAAAACCTTCTCAACCAAAACGGAGAAGAGAGAAATGAGACAAAATAAAGTGTCAGTCGGTGCGAGATTTCAAAGACTCGAGAGGTTATCCTGCAGGTTATTTTTACACGTTACATGGCTATCACCTGCTTAGTTTATGGTATATTGGAGTGGCTGGAGGGAAGTACCTGAAACCGTACAGCTGTGTTCCAGCAGCCTTGTTTCTTGAATTTGACTGTATAATGATATAGCTTTTGCAATGTGACTGTGTGATTGTGAAAACCTTAAGTCTGATGCTCCTTTTAACTAGGGTATGGACAGAGAAGTAAAAAAACAGGATAAAAATAGGGGAAACAAAGATTGAAATAAATTGGGTATATGGAAATACTTGTGGTCAATGAGAGGGAGGGGTGAGGGATATGATAACGTATGAGTTTTTTTTATTTCTTTTGCTGGAGTGATGCCAATGTTCAAAAAAAACGATCATGGTGATGAATACACAACTCTGTGATGATACTGTGAGACATCAATTGCATACCATGTATGGAATGTTTGTATGTTAAGAATGTTTCTATGTTGTTTTATCAATAAAAATATTAAATAAAAAAAAGAAATTGACAGTCATCCACTGTTCCCAGTGAGTCGGGGTCCTGCCTGACTCCTCGGCACTCCCACCATTCCTTTCATAGTGAGCATTTTTGGATACCCTCTGGTTTTCATCCTGATTCTTCTGTAGACCACACCTTGTCCACAGAGGATTCCAGGCAGCTGGCTTTCCAGCAGGGTCAGAAGACTGGCCGCCTGGCCCCTGCACAGGTGTTCGCACACACACCCCAGTCTAGCCCTCAGCTTTCCTCTCCTACCCATCAGGGCTCGGCACAGGCCCCAAGGGAGGCACTGGCCAGCACTCAGCTTTCAAGAGATGACTGGCAAATGGTACCTCCCAGGGATCAGCTGGGTGGTCAGTGGTGCTGGGAGGGCTTGTGGTGACAGGGTGCTTTTCCACAGAGGCAGAGGGGTGGGCAGGGAATCAGCATAGGGAGCACAAAAAACATTTCGCAATCAGCTCTCTGGGGGCGAAGAAGGAAAGTGGCCAGCATGTGTGGTCTCCCACCTGCCAGCAGGTCCTGGTGCTGCCTCTCCCAGCCCTCCCAGCCCTTGGGGGAACAGGGGAGCCTCAGGAGGGCCAGGGCGGTGAGTGGGGTTGCTGGCTGGCCGGGGAGGCCGACTCTCCCCTTTGCGGACCCTAGATCTGGGCTTGGGGAGCTCATGATGTCCACTGCGAGGGGAAAAAGTCCTTTAGGGGTCAAGGCCAGCAGTGGCCAGGCTGGGAACTTGCCATCCTCCAGCAGCGGGTTCCTGCCCCAAATGGCCGTGTGGGATGGAGTGCCATCTGGGTCAGGGGTCTCAGGGGTGCCTTCAATAACAGAGGGATTCTGAGGGCCACCCCCATGTCTGAGTCTCCAACCCCAGCCCCCGGCTGAAGCCCTTCATTTCTTTATCCCACGAGGGGGAGGCAGCTGTCATCCCACCATAGGCAAGTTCCCCACTCTCTCCTCACACCTTTCATGTCTTCAGAGCAAGCACAGACTGCACCCACCCCCACCCCACCCCACCCCCATCCCCGCCAGAGCCCCCAGTGCCTTCTGTTTCATTTACCATTTCTATAGCCCACACCTGGGACAGTTTACATTTTAACTTGAGATTTGTCTTCATGATGACATTTCTCAGGACTGGGATTAAAAAAGGGAAAATACTCTAGTGCCAAAGAAAATAAATAAGTGCTGAAAGGATCCAGCAAGGATGGGGAGTTTAATTGCAGCCACGGCTGCCGGGCGGCCCCTGCCCTGCAATGCCATCGACCCGCATCCACAGCTACGTGAGGCATCTCCAACCCTACCCGGGACTCTGGGAACAAGCTGGCTCTTAGAAGTGGAGATACGGGAGCTTCTGGCTCCGCGGACGGGGCTCTGGCTGCAGCGGCCCAGCGCTGGCCCCCGGAGACCTCACTTCCCGGGCTACTGAAGCCCATCTTCTTTCTCTGCTGAGAGCCATGATCCTCTTTGAGGGGAGAGCCCAGCTCACATCCGATACTCTTCCCAGCCCTGGAATCCTGCCCTCGCCCTCCCTCGGGAAGCATGGGGCTGGTCCTGTGCATTTGCCATCTGTGAGATGGACCGTTTCTCAGAATCCACACTCTGCCTGACCTGCTGTTGAGTCTGCGCATTGCCAGCATCCTACCTCCCCCGATGTGGAGCTCCAGCGTGGCTTCTGAAAGGCTCATCTGAGTGCAGTGGGGCTTCTTGATCGCCGGTCCTGCTCCCTCCGGGTCCAGCAGCTCTCAGGTTGGCCCGAGTCTCCCCACAGGTTGGAGTACAGGCAATGAATGCATCCTCAGAGGGTAGCAGGGCACTGCTCCTCTCCCAGCATGTCCTTGATGGTCCAAGGCTCCTCTTGTCCCCATAACCTCCTTGAAGCCCAGTGTGTCCCTGAGACGAAGTTATCAGTAACCATCTGTAAGTGGAGGTGTGGTGTGAAACTCCCAGGAAGGCTGCCAACGGAAGCTGGTTTAGATGGGAACAGGCATTGCCTCTTTCTTTCTGCTTTCTGGCATGCAGGTGATGGCTGCTATATTGGCTATCTTGAGGACAGAAGTCACACAATAGGATAGTGGTGCAGGAACACAGAAGAAGCTGGGTTCCTGAGGTCCATAACAAGAGCCCTGGGCTGCCTACCTGTGGATTTCTTTGACATGATGGGGTAGGGGGGACATCTTGCTTGAATGACTGTTATTTTACGTATTTTATAGAGCCAACACTGATTCTACTGATACGCTGAAGTTTGCTGGTTTGGGCTTTGCTTATCTACCCTAGAGAATATTCTTAATCAGGTATATACAAGACGAATACAGCTGCATAAGAACCTGAGAATTAAGGGGAAAAGGTAGAAAGAACAAGCACATAACTGAAGTAGGCACCAAACTTTAGGCCAGAGAGACCAAATCAATGAAGATATGAAATATAGAGAAAATGTCTATGATTTTTGGAGCCCTACACATTTCCAGCTTGAATGTCACTTATACCGCATACTACAAAATTGATTTTGGTGCTGGGACCACTTGATATCCACATAAAAGATAACAGATGGTGTATTCCATTCTTATCAATACATGAAAACTACCTCAATATCATACTTAGGCTAAATGTTAAAAATGGAGGTGGGTATATGGGAACTCTATTTTCTGTATGATCTTTCTGCAAACCTATAATTTGTCGTATAATTTTAAAAAAAGCTTCAGGATTGCAGGGGGAAAGAAGAAGAAGAAAACCTACTCAAAATGGATCCTAGACCTGAAACTACAAAACGCTTACAAGAAAAAGAGGTGTAAATCTTTGTGCCCTTGGGTTAGGTAATGGCTTCTCAGATATGATACCAGAAGCAGAAGTAACTGAAGAAAAAAAACAGAAAAACTGGACTTCATTAAAATTAAAAAGGTTTGTGCTTCAAAGTACACCATCAAGAAAACCAAGAGACATACCGTGTTCATGGATTGGAAGACTAAATATAGTTAAGATGTCAATTCTACCTAAATTGATTTACAGATTCAATGCAATACCAATCAAAATCCCAACAACTTACTTTTCTTTTTTTTTTTTTCAGATTCACAAATACGGATATATTCTGAACATTCTAGTAATTGAATTAAAGACAAACAGAACCGTTGTCGTCTTATTCATGTAATTCCATCTCAATGTATAATTCTATATGAATAACATCACAGATAATACATGTGAAGCCAAGCACCACAGGACACAGCAGAAAATCCTTTATTTCATTCACTTCCTTACAAGGTGGAATTTCAACCTGTCAGGGTTGCTTCTACGGGTTTATTCTATGTCCTGGAACATCACCTTGACCTTATTCCACTGTAAGCTGTCCTGGGGCAGGTCCAGGGGTTGTGGGTTCGCTGGGACCAGGTGGGGCATGTTCCAGGACCCCACCAGACTCTTGTTTCCATCGGATCCCACAGCCTCATTCCACTTGATGATCAGCAGGGAAATAGATTGTGTTTACTCTTTCAGAAATCAGATTTACCTCATTTACATGTCAAGAAAATTTTCTCCCCTGGCCATTAGAGAAATGCAAATCAAAACCACAATGAGATATCATCTCACACCCACCAGAATGGCCATTATCAACAAAACAGAAAATGACAAGTGCTGGAGAGGATGCGGAGAAAGAGGCACACTTATCCACTGTTGGTGGGAATGTCAAAGGGTGCAACCACTGTGGAAGGCAGTTTGGCGGTTCCTCAAAAAGCTGAATATAGAATTGCCATACGACCCAGCAATACCATTGCTAGGTATCTACTCAAAGGACTTAAGGGCAAAGACACAAACGGACATTTGCACACCAATGTTTATAGCAGCATTATTTACAATTGCAAAGAGATGGAAACAGCCAAAATCTCCATCAACAGAAGAGTGGCTAAACAAACTGTGGTATATACATACGAGGGAATATTATGCAGCTTTAAGACAAGATAAACTTATGAACCATGTAATAACATGGATGGACCTAGAGAATATTATGCTGAGTGAATCCAGCCAAAAACTAAAGGACAAATACTGTATGGTCCCACTGATGTGAACGGACATTCGAGAATAAACTTGAAATATGTCATTGGTAACAGAGTTCAGCAGGAGTTAGAAACAGGGTAAGACAATGGGTAATTGAAGCTGAAGGGATACAGACTGTGCAACAGGACTAGATACAAAAACTCAAAAAGGGACAGCACAATAATACCTAATTGTAAAGTAATCATGTTAAAACACTGAATGAAGCTGCATCTGAGCTATAGGTTTTTGTTTTGTTTTGTTTTGTTTTGTTTTGATTTTACGATTATTACTTTTATTTTTTTCTCTATATTAACATTCTATATCTTTTTCGGTTATGTTGCTAGTTCTTCTAAACCAATGCATATGTACTAAGAAATGATGATCATGCATCTATGTGATGATGTTAAGAATTAATGATTGCATGTGTAGAATGGTATGATCTCTAAATGTTGGGTTAATTTCTTTTTTTCCGTTAATTAAAAAAAAAAAAAAGAGAGAGAAGGGATAATTGGAGATGAAGGGATACAGACTGTACAACGGGACTGGATATAAAAACTCAGAAATGGACAGCACAATACTACCCAATTGTAATGCAATTATGTTAAAACACTGAATGAAGCTGCATGTGAGGTATAGGTTTTTCGTTTTTGTTTTTTTTGTTTTTTTTGTTTTAATTCTTATTCTGTTGTCTTTTTATTTCTTTTTCTAAATTGATGCAAATGTACTAAGAAATGATGAATATGCAACTATGTGATGTTATTAAGAATTACTGATTGTACATGTAGATTGGAATGATTTCTAATTGTTTTGTTAATTCTTTTTTTAATTAATAAAAAAAAAAAAAAGAAAATTTTCTCAAGTATATTTAAAGTGTTTACTATTTTCCTCTGGTTCGTGAAATGTCTGACATTCATTTCTTCCCTACCTAAAATTCCTTTCTTATTCACATTATCTTTCTCAATTGCTTCTTCTTGTAAAAAACAAAAGTTTGGATTCATTCTGCATATTAGCGGTTCTGTACAGAAAAACACATAGAGGTTTTATGTTCCATTCACAAAAACAGTTCAGGTACAAATTCAAGAAGAAAGAATGTGAATTACTGGACCTGCTTTGAAATAACTCTACCTAGATTAAACCAGGGTAGCTAAACCAGACTTTTCCCTCACCGACTGTTTAACAGTGACCAACGGAAAAACATTTTCAACCAACAACTTACTTTTCAGAAATAGAAAAACCAGTAAGGAAATTTATCTGGAAGGGCAGGGTGTCCCGAATAGCTAAAAGTATTCTGAGGAAAAAAAACGAAGTAGGAGGTCTCATGCTGCCTGACTTTAAGGCATATTATGAAGCTACAGTGGTCAAAATAGGATGGTACTGGCATAAACATAGATATATTGACCAATGGAATCAAATAGAGTGCTCAGATATAGACCCTCTCATCTATGGACATTTGATCTTTGATAAGGCAGTCAAGCCAACTCACCTGGGGCAGAACAGTCTCTTCAATAAATGGTGCCTAGAGAACTGGATATCCACATGCAAAAGAATGAAAGAACACCCGTATCTCACACCCTATACAAAAGTTAACTCAAAATGGATCAAAGATCTAAACATTAGGTCTAAGACCATAAAACAGTTAGAGGAAAATGTAGGGAGATATCTTATAAATCTTATAATTGGAGGCGGTTTTATGGACCTTACACCCAAAGCAAGAGCATTGAAGAAATAAATAAATAAATGGGAGCTCCTCAAAATTAAACACTTTTGTGCATCGAAGAACTTCATCAAGAAAGTAAGAAGACAGCCTAGGAGGGACTTCCGGAGAAGATGGCGGCTTAGTAAGATGCGTGGGTCTTAGTTCCTCCTCCAGAACAGCAACTAAAGAAACAGAAACAATACGAAACAGCTCCCGGAGCCACGACAAAGACCAAAAAGACAGCGTACTCCATTCTGGAACGGCTGAACGGGCAGGGAGAATCCGCTGTGGTGAGATACCCGAGAGGCGCGCGTTCTCCCGGCCGGGGCGGCTGGCGACTGGGGTCCCCTCCACGCACATGGCTCCCCGCTCTGACTGGGAACGTTGGATAGCGGGGCCCTCCCGCCACGCTTGGCGTCTCGGGCCAGCTGGGCAATTTGGACCGGCACTCCCCCAAGCCGCGGCGGCCGGCGACCCACCCTCCACGCGCGATTTCCCGGGCCGACTGCGAGATTCGGATTGGCAAGTTAAAGGAGCCACAGCATCTTTTACTGGTGGGACCCGCAGACAGATGAGCACCACGAGCGCCACCTACTGGGCAGGAAAAGAAAAACAGAGCCCAGAGATTTCACAGAAAAACCTTTCAACCAGCCGGGTCCCACACCCAGGGAAATCTGATCAAATGCCCAGACACCAGCAGAAAATAATGGATGACGCTCGGAAAATTGAAGATATGGCCCAGTCAAAGGAACAAACCAATAGTTCAAATGAGATACAGGAGCTCAGACAACTAATGCTGAATATACAAACAGAAATGGAAAAACTCTTCAAAAACCAAATCAATAAATTGAGGGAGGACATGAAGAAGACATGGGCTGAACAAAAAGAAGAAATAGAAAATCTGAAAAAACAAATCACAGAACTTACGGGAGTGAAGGACAAAGAAGAAAAAATGGAAAAAACAATGGATACCTACAATGGTAGATCTAAAGAGACAGAAGCTACAATTAGTGAACTGGAGGATGGAACATCTGAATTCCAAAAAGAAACAGAAACTATAGGGAAAAGAATGGAAAAACTTGAGCAGGGGATCAGGGAACTGAATGACAATATGAAGCGCACAAATATACGTGTTGTGGGTGTTCCAGAAGGAGAAGAGAAGGGAAAAGGAGGAGAAAAACTAATGGAAGAAATTATCACTGAAAATTTCCCAACTCTTATGAAAGACCTAAAATTGCAGATCCAAGAAGTGCAGCGCACCCCAAAGAGATTAGACCCAAATAGGCATTCTCCAAGACACTTACTAGTTAGAATGTCAGAGGTCAAAGAGAAAGAGAGGATCTTGAAAGCAGCAAGAGAAAAACAATCCATCACATACAAGGGAAACCCAATAAGACTATGTGTAGATTTCTCAGCAGAAACCATGGAAGCTAGAAGACAGTGGGATGATATATTTAAATTACTACAAGAGAAAAACTGCCAACCAAGACTTCTATATCCAGCAAAATTGTCCTTCAAAAATGAAGGAGAAATTAAAACATTTATAGACAAAAAAATCACTGAGAGAATTTGTGACCAAGAGACAAGTTCTGCAAGAAATACTAAAGGGAGCACTAGAGTCAGATACAAAAAGACAGAAGAGAGAGGTATGGAGTAAGTGTAGAAAGAAGGAAAATCAGATATGATATATATAATACAAAAGCCAAAATGGTAGTGGAAAATATTATCCAAACAGTAATAACACTAAAAGTTAATGGACTGAATTTCCCAATCAAAAGACATAGACTGGCAGAATGGATTACGACCCAGCAATACCACTGCTAGGTATCTACTCAAAGGACTTAAGGGCAAAGACCCAAACGGACATTTGCACACCAGTGTTTATAGCAGCATTATCTACAATTGCAAAGAGATGGAAACAGCCAAAATGTCCATCAACAGATGAGTGGCTAAACAAACTGTGGCGTATACCTACGATGGAATATTATGCAGCTTTAAGACAGACTAAACTTATGAAGCATGTAATAACATGGATGGACCTAGAGAACATTATGCTGAGTGAGTCTAGCCAAAAACTAAAGGACAAATACTGTATGGTCCCACTGATGTGAACCGACATTTGAGAATCAGCTTGGAATATATCATTAGTAACAGAGACCAGCAGGAGTTAGAAACAGGGTAAGATAATGGGTAATTGGAGCTGAAGGGATACAGACTGTGCAACAGGACTAGATACAAAAACTCAAAAATGGACAGCACAATAATACCTAAGTGTAATATAACTATGTTGGAACACTGAATGAAGCTAGACCTGAAATATAGTTTTTTGTTTGTTTGTTTGTATCTTTTGTTTTTGTTTTTTCTTTTTCCTTTTTATATATATATATTTTTTATTAGTATTATTATTTTAATTCTCTTCTTTATATTAACGTTCTATATCTTTTTCTGCTGTTTTGCTAGTTCTTTTCCTAAATCGATGCAAATGTACTAAGAAATGATGATCATACATCTATGTGATGATACTAAGAATTACTGAGTGCATGTGTAAAATGGAATGATTTCTAAATGTTGTGTTAATTTCTTTTCTTTTTTTTTGATTAATAAAAAAAAATTTTAAAAAAAAAAAAAGAAGACAGCCTACACAATGGGAGACAATATTTGGAAACGACATATCAGATAAAGGTCTACTATCCAGAATTTATAAAGAGATTGTTCAACTCGACAACAAAAAGACAGCCAATCCAATTACAAAATGGGAAAAAGACTTGAACAGACACTTTTCAGAAGAGGAAATACATTAAATGGCCAAAAGGCACACGAAAGGATGGTCAACTTCCTTGGCCATTAGAGAAATGCAAATGAAAACCACAATGAGATATCATCTCACACCCACCAGAATGGCCATTATCAACAAAACAGAAAATGACAAGTGCTGGAGAGGATGTGGAGAAAGAGGCAAGGTTATCTACTGTTGGTGGGAATGTAAAAGGGTAGAAATGCTGTGGAAGGCAGTCTGGCGGTTCCTCAGGAAACTATGTATAGAATTGCCATGTAATCCAGGAATACCATTGCTAGGTATCTACTCAGATGATATGACAAGGACATAAACGGACATTTGCACACCAATGTCTATAGCAGCATTATTTACAATTGCAAAGAGATGGAAACAGCCAAAATGTCCATCAACAGACGAGTGGCTAAACAAACTGTGGTATATACATACAATGGAATATTATGCAGCTCTAAGACAGAATAAAGTTATGAAGTATGTAACAAAACGGATCGACCTTGAGGACATTATGCTGAGTGAGATTAGCCAAAAACAAAAGGACAAATACCATATGGTCTCACTGAACTGAACTGACATTAGTGAATAAACTTGGAATATTTTGTTGGTAACAGAGACCACCAGGAGATAGAAATAGGGTAAGATATTGGGTAATTGGAGCTGAAGGGATACAGATTGTGCAACAGGACTGACTATAAAAACTCAGAAATGGACAGCACAATACTACGTAACTGTAATGCAATTATGTTAAAACACTGAATGAAGCTGCATGTGAGAATGATAGAGGAAGGAGGGCTGGGACATAAATGAAATCAGAAAGAAAGATAGATGTTAAAGGTTGAGATGGTATAATCTAGGAATGCCTAGAGTGTATAATAATAGTGACTAAATGTACAAATTTTAAAAACGTTTTTGCATGAGGAAGAATAAAGGAATGTCATTACTGGAAAAAAAAAAAAAAAGAAAGAAAGCCAAGAGACAGCCCAGAGGATGGGAGAAAATAATCGCAAATTGTATATCTGATGATGGATGTGTTAGTTTGAAACTTACATATCCCAGAAAAGCCAGTTTCCTCTAATCCTGATTCAATATTGTAGCTTGGAACTCTTGATTAGATTGTTTCCATGGAGAAGTTACATAGCCAGTTGTGGTTATGATCTTTTAATTCTGATCAAGATGTGACTCTGCCTATTTAAGGAGGGCCTTGATTAGTTTACTGGAGTCCTTTAAAAAGGGAAACATTTTGGAGTCACTTCAGAGCTGACAGAGATGCAGACATCTGGAAATGTTTGGAGTGCTGACAGAGAGAGCACATGCCTAGAGGTGGACGTTTGGAGACAAAGACTCCAGCAGACGTTGCCATGTGCCATCCCATGAGATGCTAAGCAAACCAGAACCCTGATCAGTGTCCTGGGGGGGCTAAGGGAAAGCCCACAGATGCTCAGAGAGGAGAGCCCTGGCATCAGAAGTTGGAAGCGATAGAACTGGGAACAAGGACCAGCAGACGCCCGCCATGTGCCTTTTCATGGAACAGACTTCGGCCTTTCTTGGGTCAAGGTATCTTTCTCTGGATGCCTTGGTTTGGACATTTTTATGGCCGCCTTAGAACTGTAAACTTATAACTTAATAAATTCCCTTTATAAAAGCCAACCCATTTCGGGTATATTCCATTTCTGGCAGCATTAACAAACTGTAACAATGGACTTGCATGGACAATATATAAAAACTCTTCTTACCTTCAATAATAAAAAGATAATCCAATTTTAAAGTGGGCAAAGTGAATAGGCATTTCTCTGTAGAAGATACACAAATGGCAATAAAAACACTAAAAATGCTCAACCTCATTAATCATAATGGAAATGCATTTCAAATCCACAATGAGATTGCACTTCAACAAACACTAGGATGGCTATCATAAAAGGCACTGACAATAATAACAGTGGTTGGCAAGCATGTGGAGAAACGGGAACCCTTACTGGCAGGAAAGTAAAATAGTACAGGCTCTTCAAAAAACAGTCTGGCAGTTACTCAAAAGGTTAATCATGGCCCAGCATTTCCATTTGTAGAGAAATGAAAATGTATATCGACACAAAAATGTGTACACAGATGTTCACAGCAGCATTATTCCTAAGAAAATAATTCCTAATAAATAAAACAAAACGTTATTCCTAATCAATAAAACAACCCAAATGCCCATCAATGGATGAATGGATAAACCAATGCAATGGCATATTCTTCAGTCATAAAAGGGAATGAAGTAGTGGCACCTGCTTACAAAATGGGAGAACTTTGAAAATATGATGCTAAGTGAAAGAAGCCAGAGGCCAAAGGACAACTATTGTGTGATCTCACTTACATGAAAGATCCAGGATAGGAAACTCCATAGTAATAGAACTCTGATTGGCAGCTGCACAAGAGTAGAGAAGGTGGCAAGAGAGAATGGGGAGTGCTTAATACGTTTGGGGTTTCTTTTTGGGATAAAGAGAACGTTTAGCAACTAGACAGAGGTGCCAGTTGCCCCGTGCTTGTGAATGTACTAAATGCCGTTGAACTATTTGCTTTCAAATGGTTAATTTTGTGATGTGAATTTCACCACTATTTGAAATAAGCTGCCTAAATGTTGCTCAGCATATGGGCGGGCAGGCAGGTTTGGGCTTTTTCTGCAACACTGACAAAAACCTTTCTATGCTCAATGGTACCTCCAAACTTCTCTCCTGAAATAAAACCAAGGCAGAAATCCTGGCTCATTTTTCTCAGTGGATACCTCAGTCCTGTGGATCTCCGGATGACCAGGTAGACGTCCACCGCATAGCAGAACAGCCACCAGAAGCAAGCACTGTACAGCAGCTGGATCCACATCTGCGGCCAGGAAGAGCCTGGTGTCAGTGCTTCCAGGGTCCCAGCCCACCCAGGAGATGAGGGCGCAGAGACCCGCTTCCTCTGACGTCAAGAAAGCAGCACATGAAAGCACTTGGGGACATGTGGATTCAGCCTTGCAAACCAAATGATGGCATTTTGCCAGGGATGTGGGTGTGTGGGTGTGTTTCCTTCGTCTGCCCACCTGGACTTGACTACAGCAGTCTGCCTTCTTGTGTACTTGTAGGCAATGTAGTAAAGGGCTAAGATGAGCACCTCTCGTTGTCACGAGGAATTAGAAAACCTTTTTTCTTAGAACTAATGAGTATGGGCAAGGAAAAGCAGGAAAGACATTTTGAGTAAAAGAGGAAGGAGAAGGCTGAGGATATGAGAAGCAGCACAAAGTGCATACCCTCACTGTGGCTGTCTGAGACAGATGTTTGATCTGGGTGCAGTTAGAAAGCAAGAGAGGCAAGAGAGGATAGGGAGCGAGAGACGACAGAACAGTGAAACCAACCCAGCAGTAGGATACTTTTAGACCAGTCACTTGAGCAGGAGCTTAGCAGACAGAGCATTAAATATATTTCACTGTACAAAATATATCCAGTAGAGCTAGAACATTCATTCTTTTTTTTTTGCCCAGGTGGTTTTGATTGTGGTTTCATTTAAGGTAAGGGTGTGCCTGTGTGAGCCTAAGCAGAGAGAGGAGCAATAAATGTTGAAACAGTGCTTCTCAAACTTGGGTAGGCATCAAAAACCACTAAGGATTTGTTCCAGCACAGGTGGCCAGGCTCCAGTCAGCCAAGGTCCTGATTCGGTCAGGCTGGGGTAGGGCCTGAGAAGTCACATCCCTAACAAGCGCCTAGGTGATGCTACAGCAGGTCTGGACAGAGACCCAGTCAGGGAGGAGAGGGTGGATAAAAGGACGTGTACTTACCGCACTCCCCACGCAGAAAGCAGAAGGCCAGATATCTGTTCCATTCACGTCTGGGATGTCTTCGACAAAATCTGGGAATCCTAACCACACTGTAGAGCGCACTAAGATACCTAAGGGAGAATCAGATATTGCTTTGTCACCGATCCTAATTCAGATCTAAAACCGACTTGTTCCTTTGTAAAGCCAGGTGATAGGTTAGACAGGTGGATGACAGATACATAGAAAGACAGGTGATAGGTGGATAGACGGATAAATAGGCAGAGACAGAAAGAGAAGGGAAGAAAGAAAAGAAAGGGAAGTAATCTATTTCTCAGCTGCACTCTAAGTTTCTATGTTAATTATCCTTAACACGAAAAAAAATTAAGAAAGCACAGTTATAAAGTTTAAATATATAGTTGCTTCATCCTTTAAAAAATACATTTAATTGAAAAAACAGAAAATAGATGGCAGGCTTTATATTAATGATCAACTTTCTGAAATTGACCACCTCACTTAACGTGGTCATATAAGTGAAAACCACTGTTTCTAAGAAGGACACATGGGGTAGTAAGTTAAAGGAACACATTATATACAACTTACTCTCAAATGATTGTAGATAATACGTAGAAAGATAGGAAGAGCAAGAAAAAGAAAGAAAAGAATAAAAAGAGAGATACATAAGAGATACATAGAAAGAAAGAAAGAGAAAGAATGAAAGAAAAAGATAGAGAAAGAAAGAACAAATGTGCCAACATGTTGAAAGTTGGCAAATTGGGGTGTCTGGGTAGGGGGTCTAATTACAGTTGTCTATTGTTTTCATATTATTTTTGCAATTTGTGTGTTTTAAATTATCCAAAACAAAAAGTATAAAAATACATTAAAAGTTCCACAAATTAGCTCTCAACAATTTTTGTTATTGATCACTTGCCAGTTTTACTTGTTATTAGACCAAAATACCAAACTTTTCTCAAATTAGAGCCTACCGCCATGGTATGCATTCCTGTTCTTTCTTTGAGAGGCTATATTTTAAAATATACCAATAAAGGAGAACTGAATATTGAGAAGTTTAAGACATATCCCCACATTATGAAACCACTGTTAAAAAAACAGTGTTTTCTTCGGTATAGAGTGTTCTAAGTTTCAGTAAATAATAGTTCTTTGAGCTTGATAAAAGCCCTAAGAGGTTGGCATTTGCATTTCCTGTTTCTCAGTGACGGGTCACCCAGCCCCACTCTAATTCCTGCTTGGGATCATTCCCCCATCTTTCTTTCTAAACGCTAAAGGAGATACAAATATTATTTTGCTAACCCTCGAAAGATGTTTGGGTACAGCTTTATTTCCAGAATTCTCATGCTACAGAAACGAAATTACTATTAAGTAACTTTTCCAAATTGATTGGGCGGAACCAGGAAGAAAACTCGTTTTATTCTGCATTCATCCTGTCCCCGAACGATCTGACCCTTCATGGAAAGGAAGACATGCTTCCCTGCCCTACTCCTCAAGTCTGTGAAGTGCCTGGAGGTTTCTGAGCAGTTCCCTGACGCCAAGACTCCTGAGGTCTTCCAACCACCTTTCTGTTGCCCTGTGCACAGGGCAGAACAGAACCAACAGGGCTGGTCACACCTGTGCCCAGGTACTTGCACCTGCTCAAGGTGGGACACCTGCTGCTGCTGCTGGAGTCGGGAGAACTGAGGGAGATTTAAACACACCTCACAGACTCTGCTTCAAGAGCAAACATTACCGAAAAGCCCAATTCCAAAATGCTCCGTCCCATCAGCCAACCGCAAAGTGTAAAGTAACTGTGAAATAGCATCTAAGGAACAACTGAACTTATGCCCATATTAAGGAACTAGTTTTAATTATCTTAAGATGTTACTGGAATTAGGGTTATATATTTTTAGAGTATTACCATTGAGAGCTCTATCCCGAGATCCATAGGGATGAAACGATGTGAAGTCTGGGAAATGCTTCAAATTAATCCAGTGGTGGTGCTGGTGGGGAGAGCGAGGAGAGATGGTGGGGTGCAAATGAAACTGGAGGGTGGTGCAGCTGGGGTCACTGCACTAGGCTACGTTTATATATGCTAGACGTTTTCCAAAATAAAAAGTTGAACGGAATGGTCAGCAAAATCTAGCTTCAGGGTCTGTGAAAGGTGTCATGGTAGACTGGAAAGGAGGGGTCAGGAAAGTTTCTGGAAAGGGAGAGCTAGTAAATATTTTAGGCTTTGCCGGCCACATGGCCTCCGTCCAACAACCAACACTGCCTTTGTGCGCCAAAGGTCACCAGAAACAGGTGCCAGCGCGTATGGGCTGTGCGCCCATAACACTTGATGAACATTGACATTTACCTATCGTATCCCAGTCCTGTGTCAGGAGATACTCTTCTTCTTTCTAGACCCATTGAAAATGTAAAACCCTCTTAGCTCCCAGGCCATACAAAAACAAGCAGCAGGCATTTGGTCAGCGGGCAGTAGTTTGCTGACCTGTGGCATAAAGACCAAGCCTGAAAAACCTGGGCAGGGAAGGGATTTCAGGTCAGAAACGTGACAGGCAAATAGAGTATGTGGTGGAAAACTGCAAAGAATATGTTCACAAAGTATTAACAGCTGGTCTCTCCCTAGAGGAATAATTATGGATCCACTACATTTTCTGGGTTTTGCTTAACTGCATGGTTTCAAGTTTCGCTAGAGAGCACGCAATAAACACACAATGCCCCTGGCACAAGAGTTTTCGGGATCATCTTACAGAGTTCCCGGGTCTTGCCGCCTGGTCCCTAGAAAGCCTCCCGCATTCCCCCTTTTTTCCTGCGCTCCTAGGTCATAAGCAGTTGCCTGGCCAGGCTCGGGGGCCGTGCGCGCCAACCGAGACACGGGCCGCGGGCGTGCGCCCTTACCCACGCAGCCGAGCAGGTCGCAGGCGACGACGGCGCGCAGGATGCGGGCGCGGGCCGGGGCGGGGGCCAGTGGGGCGGGCGAGGGGGTCCAGGGGCCCGCGGGCCGGCGCGGGGGCAGCAGCTGCAGGAGGCCGAGGCCCAGGCGGAGCGCGCAGCTGCCCAGGCAGAGCGCGTGGAAGGCCCGCGGCTGGAAGCCCAGCACGAGCTGCGTGGCCGCGTCCCGCGTGGGGCAGCAGAAGGTGCCGAGGCGCGGGGAGGCCATGAGCTGGGCGTGAGGACAGCACCCTGCCCGCGGACTCGGCTTTGCAGCGCGCAGCCGACCCGCCTGGGTCATGTGCGGCGGCGGCGGGGGGTGGGGGGGCGGGGGAGGCATCATGTGCCCGCCGCCCGCCTCCTGCCCGCCCTGGGCCGCGTGGACCCCTCGGGCGGCCCGCTCCCCTCCGTTGGGCCGGAGCACCGCCTGCAGAGGCCACGAGGCTGCACGAGGGTCATGCTGCTGGGCGGGGGAGGGGGCCCAACCCGTCCTCTCCTCTTCACTGGTCTCTCCAGAAGAACAGCTTCATGTGCCACAGCTTTCCTGCTTGAGACCCTGACAGCCTAATTGGGATGCCTTTCAGGTGAGGAGACACAGTTCCTCAGCTGTGACAGATGTCTACAAAACAGAGCTCCGAAGCAGAGAGGGTCATTAAAATGTGCATTTTTATGGTCTCCCTCCCCCAGAGAAACAATCCAACAAAGGTAGGATTTTCTATTAAAATGAAGGAAAGAACCGTTAAAACAAATCTTAAAGGGGAAATCACTTAGCATCTCACACACACACCCTCCCTTCGGTAGTTGCATTTTTACTCAGCTGCAATGATTTAGGGTTAAATTTTTCTAAATTCGTTCTCAAGAATAATCCTGTTTAAAATAAAAAGTTTTTCAAATTGATTCAAAGATTGTTACACTTCTTTGGTTTTTTTTGTATACTTTTTTTTTTTTGCAAAGGCAGGTACCGGGAATCGAACCCGGGTCTCCGACAGGGCAGGTGAGAACTCTGCCCGTTGAGCCACCATGGCCCACCCCTGTATACCTTTTCATACATTGAAAATTTTTGCTTTATTCTGTATACACAAAAGTTGCAAAATTAGACCAGTACTCCTGGAAACAATAAATGTACTTCATGTCCTTTTCAAGAAAAAAATTTAGGCAGGATTGAAAATAGAAACAGCCCTGTAGGTTATGACCTTCAAAATCAAAGATTTATTTAAAAGAAAACCAAGAACAAAATCTGCTCTGTCATGTTTATCATCATCAATAAAGCTAATAGGGCCGTTTCCGACCACAAACCAGACCCTTACGACCTCCACCCCGGCAGAACGGCCCCCTAGTTTCTTTCAATCAGCCAGCACTCAGGCTTCACCACCACTTTCAGCAGCTGTTCTGGTATTAAACACTTAAATGTAAGCACTGACACAGTTCCAACCAGCCGATCACCTACATTCCCACCCCCCTGCTTTGCAAATTTAAGTAACACAAAACTGGAGCTCAACTCAGGTTCCTTCCTCTCCAGCCGCAGGACTTAGCTTCCTGTTGGCCTTCGAGACGGGAAGCAGAAGGCTTTAACAATGGGCTGCAAACTCCCCAACTTCAAAAGCATTGAGATCTGGCATGTCTATAAACGCAGTCGGTGCACGCCTGCAGCTGCTCAATGCGGGTTGGACAAACCAACTATTTGAAGACCCTAACAGCTCCTCTGTATTACGTGCTTACTTGTAAGAACAATAGAATACACCACAGAACTACTTCCCACGCGCTGATTTGTCCATGCTTTTGGGAACATGAACTCTAATATCTATTTTGGACCACTGAAACCTCCTGTCTCCTTACCTCTTGGTAAACAGAGGTTCTGGAGGTTACTGTATGGAATGTTCTTTAAAAGCTAAAAAGGCAAAGGGAGCATCTGTATTTCTGCCCTAATGCCCAAGGGTTTGGAAGGTGGCTCCTTGCAAAATGCTCACTACGTTGCAGCCTCTGTTGATACTGCATGCTATGTGCAGCCCCCCCCCCAGCCCCTTCCCATGTGCAAACCGGCAGATCTGCCAAGGACTCTGGTGGACCCCATGTGCTGAGAGATCAAGGTGAGGTGCCCAGGGGAATCAGGGGACAGGGTGACCTTGGGGAGGAAATTGCTATGAATGAAAATTTCTGGGTCCATATGTCCCAGATGACTAGGATAAAGATGGGTCTCCAAGCACATTGCAGAAGCATACATGCAAAGCTAAATGTTTACTGCTGTCCCATAAGAAAGAGCTTGAAATTAATTTGAGGAATAAAGTGAGATGGCAGAAACTTTTTCTGGAAACAGTGCACGTATAAACATGAAAAAAGTAGACAAGGATAACTGCCACACCCTTGGGAGGCAGAAATATCTGGAAGTGCTGTAGGTAAGAGAATTAAAGATGATGTTCCTGAGCCATAAGCAGTGGGAATGAACTTTGAGATATTCGTGCCACAACTATGCAGATTTAAAGTACATAAAGTTCATTTTTGCATGTGCCCTCCCTCCTCTCTCCCCTCCCAGTTTAACACCTGGACACCATTTCCATTTCCACAGTCCTGGCTGCCTTGGGCACACGCCCTTTGGAAATGCCCCCGTCTTTCCCTGCTCACCACAATTCACAGTTTGCCTGCCGTTCTCACTTGATCCGATGCACCAATCCCTGGGAGGGGCTCAGGGAGTTTCTCTCCTAGGCAACTTATTTTTCCACAGTGAGCCTGCTGAGATCCAGGTGTATGAACCAAAAATATCAAGTTGATGAGAATCTTGGGTCTCCCAGAGTCCAGCGGAGGTCGCGGGGTGGGGTGGGGGGTGCATATGGACAGTCTGCTCAGATGTTATAGTAGCAACAGTCTGAAGGCGAGAACCCTGTATTCCCAACAGTGACACCTGCCATTTATACAGGGCAGCCACCAGCCTCTGCATTTCAATTCATCTTCTTCTTAATATTCAAAATGAAACTTTGGGGTGGTTTTACCGATGTTTAAACTGATGTAGACTATAGTAACTGAGTAGGTACAGCTGTGTTCCAATAAAACTTTATTTAAAAACAGCAGGCAGCAGCTAAGAGTTCAGTCATTGTGGACTTTTTCATCTATTTAAGATGCTCATGATTCCTTTCTCATATCATTCTCCCAGTGGCCCATATGGTGCATTCAGCATCTGGCAGAGGGGAACCTCTGACTGTCACTCTTCCTTGTAGTCAGTGGTCCAGAATCTTGGGCCCTTTTAATTGCCTAGAATGTGCAGAGGGCCTTTGGGGTCTTTATTTTCACACAGGCAATGCTCTGGTGGCTCTTTGGAGGAGACCTTTTTAAGAAAGTGAATAGCCAGGAGAATCCTGGCCAGATTAATACTGTGGACGGTGTAAAGGAGTAGTCAAACACTCTGAAGAGCTTTCATAACAAGTTCTGATCATTTTGAAAAATTGTCTAGTGCCGTGACTAAATGTACAAATATTAAAAATGTCTGTGCATGAGGAAGAACAAAGGAAGGTCATTACTGCAGGGTGCTGAAAATAGATGGTAATTAATATTTTAAAATTTCAACTTCTGTGTGAGACTAAAGCAAAAAATGTTTATTTGGTACAAAATTTATATTTTGACTAGTGCATTTCCTAATATAACTTATGTAGACAGCTTGATTGAACACCATAAGTACTTGGAACCTTGGGTAGGACATGAGATTTTGTTGGTTTGTCCAGAGTGATGCCCTGATGAATACCAGTGATTTGATCAGTGAGTGGAAAAGTATCTGCAAAGTCCCCTTTGGTGAGTGGTGACAATGAGGGAAAATTCGACCTCCCCAAGTTGAATTCTTGATATTCTCATAAGCACTGTGGACAACCAAAGCTATAGGCTGAGCCCCCAGTCTTGGGGTTCGTTCATATGAAACTTAACCCCACAAAGGATAGGTCAAGCCTACCTAAAATTAGGCCTAAGAGTCACCCCCAAGAGAGCCTCTTTTGTTGCTCAGATGTGGCCTCTCTCTCCAGCCAACACAAGAAGCAAACTCACCACCCTCCCTCTGTCTACATGGGACATGACTCCCAGGGGTGTGGACCGGGGACAACGTGGGACAGAAATCCTAGAATGAGCTGAGACCCAGCATCAAGGGATTGAGAAAACCTTCTTGACCAAAAGGGGGAAGAGGGAAATGAGACAAAGTGTCAATGGCTGAGACATTCCAGACAGAGTCGAGAGGTTATCCTGGAGGTTATTCTTATGCATTAAGTAGATATCACCTTGTTATTCAAGATGTAATGTAGAGGCTGGAGAGAACTGCCTGAAAATGTAGAGCTGTGTTCCAGTAGCCATGTTTCTTGATGATGATTGTATAATGATATAGCTTTAACAATGTGACTGTGTGATTGTGAAAACCTTGTGTCTGATGCTCCTTGTCAACAGACGAGTAGAACATATGGAATAAAAATAAATAATAGGGGGAACAAATGTTAAAATAAATTTAGATTGAAATGCTAGTGATTAATGAAAGGGAGGGGTAAGGGGTATGGTATGTATAAATTTTCTTTCTGTTTTCGTTTTCTTTCTTTTTCTGAATAGATGTAAATGTTCCAAGAAATGATGATGATGATTATGCAGCTATGTGAGGATATTGTGAATTACTGATTATATATGTAGAACGGAATGATCAAAATAGGACTGTTTGCATTTGTTAGGTGTTTTTTGGTATTAAAAATAAAATAAAATAAATTGTCTATTGCCAACAATAGAGCCAAACAAATAGGGCACTTGGGATTAGGCCTTTGTGACCCAGCGGTTCACAGACTGGATCTTTCTTGTCGTTGTAGATTTTGTTCCCTAGTTAAGCGATGAGTCCATGCATCAGGTCCTTCAGTACTCCGGTGGTGGTCTCCAGGCAAGGGTATCTCTTTGAAATAGTGGAATCATGTTTCCAATGATACAATTTAATGATCCTATCCTTTTTATTTTACATGGGCAGGCACCGGGAATTGAACCCGGGTCTCCAGCATGGCAGGTGAGACCTCTGCCTGCTGAGCCACTGTGGTCCACCCTCTATCCTTTTTTCAGTATCTCATCTGCCATTTTTGTGCTGTAGATGGGTTTTACCTATGTGAATGTGGCTCATATGGTTCTCAGAAATTGGTCGGTATGGCCAGATACAGCTTCTGCCCTGCTGACCTTATCAATTTGTATCTGAGCATGGATGCTAGTGTAAACGGTGATGCCACTCATCCTGGATACTGTTTGTACTGGGCATGTCATCTAAGAGAGGAGAAATAGTTTGGACATTGGGTTCAAAAAGAAAGACTCATTCAAAGATAACCAGTCTGATGAGAAACCATCTAGGCTATGTCAGGGGCCCCACCTATGCACTGGGCTTAGTTAAGTTTGATGGACATAGCCTCAGCTGACCTCACACATATCAGTATGTTGGCATTGAACTTAATCTCTGCTTGTTTTGGGGTTTCTCTTCTAGTTGCTTTATTGGTGCAGCAGTGGGTCTCTTAACTGTCCACTTAATCCTCTCCTTTTCAGAAAGATATTATGTTCACTGGTGGTTTTGGTCACTCTAGAACCTTCCTTCACATTGCTTTTTATGGAATGACTGGTTAGCCTCCCCCTTACTATTGTACTGTGGAAGGAATTAGGAGTGAAAAAACTAGTATGGTGAATAAAAAGTTCAAGAAAAATATGGGACCAAAAACCACCGTTGTGTACTGAAAAGGGCAAACTCAATAAACTTGGACCATTATGGTAAATAAAAAGTTCAAACAAAACTTGGGACTAAAAAATTGTGGTTAACAGAAAAGGGCAAACAAATTTTAAATACTTTTTTATTAATAGCACTGGTAAATTTGGTTTGTTGTATTTCATACAAATACAATGTTTAGAATGGTACTTAAGAATTATAAGGGAAATGTGGTATATACATAAGTTTTATAATTGCTATTCTTAAATTATGTTCTCTTTGGGGACTGGGAAATGTATTTTTACACTGCTCATGGCCAATCATTTTTGTATTTGTCAATTTAAATCTGTGGGTCTTCTTTATCATTCTCAATGTCAAATTTTATAATTTTCTTTTTAAATAAATTCATTTTATTTAAAAATAATTTTATAAAAAAATAAAAATTAAATAAAAATAATAAGAGGGGGCGGGCCTTATTTTGTGACTCCTGTAGGCCTACCGTGGGGGCTCTGGCTTACCTTGTATTTCAGTTTGCTAAAGTTGCTAGAATGCAATATACCAGAAATGGATTGCCTTTTACAAAGGGGATTTATTAGGTTGCAAATTCACAGTTCTAAAGCTATGGAAATGTCCAAATAAATGCATCAACAAGAATATACCTTCACTCAAGAAAGGCTGATCACGTCTGGGATTTCTCTGTCATGTGGAAGGCACACGGTGACATCTTGCTCCTGAATTCTGTTGCTTTCAGCTCCTGGCTTCAGCGGCCTCATCTCTGAGCTTCCTCTGTTTGTCCCCAAGCATCTGAACTCTCTGCTCTCTGTGTCAGCTCCTTTAAGGACTCCAGTAAACTAAGTAAGACCCACCTTGAATGGGCAGGGTCACATCTCCAGCTTATAAAAAAGTCCCACCCATAATTGGGTGGCTCACATCTCCATGGAAATAACCTAATCAAACTGTCCCATCCAAACAGTAGGTCTGTACCCACAAGATTTATTAGAATTAAAAGAATATGGCTTTTCTGGGGTACATAGCAGTTTCAAACTAGCACACTGAGCCTGGCTGAGTCCCCAGGAAATGCAGGACATTAGGACTTCATGGGGCAAGCTGACTTGGTCCACAACAGCTGGAAGCAGGAAGCTGCAAGCAGATAAGTCGCTCACCCTTCCTTCCTCCCTCCCTGTGGAGGTTTCCGTGGAGCAGTTTTACACTGTTTCTTCAAATTGGTCCCACCTCAGTAACCAGCTGTGTTCCTCATGAATCTGTGGCCAGTTCATTTCATTTGCTTTCCCTCCCCTGCCTGACTTCCCTTTTACCCTCATTCCCGTTGTTCTGATGAGAGCTGTCACTCACAACTGGCTTTGTCCTTTCTTTCCTAAGCAGCCCAGGCTGCTTAGCTCTCTTGCCTTCCTGATAAAGGATTTCAGCTGCTCTGGCCACATTCCTCCTTCACGTCCATCCCATGACCAGCAGCAGCATCTCTGTCTTTCAATTCAGCTCAATTCAACCAGAATTATTGAGTACCATATGCAGGCTGATTAAGCAAAGATAAAGAGACAGTTTGCACCCAATAAATAAGAGAGTGGGACCAGACCTTTATGAGGAAGAACAAAAGCCCTGCCAGCATCAACTACACTCAGTAATTCTGGGTATAAGAAGAGTGGGGGCAGGTGGAAAACGATAAGGGTCCAGTATAGTTTACAACTAACTTTTACTGTTTTTGTAGGGAGGTCTTTGCAAGGACATCAGGCCTTTACTGTGCACTCATGTGGAGATCTTGTGAAGATGCTGATTTTGATTCAGCATTCTGGACTGGGGCCACCGAGACTCTGCACTGAGGACAAGCTCCCTGGTGGTGCAAAATTGCTGGCCAGTGGATCTTATTGTGAGTAGCAAGGCCCTAGAGGTTATATCCAAATGTAAAGAAGAAAGAGAATATTCAGGGTATTATTTGGATTTGGAGAGGGCTTGGTTCAGAATAGACACAGGAAAAATAATGAGCAACCACTTAAACCAAGAGCACTGCAAATGTAAGGGATGAGTGAGGGTAACTTCCTTTCTTCTGGGTTCTGAAGAAACCAGGGAGTAGAAAATGTTTGAGATTAACTTGGGGCAGGAGTCGGGATACTGGGGAGAAAAGGGAGAAATTGGAAGAGCTAAGAAGATAGATAAATAAGAACTGAAGCAAACAGAAGCAAAGTTTTGCTGAGAAAGATAGAACTTCCCAAAGATTTTTTCATGTATAAATGAGGAGAACTTTCACCCTGGGCTAGATCCTCCTGGGGGAGGCCGTTGTTGTAACAAGCTTGTGGAAGCAGCCGTTTCTGCAAGGTAAGCAGTTCAGTGTCCTAAAGTTGACCTATCTAATCATTAACAATTTCACCTCATTATAGACCATTTTAAATGCTTTCTCACTGAAAGTCAACTAGCCAGGTGTTAGCTAAGAGAATACAACTCAAATGGTAGGGAAAACAGGATTTGCTTTTCAAATTTCCAATTCACAGGTAAATTCACTGGAACATATCTATTCCATAAAGAAAGAACAGCTGATGACAGTCTACTGAAGTAAATGTACCAAATGTGATAGAGTTGGTATAACTCAAAAGTTGCAATTGGCTTAAGTGATGGAATAAAAACCACGCCGAAAGAGAAGGAAACAAAAATAATTAAAATTGATTGTGATATGGGTAGGTAATGCTCTTATTTTTAAATAAATGTTTAACTACTAAGCAAATAGAGCCAAAGACAAATGGACAAGCATGAGCTATTAAAGACAGTTCAGTGTTTAGTTAATTTAATGTCAAGTAAGGAGATTAACATGTAAATCCACATTTTGTGTTTTTCAGTATGTGCAGGAAAGCATAAATAATTCTACATTCCTTCATGGTAAGAAACAATTGCAAGCACATTTGCATGTCTAAAGGCATTTCTTTATCATTCTATATAATGAGGAAAGTCAGCATTTCAGTATAATTCACCTTATTCTGAATGCCGACATTTGGACTTTCCAGCTCAAAAAGAGAAAAATTTATGCTTTTAATGGAAATTTTCAACACCCAGAAAGGAATGTAATGACTAATGACCAATACTCAGCTCTATTTTTTTGTTCAAACACTCAAGGTCTATTACAGGCAGATTATTTTGCATAAATCTGCTCTTTTTGGAGCATCTTTGAAAGTATACACGGTACACAAAACGTTTTGTTTGAATGCATATGCAAAATTAACTCATCATAAAATTCTAGAAAAAAAATTTACATATAGGATGGCCAAATTAAACTTAGAAAATGTTTTATTTGTGCTTTTAAAATCATGAACGAATCGACAAGAAAACCACTTGTTCAGTCACAAGTTAGCTATTTCCAGTTTGAAATTATGTGCTGAATGCGCAGATGTTCTTGAATATCAAAAGACATTGACACCATCTCAAGTTCTTGGTGGAGGAAGAGGGTAATCTTAGGACAGAGAAGGGATTCCCTCTCTAGGGAAACAGAAGGAAGCAAGTGTTAAAAATAACGGAAAGGAGGCCACAGTATAAGGCTCACCTGGTTAGAGACCAGAAGACTCATTTTTGAAGTTGAATCTGCAACCCTAATGGCTAACAGTGCTACAAAGAAAGATGTAGTCATTCCATGAACACAAATATATCAGTAGTACTCCCTGTGACGGTTGGATTTTCTCAATGCAGAACTTGAGGTGAGGATTCATGTGGAAGTGTTTATCTGGAAGAGTTTCTAAGAAAAAGCAGGAAGTGTCTTGGGAAGTGAGACCAGTAAAGGAAGGCGATCAGGCAAGATATGGCATCAAGCAAAATCCCATGGAGTGTAACTTTGGCTCAATCCCACAGAAGCATATTGGAGATGGTTTGGAGCAGTGTATTAATCACCTATGGATGCATAATGAATCACAGAAACTTAGCAGCTTAAAGCGCCATACTTTGTTGGGTACTGACCTCAATTCAGAAACCAGGAGAGTCCTGGACACTGAAGGGCCTGTGCCCGTTTCCCTGAAAGCCAGGAGAAGTTCACAGACTGAGAGGTAACACCTCGGAGGAAAACAGAGGCTCGGCAACAGGCAGATGAGTCCGGGAGCCAAGCAGTCTCAGCGTGGGAAGACAGGAGACAAGACTGAGCTGTGGAAAGGACAGGGATGGGGTTTATGTCCTGAGAAGAGGAAGGCACTAACATTATTACTGGACGGCTTTCCAAGAGTGGGGCTGCCTTAGGTACTTAATGAGCCTTCTGGTTCAGTGGTTGTGTCCCTATTTTATGTATAAGTTACCAAAAGAGGTGTAGTAACTGGTCCAAGGTCACAGAAGTGGTAGGGTTCAGAATCAAACCCAGGCAGATTAACCAGAAGGGGACCAAAGGTTCATTTCGCATCACCACTAATGTCTACAAACTCATCAGACCAAGCCATGTGCCTTTTCTCACCACATCTCATAGCACCGTGGACCAGTTACTTTTTTGCTTTAAAAACTTTATTTTTAGAGCAGTTTGAGGCTGATAGAAAATTTGTACATTAAGTACAGAATTCCCATACAAGCCCTCTTCTCCACTATCTCTGTCCTGCACAAAGTTCTCCTCTTATTAACACTTTGCACAAATGTGATGCCACTGATGAACCAATATTGATACTCATAAGTCTTTAGTTTACATTAGGGTTTACTCTTTTTCCTACTGCTTTTGACAAATGCATAATGCCATGCACCCACTATGACAGTATCATACGGAAAAGTATCACTGCTCCAAAAATGCCTCATGTGGAATTCACTTTTGAGAAGGTGGAGGCAGATCCCAGATGGCTGAAATTGATGCCATCCTACTACAACTCTCTTTCAAAATAATGTGTGTGTGTGTGTGTGTGTGTGTGTGTGTGTGTGCGCGGTGTTAGGGTGGGGTGAGTATGACGGGCACACATATACATGTTATAGATTTTAAAACTTGGTTCAAACCTTCATGTTTCCTTTGGTAGCATATTATACTAATATGACAAAAATGTGATCCCTCTTCTTTCTGGTTGGCTATATGCTCTGGAGTCCCGTTTTACACAAAACATAAATCTTACATAGCTACAAAAAGGATTACATACACTCATTGTCCATAGACTTTGGCTAATTTTGAAATGACTGCCTCACTGGTACTCAAGGGGCTGAGGGCAGGGTATAGGAAATCCACATTAACCTCAAGGACGTGGCTTGTGGTTAGAACTGCAGTGTGCTGGTAGATAGCACAATCTCATCTCAACCCTACTAGGCTGACTACAAAAATGCTCAAATGATACACAGGCTAGGGCACACATCTCGATATTAGGAGACACCAAAGTTACGGACATTGAAAATGTGGGTAACAATCTTCTGAACAGAGCCTGATGGCTTAAAGTTAATGGCCTCGTTTCCCCCAAGTCTTTGAGTCTTCCTGCTTTGCTCTTCTTTTAAAAAGTAGAATAGATGGAGAAAACCCTATAAGCAGTCGAGTGTCTTAAAGTTGTGACATTTCTTCAGTCTATCATGGGGTCAGAAAATATTTTCTTCTTTTTTTTTTTAACATGGGCAGGCACCGGGAATCGAACCCGGGTCCTCGGGCATGGCAGGCAACCATTCTTACCTGCTGAGCCACCATGGCCCACCCAGAAAATATTTTCTTAAAGGTCCAGATAGTAAATATTCTAGCCTTGGTGGGCTATAATGTCTCTGTCACAATTACCCCACTCTACCATAGGAGCCCTAGGGCGGCCATACACAATGCATTAAATATGGGTATGGTTGTGTGCCAATAAACCTTTACTTATACGAGCAGGTGGCTGGCACTCAGCTGTAAATTTCCAACCTCTGGGCTCCCATAGCAAACTAAGCAAAATGAGACAATAAGAAAGAAATACATCTGTGATTTTGCAATGTATGTTTGCTGGATTTTTAAAGAGTGTTTGATTCTGTTTTAGAAAATAAGAGAAAAGAAGCAAGGAGTCTATGAGATGTGTTAAATGTGTGTAAATAAGCAGAACATATATGCAAGCTGAACATATAGGGGACACAATGATATAGCCACCATTGATGACACCCATTTGACCACATGCATCCTCTACCTGAGAAATGCAGCTAAGTCTCATAGTTGCTCGGTAGGCTGACTAGCAAGCAACACCTGTAGTCAGGTGTACTCACCCTGCTGCCTGATGGAGCAACTGTGTTGACTCCAGGCACCTCTATCTGCTGATCCCCTAGGCGTCATTCTCAGCTCTGGTCCTCCTAATCACAGTCAGAAGGGCAGGCTGGGAGGGCAGAGGGAGCAAGACAGGACATATACATATCATGTAACCCTATATTAAGTGCCCATGACCCTTTTACCCAGCTAGCATTCTCCCCGTTGTCCAGCCACCCCATCTTTGTTCTCTCTCACTGGGTGTTTTAAGATGATTGAATCAATGGTGTGATTCGAGCGTCTTAATTGGCCTCTGGGAGAGGCTAACATTGAATTAAGGTAATTCCCTGCAGAACGGCTTTGAATGTAAAAGCTACCATAGTAGGAAGATTTGATCTGGAAAGGGAAAAATAGAAACTTCGCAGTGGAGAAACGTGGCTGGCACTATCTGTACTGGTTTAAAACTGTTATGTACCTCAGAAAAGCACTGTTCTTCTAATCCATTCTTCTGGGTGCAGACTTATTGGGGGTGGGACCTTTTGATTAGGTTGTTTTCCAGGAGATGGGAACCAGGTTGGGTCTTGGTCCTTTACTGGATTCTTTTATGTGTGGGCACAGAGAGCTCAGAGACCAGACAAGGTTTGGAGAGAGCCAATACAAAGCTGAGAGAAGCTGTGAAAGAAAGAAAATGCCCATAGATATGTTTTGGAGGGAAGGACCAGCAGACATTGCCGTGTACCTTGCCATGTGACAGGAACCCCGGTTACTGTCAGTCTTTCCTCTGAGAAGGTATCCTCTTGTTGTGGCTTAATTTGGACATTTTCATGGCCTTAGAATTGTACTTGTAACTTAATATATCCCCTTTGTAAAAGCCAATCCATTTCTGGTATATAGCATTCTGAAAGCTTTAGCAAGTCGAAACAGATTTTGGCACCAGAGAAGTGGGGCACTGCAATTTGGGGATGCCAATGATATTGGAACAGCTGTATAGGTGGTTAAGGAAGAATTATGAGGAGCTTGATCAAAAGGGTCTAGACTTCTTTCAGGAGACTGTTGGTGGGAATATGGACTCTAAACATACTTCCAATGCGGTCTTAGAAATGATGATTGTAAACTGGAAGAAAGGCTACCCTTGTTTTAAAGTGGCAGAAAATTGGACAAAGTTGAGTCCTGGTGTTGGATGAAAGTGGAATTTGAAAGCGATGAGCTGGGATACTTACCTGAAGAGATTTTCATACTAAATGTGGAAAATGCAAACTGGCTTCTTCTTGCATCTCATAGTAAAATGTGAGAGGAGAGGAATAACCCGGGAACTGAATTCTTGGGTACAGAAAAGCCAGAAAATGATAGTTTGGAAAATTCTGAGCTTTTGGAAAGTTAGTCCCCAGAGAATAGTGCCCCACCTGAGAATTCGGAAAGTTAGTCCCCAGAGAATAGTGCCCCACCTGAGAATTTGCAAAGTTAGTCCCCAGAGAATAGTGCACCACCTGAGAATTTAATCAAACATGGAACCAGTCAGCCATTTCAGAAAAAGCCAGGACTGAAATGCAGTTATCCAGGAAGGATTTCTGCAGTCTTTTTGGCTGATGACTAGGATCCCTGTTTGCTGCATAGAAAACTAACGGGTTTGTTGCAGGATCTGTATGAATGGAATCACTACCAGTCTGGACTGAAAGGGGCAGAAAAGGGGTAGATTGAAAGAAAAAAATCATTTTAAAGGCAGAACCATGGGGGCTAAAGTCTAGAGCTAAGACACTTCAGGCCAGGAGAGAGGGCTCACCCAAGCATATGGAAAGGGAGGTTACCCTGGAGTTTACAGACGGAAGCCTGCTGTCCTGTTGTTCAGGAAGAGTTTTCCTGACCCAGGCTTCAGAGAGGGTGGAGCACATTCCCCAGGGATTGGGGAGAGCCTGGCCACAACCCCACTGTTCTGAAGAGGTTGAGCCTGTGCTCCAGAGATGGCAGGGAGTCTGGGTGCCACCCTGATGCTTGAAGATGGTGGGGCTGAGAACAAGGTAGTTCTCCCCAATACTTAGATAGGGTAAAACCCTTAGTCCAGTGTTTGGAGAGAGCAGGGCTGCTGCACAAGCCATTGGACTGGGTCAGACAGGCACTGTCTCAAGCCCTGAGGATAAAATATCATTCTATGATGACTCTCAGATCATACAATCTAGTGGGATATGCCTTGCAGGATTTTGAAACTGTTTGGATCCAGTGACCCTGTTTTCCTTTTGATCTCTCCCTAAGGCAATGGGAGCATTTATCCTATGACTGTTACTCCTTTGTATATTGGAAGCAGATAACTGGTTCTAGGTTTCACAGGTTTACAGCTGGAGGAGTATTCCACCTTAGGACAAACCACACCTGTAGCTGATTTGATGGGACTTTGTATGTGTTTACTCTGTATTCAATTTGTTGTTATTTAAAGGGTTTAAGGCTTTTGTGATACTGTGATGGGATGAACGTATTTTGTATATGGGAAGAACATGTCTTTTGGGGGTCCAGAGGGTGGAATGTGCTGGTTTGAAACTGTCAAGTACCCCAGAAAAGCCATGTTCTTCTAATCCATTCTTCTGGGTGCAGACCTACTGTGGGTAAGACTTTTGATTAGGTTGTTTCCATGGAGATGTGACCCACCCAATTATTTCAGGTCTTGGTTCTCTTCTGGAGTCCTTTAAGACAGGACACAGAGAGCTCAGAGCCCAGAGACATTTTGGAGAGACCTGATACAGAGCCGAGAGAAGCTAAGAGAGAATGAAAATGCCCACAGAGAAGGTGTTGGAGAGAAGGCCCAGCAGACACTGCCATGTGATTCCCATGTGACAGAGGAGCCCTAGATGCCAGCAGCCTTTCCTCCGAGAAGGTATCCTCTTGTTGGAACCTTAATTTGGACATTTCCACAGCCTTAGTATCGTAACTTGTAACTTAATAAATCCCCTTTGTAAAATCCAATCCATTTCTGGTGATTGCCTTCCAGCAGCTTTAGCAAACCGAAAACCATCTTAACCAAGTAATGAAGGCTAAGCTCACCAGTGGGTTATGCTGATATCATGAACTCCTGATATGACAGGATGAGAAGGGCACCTTGCCTCTGTGGTCTTTCCCCCCCCCAAACTTCTTAAGTCTAATGAGGATAAAAAAAATCCGAGAAACCCAAAATCAGATATTCTACAAAACACCTGGCCAATTGTCCTCAAAACTGTCAAGGTCATGAAAAACAAAGAGAGATGGGGAAACTGTCACAGACCAGAGAAACCGAAGGGGACATGACTAAATGCAGCATGGGACCCTGAATGGGTTCTGGGGGTCACATAAAGGACAGCAGTGGAAAAACTGGGGCAATCCAAATGAACACTGGAGTTTGGGTAACAGAAATGTACTCATGTTGGTTTCTTAGATTTGACAAAAGTACCACATAATTATGAAAGCTGTAAGCATCAGGGGAAACCAGGGAAAGCGTATAAAATAGCTCCGTCTTCTTTGAAACTTTTCTTGTTATGCTCTAGAATGATATTAATGATCCTAATCCCAAAATATTGTAAACATATCAGCCACAATAAGATGTAAACCAACTGAGAAAAACACATTTGTGTACTAAGTGATAACTAGATATGCTATGGTTATCAAGCATATGCTATGGATTGGCTCGATATCTGCCAGAGGCACAAACCCTTAACCAAGACACAGGTGACCAGACCTTGGAGGCATAAAAGCCCAGTGCCTCCTCCTCACTGCCATCTTTGATGCACTGTGGCCAGCACCTCCCACTGCTGTTTTTGGACCCTCTGCTGACGCCGAATCAGACCAGCTTCACCCCAGGCCCTCTCATTGAAGGTACTCACCTGCCTTGTGTCAATCTCAGGAAAATGGACTTCAGGACTCTGGTATCCCTCACCTTTAAAAGTGTTGTGTGCCCTTAATCTAAGCATTGCCTACTCGTTTGTCTTGGAAGCTGTCAATGAAGCACGCAAATAAATTGCCTTGAACATCCAAACTATGATTGTACCAGACATCATTTCTTAGGTCATTTTATAATAATTTTATGCTTCTTACATGACCTTGTTTAAAAAGAAAAAAAAAAGTTTACATATACACAAAAAAGTCAACATGCAATATTTCCAAGGGCATTCCACATGCATAATCATGGAAAAGTGGAGAATTATCATGTACATTTTTTGAACCGTCCTAAGTCTGCTTGGAAGAAATCTGTCCATTCTAGTGAAAAAATTCTCCTGCCTTTCAAACAGTTGTCTTCCGTTACTTCCTGTTATTTCTACTGCTAGTCAAATACTCCTACATTCCTTGAAGTTCAAGAAAATAGACTCAATTTAAACAAGTATTTTGGCTGCTAGCCAGTGAAAGAATTTCCCAAATCCAAATCAGCGGTTCTCCACGCTGCAACAGCAGCTCCTTCTGTTTCAAGGCCCCCATCCCTCCACACACAGTACCTGAAGGACTTCAACTCTGGGAGTCTGAAGATGGTCTCTTTGTCCCTCTTGTGTGCTGGTGCCTGGGTATGAGGTGGGAGGGGAGGGCTAGCAGGTCACAGGCAGGCCCCCCAGAAGCAAAGGGTGAGGTCAGGGCCGGCTGCCTGGGCTGCCTCAGGTCAGCAAACAGACCCCACAGGGTCTCAGCCATATGAAGGGTGGCACCCACACTTTCTGGCAGCTCAGCCACTGGGAACAGCTACCGAGGTCCTATGGAGAGATGTCAGAGTAAAAATAAAAACACCCTCTTCTAGGAGCCTAAGGAGCCACAATGACTAAATGTAATATGGTATCTTGGACAGGATCTTGGAACAGAAAGGAGACATTGGGGAAAAACTAAGGAAATCTGAGTGAAGTATGGATTGTAGTTAATGATAATGTACCATACAAACTGTGGGGGTTTCAAAGTGTATGTACCCCAGAAAAACACGTTCTTAAATCTAATGCCCCAACAGTGTTGTGAACCCATTCTAAGTAGAACCTTTTGATGAATTACTTCAGTTAAGATGTGGCCCACCTCTACCAGGATGGGTCTGAATCCTACTACTAGAGTTCTTTATAAGAGAACAAAATTCAGACAAAGAGAGAAAAAGCCACGGAAGCAAGAAACTCAAATCAGTGAAACCTGGGAGAGAAGGGAGAGACCAGCAGACACCACCATGTGCCTTACCCTGTAGAAGGAACCAAGCGTCCCCGGCAGCCAGCCCCAGAATGCCCCAGTCATCAGGGAGAAAGCATTGTCGAGATGACGCCTTGATTTGGACATTTTCCCGGCCTCAAAACCGGTGTGCATAAATTCCCATTGTTTAAGCAGAACTGTTTCATAATATCTGCTTGAGCATCTGGGAAAATTAAGACAGTAATGTAAGAGTTCACTTTAGGGGAAACTGGGTACAAGATGTATGGAAACTCTGCGTACTATATGCTCAATTCTTCTGTAAATTGAAAACTGTTCTTAAAAAATAGAATCTAGTTAAAAAATTAAAACAGCCTCTTCACCAAAATCTCTATGGGGCACCGGTTAGTACCAGACGTTAGAAAGAATGCCATTCCTGAAAGAATAAATGCTCACCTGATTGTGGAAAAGAATTTATTCACAATCTTGCAAGAACGGGCGCCTAGCTGAAAAATGATGGCTGCTGCGCCGAGCAACAGAATGCCACAAATCTTATACCTAAGCCTGGTACTTAGGTCCCTCTCCGTTTCTCCACTGATGGATATTCCAAAGGTTGCAGCCTATCCGGATAGTCTAACGAATTCAAACCTCTGGCCAAAGATTCCCCCTTTTGATTATGCTTTACACTTCAATGACCCTGGCCGTTCCTTATTTAAGCCTGTTTCTACCTATGTGGTGCCAATTCTAGGCTTATGTCAGGGTTCTCTCCTTCCTGGCCTGCATGTAAGACCCGTTTGAGCTGCCCACAGCCCTTCCCTGTGCCATCTTGTGTAAATGCTAAAGTTAATTTTCTTACACAGAGGACGCTGCTATTTGGGGAACCAAGAACAAAGTGGGCATGAGTCCCAGATATGAGGGAGCTGTGTTCTCTGCATTTTAGGGGACAGTGTCAGGTGTGTGTGGGGATTCCCAATGGGGGCCACGGAGCTGGAGGCCTTGGGCAGCCTCCAAGCAGCAGGCAGCAGCAATCTGTGGTGGTCCCCAGCAGGGCTTTGTGGGAAAGTGGCTGGCAATGGAAAGAAAATGGCCCATAGCTCAAGCTGGCTGCAGGAGGCTATGCCCTTGGGGGCTCCCTACAACTACTAAGGGACCCCAGGGACTCTGAATGGCGGCAGAAGCGGCTACAGTGATAAATACAGGAGGAGGTGCAGAATAATGTAACTTTGTGACTTCAACTATGACTAGGGAAGATTTTTAAAAAAACATTTGACAACCGATATAACCTGGGCACTGGGACCAGTAAGAAGGTGAGGGCCATCTAAGTGCTGGGCCTTGGGTGGAGTCCTGAGGGGCCTTGGGCATTGACTCTTTGTCTGCTAGGTAAGGCAGAGATGCAGGGCTCCTGTGGGAGGAACTGGGACAGACAATGTTGGGGGACTGTTCCTGTTGCTGCTTAAAACTCTGCCCTAAAATTGTTGGCCTAAACCAGCAAGCGATTTATTATGCTCACAGATTAATGGACTGGACACAGCAGGGAGAGCTTCACGATTCTAGAGCCTCTTGGCTGGGAAGACTCCAGAATGAAATACCTCCATGTTTGTGCTATCAGCACATGACCCTGGCTTTAGAGTTATCTATGCACAGCTTTGGTTCCTCTGCAGAGCCTGAGCTTTGGAGAAAAGGAACAAGCTCTTCTTCTTCCCTGAGGTCAGTCAGCTCCAAACTGGCCAGGAGATGTTAAGGGATGTATGCTGAATGAATGGGCACAGATGAGGATGGAATCTGAGAGGCGGAAGTGAAAACAACATGATCATCTATCAAAGACTAGAAAGGGAGACAGGAACAGGTCATATGGTTGGTCATTGCCTTAAGGCTAAGAGACCATGGTGGATTTGTTTTTTGTTTTCTCTACCCAGTTTTCTTTGATGTTATTTAAGAACAGATGAAAAGAGTATTAGATAAAAGAATGCTTATTTAAGATCTTGTGTAAATCTCTTTGGTATAATGACATATGACTTTTAAAGCGATTTTAAAAGACTTTGAAAGGTGGGATGAGCAAAGAGACAATTCTCTATGCAAATGGCTTCTCAGAGAAGGTCAGTGGTGCTGCTTGTTGGTGACAGAAATGGAAGGAAATCCCATTTACTGAGCTCCTGCAATCTGTCAACTCTCTCCTGGTTCTGTGCTTTTACTCCAGTGGGTTTCTAAGTGTGGCTCCCAGCCCAGCAGCCCAGCATTACCCTGGGAACTTGTTAATGAGCGGCACATTCTGGGGCTCCACCTCAGATGTGCTGGATCAGAAATACTGAGACTGTGTGTATGGTGGTGGCAGTGGGTTCTGCATTTTAAAAAGCTCTCCAGGGGATTCTGAGTGGAAGCAGGAGTTTGAGACCCACCGCCTTATCAAAGCACTGTGACATTGCTGAGAATCTGATATGTTTCTCCCTCTCTTTTTATTTAGAATGTAGATTATGAAGCCAGAGAGCCTTCACATAATCATACAAATAATAACGTAGTGAAGGATCAGAAGGGTCACAGTGCATTTAAGAAAAGCACTGTTTCTGAGGATGTCCCATTGCAATCTCACACTCAGAATGATTTCTGCAGCTGCTGGGAAGTCCCGTGGGTGGTCTCTCCTAGGCCCTCCTGAGCCATAGATGGGTCTTGGATACCACAGTAGTTTTATACTGTAATTTAGCTATCCCCAAGTTATAAGCGGGATGGCTCCCAGAAGGTGTTTGAGATTGGGAATAAATTTTCCCCAGAAACTACAAATGATGGCAAGGTGACAGGGTTGCCTCATTAAGGTAGAACAAAACTACTGTCCCAACAGGGCTGGGACAGAGGAGCAAGGGTTATAGAATGAGGCATGTCATTTTTCCCAAAGAGGTGCCAACGTGCTCTTTTCATCTGTCAATGTCCTCTGAAGTGCAGGCATCCAACCATCTACCTCCTAGATTCGCAAAGATCACCAGTTCCTAATGGAGGGCTGAAGGGGGCCCCCACCATTCTTCTGTGATGTGGAAGACCCACTTTGAGTTGACATCTGGCCTCTGGCTCCTCCACTCCTGCAAAGGAGCTTGCTACTCATGATGATTTAAAAATATGTCTATCTTTGGCACTTCCTCATTCCAAATTGGGAGCCTGATTCCTTTCCCCTGAATGACTTGCTTCTAGCAAATAGAATATGGAGAAGTAAAAGGTGCAAGACTTCTGTCATCAGGTCAGAAAACTGCTCTCTCTTGGGTCACCCGCTCTGGGGCAGGCCGATGGCCATTTTGTGAGACGCTCAAGCAGCCCAATAGAGAGGTCCATGTGGTGAGAAACTGAGGCCTCCTGCCCACAGCCATGTGACTGAGCTACTACCTTGGAAGTGGACCCTCCAGCTTGCCATGCCTTCAGACGAATGCAGCTCCAATGGCCACCTTCACTGCACCTTGTAAGAGACCCTAAGCCTGAACTACCCAGCTAATCCACTCCTGGGTTCACGACCCACAGAAACAGCGGGAGGTAATAAGTGTTTATTGTCTTCAGCTGCTCAATTTTGAGATCATAGAAATGGTAACTAATAAATATCTAGAGTGCTTTCATCTGGCCTCCAGGGTTCTTGGGTGAGGCATCTACATTCTCACAGGAATTTGAGGAACTCAAATATCTGCTCCTAAGCCTTTTTTCCTTCTTGCCCTCTTATGTCAACTGTCTGCTACATTTAAAGAAATTCAACCTGAGCGTGAGAAGCTAATCTCTCGTATAGGTATTCCAAATCTTTATGATGGATTCTTTAAGAGCTTCCCTCACTTGGCTTGAAGGTGAGACAAGCCTTCCCCAAACACTCCTTTAGGGGTAGACAGATAACTGGTGTGCTAGTTTGAGAGTATTATATGCCCCCAAAAAGCCATGTTTTAATCCTGATCCCATCTTGTGGATGCAGCCATTTCTTTTAATCCCTGTAACTTTTGTTTAGATGAAGATGTGACTCCACCCTTTCCAGGTGGGTTTTGATTAGTTTACTGGGATGCTTTAAAAGAAGAAACATTTTGGAGCAACCTCAGAAAAGACAGAAATGAGAGGAATGACAGAAGCCTCAGAGCTGACAGAAACATCACAACAGATCTGACACAGATGTGGACACACGAAAAAAGACATGGACGTTTGGAGATGCTTGGAGCCCAGCAGATGTCACCATGTGATGTTAAGAAAGCCAGAACCTAGAGAGAACCAAAGGAAGACAAGAGATAAAAGCCAGCCCCCGAGAAGTAAAGTGAGGAATCTGCACAGGAACGGAGGCCGAAAGCAATGGCACCCAGGAGCAAGGGACCAGCAGATGCCAGGTGTGACTGCCCAGCTGACAGAGGTGTTCCTGACCCATCAGCCTTTCTTGAGTGAAGGTAAACTCTTGTTGGTGCCTTAATTTAAACACTTCACTTCCTTAGAACTGTAAACTTGTAACTTACTAAATTCCCCTTTATAAAAGCCATGCCAGACTTCTGGGTCAAGATGGCGGATAACAACGTGTGCGTTTTAGTTCGTCCTCTAGAACAACTACTAAATAACCAGAAACAGTACAGAACAGCTCCTGGGGCCACGTCAGTGACTAGACACACAGGGTACCCCAGTCTGGACCAGCTGGACTGGCTGCGAGCACCCCCCAGAACCATGAGTTCCCAAAGCTGTGGGGGCCAGCGCCCCTCCCCCCCAGGCCGCTTCCCAGAGGGGAAAGGAAAGGACTTTACCAGCAGCAGGGACTGAGCACAATCAAATGCCAATTGTGGAACTAATTAACAAATTCTGACCACTAAAAATAGGCCCCCAGCTTAGGTGAACCTGATCAAAGCGGAGGTTGCTCGTTTTTGCCCCTGCACCAAGGGGGCAGGACTGACAGAAAAAGGGGGAAAAAAAAGAAGGGAACAGAGGTTTTTGTGGCTGTGTATCTACAAAGGCTTGACTGCCTCTGGATACAGCGGCAGGACTTCTCAGGCTGCAACTGCCCCAGGCATAGGCAGAAGTGAGCTCTTTGGGGGCTTGTCTGGAGCCTGTGCCTTCCTCAGGGGAGGGGTGAAGCCCAACTCAGGTGGAATCCCTCCATCAAGGAATTCAGACCCCAGGGCTTGGTCATTTGAAGCCATTAAAACCAGCCTACAACCTCTCCTCTGTCTCCACCACGCCCCCAGCAGGGAGAGTCTGGTGAAGTTAAAGGTACCACATCATCTTATGCTGGTGGGACCTGCAGTCAGACAAGCACCACACACAGGGCAGGATAAGAAAAACAGAGTCCAGAGACTTCACAGGAAAGGCTTTCAACCTGCTGGGTCTCACCCTCAGGGAAAACCGATGCAGGTGACTCTTTCCTCCTGATAGGAGGCCAGTTTGGTCTGGGAAAATCTGGCTGGGGTCTATAATATCTAAGTAGACCCTCCTAAGTGTGTGTGTGGGGGGGAAGGCACCACGCAAGCAGGGCAAGAAACAAGAAAACCAGAACTGAAAAATTCTCCTCTGTTAAACAAAACTTAAGCTAAAGGTCCAGATAAAGCTGAACAGAATGTCAAAGAACAGATAGACAACAAATTCATCCAGCAAGAAAACCCTAGATAAAAGAAGTGAAAGCAATGTCCAGAATAAACTAATTAAGGTAATTAAATGCCTAGATGCCAGCAAAAAATAATAAATCACACTAGAAAAATTGAAGATATGGCCCAGCCAAAGGAACAAACCAACAATTCAAATGACATACAGGAGCTGAAACAATTAATTCAGAATGTACGAACAGACATGGAAAACCTCATCAAAAACCAAATCAATGAATTGAGGGAGGATATAAAGAAGGTAAGGAAAGAACAAAAAGAAGAAACTGAAAGTCTGAAAAAACAAATCACAGAACTTATGAGAATGAAAGACACAGTAGAAGAGATGAAAAAAACAATGGAAACCTACAACGGTAGATTTCGAGAGACAGAACATAGGATTTTGAACTGGAGGACAGAACATCTGAAATCTGACAAGAAACAGAAACTATAGGAAAAAAAAAGGAAAAATATGAGCAGGGACTCAGGGAATTGAAAGACAATATGAAGCGCACGAATATACGTGTTGTGGGTGTCCCAGAAGGAGAAGAGAAGGGAAAAGGAGGAAAAAAACTAATGGAGGAAATTATCACTGAAAATTTCCCAATTCTTATGAAAGACTTAAAATTACAGATCCAAGAAGTGCAGCATACCCCAAAGAGAATAGATCCAAATAGACATACTCCAAGACATTTAATAATCAGAATGTCAGAGGTAAAAGAGAAAGAGAGGATCATGAAAGCATCAAGAGAAAAGCAGTCCATCACATACAAGGGAAGCCCAATAAGACTATGCGCAGATCTCTCAGCAGAAACCATGGAGGCAAGAAGACAGTGGGATAATATATCTAAATTACTAAAAGAGAAAAACTGCCAACCAAGAATTCTATATCCAGCAAAATTGTCCTTCAAAAATGAGGGAGAAATTAAAACATTTTCAGACAAAAAATCACTGAGAGAATTTGTGACCAAGAGACCAGCTCTTCAAGAAATACTAAAGGGAGCACTAGAGACAGATACGAAGACAGAAGAGGGAGGTGTGGAGAAGAGTGTAGAAAGGAAGACTATGAGTAAAGGTAAAAAGAAGGAAAATTAGATATGACATATAAAACCCAGAAGGCAAAATAGTAGAAGAAAGTACTACCCATGCAGGAATAACACTGAATGTTAATGGATTAAACTCTCCAATCAAAAGACATAGTCTGGCAGAATGGATTAAAAAACAGGACCCATCTATATGCTGTCTCTACTCAAAGGACACGAGGCCAAGGACACAAATGGACATTTACACACCAATGTTTATAGCAGCATTATTAACAATTACCAAGAGATGGAAACAGCCAAAATGTCCATCAACAGACAGTTGACTAAACAAACTGTGACATTTACATAAGATGGAATATTATGCAGCTGTAAGACAGAATAAAGTTATGAAGTATGTAACAACATGAATGGACCTTAAGGACATTATGCTGAGTGTGATTAGCCAGAAACAAAAGGACAAATACTGTATGGTCTCACTGATATGTAATAATAATAACAATAGTAAAATGTACAATGCACAAATTTTAAAAATGTTTTTGCATGAGGAAGAACAAAGGAATGTCATTATTGCAGGGTGCTGAAAATAGATAATTAATACTTTAAAATGTCAACTTATGTGTGAGACTAAAGCAAAAAAGGTTTATTTGTTACAAAATTTATATTTTGACTAGAGCATTTCCTAATATAACTCATGTAGATAGTTTGATTGAATGTCATAAGTACTTGGAATCTCAGGTAGGACATGAGGTTTTGTTGGTTTGTCCAGAGTGATGCCCCGATGAATCCCAGAGTGATTTGATCAGTGACTGGAAAAGTATTTGCAAGCCCCCTTCGGGGAATGGTGAGAGTGGGGAGAAATTCAACTTCCCCAAGTTGAATTCTTGATATTCTCACAAGCAGTGTGGGCAACTAAAGCTATAGGCTGAGCCCCCAGTCTTGGGGTTTGTTCATATGAAACTTAACCCCACAAAGGATAGGTCAAGTCTACTTAAAATTTAGGCCTAAGAGTCACCCCCAAGAGAGCCTCTTTTGTTGCTCAGATGTGGCCTCCCTCTCCAGCCAACATGACGAGCAGTCTCACCACCTTTCCCCTCTCTGCATGGGACATGACTCCCAGGGGTATGGACCTTCCTAGCAATGTGGGACAGAGATCCTGGAATGAGCTGAGACTCGGTATCAAGGGACTGAGAAAAACCCTAGAATGAGCTGAGAATTAACATCAAGGGATTGAGAGAACCTTCTCGACCAAAGGGGGAGGACTGAAATGAGACTAAGTGTCAATGGCTGAGAGATTCCAAACAGAGTTGAGAGGTTATCCTGGAAGTTATTCTTATGCATTAAGTAGATATCACCTTGTTGTTCAAGATGTAGCGGAGAGGCTGGAGGGAACTGCCTGAAAATGTAGAGCTGTGTTCCAGTAGCCATGTTTCTTGATGATGATTGAACAATGATATAGCTTTCACAATGAAACTCTGCAAATGTGAAAACCTTGTGTCTGATACTCCTTTTAGCTACTATATCAACAGAAGAGTAGAACATATGGAATAAAAATAAATAATAGGGGGAACAAATGTTAAAATAAATTTAGTCTGAAATGCTAGTGGTAAATGAAAGCGAGGGGTAAGGGGTATGGTATGTATAATCTTTTTTTTTCTCTTTTATCGTTTTCTTTTTCTGTTGTCTTTTTATTTCTTTTTCTGAATCGATGCAAATGTTCTAAGAAATGATGAATATGCAACTATGTGATGATGTTAAGAATTAGTGATTGTATATGTAGAACAGAATGATATCTTAATGTTTTGTTTGTTAATTTTTTTAAATTAATACAAAAGTTAAAAAAATAAGCGAATAAATAATAGGGGGAACAAATGTTAAAATAAATTTAGTTTAAAATGCTAGTGATCAATGAAAGCGAGGGGTAGGGGGCATGGTATGTATAATCTTTTTTTTTCTGTTTTCGTTTTATTTCTTTTTCTGAATTGATGCAAATGTTCTAAGAAATAATGAATACGCAACTATGTGATGATATTGTGAATTACTGATCATATATGTAGAATGGAATGATCATATGTTAATGTTTTTGTTTGTTAAATTTTTTAAATTAATAAATAAATAAATTAAAAAAAAAAAAAGCCATGCCAGTTCTGGGATACTGCATTTTGGCAGCTCGTAAACTAATACAACTGGCAACAGAACTTGCCTGTTCAGCTGCTTCTCCAAGGGCACTTAGAACTATTATTCTGAGTGTGCTGATACGAAACTGTTGTGTACTCCAGAAAAGCCATGTTCTTTAATCCTCATTCAATATTGCTGGGTGGGATCTTTTTGATTGTTTCCACGGAGATGTGACCCACCCCATTGTGGGTGGTAACTTTTGACGAATTGGTTTCTATAAGGATGTGTCTCCACCTACTGAAGGTGGGGTTACTTACTGGAGTCCTTGAAAAGGGAACCATTTTGGAAGAAACTTTAGAGCCAACAGTGCTGAAAGAGCCTGGTTCTAAAGAGACCTTTGGAGATTCAGAAGGAAAGCACCTCCAGGGATGCCTCATGAAATGAGGAGAGAAAGCTAGCAGAAGTTGCCATGTGCCTCTAGCTGAGAGAAACATCTTGAACTTCACTGGCCCTTTCTTTGGAGTTAAGGTATCTTTCTCCGGATGCCTTAGTTTGGACATTCCTATGGCCTTAGAACTCTAAGCCTGCTACTTGATAAATTCCCTTTCTAAAAGCCATTCTGGGTGGCGTGATGGTTGCTCAGTGGCAGAATTCTTGCCTGCCATGTCGGAGACCTGGGTTGGATTCCCGGTGCCTGCCAATGCACAAAGAAAACAAATAATAATTAAAAAAGAAAAAGCCATTTTGTTTCTGGTATATTCCATTCCAGCAGCTTACCAAACTAAAACAGTGAGCCTGGGGCTTTAGCTACAACTTGGAGCAAGAGGAAAAATCCTATTTAATGTCTTTGAACACCTGAGAGCCATTTGCATTTGGATATCTGTAGTGGGGTGCTTACTGTCCCCCAAAGGTATCAGGTCCTAAACCCTGAAACCTGTGAACAGGTTACGTTATCTGGAAAGTCTTTGTAGGTGGAATTAAGTGAAGGATCTTGATATGAAGAGATAACCCTGGGTTATCTTGGTGGCCCTAAATGTAATCACACGTATCCTTATAAGAGGGGGGCAGCAGAGATTAATAACACAGAAGAGGAGGGGAATGTAACCATGGAGACAGACATCGGAATGATGTGGCCACAAGCCCAGGAGTGCTGGCAACCACCAGGAGCTGAAACGGGCAAAGTACTGAATCTCCCCTATCAGCACCTCTGGGGGATTCTTTTCCAGAACCCTACTGACATCTTCAGTTTACCTCAGTGATACTGATTATGCACTTCTGGCCTCCAGAATGGTGAAAGAATAAACTTCTATTGTTTCATGTCCTCCAGTTTGTGGTTGTTATAGCAGCTGTAGGAAACCAATACAGTATCCCAGAGGTGTCTCAAACACATCTGGCCAAACAAAACTATTTCCTCACCTCATCTGCTCTTCTTTCTCCACTCTTCCATGTACCAGTCACTCAACACTATCACTTTTTAAGGTGGAATCATAGTTGTTTTTGACATGGCCCTCCCTTTTCTCAATCTCTCTGCAAGACTTGCCTGTTCTCCAAGCCTCTAGCATCTGCTGTTTCCGGAGTGTATCATCTCCTTTATCTCTGTATAGCAGTCAACACAGACACCCAAGTCTTCCTTTAGCCCACGTCCCCATCTTCCTCTCCTCAACTCTTGAAACCACTTACTCAGCAAAATCCCCTTTGTCTTCTCCAAGTGTTCCCTTCCAGCTAGCACAGCCAGAAGCCTGTCTGTCCCCTGGGGTCTTTGCCTCTCCTCCAGCCATCATGCTCTGGTTGGTTATTTCCCACACCCCTCCTACCCGAGTAGGGTGTGGCGAAGGCTTCTGGTCCCAGTGGCTCTCCAGCCCAGCTCTCTCTCCCCCTTGAAGACCCCAGCCTTGGAACCAGTGTCCTCAGGCTATACCAACCACCGCTCTCCTGGGTGGCATGGTTTGCTCCCCTACATTCCTTAAGGAATCTAGTTCCTGGCTTCCAGTGACCTTCCTTCACCGTCACCTGGTCATACATCTGACTGTTGCAATGACCGTGTAGATGAGCCTCCTAATTCTGTGGCCCCTACGCTCCTTGGTGTCCTCAGCCCCTGCAATCTTGTTTACACTCACTTCAGCTACCTTCAGATCACGGCCTCACTCCTGTCATGACTAATGGCTACAATCCCTCCACAATCTCAAGGACCACTCCTTCCCAGAAGTCAGGCATTGCGTGGGCTGGGGTCTTATCTATTTTGTTCACTGCCATAGTTTCAGAGCCTGGCATGGGGTCCATGATCAAGATGTTTGTTGAAGCAATGAGCTCAGGTGGCCACCAACAAAAGGTATTACTGACCACACAAGGAGGACAGGGGGGCAGGCTTTCAGAACCTATCCTGCACATTGCTGGGGGCTTCTGGACTCATTACTAGATGTTGGCCTTCAAGTTCCGTAGCTTCTCCATTTCCCCATTAAGGATATTTCTCTTCAGTGTTTGCTCATGGGGCCCTACCTGATGACCCCTCACCCCACTTCCTTCCAGCCTTCAATATGTACTCGCTCATTATGTCTTTGAAATATTTTAGGAAAAGCAAGTGAAGAATGGATGAAATAAAAGTTCCACTTTTGGGTCTGTATGAAATTTCCAAAATAAAAGATTTCACTGACATCTTTACAATCTTCTTTTTTCACATGGGCAGGCACTGGGAATTGAACCCAGGTCTCCAGCATGGCAGGCATGAATTCTGGCACTGAGCCACAGTGGCCAGCCCTTTACAATCTTTTTTAACTTCTCTATTCCATTTCTGTCGTCCTGGAACTTGCAGTTAAAAATGGTTTAAATGCACTTAAATGCACAATATACTCTAATTGTTTCATGGGAATCTATTTATTTTTCTTCACAGCTAGAGTTAATGTTTCATATTTCCTGCCTCCTTTACATTCCTCAGAACTGCCCCACCCCCCTACTGGGCAAGTAAAGACTCCCCCCACCCCCATCCCCAGTAAAGAGTGCTTAAGAAATATACGTTCATTCCTCATTTTACTTAAACACGTCAGTGGTATTCTAAAACTACATTTTGACATACAACAATTTTTTATGGTCAAAGGGAATGTAGTTCTGATGTATGTGACAGCCCTGATGACCTTGAGGACATCATGTGGAATGAAAGAAGCCAGGCACAAAATGACAGATGCTGTAAGAGCTTAGATATGAAATATCTAGAATATACAAATGCATGAGAGAAAAAGTAGACTCCAGGTTGCCAGGGTTGGGGGAGGGAGGGAATGGGGAGTGATTGCTTAATGGCTATTCTGTGTGGGGTGATGAAAAGGTTTTGGCGACGAATGGGCGTGATGAGGGGGCACCACTGAATGTAATTAACACCACTGGCTTGTATACATGAAAGCAGTGAAATGGGAAATTTTAGTTGTTTATGTTTCCACAATAAAATTTAAAAACAGAAAACAAAAACTTTCTAGGCTAGTTCCAGCTAAGTACGTCTTCTCCTTTTAAAGTATTCCTGATTTAAAAGTTAGATTTGAAAATACGTTGTTCTTTTTTTTTTTTTTTACCACCAACTTACATAGTTTCTTCTCGTTGCCAGACATGAAACCTGGCCCTTTAAATCTAACATTTTCAAGATGACATCCTACAGGTAAAAGAGTTGGAAATTCAAACAGATCCAAACGAGAGCATTCGGGTTTGTAAGTATAGCTGTCCCGCCAGTCGGCTTCAGCCTGTTTCCTGTTTGGCGACTGATGTTTTGAGATCAAGGGAGTCTCTAAAGGTCACGAAGTGTCCTCAATATTTTACAGAGGAAGGCCAACAGACTTGCTTGGTGAAAAGCACCCTCTGTTACCAGATGCTGACTTGAGTGGAGGCCATGAGCCCGCGGAAGCCAGGAGCACCTGGCTTCAGGGGCCTGGGTTCCTGTACCTCACGAAGCCAACTTAAAGCCCTGGCTCTCCCAAACTCTGCAAATTGTTCTACAACTAATTGTTGTGATGTACTTTGAAATGTAGTGCTTTTATGCATATATGCTATTTAAAGAGAAGGAGGAATATAACAGAGAACATAGGATTTAACAAATGAGTATGCTTGCTGAATCATTAAACTGATATTTCTTTTGGTCTCCAGTGTCTTGGTTTAACTAGACGACAACCTGTGGAACTGTAACCTACACCAAACTTTAAAATCTGTTCTATAACTACTTGTTAAAATGTACTTGGAAATTTATCGCTTTTTTGTATATATATCTCACAATTAAAAAAAAAAGTTAAGAAAAGAAAAACAAAAAAGCCCTGGTTTTCCGAATCTTCCTCTGTGAAATGGGGTGATAAATGCACTGAGCAAGTTGACTGGGAGGCCCTGAGTCCATTTACAGCACACAGAAGGCATGTGTGCTATCCTGCATGACACATGAAATTAGCCATTGCACCCTGGCTGACTGCTACTATTTTCAGTCGCTATGGCTGCTGCTTTCTTCCTCAGCTCATGTGCTGGCTCCTACGACACAAACTGCAAAGGTGACATCCGTATATAGGAAAATGATGTCAGGCATAGGTTGGAGACAGTGCCAAGTGATTCCCACACAGAAAGAGGAAGAGCCTGTCCTGGAGATGTATAACTATTCCAATGAACAAAAAGATCCAGGGTAAGGTCCTGAGCTGGGATGGGGGTGGGGGGGTGGGGTTGTTCAGCATTCACGTTTTATTACTGGTACAGTATCTTCAGCTAAGTGAAATCCCCATGTTTAAATAATAAGTTGTAGAAACAAGAGTAAGATGACAAACCACGGTGATAAAGGGTAAACTCTTTGTGTCAATGTTTTCCTTTAACTGATATCACTCATTTCTGAACTCGACTGACCCTCACTGGCATTCTCAATCACAGGGCCTCTAACTCAGGCACACTGTGAAGTGTGATCCACTTGAAGTGTGGACCAAGAAGGAAATGGCTAATACTGCCTTTTAAACCGTATCGTATTAAAATATCTGCTGGAAAACCTGCCCCTACTAACTGAACTAATGACTTACGAAAATTGAAAGATGAAAGCACAATTTTTGACCTCCTTCCTCCATCCACATTTTATAATAAGTATAAATCTGTTTTCTGTTACGATAAAGAAATGAAAATTTGAGCCCTACTTCATAAAGAGGCTCAGTTATTTATGAAATCTCTGGAAGTCAGTTAATTTTTCTTTTACTTGCAGACTGTGTGAAAGCAGAACTACTTTCATTTTGCTGATCTCTTCCCTATCCAGGGAAATGAACCTCCCATTTGAAAGCGCACACATGCCTGAGGCTGCTGACTCCTGAGAGGGGCGGGCTGGCAGGGCCACGCTCTGGAGGTCCCAAAGAGCAAAGGCTGCCTGCGGGTGCTCTCTGAGCCATGGAGCTCAGCGGCCAAGGAAGGTACACACAAGTGTGTGCCTAGATTTCCAACATGACTGAGGGCAGATGCCAACAAGGATATTCTACCCTTGAAGATCTGGGCCGAGTGACGAGTTCTCAGGAAGGAAAGCCGTCGCTACCAGGAGTCAACTCTGGTTCGAGCAAAGTCATACCATATGGTCCTAAAACATCTGCTGGGCTGATCAATTGGGGTGATGTCTTTAAGTCACAATAATTGATATTTTTATGATGTTTGACGGTCTCCTGTGATCAAATGACCATCAAACAGAATCTAGGTGGATTGGTAGTACAGACAGATAAGCCCACATATATAATGCAAAGAATTTTGATTAAAGGATTTACGTGGTCTGGAGAACATTGGCCAAGGCAGGTGATGCAGGCACTGGTCCAATACTGCTAGGATATTAATTATGTCAGTTTATAGACAGCTTTAGCAATGTACACTTGATGCTGAGGAGGGAGGGATGCCAAACGGAAAGATGAAAAAAAAGACAACAAAAAAACACCTCACCAAAGGGATACTAAGCAAGGATGCTGTCAATTTACACCAGAATTCAAGACATTAACAGGGAAGGTCTGAGTTTTATAATCTTTTCAGGTGACAATGATTCTACAATTAAAGGGGGCGCTGGGCTGCAGGCAATAAGGTAGGAATTATGAAGACAATGAAATCATTTTCTCTAACTTAGTGGCGTAAGTCATCTGAATTTCAGCCCCAGCTAGGAGATTGAAACTCACACCAATTTGGGCAAGCAGCTGTTTGGGTTCAAGGAGACTTCCACAAACTCTAAAAAAATCACACTAGGTGCATTTATATTGTTCTTTAATTTATCTTTTAGCTTATCACCGCCATCTACTTTTTAAACCACTATTTTAATTTTAGGATAATTGCAGACTCACACATAGCTGTAAGCAACAACACAGTGAGGTCGGGTGCAGCCTCCACTTGGCTCTCCCAGTGGCACATCTGGCAAAGCTATCGCACAATATTCCAAATGGGATGTGAACCATTGAGCCTAGTCACACCTTCCCAGTTTGACTTCTTTTCATTTTCCTGCATTGGGTTCTGTGCAATTTGATCACGTGTGGACTTGTGTGACTACCCACAGTTAAGATAGACCGGGAGATTAATTCTGAGAGATGTACTCTTTAGGAGCCCCTCTAAAAGGAAAATACAGTTTCCTACTTCTAACTAGAAGCGTTCTGGAGGCTGTAGCTTGGCAGTGCTTTTCAGGGTGGTCACCACGTGCTCTGAGCACAGTTGCCAATCTCACTGCTCAAGCTCCACCAGACATAAAACTACTCATTTGGGAGGAGACTTACACACTCTTAGAGACTACTGAATCCAAACCCCTTACTTGAACTCTGAGTAAACGGAGACTGCTTGTTCCATCTCGACAGTAGTAGAGCCCAGACACCGACCCAGGACGGCTGCCTCCTTTCCGCTGCTCTCTGGCTTGACCCTGCTGCCAACTTCCAGCATCATCATCTGAAGTACCTGGGTGGAGCTGCTTTGAGGCAACTGGAGTAGCTACGTATAGAAACAACAATATAACAACAACAATATATATACATAAATAGATATATATTTGGCAGAAGATGCAAAAACCTATCAAAGCAGATATTTATACCAGTTTTATGGAAATCGGAGAGGGGCAGAAGAGGTGGGCAACCTTTTTTTATCCACACTTCAATTAACTCAAGACGACCACCTCCCCTCTGGAGGGGAAATCCACGCGGGGACATGAAGACCTGGTGGCACAATTCTATGAAAGCGTGCACAGGGTTTGAGGGGAAAGGCCGCCCGGGCTGTAAGTACGGGAAGAGCCAACAAAGATGCCAGGCTCCTCAGTATCTGGGGTGGAAGCCGCAGGAGGGCATTTGTGAGGGGACGGGAGTACCCTCTTGGGAACCGGTCCTGCGTCCTTCTCCTCCCGCCGGGACTTTCCCAGCGCCCTGGTGAGGGGCCGCGGCTCGGCAGCCAGGCGCCAGGGGAGCGTCGGGCCGACCGCCGCGGCTCTCGGGCCAGGCCGGCTGCCCAGGTGCGTCGGCGCGGGAAAGCACGGCGGCATGTGGGCTGCCGACACGGGCCGGCGTGGGGGGGGTCCCCTAGAGCGCTCGCGGACACACCTGCCCGGCCACCCGCAGCCCGAGCCTGGGGACAAAGGCGCTGGGTCCGGGGGAAAAGCGCCCAGGTGGCCGCGCGCTCCAAGATGGACGGCGCCCGCCCCGCCCCGCCCGGGCGCTTCCGCCGCCCCACCTCCGCCCGTGCCTCACCTGCGGCGCCCGCGGGCCCCGACCCCGAGCGGCCTCCGGGCACTGGCTCCCGCCCCCCGGCCGCCCCCCGACCGCCCCCGAGGTCCCGCGGGGAGGGGCGGCGCGAACCCCCGAGGCGCCCCTCCCCCTCCGGGCGCCGGGACGGAGCCCCCGAGCGCGCGCCCCTCCCCGCCCCCCGAGCGCGCGCCGCGGCCCGCCCCTCCCGGCCCTGCCCCTCGCCGCGCGCCCGCGCGCGCCCTCCCGACCTCGCTCGCGGGCCGGCCGGCCGGCACTTGGCTCCTGAGCTGCGGCGCGGGCTCGCGGGTGGCCGGCGGCGGCGCGGGCGCGCGGAGCCTCCCTGCCCTCGCCGGCCGGGGTGCATGGGCGCGGGCCGGGCCGGGCCGGGGGGAGCGGCGGTGCCGCGCCCCGCGCCATGGAGAGCGCCGAGCTCCGCGCGCGGCCCGAGCGCCTGGAGGCCGAGCGCCTGGTGGAGGTGCGGCTGAGCGGCGGCGCCCCCTGGGGCTTCACCCTCAAGGGCGGCCGCGAGCACGGCGAGCCGCTCGTCATCACCAAGGTAAGGCGGCGGGGGCGCGCGGCCGGGGCCACCTGCGCGACCCGGGCTACCTGGGACCCTCCCGGCCCGCCTGGCCCCCGGCTCCGCGCCGGCTTTAAATGGCTCCTGCTGCCCACCCCACTCCCCCCCCACCTCCGAGAAGGGGCCTGCCGGGTCCCATCACTGCCGACCTGGCCAGCGACGCCCTGCACCTGCGGGGCTGCCCAGAGGCGGGGCCCGGACCGTCCCGCGAGCCGGGGAGTGGACAGTGCCGTCCCAACCCCTGTTTGCCTCGCTAGGGTCCCCGACTCGCCTCTTGGACCAGCACCCTTCGTCGTCCCGAAACCCACACTAGCAGCTGCCGCCTGCCCAGCGCCTGGGTTCCCAGCAGCACTACCTCCGTATTTACAGACCCGGCTCCCAGCCCGAGATCAGTCGTGCGTGGGGTTCCCGCAGAAACAACGAGAAAGTTGTGAACTACTTTATTAAAAAGTGGATTTGCGTTCCAGCACCAAGAAGGACATTCCGGATGTGTTTCATCAGGAATGTGGGGTGTGTGCTTGTGTGCTGGGGGGAGGGTGGTGTTGCTGTAGAATTTTGACTTCCCTGGTCTCAAGACAGAAAATGCGTCTGGAAACTTAGCTGGACCCGTATCAACTGTTAAAACAAAAACAGTGTACCAGGTACCCCCTGTTTTGTTCTGGCTAAAAATGTCTATTGGTCAACTTCTCTGGGAGTGGTTGGGCCAGGCCATTTTTCAGGGACAAAGTTCCTTTTAAAATGTAAAAGTTCTTGGCTACTAGAGAGCCCTTTGAAGGTGACTTAACTTGTTTTCTCTGCTTTCCGGCTTGGCCAGGACAGTAAGAAAGTGATTCTAACCGGCCCTGCTGGTCATGCATTGGGGAAATGGTGTGGCTTTGTTATGCAGGTAACACATGTGACAGCAAACCTTTCTATATTCTCTCTCCTTATATTCCTATATTTACAAAACTAGAGGCTTTTTAGGAAGGGCTGTTTAAGTGTTACTGCGTTTACATTGAACTGGGGAAAGAGGCTGTCACTGTTACGAGTTTAGCCCAGTGTGGAACCCTTTCTTTGGTTGGATTTGTCCCAAGGAGTGTGGGCAGTCCTAAAATGTGTCACCCCTCCCCCAGCAGTGTCTTTTCTGGGTATTTCCTGAAGTCACTTACCCTGTACCTTATTTATAAAGGATTTAGGGGGCATTTCTCATGGATAAAAGGTAAATTGCTCTGACCATCATACTTCTCCTTTTAAGAAGCTGTACGCAGAAACACAGCATTACACACACCTTCCTCTGTGTTGTCTTTAAGGCAGATGGAATAATTTATAAAATTTGATTTTATTTAAGATGAAGTCTTGCTGTTGGCCTTTCACAGGATGAAGAAATTACAGCACTGACATTCAGCTGTTTCTCTAGAAGCTGGAAAACAGGACCCTGGAGTCTCTCCTCTTTTCTACCTGTGTCCCAGCTTCTAAAAATTAGGCTGTATTCTGAGTAGCCCCCTGTTCTCGGTGTATGAAAGGCCCCATCATGCTAGAAAACCAAGGAGGTGAGGTGGGCAGTGAAACCCATGGACACACACCAGGGAGTGTCCAGGGCATATGGTTTGGTTTGCTCCTGATTTGGTCCTTTGCTTTGTTCTCATGGTAGTTAATAAGTTTGTCGTTGTTGTTGTTTTTAATGTATTACGGCTAGGCTAGTAGCAGGGTGCAGGTTCGTGCTTCAGAATTTTGCAGAAATAAAAATGCTTGTGATTCTTATCTGTCCGAGATCCACCTCCCTTGAGCTGCTGCTTAGTTTTTTTAGATGCTCCTGTGTGAATTAAAATTTGTGGCTCCTTTGCTGATGATGAAGACCAGGAGAGTTAGGGGATTTTTTTACTAAATTCCCACGCATACGCGTATATACACGCACTCTGCTGAGCTTGTGTGGATGCACATACTGATTTTTGACTACTTTTGTTGCCTGGTGCCACTACGGTATTGATTTTTTTCTACATTTCTTTTCACCAAAATACTGGCAGCATTTTGCATCTCTCTCTTTTTTCCTGAATTAAGATTGTGGGCAATGCTTTCCTTCAGTCTGATGGCTGGTAATTGGCTGCCACACAATTAGAAAATGAAGAAGGGAAAAGTGTCCATTAATAACCACTTAAAGAGCAGAGGTAGAATGCTGTGACAGAGACTGTGGGAATTTGTCCCACCACCAGAATTTGATAAATCCAAGCTTTCAGTCTTCCTTTCAATCAGTACACATTAAGACTCATTAAATAATAATTCTTCCTAATAAATTTTTGTATTAAAAAGCCTTGTGGTTAAATAGTTACACATTGGAGACCTGGGATTTTATACAACCCACTTTCTGTTTAACAGAGTCTGATTTGGGGTGACTGGGTAAGGTAGCTTGATCCAATGAAAGAGGGTTGTCTTTTTTTTTTTTTTTTTTTTTGGTAATGAGACTATCATTTGAAATCCTTGTGCATCTTAGAATTGGAAAGGTTGTAAGAACAGCTCTGGCTCATTCCCTTCTCTTCTGATGGAGAAGTTTTATGAGCCCATTTTATAGGCGATGCAGCTGAGGCCCAGGGAGATTGAGTGGCAAGCCCTCAGGCCACAAACCTGGCAAGTACTGGGAAGGAACCCAAGGAGCAAACCGTGAATCCAAATGCCATGCCCCGCCTCTCTTCCACTTGCACACCCAGTGCCATCTGCTCACAGCCAGAATCACATACAGTGCCATGGTAAATGACATCGTCACACCCATCAGATGAGGGTTTCTCAACCGCATGCTGTTGACACTTGGGGCCACATCACCCTTTTCTGAGCAGCATCTCTGGCCTTGATGCCAGCGGCACCCCACATGTGTGGCACCCAAAGATGTCTCTGGACATTGCCACATGTTTCCTGGGGGCCACAGTGACCCTCTGGGTGAAACCCACTGGGTTAGATGAACTGCATGTCACCTTGGCCTTGAAAGGGTTTTAGCTCTTTAGCATGTGTTTGATTATTGTTTTCGATGACCCTGACCTTCAGGGTGCTGTGTTTGGAGGCCCCTGGCACTGCCCGTGTTTGTGTGCAGGGCTGTTTTCTTCCTCCAGCGCGGGAACCCCAAGCCTTGGCCCTGATACTGGGCTCAATTCGCATATTAAATTCAAACAAATACTTGCTTCGTCTGCATTTTTGTCACTGTGAAAGGACATAGAATCAGAAACTCCTGAGCCCGGGGTTTATGGAGCATTCAGAGTGGGTGGTGGTTAGGTAGCAAGGGTCTCTTCTCTGGGTCAAGTCTGACCATTTGCAGTTTGAAGTTAAAGGGACACTGATTTGCTGTGGAGATTGGCATTCTCGGAATTTGAGGTGCAGACATGAAGCCCACAAGGCCCGAGAGGGTGTAATCGGATTCTTACCTTACAGCTCATTACATTTGCATTGCTCTGTGGCTTGGAATTTCCCCTTGGTTACAGAAGAAATACCTTCTCTTCCTTGGGGCTCCTGGAGAGGCGCAGGAGATGCCCATGTTCTGAGAAGCGATCTGGGCTCTGACCCGTGGTGCTTTCTGCGAGCTGCGCTGACATGACGTGGAGGGGCCATGTGTGCCTCTCGCCATCTGCGTCCCCTTGCCCAGCGGAGGAGGCCAGGGCGTTGGTGTCCAGGACGGCTCTGAAGGGGCTGGAGTTCCAAAACGGTAATTGGGGCTTCATTAGGCAGCAGTGAATCCACTCCCCCAATCCCACCTCTGAGTGTTTGTGAAGGAAGAGCTGGGCACCGACACCCCCCCCCCCCCCCCCCCCCCCCCGTGCTCACAGCGAGGGGTCCTTTCTCTAAGACTGCCAGCACGCTTCCGCCAGAAGCTCCAGAGACCATGAATGCTCAGTTACTTTTGTCCTGGCCTCATGCCCAGGGAGGCTCCTTTGTGAACCCGTTGATGTTCCAGGTTGTCTTCTGGGGATGGAATCCCCCTAGAGAGGGGCGAAGAGATGAGCCTGGGGGTGCTTGCAGCCATGCATCCGGGTACAGGTGCAGTATATAGACAGGCCCCCAAACTGACCTGCCCTCTCGAAGGGCTTCAGACCAGTGTAACAGTTTGCTGGTTTGAACTTCCTTTCTTGTTTGAGTGATGAAGGTAGCGTGCAAGAAGATGGGGGGCCATCGGTGGAGCCCAGCACAGCCAAGCAGCAAATGCTCCATGTGGGTGATGGGTAGGGTGGAGGCACTGAAATCTTGGGGCCACCTCTCTAGTGTCCTTGTATCTGTCCCCAAGGACCAAGTTCTTTGTCAGATGTCAGTCGGGATAAAAACGGGGTCCATTGGATTTAGCAGTGGACCAGGAGTTGGTGAATCTAAACTGGTCTGGGGATTTTGGTCAATTATTGTGTTTAAACACAGGTTGGCATCAGTTACTGTACATCATGCAAAAGCGCTTCTTTTTTTGGGTGTCGGGTAGAAATGGAGAGGGAGGGTGGCCTTGGGACCCTGCTCGGCACCTCACAAACCCAGGACGTTTAGGACTCTAAAGGCTCATTTGTATTTAAGAATTAACAGTCCGGTAAAGCGGGATAAGTATTCTTCCCTGTGCTGAAAGAACTTTTCAGCAGGAGACCTGTCCTGCCAGCTGGCTTTCATATCTGCCTCTATGCTGCCTTCCCAGCTGCGAGGTCACGGCCCTGCCAAATCCTAATTCTCAACCCTAATCCATGTCCTTCTGGAGGTGTGTTGGGCCCCAGCCGGGGAGGCGGGCCAAGTGCCTAATAGGCCCCGATTTGGTGGCTGCTAGCTTTGAGGTTAGTGTCTCTCAGACATTCACTTAGCTTGACTCACATCTATAAATCCAGAGGCTCTTTAGGATTATCCAGAGCCGTAAGCTTCAGCCATGCGTCACTCTCCTGTACCGTGGTGAGTTGTCTTCGTGGTTGGTTCACTTAGAGGCTTTTCCTAACATGCCCTAACATTCATCTTTTAAAAAAAGAAAACTAGCTTGCCCAAGAGCTAAATGCACAACAGTATGATAACGAAAGACTTATAAAAAGAGCAATTTCCACCTTCTCACGAGAAGGTGGGATTTCTTCATGCACCTTTATATTCCATGGCTGAGGAAGCTGGCTCCTTGTTTGGGAAGGGCTGCTTTTTCTATTTGGAAAGCACGTTAGAGCTGTTCCTGTGCCCAAGTTGTTTTGTGTCAGCATGGAAATAAACCTGGGTTTGTGACTGCATTCTTAGGAGCAGGGAGAGAACCGCAAGGGGCTCTGTGTAGCTTTTATCTTGCACAGAGGGCAAGATAATTGTAGAGTGTATATGCTGGAGAGATTTTCTTCAGTCTTGCTTCTCTGACTTTCAGACCCTACGGACCAGAGGAGAGCAATTCTTTGAGGAGAAATTCTGCAGGTTCTGCAAGTCCCAGCTGTTCCTACTAACATAAGCAGGAAACTTTCACCCAGATGCAAGATTTTGAAAGAGAGCTGGGTTGCATGTTGCTCTTTTTGGCCTTTTCACAACATTGCTAGCATCTCTTTCCAGCACAGAGAGGGTTTATTCTGGAAGAATTTCTTTCCTGTTACCTTATTTGCTGTAGTGGATGGAGCCTGTTCCATTCACTTGTGTGAGTGCTGAGGCTTCTCTTTGGGGAGCATTTCTTGATAATGACAAAAGTCATTATTAAGACAAGGTAATTGAACTAACCTCATCGGATTGAACCTCAAATGCTAGAATGTTCTGAATTGCAAAGCAAAGGTAATGTTTTTGTTCCATTTTCCTCATGAAGAGAACCTGGGCTATTTTCAAATCCCTAGGGAATAATGTTGCGTGACTGACAGCGCTGTTGGACAAGTGAAGGAAGAAAAGCTGTTCTGAATTGGTGAGAAGGGTGGGGTTATCTTTCTTTTGGCCAGAGGTAACCTTAAGACTTTCAGATCAGAAACAGGTTTTGAAGGTCAGCAGGAACCAAGGCAGGGTAGATTCTCTGTGCCTTAAAGACAGTGCTTACTTACTAATAAAAGGAAAGGAACAAAATGTTCGGTAGCCTTTTAAGGTTTTGCTGTTATTTTTACCCAAGTGATTCTTGCCCAGTTTCATCAGAGAGTTCTTCAGCCACTGTTGCTGGCCCCTCCTTTGAATAACTCTTGAAGCTTTTGAAGCTGATTTCTTTTGGCATTTACTTCCGTATCCTGAAATTCTGGGCTTACATCATACAATGCTGCTACTTTTGTTGCTCACTTCATTTCGGGGACAGCTGTTGACTTCCCTTGATAGAACATTGGGGATGTGCTTTTTTTCCCCCAGTGTTAGTGCATTGCCATTTCCATTTGAAGAGGGTTTTTCAACCTTGGCGCTATAGACATTAGGGGCAGAATATTTGCTCTTGTGTGCATTCTGTGCATTGGAGGATGTTTAACACCATTCCTGGTCTCTCTACCTACAAGGTATCAGTAGCACATGCTCCTCCCCACTCCAATTCCAATAACCAAAAGTGTCTCCAGACATTCAGATTATTAAGATTGGGGATGCTATATCACTGCTGAGCCATGAAGATTTTTCCTGCAAAAGTTCTTATAATTTCCAGGGTTAATGCTTGCTTTGTTTCTCTGCTTTTTTTTTTGCCCTTATCATTGATTCATCCTCCCATATCATCCCCAATTGTAAAAATCTTCTCTTGATATATTCAAACATGGGGGTTGGGGAGTGTAATTTTTTGAGACCTCCTTTATCTGAGAATGTCCTCACAATAGTTGATTGCCTGCCTGCACGCAGCTGTTGAAAGCTTACCACCATTCTGTACTCACAAACTTTTGTATGAAATCTGCTTTTGTCCTCCAGAAAATTGGGGGATATTCTCTTTGTTAGAAAATGCCTGATGGAATGTGTGTCTCTTTTTATTGTGTCTTGTGAGTCAGCATGTTCAGGTCCTTCTTTTCTGGGACATTTCCTTGAATTTTTCTGTCGATAACCTCCCTTCCCCTATCTGTTTTTGTTCTCTTTGTGGAACTTCTGCTGTACGGATGTTGGACCGTATCACTTTTGGACTGACTCATTTTCTCTCTTACTTTTCATTTCTTTGTGTTTTTTGTTCTTTCTGAGAGATTGTGTTCAACCTTATCTTCCAGTCCTTCTGTTGGGTTTTTTCCACATTCCAACTTTCATTTTGTGTCTCAGATATTCTTGTACACACCATACTGATCTTGTTTCATGAGTCTTCTCTGAGGATATTAAGTGGGTTTTTAAATACTGTTTCCTTTCTGCATAGGCTCCGCTTCTGACCTTGGATCGTTTTTTGTTGTTTTGGATTCTCTTTTCCCTACAAGAGGCTTCCTTTGCATGTCTAGTGAGCCTTGCTTGGCCCTCTGCTGGTCTTTGACAGTGAGTTACTAGCCCACTCTGGAGGCTCAGTGCATATGGGTGAGCTATTTGGGGGCTGTTTCTTTAGGCACTCATTGAAGTTCATGTCTTTGGATTATATCTTTGGGGCTGGCCATGTATTTTTCAGATAGTCACTTTTTTCTACTTGAAATAAGTTTCGGGTGTTGGGTGAATTGAAAAGTAAAGGAAACGTGCCCTACTTTTGTCAGCTGGGTCAGAGTGGTCCTCCTTGTCCCTCCCTCTAGCTCCTAGGGCTAGGGTAGGAGCCAAGATCACCACTAGCGAGTAATAAGGGACTAGTTCTTACTTACACTGCTCCTTAGGTCTTTTTTCCAGTCTTCAGTTTTCTCAGCCTATAAAACAAGAATCATTTCTGTTTTGTAGCATTGCCATGGGGGTTAAATAGGTCATTATATAAAGCTAGCCTAGTAAATTTAAGTTCCTTCTCCCCCCCCCACATTTTTTCCTATTTAATCCTGTTTCAATAAGAATTTGGAAAACTATAAAAAAAGTATTAACATAGCAAGGCACTGATATACTATGGAAGGATCTTAAACTGGATTTTGTGTGGCAGAATTTTAATGTGTCTCCTAGAGATTTTGTTACTGATTTTGACTTTTTAGTATAGGATTTCTGGGAAGGCATTTAATTAGACACACAGCAAATACCCAGCACCAGAACATTGGCTGTGGTATTTACAGTCCCCTAGAAGATAGCTTTGCCTCCCTGTGTTAGTTTGCAAGCTTCTGGAATGCAATAAAACCAGAACTGGCATGGCTTTTATGAAGGGGAATTTAATAAGTTACAAGTTTACAGTTCTCAGGAAGTGAAGGTATCCAAATTAAGGCACCGACAAGAGGTCACCTTCACTCAGGAAAGGCCGATGCATCTGGAACCCCTCTGTCAGCTGCAAAGTCACGTGCTGGCATCTGCTGGTCCCTTGCTTGTGGGCTCCGTTGCTTTTAGCCTCTGTTCCTGTGGGGGTTCCTCAGTTTTCTTCTCCAGGGCTGGCTTTCATCCCTTGGCTCTCTCCAAGTTCTGGCTTGCTTAGCATATGACGACGTCTGCTGGGCTCCGAGCATCTCCAAATGTCTGTGTCTCTGTTCTCTGCATGTTCACATCTGTGTCCGCTCTGCTCTGAAGTTTCTTCTGGCTCTGAGGCTTCTGTCGTTTCTCTAGGCTCTATCGTTTCTGAGATTTCTCCAAAATGTTTCTTCTTTTAAAGGATTCCAGTAAATCAATCAAGACCCACCTGGAATGGGTGGAGTTGCATCTCTCTCTAATCAAGAGTTAGCATCCACAGTTGGGCGTGTCACATCTCCATTAGAGTTTCCAACCCACATTACTAAATCAGGATTAAAAGAAACGGCTGCCTCCACAAAATGGATTCAGGATTAAAACATGCTTTTCTGGGGTACATAATCCTTTCAAACTGGCCCACTCCCCACCACCCAAAGTAATAATGTTCCTTCTTTTGTAGTATTAAGAAGTGTAGCTCTTTCAGATCAGGGTAATATTCAGAATGGGTTTAGTTTTTGTGTGTGTAAAATATAACCTATATACAAAAAAAGCATAAATTTCTAAGTACATTTTAACAGGTAGTTACGGAACAGATTTCAAAGTTTGGTGTGGGTTACAGTTCCACAATTTTTCGGTTTTTCTTCTAGCTGTTCCAAGAGGCTGGAGACCAAACTGAATGTCAATGTAATGATTCAGCAAGTATAGTCATACAGTGGGTTTTAGAAAGTGATTGTGGGAAGAGAAAATGGGGAAGGTGTGGGTTCCGTAACCCCAGGACGGCTTCACCCTGTGCTGGTGGGAAGTGTCTCAGGGCGTGGCGCTGGACTGCAGGGTGGCACGGTGGTGGTGCCCTCACCATGTGCACGTGCCCTCTTTTCCTGGCCTACCTTACTGGGGCGTGTCTCAGGCTCCCTGGCGACGAGGTGGCCTGGTGCAGTGCAGGTGGGCTCAGGGTGCTCCCTGTGCTGCTCTAGCCCTTAAACTCTCCCCCAGGGCTCCTTGCCACCATGAAATGATGGCAGCCCAGGGCCAAGCCTCATCGGCACCGTCCCAGATGGCTGAGGGTTGCCCAGGACATGTCCCTCCCCTCCCAGTGCTGTTTTCCGTTTAACAATACACTGAACTTGAAGAGACTGAGTACATAACACAGCATGTTTAATTTACAGCTGTGCAGGAGGAGCGTGTATTTTTTGTGTCCAGTTAATGCTAACATTATTCCCTGTGCATTTCTTACATGAAATGAGCCCCGTATGCCCAGAGTCTGGGCATCCTTTCCTTTCTACTAGTAATTTGTCACTGTGGCGTGCCTGCCCTTTCCCTCCCTGAAGGTAACTGCCCTGGGGCGATGCAAGAGCTGGGCCCGGAGTCTGCTTGATGCCCCGGCCACCGCCCTTGGCCTTGAAGTAGGCTGGCCAGAGGCTAGGGAGGGAGTGGCGGGGCACCCCGGGAATCTTGGGGATGGCGCTTTTCTCCGGGAGGGTTGCACATTAAATGGCCATTCACAGGGCTGAGTTATCAGATGAATTCATTATAATCTTGTCTGGCAGACGTCCTCCCCTGCCTGCTCCATAGTACAGGGCGGCCTGAGAGACTCCGGAAGGTAGAGGAGATAGGATGGGTGCAAAGTAAAACAGGCTGAGCCGGCAGTGCAGTGAGGGGGACATGAGCGCCCCTGTCCTCCCGACTGACAGGCCTCGTGGCCTTTGGGAGGGGTGCCGACTGTCTTTGCCTGTGGCGTGCAAATTCTGAAGGTGAAGAAATTCCGCCCCTACCTCTGTTAATTGTGTAGATGTTTGTAAATTTCTTAACACTGATTTTTATCTGTGCTAATTGTACTTGGGCTTGCAAATTTGTGATAATTTTTTTCTTGTGAGCAGAGCGATAATGTTTTTCTTGTTGAACAAGCATTCAACCTATTAAAGAAAATGAAAATAAAGTAAAAGATTAGCCAATTGCCAACAACATATAATAATCTTATTTCTGGCAGTGTAGCTATATTGATTTTTTTCCTCTCTGTGGAATTCTTTGCTTTCAACTATGTAGAACTAATTATTAATTGTTTGAAGTTAATTCTCTTAAGAGTTACGTTGGAGACAATCTTTGGTATCACATGACAGCTTAAAGGAAGTTTAATTTTGTGTCTGTCACTTGGAATTAAAAATGACAAAATCATTACTCTGGAATCTCTTAGGCTTTGCAATTTGCCTTACTATAGAAAAGCATATTTTAAAAAAACAACTTCTAGAAAACTCTGGGACTTGATGTTTGCCAGTCTTTCAAACAACTTTGTGCTGCTTCCTTTTTTTTTTTTTTGTATGTACATCTTTTCTTAGCAGTTTCATTATTCATATTCAAGATGCCTGGGCTTTTAAATTAAGTTTGGAAAAACAGCCTGAGCTTGAAGAAATAGGCCTACTGTTACTCGAATCATATTTATTTTGTATTGATTTAACACCAAAGGCGTCATGCAATGATACCGCCAGGGTTTCTGAACTGGGGGTACGTGTCGGGAGGGAGTAGGCCCTTTTCCATATGCAGTGGCTGCTGTTTTGAAGAAAATTAAAGCCTCACATCCCGCGATGCAGTTGTGAAATTGCACCATAAAGACCAGTTTTACATTCTCCCCTGGTTACTAAGGCTGCTTCACCATGTGTCCTGAGACACCACTTCTTATGTGCTTACAGATAGTTTACTTCTCAGATTCCTCAAGGCAGAATTGCCATTCGGAGCTAGGTGTATCAAAGGGAAACTCATTGCTTGGTTTTCTTTCTGGCTCTGTTTTGACCCTGGCCCTTACTGGGGCTCTCATCTTAGGGACTGTTGATTCCTCTTAAAGGCCCTTCCTTGATCTCTACTCTGGCATCGGGTGGGCCCACCCATTTTCTTGAAATCACTTGTGTATGAAGAGAATTCCCAAATTGCTTTGTCCAGCCTCCACTTCTCTTCTGAATCCTGGAACTGCCTTGTGGATGTGGCTTCGGCCTCTTGAACTCCGTGTGATCCAAATGAAATTCATTCATCCTCTCCTTCTCAGAGTCTCAGACTTCCAGTCTCAATGATAGGTTTCTCCCCAAATCTCGGAGTCATCCTGAATATCCCTCCCTCTTTCACAGCCAATTGATCACCAAGTCTTTGCTGCTTTTTGTCACCCCCACATCCCGGCCTCCATTACCCTTCTCCTGGACCGTCGCTGTAGCTCCTAACTCGCATGCTGCCTCTGGGCCTCTGGTCTTCCCATGTCTCGGAAAGGACATCCAGCAGGGCGGACGTGCTGCAACACCAGTCTGGTTCTCACACCTTGCTGGAAAGCCCTCACTCGCTCTTCCTATACCCCTTGAACTTGATGGAAGGTTCTTTATGCTTAAGTCCTGCCTGTCTTCCAGCCTCTGCTCTAACTCTCCCTCTACCCTAGCCCTTTAGTTTGGCACCATTCGATGTGGTGACCCTTGAGCGTTTGAAATTCAGCTAGTCCAGATTGAGCTATACTGCAAATCTAAAATGTATACTGGATTTTAAACCTAGTTTGGAAAAAAATATCTTAGTATGTTTGTTAATTATTTGTTGAAGTGATAATATTTTGGCTATCGCGATTTAAATAAAATATAGTATTAAAATGAATTTTATATTTCCATCTTACTTTCTTTAATGTAATTCCTAAAAGATTTTGGTTATGTATGTGGCTCTCAATCTGCTTCTTTTAGACAGCTCTGCGTTAGCCTCTAGTTTGGCAGTGTGGTTCTTGAACCAGCAGTAGCAGCAGCATTACCTGGGAGCTTGGTGGGTGCCCAGGGCTGGAGGGAGGGGGATTGGGCTTGGGGCTTCTATTTGGGGTGATGAAAATGTTCTGGAATTGGAGAGTGGGTGATGTTTGCAAAATCTTGTGAATATATCAAAACCCACCGATTTGCACACTTAGAGGCTGATTTTCATGGGCTGTGACTTTTATCTCAGTACAGCTGTTATGCAAGGCATGGGTGGAGATGGTTAGCCTTGTTCTTCAGTTGCCAGGCCCCGACAGGAGTGGAGGCTGGCTGGGAGGGCATCGCAAAGCTGCTGTGTGGGCAGTTCCTCGGGCCCTGACATGTATTCCCCATGGGCTGGCTGTCCGTGTGGGTGCTGGGTCCAGCGAGAGCCGAGCACAGACAGACACACCATGGAGTGGACTTTCGAGGTTTACTCGTATGAAGCTTATGTAGATAGCGGAGAAGCTTAGCTTACCTATAGGCATGCCTAACAGTCACTTCTGGAAGACCTCTGTTGTTGCTCAGATGTGGCCTCAGTCTCTCTAAGCCCAACTCTGCAAGTGAAACCATTGCCCTCCCCTCTACGTGGGACATGACATCCGGGGTGAAAGTCTCCCTGGGCTCAGGGAAGACCCTGCTCCTGAGTGTGCCCAGAGGGAGCCCGCTGACCTCCTGGAGGAGGCGGTAGAGGCATAGTGGGCAAGAGGGCAGGAGCCCACACCCTCCTCCAAGGCCAGTGGGAGCCATGGAAGGTTATTATTTTTTTTTAAACTTTTTTATTGTATAGTATAGCATAGATACAAAGCAAAGAAATAAAAAAGCACTAGTTTTCAAAGCACTCTTCAGCAAGTAGTTGCAGGACAGATCCCAGAGTTTGTCGTGGGCTACCATGTGATCCTCTCAGATTTTTCCCTCCAGGTGTTCCAGAATATAGGAGGCTAGAAGGCTTAAATATTTTTTATCATCATAGTCAACTTTTTTCCCTTCTTTCTTTTTTTTTCTTGTGAAAAATAGCATGCATATAAAAAAGCAGTAAATTTCAAAGCACCACAACTAGTTGTAGAACATATTTCAGAGTTTGGTATTGGGTTACAATTTCACAGTTTTAGGTTTTTACTTCTAGCTGCTGTAAGATACTGGAGACTAAAAGAGATATCAATTTAATGATTCAGCATTCATATTCATTTGTTAAATCCTGTCTTCTATGTATAACTCCACCATGACCTTTGATCTTTCCATCCCTCTCTTTAGGGGTATTTGGGCTATGGCAGTTCTAACTTTTTCATCTTGAAAGGGACTGTCATTAATATGGGGTAATGAGATGGAATTATCTGATGTTCTGGAGAGGCTGGGCCCTCTAGGTTTCAGGACTTATCTGGACCATCTGGAGGTTGAAGGTTTCTGGAAAGTTACTCTAGTGCATGGAACCCTTGTGGAATCTTATATATTGCCCTAGGTGTTCTTTAGGATTGGCTGGAATGGTCCTGGTTGGGGTTTGGCAGGCTATGATAGGTAGCAAGGTCTAACTGAAGCTTGCATGACAGCAACCTCCAGAGTAGCCTCTCAACTCTGTTTGAACTCTCTCTGCCACTGACACTTTATTAGTTACCTTCTTTTCCCCCTTTTGTTCAGGATGGAACTGTTGATCCCATTGTACCAGGTCTGGATTCATCCCTGGGAGTCATTTCCCATGCTGCCAGGGAAACTTTCGCCCCTGGATGTCATGTCCCACCTAATGGGGAGGTCAGTGATTTCACCTGCAGAGTTGGGCTTAGAGAGACTGAGACCACATCTGAGCAACAACAGAGGTCCTCCAGAAGTAACTCTTAGGCATACCCATAGGTAGTCATAAGCTTCTCTGCTATCTACATAAGCTTCATACGAGTAAACCTCAGGATCGAGGGCATAACCTATTGGTTTGGGTGTCCCTAAAGTTTGACACAGTTTCAGAGGGTCCCCTGATGGTAAAGTTTAATAGTTCCATATTCTTTCTCCTGTCCCTCAAGGGACTTTGCCAATACTTTTTTATTATCTACTTAATGTACTTTAGGATGTTTCCAGGCATTACAGTAATCTATACAGGATTAAAGGACCTCTTTTTTATTCAGGGTTCCCTGAGTTTCAGTTGTTCAAATGAGCTATACAGATAGGTTGAGTTAGATTATGTGCTACAGAACGTTTCAGGGCCATGGAAGGTTTTTAAGCATGGGTGGTGACAGGGCCGGGATCCCTTGGACAGCTGAGGAATAAAGGGGTGCCAGGGGGTTTCCAGAAGACTTGTTAGGAGCCTGGCTACTGGTGGCAATGGAGAAAGGCCAAGTGATTCAAGTGAACTCTGGGGCACAATCTATACACCTGGGTGCTCGCTTCGGTAGCACATATACTAAAATTGGAACGATACAGAGAAGATTAGCATGGCCCCTGCGCAAGGATGACACACAAATTCGTGAAGTGTTCCATATTTGAAATATATATATCCACACACACACACACACAGACACACACACACCTGGGCATTTGGTGGGAGGCCGCTGGAGATGGGGTCTGAGCTGACAGTGTGAGTCTGCAGGTGCTGCGCAGTTTCTGTGGCGCTCCCTGCTTCAGTGGATGCCAGGCCAGGCAGGGATGGTGACATCCCCATCGCGGGGCTCGTGGAGGGAAGGTGCGTGGCTGGGGCAGATGCAAGCCCTTTTCTTTGCCCAGGAACACCTGGGGTGAAGTGTAAGTGCTGTCCTTACATGTGTGCAGGGTGCCCTGGAGAGCAGCTGTGCTGGAGCACCTGGGTGGAAAACGGACTCCCCAGGGTTCTGGATGAGTACTTGGCTTGCTTTGTGCATTGTCCCTGCTCTGTCACAACTGCTCTAGAGGAAAAGAAGCCGTTCCATTTTGAGAATAAGAGTAAAGATTTTTTTTCTAGACAAAACCTTTGAGTCACTTTGCCTTCAACTTTCATCTTCTTCTGAGGCATTGTGAGTCATCATAAGGACACCATCACCAAAAACAATAGAGGGGTTTGCCTTCTCTGGAGGGGAAGATCAGAGCTGTAAAAAAAAATAGCATGCTGCCAGCAATTCCTAGTGAGGATTAAATTTCACAATTATGATTTCAGTAGCATAAGAAGTGACTTAGCTGAAAGATCAAGCGTCCCCATCATTAACAGTGTCAGAGTGTCTCTGCATGGGCATGTGTTCACTTAAGAGATTACAGACCTTGGGTGAAAATGACCTCTGTATTCTACAAAGAAGGTGCATTATAAATTCAGCCCAACTCAGGAGAGATGATGAACATCAAACAGCTAGTTTAACTTTGGGGGCCCAGTTCCAGTAAGAGCATTTAAAGTTTGCCAGACGTGCCCTTGGAATTCATCCCCAAGTTGTAGCCAATATAAAGTGCAAAGATCACCACGAAATGAATAGCTTTTCTAATTTTGCAGAGGGATTGTGATTACTGAAAATTGATGTTTTACTCTACAATAAAAATTTATTTTTATACAGTTTAATGTCTTTTCAATATCTTCTCATAAACTTGTTATAATTCTTTTTTTTTTTTTTTTTTTTGTATGGGCAAGCACTGGGAATCGAACCTGGGTCTCTAGCATGGCAGGCGAGAACTCTGCCACTGTGCCACCATTGCCCGCCCAAACTTGTTATTCTTAATTATCATAAAAATATACTTGAATCAAACAATGAGATTTTTTTTTGGAAGACCCTTGCTCCTCATGAAGTGCCCTTTTCTGGCAAACAATGAGATTTTATTTCTATAACCATGCCTTCAATTCAAGCACAATTGTAGTTTGTCATGAAAACGTCATCAGATATTAGTTGCTTTTCCTAGAAAGAGGAAAGAATGTCCTACAAGGACATTTTTGTTTTTCGCTTTGGGTTTTTATGGTTGTTGTTAGTAATCATGAAATCACATACCAGATTTAAATGGAGAAACAATATTTAGATTTTAGATGAATGAGGTTAGTGCATTCTGAGTTTTCTCCTAAGTATTTTTAGTTCAGACAACTTTAAAAATTAAGAGATCATTGAATTCCAATCAGAGAAAGAAACAAATGAGTTGGGCTATATGAACCTAGAACTTGTCCATTGATTTCCCCCTCTTTTCCTCCCCAGAAATAAATAATTTGAACAAAGGTAATTGCGTGAATACTTACTTATCTCATCCCAGAATTCAGAGCCTCTGAGTCCAGGAACCCTTGTGGAAAGTTGGAAAAGCATTCTGGGTTTTGATTGACATGCAGGTGAGTGAATCAGTAGCCCACTCTGCTGCTGTGACCCAATGCCCACAGATTCTACCCTTTTGAGCTGGGCAGGTTTCAGGTGGGCTGGCAGCTAATGCGCTGTTTCCCCTATTAGGATGCTCCGTTCCAGTCCAGAACCTGGTGAGTTTTTAGGGAGAGGTGCTCTAAGGCAGACATTCTCAGAGGACTCCTGAGGGGTGCAACTTAAGCAGCCCATTCCCTGGGACCACATCTCCACAGTACTCTCAGGGTTGGGGAGGAGGTGAGTGGCTGCAAAGGGAAAGAATTTGTGGGAAGAGGGAAACAGTTTCACTTCTTTCTTTTAAGGAAGCATCTCATTTTCAGATGTAGTAAAGCAGCAAAGATTTCCTGCTGGATGAAAGAAGCTTTGGAAACGTCTCCAATACAAAGTTGTGGAATAATACATGTTTGGAAAAGCTCTAAGATCTCTCTCTAGAAAGCACATGTTACAAGAGACATTTCCTTTTCAGCACAATTAAAAAAAAAAAAAGACTGCTCTTGAAAAAAATAATGAAAGGAATCACGAGGAGTATATTTGTAACCAGCTTCATTCTCTGAGCTTGTCGCGGTTATTTGCTACTGGGACTTTTTCTCACAAACTATGTTGCTTAGAACTTGCTTCAAGAAAAGAAATATTTTAACAAATAATCCTGGCATAGCCTGACATTTTAAGATTTTAAACTCTCTGGTCCCCCCTAAATGGGAGTAACTGTTGCTGTTTTGTTTCCATTAGCTCATTTGGGGATGAGGATGTGAATGGTCTGGCATTTTAGAGAAAGTTACGTTGTTACTTCGCCTCCTCTTTCCGCTCCTGTCCAGGCTGATAAAAATGCAACCTTGTTGAGCGCATTCCTCAGGGGAGTCCTGCTAGGTGTGGAATCTGCGCAGCCCTGGGAAAGTGGCCCTCCGTAACGCGGGTCGGACACCGGCCACAGGCTGGGTTTGTGGCTCCGTGAGCAGAGGCTGAGCTGCTACCTTCTCCAGTCTCACTGCCAGTCACTTGGGGACCTAAAAGCACACCACCAACAGAACCCTGGACCCTGGCCAAAGCGCCCTCAGAATCGCTGGGTGTGTCTCTCAGCTCTCCAGGCGACCCAGCGCGGCCGAGGCTGGTGGCCAGGGAGAGCCAGACCCTTACCGCGTGCTGCCACTGCAGCCCCAGCAAGACCCGAGCCCAGGCGCGCCCCGCTGCAGCTCTGCGGCAGGTCAGGGTGGGGGGGGGGGGGCTGGGTTGTGGCATAGTCGCTCCCACCACGTTGCACAGCGCCTAGCACTCTGTGGGTACTCAGTGAGTATGTTGCGCACTGACTCTTTTCAAATTGAAGGAGACCGTTTCTCTGCGACACTTTCTCTTTAGCCTGCTGGGCTTTCCATGTACGTCTGTGGTTATCCAAAGCCATGCCCTGAGTAAGTTAACCTCGATGTGTCTTTCATTGCTGGGTCTCATGACCAGGACAGAACACACCTTTTGAATAATAGGAAGCTATTGTCTAATTTTTATTCTAAATAACCTTTTTCTTTTTGGATAGCTAGCATTTTTTTAAATAACTATTTTCAGCTCTTACTGATTTTTAAAAAACTTATTTTTAATTAATTTCAAGCTACAGGGCAGTTGAATACCCTCCCCCGCAGACATCTTCTTATTGATCCTTAAAACCAGCAATACAGATATCTGGAAACAATCATTCTTACCTTTCCAACATGAGTTAGATTTGGAAAAACTCACCAAAAGGCCCAAACATACTTGAAATGTGGACGTTAAAGAATGTTGAGCCTAGAGGCCTCTGTGTAGCTTTTAAAAGCAGTGTGAAAACTGACTCCTGGAAACGTTACTGGGCATTTGAGTTATATAAAGAAAGGGTATGGCTAGGTTTCTTGGCGTGCAGTGCTTTGAAACCCTGGCTGCCCAGTAGAATCCCTGGGGAACTTTTAAAAGATATTGATGCCCCCGGCTGCACCCCACACCAATTAAGTCAGGACCTCTGGGGTTGGGGCTCCTGCTTCAGCCTTTTTAAAGCTACCAGGAGATTCCAGTGTGCAGCTAAAGTTAAGATTCAGTGTCTTACATTTCAGCCTTAGCTCTTTTTTTTTTTCAATTATAATACTGAATTTTTATTGGCGCAAAGCACACTAAATCAAACCAATTACAAAGATACATGTGTCACACCAAGAAAACATTTTCAGTTATGCTCCTGACAGCCTAAAATACTTTTTCAGCCTTAGCTGTTGATGGGAGGTTTCCAGAAGGCTCACCAGGAGTTCTCCAAAAGCTCAAGAAGAGTGTTGAGTCTGCCTGGCCAGAGGCTCTCTGGTCTTTTTAAAAAGAGGCGCATGGAGCAGGCTCATTTTCTGAGTCCCCACCTGTGGCTCTGTTGTTCCCTCTGGGCTAGGGCAGGGTAGCAGGCTCAAGTGTTGACTGCATACCGGTGGTTAAAGGGATGGGACACAAGGAACGGGGACAGCCTCTTTGCTGAGGCTGGAGGTGAGAAGCTTCAGGAATGGAAGGAGTTGCAAGGACCACGGCATTAGGAAAGCGTTGGGCAAAGTAGGAGAGGCCAGCAGGTCAAGTGGAGCATAGAAAGGGCAGAGCTCCGGAGGAGGAGGGTGGAGCTTTCTGTCAGGCGCGGTGAGGAGCCGTGGTTTATGGGGAGCAGCAGATATCTGCTGGGTGCTAGGCTCATGCTTTATTATTTTTATTTTTTACATGGGCAGGCACCGGGAATTGAACCCGGGTCCTCTGGCATGGCAGGCAAGCATTCTTGCCTGCTGAGCCACCGTGGCCTGCCCCCTAGGCTCATACTTTAGAGCCTCGGTTCTCAAAGTGTGGTTCACAGGCCAGCCACACCTGCCTTACCTGGGAGCTTGTCAGACGTGCCAGCAGCTCGTTTCCTGTCCCAAACCAGGGGTTGGGTGGTAGGGGCAGTGGGCTGTGTTTTCACAAGCCTGCCTAGCTGAAGTTTGGCATCTACCTCGGCTTTACCTACTTTATCTCGTTTAGTCTTCACATCTGCACAGTGGAAGGACTTGCTGTTTTGTTTTTTTTTCTACATTTTACACTTAAGGAACCTGAGGCTGGGTGAGACACTTTACATAGTTGGGAAATGGCCAAGTTTGACCTGAGTACCTCTGGAGGTAGGCTCCACATCGTGGGGCCACGCATTTGAATGTCCTGGACCCAAGCTGGTCCCCTTTACTGCATCTGCTTCCAGAGGTGGCAGGATTAAATGAAATAAAGTATGTATGTGTATAGCCTGCAACTGGTGTTAAGACATGCTTTGCCTTGAGGAAAAAAAGATGATTTGGAAGGCTTTATGCATAAAGGTGGGTTTTCTAAAGAATTACCTTGTAGTGGGGTTACTTTCTCTTTCTACTTTATGCCTGACTGTTGTGCTTAGATTTTTAAGGCAAAATCTACATGTTTATTATATGCATGTGTATACATTTATACACGCTTGTACAAATACACATTTTCATAAATGGCAAAAACAGTGTTTTTCCGGTTTTGAACATGTGAACAAGATACCCTTAGCCAGGTATAGCATAAGCACCATGGGATTGTCTATGCAAAGAAAGCAGGCACCGGCCCTTCCACGTGGATTGGCCTTGGACGGTCTCTTGGACTCTCTGAGCAGCGTCTTCCAGCCTGTAGAGATTGGGCACTAACACTGTGCAGAGCTGCGCATGGCTGTGGCGAACTGGTGCTTTGGGAAGGACTCAGCAGTGTGTGCGGTGAGCGGGAGGCAGTCCCACGGACACAAGGCAGAGCCCCCCGTTTTCAGGTGTCCTTGGTTTCCGTGGCTGGGAGCTGACCCATGGTGGCAGTGACCTAGGCCTTTCTGTCATGGCGGAGCCCTGGGAGGTGAAAGGGGAAAGCAGGACCACAGTCCGTGCAGAGAAAAGGTGTGTTCTCACAGCGTGCACGAGAAGAATGTTGTTCTAGTTTGCTAGCTGCAGGAATGCAATATACCAGAAGTAGAACGGCTTTTAAAAGGGCGAATTTAATGAGTTGCTAGTTTACAGTTCTAAGGCCGGGAAAATGTCCCAGTTAAAACAAGTCTATAGAAATGTCCAATCTAAGGCATCCAGGGAAAGATACCTTGGTTCAGGAAGGCCGATGAAGTTCAGAGTTTCTCTGTCAGCTGGAAGGGTATATGGTGAACATAGCGTCATCTGCTAGCTTTCTCTCCTGGCTTCCTGTTTCATGAAGCTCCCCGGGAGGTGTTTTCCTTCTTCATCTCCAAAGGTCGCTGGCTCATGGACTCTGCTTCGCAGTGCTGCAGCATTCTCTGTTCTCTCCGAATCTCTCATTCTCCAAAATATTTCCTCTTTTATAGGACTTCAATAAACCAATCAAGACCCACCCAAATGGGTGGAGACATGTCGTTCCCTAGTCCAGTTTAACAACCTTTCTTGACTGAATCACATCATCCAGGGAGATGATCTGATGACGGTTTCAAGCATATAGTATTGAATAGGGATTATTCTACCTTTATGAAATGATATTTTGATTAAAACATGGCTTTTCTAGGGGGCATACTTCCTTTCAAACCAGCACAAATGTCCAGACGTGAAGACAGGCACCACGCACTCCGGGCTGAGAAGCTGCTGGTTACTGAAGATGAATCACAAGTGAAGATCATTTCTGAAGTTCGAGTCAAAGTCAGAAAATAGGATGCAGAATGGAAAAAAGCACATACCTGCCCGTTGCAGGAATGTGATCTGAGCATGCTTGTTATTACGACATTCTGGTTGGTGAGGGACCAGGATTATCTATTGTTCCTGTTTTCCAGAGGAGAAAATCCAGGACTCACAGCTTACATGCTGTCCTTCAGGGTCGGTTGGGAGAGCATTTTGCTCTCCCAGTGAAAAAAATCACTGGTTTTCTCAGTGATTGTTAGTTAATAGTTTGAGGAAATCTATCTGACTTGTTCCAGCGCACAGCGAAACTGGCCCTGGTTGAGAACCACTGCTGCACACTGTCGGTTTGCCCTCAAGCTGTCCTTCATCCCCTGGCCTTCAGTGACTTTCAACAACCTGGGAAGCCTACAGCCTGGGGGCCTGCGGGCTCTTACTGTGAGGTGGCTCACCTTCCCAGTTCTCAGGTGCTCCCGAGGGGGTGGTGTCAGGGGACAGGACAGCCTGGGCCAAGGCCCTGGACCCGAGGGAGCTGGGGCATGGCCTTGTGGAGGCAGGAGGCCCTCCATCCCCATCCCGCCAGCAGGTGGGGACATCAGGTGGCCATCATGGTGGAGGCACAGGCTGTCCCCTGGCCCTGCCAAACTGCCCAGGACCCCTTCTTCCAAAACACACCATCTCTCTCCCTGCCACCTTCCCTTTTCCGGGTGAGCTGGGTTAGGTTGGCAGGACACGGAAAGCAAAGCTCAGCTCCTGTGGTGTGAGGATGCTGGACCCGCCTCAGGCTGGTAGGCCCTTTAAGCCTGTGGGCTGCTCCTTGGAATTAGAGCCTGTGCCCCAGGCGGGCTCAGTCCTCAGGAAACCGCTCCTTGTGAAGTAGGGGGAAGCTGGGGAACTGCCTAGCAAGCTGGCTAGGGCAGCAGGAGTCCAGGTGCGGCTCGGAGCCCTGTGGGTGTGGTGGGGGGCCGGGGGGCATGCACTCTGCTCCTTGCAGCACAGTGGCACACATACACGGCAGCCTGGAACTGGGCTGCCTCTCTGTGAGTGCGCATGCTCCCGCCGTCCGGCCTACTGGTCTACCTGCTGTTCCCCAGCCCAGCACTTGTGTGGGCACGTATTTGATGGCCTTTGTTTTGTGTCCAATAGTAGCAGCAGTCCACTTAGCAGTGGGTAAAAGGAAGGGAGAGCACTCACTCCGCCTAGTTTCCAAAACAGAAGGTATTGCATGCGAGTGTTTTACCAGGGCTCTGCCTTAGTGAAGGGGAGGAGGTAGGAGTCACAAGTTCCCACTAGCACAGAGAGCCTTTCCTCTCTACTTATTAACAAATGTTTACTTGTATCTTTCTGGCAAAGGAAAACTGCAGGCAATCTTTGGACTCTGTTTACCAGGAAATGGCACACCTTAAAAAAAAAAAAAAAAAAGCCGCAGCCTTGTGGAAAACTTTTCTAGGCTTTCCTAACTGAGTGCATGGGTGAGCAAGTGCATACTCGTTTTATAGCAGGAATCGACCTCCCTGAGGAGTGGGCGTTCTGTTCCCTGCGATTTCTCCTTGGGTGAAGGGTAGGGATAGGGTCAGGGTTAGTGTGGAAACAAATGCTCCTCTTCTCTGTTTTTCTCCCTGCTTTTTACATTAAGATAGTGACCTCCAGTCTTTCCTCTCAAGATTGAGAATTCCGGTTTTCCCACCGTTTCTGAAACTCCCTGTTTTAGGTAGTGATTGAGAAAGTGGTCCAAGATACTGAGTGATGTTTGATGTTTAGATGATGTTTGTTTAAAACGGAATTGTGAATCATAGTGACTGTCACCCCCTCCCACACAGGCCTCATCATTAGGACTTCGTAACTAAGCAGGCAGTTACTAAGACATTGAATACCGTAGAGCACTCAAAATGAAGAGACACATAAACATGTGTTGGTGCATCTGGTTATTGGAACAGAGAACTCAAGAGGGCCAGAATTATTGGGGCTGCAAGTGACAGAAGCCCACCTTAGACAAAGAAGGGGAAAAGGAATTGAAGGACTCATCCAGCTGGAAAGTCTCAAAGATACTAGGTTATGACTGCAGAGAGGACTCCTACAGAGCCTATAGGGCCTCGCTGGGACACTTCCTCCCCCTCCCGTCTTTGTCTTTTCTTCTGTGCCAGCTTAATTCCCAAACAGATCTTCCCCACAGGATGTGAAAGATGGCTGCTGGGGAACTAGGTCCGTGCTTTAGACCTTGACTCCAAAGAAGGGACTCCGTCACTCCCGGCTTCCCGTATCTTCTCACAGAGGCCCTCTTCTAGACTGGTTCTCCATCGAGGCAGGTCCCTTCCCTCCTAGGGACCCTGGGCAGTGTCTGGAGACATGTGTGGTTGCCCCTTGAGGGCATAGGAGCACTCCTGGCCTCTGGTGGGTAGAGGAGGCGTGCTGCTCCACTTTCTGCCGTGCACAGGCTCATCCCTTTCCCGGGGTTGGGGCCCTGTGTGTGGGCTTAGGTCCCTTCCCAGTCGTGGGAGTGGGTCAGTGATGGGAAAATCCATGGAAGGGAGGTGGCCACCTCAAGAGGGAGGAGTGACTGCATGGGGCCATCACCGGGTTTGCGTCCCTGGAAGTCCTGTGGTCCAGAGTTAGTGCTCCACAGACGCTGGCTGGACCACACCAAGTCCAGCTTCCGAGTGGGGATGGAGAGCTCGGCCTTTATTACTTCCGTCAGCTGGCATAGAGAGGGTTACTGATGCGTTCTTTATATCTGGTTTTATACCTTAAAGCCCTCTAACAGTCCTCCTGTGTCCCCTTTCTGTGCCTTCTTTTTTGCCGATGTTGGACACCTACTCTTTTCCTTACCTGATGCGTGTCCTGTCTTAAAACTACACCCCTTCCATTTTGTCGTGTCTCCCCTGCAGAACCCAGTTGCTCTCTGGGCAAGAAGGACTTCTAGTTCCACACCGGGCAAAGGACATGTCCCCAAGGTCACACAGCTTTATGGCACGGTAATGTTGAACTGAATAAAGAGGATCTTTTCGGGGCTGTTTCTTTTAAAAAATTAATATGGCTGGTACATAATCATTTCCAAAGAGAGTTGTCAAAACAACTGCAGTTGATGTTTTAAACAATAACCATTCCAGGGCGAGTCATCAGAGGGTCATGACTATGCAGAATAATATTTATCACATGGTTTTATTGTTGTTGTTTCAATTAGAATTTTGTGGGTTGGCAATGTGGTGTTATAGGGATAAAGTTTAGACTTAAAATTTCCAGTGGAGCAGAATATTATGCTATATCTTTCGGAGTGAAATTTTCTACTTTTTAATGAATAAAATGTGAAGCTTTTTTTGCCTGCCCCCTCGCTTCTCTGCCCTCTTCCTCCACCTGGATTGTTGACCACCTTCACTCCCTGTCCAGCTGGCCTTGCACAATGTCCATAGATATAGTGTGGCCAAAATAATGGAACTCAGGGCTTGCTTATTTGCATCAAATACTCTGCTAAGTATAGTGCTTAAATTATCCCGTTTACTCCAACTCTATGAGGTGGATGATGTATTTCCTGTGTTATAGACGATGACAGTGAGACTTGGCCTGGAGGGCCCTTAGCTGTCCTGAGGCCACCTGGCATCATCGGCTTGAGCCTGTATTTCTCTCATGTCCTGTGGCAACACGGGGACTTAAGTACTATGCCGTAATGAACATGTTTCCATCTTGCTTGCAAGCTTCAGTTGCCCATAAGGTGAGCTGCTCTGAGGACCAGAGGTCCACAGGGAGAAGTGGCGAGCGAGTTTTGTGTTTGCACATGTGGCTGTGTATTTGGTAATGCCACCTGGTAGTCAGTCTCCTCCCTTTCTCTCTTGTGCCTGCACATGCGCACGCACACACACACACAATTTTAATGTCTTACTGTTTTGAGCTTTGCTTGCCTAAGGGAGCAGCATCATCACCTGGGAGCTCACCAGAAATGCAGAATATAGTTTAGAAAAACGGTTCAGCCCTATCAGTCTTCAGGAAAAATAATAGTCACCCTTCTGCCATCTAGTCAGGGATGTAAAGGGCAAAATGAAGGAGGAAAGTAGAGTTAATATATTCTATTTGCCCCTCAGAAAGTCTAGTTTCCATTGGTTTCAGCCCAAGCCTATACTAGGATTCTGATTTTAGAGAGCAAAGAGAGCAGAAGTGCTTGGGAGATGCCCGGGATGGGAGTCGGCCTCAGCTCCTGAGAAGGCATGGCCGCCCCAGCAGCCCTGCCCGGGAGGCCTGAGGGAGGCCCAGTGCTGCCCGGCCCCACAGTGTGGCACCTCCTGGGGGACACAGCAGCATAGCTGATGGCGCGTGTCCTTGGGGGACTGTGGAGGATGGGGGGTGGGTGCGCAAGGAATCACGTGCCGCAGGGGGCTCAGGCTGGCCCACGCCAGCCCTTCAGCGCTGCAGGGGATACCCGAGGCTCAGCGTGCAGGGACTCCGAGTTCCTTCCATCCACCCCCTCTTTTTCCCATGGCCTCAGGAGAACTAGGTAGCCACTCTCAGCCTCGGTCTCCTCACCTGTAAAATGGGGTGAAAAAGTCTTACCTTGCAGCATTGTTTGGGGAATTTGGGGGCCCTGATATATTGCCTGGCACATAGATGGGATCAGTATCGGAGGTAGAAATGAATTATTTCTGGCCCTGGTCTATGAGTTTTGGAAGGTGCCTTCCACCTGCTTTTCTCCCTGTATGTGTTGTCCTTCAGCATCCTCCTTTTTATTTCCTCCTGAGTCGGTGTTTCTGTTTTTATTTTAAACAGCTTTATTGAAATCTAGTTCACATCCCTTAACAGCACCCCATTTAAAGTATACAATCCAGCGCTTTTCCATTTGTTCCCTGAGTAGTGCAACCTCCACCAGAGTCAAGTTTAGAACATTTTCATCCGCCCAAATAACTCCTCACACCTCTTGGCCGCTATTCTCCGATCCCTCCCAGAACCCCCGCCTAGCCCTATGGAGCTACTAACCGATTTTCTGTTTCTAAGGATTTACCTTTTCTAGACATTTCATAGAAATGGGATCATGCAATATGCAATTCTTTTTGATTTGCATACTCCAAGGAAAGCACCTGCCTGGCCTGTGGATGACACAGGTTACTTTCATGACACTCGCAGGTGCCAAGCGTGTGCCAGGAAGAATCAACGCCCTGAGCCAGCCTTGGGAGAGCTAAAGCCTCTGGCCACGCCCTCGCCAGGCCCCACATGTGCCTGGCCATTTCGTGCCATCTCTGCTTGGCAGAAGAAAGCAAAACAGAGCGAGCCCTTCTCCTCCTGAGTGCCGACCATCCCAGCAGATGCTCCGAGACTCCTCCACTTGGCCTCATGTCTTCAGGGATCATCCCTGTTGTAGCATGTATTGTCCCATCACATGAGCACACACATTTGGGTTGCTTTCCTGTGCCAGCGTGAATGATTTGCTCAAGCCACTGGTTCCCCACCTCAGGGAGGTGGCCGAATAGCCCTGTGGCTTGGGAGAAGCACGGAAAATAAGCTATTTGAACATGAGTTTCATTGCTTGAAAGCAGGGATGCTTTTTAAAAAAGTATCACAGGGTTGTAAAAAATCAAGTAAACCAAATATTTGAAAAATGTGTTTAATGTCGTCTGTCTCTGACCTCAGGAAGTAACTCTAAATTCCTGGTGATGTGAAGAAAATACCCAGCTTCACTGAACTGACAACTAAATGGAGTGCGGCTTCTGGAGGCATACTCTCATGTAATTTTTCTTAGGATGAAATGTGTGCTGTGCACGTGTCCCATCCTGCCCTCCTGACTAGTGTGGAATGTGGAGTGAGCTTAGGAAAAAAGTGCATCTCAATAGACTCAAGTCTCAGAGCATCTGCTGGGATGGACGGCACTCAGGAGGAGAAGGGCTCGCTCTGTTTTGCTTTCTTCTGCCAAGTGGAGATGGCATGAAATGGCCAGGCACATGTGGGGCCTGGCAGGGGCGTGGCCAGATGCTTTAGCTCCCCCAAGGCTGGCTCAGGGCGTTGATTCTTCCTGGCACACAGCTTGGCACCTGCGAGTGTCATGAAAGTAACCCGTGTCGTCCACAGGCCAGGCAGGTGCTTTCCTTGGAGTACTGCAGTCGGTCCTCACTGCCTGGTATGCTGAGTGCCACCTGCCCCTGTGTTATAGCTCAGGCTGGTGGGCGGTCAGAGGACACAGATAATTGGTAGATGGGCTGGATCTCTGCCCCTGAGGCGTCCCGAGGCGGGAGTAGTGCTAAGTGAGCTTGGGATGTAAGCACAGGAGTTGGGCTTAAAAGGGTTTATCACCAATGCCTGCTTTGAGTGCATTTATTATAGTCTGCCTGGTTTTCCGGGCATCTGGGGATTTAAATACGCACATGCAAAATACATCAAGCCTTTACTCTAAGGAGCTAGAGCGGTTTGTGTAAGTATCTTGGGAGCAACCAACTCATCTTAGTATCATCGCTGTGCATGACTTGTTTCTTCTGGAAACTCACATAAATCCAGTGCCAGCGTAGGCTCTCCGGAAAGAGCTCAGTAAAACACACACAACAGAAACAAACCAAAACACCCTATAGAAGAGAATTTTAAGACAGCTCCCTTTCATGTCTCAGCCGAGTGCAAGAGGCATCTGGTAGTCAAGGAAGGTTGGGACTTTTTCTAGAACAAACTCATATATTGGCTTACACCCATAGTTCCTCCCCAGAAGGAAATGAGGACTCTCACCGGAGAGCTGGGTTCATTAAAAGAGCCGCGTTGCTTTCTGAACTGAAATTTCAGCAGGTGCCTCTCAGTGTTCATCTAAGGCGCTGAACGAATCGGGTTACCCGAATATCATTTATTTCTCCCATCCTCTTTGGTATGCGACCCCACCGCCGGGGTGTGTGTGTCAAGTGGGGATTCTCCGCGAGTTTTTGCGTTTCCATGGCAGCAAGGTGGGGGGAGGGGCGGCCCCGGCCGGCTGTGGCCCTACCGGGCTCTCCCCAGTGAGTGGCTGCCTGCCTTTGTCCCCCGCGTCTTCCTACCAGGCCAGGGCTAGGTGGGAAAGGAAACTTTTTGGTTAATCTGGTTTGCAGGGGGTAAGGGGCGCTGTTCTGGGCACCTGAAGCCTTCCCCAGGACAGGGAAGGGGCACCCCCAGCCAGCGGCTCTTTGGAACGTGTCCCATCCTGCCCTCCCGAAGCTCTCACGGTGCCCCGCATACCCCTCCCCACCCCACACAGCCTTTGCCAAGGCACTGGAGAGGAGTTTATGAAAAATTAATGAAGGCGAGGCGGAACCTGGCAAAGAACAGAATTGAGCTGAGGCCTTCAGTGGATGTTCTGGAAGTCCTAGAGGCCAGACAGAGACACTTTGAAGAAATATTTGATTATGGACCATTGGCTGAAAAGTAGATAATAATATTAAAATATTCAAAGCATATAGAACAAAGAAAATACCTAAAATTCCTTACTTTTAACCCCTCACCTCAAATACCTTATCGTTTCTTAAAATTAGGAAGAGTGACAAAGTAGCAATGTTTAGAATCAAGGATGGACTTCATCCTTCTAGGACAAGAAAAAAGATTATATTCTAGGGACATTTGCTTTTGGGTTAGTTCTCTTGGTGTTCGACTACAGGTAGGGGAACGGGTGAATGAAATTGGGGCAGTGTCCATACCACCGTCCAGGTAAAAATTTGTATGTAGGCATCATGCTTGAAACTCCGCTGTGGTGATTGAAGCCAAAAACAGCTCCTTTTCCTTTTCACCTTTAAAGATTTGTGTTTGCTTTCCTGACACTCATTCATTTAGTATCCAGGAAATCATGATGTGGTGCAAAATAAAACAGAGTAAGCTTGCATTTTTCCTGTAACTTTTCACCAGGGTTGGGGGTTTTGGTTCTTGAGTCCTGCTTATTTATGGGTTTGAGCTGTCTGCTTCTCCACTCTTTTCCCAACTGTCTGACTCAGATTCATGCAATCCTTGACTTTTCCCTTTTACTGGCCCCGCCTTGCTGTGCATCAGTGCACAGTGGCGTTACTAACTGGCGGAGAAAGTCAACTCTTCTGGTTCCGTTACTTTTTCTTCCCCAAGACGTTCTTCACTCTGTTTCCCTCTGAGCAGGGAAGGCCTTTGTGCAGCCACTCCCAGCAGAATCCTTTGGAAGTGGACGAATCCTTTTGGGAAAGTGAACCCCTTGGGATGTAGAGAGAAAAGAACCAATTAGAGAAAGGAGACCAGAGGGGGACTTTAACTTCTCCTCCTGGGAACACACCCAGATGGGGAGGCTAGGGTGCTGTTTTAAAACTATGTTTCATTGTGTTCTTTCTTTTTTATCCTTGTCTTCCTTTTTACTTTTGTCAAAGCATCTTTGTCACAGTACAATTGACATAGGAGAAGCAGGACATATTGGAAGTCCACAGTTTCTGAGTTTTGACACACTGGGAAGCCATCACCACCATCAAGATGTTGGACAACAGCCGACACCCCTGCGTTAGTTAGGGGTATCTTGAGAAACAGAATCAACAGGGAACACTCGCAAATATAAAATTTATAGAAGTGTCTCGCGTGACCATGGGAACTCAGAGTCCAAAATCCGCAGGGCAGGCTGTGAAGCCAACGATTCTGATGGAGGATCTGGACGAACTCCACAGGAGAGGTTCACTGGCAGAAGCAGGAAGAGAGCCTGTCTCTTCTGAATCTTCCTTTAAAGGCTTCTCGTGATTAGACTGAGCATCACTCATTACAGAAAAAGACACTCCTCTTGGCTGATTACACATGGAATCAGCTGTGGGTGCAGCTGACGTGATCATGATTTAATTCTATGAAATGTCCTCATTGCAACAGACAGGCCAGCACTTGCCCAACCAGACAAAGAGGTACCACCACTTGGCCAAGTTGACACATGAACCTGACCATGACAGCCCCCCAGAGTTTCTTGCTCCTTCGTAATCCCCCCTTCCCCCTGTTGCCCCCAACCTCAGCACCAATCTGCTTTCTGGCATGATCAATTCATTTGCCTATTCTGGAATTTGATATAAATGGAATCTTACTGCAGTGCTCTTCTTTCTGCCTGGCTGCTTTCACTTGTTAGAATTAGTCTCATGTTTGTCCATGTTGTTGAGTGTATCAGGCATTCCTTCTTTTTCATCACTGAGTAGTATTCCATTGCAAGTTACTTGCTGGTGTTTTTTCCCCCTTTGCTTTGTTTATATGCTAGAGGCTACTTCCTAGAAGACAGTGAAAGGAGATCTAACAGGGAAAAGAAAGGCATTTTCCTTTCATCCCCGATTGGATGGCAGTATGGAATGTTTAGGTAATTAAGAGATACTGGGTTGAGCTGCATAGAGTAGCAGGTTGTGTATTATTGGGGATTCAACAAAGTCTTGTGCCTCTTTCTGTTCTCATGTATAAATCTCCTTTCTGTGTTAATAGTTTTTTTTTTTAATTAAAAGAATGTCCTTGTGTATTTAGAGGGATTCTAGTTATACAGAAAATATTGTTATAAATTGAACTTACGTATTATAGGTGGATCCTGTTTCAAACCCTTGCGAGTTATCTCTTAAAAAATCAAAACATTTAACCCTGAGGTTAAAATCTTGAACCTGCTTATTTTCACAGTTGCCAAATGAAAACAGATTCATAGTTCTGTGTAATTATTCAGACCATGGAGTATTTTACAGCAATTTAAGCTGCTGTGTATGAAGTGTATTAGGTTTCTCAGGGAAGCAGAACCAACAGGAGATATCTGTAAATATGAGATCTGTAATAGGTGTTTCACGCAACTGTGGGAGTGGAAGAGTCCAAAATCTGTTGGGCGGTCCGTGAGCTGGCAGCTTCAATGAAGGTCCTCAGTGAACTCCCCAGGAGAGGCTGGCTGGCTGAAGTGGAGAGAGAAAGATTCTCTCTTCTGAATTCTCCTTAGAAGTCTTCGTGTGATTAGATTAAGTGTCACTCATTGCAGAAGACATTTCCCTTGGCCAGCTATGGATGTAATCAGCCACGGATGCAACCTCTGTGCTCAAGATTGAAGTTCATGAAGTGTCCTCACAGCAACAGACAGTCCAGTGCTTGCTGCCCAGACGACGGGGCAGCACCACCTGGCCAAGGTGACGCATGAGCCTGACCATTGCGTGAGGTATTTATAATAAGCCACATGCTTGTAACTTAATGTTAAATTGCATATGCAACAAAGAAAGATAAAAGAGAAGAGTACATCAAGATATTAAATGACGGTCTTTTGTTTGGGAAATATGGGTGACTTTCCCCACTTCTTTACATTTTTATATAATCAAATACTCTTTTGTAGTGAATACTTCTTTTTTTTTGCATGGGCAGGCACCAGGAATCTACCCCAGGTCTCTGGCATGGCAGGTGCGAATTCTGCCACCAAGCCACCATGGCAGCACTCATGAATACCATTTTTAAGAAAGCAAATAAATGTTCTACACCACTTGCTTTGCAAAACTGGGTTTGTTCAACTAAGAATACATGAAGGCTTCAAGTTTTTGGTCTCTTTAAAGAAATTCTTTGAATGCTCCATGGCAGTGCATGCAGTAAAAATAACATACGTGTATGTATTTTATTAAATGCAAAATATTGCATAATCTAAGTTGTAGTTCATGCTTTTTGAGTTGTTTGATGAAGTTTCTCCCTTTGGTGGATGTAATAAATGATAAAAATCCAGGAGAATTTCCAACTTGGAACTTCTTGAATTCCTAAGAAGGGAAAGAAGATACTGAAGAGATGGTAGACCATCAGTAGCTTTGTTTCCCCATTGGTCTTTTGTGTGCCCAACACTGGTTGGTCTCTGAGCATCAGCTGGCACCGTGGCTGCTGCCCTTAGCGCTAGGGTTGCGGTTCTCCTTTTCCTGCCCGAGGTCACCCAGGTTACTCGGTGGGGGGCAGTTACAGGTGGAGTTCACCTTGGTCTGAGTCTTTTCATCGCTGCCAGGACTTGTTGGCCGAGAGTAATTAGGAATATTGGATTTTGTGCAAATGATCATAAAGGCGTTAATGTAATGGGCCAACGAACTGACTCTTTTTATGTGCAGCTCTCCTGATGGGTTGTTGCATGTAAGTGCATGTTAGGATAATTTGACAACGTACTTCATAACCATTCTGTGTGGTAACTTTTTTGCATTTATGACTTCCTGAAACTCCTTTATTTTAATTCTTGTTAAAGCGACATATATTTATTTTGTACAGGAGGCTTCCCTCTTCACCTATTGTACGTCATGATCGATTCATTTTGATTTCAGGAAATTCCTGAAAATCCATGTGGGATTCTGAGAGGTGTCTCTGAAATATGCTCATATGTATTCCTTTTAACGATGGCAGCTGAGTGTCTTCAGAGCCTGTCTTCAGGTTCCAGTGTGAGAGTTCTTGCTGCCGAGGTGGCCGTGGGGGAGGGCTGTTTACGCTCCTGTAAGCAGGGCAGGCTGTGGAGAGGCAGCCCCCTCGTCCCCTCCCTCTTCACCTGGGAGCCTGATCGGATGGCACCAAGTGCAGGGCTCGGGATTCCAAAGTGATCCCCCTTCCTCTCCCACCACCCGCCAGGCTGGGGGGGAGCTGGAGGCAGGTTGCAGGCTGCGCTGTGTCAGGTCTTTTGGTTTTTGGTTTCCACAAGAAAGCAACTGTATCCGCCCTGGCTCAGGAATGCCTGGCCCAGGAATGCCGTTTTGCATTCCACCAGCTGTGAGTCTGTCCTTGTCTCTCTGTCTTTGTTTCTTCTTCCTCCCTCTTCCCTTCTCTCTCCCTCCCTCCCATCATTCCTTCCTCTGCCCATCTCCCTCTTTTGGGGGCCCCGGGGAGAGGTCTGTCTTAGGAAGGAAGAAGGAAGGAGGAAAAGAAAGGAAGTTAGAATTTGCTTCCCCTGCTGCCAGCTTCCCCTGCATCCATTTCTGCTACTGTCCCACATATGAGAGAGGCAGTGGGTGCCATCTGGCTGGCGGTGCCACCTCACCCAGCACGCTCGGTCTGCCCTGGGGCCTCTGACAGTGGCACTGCGAGCACTGATCCTGTGCCCTCTGCAGGCATGGGACGTGGTTTAGTTCTTAAATAAACTTTTAATTTTGAAATAGTTTCAGATTTATTAAAAAGTTGCAAAGATAATAGAATTCCCATATACATCAAACTAAGTTTTCTTATTAACATCCGTAATATGTTTGTCTCAGTGAACCAGTAGTGGTACATCGTCATCAACTGATTGCCTTGGTTTTTCTTCGGGTTGCCTAGCTCTTTGCCTACTGTCTTTTCCTTCCCTCCATTTCATCGCTAGGTTGCCTGAGTGAAGAACATCATCTCGAGCAGCTCCAACCTAACAAACCCAGGTGTAAAAATGAGCCTCAGCCGCGTTGGGGAAGGGATAGGTTGGCCCCTATCTGCATCCTGTGCCTTTTCCGCTTTCCCAGAGGGATGCCACCTGCTTCATTTGCTAAAGCTGCCAGCATGCAATATACTAGAAATGGGTTGGCTTTGACAGTGGAGATTTATTCGTTTATACATTTACAGACCAAAGGCTATGAAAGTATCCCAATTAAGGCATCAGTCGGAGGATACCTTCTCTGAAGGCTGGCTGCTGGCCGACAGGACACCTCTGTCACAAGGAAAGGCACGTGGCCCGTATCTGCTGGTCCTTCATTCCCGGACTTGGTTGCTGTCGGCTCCTGATTGCAGCAGCCTCCTCTCTGAGCTCCTGTGGGTCCTCTCTCAGCTTCTCCAGCGCTTTTCTCTGTAAGCTCTCTGGGCTCTATCTGTCTTTTATCCTCTCACCAAGGACTCTAGGAAAAGGATTGAGACCCTCTTCGAATGGGCTGGGTCAAATTTCAAATCGAAAAACCTAGACAAAGTGTCCCGCCCACCACAGGTCTGCAGCCAGAATGAATTAAAAAGAACGTGGCCTTTTTGTGGGCTCGTAGCAGCCATAAACCAGCACACCACCAAACGGCTTCTCCTCCTCCCTGTCTGGGGACCCTCTGGATGTGACTGCATGGCCTCTGGGTGGCCACACCTCTGCTTATTTCTCCCGTTCTCTTGGCCACTTAGCACCGGCTTCTCCCTTGTACCCCATCTTTCCCACATCCTCGCCTCCCTTGCTCATTTTCCACACCGTGGAAGCAGCCTGCTTGCTGCCCTCCTCACCTTTCTGGAGGTGCACATCCTTGAGAGCCCAGCTCTGCTCCTGCGGCCTCCCTGCCCCAAACGTTGCCACGACCTCGACCCCTCCTTTATCCACTGTCAGCTTTTAAAAGTCATCTTGGCAAACTCTCCTTGAAGGAACTGTTGGCCCCGCCACTCCCTATGCAGACTTTGTAGACTGGGTTTCCACGCCCTCGTGTTTACAGCCATATTCTCACTCACTGAGCCTCCCTGTTCTGCTGTTTCATGACTGAAGCTTCTCTGCCTGCCGCTAACCATTTCCTAGTATTCCCTCTGCCCAGGAATTTCTGCTGGTTCCAACATTCCAAACCTCACCCAATCTTTAAGGCCCTCCCCTTAAATCCTCTTTCCCTTGAAGCCTTCTCTCCTCTTCCATGTGGGGGTGGCCTCCTTAGACAAAGCATGTGTTTTCTGTTCTGGACAGCTCTGGCAGGTAGTTCTGGGCAGGGCCCTCCTAAGGGGGCCCCAGGGGACAGGTGACCCCTCTCCTGCCAGGCATAGAGTCTGCTGTGGTGCTGGAACCACGACGACCCTAGCGAAGGATGGCAGAGCAGAGAGGGCAGGAGATGGCATCCTGTGGATAAGAAGGCCTCTCAGTCACTTTGCACTGACCCTCCACTCCTCTCGGATTCCCTTTAAGTGACATCATGTGTCTCCTGATTTTTTTAGATACTTTGAGTTGTTTTTTGAAATTATCCCACTATGATGTTAGGAGATGGATTTCTTGGGACTCCTGTTTCTCTTACCAGTAGTTGTTTAGGAGTGGACAGGGGTCCCCATCCCTGCAGCCACCCCACCCCACTCTCCCAGCCCCTGACTGTGACATGGGACTGAATTGAGTGTCGAAGTCTGCATTCCTTTACATGGACTAACCCAACTTTTCAGGCTTGTTCTTATTCCATTGATCATTTTATCGTTCTCCTCTAGCCTTTCAGAAATGGGCAGGTCTTGGGGATATGGTGGGAGCTAAGGCATTTGAGTAAGTTTTGGTTCATTCATAAAACCAGGATAGAGTAAAGCTTTGCAGAGGGCTGGTTGGCCTGGCCATTTCAGGCTTTGATCAGTGTGTACTCTGCCAGAGTCCTTGCTTTGCTGATTTTTAGAGATCCAAATATCTTATAGGAATTAGATGACTCTTTAGAGACTCCTTGAAGCTCTTCTGTAATTTCGCTTTATGGAAATTTTCTAATACATTGTATGTTGTGACCTAGTGTGTAGAATCTGCACCTTAAAACTAAAGGATGAATCCGTGAAGACACACTGATGAAAATGTCTAGTCACCCTCAGAGAAATAATACATGTTGAATTTATGCTTTGCCTTGGCTCCATGAGCTGAATATGGCCACGTTCAAACCAGACACCACCATATTCAGCTCTGTCTACTTTCTGCAAACTGCAGAAGACAGTGGAATGGGGGTGCACGTCTGGCCAGGGCATGAGTCTCATGCCCTGGGAAGCTCCTGCTTCCCATCACAGCCCTCTCCGTGAAAGGTCTCTCTTTTGTTGCTCTTCTCCCAACAGCTCCCTGGAGATGTGCCTCAGTTCCCATGACTGCTGACACATTTTGGAGTGGGGAGCAGGGTTTGGAATTTTGGTGTCCTGACACCCACGCGCTGTTGACCGATCCGTCAACGCCATCCCGGAGTTCCTGCTTCTCTTGCAGGGAGCCAGCTGGCCTGTCATTGGATACAGCCCTGGAGTTGTAGCGCTCAAACCCAGGGTTGGGATATGTTCACAGGACAGTGACGGTAACCGTAGTCCATGGAAATGCCTGGAAAGTGACTGATCCTGTTCTCTTAGAATCCGTAGAACAGAAATTAAGAGGATGTGTCCCTGCATCTTTCTTGAATTTGTATTGCTGTCTTCTTTCTTTAAAATAGTAGGTGCCTTATATATATATATATTTTTTGGCATGGGCAGGCTGCTAGCTGCCCACTATTTTTAAGTAAACTTTTAAAATAATGAATTATAACTTGCATTCAGAAAAGTGAGAAAACATGCCTGGACAGCTGGGTGAATTACTACAGAATGAGCACAGCTGTGCAAGCCCCCCTACCCAGAGCAAGATAAGGAACCTTCAGAGAACCCCAGAGGAGGCTTTGGCTTCCCCAAAGGTAAGCGCACTTTGCACACCATACCTTAGCTTAGCCACTTTTCTTTTAATTTATTTTTTTAAAACTTTTTCATTGTTAAACGTAACATATACATAAAGAAAAGAAAGAAAAAGCAATGATTTTCAAAGTACACTTCCACAAGTAGATACAGAACAGATTTCAGAGTTTGTTCTGGGTTACCGTTCCACTCTTTTAGATTTTTCCTTCTAGCTGCTCCAAAACACTGGAGGCTAGAAGAATTTTTTTTTCTTTTTTGTGAAAAATAACATATGTACAAGAAAGCAATAAATATCAAAGCACATTGCAACAATTATTTGTAGGACAGATTTCAGAGGGTTACAGTTTCATGGTTTTAGGTTTTTACTTCCAGCTGCTTTAAGATACTGGAGACTAAAAGAAATAATGATTTAGCAATCATACTCATTTATTAAACCCTACCTTTTCTGTGTAACTCCACCATCACGTTTGATCTTACTCCCAATCTTTAGGGGTATTTGGGCTATGCCCATTCTAGCTTTTTCATGTTGGAAGGAGCTGTCGATAACATGGGATGGGGGATGGAACTAGTGGATGTTCTGGAGAGGCTGGGCCCTCTGCATTTCAGGACTTATCTGGTCCAGGAATCCATCTGGAGGTTGTGGGTTTCTGGACAGTTATCCTAATACCTTTATAGAATCTTATATAATGCCCTAAGTGTTCTTTAGTTTTGGCAGGCATGGTTTTGTTTGGGGTTTGGCAAGTTGTGGTAGATAGAAATGTCTAACTGAAGCTTGAGTAGGGGCGATCTCCAGAGTAGCCTCTTGACTCTATTTGAGCTCTCTCAGCCACTGATACTTTATTAGTTACATTTCTTTTCCCCTTGTGGTCGGCATGGAATTGTTGATCCCAGGGCCAAGCTCATCCTTGGAGTCATCTCCCATGTCGCCAGGGAGACTTTCACCCCTGGATGTCATGTCCCACTGTATGTACTCTTTTGTGTTTAGTGTTCTCTCAGTATTACATTTATGAGAACCAATCACTTTATCACTGGTAGCAGAGTCCATTCCTTTCTGTTGCAAAATCTGGTGGCTTTTTAAAAAGTGATTTTGAGAATTTTAGTGGTTTTGACTTCCTGTGCTCCCTTTTTTACCTTCTGCCAGAAATTAGCCATTGGGAACCCAGATGGGCAGAGCTATTCTAGGTACTCTGAGACCAGAGTCCACTTTCTAGAAGTTTAATAGTTTTCCTACAGCAGCTTTGCAGTAGTTTCAGTAGAGCGTTTGAGTTCTGCTAGCTGCTTCTGGGTTTTATTTCATATCCCATCTGCCCCCCCCCCCCACCATGGCTATTAAGGTTGGCGGAAGGAACTTGTAGATGGAGTCTAGACTCCAGGGCCTGTTCGTTTCCCACTTTGAAAGGGGAATCCACCCACCAGAAGTTAGTCTTTGATCTTTTGGCTATTGTCATTTGGGTCTCTTAAGGCTGTTAACCGTTTTTATTGTTCTCTGCCTATCTTGGCTTCAGCTCAATATCCATGAAACCAGATGAGTCTCCTTGTAAAATAAGCCTGGCAGATCAGACCTATGTAATGTTCAAACCCGGTGAAAAGGAATTAGACCTTGAATGGTCGCATATCAAACCCTGTTGACACTTTATTGACTGGCTGTTTTTGTGGCAAGATGGGTGGACAAAAATTATGGTTCACGGGAGCTCCGTCTGCGTGGGCACGTGGCGTAGCCTCCTGAATGGAGGTTGCTGTTTCCCACACAGCCTTTTAAAATGAGCTATGTTAGAATGCAGCATGCACTAAAGGCAGTGGGGTTTTTTGGCTACAGTAGCTGTTTGAATGCACAGGTGGCCAAGGAGTAGCAGAGTACCCCTGAGGGCTGCAGGCCTGGTGAACATAAGAGAGGCCATTGCTTGTGGGCTCCTGATGAGATGGAGTCAAGCATGAGGGACAGAAGGGAGCTCAGGGATGAACAGGGGAAAAGTTTTATCAGTGAGAAAACTGGTCACACATCCAGCCGTATAAAAGGCGCCGTTCCTAAGACATCCCTGGACTTTCTTTTGCTCCGTGTGCTGTCCTCACTAGGGGCTTGTGGCCTCATTCTGATGTACTGCTTAAACGATGATGTTGGCGGATAGCAAGTATTATTCTACAACATTGTCAGTTTCGTAGGCGTTTACAGCATTGTCTGTTTTTTCGTAAGCAGTTTCTACCATTTGATGTACTCATGTCCCAACGAAATGAGCCTTTTTCGTCATTTTCTTTTTGTTTAAATTATTTTTATTGACGTATATTATATATTCACATCCCATGTAATCGTCCAACATGTACAGTCAGTGTATACAGTATATCATATAGCTGTGCATTTATCATCACAATCGACTTTTGTGTGTGTGTGTGAAAAATAACATATATACACAAAAGCAATACATTTTAAAGCACATCGCAGCAATTAGTTGTTGAACAGATTTCAGAGTTTGGCATGGGTTACAATTCTGCAATTTTAGGTTTTTATTCCTAGCTGCTCTAAGACATTGGAGACTAAAAGAAATAATGATTCAGCACTGATAGTCATTTGTTAAACCCTACCTTCTCTGTATAACTCCACCATCACCTTTGGTCTTTCTCCCACTCTTTAGGGGTATTTAGGCTATACCCACTCTAAGTGTTTCATATTGGAAAGGGCTGTCAATAGTGTGGATGGGGGATGGAACTATCTGATGTTCTGGAGAGGCTGGGCCCTCTGCATTTCAGGACTTATCTGGACCAGGGACCCATCTGGAGGTTGTAGGTTTCTGGGAAGTTACCCTAGTGCCTGGAACCTCTGCGGAATCTGACGTAATGCCCTAGGTGTTCTTTAGGATTGGCAGGAATGGTTTAGGCTGATCATTTTCGTTTTACTCTAGTCCTTTGCGTCCGTCCGTCCGTAGCTGCCTTTCCCCTTAGCGGCACTTCCTGAGGGGTGGGAGGAGGAAGGGTTAATGGATTTAGCTTTCTAGGCGTTGCTTTCAGCATCCTGAAAGGCTGTTGCAGCTTAAAGTGGGGTTAATGATCCCCACGTCTAGAGTGCTGCGTAAAAGGGGGAGCGTAAAGGGGGAGCGGGCTGCCTGGGGTGCAGCTTTACCCGTCCCCAGCTCCAGGCTCGGTGTCCGGCTGCACGTCCCGCGGGCAGGTTGGGCTGACTGACGTAATCTGTTCCTCAGCCTGTTCAGCCCTCCAGGATGTTGACAGTTATCGAAGGTAAGTCTGTGATCTGCTAGGAGGAGAGCTCTGTGAGATAGAATCCCTTTGATACAGGGATAGCAGAAGAAATGGAGGGCGGCTTTATCACACGCTGTTTTATCCTTCTTCCACACTTTAGCTGCCTGACCTTGAACCAGCTGGGTATGTCCTTAGCCTCTTGACTCTGGCTGCAAGCAGACAAGTGCATGCGCATCTCCCAGTGTAGTTGGAAGGCCTAAACGATACTTTCTGCCAAGAATCCTATTGCTGCCCGACATGAAAAAGAAAGGCCTTCTGTGAATGGTGTTTTGTTGTCACTCCTGGAATGCAGAGCTTCCGTTCCATTCACCCACGTAGGACCAGAGCAAATTAATACCTACCCAGGTGGCTATTTTCCCCCTGCCCAGAGATGCAGTTTCCATCCCCCAGGAGTTAGCAGCACAGCCCCCGCCCCCACAGGTCCCGGGGAAGGTGGTATAGGTCCCCCTTGGAGCGTGCTCACCCTGCCTGCCCTCTCTCCGGCCTCCCTCCGGATGGCTCATCTGTGGCTCCAGAGTTCTTCCCTTGGCAGCTGCTGCAGGAGAGCTGCATGCCCACACACTCGAGGGCCCTGGAAGGTGAGACCGTCTTTCTTTTGAGTATAAAACCAAGGTCTCTGAGGAGAGAAACAGAAGGCGCTCTGGCCCTCTCTACTTCCCTGTCAGGTTTTGTGATTTTGTGTCCCTCTGCAACACCCTGTGCTGCCTCCCCAAGCCCTTGGTGACTCATTCCTGTGAAGCCGGCCTTTCAGATGATTTAAGAGGCCACCCGGGCATGTGGGTCCTGGTGGGGGCTGCTGGTGGGCTGGCAGCACTTCCTTAGCTGCATGGGCATCGCTGGAGTGGGTGGGTAAACGAGGTTTCACCTGCAGGCTCTTGGGGTCACCTCCCTGGGATGGTGACCTGTCCTTTCTCAGGTTGCCTAGAGTGTGTCTTTGTTGGGCCTCCATTCCAGAGCGTCCTACCCTCATTGTAAGGCTGAGTCCCCCTCTCTCTCCCTGCTTCTCTCACGAGAGCTTTGGTTCTGGGTTGGAAGTGCTGATGCAGTGGTAGAGCAGGCTTCCATGAACACTGTAAAGCACCCAGTTAATTCCAACACTCTGCCAGCAGGTTTGCTGGATTTGGGTATTGTGAAATTAGCACTATCAGGCAAACTCAGATAGACTTTCCTCAGTTTGAAAGGAATCAAAGTTGTATCTGCTTTAAATCTGTTTCTGTATCATTTTTGAAAACAGGTTGACAGAGCAGATGCTTGGTTTACACTGTATCCAGTCTGTTGAGGGAGTATTGGGCCCCCTGGGATTTCCTTGTCCAGAGGTCTCAAGAAGGTACCAACACTCCCTGGGCAAGGGTCCCAAGACCTCCCGCATCCACTGCCCCTCTCGTGCTCAGTGGGCGTCTCGGGGGCGGGGCAGGGCTGCCCCAGAGCGGAGGTGCTCAGCGGCTCCCATCTGCAGCACAGGCGAAGGTTCATTTCCGAGACCACAGCCCTGGCCCCTGTTTTGGCCCCCGCTGCCTGCTCTCTCGTGTTTCCCTGTCCAGCAAGGGCCGTCACTTTCTTAGATGCCCCCCTGCTCCTCCCGCCCTGACCTCCCCTTTCTGTCTGCCCTTGGTGCTGGGAGGGCTGTTTTCACCAAGAAACCGTCCTTCCCTGCAAGGACAGAGAACGGCAAAGTCATGTGCACCTGTGAGTGAGGCAGCCTTCCGCTGCCAGATTTTATATCATTCAGACACCTGTTTGGGAAGACTATGATTACATTTCTTGGACTTTGGACTGATTCCACTTGTACCAGACGTCTAAGCCCTAAATTCAGGACAGTTTCAGGTCATAGTGTCTTGCTCTTCTGCCATAACTCTAAATGTCATTTTTAAGGCTCTAGATTTTGAAATATTTTCAAAACTTTTGTCAGAGTGCTTCAGGCAGAATTGCTCATTTTGGGTGTTGTAAGGTAGGATGGCAAGGTACTGTCAGTTACATGGCTTAGTTTTCGTGCATGCATTCATTTATCCAGAAAATATTGGAATGCTTACTGTCAGCCAGTTTTGTAGTCGCTTGTCAGGGAAGACTCCCAGGAAGAGTTTTGATTTGGACACACACTAGAACACCTTCCCCTCATAGCCTGTGTCCTGACCTGAGCCATCTCCCATTACTTTAGGGCTTGCATTCAGGTATCTGCCATCTGGTGTGTTCAGTAGGTGGGTAACCAAAGGTAAGGCAGAGCAGACTTCCCCGACTGCAATGCAGTGTTCATTTAAAACTTGCCCATTAAATATGTATTCAAATGAATGTCTGGTCAAAAACTCTCTTACCAAGAAGACTTCTTTCTAATTTCCTTAAGTGGAAGGAGGCATCACATTTTTTTCACAGGGGTTTGTGTTTAACTGAATCGGATAAATTCATTTCTGGGAAGCAGTGCTGGTGTTAGGACCAGCTGTCATTGAAAAGGAAACTATAGTTATTAAAACTGGATGTTTTTGTCAGCATTAGTCTCCACCCAAATGCCGGCGTAGAGAGAAGTATGTTGCTATTCGCATAGCATAGCGAATGCTCCCGCTTACCCTCTCTGTTTCTTTCCTTCACTGTAACTTTCCAGTACTTGATGCAGTTAGCGATGTTTGTAGCAGCTTCCTGACTGTTCATGGGATCCAGTCACTTTTATCATCTTCAACTTTTGAAGCACGCCTGCCATCTGTTAGCTGGCTGCTGTTTTAGCACTCCCCAAGGCATTCACCTGTCCCTTGGTGGGGCATCTTGGCTGGAGGTCCCTGCCTCTCCCCACAGCCTTTGAAGGTCAGACAGATGACCCTTGGATTCCTGCTCCTGGCAGAGCCAGGGTGGCCTCAGGACCTCATCTTGGCTGCTGTTTCTTTCTTTCTTTTTCTTTTCTTAACTACTTTTAATTCATTTTTGAGCAAATGGTTGATTTACAAAGCAGGTATAAGAGTGCTCAGGGGGTGCCTTGTAGCCTTCATTGAGTTCCCCCTTGGTGACTGAACTATAGCACGTCATGGCCAGGGGCTGACAGGGATGCAGTCAAGACACGGTGCATTCCACCTCCGGGGGGGGGGCCGTGGTGGGCCCTGCAGTAGTCTCACCTGTCACCCCTCCACCACTGCACACCTGACAACCATTTCTACCTTGTATCAGTTCAGCAATTTTATATAAATGGAACCCTAGAGTATGCAGTCTTTTGGGGTTGGCACTTGTCACTCAGCATAGCTCTGGAGACTGGGCTGATGGGGGCACCCGAACTTGGTTTCTTTCTTTTATTTATTTTTGTATGCTGTATGGTGGAGTCACATTACATTCTTTTTCCATGACTATCCTACTATTGCAGCACCATTTGTTGAATTTTTTGGTTGAATTTTAGTTGGTTTCTTTTTATTCCTGGTTAGATTCCGTGCCCCTCTCCCACTGAAGGCTGCCGGGGGCTTTTCCTCTCCCCTACCCCTGGGCCGTGGTCGCAGCAGGGAAAGCACACAGGAAGAACAGTTGGGCACGCTCCTGCAGCCCCTGAAGCCTGCTTCCCTCTGCTCCCGTCTCCGGACCGCCTGGGGGCAGTCCTGTCCTGGGCTCGGCCTCCTGTGCAGTCCTTCGGCCCCCAGCGCCTTGGCTTCTCAGACCCACAGCCTGTCTGGGGAACTCTCAGTTGGACCCTAAGTGATCCCAAGCCGAGTGATTACCTGGTTGGATCCCTTGCCCCGCACGCTCATTAGCCAGGGAGAGGTGAGGCAGAAGACAGGGCTGTACTTGCCCCTTCTGTGTGTTTCTCCCTTGCTCGTTCTTACTGAATTTTCCTGTGATGTTTATATGTGTGGCGACAGAGCCGTTCTGAAGCTGTGTTTGGAAACGTGGGAAACCTCAGATTCTTAGGCACTTATCAGAATATTGCTCTTTTCCTTTTTTTTTTTTTTTTGTTACACTGCAGTCCTTTAACTTCTGCCTTCTGAGTCAACTTCTGTCCTGCTTTTATAAAGGTAAACAGTTCAAAACCTTCTTGCGTAGTGAATGTCTGTTCATCCATCACTGACAGTTTAAACCCGCGTTTCATTAGGGCCGAGGATGTTCCCAGGTGACTGAAGTCTGCTCTCCCTATTCCGTTTCTCTGGGTGTCTGCTACACTGTCTTGGGACTTTGTTTTTAAAAAATTGCAGTTTACACCAAAAGGGGTAAATAATTGCTGAAAAGAGTGGGATAAGGGAATCTAGAAACGGATGTGGCAAGGAAGAAAGCTGGCAGGAAGTTATTTGAAAATCCATGGTTTGGCTTGGAGCTCAAACCTCATTCATCCGAATCCCCTGTGCCTTCAGCAGCTGAGATATTTTATAATCAGATTTTTTCTCAACATGTTGGTCATCAAAAAGCAGTTAAGTAGCCTCTCCTAATGTAACAAAGTGAACTTGTGCATTGTGGCAGGCTACCCCCAATAAAAGTTGAAACTTGAAAGACTTTAAATTTATCTTCAAAGCGATCAGAAAATTAAATGAACGAAAATTCCCAATTCTGAAAGTGTTTCGTTTAGTGGAGATTTTTGTTGTTTCTTGATGGTCCATTTAGGAAACAAAAGAGCAGCACTGAAGTGTGAGGTGAGCATTACATTTAGGCTGTTTGTGAGAAGGGTCCTGATACCTGAGAGAGCCCAGACACTGTGGATTCACCATTCTCACCTGTGCTTGAATGCATGTGTGTTTCTATTTAGGAAATAAAAGATGGCATGCGTTGTAATTTTAAAAACTGTTGAATTAGACTTGCAATAAAAATGGTGATTGTAGGATTATAGTTGCAGAATTTAAAACCTTAAAAAGATCTTGGAGACTGGATTAAACTGTTTATTTTATGGACAAAGAAACTGAGAGAGGCCCAGGAAGTTTCAGTGTTTCACTCCTAACATGCGTTTGTATCTTTGGGAAGAGTTGTAAATGTGTGCTCATTATTTATTCTCAGGCCGCCGGTCTTGGGGAGTTTTAGGCAGTGGGGTGGTCTCATCTCTCTGTCACACATGGTACCCCATAGCATGCGATTTTTAAAACGATCTAGAAAGTTTAGCACCCATGAGGCTTTGCGAATGTACTTCTCCTTGGGATTTGTCCATTGGTTCCTCTTTAAGAGGAAAGCATTTTTTTACATAGGTGTGTTTCTTGGGTACTGGCTGGCCTGGCGCTACTGTTCCCCGAGAAGTCCCGGTCTTTCCTGCTAGCTGCGGGACCCAGAAGTCTCCGTGGAGGGCCTGGGCATGCCAGTCCCCTGCCGTTACTCCTGGAGGCAGTGGGAAGGCCTGTGGGGAGGGCCAGCACAGCGGGCTTGCTGCTGATGCCTGGAGAGCCCTGCCCTAAGATACCCTGCCACCCTCCAGAGCCATTGGGCCGCCGGCTGCAGCGTCTCTGCTCGTCTTGGGAGCCATCTTCTCGTGGCAAAAGGGGGGTCATCTCTTTTCCCCTGAGATAGAATGCACATACAGAGAAGCACCCCTGGTGTAAGTGCAGATCATGGTGAGCTTTCACAGAGGGAACCAACTGCAACCTCTGCCCAGGTAAAGAATAGAAGAGAGAATCTTGAATAATCGGGTGGGCCACGGTGGCTCAGTAGCAGAGTTCTCGCCTGCCAAGCCGGAGACCTGGGTTCGGTTCCCGGAGTCTGCCCATGCCAAAAAAAATTAAAAAATAAAAGGCAAAAACCCAAACCATGCCTTTTAAGGCTAACCTTTTTTCAAGGGCAATTCCCCTCCTCTCCCAGTGCTTTTTAGTCTGGTTTGTGCTTTTAAAGTTAAATCTTTTACATTTTTGTCACTTTGGGCTGAGTACGCAGCAGTAAAATACTCAACATGAGAGAATAGTTCATGTAGTATTTGTGAAATCTTGGTTGTATTTCATGTTGATTTTCATTTAGGAAAATATTTCTTTTTCTTAGCCGTAGTGGCTTCCTGAGAGCTGTGTTGTAAAGTCTCTTAACCAAACACATTGCCTTTTGCATAGAAATAATTAGATTCAATAGTGTCTGGCCTTGGGTTCTTTATCAGGTAAATCTCAGATCTCACCTAGCTGCATGGTCAAAGCAGGAATCCCGCGATCGCTCCTTGGTAGGTGAGAGACAGTTCTGTAGATCAGGCCGTGGCTCCAGTTTCCATGGTTGGGTCCTTGTCTGTAAAGTGGGTGGCTGCACGGGGTGTGCTCTTCTCTTGGGCTGGCAGGCAGGCCTTCGGGCTAGCCCTGTAGTCCCAACACCACTTGGAGAGCCAACAGGCCCGAGGCCCCTGCAAGGGGCCAGAGCGATTTCACTTCATTTTGCATTTTAAAAGCCCCAGCGCCCAGTGCCGCTAGCACCAACCTGCTGCAGAGAAATCACATACCCTCACCAGCTGGCACAGCAGAGCATTCACACTTTCTGAGCCTCAGTTTGTTTTCCTGTAAAGTTGAGAGAGAGAAAAAAACCCTGCCGGACCACTCATCCCACAGTTGCTTTTTAAGCCTAAAACCAAAGCTGGCAGAACAGTTTGGAACCTACACTGTAGGGGGTTCTGCAGAAACCGAGCTGGGGAGGAGTGAGAAGGCAGCCTTGAGCAGATCAGATCTTAAGCCGGGATCACTCCATGGGAAGTTCGAGTCCGTTAAATTGATTTGGGGTAGAGTCAACAGGAGCATGGGAGCCTAACCTGGTTGCAAAATCTTCTTAATGATTTTGATTCCAACTAAATGGTACAAATGATTTGACCATGTTTGGCATCCATAACCTCATGAAAGAGTGGCATGAATGATACTGAGTTGCTCCAGGGCATGGTCTTAAAAGAGGAAAAGAACTGAGATTTTCCTTTTCCCTTTCAATGTGATGTTTTGAATTATTTTAGGAACTATCTGGTGTTTTTTTAAAAAGTTGGCATTCTCTACTATGGTTGTGCCGTTCATGTTAAAATATGGTGAAAAGGATCTTTGCCGGTTGTGTTAAGCATTTTAGCCATGTTTGGAATTTGTCACTATTTCCTCCCCTTATTTTGTTTTTAGGACCCTTGGAGAGAAATTTGTTGAAGTGTGTTGCGGGAAATAGCTGCTTCCCCCTTTTCAGCACTGATAGAGATCCCGGATATTCCCATATCTATATATACTAACCCATATATACTAACAGATAAGCGTGTGTTCGTTGCATTAAATTTAGTCCCAAAAAGGACTTAGTAAAGCACTGGAGACAGAATCAGGAGAGGCAGTTGTCAGTTTCAGTAACAGCTTTGGAGCTAGAGCTTTGGTGTCCCGAGTGCTAAACTGCCAGACCGAGGAAGAAATGGTGGCTCCAAGCTTGAGTGCAAATAACCATGGGGACGCGTTGGCTCTCTCGTCATGTCTTTCTCTTGTTCCAGAAACACTTTTGCCCATCATAAATGAGGCACATACTTTACTCAGTCGTTTTGGTTGACTAACGAATAATTCATTTTTTAATTTGGAAAAAAAATGGAGGTAGGCTACGGGGCAAATCTGTTATCGTTTTAAAAGGTTATTCACAGCCCAAAGCCAAACTGAAAAGCGTTCTAAGCTGCTTTGCTGTGTGGGAGGCTGCATCAGATACATGGACTGATTGTGACGTGAGTCCTTTGTTAAAGACCAAAGGATGTTGATGCTTTCTCAGAAATTAGTAGTGAATTTAGGAGAAATAAATATATCGTTAAGGAATTAAGATTTGGCACGTGAAAGGTCACTGCTGGAAAAAGTCAACGAAAGTTTGCTGATTTTAATTGGATCTTGCCCTGATTGGAAGGACTTGAGTCTTCTCTAGTCTCGCTGTGCTACTTTGTACATGAGTGAGGAGAGATACAGATTAGATATAATTTGGCTACTTTGGTTTGAGTCTAAGGTCACTTCAGCATGGAGAACTGATGTTACGGTTGAGCTGGGGCGTGTGTTTAAGGTTATAAAAATCCTGGCTCCGTGTAAGTCCGGTTGCATTTAAACCATTTAAATTTTATAAGCACCCAACCCTTGCTATCCCCACCCCTATATGGAAACCCATTCATTGTACCATTATTCTCCTTTTTCTGTAAAGGGATGCCAGCATTAGATGGGAACAGTGTCTTCAGCCTGTGGCAGCTGATGGATCTTAGGCACAAATAGATGCAGTATGTCTTGCTCTTAAAGGGCAATATAAAAGCAGCAAGGTGTTGATTTTCTTAGCCTGTTTCTCAGGCACGATAGTGATCTTTACCCTCCATGTTTGCTTTTTTTAAAATTACAGAAGCAGACAGTTTTGCTCTTTAAAAGTATTCCATTTAATGTTGACTTAAATCTTTTTTTGAATATTTAAGGCAAAATGATTTGTGTTTGTAAAGAATTGTGAATCAGTCTTAAAAATCAGTGTTTTTGGGGCAGTGTGATGGTGGCTCAGCAGGTAGAATACTTGCCTGCCATGCTGGAGACCTGGGTTCGATTCCCAGTACCTGCCCATGTAGAAAAAAATCAGTGCTTTTTCATACTGATTTTTTTTTCTCACCAGTTTTTTAACGAAGAATCACCCCATTTTCTGAGTCCCCGCTCCAGGCCCCTCAGGGGCACCCTGCATCTCCCACCCAGAGATGCCGTGGGGGCTGCCCAGGGTGCACAGCTCCAGGCCCCTCTGGTGCCGGCCAACGCTGAGCCGTGCCCAGGCGCTGCACTTCCCCGGCCTTTCCCTCGTGCTTGCTGGGCTGGCCGTGGGGTCTTTGATCGAGGCAGTGAGGGTGTGTCCCAGGCCCTGTCCTCTGAGGACAGCGACCACACCTTCCCGCTGTCTCCTCTGCCCGGGACTGCTGCCGGCACCTCTGCAGCCAGGACAGCGTGCTTCCCAGGCGCCAAGGAAGATCACATGCTGGGCAGAGCAGGGCCACTGGGTGTCGGAGATGCAGGCCGGGGGCCTGGGAAAGGTGGGACTTGAGCTGTGCTCCAAGAGAGAGGTCGGATCGGGAGAGGCAGAAAGGAGCCGCAAAGCCAGGCGTGTTGGTGGAGCTGCAGGCTTTGGCAGAGGCAGTGGTGAGGCTGTGTGGCGAGGTCTGACGTGGTGTGTGCGGTCCCTGCGTGACCCGGTGGATGGGCTGACCCGGGAGAGCATGCCTTTAGGAGAGAGGGCAGAGGGTGCCCACCTGCTCAGAGGTTGCCAGTTGGTGCTTACACATTGTGGACTCTGTCATGGTGTAGCAGGGTTCTCTAGAGAAACAGAAGCAACAGGAGAGATCTGTAAATAGATTTATAAAGGTGTCTCATGCCATCGTGGGAATGCAAGAGTCCCAAATCCGTAGGGCAAGCTGCCAGGCTGGCAGCCCCAAGAACTCCACAGGAGAGGCAGGCTGGCTGAAGAAGCAGTGAAAATTCTTTCTTCTCCCTTGAAATCTTGACCTGATGGGATCAAACCCAACTGATTGGATTCTCCTGTTTGCGGAAGACATGCCCTCTGGTGATGGCAGATGTAATCAGCCACAGCTGCAATCAACTGACTCCAGCCTTCTGGTTTATCAGCCAGCCACAAAATATACTTGCAGCAATGGTCAGGTCAGTGCTTGCCTAACCAGACAACTGGGCACCATCGCCTGGCCAAGCTGACACCAGAACCCAACCATCACAGATGGGATTTTTTTTCCTTTTGTCTCCCCTAGTTTTAAAAGCAAATGATTTCTGATATTTTTCAGAATATAGGGAGATTAGCTGTAGAAATCTAGATGTTCAGCTTCTTTAAAAACAGACGTTTGCCCTATCTGCCCACACTGGACACTTCCTTCCCCACGATTGTAGTTGGCCAGGACAGGGTCGTGGCTGCACCATCAGCAGGATTACACTTCCACTTGTTTCCCAGGGGGCCACTGCTTGGGCTCTGGGCCCCCCCCCCCCGCCAGGGCCGTGTCCTCCCTAGCCCTGGCCTCCCCCCAGCGCTTTGGCACTGAGCGTGCAACCTCACATTGCTTACTGAGACGACGAGGCCCAGCCTTCCACGAGGGAACGTCATCCAAAACGAACGGCACCATCATGATGAGTTTGACCCAATAAAAAGAGCAAGGCCTGAGGGGGACTCTGAGATCACTGGGAAGTGGGCGAAATGACGCAGCCAAGTTCCCCTGGGGTGTGCCTCTGACATTGCACAGTGGCAGCGTTATCTGAAGGAACAAGTGCTGCTTCTTTGAAATAGCAGTAGGATGGGAAGGTCCATTCAAAATAAACAGCCCTGTGTCCTGAAAAGCGGGGACGCTTTGTTCTTAAGTCCAGCGGTTCCCTTTCCTCTTCCGTGATTGCATATCTGTTCTTTCAGATTGCATTTGCACTTTTCAAATGGCAAAATTGAGTGATTTCATTAATCTACGTAACCGACTACTTGTTTTCAGAGGATGTATGAGAAAGGGGCTGGGAGAACGGCCCTCCTGAGCTCCTGAACATGCCCTCGCTTGGGATGCCTTTGCCCCTGACAGTTCTGAATGTTTTTGAAGCCATCCATAGCGGCTTGCAGATACTATGGTGGAATTGTCCCCTTCCATATCTGTTAGGTGAAAGCTGGGCTTTGGACAGGAACTTTGCTTACCTTAGCTGACTCTTCTCTCTGTCCATCCTTTCTAGAGTCCACTGCTTGTTGCTGGCTGCCTGCAGACAGCTGTGTATGTAGGAGAGGAAGGAATAGAAATGGGATCTGGGTTTTGGCTTCAAAGACATGCTTATCTTTTTGTGGGGTCCACAGCATAAACCGTACTCTTAGAAAGTTCGAGGCAGCAAGTGGAGATGGCCTGCAGTTATAGGAGGTCAGGAGGCAGCTGTGGTCTCAGCAGGGAGGGCAGAAAGTGGCGAAGCCCTTATGGGGTGACCTGTGGGATGACTGGACCTGTGTGCGTGCTATGGAGCAGGGGGTGGGACCACAGGGGATACCACAGACAAAGGCAAGAAGGACCACCCTCTCTAGGGAGGAAGGACGAAGGTGCCGTTGCAGCAGGCCTACGATGCTCGGGCTGGGTGGCTGCTGTGTACACCAGCGAGCCTGCTTTTTGCAGCCAGATGGTAGGACTTGGCTTACACTCAGGCCCCCCTCCCCGGTGAGCTGTTCTTTCGCATTGCTGCTTAGACCAGCGCAGAGAAGACAACTGTGTGTTGCCCATTGGCTGTTGCCTGTTGGCTGCTGGGGAGTGGGTTTCTCAGGGCGGGAGTTTGGCATGAGATTTTACAGGTGTCCTGGCTTTGCTTTAGTGGCTGTCTCTGATACTTCATCCTTCCTCCAGCACAGCCGTTCTCGGCCAGCGGGGATGCTGTCCCCCAAAGGACATTTGTCCACATCCGAGGGCATACTGGTTGTCACAGCCGCGGTGTGTGATGCTCCAGCATCTACTGGGTACAAGCAGGAGCGCTCAGCTCCCCACCCTCCCCTAACAAAGGACGCTTAGACCCTAAACGCCGTGGCCGAGCAACCCTGGCCTGTACATCCCATGGTTTGGACATACATCCTGTGGTTTTTGGACATTTGGATTGTTTCTAGTTTGTAGCTATTACACATGGCACTGACATGGACCCCCTGGGAGGAGTCTTTTGTTGGACATGCATATACATTGCCAAGCTGAAGGCTATTCAGACTGTCTTCCAAAGTGGTGCATCTAGTGCCTAGGGTTCCCCAGGAACAAGAGTGCAGGTGCCCCTGTGTTTGTTGCAGCTGGCTGGCCTTTGTATGGTGCTGCTGCACTTCTTCCACCTCACCGCTGCACTGGCTGGCGTGTGCAGCTGAGCCCGCGAGGACAGGTACGCCTGCTCTCCATCAGCTTGTCGTCAGGAGCAAAGGTGCTGCGTATGCTATACGGAAAGGAGATTCGGATGGGGAATTAGAGCAGATGCAGTTGTAGGAAGAACTAGGGAAGAGAGGGACCGAAAGGGAGAGCTGGAGAAGCTGAAGCTGGAGTGGCTACCCTGTGCGTCCCAGAAGCTTCCCAGCTCGGAAAGGTGGAGCTCCGCAGGCTTGATGCTGGCACCTCTGTCCTGTCAGTGGGTCTGGACCTGCATCTCTGTGGCCTGCAGCCCCCAAGGCTCAGCAGTCCCTCAGCTGGTAAGAAGGAGCCAGGGAGCAGAAGATGGGAGCACGAGAAGCTGGGCACCTGTGCATCTGTCCCTCCCCTCTGTGCCTTTGAGGTGGCTTTTTGAGGAGAGTGGCCACTATGCCAGTCCGGGCTTCACACCTTGAGCTTGTGCCTCTTTTGGCCTGATCTGATAAAGAATCATTCAGGAAAGGATGTGCTGGAAAACCCAGTTCCCATTTTTACCAAGTTGACCCATTGCAATAGCTAAGTTTTTTTTTTTTTTTAAATATTTATTATGAAATATAACATGTACAAAAAAGCAATAAATTTCAAAGTACATTTTAGCAAGTAGTTAACAATATCTAAATATGGCATGGGTCACAGTTCCCCATTTCAGGTGTTTTGTTCTAGCTACTCCAAGACATTGAAGACTAGAAAGAAATATCAGTGTGATGATTCAGTAGTCATATTCATTTGTTGGAATAGCTAAGTTATCCACACCTGAACTGTGAACATTCAGTTCTCTAAAGGGCCCTCTGGGGAAATGCGTATGTTTCCTTCTTTTTCTTCACTTGATTGTAGATACAGTACTAAAACTGAGAGGCCTGAGAATTTACTATTTAAATGATATTTTCTATGGGGGAAATGTGGCCTGGTTTCCAAATAAATCCACTGAACTTTTGTAAGGCATCCTGTTTGTAAATTGCAATTTTCTTTGTTTGGGAAGTTTTCTGATTGCTGTAGTAAGTAGCTAAATAGGGGGAAAGGAAGCTTTAGTTTTAAAGTAAACATTGAGCCCATCCAGGATATCGGTGGCTTCGGGAGATTTTTTTTTCAATCTTCTATGAAAGGACTTAGAAACCACTCTACTTAGATAGCTTGGAATATTATAAATGAAACCGTTTCTTTTCTACTTACGCTGCTGGTTTCCTCCTGTTATAAATCAAGCATGGGATAATTTGTCACTGGACGTGAACATGTGAGTTGAAAATCTAGCTTCTAGTCCCACTTTGGACACTGACAATTGTACCAGTACTAAAGATGTGATTTGTAAATATGTTTGTATAGTGCTTTAGGGTTTACTGAATATTTTCATAACTGTCTCACTTCTATCCTCCCGGTTGTTCTGGAGTGTAAGGCACCCCCACCAGTTTTGGGGTGATGAAACTGAGGCACAGAAAAATTAAGTGGCTTTTCTCCAAATCGTGCATTTCTGTATTGGGAGCGAGTCCTAATATTAGACCCCTCATCATCTTTTCACAACCCTCCATGACACTCAGCCGTCCCCTCTGGGCTGCCAGGCTATTACTGAACTTGTCAATGCAGCGTGCATCAGGGTCCAGTTGAGGGATAGAAACCACACAGTGATTTGGGTGGGGAATGCTTAATATAAAACAGGAGTCAGCAGCTGGCCCCCTGGCCATGCCACCGGCTCTTGTGGCATCTGTCACAGTGGTCGCCTTACCAAGGGGGACTTGAGTAGTTGCCGTAGAGACCCTGTGGCCTGCAAAGCCTCAATTGTCACTTTGTGGCTTTCTATAAAAAAGTCTGCCAATGTCTAATATAAAGAATTATTAACTAGTAACACTGGATTAGCTCCTTGGAAAATTACAGGAAGAGCCAATATCAGGAGCAGGCATGCTTCCAGGTGGTGCTTAGGCAGAGACCTAAGGAAGGAGGAGGTTGGGAAATCCTCTCCCCCGCCCCCACCCCAGCTCTCCAGGCGGAGTAGATCTGCTGCAACAGGTGTGGCTGTGGCCTCCTGGCTGATGAAGTTCACTGAGTGCCCCAGGCCGCCTGGCAGGCAGGACCCCACCCCCACCCCGCTGTTGGCCCGTGCAACTCGCTAGACAGCTGCCAGCGGCACAGGTGGACCTTGCCAGCAGGCCACCCAAGGGACTGCTACCGAAATTCACTGGTACCTGCCCACTGGTGCACCAGCGAAGCTTGCCCGGAAGCCAGCTGGGCCAACTGGGACCTGCCGTGAAGCTTCCCGTGGGATGAGGGTTGGACCTGGGTATTCCACATGACTGCAATAACCCATCAGGAGCAGAGAGAAAAGTAGATTGGAATTAGGAAGAGAAGCCCTTTTGTCCTCCAGGGTCCTTTCAGTGCCCTCTACTGACAAACATGGTTCCTGTATCATGAAGCTGGGCAACGAAGGGTGGATTTGGGGTGGAGAGGTGATGTATTGGTAAGTGACAAGGTCTTGAAATGGACTGTTCCCAAATCTTCCTTCTCATTCTGGATTGGAACTTCTAAGCGCAGTGTCTGACCGGCTGTGGGGTTCAGAAAATGTTCACTAATGTTGCTGTCCAGCTGCTGTTCCCTACGTGGTCTCTAGGGGGCAGTGCTGATGCAAGGCCTCGCAAAGATCTGAGGGTCTAGGTGTCTGCAGCAAACTGTGGGCCTTTGGCCCTCCTGGAGGGGAGACACATTCCTGCTGCTTGATCCTGCCCCTCCATGAAGCTTCTCAACACTGGCCACAGACTGAAAACTTCTTCATAGTTTCCCTATCCAGCTGCTTGGAACTCAGAGCTGCCACTTGCAGCTGCCCGATACAAATTCCATTCCCTATCCAGCTCTTTGGACTTCAGCTGATCACAGTCTCTCCAACAGCCAGCCGCTTTTCTAGTTCTCTTTAGACTTCTGATTGGTAATCCCAGCCTTTACAGACTCCAGATCTTGTCCTTGCTTCTGATACAAAGACCCCAACAGACTCTCCTGCCGACATTTGTGGTTGGCCACGTGCCCCTCTGGCACAGGAACTGCTCACCTCGCCATTGTCTCTCTCTCTCTCTCTCTCTCTCTGTCCGTTAACCACGCTCTGTTCCCTTGCCAGGACACATCTGACTTTCCTTGCCATGGGGCCACATGTAACCCGGCCTTCATTTTAGGGAGGGGTGAAAGGAGTGTGCTAGAATCTTCAGAGTAAAATTTTATATTCTTAAGGACCATACAAAATACTTCCTTCATCATTTTAGGTCCAAAGCATATATGGAGGGTTTAAAAAAACACTTTTTAACTTATCAGTGTTTTGTCTTGTTTTATCATTTCTATTGCTTGCTGTTTATTTATTTATTGGTAAATCACAAGGAAAAGGAATTATTTTTAAAAGTCTCAAACCAATTGCGTGGGTTTTTTTCAATTTTCTATGGGTTTCGCTGTTATCAGAGCACCAGTATGTCTTACGTTGAAACTAAAGCCGGGATGAGATCTACTCTCCGATTATTTCACAATTGGCACCTTCTCCTGGATGAGTTAGTTTTCCTTCCTGAAGGCACTGACTCAGATCGAATGAGCAAAACCGTTAAATGAGGCAGACTACGGCAGGACTTCAGTTACTGGTCTGTCCAACAAGGCGTTGCTTTGTCAGGAGCCTCTGTGTGCTCAGGGAAGTGAAGCACTCCTGGGGCAGTCATAGCTGATGAGGTCTGTGTGTGATCCATGGCTTTTGAAATAGGATGTTGGTCTTCATTTTTTCAAATAATTCCTCCTTTTGATCTCTCTTAATTATGATTTTCCAAACCACTCAAGTTCAAAACCCCAGTGTTCTTCAGGCCCGTTTGCTCTGGATTCTGCACCCATCAGCTATGCTGTCAAACATTCCCTCACCACCCCGAGAGTCCTTGCTTCCTCCGTATTTGTTTAAGCCTTATTTCTGGGCTTATTATGATTCAGGGCTGGAATCCTGCAAAGCCTTCCTAAGCAGGTACTTGGCAGGGCCACCTTCCTTACCATGTGGTTCTTTTGCAGAAGAGATTAATTTTAGGTGTAACCATAGGATTAATCTTCTGGAAGTATAGCTTTAGCGCAGGGTTCACTCCATGCTTCCACGCTTTCCTGGGGCCTCCACTGCCCATGGGATGTAGTCCAGATTCTGATTCAAGGACAAATTCCCAATCTGCCCCCTTTCTGCCCTTATCTTCAAACACTCCCCTGCACAGACCTGACACTCTGCCAGGCTGACTCATTCCTCAGACACGCCTGGGACTTCCTGCCCGCGCCCCTTGCTTCAACGTCAGTGCGTCTCTCAGGCACGGCCTCCCCAGTCAGCTTCTCGAGTTCCTGCTCCCGTGGCCCTTTCCGTTTGCAAAGGGCCTTTTCCTCTCTACCCTGGGACAGACGTGCATCATCCCCCACGCTCCGACCATGCTGGGAGGAAACCCCTTTAACCCCTACTTGGATAAAGAAACCGAAGTCCTCACCTGGTGTGTGAGGCGCCGTGCTTTGGGTGACCTGGCAGATGGGACTGGCATTGTGGCTGTGGAATAACTTACCCTTGACGCCCTGGCTATCTGCAAAGACATTTTTCTGAGTGAGGCTAAGTGAGGCTGAGGATTTTTCTTGGCAGCTGTAGGAGGGAACTGCCATCTTCATGCCACTGGCATTCAACAAACGTTGGCCACTTAGCACGAATAGTTATCATGCCGAGGCTGTCCCTGTGTGGCAGGGCACAGCGGTGTGACAGGGCGAGCCTCGCTGTCTGGACGTCTGTAACGCATGCCTCACTGCTGGCGAGCTGGCAGGCAGAGCTGGCATCCTTCGACGACTTCCAGGGGAACCTGGCGCCAACTTCACAGGTATCCTCCACTGAGTTCCGGCCTAATTAGGTTTGATGGGCTAAGAGTATAGGTGGGAGGTTTTTAAAGCTGCTTTCTCTCATACAGCTACCTTCCCTGTGGGCACAATCAGTATCAAAGAGATGCTTTCTGTGGGTGAGGAGGCCGAGAACGAAAGAAAGAAAAAATACACATTTATTCCCTAAACTGAAAAACATGTGTGCTGGGAAGTGTAGGTGAGTGTGCATAGGGAGAGGTGGGCGTGCTTTGAAATGTAGTCTTCATTTAGTGAGGAGGGCTTTCCATATCTTTACAGAGGAAAAGAAAAAGGAACGAGATGTTGCCCTTCTTTGTGACATCAGGGAGAAAATGATGGCGTTTGGCAGAGCGTCTCAGGACTTGTTTATCCGGGGTGTGTGAGCGTGAGCGCTAAATCCCACCTCGTCATGGTGCAGCAAGATACACGTCATCCTGAGGGGCTGCTGCCTTCAAACGTTGTGTGTTCCACGACCCTGCAACCACGTAGTCATTAGTAGCCTCTGCCAAAAGATTTCCTTGCATACTGTGATTCACAGGTGTGAGCGGAGGTGAAGAACAGCACTTCAAGCTTTGGCTTGTTTGTTAACTCTCATATGGGTGTATCAGTTCGTTAAAGCTGCCAGAATGTAATATACCAGAAATGGAACAACTTTTATAAAGGAAATTCATTATGTATCAAGTTTACACTTCTAAAGGCATAGAAATGTCCAAATTCAGGCACCAACAAGAGGTTACCTTCACTCAAGAAAGGCTGATGCCGTCTGGAATACCTCTGTCAGCTCAGAAGGCTTGTGTCTGGCATCTGCTGGTCCCTGTTGCTGGTTCCCTTGCTTCCAGCTTCTGATGCTAGTGGTTTCCTTTGTAAGCATCTGCTCTGCGGTTTCTTCAAAATGTTTCCTCTTTTAAAGGATTCCAGTAAACTAATCAGACCCACCAGGAATGGATGGCGTCATATCGCCATCTAATCAAAAGGTCAAACCCACAGTTGGGCATGTCATATCTTCCATGGAGATAATCTAATCAAAAGTTTCCACCCTGGGCGGGCTACGGTGGCTCAGCAGGCAGAGTTCTCGCTTGCCATGCCGGAGACCCAGGTTCAATTCCTGGTGCCTGCCCATGCAAAAAAAAAAATTCTGCCCTACAGTATTGAATCAGGATTAAAAGAAAAGGCTGCCCCCACAAGATTGGGTCAGGATTAAAACATGGCTTTTCTGGGGTACATAATACTTTCAGACTGGCACATGGGGCCAGACTAGTTTTTTTTTGTTGAGGAACATATGACCTCTTAAAGGCACAAAGTAAGGTTCTGTCCTTAGAAGTTGATGAAGATAGAATTATACCCCATAAATGAATGTACATTTTTTGGGGAAAGAATGTTGTGGGGGCCCTGTGCAAAATAAAAGCCAAATTAATTTCTTAGGCAAGCACCTTATAAGCACATGACCCAAGTTGGCCACTATTTCATGCTCCACACCTGTGAGTCTTACCTAAAATACTACTCTTCCTCTTAGTTTTCTAAGGCCTCCTAAGTATGCAGATGAATTCTCAGTTTTCACCATGTCTCCCTTGGCAGTAGAATTGAAATTTCTGAAAAAGTGTATTTGTAGCCATTCACGTTTAAAACTTTAAAAAGAGATAAATGTGTATATATACTTATAAATTATTTTCCTCCTACTTTATTCTAGAGCAGATTTTCCAAAACAATAACACAGTGTATAAGTTTAAGGGAGAAATATCTGCTATCAAAATGTCCTTAAAGAGGCTGATCTTTTTGCCTATTTGGAGGAAATAAACTGTACGTTGAGATTTAGTCCTGTGGGTCTCTTTTTGGTGGGTGGCGGGGAGAGAATGGCACAATTCTTTATTCTGAATAAGATTAGGGTAGTTGTAGACAATTTCACCTAAAGATCCTTAGGAATTGATTTATTATGCTTAACCTACATCTTGAACTTCATGCTTTTTGAGTTAGCATTTGTATGCCTTAGTGACTGCAGTGGACAGCGCCTGCATTGCAGCAAGCTGTGTGCTGGCCGCCAGGAAAAGAGGAAAATGACACCAGAATCCTCAGAGTCTGCAGTTTGTAGCCATGGAATAGACACGGGTAGAAAAAAACGGTGCCTCTTTGAACACAGTGGGGGATTCCTGACGGTTGAGAAAAGCTCTGAAAGACAGGAAGAATTTTAAAAAAAAGGCTGACCCCAGGATGTAAGGGATTGTCTTGGAAGCCTCCGGCCCCTGGAGCTGTGAGCAGCATCAGCCTGGTAAAGATGTGGCCTCCTTACCCCACATCTGAATTTTCATGACCTTAGAAGTCACTGTTTTCCAGACTGAATAGATATCTTTACTTGGTTCGGCAGGGGAGCAGAAGTGGGAAGGGGCCCGGGCTGGATGCCTTCTGGCCCTACTGGTAAGTGTGGAGGTTCTAGCTCCAGCTGGGACAGTTAGCAGGTGCACGGGCACAGGGCCTCTCCCCTCACCTGGTTCTCTGAGGCTCCGCTTGGAGCAAGGGCCCTTCCTCTGTGCAGAAACATTCCAGGGCGCCTCTTGCCCAGAGGCCACAACCTCCAGCCTGCCCCAGCCTGGCTTGCCTGTTCCGCTGGGTCCCCTCTGCCTCTGCCCTTGTCCAGGTCAATGCCTTGACACGCGCCATCCTTTCCTTCTGCAGGCATGACAGGGCACCTCTCTAAAAACCTGCATTCCTTGAAGCCAATAGTAAGTGCCACTTGCTCTGTGAAAGTCTTCCTTGAGCATCCTCTCCCAAAGGAGGCAAAAAGATTTCCAGCTTGTATAGTACTGCATCGCTGTATTCATGTGCCTCTGTTTCCTCTCAAAGCAGAAACAAAGCATCACCTGGGAGGGCTGTAGAAATGCAGTCTCCACCCCAGGCCTCTGATTCAGGGGCTGCATTTTATCCAGTCCTCGCATGATTTCTTAGCTAGCACATTACAATTTGAAAAGCTCTGATCTGTAAGAACACAAATGTCTTCAATGCTGGAACTGCACCTTTCAAATCCACGCCCCCCCCACCCCACAACCTCTGCCAGAATATCTAACACAGTTTTTTGTGCATAGTATATGCGTAATCAGTATTTACTGAAAGGTTAATATGAGCCTTCAACCCACGCATATAGTGGCTTGTTTGCATACACACTGCAGTCACTTAATCCATGCTATTTAGGGAGTGATTGTTAGATACAGACCTGAGTTGCAGCAGTGATTACTTGGTCACTTTCCACATATGCCCATTTTCTACATTCTTGATTTTGCCTTCATATATTATATGCCAGTTCTTTGGGAGAAGGGGAGGGAGGAAAAACAGTCCAGGCCCTTCTTGGATTACTGACGCCAGCCTTGGAAAGAGTCGGCAGCCTGCCTATCCTTGCTTTGGGGGCACCACGGGGTTTGACCATGCACTGGATGTCCTGGTCTCAGGGCTCCCCCTGCTGGCTCCAGTGAGGGCCTGCGTGGCCCCAGCCTCGAGCTCTGGGCGGGGCTTCCGTGACAGCACCAACTGCGCCCTCCCCTCCCCGTGCAGCTCTGTGCATTTTGGGGTGTGTTGGCTTTGGTCACATATATTCCTTTTCCCTCTGACTCCCTCTGCCGACCTCTACTTCCGGGTGGCCTGTCTTCCACCAGAACTCCGGGCTCTGTTTTCTCTCTAGGTGACCTCCCCTAGGCTCCACCATGTAGGCGAGACCCAGTAATTTCCTCTCTGAGGACAGCTGTCTGCAGCCTGGGCAGCTCCCAGCCCCTCCCCAGGGCACGGCAGAATCTACACGTTCTGTCATGTAGAGTCTGCGGTTGTGCCACGAGGTGGCTGAGTGTTGATCTGGGGCAGGTGTAGACTTATTTACCATCTGTCTATTACTTTGAAATAAAATGGTCTAGACTTTTGAAAGCAGTTCATATTTTTGTTATGAGTGGCCTTTTCATTTTGTTTATGGTGTCTATTTGCAATGAATAACTCCTTTATTCAAGTGAGGTTTCTATGGTCTTGAGACTTTGGCAGAACTTTTAGGGAAATATCATGTAGTTTCAGAACTGAGGCATAAGTTGCTTAGTACTCCCCCTTGTTAATGATTAGAGGAAAAGTTTCCTGTTTCTAGTTCTTTGTTCTGACTTTAAAAATTGGGGCGGGCCGCGGTGGCTCAGCGGGCAAAGTGCTTGCCTGCCGTGCCGGAGGACCTCGGTTCGATTCCCGGCCCCAGCCCATGTAAAAAACAAACAAATAAACAAAATACAAGAAAATGTTTAAAGATGTTTCCCTTTCTTCCTCCCATCCTTCCTTCCTTCTCTCTGTCTTTCCTTCCCTTCCTCCGTCTCTCTTTAAAAAAAAAAAAAAAAAAAAAAAAATAATTCCTAGGTTAGCCATAGCATTCAGTCTAGTGATGGTGAACTTCCAAATTGTATACTGATGTGCTAATAATCAGCAATTTCTTTCACTGATTTTCCTAGCAATTTGTAAAGATTGGGCCTTTGGGTGTGGAACAGGGGTCAGCAAGCTTTTTCTATAACAAACCAGAGAGTAAATATTTTGGCTCGAGGGTCCAAGTACTCAATTTTGCCTGAAAGCACAAGAACAGCCATAAGTAAGATAGAAACAAAGAAATGTGGCTGTATCAAACTTTACCAAAACAAGCCAACAAACAACCAGGCAGCTGACAGATGGAGTTGACCCATAGGTTCAGAAAATAGCCATCAACTGGGGTTACTGCTGAACTTGATTATTACTGCCCGAGGAAAAAGTAGGTTAAGGATTTAAAGATCAGGAGTTCTTGGGATAAAAGTTATAAAAGTTATAAAAGTCAACACAGAATGAGCTTAGTGCCAAGTAAGGGGGCTCTTGGTGCTACACAGGTGTGGCATGTAATCCACCCCAGGCCACACTGAGAAATGCAGACAGCTGCAAGTATTTTGAGGATGTGAAGAGATCAGAACCCCTGTGCAATGCTGGTGGAAGTGTAAACTGGTGAGCTCCTTTGGAAGAGTCTGCCAGCCCTTCAAAGTTATACATGGAGTTAGCATAGGCCCTAGGCTGAAGAGAAATGAGAACATATATTCATGTATAAATGTGTACAGAAATGTTCATAGCACCATTATTGATAATAGCCAAAAAGTAGGAAAAACCCAGTGTTTTTCAGCTGATGAATGGGTAAGCAAAATGTGGACTATCTGTACAGTGGAATATTATTTGGCCCTAAAAAAGAGTGGAATGCTGGTCCATGCTATACCATGGATGGCCTCTGAAAACATTATGCTAAGAGGAAGAAGCCAGAAGCAGAAGTCCTTGAGTTCTGTGACTCCATTTCTATGAAATACCTAGAATAGGTCAATCCAGAGACAGAGGGTAGGTTAGAGGTTGCCAAGGGCTGGGGAGTGTAGGAGACTGGGGAGGTGACTCCTGGGCCTGACATGTCTTTTGGAGGTGATGGGGAAATATTTTATTTTATTTAAATTTTTTTTTGGTGGGGGGGAGTGCATGGTCTGGAAATCGAACCCGGGTCTCCCGCATGGAAGGCAGGCATTCTAACCACTAAACTACCCATGCACCCCAGGAAATATTTTAAAGGTGACTGTGGTGGTGGGTGCACAGTCTGTGAATCAACTAAAAGCCACTGATTTGTGCGCTTGAAATGGGGGAATCGTAGGCTAGGCAAATCATTTCTCAATAAGGCTGCTACAAAAATATCCTCACCTGGTACAGGACGACTGTAGCAGAAATAGTAAGCAGCAAAGATGACCCCTCCTTGTTGCTTGGATGAAGGAAGTCCAGGAATCGAATCTCCACGTTTGGATCCCATGTGGATGAAGCTCCTCTGAGCGCCCCACGCCCTGGGTTCCCTGGGTGAGCGGGCGGCCGTGCGCTGGGGAGGCCGCCCCGGGCAGGGCTGCTGTCGGGCAGCGCTGGGGGTGCGTCTCTCCCGCTGCGCGCCCAGGAGGTCGGCTGGGCGCCCTCCCCTTGGAGAGCCCTGGAGGCAGGCACGCGCCCCAGGACACCGGCGCCCTGGCCGGGGCCCCTCGGGGGCGCCAGGCTCACGCGGGAGGCTGACGGCCGGCTCTGTGTGCCACAGGTGGAAGAAGGCAGCCGAGCCGCGGCCGTGGACAAGTTGCTGGCGGGAGACGAGATCGTCGGCATCAACGACGTGGGTCTCTCGGGGTTTAGACAGGAAGCCATCTGCCTGGTGAAGGGGTCCCACAAGACCCTGAAGCTGGTGGTGAAAAGGTAAGCGCTGCGTCTCGCGCCACCCGGGAGGGAGGGCAGCATCGGCGCGGGGAGCCGGCAGGATGGCCTGGACCGCCTCCTGCTTCATCCTTTCTGTTGTTGCGTCTCTTTTCTTCTGGCCAGGGGCAGGGGTGTCTGTGCTTGGACTTTCCTCTCTTGGCTGTATGCATCCAGCCTCCAAAACGTAAGCGTCTATGTTGTCGCTACTGAGGTTTACGTATACGTGAGTTTGCATATTCCTGTCTTTCATGTGCAGGTAATGGAGCGCATTCTCTTCGCAGACATAAGACTAGCTGCCTGTGTTTCAAAGAAGGTGGGATTTTTGCTCAAGGTGGCAGGCCACTGCATTTTCAGTTTGTATGCTGCAAATAGTGTGGTTGCCTGGTAGGCTTTCAAAGTCAGGGGGTGAGGTGTCCTCGTGCTGACCTCATGTCTGTTCCTGTAACTTAGATGGCAGAGAAGAACTGGGATGATTAAGTTAGGTTGGTACTCTTACCTATTCAGAAACTAAAATAATGTTCCCAGGCACCCTCAAGGTATCTGTGACTTACTGTTTTCCTTATGGAAATAATTTTCCACGTTGGTTATTATAGTTGTCTGATTAATAGTAAAGTGTTTGCATATGAAGATTCTTAGTGTATTCTTTAAAAGTTGGCTGTCAATTTTTGAAGCCAAAATTTTATTGAGAAATATCCATACACATACAGTCCAGCCTTATTATACAATCCATGGCTCACAGTGTCATTACATAGTTGTATATTCTTCACCATGGTCATTTTTAGAACATTTGCATCACTCCAGAAAAAGAAAGTAAATATTCATGTATGGGGCCGGCTATGGTGACTCAGCAGTCAAAGTTCTCGCCTGCCATGCCAGAGACCCAGGTTTGATTCCTGGTGCCTGCCCATGCAAAAAAAAAAAAAAAACAACCTCAAATATGCCGTTCCCCTTACCCCTTCCTTATTGACCCATAATATTTTAATCAACTCAATTTTGACCCTTTATCTTCACCTATTATTTATTTATTTATTGTCCTGGTTTTTGCTTTGTTTTGTTTTTACTCCTCTGCCCCATACTCTGGATAAAAGGAGCATCAGATACGCTTTTCACAATCATGCAGTCACATTGTAAAAGTTGTATCTTTATACAATTGTCTTCAAGAATGAAGGCTACTAGAACACAGCTCAACAGTTTCAGGTACTTCCCTCCAGCCACTCTAATACACCATAAACTGAAAAGGGATATCTATATAATGCATAAGAATAACCTCTGGGATGACCTCTCAACTGTTTGAAATCTCTCCGGCTAACAATATTTAAAAATAATTTGGCTCAAGCATTTATTCAAGCATTTATCTTTGATTTCTAGGAGTCATTTGAAAATTATTTTACTTGAAAGATCTTACTTTTTTTTTTTTTTTTTTTGCCCCCTTAACACCAGATGGGAGGTTCAGAAATGCAGAAGGAAAAAATTGTCATTCTTGGCCACATCCGCTTAACTACCTGATTTCTCAGATGTATCAGCTGTCCAAGAATACCTTTTTGTTGACTCCTTATACTTTTTCTCTCCTTGTAAATCAGAGGGGAAATCTTGGAACAGCAGTTCGGAAGTCATTGGGGCAGATGGGACATGAGAGACACTGTTTATCATATAATAATTTCTTTGTCATCACCCTGTTGACCTCCTGAAGGCAGTAGATTTGCTCTCACAAGTTTCAGTTAGACTAGAAGTGCAGCCGTGACAGTGGCAATGGAAGCTTGTTCCTCAGATATGACAAGGAGTTATAAACTGTGTCTGGGAATTGATAGCTTTCTCCTCCACGCTGAGTGGGATCCCCTCTTCTTCTGTGCCCCCAAAACACTGAACCTTGCTCTTTGGGTTGCTGTGTGCTCTTGGTCATCCATGGGGAAAGCCCAGCTCTTGTTTGATGATGCAGGACACTGGACCTCACCAGACTTCCCTACTCTAGTGCCTGGTGCACAAGGATACACGGAATAACTGAGTTATTTGAATTAGAGGGACTTGGTGGAAACCTTGGGTATCTGGCAAGGAGCTGCATGGGAGTCCTGATGTTGGCGTGTTCATACAGTTACATGTGTATGGGCTGGGGGCCTTGTCTGGGGTGTGCAGCCATGGAGACAAGAGACACAGTCCTTGATGCCTTTGGGGACAGAATTAGGAGGCAAGAATATTTTCGCCAACTCTAACAAGATAAAAAGAAACGTTGGTCAATATAAGGGCTCAGTTATTCTAGGCTCCAAAAAATAGGTTATAATAACAAAGTCGGTATAGCCGTTACAGATAGAAAAAGAGACTTTGAACCCTAATACAGAAATAGATAAAAGACATGAATAGACAGTTCATAAAATGAGAAATGCAAATAGACCATAAGCTTATAAAAGATGTTTAACTAGGAATCTGCAAATTTGTTTGCCATCAGGACAGAAACCTATGCCTGTCGAGTTGACAAAGTTTTAATATAACAGTGCCCATCCTTGGTGAGATTATGGGGCAATTATAATGTTGGTTAGACTATAAATTAATCAACATTTTTGCTGAGTAGTTTGGCATGTATCAAAAGCCTTAAAGATAGTGCATATCTTTCATTCAGAATTCTATTTCTAGGATTCTAGATATTCAGCAAAGGGAAATTACTGAAAGGAACCTGTTGAATACTATGTAGACATGACAAATGATGTCAGTATTTATTGTCATGGAAAGATGCCCACATGTAGTTGTGTAGGAAACAAAGTCTGTTAAAAAGCTACTTATCCCATTAAAAAAAAATGTAAACAGAAAAAATTCTGGGAACATAATATTGACTATTACTATAGTAGTGTTCCTGCTTTCTGTTTTCCTTGGATTGATATGTTACATACAAATATATTTTTAATTGCTATTTTCACAGTATTTATTGCTTTTATGATAATCAATGATGTAGAGCTCTTTGTGTTGTGAAAGAGAAGATGACTTTGGGATCGGTGCCAGTCTGCTCCGCAGGAGGCAGCCAGGAAGTTTGATCTGCAGGAAAGTGGCCGCTGCATGTGTGGAGCAGAACCCTGAACTCAGGGGGTCCCGGGAGCCTGCCAGTCTCTCCCGAGCTGACCACGCCCTCAGCTTCCCATTCTGTGCTGGGAGGTGCGCTAAAGGCATTTGAAGTGCGCTGTGATGCGCTGTGATCACGACCAAACGAAGGGGGCAGATGCAGGCTACACTTTACTCTAAGGGTGACTTTTCATGTCGTCTTTTACTTTTTAAAGTAATACATAAATGGTAAAGCATCCTCATTCAAACATCCAGTGGGAAAAAGTAAGCCGTTCTTCCACCTTTTTTCTCCATTTTACTTCTCCAAAACACGGTCTCCCCTCCTTTGAGCTTCCTTTTAGAAAGATGCCGCTTGTGCATTTACATCTTCACACCCCTAGGTGTGCCTGCATATACGCAGCTATTGCCCCTTTGCAGCCCAGTGTGGCTGCCCCGTGTGCATTTAGTCTTGTGTTGTACGTTGCTTTTCTGGGCTCATGCTGCCTCTTGGAGATTGTTCCGTGCTCGGTTCCTTGAGGTCTCGCTCGTGGTTTTCTTATCAGCCACTGGGTGACGCAGTGTATGAATGTTCCACTATTTGTTGATCGGATCCTCCCTGGTGGATATCTCAGGTTTCCAGTATTTTACTGTAACAGAGAGCCTTGCAGTGTGATGTGCTCGCACCTAAGTCTTTACGTATGTGCTTATACAACATTCTAATAAATCCCTGGCGTAGGAGTTTTTGATTCATGACTTATGAGCATTGTATAATTTGACGATTTCCAGATTTCTCAGACCATTTGCTTTCCCGTGTTATCTCCAACAGGTGGTATTTTCAGTTTTTTTTCTTCTCAGTGTGCATGTGAGAGGTAAAAGTGGTTTTATTGTTTAAATTGCATTTCTGCAATTCTGAATGAGGCTGGGCGTCTTTCCATATGTTTAGCATTCATTTCCTTTTTAAACTAGAAGCACCTATTTAAGGATATCGAAAGTCAATCTGAAATCTGTTAAAGGAAAGCCTCCATGCCGTACGGGAACCAGTTGGTAGACAGGATGATAAGGCCAGGGGGGATGTGTGAGTTGATTTCTTTGACAGGTAGTAAAGAGACTCAGGAGAGCCACAAAAATTTGCCCTGGAGATTTGATGAAAACCACTATGTAGTTTTCATCAAATACTTTGGGTTCTGTATACCCAGTTCCTTATTTTTAAATTTTTTTTATTTTAACATTTGTTCCCTCTATTATTTATTTTTATTCCATACGTTCTACTCGTCTGTTGACAAGGTAGATAAAAGGAGCATCAGACACAAGGTTTTCACAGTCACACTGTGAAAGCTATATCATTATACAATCATCATCAAGAAACACGGCTACTGGAACACAGCTCTACATTTTCAGGCAGTTCCCTCCAGCCTCTCCATTACATCTTAGATAACAAGGTGAAATCTACTTAATGCGTAAGAATAACCTCCAGGATAACCTCTCAACTCTATTTGGTATCTCTCAGCCATTGACACTTTGTCTCGTTTCTCTCTTTCCCCTTTTGGTCAAGAAGGTTTTCTCAATCCCTTGATGCTGAGTCTCAGCTCATTCCGGGATTTCTGTTCCACATTGCCAGGAAGGTCCACACCCCTGGGAGTCATGTCCCACATAGACAGGGGGAGGGTGGTGAGACTGCTTGTTGTGTTGGCTGGAGAGAGAGGCCACATCTGAGCAACAAAAGAGGTTCTCTTGGGGATGACTCTTAGGCCTAAATTTTAAGTATACCCAGTTTCTTTTAAGTGAGGGTTCTGTATAGAGTGATCCTGTGGTTTAGATAGAATTTAATAACTTAAGCAATATGTATAGCAAGAAAGATACAGAAGCAAACTGAGCCATTTACTCAAATACTAGGTATTAAGCATTTTTGGTCAAATTTATGATTGATTTTTAATGATACACTTAGGTGTTATTTTGTCTACAAGGAAGAAAGCAGATCTTCAGTGGTGCATCATTTAGAAGTGTTAGTGAATTGGTTCATGGTGGTTTCTGTTGCTGTCATCCAGCATATGGAGAATTATTTCCCTGAATCCTGAAGATGGTACCTGGTAAAACTGCACATGAACTCTTTGTTGCTTTACTTATTACAAAAACACCACAAGAAGGCTGTCATGGTCATATTCATGGGTCAGTTTGGCCCGGTGGTGGTACCTTTTTGTCTGGTTGGGCAAGTGCTGGCCTGTCTGTTGCGATGAGGACATTTCATAGAATTAAATCATGATCACGTCAGCTGCACCCACACCTGATTCCACGTGTAATCAGCCAAGGGGAGTGTCTTCTGCAATGAGTGATGCTCAGTCTAATCACTGGAAGCCTTTTAAGGAGGACTCAGAAGAGACAGGCTCTCTTCCTGCTTCAGCTGGTGAGCCTCTCCTGTGGGGTTTGTCCAGACCCACCATCAGAATTGTCAGCTTCACAGCCTGCCCTGCGGATTTTGGACTCTGTGTTCCCATGGTCGTGCGAGACACTTTTATAGATTTTATATTTGCAAGTGTTCCCTGTTGATTCTTTTTCTCTAGAAAACCCTAACTAATACAAAGGCTTTTAAAACTATTTTCTTAAATCCTTAACATATATTCTTCTCTATTTAAATTTAAATTCCTCCTTAAATCTCTCCATCCGCCCTGTTCTCCATCCCCACGCAACCACTGATCTGCTTTCTCTCACTGTAAATTAGTTGGCATTTTCTAGACTAGTATATAGAGCTCCAAAATGGATCGTGTCCTCTTAACGAGAAGTGACTCCTTCATAAAAGAACACTCAGAAGGCTCACAGGCTGAACCAGGCATGTGGAAGTATCACCCACTGCCAAACTGAAAGCAGGACCACATGAGAAATCCACTTGCTTGACCCTTGATGCACTTGGTTCAGCTGCCCAGTGGCCTCGGCACCCTGTGAAGGGGTCTCTGTGACAGGGACTGAGATTGGGCCAGGGTTCTGGGGTGAGGCCTGGCCACCACCTCCCTAGCTGGTTAGCATTTAGAGAGATTATGGGAAAGGCAGTCTATTTGCTAAAATCTAAAACATGTAGGCATAGCTTCTAAACCCAGTGTGGCTGGTTGATCCCGGGCTGACTCCTGCTGCCCGCTGACGCATGGCTGCCGTGCACCTTTTATGGGGTGGGCTTTTAAAATGATGGTATATGGGGCGGCCAGGCGACCCTGTGGCCAGGATAGGGTTGCAGTAGGCACGTTTCACAAGGTAATGGGATCTTGTCTTGGAGCAAGGACAATGTGTAGCTGGCTATTTGGATGCTGGGGCTTGGAAAGCGATACGTTCGTTAGGAGACACACGGTTGCTTTCTCTCCCCAGCCAAGTGTCCCTGTCAGGACAATGAGGAGCACTCCCCTTCTCCCCAGGGAGCATCGGCTGGCGACAGAGAGCAGGTAACTGTAATCCATATCAAGCACGCACGTGTTTTCCTCCCTGAACCCCAGGCAGGGGCTGAGGCACGAGGGCACCTGCGGGCGGCAGGGACCATCATGGGTCTGGGCAAGAGGCTGAGAGCAAAGAACTGGGCGTCGTGAGGCCCCTTGTCCCAGGTGGCCGAGAAAGTGGATGCTTGCAGGGAAGTTCAGGGGTGGATGTGGTATGGTGTCCTTTCATTATGTTCATTATCTCTTTATACAGTCTGCATCTGCAGTTTTTTCCTGGAGATCCAGGCCCCACCCCTGGAGATGACGATCTGGTGGTCTGGGTGGATCTGATTGCTTGTGCTTTGACAGAGCGCCACAGCTAGTTTTCCTGGGCAGCTGCTGTGGTTATGCCATTAGCTGGAGGAAATGGCCGTGAAAAGGTTAAGGTCCAGAAGGTGGGCTGCTGGTAAATTTTGCTGCTTCATTTAGAGAAGGATGAATGGGAGAGGGCTGGTTAGCCTGAGACCCTCGAGAGGTGTTGAGGAAGGGGCAGCAAGGTCCAGACAAGCCAGGATGAATGGAGAGACCAGCGAGGCTCTTGCATGCAGTACTTGCTCAGGGCTGGGGACTCCATGTGGCAGGTGGTACTTGCTCAATACCTGGGGCTTCCTCTACACTGCAGTACCCACTCTGGGCTCCAGTTTTCCTCTGTCGTGCAGTACTCACTCAGGGTTTTCCACGGACCTGCAGTACTCACTCAGTACTTATGACTACTTGTGTGGCAAACAGTACTCACTTACCACCTGGAGCCACGTCTGTGTTGCAGTATTAATCTGGCGCTAGAAGTGTCTTCTGTCGTATAGTGCTGACTTAGTACCTGTATTGCATTACAGCGCTCACTTGATGCTACAGGCTTCCCTGGCCTGTGTCTCTGGCTCAGTGCTGGGATTTTCATGCTTTCTGCAGGACTCACCCTGTGCCGGCGGCTCTGTCTGGCCCACAGGACCTGCTCAGCGCTGCCTAGCTGAGCTTTCCTCACCAGCTGCTCTGGAATAGGCCCGTAAAAGCTGTATGTGTTGAGCGCTAGGACACACTCATCCAGTCCCTTCCTATGTGCTTTCCGTACCATGAGGAAGCCTCCTGAAAAAGCACACTTCAGTTTCAGTGTCCTAGGGAGAATTTCTCTTACTTATGTCACATAAATTCTTTTCTAAAGCTTATGACGGCTCGCTGGATCTTTTTTCTCAGTCCTCATTTTAATGCTGGTTTTGTCTGCAGTGAAGTGCAATGCTGTTAGCCGCTAGCCCTCCCCTCTGTGCTGTGTCCTGAACATACATCCTGGGTTGCACACATTTTGTCCGGGAGCTCCCCGGCCAAATTGTCAAAAGGATCGATTCATATTGTCTCCTGTGTCTTTAAGCCCTTTGTGATTCTGATAGCATCTTCTAAGCTTTTATTGAGAAGCACAATAACACAGAAGGGCGAGGTTCTTTGTAGGTGTGCAGGCTTACCTGGACTATGTGAGGTGGTTAAACATTTGAAGGAAGGAGGTTTCAAATCTAGTTATAGTGCCCGTGCTTGCCAAGACAAGGTTTCTTGCAGCAAGGGTTTGCTTTGGGATGTTGCTGAGTTGCAGTGAAGTTGGCACCTTGCCAGGACTGGGCTCCGCCCACCTCCCCACAGCCCCTCTGGCACTGGCCCCTTGGACCTGTCCTTGAGTAGGCAGCTCTGCCCCACAGCATGTGCAGGCACAGGTGTTCTGGAAGCCCTGAGAGCTCGGCCACCAAACACATTGGTGGGGCAAGGGGAAGCAGCTGGCTAAGACATCACCAGTTTGTGCCCCTCTGTCCTTCCCCTCCCACAGGGCAGAGTCAGTGTATGTGCGTGACTGTTCTCAGTAGGGTGCCTGCTCAGAGAAACCCAGGCTTCGGAGACTGGGCTGCTGTCACTTTGCTGAAGGTCCAGGGGAAATTTTATATTTTGAGTTTTGGGGGGATTATTGCCATTTGCTTGTTCTAGTTTGCTAGCTGCAGGAATGCAATATACCAGAAATGGAATGGTTTGTAAAAAGGGGAATTTAATAAGTTGCAGGTTTATAGTTCTAAGGCCATAATAACGTTCCAATTAAAGCAAGTTTATAAAAATGTCCAAATTAATGCACGAACAAATGTTACTTTCACTCAAGAAAGGCCAATGATGTTCAGGGTTTCTCTGTCAATTGGAAAGGCACGTGGTGAACATGGCAACGTCTTCTAGCTTTCTCTCCAGGCTTCTTGTTTCATGAAGCTCCCCAGGGGTGTTTTCCTTCTTCATCTCCAAAGGTTATGTGAGCTCTAACGCTTTTTCCAAAGGGCTCCAGGAAGCAACCCCACCTTGAATGGTGGAGACACATCTCCATGGAAACCACCTAATCAATAGTTACCACCCACAACTGGGTGGGTCACATCTCCATGGATAATCAAAAAATTCCCACCCAGCAATATTGAATGAGGATTAAAGGGTATGACTCTTCTGGGGTCCACCGCAGATTCAAACCAGCACAGTGCTGTTCTTATTTTCTTATTAAAACAGAATAGATGCTAAAGTTTATGCTAGGCAGGTACCCCAAGTTGTTTAGGCTATTTTCCCTTATTGTTTGATTAACTAAAATCAGTGGTGAAGAGTAAACCGTATAGATTAGAAATCCTTTATTTGGGGGGAAGTTACTTCTATTCAGAAATAGATTTGGTATATGGTTTAAGGGATCTTTAAATTAGGAAAGCGGTTTGATGATAAGCATCTCCGATACTTAATATTCTAAATAAAGTAGAAAGTGATAAATTGGTAGGATTCTATTTTTCTTTTCTGCCTTTATTAAAACAAAAGTAAATTTGTAATAAAGGAACTAAACCTTTATAATATGTAATACATGCTGATTACAGAGCCATGCTGATCAAATTTAGTTTGAAAATGTTGATGCTTTCTGATGTATTAAAACATAGAGAATGTTTCACTTACCTGCATTTTTTTTTCTTGCATGGGCAGGCACTGGGAATCGAACCCAGGTCTCCGGCATGGTAGGCGAGAACTCTGCCACTGACCGTGACCTGCCCTTACCTGTGTTTTTATTGGAGGTTCGAGAGGAACTGTGACTGCTGAATGAATGAGTTTACACTGTACTGCTTAAATTCATTTGAGGGTTGAGGACTTGAGAAATTAACAATGAAGCTTAAAAATAGCTTTTTAAGAAAAGGAGCAACTGTATTAATCGTCACAAGAATCCCAAATCCCCAGCATTAGGAGGAAAGATTTATCGGTGCTCTCAAGTTGGAAAGGTAAAGGTTCTGGTGAGGCTTTCGAGAGCGGCCTCTAGGAATGTCTGCTCTTGGGATTTGAGGACGTAAGGATAGGGGTCAGGTCTGGGCGTTTGTCACTGAGGAGGAGGGGCCACCTGGGGCCGGGCCAGCAGGCCTGTACGAGGCAGGGACAGCGCAGGACGCCTGCTTTGGCTGCTGCCCAGGTTTCCTTCCTTCCTTGAAGCCAGAGAAGGGCAGGTGGATGAAGCCTTCCCCAGTACCCCTACTTCAGGGAAAGACTCCCCTCTCCTACCACACCAAGAGAAGAAGCCTCAGGGAGGGCTCTGGGCAGGGTCGTGCTTCCGGAGGGGCCCGCGGCTCTGTCCGCCAGCCGCCGAGCCCCAGGATGGATGGGCCTCCCTCTCACTGCCGGTGCCACCCCGTCCACAGGTGGCCAGCTGCTCCAAGCGCAGGTGCAACAGATCTCCATTGGGGGAACGGCTGTACTGATGAGTCTGCATGCGGCGTGGCTTGAATTTAGTTAAAAAAAAAAGACAGTTTCCCACTGTACTAAAATCCCCCCAAAAGCACAGAGGATAGAGAATACAAGTCTACCTTAAATGACTTTCTTGCTTTGATTTTCCCACTATTAAACTCTGGTTCAATAAATTTAAGGGTACAGAGAGCTGTATCCTTCCATCCTTGGCGAAACTATATGAATTATAAAATAAACATTTTGATCCACTGTCTAGCATAAATTGATCATGTGAGTAGACTGACAACGGTTTATTTGTAGGACTGGGAAATTCAGCTGTATTTATTGTCTGTTTATTCTTTTTACCCTTGACTAAGTGATCGAGTATTGTCAATCCATTCCATTAGAACTGTGTTCCCCGCCTTCCAGATCTGGCCAGGGGCCCTTTGCAGTGAGGCTGACTGTGGTCTTAGTGCACTGATTGCCAGGGCTGTGACTGTCCACAAGTGGTATTATTTAATAGTTCTCCAAATATTTAAAGGATCTGTAAAAAGTTTGGATTAAAATCTATTCATTTTCCAGGCTTCTTTGGAGACAATTTTCTTTGCCTGAACTAGCATTCGAGTATTGCCATATTCCATAACCCTGCAGAGGTGTGCCCTTCTTTGCATTTGGGGACTTCTTGGTTTTCTTAGTAAATTTCCTGGACTTTGTTTTCAGATTTCACAGCAGAGTTTTGTTTCCTTTTCTGGTCAAAGTTCAACATTTCTTTGCTGTCCCATGCCTCTAAAATCCCCTTCTTTGGTCACTTTCCCTAAACTTCCTATGTTTTCTGTTCTCTGTTCCTTTTGTAAGAGAAATGCATTCTTTTTTTTTTTTTTTTTTAGAAATGCCTTCTTATCCCTTTTGGCATCTGTGCTAGTGTGAGGCTGTTATGTACCCCAGAAAAGGTCATGTTCCTTTAATCCATTCCTGTGGGGGTAGACCTGCTGTGGGTGGGACCTTTTAGTTAGTTTGTTTCAACTGAGATGCCACCTGTCCATTCCAGGTGGGCTTTGATTCTCTTACTGGAGGCCTTTGTACTAGGATAAAACACACATGAAAGCTAAGAGACAAAATTAAGAGAAACACACTTTAAAAGCCCCAGAGAGACAAGGTTATACCCACTGAAGCTGAGAGAGGAAGCCGCTGAGGCCAGAGGCTGGCAGCAGTGTCACTCAGAAGGGAAGGACCAGCAGATGTTGCCATGTCCCTTTCTATCTGACCGTGTAGCCCAGGCTCACCTGTAACTCGTCTTCACAGAAGGTATCGTCCTGTTGATGCCTTAGTGTGGACATTTTCATGGCCTTAGAACTGTAAACTTGTAAGCTCATAAATCCCCATTGTAAATGTCAACCCATTTCTGGTAGATTGCATTTTGTCAGCTTTAGCACACGAAAACAGTATCTTTTATTATGGAGATGCTGAGAGTTACTTCGTCCCAAGAGGGGATATGAGAGTAAACTGGGAGAACAAGGTTAATGTGTGTGTACCTTGCAGCCTGGGGTGAAATCCCAGCAAGGACTCTTGCAGGACCTCATTCCCTTCCTTCACGTTTATTTACATGGTCAGGTTTCTGCATCTACAGCATTTAAATGACTGTAATCTTCAATCTCTTGTTGCTTTCTCATTTTGTTTTGTTTTCTTTTTTGTGAAAAAATATATATATACAAAAAAAGCAATAATTTTCAAAGCACATTGCAACAGTTAGTTATAGAATAGATTTCAGAGTTTGGTATGGGTTACAATTCCACAATTTTAGGTTTTTACTTCTAGCTGCTGTAAGGTACGGGAGACTAAAAGAAGTATCAGTACAAAGATTCAGCAGTCATACTCATTTGTTAAATTCCACCTTCTGTGTATAACTCCACCATCACTTTTGATCTTTCTCCCAGTCTTTAGGGGTATTTGGGCTATGCCCATTCTAACTTTCTTATGTTGGAAGGGATTGTCGATAATATGGGATACAGGGATGGAACTAGTGGTTGTTCTGGAGAGGCTGGCCCCTCTGCATTTCAGGACTTATCTGGTCCAGGGACCCATCTGGAGATTGTGGGTTTCTGGAAAGTTACCCTAGTATATGGGCCTTTGTAGAATCTTATATATCTTGTTGCTTTTTTTGTGTAACTGTTGCCTCATTTATATACTGATGTGTTTACTGAACATATCAATAACATTTTTTTTCTTTATTCTTACATATAAGACTCAGATGGCCCTGTTTTCAATCCTTAGGGTTTTTTTGTATTTAGTTGTATGAGCACTCACGCATTTGAATGTCCTGAGTTTCTTTGTCAAAAACCCAGTCTGTTGAAATGTAGTCTGTGTGGTTGAATGGGTGCCAGTAAATTGCAGTGGTGCTCTTTCTGAACTCCAAGGTGAGCTCAGCTATGTGTTAGGCCATTGGAGGGGTGTGCTTTAAATACAGGTGGTTTAGACAGAGTCTTTGGAACACTTGGAGCCATCTTTGTCATTTTTTCGCAATATTAGTAGGTTCATAGAGGTGAAGATTATTAGAGTTTATAGGAAAAACTAGTCATTGGGCACTTTCAGTTCTGTGTTCCTGATGTCACACTTCCATGGCAATCTTTTCTGCTTTGGTACCTGGGAGTAGCCTTGGAGACCGAAAGGAGAAGCTTGCACTTGCTTGTTCTGAGTGAGATAAGGGGAAACCCAGTGGCTGGTGGAGAGGCACTTTGATTCTTTAATTTCGGGGGATGCTGGTTCTGGGCCCTGGGGTATGTTTATACCGCAGCTTCGATGTCTTATAGCAGTTTCAGCTATTTGAGTCGTTGGAGAACCATCTTTACTTAGTTCTCTTAGTAGCTACAGGCAGGAATCACTTAACTGTTAGGCAACAGGACTCAAGATTTTATCAAGTATGATGTCGCTATCCACAGCCCTGCATGGTCCACACCACGAGCCGGGAAGAGTTTCTTGCCAGAAATGCCAGCTGGGAAGAGGTGGCAATCTGCTTTTTTCTTCTAGTAACTCACAACCAAAGGCTAACCAACTTTAGGTGTTTTCACATGTCTTGATACATTAATTTAAGGCATATTAGAAGCACTCCAGCAAAGTGAAAAGAGCAGACCTGCAGGTGCTGTCTTCTGGGAGCTTACAGTGGAACGGGTGTGGTAAGGCAGGGATGGGAAGCACAGGGGTGTGAGCCCAGAAAGGGAAGAGGGAGTGATGGAGAGAGGACTCACACAGTGATAGAGGACTCACACAGTGGTGGAGGACTCACACAGGGGTGGAGGACTCACACAGTGGTGGAGCACTCACACAGTGGTGGAGGACTCATACAGTGGTGGAGGACTCATACAGTGGTGGAGGACTCACACAGTGGTGGAGAACTCACACAGTGGTGGAGCACTCACATAGTGGTGGAGCACTCCCAATGGTGGAGGACTCACACAGTGATGGAGGACTCACACAGTGGTGGAGGACTCACACAGTGATGGAGGACTCAAACCTTGAGAAAGTCTCCTGAGGACAGGGTAGCTGATCTATCCTTTGAAGGCTGAGCTGGGTTTAGAAATGCAAACTTGAACCTGTATCTGCTATACCAGGGGCCTAAAAGCAGGAACCACAAACGTCTTAAAGAGAATGGCAAAGGGTTGCAGCAAAAGGGGAGTGTTGGACATCAGAGGTGCCAAGGTAGCTTGGGGCTAGTACAGGACTTCATTCCCCTTGAGTGGGCATCTGAATCCCTGAGTCCCCTGCCTAGGGGAGGGCTGGTGCTGACAACCCTGGGCAGTGCTTCCTGATTCTGCAAGACTGGATGGGGCTGAGAACTTGGAGAGCCCAGGGATGGGGATGCTCTGGACCCTGGGAGCACACTTAGAATCCCTGGAGTAATGGAGAGCCTGAGAGTGTGCAATCCTTTCTGTGGGAAACGGGAGCTACTGAAGGTTCTGGAGTCAGAGGGAAACTGGCCTACTCAGAGAGATAGACAGGCAGGAGGGGGAGGCAGAGGCGTGGGAGAGGGAGGGGCTGGGTGGGAGGCAGCCTGCCAGGGCTGTGGCTAGAAATAGAAGGAAGTGAGGGTTCATTTTGTGGTTGCAGAACAGTGCTTTCTATTTATTTATTCTTGGAAGAATAAGAGGGGTGTTTGCAGTTACCCCTGGACACAGTAAAATCCCCTTGCTTCCAGCCCTCACCCATCTGTACCCTCTGTGGGACTCACCCCTTGGGGCCTCTGCACCCCGCTCTCTTCCTGGACTCCGGGGCCTTACATAGGGGGCTGGTCCTGGCCCTCCCTTGGTCCCCCTTCTCCTTCTGTGCCCCTGACTCTTGCTTCCCTTTAAGATGCCCCAAGGCCTCCTTGTTAATTCTTTTTTCAAGATCCCCCCCCCCACACCCATATAGGCTACAAGCCACCCCCACACTGTGCATCCTCCACTACCCCATCACAGTTTCATGCCAGGGGATCAGATTTCCGCCTTTTCCAAGGTGAGCTGCAGAGAGCCAGGTCCCCCGAGGACCCCCAGCCTGGCGGCCTGGGTGGTGCTGACTTACACCACCCAGGCCGCTTATTTTCTGACCTGGGCTTGTTTGCTTTATTTTAAAAGGTCAGGGGAACATCCGGAGCCAGTGTAGTTTTTTTTGTTTTATTTTGTGTTTTAAAGGAGAAAAGGGGACTTTGTTCGTCTTCATATGAATAATGAAGATTTCTTTGAGGCACTTAGTCTCATAATTTTCAAAAAGACATTTGAAGAGAATCCTTGGCATGTCCAGACCTATTATCCTTTCAGTGCCATCCTAGTATTTTTTTGTATATGTGACCTAAACCTCGTCCTTTCTAAAAACCAAAGTCCACCTAGCATATAAAATGTCATTTTTTAAAGTTAAGGTTAGGTGTGAGTTAATTTTAGTGTGTCATTGGTGGGAAGACTTTCAGGGGATCCCCTTTAGATCGAATGATTTCATCTGGAAGGGGGCCGTGGTGCTGCCCTGTGTTCTCAGCTGGCTCCAAAAGCATGTTGGGAAGTGGGCCAGGCTTTAAGCATCAACCATTATTTCCCTTTGTTCCCTTTACTGGCCTTTAATTTTTTCCATGCATTCTATTTTATCATTGAAAAATATCACTTAATAAAAACAAGCTCTCCCCTAGACACGGTGATAACCAGGTCCTAAGTAATCTTAAAATGGGGTGGCTCCCTCCCCCTGTCTACGTGGGACATGACTCCCAGGGGTGTGGACCTTCCTGGCAACGTGGGACAGAAATCCTTGAATGAGCTGAGACTCAGCATCAAGGGATCGAGAAAACTCCTAGAATGAGCTGAAACTCAGCATCAAGGGATTGAGAAAACCTTCTCGACCAAAAGGTGGAAGAGTGAAATAAGACAAACTGTCAATGGCTGAGAGATTCCAAAAAGAGTCGAGAGGTTATCCTGGAGGTTATTCTTATGCATTAAGTAGATATCACCTTGTTATCCAAGATGTAATGGAGAGGCTGGAGGGAACTGCCTGAAAATGTAGAGCTGTGTTCCAGTAGCCATGTTTCTTGATGATGATTGTATAATGATAAAGCTTTCACAGTGTGACTGTGTGATTGTGAAAACCTTGTGTCTGATGCTCCTTTTACCTATGGTATGGACAGATGAGTAAAAAATATGTATAAGAAATAAACAAATAATAGGGGGAACAAAGGTTAAAATAAATTGAGTAGATTGAAATAATACTAAGTGGTCAATGAAAGGGAGTGGTAAGGGGTATGGTAGGTATAATCTTTTTTTTTCTGTTTCCGTTTTATTTCTTTTTCGAATGGATGCAAATGTTCTAAGAAATGATGAATATGCAACTAAGTGATGATATTGTGAATTACTGATTATCTATGTTAATGTTTTATTTCATTTGTTAAATTTTTTTTAATTAATAAATTAAAAAAAAGAAAATGTCAACTTGGAAAATTAAAAAAAAAAAGTGGGGTGGCTGCGGACTGAGCCCTGTGCACATGGAATTGCTGAGCCCCGTGCACAGGAGCAGTCAGACCCCTTTGGAGGTGACCTGCACCCCCCCAGTCACTCCCCCACCTCCCATCTCCCCTGTGCCATGTGGCCAGTGCTCAGAGTGTGACCTTTTTCCCCAGGGCTAAACGTTGCCTCCTTCCTGTGCTCCAGGCCTGGGGACCAGCCTTGGGGGCGCCTGTGAGCTCCGTGCTCCCGCCCCTTTCCATTCTGCCTCCAAGGGTCCCTCCCAGCTCCCCCCCTTCCCGGTCCCCCTGTCCCCTCCTGGGGTGAGCCTCTGGCTCTCCTGCCCTGGGAGGTGCCCCCTGCCTGGCCTCCGTGCCCACCCCCTGGTCAGCAAGTGCTGTCTGGGCAGCGGCCCATTCATCGCTGTTTGGTATGGACCCCCGGGGACCCCCTCCCTGCAGGGCACTGGACGTCGCCCGCCTCGGGGGACAGCCAAGGGAGCCAGCGTGGCCGGCTTGGCATCGGTGTGTTCTTTTCCTAGGCCTGTGGTTGTGTGACGCTATGTGCTCCAGGAGGAAGATGCTCCCTCACTCTTTTCAGAAGTAGACTTCAGGTTACCCTCTATTCTGATCACCTCTGCTGCAATAAAAATCACCCCCACATTAGTCACCTCACATAGAACTTCCAGTTGTGAACTGGACCCGGAGAGTTCCCCTGACGTGCTGTGCACTGGTCACCGTAAGGCGAAACGTTTGCCGTGGACCCTGTAGGGCTCAGCTTGTGGTTCCCTTCGCTTGCCATAGAAAATCTGCAGCCGGGAGTTAATCGCACCTAACGGAAGGGTGGGGATACAGCACTCTGGGGCCAGTAGCAGTGCTCCTATTTAACTGAGCTCGCAGCAGTGCTGCCTGGTGGGATTCCTGCTGTGATGGAAAGCCCAGCACGCATCAGCCAGGATTGGCTGTTGAGTGCTGGAAATGTGACTAGTACAACGGAGAACTGAACTTTGGATCTGACTTCATGTGATGCATTTAAATAGCCACCTGCAAGCCAGCGGCTGCCGTCTTCTACCACAGACACTGAGAGGTGAAGAGCTTGTCCCCTGTGCTGTGCCTCCTAAGTGGCCACACTGGGATCTAAGTTTATCTGTCCAGGGGCAAAGCTGGGCATTCAGGCAGGGTACTGCGGATGTACTGTCCCTCTTCCACAATCACAGGGGCCTCTGCTGGGGAGCCTTTTACAGCTGCAGTTGCCCCGAAGCGTGGGGCCCATGGTTCAGGCATTTGGCTGGGTCCCTGGGTTTTTCTCCATGTCACCCATGTCAGGGGCTGTGATGCTCAAGACGCTTCTTTCACTCAGGCGTCCGGCAACTTCACCCAGGTGGCTGGGACAGCTGGACCTGGCAGCTCTGTCCACGTGCCTTCCCCGGGGCCAGCGTGGGCTTCCATACAGCTGGACAGCCTCAGGGTCGTTGAGCGTCTCACACAGTAGCTGGATGCCTGCAGAGAAGACGTTCTAAGAGGTCCAGAAGGAGCACCAGTTGCTCCGCCTTCTGTCACATCAGCCAAGTCATTTAGGCCAGCCTAGATTCAGAGAGAGAGGCTTAGGAGGGGCAAGGAATTTACAGCCATATAAATCTACCACGAATATTTTATGAGAACATCATGTATTGCTACTACCTGTACACACATTTGCTGATCCCTCAGTCACTGGAAAACTATGAATCCTTAAAGGATTAGCAGTTGTTAACCAGCCACAGATGGAGGAAGCGCTACTTCCAGTAAACAGCAGGGACAGACTTGGAGCGCTGTGTGCACAGAAGATCTCTGAGTGATGGCACGTGTCTGGAATCCCAGGGCACACAGCAGGGAGTGGTCGTCTTGAAACGCGGCCCGGGAGACATGTCACTGGTTTTCAGATTTGTAAAGCCATCTCTGAGTTTTCTGTCTGCAGCTCAGCTTTTATGGCATGTGTACCCATTTCGCCATCCTCCTGGGGTAGGACCAGGAGGCTCTCTATAGCTGGCGTGATGTACGAAATCCATCCAGTCTTAGGCCACTTAAGATGGGTTGCTTCTTCAGCAGGTTCCAACAAATGAACCATTTTCTGCATAGAAAATCGTTGATGGTTAGTACGTCCTGCTGTATTGGAATTATTAACTACAAAGTAAAGGGTCAAAGTTTTCTTTTGTTCAGCACATATACAATTTTTAAATAGGTTTGTTCTTCCGTCACATAGGAATAGCCTTTGTAAATACATGGGAAGGCTTCTGTCATTTTAGGTGTCCCACACTTTCCGTCTAGTGGAGAAAAAGGGTGCAAGCACCATACTGCCGCTCTCGCCAGCACTTCTGCCCGTTTGTCTGTGTGGTGGTTACCTCAGGAACCCACGGCCAGTAGCGGGGAATGAACTTTACCCACAGACTGCACTGGCCCATCAACATGTGGCGCTTCCCTGCTTCTCTCTTCTGTAAATATTCTAATCCTCTGTTTCTTTATGATGTGCACCACAGAAATCTTAGGCAAGTGGGTCAAACAGAAGTCTAGTTGAATTCATCATAAGTTCACTGTATGACAAACTTGAGTGCTCTAAAAAGTGTGTCCGTACATCTGATGTGCAAGATCCAAAAATGGTCCATTTAATTATAGCATTTATCTTTATGTGTACACACTGATGTACATAATTCAGGAAAAGTGCCCTTCTCCTTTACATTAAAGAAATTTGTTCCTAGAATGTGTAGTTTGGGTGAATTTTAAATGGTTTGCATTTCTATACCAGTATTTTCAACAAGTTTTGTAGTTACAGGTTTAGCCTTTGTGGACTCACAACTGAAAGGAATTACTAAGGTGTTCTTTTAAAATCTGTTATTTTTAAGGTTGTCACTTAGTGAGAACTTGCTGGGAACCTTATTTTTTTTCTTTGTATTTTTCCCCTTATATTCTTTGTTATACCTTCATCAGTGATGATTCATAAAGGATGTTGAGTATAGTTTTGAGTTTTTCCTTTTTGTAGAATTTTATTGGGGAAATGTCCACATGCTACTTATAATTCATTATCACAAGATGTAAAGAATTCCCAAGTGCAAATGTTCTTGAAAACCCCAAGGCCGCCCAAGAAAATATGACCACTACAAAACTTATACAAAAATGTTCATTGCAGCATTATTCATTATAGCCAAAAAGTGGAAACAATTCAACTATCCTTGATTGATAAAATATCCCATGCAGTGGCATATTATTTGGTGCTAAAAAGGAACGAAGTAGTGATATATACCACAGCACGGATGGATCTTGGAAACATTATGCTAAGAGAAAAAGGCCAACCACAAAAAACAAACAGCAGTGAGTCTCAAGACCTAATTGGTGTTAAATACCCAGAAATTCAATACAGTTTTGAAGCTAATCACTTGAGTGTTGCAAAAGTTACTAGCGCAAATCATTCTACACTGTTAGAACCATGAGTTAGACAAACCCTCTCTATTGCTCTTCTACGTCGTCTTTTTGTTTCTTTCTTTGTTTTGCCTCTAGTGTCAATCAGGCTAGTTTATTTCCTTCATTAATTAAGTGTAAAAGAAGATGAAGGAAGTAGATATAGCACAGAAAGATTCATCCCTAAATGAAATCCACATGGCCAGAACCTTCCTTATGAGGAAATTCTGTGAGGCACAGTTTTGGATTCACAACTTTTTCACTTCTGGGATGTGACGGATTTCTCTCTTATGTTTCCTTGCCAGTGCATGTAAAACTATTACAAAGTGAATCGGGCCCACATTTTCCTATATATTTTTTCTCTCCTTAAAATGGTCTGAATCATCAAAAAATTGTGTTATAAAATTCTTTTCGGATTTATTTCCTACTTGTTAATATTCTTTAATGCTGTTGCCTGCTTGGAAAAATGAAATATTTGATCTCCATAAAGTACCTAAAGAGGCTCCTGAGCTTTCAGGTCACGATTGGGCCATGAACGGCCATACGTTAGACATGTGGGGAGCAGCACTCACTGAGTACTATACAGACAGCTGGGAAGCAAGCCTGGGGGGTGGCACCCCCACAGCATCCTGCTCTGGCTCCTTATTCACACGGTGGAAGTTCCCAGGGCATCTGCAGCAGGCATCTGTACTGGACACACCATGTCACACCTGGGCAGGTGTGGCCAAGAAGCAATAAGCCAGTCTCAGGGCAATGGGGACTGTGGGGCAGGTGGCTGAGACGATTCATGCTACGTTGCGAGGCCCAGGTTTCCACAGCCTCAAGCCTGCTACCTGGGGGCACCACTATTTCCAGGGAGCCTGGGGTGACGTCACACATACCACTGAGAGGGCAGAGGAAGGAACAGCCCTGGGTCTTCATTAAAGACAGGACAGCCTTTATTTGCTTGGCTAACTCAGTAAATACATTAAGATAAGCAGGCTAAAACATGACAGGCGAACCTAGTGCCGTCCCCCTCTCTACATGGGACATGACTCCCAGGGGTGTAAACTTTCCTGGCAGCATGGGACAGAAATCCTAGAATGCACTGGGACTCAGCATCAAGGGATTGAGAAAACCTTCTCAGCCAAAAGGGGGAAGACAAAAATGAGACAAAATAAAGTGTCAATGGCTAAGAGATTCCAGAGGTTATCCTGGAGGTTATTCTTACGCATTATATAGATACCACCTTTTCACTTAAGGTGTGATGGAGAGGCTGGAGGGAAGTGCTAGAAAATGTAGAGCTGTGTTCCAGAAGCCTTGTTTCTTGAGAATGAATGTATAATAATGTAGCTTTCGCAGTGTGACTGTGTGATTGTGAAAACCTTGTGTCTGATGGTCCTTTTACCTACCTTATGGACAGATGAGTAAAACATATGGATTAAAGATAAATAAATAATAGGGGGAACAAATGTTAAAATAAATTTAGTCAGTTGAAATGCTGGTGATCAGTGTGGGGGAGGGGGTATGGTATACACAATTTCTTTTTCTTTTTTCTTTTTATTTCTCTTTCTGGATTGATGCAAATGTTCTGAGAGGTGATCGTGGTGGTGAATATACAACTATGTGATGATATTGTGAGTTACTGATTATATACCAAGAATGGAATGATCATATGGTAAGAATGTTCGTGTTTGGGTGTTATGTTTAAAAACGATTAAAAAATTAAGAAAAAAAAGATAAGACGCTAAGCTATGTGTAAGCTCTTCTCCAGCCCAGCCCCTCCTCCCCAAGGAGGCCAAGGGCCCTCTGTTAAAATGGCAAAAATAGAAGATTCTACTCTGATTCTTACCGGGAGGGGGTGGGACGAGATATACTCATTTGTGTATTTAAAAATAAATATGAAAATTTTGAAGATAGCATTTAAGAATAACTTTGGAAGAATAAGGGCTAGTTCACAAATTGCATTAGGGCAAATGAGTCATTAAGGAAAGTTTGAAAAGAATGTTCTTGCCCAGCTGCAATGGAAAGCACCTGAAAGTGATCCCAGCAGTCACGTGGCTTCCTTCTGTTCTTATGCTCCTGTCTTGGTGTCCTTTGTGTGCCGTCCCTGAAGTGTCTGTGCTCTTTCAGGAGGAACGAGCTGAGCTGGAGGCCTCACTCCTGGCACGCCACCAAGTTCACCGACAGTCACCCCGAGATGTCAGTGTCTCAGTTCGCCACCCCCAGCCCTTGTCCTTGGCAGGCCCAACACCATGCCAGGTAGGTGCTCGCGTCCCCCAGCGTGGAAGGGGGCAGCATCCTGTTCTCTAGACATGGTATCCGCCTGCCCTGCTATGACAGCATGTCGTTTTTCTTCAGCACGATTGTTTTGCCTGATGAGAGGGCCGTTGGCTCTCTGTCTCACCGTGCCAGGGTTGCTATGACAAACAGCACAGAGTAGGTATTTGCGATGGGAATTTATTGGCTCGTGGTTTTGGAGACCAACAGACGTCCAACATGAAGATGTCGACCAGCGGTGCGTTCTCCGCGAGTCTGTAGCAGGCTGCTGCTAGCTTGGGGCAGCCCTGAGGGCTCCATAGCCTGCATGACTGCCTCTGTCACATGGCTTCTGCCCCTCCTGCTCAGTCATCTCTGTCTCGGTCTAGATTTCCTCCCCTTATAAGGATTCCAGCTGTATGGATTGAGAACCACCTTATTCAGTTTGGCCTCATCTTCACAAATGAATCCACACTGTAACTCATAATACCATCTTCAGAGGTCTCAGTGACAAGTCAGTTCACACCCAAGGACTGGGCCTTTGGACTTGAACTTGCCTTTATGGGGGGGCGTGATTCAGTCCTCAGCGCTCTGCATTACTGGTAGAACTATCAAAATTTTTCACTGGGCAGGCAGGTGTGTGACACTTGAAAACAATAAATAATCAACTGTCAAGAGAAAGGCCTAGCCAGTGTGGTTTGTCATGATCTTGTTCCGTGACAAAGCAAGAGCCGTGGACTTCACTTTTCAGCTCAGTCCCTCTGGGGAAGCTGAGCAGGGCACGAGCAGTCGGTGGTCTTCAGCCAGGAGGGATGGGCATTGTGGAGGGCCAGGAGCAATCAGTCAGGCCCAAGCAGGAGCAATCAATCAGGCCCAAGTAGGGAAAGTCCCACAACATTGGGGCGGAATGTCCCCAAGAGTTAAACAATAACCAATGTTAGGAAACAGAGAACGGGATGTGTTTTGGCAACAGCTAACGGCATTTTTCTGCTTCTGTGATACATTGCTTGCTAGCAACTGCAAACCACAACCTAATTTTAGCCTTTATAAGCACACCTTGAAAACCTCTAGGGGCTGCTCTCTGAATCTTCCTTCTTGGAAGTTTCTGAGACAGTTGCCGGCCAGCTAATAAAGACTCCAAATTGGCTTGTAGTTTTGAATTATGTGGTCTCTCTTTCGGTGTGCCCCACAACAGGCATCAGCATCCCCAACATGCCCACAACCACAGCCTTCTCTTGAAACTTTTACCCATGGAGTTGACAGCAGGAGATATGTAGGCACCACAGGTGATTCCTAAAATTCCCTGGGTGCTTCTGTGTACAGCCCTCACCATGAAGCCTCCCTCCAGCCCTGCCGTGGACTTTCGGGGGCACTGTTTACCCACAGGGTGCCAACCAGATGACTTCAGTGGTCAGTGGTGCATACCCTCATTCGTCCTGTTATAAGGATGACGGTAACAGTG